>NC_137896.1:33175069-34375069 GCF_963455335.1 Martes martes
TTTAAAAATTTTTTAAAAATGCTTTACCTACAAAAAAAAAGATCAAATTTGAAGAAATTTATTCTAAAGCTGTTAAAAAGTTACTCCAATGCTTCTGTTCTTTTACATAGAGTTTAGTGGTCAAATATTTTGCTTCAGTCACAATTACTCTGCCGTGTCTTCCAAGTCCTTCACCCATAGTATATAGAGGTTAAGGCCTCCCAAATTCTCTCCTAAACTGGGAGAGCTTCCTAACTGAGTTTCTTCTTTTTTGGTTTCTCAGCCTCAACTCCATTCTTCACATGGCCACCAGATAATCTCCCCAACATGCAATCTGACCTCAGGTCTCCTCATCACCCATCCTGAAAAGGGGCCTTCAGTAAATCTCATTTCTTGCTAAATTATCTCCAGATAACTCAACAGACTTGAAAGCTCTCCATACTCTGCCCCCAGCTCTACTTTTCTCATTGCAACTTGCCCTCTTTTCCCAATTCCTACTAGACTCCTCCCCATTCCCTCTGAGTCCTACTATGTGTGCTTACCTCTGGTTTTTCTCCCAGACAGTTTTCTTTGCTTAGAATTCCCTCTTCCCTCCTTCAGCACTTTATTCTACAAGTCCTACCTCAAATGTTACTGTAATGCATGATGGTATATTATCAATGCCTTAAATCAGGAGGCAAAACACAGGAGACAAGCAAAACAACAGAAGAAATAATACAATTAGATGGAAAAGCTGTTGAACTAAAAAAACATATGGTTTCTTTGCCCTCATGTCATCCCTTTAAGAGTTGGGGGGGGGGGCATGGGCAGAATGTTAATTTTCTGTTCAAAACCATCACTCAAAATGGAATTTCAACTTTTTGTGTGGATTTGCTGTTTTCCATTTTCTTGGAAGCCAAGTGAGATCACTGGTGAGTGGTGTGAGGTAGGGATTAAGATTAGGGGAATAGTGAGGGAGGGAGGAGGAAGACTGTGATGTTGTCTAAATAGCTTAGAGGCTATTTAGTTCTTGGTTTCAAGAACTTCTAGAACTGTAATTAACATTTAAAGGTTCCCTGTTATAGCTGCTTTGGCTTGAGTAGTAAAGCAGGAAGATTATATCTACAGGTGTACTGAAAATATATTTGACTATATTTTCAACTTTTTTATAACTCTTTATCTTTTTATAATGCTAGGAAACTAGCAAAAAGTACTTGGTTAATAAAAGACAGCATGCCAGTTCCCTGTCAATAGGTATTTTTAAAAGCAGACTCTGTTTATGTGTAAAGATCATTTCCTTAGAAAGGAGCAGTAACTCAGGGATTTGAATTTAATTATGTCATTTTTACAAGAAAGACAGAAGGAAAGGGGAGAAAGAAGGAAAGAAAATATCTTAGGCATACAGATTGAACTAATTTGCCTTCCTGGTAGCCTAGCTAAAAATATGTGTCTAATTACTGGAGAGTATTTAAGCTAATGCAAGTGTGATTTACATCTTTCAGGAGTGGACAAATGAGGTTTTCAGTTTGGCAACAAACCTGCTGGCCCAAAATATGTCAAGAGACGCATTTCTGGAAAAGGCGTAAGTAGCTCTAATTTTATTACTAAGGGTGTTGCTTCTTCTGAGTCAGTTTCCTTTCTCCTTTGTGAGTCTTTTGTTTATACTGCACTGGCTTCGCACATTGATAAACATAAACTTCCCTTTGGGATTTGTTAGAGAACTGATACCTCTGCTGTTTGGAATTGGAAAACTTCCAAGAAAGATCACCCTTTTCCTCCTAGCTGCACATCCGTGTTAGGCTGAGCTCCCCTGAATGTCAATGCCTTTGACACACAATAAAGAGACACGTCCAAATCCCGACAGCTGTGCTCAGAACCAAAAATTATTAATTTCAAAGAATGCTTCCTTTCTACATATGCCTGTGTCATATCAATTATTGACCTGACAAAGGGAAAGAGGAACACATGGTACTCATTTCTCTCGAGTCTTAGATCTCTGAGAGATGCTATACTAACTTCCCTCACTGCCTAAATCAGTAGGCTGATGTCCTGATTCCTGCCCTTAGACCACCACAGAAAGTGGTAGTAAGAAAAAAGAAAAAGATGTGGAGGAAGACACAGAATGAAAAGGAGAAGGAAAGAGAAGCAAAACAGGATTACCCAATCACTCTGGAATTACAGAGTCTTTCTAAAAATAATCTGACCAGGGAAAATAATGATTTTTGCCAAACAAGCAGCAAGGAAAACTGGCTGTGTTCACTCTGCAAGCTATGGATGGCCAGGAGGCTGGGAAGCCTTGAAATCAAAACCACAAGTGCAAACGTTACTAGGTGGTCCTCCATTTTATTACCTTTTTCTTTTCCCTCTTCTTCTATAAGACATACCCATCGTTCTAGACCTAAGACTCCAGCCTACATTTCTTTCTTACTCTTCCGTGAATTTCTTTTACTGTTAATACTTCATAGGTCTTCACTTAAATGTTTTTTTCATGTGATCATCTCCTCTTTAGTTTGTCACCTTGAGGACCCTTCTAATGCCTTCCCCTAATCCCTTCCTTTCTTCTTTCTTTTTCCTGACTTTGATTTTACCGTCCTTCATCTAACAGATGTTTCTAGAACATCTGTTGTTCCAGGTGGTATTAGTGGAAAGAGACATGGAGATAAAGAAGACGTCTTATCTGAAACATCACTTGTTATAGCTAGTAAAACCTCTAGTTGGCTAATCATTGATTGCATATGTCCCTTTCCAACAAGTGTCTCCCTATGAATAGCTGCTATGGACATTCTAGAGCATGCCTTTTGATGAATACATCATAAGCTTTCTGCATATACATATAGATGTGGGATTGATGGGTCATATGCAGTTTCCTAAAGTGGCAATCCCAATCTACACACCCATTAGCAGCGTTCAAAAGTTCTGTCGCTCTGTCTCTCCTTCCACATGTCGCTAAGCAGTCGAAGAGATAAACACAGTAGCTATTATGACACAATCAAATACTTTGCAGTGAGAGTGAATGATCTTCAGCTATAAGCAAAACATGAGAATGGATCTCAAAAACATAATATTAAATGAAAGAAGCCAGACACAAAAGAATGTGATTCCACTTATATAAAATGCAAAATTAGCCGAAAAGGTTATCTATGTTGTTTGAAGTCAGAATAATGGTTCCCTCTGTGGGCCAGGCTCTGCCAAGGGGCACAAGAAGGGCTTCTGGAATAATGCTAAAGTGAGAAGGCTCTATTTCTTTGATCTGGGTGCAGGCTGCAGAGACCTGAACAGTTTGTTGAGATTCAGCAAACGGTACATATGCATGAGCCCTTTCTTATGTGTTTTATTCTTTAATAGATAGCTTTGTAAAGATTAAATACTTGTTTTTCTGCTTCTCCAACAGCTATACTAAACTTAAGCTGCAAGTCACTCCAGAAGGGCGCATTCCTCTCAAAAAGTAAGCTACGGGAGCATTTCCCAGTCAGTGTTCATGTTCTTTTCTCAAAGATTTGACTCCGTGCCATGGCTCTGTTTTGTTTCTCCACTGGTCCAAGTGGGAGCCTGAGAATGCATGGTAACCCTGTTCTCACTCACTCTCCATGTTCACATCAATGCAGCTGGTTTCCTCATAAAGATTTTCCTGTAGCATCATTTATAAGAAACAACAAAGCAGGAAGAGAGGGGAAAGGGTGGGGGAAACTTACTGTTAAACCCAAAAGGCCATTTGAGATTTAGATCTGCTCTAGGAATGGCAATCGGGTGACTTCAGTGCCTCTCTCTACCAAGATGATGCTAGCGTCGAAGGAGGGGCTGCAAACTCAAATGTCAAGAGCAGGAATGAAGCCCCATCCAGAGGAGACAACGACAATTCAACTCTACCATGTTCCTTGTGGGACTGATGGGCTCTGGATGCTAGATTTTGTCATGTTTCAATAGATTCCATAAATTCAAATTCTTATATTAATCCTATTTTTAATGTAATACTTAAACTCTATTTGTCAATAAATTGACCACTGTTTTATTGAAGCATAGTTGATATACATAAATTTTATTTTTTAGAACCAAATTACTGACCAAAGAAAACACATGTTCAACCTTTATCCTTTGACCTGCTAGCTACCAGTAGTAGGCTCCTGCTCATTAGAATGTTAAATTATTATTAATAATAGTAGTAATTACTTGTTTCTTAATAATATTAATAATGTATACCTTTAGAGCAAGAGGTAGCAGCCAAGAGACAGAGTTACCCAGGATATGTTTTAGTGCTTAGAGGCTATTTAGTGTGATGTTTTTTAATTGGGTCATCACCTTTGCCTCAAGACATTGATTTTATATTAGCTGTTTCATTTTTTAAAAAAGCATATACATAGGTCTTTTAGAGCCTGTCCGCAGATGCATGGACCAGTGAATATCTTGAATGACAAAAGGGTTTGAATTCAATGGGATACGTTGGGTTGGTGTCATCTAGAAGTGTATGACCAATGTCTCACTGTGGTGATTTCACTCCACAGCATATACCGCTTGTTCTCAGCAGACCGGAAGCGAGTTGAAACTGCTTTAGAGGCTTGTAGTCTTCCATCTTCAAGGGTGAGCATGTTGCTTTTCTAAACTTAGCACTATTCAACACCTGTGAATAATCATACTGAAATATAACTTGCCCCCATATTACCCAAACACTTTTTTAAAGTAAGAAGACCATAGGACTCACTTAATATTTACAATACATGAGGCCACCATAGTTATATTTTCTTTCATTCCCATAAACCCAGTATGTTGATCCAGAAAGACCCTTGTTTTTTGTAAATAATGATTTTTCAAAACCATCTGGTATAAAAAGGTATTGGCCAAAAGGTATTATTGTTAAGAATTTAAATTTCTCCTTAATAACAAATATTTTGTTGATGTTCCTGGAGATGTTAGCTAGTAATTATGGATTATGATTAGGAAGATATTTGAAATACAGATTTCATCGTATCCCAGCCTAATTTTTAAATGTCTAGTTTTACGATGTCTAGTTAATACTCAATTAACATGGTAGCACATGTTTGGACATAAATATATCGACATACTATGCAGGGCTGTGCTTACAAAGTTTTTGCTGGGAGGGGTGCAGGATCAGTTTGGAGACCGCCTACTTTGCTCGTATGGTGGTAAAGTGGATGAGAGGAAAGCCAGGTATCATCCCCTTTTTTTTTTTTTAGGCCCAACACATTGGAGGCATTCCATATATGTTGCCCACCCAAATTATTTTGCTTTCATTTCAATTCATTTCTATGTAACTGGCTCTAAAATTATTTGTTACCATCGTTTCTGGGAGAGTGGAGTCTGTTGTATAAAACCTTTTTCTCAGGCTATATGCAGAACTTGCCTTTCTATTGCAAATTATTTTTATCCTAGTATCTAAGCAACAAGTAAGCTCTTTCCCAAGGATAGCACTTACACTATAGGGAGAAACTTTGAGCCTCTTGGAACACTCTGGCAATGTTCAAGTTGCACTGAAAAAAGTTAAGAAGCCATTGCTAAACTTATCTTTAGGTTATGAAAAAGTATTGAGTGCTATTATTAAATGTGTTAGCCTATTCTTGTGCATACTTTTCAGAAAAGTGAAGTTTATTAAGGACTTTGGTAGGTAACTGAAAGAAAAGAAAGAGTGCTCCCCCACTCTCAGTTTCCTCTTATAGGAGGAGAGGGCTGGTGATGCTGCCAACATTGGACAGACATGGAGGGGCTCCCCCAAACACTTTTTAAAATTTTATTTATTTGACAGAGATCACAAGTAGGCAGAGAGGCAGGCAGAGAGAGAGAGGGAAGCAGGCTCCCTGCTGAGTAGAGAGCCTGACATGGGGCTCGATCCCAGGACCCAGAGATCATGACCTGAGCCGAAGGCAGAGGCTTTAACCCACTGAGCCACCCAGGCACCCCTCCCCCAACCATTTTAACCTGCACTTTTATAAGCAAAATAAAATGAGTGAATTTATTACTGCTCTTTCCTAGATGCTTTGGGGTAGGGTAGATATGCCAGTTAAGGTCCCATCATTTGCTCAACAAATATTTCTTGAGCTCTCACTCCCTGCCCTCAGGCACTGAGAATTTTGGTTGTGGGCAAAATACAGTCCCAGGACTCAAGGACCACAGAGTTTCTGGGGGCGCTCCTCAAACACGTGGAATGACACAAGTGTAAATGAGTGGGGTGAGGAGTGGTGCTGTAAGCAAAAGGAATGGTGCTGCCATTGTAAGAGAGGATCATTCCAGAAAAAGAAAACCACGTGTGCAAAGCCCTGAGGATGGAAAGAATTTACTGGTCTGAGTGACAAAAAAGACCTCTGCATTTAAACATAAAAAGGAAGCTTGAGAGATGAATAGAAAGACATGAAAAGAATTTTTTTCCTCTGCAATTGCTCCTGATTTTACCTTTACTGGATAACATCTTATGAATATAATGACCAAAAATTTTAACTTATTTTGAATCTAGCTAAGAGAAAGAAAGAATGGAAAATAAAGCTGAATAGAAAATCAAATCCGTCAACCAATTCTCTGTAAATTGCAATTTTCTGAACAATTGGATTCTGACAATTCAGTCAATAAATATAAATTGAGTTTTTACAACCCATTATGTCTATTATAGGTTCATGCTTTCAGACCAATATCAACTGGAGACATTTTTAAAAGAAAATGAGATTTAAATAACAGGAGTTATGTTTAAATTGAAAAAAAATATTTATCTTTAGTAAATTAGATGTTATGACAATTTTCTGAACACAAATTGGAGATTTTTTAAAAAACAGAATCAACCTCCATCATGAAATCTTGAAAGATCATTATTCATAGTAAAGTATATTTACTTCGAGGACTTAGGACTTGTAGAATTAGGATGCTTTCAAAAGATCTAAAAACTGAAGACAATTTCAGAGCTAGGAAGTAAATGTTTCCCTAAACTGAGTGATATTTTAAATCCTTGTTGTAGTTTCATATCTACACAACAGCGGTTCTAGAAAATATCCGCTAATTAGCAAAAAAGATTCTGGATACACTGACAAGAGGTGTTTTAAACACTCCACAGAAGAAAAGGTTACATAAATGGTAGATAGGGCTGCATATCTGGGAACCTTATTTCATAGCCAGTGGTCATTCAGACTAGATTGAATTGTGTTCTGTAAATAGATACATTACCAGAAACACAGTGGATATCCTGTTGAGATTTTTAAAACATTATCTTTGTGCACATTGTTAGGGATAATTAATGCACTTGAAGTTGTATCCTGGCCAACACGATCCACTGGAATAACACATTCCTTTAGAGGGTACTCCTTCAGAGATTACAGTTTTTGCCAAAGTTACCTTAATTGTTAAAAAGTAGCACTGTATCTAAAAAGAGAGACAAAGCAATTACTGTCCTTCTATTAATAATCCAAACATATTTTCCAGGGAGATCTTTGGAGACCTTTCCATATTATTGAGAAAAGTTATCATTTTTAAAAGGTTTTATTTATTTATTTGACAGAGAGAGATCACAAGTAGGCAGAGAGGCAGGCAGAGAAAGGGGGAAGCAGGCTCCCCGCTGAGCAGAGAGCCCGACGTGGGGCTCAATCCCAGGACCCTGAGATCATGACCTGAGCTGAAGCAGAAGATTTAACCCACTGAGCCACCCAGGTGCCCCAGAAAAATTACCATTTTACCCACAAACTTTCTGAGAACTGAAAGTAGTTTACTTGTACCAAATTCCCTTTGATTTCAGGCTTGTGACCTTGAAAACAGCTCAGTGACATTTCAGGTTGTATTATAGTCATCGCATAGCACTGGCACTTTAATGAACAAGATAGGAATAAACACCTGGATACATGTATCCAGGAATAAGTACATAAATACATGTTGTTCTGGTTGACCCCAGAACAACATGGATTTAAACCCTACAGGTCCACTTACATATGGATTTTTTCAGTAAATACGGTACAGGATTATAAATGTATTTTCTCTTCCTTATGATTTTCTTAATAACACTTTCTTTTCTCTAGGCTATGTCATTGTAAGAATACCATATAGAATATATATATAACATACAAAATCTGTGTTAATCGACTACTAATGTTTTAAGTAAGGCTCCCAATCAACAGTATTAGTAAAGTTTTGGGGGGAATCAAAAGTTACACATGGATTTTCGACTGTGTGGCAGGGTGTCAACACCCCAAACCCCTGCGTTGTTCAAGGGTCAAGTGTTTTTGCTTTAAATGATAAAGCTTACCGTAGTTATGAACTATTATGTAATACCAAGGAAAGCAGTGATTGTTTTGGATTTACCATAGGGGGCACCAGGATGGCTCAGTAGGTTAAGTGTGAGACTCTTGGTTTCTGCTTAGATCAAGAACTCAGGGTCATGAGATCGATCCCTGTATCAAGCTCCACTCAGGACAGAGTCTGCTTGAAATTCTCTCCCTCCCCCTCTGTCTCTTCCTGCTTGTGCTCGCTCTCTCGCTCTCTCTCTCTCTCTCTCAAATAAATAAAGTCTTTAAAAAAAGAGTACCATAAGTTTTACTGAAGAATACAATAAACCAACTGTAAAGAAAATTTCCCAGGAAGGCTATAATACGTTGCCTTTCTCCTATGCCATAGACCCAGAATATACATCCAAAATACAATAATTTATGTAGTTGTGACTCTTAAAATCACTAATATCAAAATTCTATCTTTAAACCACACTATGAATTTGCTTTATTATAGTAATTTACTTGTAATTATATCATGTACTCTATGGTTAACTCAACTTTTGCCTTACAGCTTTAGAACAAAAATATTGAGAATAGGTTGATGTGAACACTTAGTTTGTTGGATTACAGTGTGAGTTATGGAATCAAACAACCTGCATTCAAAGCCATAAGAGCTCCACACACACACACACATGCACACACACACACACACACACACACACTTGGGACTTTAGACAGGTTTTGTAAGCAGCCATGCCCTAGTGTTTGCATCTGAAAAGGGTCACAACCACCTAGAGGTGACATGGGATCAAACAAAAACATAAGTTCCATATGTGTGGCACCCAGTAAATGCTCAGTAAATATTCTTTTCCTCTGAGGATTTTTTCATTTGCATATATGCGGGGGTTTTTTTCCCCCTCTTTCTTATTTTTTTTTAAAAGATTTTATTTGTAGGTGCCTCCTTAGTGCAGTCGGCAGCGCGTCAGTCTCATAAAAGATTTTATTTGTTTATTTGACAGACAGAAATCACAAGTAGGCAGAGAGGCAGGCAGAGAGAGGGGGAGGCAGGCTCCCCACTGAGCAGAGAGCCCATTGCCGAGCTTGATCCCAGGACCCCGGGTTCATGACCTGAGCCGAAGGCAGAAGCTTTAACCACTGGGCCACCCAGGCGCCCCACCCTTTCTTATTTTTAATTTAACATGTGCATATGTCATAACTAGATCTATGGAATCTGGAAATACAAATGCCACCAGTACTACCATCAAATTTCAAAAGAATCTTTTCCCTTTTGGGATTCTTTGCATCCAAGCATGGAATTGAAGCAACGCCGTTTTTAAAGTTTACCGATACCTCACAATTTCTGGAATAAATGGGCCTGAATCAGACTATATTACCCTTCTTAATTATCCCTCCAAAACTTTCTGATAACAATAGCAACAAGTAATCACTGATGATCTGTTTTGTATTGGAAGCATGATGTGGTAGGCCAAGTCTAGACTACAAGCAAAAGACCTAAGGTTGGGTCCTATGTCCTGGGTTCACCAGCAGACATTGATTGGGTAGCTATTACATGCCTGGTGGCATGTTTGGGACACAAAGGAATTAACGAAGAGATAGTGACTTCACTCAAAAACTCATAGTCTAGTAGAAAATCAGAAATATAAAAAATATGGGGAAAACTGTATGATAGATTCTGTAATAAAAATATATAAATGTGGATTGTGAACACAAAAGAAGAATATGCCACCTTGAGTTAGTGTGGTCAGGCAGGATTAGAGAAGAGTGAACACTGGGTATGATCTTTAGAGTGCTGGATTGAGGGCCTCCCCCTGCTCAGATAGGACACAATGACTCTGTTCCATCCACTACACCAAATCATGAGATCCAGGAAAAGAAAATATGTAAATGAACTTTGTGAATTTCAGCCTTGTTTAAGATATAAGGAATTAGGACTTATCAATAGCTTTTCCACAGATACCTCCCCAAACCCTTTCAGTTCAACTTTCAGTGATACTCATTTTAACTCATGTCTCCAAAAATATTTCTTCTGTTTTCCTACATCGACCTTAAAGGCTTTTGGGTATCCTCATCAGTCAAGTTGGACAAAGAAAAATGAGACAAAGAAAGTCAGCTGTATTGAAATGGTTTCTTTTCTATGTGCTAACAGCTAACTGGCAATGAAAATAATATCATGTTTATTTAGATTATCTCGTTAATTTTTCCTCCTTAATAAGAAGTCCTAATCCACAGCTGGCAAATAAACAATAATTAGAGTTTCAGGAAAGCATACTGTTCTATGAAATTATGTGTATGGAATCTTATAAAAATGACTTCAGTTGAATCTGATATCCCATAGGAATTCTGTTCTATCAATTTCTACCTTTCTCATAATGTACATTTATTTACTTAGTAAATATTTATTGTGGACGTACTATGTGTCACACTGGAAATCTAGCAATTAACAAGCAACACACAGGTCCTAGCTTGTGTAGTTCTGCATGTTACTAAGAAACAGAGCCATACAGCTGGGAGCACAATATAGTTAGAGTGTTGAAATAGCACACCAGTGAAATGTAATGGTAGCCCAGAAAGAAAGACAAAACCCAGGGCAGGAGGAAGAGGTTTTAAGCTAACAGAAGAAGAGAGAAAAAAACAAAAGTTCAGTGTGACCCAAGTATATCGATCCTGCGTTGGACCACTGATATGTAATGGACCTCGCTGTGTATACTGCTACACGTGTTGTTTGGTTATCTCAAAATTCTGTTTTGCAAAATAGACTTTTTTCCAGCTCTATAAATGGATTTAGTAAAGGAAATATTATTTTATTCATTCATTCCACAAATATGAGACTCCTGCTGTTTGCCAAGTGGTGATCTAACTTCTCTTATCTGTTAGCAGGCAGGGTACAATTTCAGAGAACAAATTTAGGTGTTTCTATAAAAGTCCATTTCAAAACATATGCACTTGGTAAAAGGAAGGGATTTGGTTTTTTTTTTTTTTGGTTTTGGGTTTTTCTTTTTTTGTTTAAGGGCTTGAACATAAAAATAATTATATAAACACATACCTGAAATAAGAAAACAGCATGAAGAATGTCTTTCCTGTTAACAAAACCTTGAATACATGCTTCCGGTTTCCATGACAGCCCAACTAAACAAAAAAATAAGTCCAGAAATGACTTTTTATATCAATGACTTGCTTCCCAAACAGTAAGACCAAGAGGAATCAGTGAGAAATAATGACTAGTGCTCTCCGACTTACAAAAACTGTTCTATAATTTATCAGGTTACTTAAACCGGAAGGAACATTGTTTGAAAAAAAAAAGATACAAAATTGGAATTTATGTTTTCATTTTGAAAATGTCTGTTTCCAGGTTCTTTGCACTTGAAAAAAATTTATTCAAACATCTGCTGAATAACCTATAAACAATGTGAATATGCTTCATGCCACTGTACACTTAAAAATGGTTAAAATGGTCATTTTTATGGTGTGTATATTTTATAACAATTTTTTTAAAAGATTAAAACTAAAAAAGAAAAAAGCAACCTAAAAAAAATCTGCAGTACAGACCCTGATTTTGCCAAGTCTAACTTACTTAGTAAATGTACTTTAAAAATTGCATTAACATCCCTTGAGATGCAGAAAACTGAAGTTTAAATTATAATGAAAAAGCAACAGAAAGGATGACATTTGATTCTTCAAAGCCAGTGTCCAAAAGAACTCTACAGCTGGCCTCATAGATGTTTTCTGAATGTTTACCCTGGGCTCCTGGAGAAAGAGGAAGGGAGAGAGAGACACGAAAAGAGGGTAGGGGGTGGGTAGGATAGGGAAAAAATAAGACATTTCACTGACCCTGTTGCTTTATTTCCCAGAACGATTCAATACCTCAAGAAGATTTCACTCCAGAAGTGTACAGAGTTTTCCTGAACAACCTTTGCCCTCGACCTGAAATTGATAACATCTTTTCCGAATTGTAAGAGAACAACACAACATTTGAACCCACTTTTTTTTCAGCTTGGGGTGGCTCGGGCAGGATGTATTAAGCAATAGAGGGAGACAGGAGAACCCTTCGGGCACTGTGTATGACAATAATGCTTCTGTGTAATTTGTTGGAGACAATCAACATTCCTGCCCCAGAGGTGCAACCACGGCTTTTAATGAGTGGATGTTTGCCATGATCTGTTGCTGGGTATTGGTGTTTCAGTATCCGTGGGGGACTTTGCATAGTTTGAAGATTACAGCTAGAATAGAGCATCTTGGCTCAGTGGAGACACGTGATGCCGGAAGAACTCTGACTGGGGAACCAGTCAGGTTACATCTTGGACACACATTAGTGAAATGAGAACTCTGGATTGCTAAGCACCCTCCCAGAGGAAAGTCATTTGTTTTTATTTTAGAAAATATATAACCATTCCTTTAAAAAAAAAAAAAAGAATGAAAAAAAAGAAAAGAAACAAGCCAAAACACCGGCAAATGCAGGGCAGTAGCCTTTCACCTTTCCTAGTTCACTGAAATCCACACAGGGTGACAGAAAATCAACCCAAAATATATCAACAAAATAAGGATTTTTTTTTCTTTTTTTTAATGTGGAAGACAGGCCAACAGTGCTAAGAATGACACTGGATATACTCACTTTGTGATGTTCATTGCTATCAACGATGTTTTGAGCATCAGCCATAATTGTACCATTGAACTTGGCTTTGGGTTGTCAACAGGGTTGAAATGGGAAACTTGAACCACACTATGTTGAAGACTTACAGATTTTTGCTAAAGCATAACTTAATGAAAATAAAAATGTACCCAGGTTGTTTACTTTTTTTTTTTTTAAGTAGTGAGTAATACATAGATCTCTAAATGATGAGGTGGGATGTGGGAATTTGATGACTAAACCAGAAGGTTAGTGTCATAATCCAAAAAACAACCCATATGTTCTGTGTTCAGTTGAGAGTGGTGCAGCTTTACACACAAGATGCGCTGTTTTCCTACTGTGAATTCTCTTATGCATCTGGTATACTTCAAGGGCACTGAGGTTTAGTGGCAGGGATTGCAAAAGGTATTTGCACCTCATAGAATGCAGCAATTGTGATGATGCAACACACGTTTTCAAGGTCAGATGGGAATGTCCAGATAGCATGCGCTTACCAGGTGTGGCAGGATTTTGTTTCTCTATAGTTAAGTGCAAATATATGAATGACACTTGGTGGACCAGTATTCTAATTTCTGG
The DNA here is from genome assembly GCF_963455335.1 of Martes martes. Taxonomy (NCBI): domain Eukaryota; kingdom Metazoa; phylum Chordata; class Mammalia; order Carnivora; family Mustelidae; genus Martes; species Martes martes. Next base: position 33,188,438 of record NC_137896.1, read on the forward strand.
TTTTCAATTGGTTTTAGTGGTGCCAAAAGCAAACCATACCTTACCGTTGATCAGATGATGGACTTTATCAACCTTAAGCAACGAGATCCCCGGCTAAATGAAATACTTTACCCACCTTTAAAGCAAGAACAAGTCCAAGTATTGATTGAGAAGTATGAACCCAACAATAGTCTCGCCAAAAAAGGTCAGTCCACTTTGCCCCACACTGTAGGGAAGCTGCGGTTTCTAATTGCGAATGGGTCACCCCCTGGTAAGTATCAACATCAAGGATTGGTTAGGTTTGTTTCCCACATTTGTATGCTTGCTTTCCTTTCTGTCTTAAATCACTAGTGGTTCAATTAGATTTCGGCATGTGATTTTGCGGTTGTTGTTGTTATGTATATATATGCGTGTAACATATTTTTTAAATGTCTAATCATTCATTTTGTCTTAAATTTACCCAGTGACTGAATGCATATTTCTCATACAGGAAATCTTAAATGTTGGCTTTTCAGGGGGCACCTGGGTGACTCACTCGGTTAAGCATCTGACTTGATTTTGGCTCAGGTCATGAACTCAGGGTTGTGGGATTGAGCCCCATGTGGGGCTCCATGCTGGGTGTGGAGTCTGCTTGAGATTCTCTTGCTCTCTCTAAAAAAAAGAAACATTTAAAGGTTGCCTTTTTGGCGCTGTTTCTAGAAGTTCTATAAAATGACACACAGCTTTCTCTAAATTTCTAAAACTAAACCTAAATTTCTAAAGCTAGCCCTTATTTTATTCCAGTTTACACTATTGATGAATTTCTTCACTTGGGAAAATGTAAAATTTGGCCTTTTATATGTAAAAAAAAAAAAAAGTCAGTGTTTGTAGAAAAAATTATTAGTCTAAAAATCAATATCAGAAAGACAGCTCTCGGTTGCCTGGAAGTTAAGAAATTCATGTTTTTTTGATTCTGGAGAAATAAATTGCCAAAATAAGATCATGATGATTTACTTGCTGGGAGTTTCCAATTACACGTGGCATCACATCCCTGAATCAGCTCTTCAGTTTCCTTTTACCACTAAGACCACGTCTCACCTGGACTGACATATCTTCATTGAGAAAACTAGCGTGTTATCGCTGATGTTATTATAAATTGCCTAGCTATTCCACAGGGAGGAAAATAAAGTGCAATTAACCAATTATTAAGAAAGATAAATTGCATGTTAATATGAAGGCAGGTCATAAGTAACAGAAATAATTCTAGCAAGCTCATCGTCATTAATAAGTCTGGTTATCATAAAAGTAGATTAAAATGCCTTTTAACCCATTGTATTTATTCTGGAATTAGTCCTCTAAATGAAAACAAACATGAATGTATTAAGTATAAAAGTAAAATATTACCATTCACTTTATCCTACATGCTTTTAGTTGGGAACTCACAGATGAAATTTTTTTGGCTTTTGTTCATTTTCATGGTCAAGCACTTTGCCTTTGTTGTTATCATCATCCTTATCCCTGCCATGGAGGTGAGGCCCATCAAAGGAAACAGATGACTCAAAGGTGTATGTTGGCATCACCAGGCCCACACCCCCTTGAACCTACCTATCCTGACACCCTTCCATCCCCAGCGCCACAGAGATGGCATTTCTCCTTAGCGTTATGCAGGGAGTAACTCCTTGCAGATTTCTCTGGCGCAACTTGAAATCTGAACTTCACCAAATGTAACTAACACGATGTGTTACAAATCCAACAAGACCTCCGGAAATGCCCATGGCACAAAGGAAACAAATAGTTTTTGTGAAACCAGTGAGGCACTTCAGAGCCTAAACTTTGCCGCTTCCTCCCCTTCTCACACCACACTATGAACAATCCATGCCTCAGCCAGCGTATGATGCCTCCATCCTCCGTACTCTAACCAAACGCAGGCAGTAGAGGATACGAAGAGAGAAATCTGTGACAGATTATTGTAACATTCTATAACCCTGGCAGAACCCATTTGACTCTAAAGGAAAATTAAGATGATATCTCTTAGCATTTGCGAGTTTATTTAGTGCCATCTTAGAGATACACTAGGTATGAATTTCATAATTACAGCAGGCACACAAATTTCAGGTACATTTAAAATACCAGTTTCATTTGTTTTTCCACTACTTAATATGAAACTGATGATAAGCCTCCATGTCAGCCCTGGTGTGATTTTTTTTTTAAATCACAGATTTCATTTCTTAACTCAGAAACTCTTAAAAGAAAATAAACATGAGAGTCATTTTGTTTGCTGCTTTGGGTCTGTTTATGTGAGCAAAGTACTTGAGAAAATTGTTTTATTGTGTTGAGTGTTATTTCATTGTCAAAAGGAGAATGATTTTGAAATCTTTCTTTGTAGGACTAAGAAATTGCTGAGTTAAAAGCTCAATTTGCTAGTAATTATGAGTTTTAATAATTTTTTTATACAAAGAAGAAAATCAATTTTTAAATTTGGTTTTGCTTCTCACATTTGATATTCGACTTTCAGATTTTTCCAAAAACTCTCTTTCGTATCTTCTTTATTTATAACATAACTACAAGTAAAATCAAACAGAGTGGAATTTAAGAAAGTATTGTTTAATTTCAATATGACCCTCACAGATTTATAAGGAAATTAGATTTCATTCATTATATGACTTTCATTTTTTAAAAAAATTTTTTGAAGATTTTATTTATTTATTTGACACAGAGAGAGAGATCACAAGTAGGCAGAGAGAGAGGGGGAAGCAGGCTCCCCGCTCAGCAGAGAGCCCAATGTGGGGCTCGATCCCGGGACCCTGAGATCATGACCTGAGCAGAAGGCAAAGGCTTAACCCACTGAGCCACCCAGGCGCCCCATTATATGACTTTCAAAATGTACATTATCATTTTGTAAAGAGAAGCAAACTAAAATTTGAGGTCAAATGACTTATCTAATATTCATACTAAGATGATCTTTGAGAAAAGAGTTTTTAACTTTCAGTCAACTAGTTCATACTTTTTGATGAATAAACACAAAAGAAAATAAGTAGGATATTGGTAGTATATAATAAGTATATTACAATGTAATATACTTACATTGTATACTTACATTGTATTACACTTATAATAATAAATATACTTAGAATAAATTAGAAGAAGATGGAAATCAGTATATTACATTATAATTTTTCTGCTACTTTCATTTTGACTAGTTCCTCAAATGTGCATAAGCATTGGTTATATTGACCTACGAATTCAATTCCAGCTTTCTGAAAAAGATACTTCCCTATTGCCTATATTTGTTATAAACTGCTAAGACTAAGATGCATCCATAATGTATATATGTAACAATATAACTATATTCTCTGATATGAAGAAACTTATTTTTTTAAAGTAGGTGTTAAACAAACAAACTTTACACAAAGTTGCCATATGCTAATGTTTAGTTTTCATATGCACTGCACATAATTTTTACATAGGAGGTAATCTAAAATTAAGTGAAAATTTTTCAATCTGGCCAAACATCAAAATGCTTAAACTGACCATAGGTTAGTCGACTAAACACAGATGTGTGAAATGAAAAACCAGAAGGGATCATAGACTTTGATGCCTTGTGGACCTGCTGTCATTGGCAGGTTGGCCCCATTTCCATGCTGGAATTCTTATTTTTGAAGATGTCTGTATTGGGGATAAACAATCACAGGGTTTCTGAACAGTGTAAGGCCAAATGTGCATATGTTTGGGCTCCACAAAGAAAAATTTCAACTTCTTGCAGAAAATACTGTTCTCAAGGGAGTTTGGTTAATTTTTATGATTGGAAAATCACACATTGCAAAATGCCTTGGTCCGTCATATTGTTTGCACTGGAACAAAATGCGTAATGCTAAACCATGTTTAACACAGGAATACACAATGACCCCAGCCTCTTGCAAACAAAGGGTCCTGAATGTCAGTTTGAAAACTAATGTCTCCCAAAGGGAGTTTGTTTGGTTTCTTTACTCACTTACACCTTTTAGAAGGAAGGCAATGAGTAAAATTAGCATGAAAAGAAGAAATTGATACCCCAGGTAACAGACTACAAATTACATTGAACTGTTATGTCTGTAAAAGAAGGCAAAAATTCATTTTAAAAAACCAAACCCAGAGAAAACATTGAGTCTGATCACATTTTTGTTTTTCTGTGAAGAGCAGGTGTTCATGAGTATTTGTTAAGCAATTGAATTAATATAGCAGATTATGATATTAACAGATGTTTCTAGCCACATTCCTTTTTTTAATCAGTTCTTTCTCTTAAATTTTTATAATATGTTGTACAAAAGTTCCCTTGCTTTGTTACAATTAAATCATCAAGATGAAACCATATCATCTCTTTTAGTATTTGATCAGTACTGCCTGAATTAATAGTTAAATAATTGAAATGAACTCAAAATACAGTAGCAAATTGATTTGGTTTTAAGCAAAGCAAATAGAAGTTGAGGTAGAGCAAGCATTTTTGCTTTAAACAGACCGACGTTAATGGTAACATCAGTACCAGAAAAAACCTATTGCATTTTCCAGATACTTATTTTAAATACTTACACAATTGAACTATATTATGTCATTATTGTCAATGGCAAGACGCACCCAGAGTGTGCTAGAGGCAATACGGGGCTTGACACTCCTCCAACCTGTAGTATTAGGTGGAACTCCTACAGTAGAAAAGTGACAGAAATTTAACTCAAACTGCAGCACAGAAAGAAATTTATTGTTGGTGCATATGCGCAAAAAGTCAAGGAGTGTTTTGTGTTGGTCTCAGCTTATCAAAAACCAATGTTGTTGGGGCACCTGGGTGGCTCAGTGGGTTAAGCCTCTGCTCAGGTCACAATCTCAGGGTCCTGGGATCGAGCCCCGCATCAGGCTCTCTGCTCGGCAGGGAGCCTGCTTCCCCCTCTCTCTCTCAGCCTGTCTCTCTGCCTACTTGTGATCTCTCTGTCAAATAAATAAATAAAAAGTCTTAAAAAAAAATAACCAATGTTGTTATACTGACCCTTATGGTTCTTATTATGACTACAGGATGCCCTTCATCAACAACCACCATGTAACTTGGGGAGAAAAAGGTGCTTATTATTTATAAGACCTGGAAACTACTCAGCGCATCTGGGACCACACATGGCAGTCACTTGTAGGGAGAGAAAGAGAGTGAAAGGGAGCATGCCCATATGCCTAGGTTTCCATGGGCTCACTCTTTATTGGTGAAACGTAAAAACATAAGGGCAGGAAGAGAGAAGACAAGTGACCAAAATGGAGAGTTACTGAAGTTAAACCAAACTTTTTAAATCAAAGGAGTCTCGGCGTGTGGAAGAGGCCTGGTTTCCTAATAGTCATGTGACTGGCAATGAGTTTATTCAAGATAGTTGTCTTTGAAGTGGATGCCTTTTTGAAATGAATGCTTCAGCCACCAAAGCTTAAGTCAAGCACTTGCACTACAAAAAATAAAATTTAAAAACAACAACACTGTCAGGGTTTACACTGCAAGGTTTTAATGACTTCAGGCCTGACTGGATCCAGGGGCTCAAATGATGTCATCAAGAATTGTCTTTCTACATCGGCAGTCATTTTCTCTGTACCGGGTGTAATAGACTGGCTTGGGCAGACTCTCCTAAATTAACAAGAAAGCCACCAGCAGCTCTAATACTGAGATTACTTTTACTCATTATTTCCATCAAAAGTACCAGAAACCCCAGCCTGGCTTAAGTCACACAAGGTCACTGCTGAAGGAGGATCTCTGTGGCCTGGAGAATAGAATGTAATAATTGGACAGACTTAGGTCGTCACATGACTCTCCCTTGAGCCAATGAGGAGGCCACTACTTAAACCACATGGTTTGGACTGACAGTGGCAGGGAAGTGGTCCCCTGAAATTCAGTCCAGATGTGCTTCCCAGGAGCAAGATCGCCTCCTCGGGCAGATAAAAACAGCTGATTCCACTAAACCTGGGTCAGAAATCAATAACTCATCCATACTGTTTATTTCACCTTAGGAAGCCATTTAACCTCTTTGACCCATCCCACCTACTCCTTCTCTCATTTTTTAAAGAAAATTCCCTGAGAGAGCTGCTGGGTAAATTAAGTTGCTTATGATAGGAAGGTTGCATGTATTTATTGCTGCCTGCAAGACCTTTTTGACCTGAACTGATGAAAAGTGGTCATTGGTATTTATGCCAAATTATTTCAGACCACATACAGATCTGGAATTTCGATTCACGGCACTAGGCAGAGGCATTCCTGAATGTTGCTGTCTCTTGGCTGAGTGAGTTATTTAACTTATTGCAAGTGATAGGAAATTAGAATCATCTGATGATGAAAACTGAAAAAAAAAATATGCCCAGTCCTATATGTGCACAAATGTTCATTTCTGACTCAGTCAACTCTTTTATATATATTTTTATTAAGATGGAATTATAGTTAAAGAGGTGAAGATTTATGCTGGAATTTTACTACTTACTTCATCACTTAATTTTCCTGGTAGATTTTTCTTTTTTTAAGATTTTTAATTTATTTATTTGACAGACAGAGATCACAAGTAGGCAGAGAGGCAGGTAGAGAGAGGGGGGAAGCAGGCTCCCTGCTGAGCAGAGTGTCGGATGCGGGGCTCTATCCCAGGACCCTGGGATCATGACCAGAGGCTTTAACCCACTGAGCCACCCAGGCACCCCTTCCCAGTAGATTTTTAAAAAATCAGTATTTTCCCAGCACCATTTGTGGTTAGGAAGTAGAAGTTACTAAAAACATGATTATTTTTATTAATGTCTGCTGTTTATCCTTGAGAGATCAAACACGCCATAATTAAAGGAAGAGGAAAAGTGTTAATGGTTAGGCCTGTTAATCTCTGGCAAAGGACTTGACTTGTGTGTCCTTCAGTTTCCTCATCTGTAAAATGAGATAATACGCACACTAACAGACCTAGGTGCTCTTCCCATGTCCCTCGGCATTCATTGTTCCAATACAGTCAACGGCTCCACTACAAGCTAGAACTTTCCCTAGAGTTGCCCACAACTGTAGCTTTACTAGGCCGCTTTTCCTTCGTTTCTCATTTCTGTACTCCTTTACTGTTATTTCCTGGGTTCGCCTCCCAAACAAATTACTGGCACTCAAATCCTTATCTCAAAACCTACTTTTAGAAGAACTCAAACTAAAATAAGCACTTTTCATAAATAGCCCTAGCAAAATCAGAAGTGACCACTGAGAGAAAAAACATGGAAAAAGGCAGTTCCCATAGCTCATCCCTTCCGATCTGTCACATAAATGTCTTTGTTGTTACCATTCACAAAGGCCTGGCTGGTGGCCTCAACTCATGGGCTCTCCTCTCTCCTAACAATTTAGCCCAAACTCTTAGGAAAGGCAGCTGAGGAAGTGACAGTATTGTGACTGGGACCATACTTTCTGGGCCCCAGTACAGAGTCCTCCCTCCTACTCCAGACCCCACTTGGGGCCCCCCATCAGGACTTCCTGAGAAAAGAGATACAAGTCAGCTATTTAGAAGTTAGCAGTGGGCATCCCCACAAGTCATTTTCAAACCTGTCTTTGATAGAACCTATTTCACTTGTGTTTGTTTCTTCTGAGAAAGTCTCACAGGAAAGGCCAGTGTGTAGGGAAAACCTTTCAAAGCCCTGTTTTGGTTGAAGAGAGGCATGGAGCTGGCTCCCCCCTCCACCTCATCCTTGGCAGGCCCTTCTGCCAAAACCCTGAGAGATTCAGGATGCTGGGTTTTAAAACCACTCATCTGGAGGACGTATTGACTGGTTTAGAGATCTGCCTCACAATTAAGATGGCATCCATTTAAATATTCTTATAGAGATTACCGAGGTAGCGGTACAAAAAAATAAATAAATAAAAGAATTGAAATGAATATACAGAATCAACTCAAACGAGAGAAATTTTCTTCCCGAAAGACAAAGGCAGATGCAAACTGGATGACGTAGCCAGTTCTTTTCATGCTTTAATTAAGTTACTACACTGGGAAAGTGGCTGGAAAGCCACTTTAGTATTTTATTGATTAAGATTCCATTTAAACTCCACATATTGACTTTCTAGCCCCTGTGGAAGGTCACAGAAGAATGACATTATCATCTGTGAGTATATTCCAAGCCTCTCTTGACTCTGTGTTTCCTACGTTCATAGACTTCTCTGTATTTCAGACTGGCTAAAATGAAAGAAAAAAAAATTGTTTCAAGAGAGCCATTATGAGTCCATTGTTCATTAGTTGATTTGGTAACTTGCTTCCCTTTTCCCTTCCTTGATTGCATTTCCTCTTTTCCCAGGAGGCAGAGGATTGAGGAGAGGCATATATCTGGCCCATGAACCCTGGGATGTTTTTTCTCCTCCAGACTTTTCTTTCAGTGATGTCAGTGTCTGCCGAGAAGCACAGCTCTAGCCAGAAAGTTAGCCATGTCCATTCACAGCTGAAGTGGCCTTTGTTCAGAAAACAACCAGTCAGGAAAACTATAAATAGTAAAAGAGTAACTCGAATGCCAGTTCCAAGGTGTGGGGACGTGAGCTTCATAGCCTAGTCTACTGCTCTTTTGTTAAACCCTCTTTCCCTCAGCCAACTGTTTCTTCCCCAGGTAATTTGCCATTTCATGTGAGAGCTGTTGGGACAAAGCAGATAATAGCTCCTTTCCCCCAGATGTAACCTCCTGTTAGAACATAGCACCACCAGTTGCTGACTATGACACCTTCCCTCTTCTCAGCAGGGGACTATGGCTCAGTTAAAAGGAATAGCCTGGCCAGGTTACACTGTTTTGGAGAAAGGCAACAATGTCGCACACCTTTGTCTCCCAACATCTGCATTACCCATAGTCTACTACTGTTAATAATTTATCTTGTACTAAGTCAGTGGGAGAGAAAGACATCAAATGCAGAGTGAACCAACTCCAGGGGAAACAAAGTGTGCAAAGTGTGTCTACAAGGAACCCAGAGGAGGTGAGATGTGGACCATTTACCCTCACACTTACCAGCTGAAATGAAATGAAAATGTGCCGCAGCAATGGGTGAAATAATGTCAGGAAGCTGAGAAGGGCCAATAATTTTGTTAATTCATTATAGAGATTTTCTAGGAACTCTGTCTTAACTCTGAATCACCCTGGTCTCCAGGACTCCAGTGTGAAAGCAAAACAGAGTAGAGAACGTTATTTTAAGATGAAGCCTTAACTGAGGATGATGGACAAAATCAGTCTTCTCACCTAACACTCTACCTGACACGTAGAAAATAAGGCAAAGATGCTTCTTACTAATGTCTCTAATTCGTCTTTTGTTGGATTCTCTCGGGCCAACTCTGGGAGAATTCAGATACAGAGAGTCTGAGAGATGATCCAGTAGAAAGGGAGAATAAGGGGTGCCTGGGTGGCTCAGTGGGTTAAGCCTCTGCCTTTGGCTCAGGTCATGATCCCAGGGTCCTGGGATTGAGCCCTGCATTGGCCTCTCTGTTCAGCAGGGAGGCTGCTTTCCCCTTTCTCTTTGCCTACCTCTCTACCTACTTGTGATCTCTCTCTCTCTCTCTCTCTCTCTCTCTCTGTGTCAAATAAATAAAATCTTTTGAAAAAGAAAGAAAGAATAAGGAAGGGAAGGCAGCTAATAAGGTTGTGAAACAAATGAATTATCCATGTGCATAATTGGCGTTTAGTCCGGGAGTGAATTCTAGAAGTTTCCCAAACATAGTCACTGAGGATGCTTTTAAGAAGCCTTAACCCTCAGACACTTCCAGCCCCTTCCACATCTCAAAGAACTTCTCCAAGTTACCTGGTGCTCACTGAACTCTTTTCTTTATTCTAACACATACTTGACTTAATTACATGGACATTTTATTTTATTTTTTTTAAGATTTTATGTATTATTTATTTGACAGACAGAGATCACAAGTAGGCAGAGAGAGAAGAGGAAGCAGGCTCCCCGCTGAGCAGAGAGCCCGATCTCTGAGCAGGGACCCTGGGATCATGACCGGAGCTGAAGACAGAGACTTTAACCCACTGAGCCACCCAGGTGCCCCTACATGGACATTTTAATCTAACAAACATATATTGCCCAGATGACTTAAGAACTACAAGGAAGTGAAACAAAATCAAGATAAAGTCTCTCTTAAGGAGACTCTAACTAGGAGGGGAGATGACATATACAAATAGCTATAATACAAGATAGAATGTAATACATCTCCATTCATTTAGTCAGTGTCTGTTAAGTGTCCTTGGAGTGTGAAGGAAACTTGGAGGGAAGGGGAAGTTTTATTTATTGAAGTTCTGGGGAGTTCTGGGAATTGCTTTAAGAAAGAAAGGCTTTCAAAGAGGAAAGTGACAGTCGAGCTGTATTTCAGGAATGCTGAGACATTTAAAGCACTAAGAGATAATATTCTATAAGGAGCTCATCCAGAAGCATAAGCAAGCACATGTTCTGGGCTGGCCTTTATGCTAAACAATGGAAGAGATATAAATGAAAGTAAGGTTTGGGCCTTGCCCTTAGAAAGCCAATGTTGAGGGGCACCTGGGTGGCTCAGTGGGTTAAGCCTCTGCCTTTGGCTCAGGTCATGATCCCAGGGTCCTGGGATCGAGCCCCGCATCGGGCTCTCTGCTCAGCCTGCCTCCACCTCTCTCTCTGCCTGCCTCTCTGCCTACTTGTGATCTCTGTCTGTCAAATAAATAAATAAAATCTTAAAAAAAAAATCAAACGTTTAGCTTGACCATGGAACATAACATTCTGGTTAGGAATCTAGAACATTTTGCCTCCTCTGCTTTATGGGCAGAAACCATTGAAAAGGGTCTCCTTTGATAAAGCAATATGACACCATACTAATAAAATGAAACAAACTGTTTCCAGGAGTCAGAGAACCTCTAACCCTTAACAATACATCAGGACTTACACAACTCCGGCGTGAAGACTCCGTGCCTGTGTCTAAGAGCTCAAGGTTCTAGGTTAAAGATGTGTACAGTTGACCCTTGAACATCATGAGTTTGAACTGTGTGGGTCCACTTGTTCATGGATTTTTTTTCAATAAATACAGAGCAGTTCTGTAAAACAAATATACAAAAACAAAAACAAACAAAGAGATTAAGATTCTAATATGGATTCTGTCCTTACCTAACCACATCCATTTAAAAGGACTGTTTAATCTCACTGGGGCAGAGCTTGTTTATCTGTCATGTTAAATACTAAAACTCTCTCTTACCTCCCAAACAGAACAATAAGGAGTAAATAAACTCTCAGATGTGAGAACATTTTGATACACGGAAAGTGTTAACTCGAATTTAGGTGTTATCATTAAGAACTTTCACGCAAACCACATCAACAAGTTCAACTGAGTGCAAGGGAAACTTTGGGAACTCAGAAAGCCAGGACAGCTGGGTGAGAGGTTCATCCGTAAAGGATTTTGAGAACAGCATGTAGTCATTTCGTGGACATTGTCACACAGTATTGTGGACTTGTATTTGTACATACTTATGGCACTAGAACAGATTTTCAATGGAGATGGAATGAGAGTCTGTAACATGGACTCCAGGGTTGGAAAACAAAACAGATAAAGAAACCGGCCAAGTACATATCCTCTACAAAAGCACAGTTTGTTGGCAAGTGTCATAGAAAAGTTTGTGCCCAAGCAAAGGTTCTTGAAAAGGGGTCATTTAATAGATGATTTCTGAAAGCAGACAAATAGACTTTGGTGAGCCATGGCATAGTCAAGCCATCTGCACTTACTTTCTCTGAGCTGGTCTAGCAGAACTTGCACAAAGGTTATAGCAACATGAGCCAAAGGAATAGCTTTTCTGTGCTGTGCTCGGGAGTGACATGGGAGGTGTTAAGCCATTGGACCAGTAGCATTCCAACATGCTCTGGTATCATGACATTAAGAGTGGGGATTGAATAATGCTGAATGGCTTCTCAACCACCTAATCCCAGTGACATCCGAGCATTTGAGTGCCAGATCCTGTCTAATTGGCATTTGGCTCCACAGAATGAGGCTGGTGGCCATGCTAGGTGGCAGACACATTGTCCAGTTTGCCCATCTCAACTGTGTGATGACTTTGTGTGGATTTATAGGCCATCTGTCTTCCAAGATTGAATTCATAGAAATTTCTCTGTGCCTGTAGGCTTTGAAAGATGTTATTTGCATGTGTTTGGCAATTTTTATTTTTTCTTAAGCTAACCTGTTTTTTGTTTTTTTGTTTTTTTTTTTCCCCTAACCCCAAAAATGATGCCACATCTTCTGTTGAGCATTTCTCTGGTCCTCACATTGGCATAACACGTTTCCTGTTGTATTTTATTTTTCTTCCTTAAAGTCAGACTTATGAGTTATAAAAATGCTAGAGGAAGCCTTTACATCACTGGCAGAGATTAGAATGTAAATGAAGTCTGAAAAAGAATTTTAGACCTTGACAGACAAATCCGAATCAAAGAGCTAATCCTCACGCCTCTGCCAGATGGGTCACTTGTCCTGCCTGAGCCCAGCTTCTTTTAACAGATTAAAGTCACACATTTTAGAGAGATAAGTAAATCATGGGGCCGGGGGTGGGGGGGGGGGACTCTTCCTTGGTCACATTCAGGGCTATTTTTAGGACTAATCCAGGAGTGTCCAGATAAAGCTAACTGCCATGGAGGCACGACCTTCTCCTTTTCATCATCTCTGTCCCTCCTCGACCAGTGCTGGGAAAGTTAGGGGGATAGACAGCTTCAGTCTTACCCCCCACCATCTGTCTCTCTTCATTCCCCGCCATGGGCCCGGATCTAGCACTCACACTGTGTACCCCTGTGACCTCAAACAAGCGACTTACCTTTCTAAGCTTCAGTTTGTTCAACTGAAAATAGGACGGGATTTTTCTCGTAGGATATCTGTGCCTAGCAGATGGTCAGTGCTCAAGTGAGGGTAGCTCCTTCTCCAGGGATGATGATGGCAATGGTGATATTTTTGTCATTTTTTACCTTCTCCCAGATTATGTATGGTGTCCTCTACAGCAGGATAACATAGTAGTTAACAGCACAGAACACGAAGCCTGACTACCTGGGTTCCAATCCCATTTTATCCCCTTGTAAGCTGTGTGATGTTAGGCAAACTACGTGCCTCAGGTTTCTCATCAATAAATTGGACATAAAAGTATTACCCACTTCATAGAGTTATCATGAGGATGAAATGAGTGAATATTTACATATACTAAACAGTTTAGAAAGGTTTGTGAAATAATATGCTGGAAATAGATTCAATTCAAGAAGCTCTTCAAAGGCTGATTCTCTCTACCTTCCATATCCTGCTTGCACTTATATAAAATACTTCCTTTCAAGTCAGAATCCATTAATAAAAAAAAAATACTGTGTTTGTAAATACACCATTATATTCTTTCCTTGAAGCTCCACAGCATAATTTTTTCTTGAGCCTTTTGCTGCCGCCGCCTTCCATCTACCTTTAGGTCTAGCTCAGGAACAGTTCCATGGCAGTGCTTTGATGCGATGGTGGGGTCATCACCAAGGTAACCAACCTGACAAAAAACACAAACTCAACAGAAAAGAGTCTGACGTTGGGACTTTTATGGCATCTTAGTAATGTGCCATGAATTCTATTTAGAGATCAGCTTTTAAGCATACCCTGCTATACTTTTTTCTTCCCCTGGTCATGTAGCTCCTAAAAAGTATCTTGAGAAAGTATGGGGCTGAGGACTCACCCCCAGGCCCAGAAGTCTCAGTGCACAGAAGAACATTAGCTTGGGTTACCGGACCTTATCAAAAGTCACTTTCATAAGCTTATCGGTAGAAGATGAGGACCTATGGATTTATTTCAGATATGCTTCTTACTTGGGAATTTAAAAAGAAATTCTACCAGGGCTGAACAAAGAAGTTAAGAGAGGGTGTTGACACAGTGGGTAACTGGTCATTGCAGTGTAATGAAGTACAATCAACTCTTCTATTGTTTAAGAATTGATTTGCCCTATTCCGAATTATCCTAGCCCCCTCTTTCTGGTCTCTTTTGATGGCTTTAGACATTTAATGCTGCCTGATTAGTGCATCTGCCAGGGGCTAAGCAGAGGGAGGAAATAAAAATCATTCTGCTGTTTCTAGCCACCGGGGAACACCAGAGCTTGGAATTTTCTGGAGCATTTCCAGGAAGAGTCATAGCCTTCTCTCTTCAGGACATCATACTTATCTGGAACTTCCCCAAGACTTGGGGCAAGGAAGTCTTAGTCGAAGAGTGCTCTCAAACCAGGAAGAAAAGATGTCCCTTAGCTCTCCCTTCTCTGCCAAATCTCTCTTCCCTGGGGCAAAGTTAGAATATTTTGTTGCTGTGTGTACTGGAGAAGGGTGAGAGGACTTGGAAAGGAAGAGAGGAAATCTCTCATCTGTTAAATACTCCCAACTACCCCAGAATTGAATATGCAATTTATTTCAGCTGCCTCAGAACTTAATTCCAGAAGTCTCCTTAAATAGTTTTTTTAAGATTTAATCAGATAATTTCTCAGGCAGTGCTTTGAAGTCAAATTGTAATTTTACGTGAGAGACTTGGGAAATAGAATTACATTAAATCAAATTAAATCTGGATGGTATTTTCTTCTGATTGAATGAAATCATGAGGGACACATCCCAGGACCACCATAAGGGGAGCTGGAAAATTCACTGACATTCATAAAATCAAAGGCCAGCTTGTCTCTGTCATGACTGCCTTAGAAACTTGTGGACATTGACCTCTCCTTACACACACTCCCATACCTGTTCCACACCAGCAGCCTTATGAGGTTGGTAAGAGAAACCAAGGGGACCAAGCACATTTCTAGCTGATAAGTACCTGAGAGCTCAGACTGCTTCTGTGACTCTGACTACTCTCTACCTGGGAAAAACCTGACTGACAAATGACCCATCTAATGCCTTCTGTGATGAAATATTAGTCACTGCTTACTCTTCACTAGAAAGATGTAAATTAAAGAAAACTAGGGAGACCTGTGAAAAGTCTCTGACCAGGCAAAGTAGGTCTATAACAGAAGACCTTCAGTTCCTCCCATCCGATTCGATTTTACCTAAAAGTAGTGGGATAAAGTGATAAAGTATGTGAAATCTGACTTTTTAAACTTAAAAATTCTGTAGGCTGGTGTAGTAGAAAAATCATGGAATATCAGGAGAAATGTGATGGTCTGAATATATTCATCTAAATTAAATTCTCTTTAAACCAACTAAAATTGCATCAAAGGAAATATTTTTTAAAGGCATAATCTGGGAAGGGTGGAGACAATAGGTTAAGGGATAATAATTACATAATGTTGGCAGCTAGCTGTGTACTTACAGCTAACCGTCCTAAGAAAACTGATCATGATCTGACATGTGAAAAGCTGGGGACCAATCTGAGTTATTCCATGAACACTTAAAAGTCTTAAAAACTGATGATCTTAGGTTCATCTGAACATGAGTTTAGCCTAAAATAAGGAGGACTAGTTAACTATTGTTTAAGGAATAGTGAGAACTCCCACCCGGATAAAGACTGAAGGTTTACTCTCTGGAGACAAGAAAACAGAGTCTGAAGATGACACAGTACCAGATGAAGGAAGGGTTACCACACTGAAAACAAGGAGATAAAGTTACATATTTTATGTATACATAAACTTACTGAGTGCTGAGTCCTCCCTCCTTCTTTCCCCCAGGTGCTCTGGAGTACTGACATGCAGGCCTGCACTCTCTTGGCAAGTGATTAGATAGATCTTCTCTCAGGACTCTGATCAGCCCAAGATGAAAGACCTAACTGTACTGACATTAGGGGTTGCTCCAAAGACACAAAGAATGATCCCTTTACAATGAAAATTTATTTTCAAGTTATAGTCAGTTATCCAGATGCATTCAAAAATCCAATCAAACTTTTAGTTTACCAATTTGAAATATAAACAGAAAACTAAAAATTACTGAACATATGAAGAAACTTTCCTTTTTTTAAAAAAAAAAAAAGTAGAAATAAAGAAGGACACCTTGGTGGCTCAGTCGGTTAAGGCTCTGCCTTTAGCTCAAGTCATGATCCTGGAGTCCTAGGATTGAGCCCCATGTCCAACTCCCTGCTTAGCAGGGAGTCTGCTTCTCCCTCTCCTTCTGCCCCTCCCCCTGCTCATTCTCTCTCTCTCTTTTTTGCTCACTCTCTCTCAAATAAATAAATAAGATTTTTTTTAAGTAGAAATAAGGAAAGTATATAACTTTGAATAAAATAATGGTTATGTAGTGAGAAGAAAAACTTTAATTATACATATATTATTTATATCCTTAGAAAGATAACAACATATTGCACTACTGAAAAAGAACACAATGCTGTTTTTTAAAGAAATGTCAGAGAACACAAACTGGCTCTTAGACATTGAAAAAAAGACAGGAGAAACAAAACACTAAAAGAAGTGTTGGGAAAAAAGCTGAGGAAATCTCCCAGAAAGTAGAAAAAGAAATAAAATAAAATAAAAAATAGAAGACAGGATGTATTAAAATGCAAAACTTGCCCAATAATGTTCCAGAAAGAAAGAACAGAGGAAATTATCATAAAGATTATTCATGAAATGTTCAAATAAAAGGATAATAGCTTTCATACTAAAAGGGGTCAAAGAGTGCCCAGCACAGAAGATAAAGATAAGCCTATACCAAAGCACAGTGTTGCAAAATTTCAGGAAACAGGGACTGAATAAGATGCTAAAAATTTCCAGGAAGAGAAAATAAACAATTTTTTTAAATAGGCCACATAACTGTTTTAAGGATGGTGAATCAGTAAGTCTTCAGACCTCTTAATAGCCACACTAGAAGCTAAAAGACAATTAAGCAAAATTTCCCACAAAAATTTAAAAGAAAATTTTTTCCAACCTAGACTAGTATACCCAGCTAAACTAGTAATCAAGTCTGTGAGTGTCATGAAGCCATTTTAGACATACAAGTCTCGAAAATTTTCACATTCATGAACACTTTCTCAGGAATCTACTGACAAATGTGCTACCACTAAAATGAAAAGGCTAACTATGAAAGAGGAAGACATGGTATACAAAAAAATGAAAGAACTTCAACAAAGAATAGAGGTGAAAGAAATGGAAGTTAATCCATCTAGATTGGAGTAGGTCATAAGACTCCAAAAAGACTTCTTCAAGAAAGTGAAACTGGGAGGACATGTGTTATATTTGAACATATTGCAAAGAGGTTTAGATAACTGATTGAGCATTTGAGTTGGATTCAAGATACATGCAAAAAAATTAAGCAAATGACAAAACAAGACAATTATTAACTACAGGGAAAATTTTAAATTGTGTGTGAAAAGAAAAATAATTATTGGTTTACTACATGACTCAGCCCTGAATAGAATACATAGTCATGATAATATAAGCACTGAATACTGATCTAACTAAACTACAATGTAACTATCTCAGAAGGATGAGAAGAATGCGTACATGTGCTGTGGAGTAGAGAAAAGAAAGAGCACTATCCTCATCTCCCATGGTGGGAAGTCAAAAAATAGTACTACAAACATTATTTTGAGACATAGGGGTAAATACCAAAAGAATCAACAAAAAGATCTGGAACCATTTGCTTCTAACAAGGGAAAATGAGGGGGCTTATTTCTACTCTCCATCAGAGTAGAAGTGGTTCTGGGCAGCAGCTATGAAAGAGATCTAAATTTAGAAAACAACCCTTGCCTATTGCTTGTGAACCATACTGTTTTCCCCTAGACATCTGTTGCATTAGTGTCTGTACATCAGAAGCAAAACAGTGGGGTGGCTTCTTAACTGTACCTTTGCCACTCCACCAACTGGCCACACTCAGCCAACTCTCCTCTATCTTCGGCCAGACCTGGGCAGCGGAATGGTAAAAAAGTAAATGGAACAGAACTGGATCACATTGAGTTGGACCAGAAGGTTCCTACGTAGCCAACGTGAAATTATGAGTTTGCTAAATGGGACTCCAAACTCTTTAGCCACGTGTACAGTAGGATATTACCCCAACTGGAAGTAACCTGAACTGCACATCAAAGGGCATCAAAAAAGAATTCTACATGCTATGTTTTTTAAGTCTTGAAGGTCAGGACACTGACATACACATCCTCATTATTCTCAACTTCTGGCACACAGTTTGACCCTCACTACAAATGTGCTCATTAATAACCACCACCAAGGGGTGCCCCAACTTCAGGGTAAGATCAAGATTTCTTGTTCTTCCTGGAGAGACTTGATCGGAAACATCTTTTTTTAGATCCCTGGAACAGGTATTCAAGGGAGAAAGTTCTGTTGATCTAGTTTTCCAGAAGCCAGTAGATAAAGCAGTCAGGACTTGAGAAGGTGAAAGAACCAGTCCACCAAGCTCTTGATAGACCTTTCTGTTGTAGTCTCCAGAGCTCCCTTTTGTGGACACAGATCCTCCTTACTCTTAATCGTTCCCAAAAGCCATTGGATGTCCCCAGGTTTAGAGAAGGCATCAGAATAGCTTGTACCTCATAAATATACAAGAGCATTTGCATGTGCACTTGTAAGCATGAGAAAAATCCAGCTGAGGGTCACTGGACACACCAATGGTTTTAAAGCATCCCTGGAAGATCTCATCTTGTCACAGCAGAGTTTCAAATTTCCGTCTTCCTGAAATGTTCAGGAGGACACCAGAGGAGCCTCAGTCATTATCTGCCCCATGGGAGGGAGGGAAGCAGAAGGAGGGAGAGGTATCATTGCTGGCCATGACATTCGTGCAAAGATGCATGACAGTTTCTTTGCAGCAAAGATATCACTGAAGAATTATGAGATGTATGAATGGCCCTTAGGGAACATCATTTTGTCATGCCACTTGCCTCTTTTATCTCTTTCAATATTGTTTCTCCCCACTGAAGTCAGATCTTTCCACTCATGCCTCATCAGTTTCCTTTTTCATTGGACACCAGAGCTTCTGAAGAGAAAAGTTTCATAGAGCAGCGTTTTCCTATTCCTTAAAGGAGTTCTATTTTTCCTACTTCGGTAGGTGCCATGATATGAGTGACATGTCCAATTGGAAATGTATCAATCTTCTATTAAGAAAATATGTAAGGGACTTTATTTGTAGCCTTTGCAAGCTGGCCTTGTCCTTCTGGACTTCTCTTCTTGGTTTTATTCCAGAAAATTGTAGCATTGCTTTTAGTTGTGATTTGATGTTTTCTAATGTCATCCTATTATGGGACAGTTTGTTTTAATTTAGCTAGTAATCATCCCTAATATATTAAACTACTTGAACTCACTGAGGTTTAGAGGGAGAAGAGACTTAAGAGCCCATATAGTTTACCCAGCCTGTGGTTGAGGAATTTGTCCCCGGTCAGTTACTGCTGACAGAAATGGAGGCTAGATTTCTTGTTCTGTTACTAATTTTTTTTTTAGAAAAGCAATGTTTCCTATCCTAACTCTCAAGGTTTTTCATTTTTCTATGCTCCTCAGTGGACCAGGAAAAAAAATTTTAAGCAGTTTTGCAAAAACAGTGCAAGGTTGATGGAGAAAGAAGGACTGATACATTTAAGTCAACAGCAATAATCCAGCTGTAGGTCATCTGCAACAAAGGAAAATCCTCTAAAAGTGTGCTTTCTGTCCCAGAGCCAGTCAGAACTATTTTTTAAGCTAAGTTATTATGCCAAAAAAATCTGCATTTTTGCAAATGTACTCCTGACCCTCAGGATTTATAAGCTTACTACGCCTTATCCTTACTGTTTCATTGACTTTCCTTGACTTTGACATATCTCTGCCTAGTCATTTGATGCATCAAAAGCCTTGCATATTGGCTCCTTTACTAGGAAAGCCAAGATTTGGAGTTGAAAAATTGCTCCCAGGTGTCTGCTCACCTGCAGTCTGCAGTCATATTCTGAACTGTCCTTCAAACTCTTGCATTGTTCTTATTCAAAGTTAAGTAAATTCCTTCACAGGGGATTTTTAAATTATTTGATCAAATTAATTGTAAATAGTCCTTGCAAGTACTGAGTCACTCAACTCTTTTTTTTTTAACTGATTTTAATCTAAACTAAAACATTAGGTTAAAATCACTCCTATGAAATAATAAAGATAGAGAAGATAACCAGAATTTATGTTTAATTGACCTACAGAAAATTAATCAGCTTTATATTCAATTTAGTAATGTTTTTATAGGTTTGGGGGGGTTTTGTTTGGGTAATGTGCTGACACACACATATGTATGCCTTAGTGTTTCATAGCTCTTTTTGGCTTTGTCATTTTCCTAGTTTTCTCAGTAATGAGTTAAATAAAAGTTTGACACATGTTCTTTGATATATAGTAAAGTATAACTTGATCTTAATTATAATATCCTCATTTGAGAATAACAAATACATAGCTTTTGTACCCCCCACTTCTCTGTCCTGCACCCATAAAACATACCAAAATCAGTCATAGGTGTGGCTTAGAATTTTTCTCAACATAAGCCTCCAGAAAGCACTAGACACAATACATGGGCATCAATGTTCAAGTTAGAATTAGTCACCCTCACCATATTGGCATGTTTTGTTTTAAATGCTCTCTAGAGTCACTGGTCAGACCAAAAGATATTTATTCCTGCAAGATATCAGACATGACAGCCTGAGAGTCACCACACCATAAAAACAGTTGGTTTAGTTCCACAGTATTTTATTGCTGTCATTTCTATGCCTTCAGAAGGAGCATTACACTTGTGAGCTTTCCACACTCCACAGCTCCCTGGTGTGCACAATATTCCATCAGTCACATTACTTTTTCTTTGCTGGCCCCTAAGACACTTGCCTTGACTCCCTGTCCTCTGAGAAATAACTGGAGTTAGGACTGAGCTGGATGAAGTTGTCATTGGCATAGGTTAAAAAATGCCAACATTAGCAATTTCATATGATTTGACCTGATCGGACCAAAGAATCAAAATGATTCTCTCCTTGGTGATCTTCCAGTTTGAAATGAACTTATTTCCTATTTTGAATCACCAATCAGCCCCCTCCTCCAACCCCACAAAAGGACTGATTGAACACCTACGGTGTGCAAAGCACTGTGGTAGATTCCAGGACAACAAGGATACAAACATGCACCCTGCTTTGGGGGAGCTCACGCCTGGTTTGCAAGGCATGAATGATCTTACTTTTATGAGATTGTGAGTTCTGTGAAGGCAGAAAGAGGCTGTGCTTCACGGTGCTTTATTTTTCTGTGGACCCAGCGCATGGCAGATGTCTGATGACTGTTAAACAAGATGGTAGAGAAGTGGAAGGTAGTGAGAGAAGCAAGAAGGAAAGGAAAGAAGGAGGGAGGAATGGGCAGTAATGGGAGAGGCTGCCAAGATGGATGTGTCACAGAAAGAAAGGAGGACAATGACAAAATTTTTTTAAATGTATTTCTAATGAGTTTTATACTCCAGAATAGTTTTTAAAGCCATCTATTGAAATAGCTTTGACTCTACATGCATTGATTTTAGTTTGTTTCCAAAATGAAGCCAGTCTGAAAGGATATACGCATTTCACCATAAATGAATTTTAAAACCAAGGCTTCCGGCGCAGTACCCAAAGCGTTCTCATCAACAGTAGCATGTTCGGAACAATTGCTTTGTTAGGTGATGGTGATTTGGAGGTACATACTATGGTATCTATTAAAAATGTGCTCAAACAGGAGAGACTGGTGGGCTTGATCATGGGAACATGAGGCTCTAGATCTCGGGGTTATGAGTTTGAGCACCAGATTGGGTAGAGAGATTACTTAAAAATAAACTCTTTTTTAAAAAATATTTTATTTATTTGAGGGAGAGAGAGAATGAGAGTAGCATAAGAGTGGGACGGTCAGAGGGAGAACCAGACCCCCTGCTGAGCAGGAAGCCTGATGTGGAACTCGATCCCAGGACTCCAGGATCATGACCTGAGCTGAAGGCAGTTCCTCAACCAACTGAGCTACCCAGGCATCCTACTTAAAAATAAACTCTTGAAAAAAAAAAAAAATTCACACAAACAGCAGGGTGAGGACCTTAATGTCCTGTTTCTTATTTCTAATGCACGAGAACTTCTTAACACTTTTTCCCTTTGTCATTACTGAAATTATCAAGGTATACGTTAGTGCTGACTTTTAAGATGTTCACAGTCAGATTATTATTCCTATTTCAGTTTGATTAGGAAGATTTCTCTTTTTATAAAACCCAGCTCCACTGATCAAGACCCAATGACCAAATTTATTTTTTTAGTTTATTTATTCCTGGAAAATAGTAAAGACAATTTAGCTATGTTTCCCCAGAACTGGGAAAAATATTCATCAATTATTTTGAGACATGTATTAGATGTGAAAAGATTTACAGTGGCTCCTGGGTGGCTCAGTCAGTTAAGTGTCTGACTCTTAATTTTGGATCAGGTTGCAATCTTGGGGTGCCAGGATCGAACCCCACATCATGTTCCATGCTCAGGGAGGCATCTGTCTCTCCCTTTTTCCCTCTTGCTCTGCCCCTCCTCTCACACGCTCTCTTTATCTGTCAAATAAATACGTAAGTAAAAGATTCAGACTATGGTAAATAGTTAACACTAGCTTTGCCACTTGTAGATGACATACCTCTTATCATTCGAGAGTAATGTTCAATAAAAATTAGAATTATTATGTATATATTTTTACCTCCAGGGTTATAGTAGGGGTGAAGAGAAGGAAAAAAGCACTGATGAAAGAGTAACTTGTTAGAACTTTAACAGAAAGCAAATTGGTTATGTATACTAAAAGCCTTAAAAATGTGCATTGTCTTGAACCAGCTGTTCTATTCCTGGGAATTCATCTTAAGGAAATAATTAAGGGTTTGAACAAAGAGTTGGCCGTCAGTGTATTCAGTACAATGTCACTTACACTAGTGAAAAATTAGAAACAACTTTAATGTCCAATGATAAGGGAATATTATTTAGTCATGCTATGGTTACATGTTTATACATATAAAATACAAATATTACAGGTTACATGACAATTTTTATCATATATTGTTCCACTAATACAAAGGTTATTATTCCAATTAAGTTTAATCTAATAAAATTAATAAATGATTGCACCTTCATAAAAAAATTACACACACACACACACCCCCATGTTTTTTTTCCTGGAAGCAAACACACCAAGATCTTAACAGCACCTAGGTCTGGAGAAAGAGTTAGGCATGTTTAGAAAAGTTGTTTTTGTTTTGTTTTTTTAAAGATTTTATTTATTTATTTGACAGGCAGAGATCACAAGTAGGCAGAGAGGCAGGCAGAGAGAGAGGGGGAAGCAGGATCCCCACTGAGCAGAGAGCCCGATGTGGGGCTCGATCCCAGGACCCTGAGACCATGACCTGAGCCGAAGGCAGAGACTTTAACCCACTGAGCCACCCAGACACCCCTAGAAAAGTTTTAATTTTCCTTTCTGTTCATCTCAGTGCCTAATTTTTTTTTTCAGTGAACGTACAACACTATTATGTTAACATAAAACTGTTTGGACAAGAAGAAAGAAATGCTACCCTCCAATGTTTACAAGCAACGTCTCCACTGCTCTCAAATGTGCTGGGGTCTTGGAGGCTCTGATTGTTATGGTTGAAGAAACAAACTTGTGGTCATGGATCAAAAGAGTGAGGATGGCCTTTCTGGGCGTTCCATAAAGATTACCGCAATAAAGATAAAGGATTCTCTCAATACTTAGCATTAGTCACTTTGGAGAGGTTACAACAAAAGCAAAAATTCTAAATAGGGTCCAAGTGAACTGAAGTGTGTGTCATAGCTCTTCCATTTGAAGTAAAGTCATTCTACACAAGAAATTTGAAGACCTCTTTGTTTCTGAGCCTTCAATTTTTTATTCCTAAGACAGACTCATTTGTAATCATCTATAGTTTCTGGTTCAGAGAAAAAGATCATTAATTGAAAATACTTCTGCTTTATTTTAAATAATAAAACCACTCATGAATAACTTTTTTGATTATAAAAGTAACCTATATACAATAAGAGAAAATTTGGAAATTCACTCCTAATTGTATTACCCAGAGATAAGCGCTAATAACATTTTGATGTCCATTCATAAAGTTGATAACCATTTTAATTTAAAAACAAGAGATTGGTATTTAGGTATTTAAATCCTCTGAAAGTCAGGGAGGTTCATGTAAATGTATTTTTCTCCATTCTCTGTGGCATTGGTAGATAACTGTGAAATAATGTAACCCTCAACTTCTGTTATCCATGTTAAAATGCAATTGCGGCTATTGTCTTCTACCTTGGATGTACCAGAGTTTTCAGGACAAAGAAAAAAAACAGTTCAAGCAACATGATACCAGCACTCCGTAGAAAGGACGCATTCACATTCTTCTTAACTCTTTATTTCCTCCAGGACAGATATCAGTGGATGGCTTTATGCGCTATCTGAGTGGAGAAGAAAATGGAGTCGTTTCACCTGAGAAGCTGGATTTGAATGAAGATATGTCTCAGCCCCTCTCTCACTATTTCATCAATTCCTCACACAACACCTACCTCACAGGTACGAATTCATAGTTCTCTGACAATGACTTTAGCCCATTTCCCCAAATTTCACCAACCCCTACTTTCTGTTGTTCAGAAGGGAGGGGGCGCATTCTTTCATTTCCTGTAAAACACCTCTGAGAACTGAGCTCTGGGAGCAGAGTTTCCGCCTGTAAGACACCATATCACTTCTTCACAACATATCTCTTCCCCAATTTTTAAGTCTTCTAAAATATATCACATCTGGTATCTTTGGGCCAACGGAATTTTTGTGTAGCTGAACTGCTTCTTCAGTGGACTTCAAGCCTTTGGCAATACTCTGGACTGTTTTCATGTACAGGAAATTTCCAAAGCATACATGACTTATGTATGACTTCAAGGCAAATAGCTAACTTTGCCCAAGGTGGAATGGAGCTTTAGATGTAAACAAATTTAACCCTGAATGACAACCTATACTTCTTTATAAATAGGGGCATGTGGTTTGTGTTGCAGGATAGATCGGCAAAGCTAAGAATGTAATGACAAGGGAGACCCAGGCACTGTATTTTCAGGGGTGTCGAAGAGAATTTCACAGTCCCAGTTACATGAGACATAAGCAGTTCTTTCATCTAAATTCCTTAAGGTGATCCGTTGATCCCAGGATAAATGTATGTTGTATTGGTATCAAATGGGGCATTGGCCTGGTGTCCCACACTTGGTGAAAAAACAGCTTAGAATAAAAATGACCCTGTGACAGAGAGAGCAAAGTAGCCTCCAGACAGCGAGAGTGAGCTGTCTCAGGATGCTTCCATATAATCTGAGAGCATCATGACATAACCACATAGTCTGAGTTCTGGTCAGTCAAAATACAGTTGTATGTTCTCCATAAAAACTGGGAGGCTCTCAAGCAGCCTGTTTTGTTTCAATTGGCGTTATCTACTGGGAGAGATGCATGCCAAATCTAACTAGATTCATATTTGGTTCATCCTAGCCTCTATTCTTGTCATTTCTTGTTGCATAATAAATCACTCAAAAATTCGGTGGCATAAAACACCCACCATATTATTTTCCTCCATTTTCTGCATGTCAGGAATTCAGAGAGGGCATGAGAGGAGATGGCTTCTCTTTCCTGGTGTCTTGGGCTTCAACTGCCAAATAAGTGCCTAGGGGTAATGCAAACACATTGGGTGCTGGAATCATCTGGATGCTTCTCCAACATGTCTGGAACTTGGGCTCAGTTAGGACTCGTCATCTTTTGCCTATAAGAGCCTCACCATGTAGCTTGGACTTCCTCACAGCATGGCAGCCCCAGCGTAGGTAGACCTCTGACATGGCAGGCCATGGCTGCAAGAGCAGATGTCCCAAAGAACAAGGAGGAAGCTTAATTGCCTTATTATACTTCACCTCTGAAGTTCTGTGTGGTCAATTCTTTATTTGTCAAAACAGTCACAAACCTACCCAGATTCAAAGGGAGAAAACATAGACCCTAGGTCTCATTGGGAGGAGTGTCAAACTATTTTTAATTTTTTGTCTTCTCAGGGGAATCTTAATCTTATTTGGTACCATTGACGAATTTGACATTCTGGTGAAATCGATGGACCCTTCTAAGTGTAGTGATAAATGAATAAAATAAAATATATAGGATGAAAGAGGAGATAATTTCCAACAAAATATTTTTATCAAATATTTAAAAAGAGATGTGTGGTAAAATAATATATTTCTATAAGCACAATTTAAATACTAGCATAAATAATATGATGTGACCATTTGCAACAATGGAACATGATATGAAAATATCTGTGATTTCTCCTTGTGGCTCACAGTTCTGCTTGTACTACTGTGATTTGTGACCTGCATTTATAACTGAAGAGATTACCACATTTTATATAGAGGTTTAAATTAAAGGCATAATCTTGTTTCTCATCCAAGTTTGAGGAGATTGACAGAACCTCAGTTAAGGTCTTTCAGATGAGAGGGGAGGAGTCAAGATGGTGGAGAAGTAGCAGGCTGAGACTACATCAGGTAGCAGTAGATCAGGTAGATAGCTTATCAATCCACTGCGAACACCTACAAATCCAACAGGAGATCAAAGAGAAGAAGAACAGCAATTCTAGAAACAGAAAATCAACCACTTTCTGAAAGGTAGGACAGCAGAGAAGTGAATCCAAAGCAACGGGAAGATAGACTGCGGGGGGAGGGGCCAGCTCCTGGCAAGCAGCAGAGCATCCGAGCTCTAAATCAGGACTTTTAAAAGTCTGCTCCACTGAGGGACATTGCTCCAGAGGCTAAACCGGGGTGAAGACCACACGGGACCAGCTTGACCCTAGGTCCTGCAGGGTCACAGAAGGATCGGGGGTGTCTGAGTGTTGCAGAGCTTGCAGCTATTAGACAGAGGAAGCTGGCTACAGAGACAGAGCCGAGGAGTGAGCTCTCAGCCCGGGGTTACCTTGAACCGGTCGCAGGCTGGGTGAGCTCGGAGCGCGGCCAGAGGCCAGGGAGACGGGAGTGATTGGGCTATTTTCTCTGAGGGGGCACTGAGGAGTGGGGCCCCGAGCTCTCAGCGCCTCCAGGCCAGAGATTGGGCAGCTGCCATTTTCATTCCCATCCTCCGGAACTCTATGGAAAGCATTCAGGGGACAAAAGCTCCCGAAAGCGAACCCGAGCGGATTCCTTAGCCTGGCCCCTGGTAAGGGCGGTGCAATTCCACCTCAGGCAAAGACACTTGAGAATCACTACAACAGGCCCCTCCCCCAGAAGATCAACAAGAAACCCAGCCAAGACCAAGTTCACCTACCAAGGACAGCAGCAGAATTCCAGAGGAGGAGAAAGCAAATCACGGAACTCATGGCTTTCTCCCCATGATTCTTTAGTCTTGTGGTTAATTTAATTTTTTTTTAATTTTATTTTTTTTCTTCTGCTAAATTTTTTTTAACTTTTACCCTTTTCTTTTTTAATGTTTTTTAATTAGTTTATCTAATATATATATATTTTTTTCTTTTTTATATTTTTTCTTTATTTGTTTTCTTTTTTAATTTTTTTTTTTCTGAACTTCTTTTTATCCCCTTTCTCCCCCCCCCACAATTTGGGGTCTCTTCTGATTTGGTTAAAATGCATTTTCCTGGGGTCTTTGCCACCCTTTCAGTATTTTATTTGCTCCTTCATATACTCTTATCTGGACAAAATGACAAGGCGGAAAAACTCACCACAAAAAAAAGAACAAGAGGCAGTACCAAAGGCTAGGGACCTAATCAATACAGACATTGGTAATATGTCAGATCTAGAGTTCAGAATGACAATTCTCAAGGTTCTAGCCGGGCTCGAAAAAGGCATGGAAGATATTAGAGAAACCTTTTCTGGAAAGATAAAAGCCCTTTCTGGAGAAATAAAAGAATGAAAATCTAACCAAGTTGAAATCAAAAAAGCTATTAATGAGGTGCAATAAAAAATGGAGGCTCTTACTGCTAAGATAAATGAGGCAGAAGAAAGAATTAGTGATATAGAAGACCAAATGACAGAGAATAAAGAAGCTGAGCAAAAGAGGGACAAACAGCTACTGGACCACGAGGGGAGAATTCGAGAGATAAGTGACACCATAAGACGAAACATTAGAATAATTGGGATTCCAGAAGAAGAAGAAAGAGAGAGGGGAGAAGAAGGTATATTGGAGAGAATTATTGTAGAGAATTTCCCTAATATGGCAAAGGGAACAAGCATCAAAATACAGGAGGTGCAGAGAACCCCCCTCAAAATCAACAAGAATAGGTCCACACTCCGTCACCGAATAGTAAAATTTACAAGTCTTAGCGACAAAGAGAAAATCCTGAAAGCAGCCCGAGAAAAGAAGTCTGTAACATACAATGGTAAAAATATTAGATTGGCAACGGACTTATCCACAGAGACCTGGCAGGCCAGAAAGAACTGCCATGATATATTCAGAGCACTAAATGAGGAAAAACATGCAGCCAAGAATACTATATCCAGCTAGGCTATCATTGAAAATAGAAGGAGAGATAAAAAGTTTCCAGGACAAACAAAAACTGAAAGAATTTGCAAACACCAAACCAGCTCTACAGGAAATATTGAAAGCGGTCCTCTAAGCAAAGAGAGAGCCTAAAAGTAGTAGATCAGAAAGGAACAGAGACAATATACAGTAAAAGTCACCTTACAGGCAATACAAAGGCACTAAATTCATATCTCTCAATAGTTACCCTGAATGTTAATGGGCTAAATGCCCCAATCAAAAGACACAGGGTACCAGAATGGATAAAAAAACAAAACCCATCAATATGTTGCCTACAAAAAACTCATTTTAGACCCAAAGACACCTCCAGATTTAAAGTGAGGGGGTGGAAAACAATGTACCTTGTTAATGGACACCAGAAGAAAGCTGGGGTGGCAATCCTTATATCAGATCAATTAGATTTTAAGCCAAAGACTATAATAAGAGATGAGGAAGGACACTATATCATACTCAAAGGGTCGGTCCAACAAGATCTAACAATTTTAAATATCTATGCCCCTAACATGGGAGCAGCCAACTATATACACCAATTAATAACAAAATCAAAGAAACACATCAACACTAATACAATCATAGTAGGGGATTTTAACACTCCCCTCACTGAAATGGACAGATCATCCAAGCAGAAGATCAACAAGGAAATAAAGGCCTTAAATGACACACTGGACCAGATGGACATCACAGATATATTCAGAATATTTCATCCCAAAGCAACATAATACACATTCTTCTCTAGTGCACATGGAACATTCTCCAGAATGGATCACATCATGGGTCATAAATCAGGTCTCAACTGGTATCAAAAGATTGGGATCATTCCCTGAATATTTTCAGACCACAATGCTCTGAAGCTAGAACTCAATCACAAGAGGAAATTTGGAAAGAACCCAAATACGTGGAGACTAAACAGCATCCTTCTAAAGAATGAATGGATCAACCAGGAAATTAAAGAAGAATTGAAAAAATTCATGGAAACAAATGATAATGAAAACACAACAGTTCAAAATCTGTGGGACACAGCAAAGGCAGTCCTGAGAGGAAAATATACAGCGGTACAAGCCTTTCTCAAGAAACAAGAAAGGTCTCAAATACACAACCTAACCCTACCCCTAAAGGAGCTGGAGAAAGAACAACAAAGAAAGTCTAAACCCAGCAGGAGAAGAGAAATCATAAAGATCAGAGCAGAAATCAATGAAATAGAAACCAAAAAATCAATAGAACAAATCAACAAACCTAGGAGCTGGTTCTTTGAAAGAATTAATAAGATTGATAAACCCCTGGCCAGACTTATCAAAAAGATAAGAGAAAGGACCCAAATAAATAAAATCATGAATGAAAGAGGAGAGATCACAACTAACACCAATGAAATACAAACAATTATAAGAACATATTATGAGCAACTCTACGCCAACAAATTTGACAATCTGGAAGAAATGGATGCATTCCTAGAGACATATAAACTACCACAACTCAACCAGGAAGAAATAGAAAGCCTGAAAAAACCCATAACCAGTAAGGAGATTGAAACAGTCATCAAAAATCTCCAAACAAACAAAAGCCCAGGGCCAGACGGCTTCCCAGGGGAATTCTACCAAACATTTAAAGAAGAATTAATTCCTATTCTCCTGAAACTGTTCCAAAAAATAGAAATGGAAGGAAAACTTCCAAACTCATTTTATGAGGCCAGCATCACCTTGATCCCAAAACCAGACAAGGATCCCATCAAAAAAGAGAATTACAGACCAATATCATTAATGAACACAGATGCGAAAATTCTCACCAAAATACTAGCCAATAGGATTCAACATTACATTAAAAGGATTATTCACCATGACCAAGTGGAATTTATTCCAGGGCTGCAACGTTGGTTCAACATCCACAAATCAATCAATGTGATACAACACATTAATAAAAGAAAGAACAAGAACCATTTGATACTCTCAATAATGCTGAAAAAGCATTTGGCAAAGTACAGCATCCCTTCCTGATCAAAACTCTTCAAAGTGTAGGGATAGAGGACACATACCTCAATATTATCAAAGCCATCTATGAAAAACCCACCGCAAATATCATTCTCAATGGAGAAAAACCGAAAGCTTTTCTGCTAAGGTCAGGAACATGGCAAGGATGTCCGTTATCACCACTGCTATTCAACATAGTACTAGAAGTCCTAGCCTCAGCAATCAGACAGCAAAAAGAAATTAAAGGCATCCAAATCAGCAAAGAAGAAGTCGAGTTATCGCTCTTTGCAGATGATATGATACTATATGTGGAAAACCCAAAAGACTCCACTCCAAAACTGCTAGAACTTGTACAGGAATTTACTAAACTGTCAGGATATAAAATCAATGCTCAGAAATCAGTTGCATTTCTCTACACCAACAACAAGACAGAAGAAAGAGAAATTAAGGAGTCAATCCCATTTACAATTGCACCCAAAACTATAAGATACCTAGGAATAAACCTAACCAAAGAGGCTAAGAATCTATACTCAGAAAACTATAAAGTACTCATGAAAGAAATTGAGAAAGACACAAAGAAATGGAAAAATGTTCCATGCTCCTGGATTGGAAGAACAAATATTGTGAAAATGTCTATGCTACCTAAAGCAATCTACACATTTAATGCAATCCCTATCAAAATTCCACCCATTTTTTTTTTCAAAGAAATGGAACAAATAATCCTAAAATTTATATGGAACCAGAAAAGACCTCAAATAGCCAAAGGAATATTGAAAAAGAAAGCCAAAGTTGGTGGCATCACAATTCCAGACTTCAAGCTCTATTACAAAGTTGTCATCATCAAGACAGCATGGTACTGGCACAAAAACAGACACATAGATCAATGGAATAGAATAGAGATCCCAGAAATAGACCCTCAACTCTATGGTCAACTAATCTTCAACAAAGCAGGAAAGAATGTCCAATGGAAAAAAGACAGGCTCTTCAACAAATGGTGTTGGGAAAATTGGACGGCCACATGCA
The DNA here is from genome assembly GCF_963455335.1 of Martes martes. Classification (NCBI taxonomy): domain Eukaryota; kingdom Metazoa; phylum Chordata; class Mammalia; order Carnivora; family Mustelidae; genus Martes; species Martes martes. The sequence goes on from NC_137896.1 coordinate 33,219,772, forward strand.
GAAAAATGAAATTGGACCATTTCCTTACACCACACACGAAAATAGACTCAAAATGGATGAAGGACCTCAATGTGAGAAAGGAATCCATCAAAATCCTTGAGAAGAACACAGGCAGCAACCTCTTTGACATCAGCCGCAGCAACGTCTTCCTAGGAACATCGCCAAAGGCAAGGGAAGCAAGGGCAAAAATGAACTATTGGGATTTCATCAAGATCAAAAGCTTTTGCACAGCAAAGGAAACGGTTAACAAAACCAAAAGACAACTGACAGAATGGGAGAAGATATTTGCAAACGACATATCAGATAAAGGGCTAGTGTCCAAAATCTATAAAGAACTTATCAAACTCAACACCCAAAGAACAAATAATCCAATCAAGAAATGGGCAGAAGACATGAACAGACATTTCTGCAAAGAAGACATCCAGATGGCCAACAGACACATGAAAAAGTGCTCCACATCACTCGGCATCAGGGAAATACAAATCAAAACCACAATGAGATATCATCTCACACCAGTCAGAATAGCTAAAATTAACAAGTCAGGAAATGACAGATGCTGGCGAGGTTGCGGAGAAAGGGGAACCCTCCTACACTGTTGTTGGGAATGCAAGCTGGTGCAACCACTCTGGAAAACAGCATGGAATTTCCTCAAAAAGTTGAAAAGAGAACTACCCTATGACCCAGCAATTGTACTACTGGGTATTTACCCTAAAGATACAAACGTAGTGATCTGAAGGGGCACGTGCACCCGAATGTTTATAGCAGCAATGTCCACAATAGCCAAACTATGGAAAGAACCTAGAAGTCCATCATCAGATGAATGGATAAAGAAGATGTGGTATATATACACAATGGAATACTATACAGCCATCAAAAGAATGAAATCTTGTCATTTGCGATGACGTGGTTGGAACTAGAGGGTATCATGCTTAGTGAAATAAGTCAGTCAGAGAAAGACAACTATCATATGACCTCCCTGATATGAGGAAGTGAAGATGCAACATGGGAGGTTAGGGGGGTAGGAGAAGATTAAATGAAACAAGATGGGGGGCGCCTGGGTGGCTCAGTGGGTTAAAGCCTCTACCTTCGGCTCGGGTCATGATCCTAGGGTCCTGGGATCGAGCCCCGCATCAGGCTTTCTGCTCAGCAGGGAGCCTGCTTCCTCCTTTCTCTCTCTGCCTGCCTCTCTGCCTACTTGTGATCTCTGTCAAATAAATAAATAAAAATCTTTAAAAAAAAAAAAGAAAAGAAAAGAAACAAGATGGGATCGGAAGGGAAACAAACCATAAGTGACTCTTAATCTCACAAAACAAACTGAGGGTTGCTGGGGGGAGGGGGGTCGGGAGAGGGGGGGTGGGTTTATGGACATTGGGTAGGGTATGTGCTATGGTGAGTGCTGTGAAATGTGTAAACCTGGCGATTCACAGACCTGTACCCCTGGGGATAAAAATACTTTATATGTTTATAAAAGAATAAAAAAAAAATTTTTTAAAGGCAAAAAAAAAAGAAAGATCTTTCAGTTGATAGCCTCCTAAACAATATAACTATAAAGACTGGCAGATGATGGCATCTTGCATTTGTCGTATACTTAGGACCACAAGATTCTTGAAAATACAGAAGTATATTTTCAGTTCAATTTCGGACATCGTACGTGGTTTCACCTGCCTGAAAGTCACAATATGCAGTAATTTTACTAAGAGTCTGTTTTAAGTCCTTCCAACTGATGTATTTACATTCATGAATATCTATATTATTTTCTTATAATAAATGAAGTAATGGTAGCAAAATGATTGAGTAATAAGACTGACTGGATATATCATCTACTGGTTTTACCTTCTCTCAGAATAGGGTCTCTCTGCTTATCTTAATGGATTTATGGTTTTCAGATCTTATGTAAGTTCACCAACCACAGCCAGTGTTCTCTTTTTGATACTCAAATTGTCTCAGTTTTGGTCGATGGCTTCTATAGTCTCTTGACATGATCCATTGATCTTTGAAAATGTCCTTGCTTTCTGGCACATAAAAATCTTCCAGGCTCATCTTTTTCCTTTCTGTACCACCACAGAATCAGACTTTTCCCCAAATGACCTTTGTTTTCCTTGAGTGAAAAAAAAAATCATATGGGTAACAGCAATTTGAACCCCACACTATGGAACATTGTTTCTGGACCATTTCAGTGAACAAAGCATGATAAGATACATTTGTGTCTGAACTGTGCCAGTTCACAAAACTATTTTCATTCCTATCTTCTAATTTATTTAAATTCCTGAGTCTATAACTGTGCTTTCTTTATCAATCTTGATACCTATGAAATTATACATAATTAATTCATTTGCTTTACTAACAACACAATAATAGCTCCAAGAAAATTATTTGGTATCAGTAGGAATGATAAAACTACAGAATACTGTTCAGTTTTTCTCTGCAATTCCTTTTTGTTGCTTTTAACTGCATTTCATTAAGGATTTTTCATCCAGTGAATTTCTTCCAGAGTCACTCATTCACCCTTCCTCTGAATAACTTGGTAAGCACAGATGTGTTTGAGAATTTGGCTTCATTGTGTTGGCTTGGTTTTAGGGTGTTAGCATATTAATAGCTAATAGTTACCCGTAGTTGGAACTTTCAGTTACTAGGAAAGAGAAGGGCCTACTCTCTTTTTTGATGAAGAAAGAGTTCAAATAACTATCTCCAATTTCAAAATAAAAGTTTCATATCACTATCACCTGATACACATGATTTCTGACCAAGTAAACCAATTCTCTCTCCCACTATTCAATTTCTTGTAGTATGAGAATCACAAATTTTCAAATATTCAGGTTTAAAACTATGTTATCTATGTGAAACCATATTCTGATCTTTTTTTTTTAACTTGCTCACTTTTCTGAGCCATATATTATTTTACTGAGGTTTGCATTATGTAAATCCACATTTTCACAATGTCACCTTATCCCAATACCAGTCAAATTTTTCTTTTTCCTACAGGGAATTAAAAAGCAGTTTCCATATAGTTAACAAAAAAAATGTATGTATAAATTCTAATATGCGCTTTGGATGTCTTGTTTGAAATTCTCTTTGACTTATTAGTAAAATTTGGTTTTACCTCATATGATATTATTAATATCCTTGCTTTAATTACAGAGAAACCTAATGTAGAACTCTCCCAGAGGTTTTTGAATATAACACTGATGATATAGAAGTCCAAGCTTCCCAAAGCCAATTAGGAATATTATAAAATAAAGTTATAACCAATGTATAACCCAATAGAATCCAATTAAATGTTAAAATCAATACCTAGAAAATGAGATTTTATTATATTTTTTAAGCATTTCCAGAACAAGAAGAAACTTTTTCTATAGAAATGTTATTTTGTATAGAGGGTATTTGATGGAAAAAGGAGTTTCCTACTCAAATGAGTTTTTCAAATGGTAGGTACTAACAAAGTTGACATCTATTGCAGTATGTTTTAAATGCAGGAAAAAGCTTATAGATTCGCAAACATCAAGGTTATGATCAACCCTCTCCCCTCACTGTTACCACCCTATTTATTTTCCTGTAGCACATTATGAACTAGTATTCCTGAGAAATGCTAGTCTAGATTCAAATAAGGAGGATTTTGATATTTGGAATGTTGTCTTCCAAGCATTCAAAGGAACTATAAAAATTAAATGTACAGTGTGAAAACCAATCAATTTAGCAGTGTGTTATTATTATTATGTCTATTTCTTTACTCATTATTGCTCCTTTGTTGACCACCAAGATGCCCAAAAAGAAAAATAAATAGGATCATTGAGAGAAGTGTATGTACAGAATGAGATGATTTTTAATTACGATGGTCATTTTTCTAGGGTTTTGGATAGTCTTGGTAGTCCATCAAGTAGTGATTATGTTTTAAATTATTGTTTTTCTTTGAGGAATCCACCCTTATGACTCAAAACGAAATTCTCTAAGGACAGAACAGTATGCACTCATTTCAACCTATACTTTTTCAGCTCTTCATAAATCTTCCCATAATCCAATCCATTTGGGAGATAATGGCTCCAGACTCATGGACAAAGCAAAGTAGTGTATCTCTGAATAATTAACATCCTCATTCAGCTTAGAAAGACAAAATAGATTTGAGGTTTTTGTTATCCTCTGATGAATTAAATTATCTGATTGAATATATCAAATAATTATTCAACTCCTCTTCTCACATATATGCTCTGGACTGCAGAAAAGTTCTAGAAGTAATTCAAGGCATAGTTTTACCCTTGTCGTTTATCCACTACCAATCTAGACTGAGCGTCACTCTCTGCTTTCCCATCTCTCCTACTCTTTTAACCCTTAACATATGTAACCTTTTATAACTTAGTTTTGGTGTAAAATACAAACCTATGAAAGTTAAGTGATAGAATGGAAGGAGATGACATTTAGCAAATAGACGACATTCAGATCTTCCTTTGAGAAAATTAACTCCTCTAAGCCTTAGTTTCTTCATTTGTGAAATGAAGATAAACTGAGACAGCCAGAGTATTTTTGGCCATAAGTAATAGGATATTGTTACTTAATGACTTAAATGTTAGGGGATTTATTATCAATCTCAACAAGAAGTCCAGAAGCAGAGTGGTTGAGGGTTGATTAAATCAAAGATTTCACTGTGTCATCAGAGACCCAAATGCTTTCTGTCTCTTTGCTCCCCTTATGGCTGCAAGTCCCTGTCTTGTGGCCCTTTGTACAAGTGAGTTGCCCCCCATACCCTGTAGCCTTTCCTTTATGCTCTATTAGATACAGCCCAAAGCTACACCACACAGCAATGCCTACATTAATCACTAATGTAGAACTCCAGTGCATGCTCAGGAAGAATTAAGATTTACCTTAGGACTGAGGACAGGATCCTAAAGCTTATCAGAACCTTAATTAAATATAATCTAAATAGAATTCTACTGGTGAGGAGAAAGAGAAAGAAAGGGAAACCAGAAGTGCAAGGTTGGGGTGAGAGTTTAAATTCCCTGGTACATGAGAACATCTCCATTATGTGTACTTGCCTACCTACCTAGATGGGTAAGGGTAAAGAATAGGTCTCATGTCATTTTTGTGTCCCCAGGAACCAGTATTTTGCCTCCCACAGAGGACATGTTTGGGAATGTACCCAGACCCTAATGGTGAGGCCTCTATAATAAGTAAGCATAAGTTGCTTCCCCACTTTCTCACCTAAGCCACCTTATGGCCATTCGATCCACGTTGAAGACAGTTTCATGGTCTCCCTGGGCTGGCAGGTACTATGGGAGAGACATCAGATCAAACTCATGCCCCTAGAAATGGTCAAGATGAATAACACATCCTATATATTTTGGGCAGTTTCCTTAACTGTAACTGTGGGATGAAGTGACCTGAATGGCTGACACAGCATTGAAAGCAAAAGGAGAAATAGTTCCCATCTCCATTTATTGAAGGAGATACTGTTTATTGAAGACCACTGAATTAACAAATGTATCACATTCTGGAAACTTTTTGCATGGAGATTGAAAAGAAGACAATACATAATGATAACTATAAATATAGACAATATCTCAGAAGCCTGTATTAATAGAGGGGTTGTTATTTTCAGTTTTCTAGTCTCTTCCATCCATGGATGCCTTGGGTAATCTTAGACAAAGCACACTGAACGTAGCCAGCTCACCCAAGTGAATGCAGTCAAGTGAGAAGTTGCAGAGCTATGACTTGGGGCAGTATTATGAATTAGTCTGAGATGGAGCTTTGGCTCCCAAGTTCAATCATGGACTTGGAATGTACTCCAGAGGGTATTCATAGCCAGGCAGAGGTGATGTCAGATATTAGTTTCAGAAATAACAAGGGTTGAGGGACTCATGACATATCATTAATCCCAACCCCACGCAATTCCCTGGCCCCAGAAACTATATATATTGGATGTAATAAAATAGAAATATAATGGATGGGTGGGATATAATCAAGAAGAGTTAGGAATCTTAGACAAGAAAAATAAACTAGGTTTGAGGATCTAGGCAGAAAAGGAGGAAAAATTGGAGAATATGAATACATATTTGGAAAAAAATCTCCATAAATGAAGGAAAACACACAGGAAACCTAACATGTATGCCAAGGAATAGGACAGTTATGGGTAAATGTGAGTTTTCTTAAAATATGCTTTTTTGGGGAGGCTTCCATTTCTAATAAAGACTATTCACTTTAAGATTGAACAACAGTTGATTTTGGAAGGCTTCTTTGGGCCTTAGGTGTTGGACAATAAACACAACATAGACTCTCTCTCTCTCTCTCTCTCTCTCTCTCTCATGTTCCATTCTTTAGTTTTGTTTTGTCTTTTTTTTTTTTCCTTCAGATTCCTTTTCATCTCACAACCCCAACCCCATGACTTACCATGTCTTTAAAAACATTAATTGATCAACATTCAAAAAGTTCATCAAATTCCTCTTATTCTTTGAATGATTGAAAAAAAATTTGCATGCAAATCCAAAGAAATGTTTCTAGAAATTTTTTGAATCTTTTATGACTGAAAACTCTAGTGTGAATTAAGTATTTATCGACTTCAATCTACCATTAAACCTTATCTAGCTTATAAACCCATGGCAACTTCCCTACTGAACTTGGAAACACTCAACAACCCATTAATGAAATAGACTCAAATCATAATGGTATTAGATAGTCAGTAATCCATAAACAATATTCTAGATAGTACACAAGAAAATCTGCTCTGCTCTCTAATAACCTACAATTTCCTGCAGGAACTAACATTTTTAATGAGTTAACCGAATATTCTTTGAATCCTTCACTCCCTTAATCCCTCCCTTAAGCTTAAAAAATCATGCAGGGGCGCCTGGGTGGCTCAGTGGGTTAAGCCGCTGCCTTCCACTCAGGTCATGATTTCAGAGTCCTGGGATCAGTCCCACATCAGGCTCTCTGCTCAGCAGGGAGCCTGCTTCCCTCTCTCGCTCTGCCCGCCTGTCTACTTGTGATCTCTCTCTGTCAAATAAATAAATAAAATCTTAAAAAAAAAAATAAAAAATCATGCAAATGACAACATTTTCTCCTCACGCTCACTGTCCCCTTCCCCTTTTCTACTGCAGCGGAGACCTTTATTACAACAAACTTTGAGGCAATTATAAATGGCAAATTGATTATCTAGCATCAGGAACTTTCTAGATTACTTTGTCAGCATTTCTTCTTTTGCAAACACATTTGTGTGTTTAAAATGCCCTATTTTTTCAGCAGAGAAAAATGATTATGAAAACCTACTTAATCAGCCTTTCATGCCTTTACTAGGGCTCCATAGAACTCAAGAATGTCATCCTTTTGTTATGCTGATATTTGGGTGTTGTGACATGCATATAAAAATAAAATTAGGCCAACAGGCTTAATCCCATTTTCTTTGTCCTATATGTCTCCACCAGGCAGAGCTTGTCTATTCCAGTAATTTTGACAGTTTTCTTCAGTTTGTCATTTTTTAGCTATTTAAAAAATGATGGAGACTTATAGAGTGGACATCAGAGAAACTCTTTAATGTGGAAAACCAAAAACTTACATTTGTGTGTTGATGGTGGGCTTGTCTTGAAAGTTATTTATTATTAATCTTTAAAAAAGGAACTTATCAAGAAATTAGTACCTTCCAATAACTACTTAAATGAAATTTAAAATGAAATTGTTTGGCTTCCATTCTTTTCCTCACACTTTATAAGTGCCTTGATTATTACAATTCTTATCACTTTACTGGAGGATTTCAGTTCTGTTCACAAAGTTTTTAAATTTTGAGAAAGTATATCAATTTTTTTTTCCTCTGTTGCTTGCTTTTGGTGTCATATGTACAAAACCACTGTCTAATTCAGGTCACCGATATTTATCCCTATGTTTTCTTCTAAGAGTTTTATAGTTTTATGTCTTATATTTAGGAGCTTAATCAATTTTGAGTTAACATTTCTTTTTTGTTTATGATGTGAGATGGGGATCCAACTTCATTATTTTGCATGTGGCTATCCAGTGGTCCTCGCACTATTTGTTGAAAATAATGTGTTCTGCAGTGAATTGTCTTGGCACCTTTGTTGTAAGTCAATTGACGATAAATGTGAAGGTTTATTTCTATACTTTCAGTTCTATTCCATTGATCTAATGTCCTTATGCCAGTAACACACTGTCTTGTAGTTTTGTAGTTAAGTTTTGAAATTGGGAAATGTATGTCCTCCAACTTTATTCTTATTTTTCAAGGTTGTTTTGGCCCTTGGGGTCCTTTACATTTCCGTAGGAATTTTAGGATCAGCTTGTTAATTTATGTAAAAAATCCAGCTAGGAGTTCTATAGGAATTTAACTTGTAAATAAATTTGGGCAGCAGTGCATCTTAGCAATATTAAGTCTTATGTTCCATGAACATGGGTTGTCTTTCCACTTATTTAGGTCTTCTTTAATTTTTTTGGCACTGCTTTATAATTATTAAAGGATATGTTTTACAGCTCTTTGTTACATTTAAGTTTATTCCTAAAAATATATTCCACTTTTGAAAAGAAAATATTCAACTCTTCTAAGCATTTGTTCCTTGGACAAACAGGGCATAAGTGTTGATTTACAACAGAATAACCTTAAAGATCCAGACTAAAAGACTGAGTTTTGAGTTTTAATCTTAGATCTTCCACTTACCAGCTATGGAAACTTGGGCCCACAAACTGCTCTCTGCCATTTTCATTCTCTGAAAATAAATATTTAAAAAATAAAGGTAGTTATATAGAGAGGTTTTTATGAAGATTAAATGTAGTAATACATGTAAGGTGAGAACTATAGTGGGCACATGGTAAACAGTTAGGAAACATGAGCTCTCGTTACTGTTAGAATGTTCTTTTCCTTCTATTCTCTCTTCCCTGAAACTGCTGCTAGGGAGCCCCAACTACCTGTGGGATTATGCCACTAACATCTGGTATGTTGAGCCAGAAGGTTGAGAATAACTACACAAGCTCTTCAGCTCTTTGATTTCCCATCGTTAGAAAGATTTTCTAGGAAGCCCTCCATGTCTTCCTTGCTTTGTAGGATTCTAAGGATCATTTTGTTGATGCTTTTACAGCTGGCCAGTTGGCTGGAAATTCCTCTGTCGAGATGTATCGCCAAGTGCTTCTGTCTGGTTGTCGCTGTGTGGAGTTGGACTGCTGGAAGGGACGGACTGCTGAAGAGGAACCAGTAATCACCCACGGGTTCACCATGACAACCGAAATATCCTTCAAGGTAGAGTGAATAAATATTGCTCATAGAAGAAACTAGGGAGGGGCACCTGGGTGGCTCAGTGGGTTAAAACCTCTGCCTTCAACTCAGGTCATGATCCCAGGGTCCTGGAATCGAGCCCTGCATTGGGCTCTCTGCTCAGCGGGGAGACTGCTTCCCTTCCTCTCTCTCTGCCTGCCTCTCTGCCTACTTGTGATCTCTGTCTGTCAAATAAATAAATAAAACTTTAAAAAAAGAAGAAGAAGAAACTAGGGAGACCTGAACCCTTTTGGGTAAAGCTTCCTAAGAAAGTACCAATGGTTATAATTAAGTCCATGGCTACTAATCATCTTTGCAGTTTCAGAGGCTAAAATTTAGTAGTGTATTAGTCGGTAATTAGCATCATGTCATGGGGAATTGTGGCGTCTTGGGAGAAGTGTCTTAGAGAGGACTTATAAGATTTGGGCTTATATTAGGTGATTTGGGTGAGGGTTCAAGAAAGTAAGGTTCAGCTATGGATTGGGTAGAACCAATAAGCAGAACTAATTCTGTGATTGGTTACCTTAATAAATCCTATCTAGGAGGTAAGATTAAAGCTGTAATTGTTAAGAGACTTCAGCCATCCTTATTAGCCAGGAACGAGTGTATGTTTGGTCATCTCCCTTCTCTTTCCACACAAGGCTCCTTCCTACATCATAGAGGGCCTAACACTCATGCATATGGACACAGAAGCCCGAATATCCAAGTTATGTTCACATCCCCTGAAAAGAGCCAACCCCAGGAGCTTGGAATAATTTGGGTGGGGGAATTCTGGGACTCTAGGGACCCAGAGAGCAATCTGGGAAGAGGATATATGGGCTATAGGGGAAATGTGCTTTTTTACTGACTCAGGCTTCTCACCTCTTTGGAAGTAAACTAGAAAAGAAGGGCCAGAGGGCAACCTCTAGAGCACAAATCCCAAGGCATGACCCCCATTACCTGTGTTAGCTGGGTCTCAGGACAGAACTGGCTCTGGGTCACAAACTCTTGCCCTAAGCAACCAAGAAAATAGTCCAAGTGTGTGGATAGCTAAGGTAAGAGGGTGGGGGGACAAAGCCATTGAAAATGGGGTGGTCAGAGTGCTGAGAGGCCAGAATGTTGGAGAAATTATATGTTAATGTCCCCAAGATTGGTGGCAAATCTTTGGATAAAGAAGTGAGATACTTGCCAAAGTCTTCGCTGAATGAGGGGAGGCTCAGTAAATGGCACAAGAGAGGAAGTGGTAAAAGCTGGTTGGAGTGCCTTATGAGAACTAGGCACTCAAAAGTAGCATTGGGAGCAAAAAAACCCCACTTCCCAGTGTTTGGCCCCAAGGCATCTGGGATGTGAGAAAATAAACAGCATCACTTGAGGGAGCAGCAAAAGAAAAGCAGGATTGTCAAGGGACAACCAGATTTCACTTGAGATGAATGGATTTCCTGATCAAAGGTACTATATTTGATAGTAATAAAAATGCATTCAGAAGTGATACCATTAGCACCTTAAAATCTGCTCTCTATGTTGTGTTTAGGGAATTTGACTTTTCATGATTTCTTAAACTTAGGCTACAGCCCAGTAATGAGAGACACATAGCATCCTTCACTAAATTTTACAATAAAGTTTAATATGAAGGTGACCTTCATCCTGATCAAATCTTTACATTTACATCTGCTCCTGAAAGGGAACACTCAAGTTCTTTTGGTTTTCTTTAATGGAAAGATCAATAGGTTTTTGTTTCATTTCCATAGTCACCCATTCTCCCAGCTCCTGCCATTGTCCTTTGTCAGCTCTCTAAAATATCAACCCCTGAACTCACGGGACTTTTTAAGAAAAGGTAGGGCACAGATGACCCTGATGTGGAGTGCGTGCAATTTGGGCTCATCTGGCTGTTGATGTATGCAGATAATTCTGGGAAGGGAGACACCACATTCTGATGGAGCCATGACTGCTCTAATGACCTTGTGAATTGACCCAGTACCAGGAGGGCCTCCCACCCCTGCTCATGGTCCCCTTGGAGTCCATGGGGAGTGATTATGTATTTTTTTTTAAGATTTTATTTATCTATTTGAGAGAGAACAAGCAGAAGGAGAGAGAGAGACAGAGAGATAGAAGCAGACTCCCTACTGAGCAGGAAGCCTGACATAGGACTCGATATCAGGACCTGGAGATCATGACCTGAGCCGAAGGAAACAATTTAACCTACTGAGCCACCAGGGCATCCCACAATTATATATTCTTGAAAATTAATAATCCTCAAGGTTCTTTGAGTTCTGGGGTAGAACGAAGGAGGGCGTTGGCTGGAGAGATAAACACCAAGCACATTCTAAGGCATATTTCTTTTATGTAGAGCATTGGCTTCTTGATCTCAGCCACCAAGTCAGTTTAGAGGGACTCTTCCTGTGCCCTCATCTATCAAGCAGTTCCTCAATCACATCTGTGGTCTCAGAGTCACAGGCTGATTGGACATCTCTTCCTGGGCTGGGGAAACATAACTTCTCCACCACATCCACACATCTGGGGACAGATATAGATACTAGAAGACTAAATCTAGCCCAGAATACTGCTTCCTTTCTCTGCCTGACAGTGGTGGGGGTAGGGGGGTCAAAGGGAGGAGGAAACTCGTCTCCCCAATGGTTGGCTTGCCCAGCTATGCTTCTTGCTAATGCACATTTGCAGGATGGATTATTCTTGCAAAGATGTGGGTCGGTGGTGGTGGTGGGGAGGCTAGGATGGCTGTGCATAGTAAAAATGCCAACCTGGTTTGTGGACAAAGAGTAGGAGCTCTCTGCATCAAGGCTAGGACTGGGGTGAGGCTTAATGCGGCACCTCACTTGCAAAATTTGAGGAGGCATTTGCCCTCCTTGTCATGGACATGCAGAGTTAGCACCCGAGCAGGAGTGTCTCTTTATATTTTGCACTTAGACCCTTCCCTTGCCTCAACACAGCCCCAGCTTGCTCTTCATGGTCAATGGCACAGAGTCTGCTTTTCCAGAAACCACTGTGTATGTGACTTAGGAAGAAAGCGTAAGAGAAATGGGGGACAAGATCCTTTGTGATCCACCCCCCCACTTTATTCCTTCCCCCTCACTCACTTGGCTGCAACTCAACTGGTCCATGCTGTTCCTTTTTCAATTTTTTAAATATTTTATTCATTTATTTGGGAGACAGAGAAAGCGTGAGCAGTGGGGGCGGGCAAAAGGAGAGGGAGAAGCAAACTCCATGCAGAGCAGGGAGCCTGATGTGGGGCTCAATCATGAGCTCATGACCTGAGCCAAAGGCAGACACTTAACAGACTGAGCCACCCAGGTGCCCCGGGTCTGCTATTCCTTGACCATGCTAGGCAGGTCCTATCTCATAGCCTTTGCACAGACTGTGAGGCTCTGTCTGGCAAGTTCTTCACCCAGGTATCTGCATGGCTCCCTCTTACCTCCTTGAAGTCTTTCTGAAATGCCACCTTCTCAAAGAGGTCTACTACGACCACTCTATTTAGTACTGTAATGAGCCATCACACCCAGCCCCAAACTCCCGATACAGTCCCCAGCAGCGCTTTGTTTTTTCTACCTACCAAGTGGCACTTATCACCTCCTATCACTCTGCTTCATTTACTTCATTACTATGTATCTTGTTTTTATCTGTCTCCTTCTAGTCTTCTACCAGCATGTAAGCACCACAAAGATAGAGATCTTTGTTTTGTTCCCTGATATGTCCCAAGCACTTTGAAAAGAATCTGGCATGTAGTAGGTGCTCAATAAATGTGTGTGTGTTTAGTGACTCTTCCCATTCCCAACCAGATAGACAAATTACAGCATAGCTTTTAATTTTAGTCTTTCTTGTCTTTGTCCATCAGATAAATGAAATTTTTTTCCTCCTTTTTAATGTATCAAAGCCCACATATGATATACTGGTGGGCAGTGAAAAGATTCTCTGAACGTTTGCCGGTTTAGGCTATCCTGTATATTTGGACCTGACTTTCGTGGTGCAATTAGGCTGTATTCTGTTGCCACAGCACATACTGCAAGAGCAAAATGAACTGATTGCAAAAGTTCATCATTTTTATGTCACACCATTTATCTGCTCTCCATCTATGTAATCTGAAAAGCTTCTGTGCGACATATCCCCAAAAGCGCAAGTTCCTATGGGCATTTACTGCCTGTTATTTCTATGGGCCAAAATAAAAGGTTATGTTCTGAGAAAGGGGACATGCTGTAACTCAGCATCTTTATGGAGGACTTTTTATTTTGCACTCTAGATTTATTTATTATTTATCTCATATATCTGCTGTTCTGTTTTCTTGCCTCACTGCCTTAGCCTTTCTGATGGTTATGAAATAGTCATTCGCCACTTGGTCTTCATTCTCTCTCTCCTACTCCGTCTCCTTCCTCCCCCACACTAAACACCACCACCCCCGGCCCACTCCATCCCCAAACTGCTCCATTTTCTCCCCTCGGGCAGCTCCTTTGTTACCAGCAATTGTTTAAGGTGGATAAGTGGGCAATGTGATAAAATTGATGATGAAAATATATTAAATTTGAGTATGTGGTTAAATCGAGCATTTCTGAAAATAAAGCTCTGAGAAAAATAATAATTTAGGATGCAATTTAATAGCTACATAGATGGTCCCATAAAATGGATATCCAGATACATCCTGCTATCATCCACGAGGGCTAAAGAATTTCAAGGGCATTTTTTCCCACTGGAGGTTAGTAATTGAGCCATATGGTTTATAGATTATTGAATCCAGTGTTACAAGTTCCTGAAAAACAGTTTTGGCTTAATAAGGAGCAGTTGAGCAGTCAGGTACTTTTAATCTACTGTCTGCTAATGATAGCTCAGATGTAAGAATCAAACTTAAATCTTAGAACAGTTTTTCTCATCCTCAATGATCATGCACACCATACAAAACATTCCTACACCATTTAAAAATGAAAGTTCTATAGAAGAACTTCTGAATTTTTCAGGTTGCTCCTGACTACAGTTATTAGAAGAACTCTAGTAAGTGCTTTCTTTGGCTTTGAAGGTTCAAAAAGCTTTCCTATGCCAGTGGCTGAAGTTACAGTGATGTGGGAAAGATGGACAAGTAGGAGGGGGAAAGGATGGGAGGAAAAGAAAAAAGAGACTATAGAATGCATTTCTGGAGCTAAGGCCAAGGTTTTGATACCAGCTCTCCTGCAGACTGGCTACAAGAGCCTGGAGAAGCTCCCTTACCAGACCTCGCCTCTTTCATCTGAGGACACAATGGAAATGATAATAGCGCTTACCTTCTAGGGTTGTTGTAAGCATTCAGACACCCTACTTAATACCCAGACATTGCTTAGAACAAGATTTGGCATGCAGTGAGTGCTCTGTACATATTAGCTATTAATACTATATTGAAATTTTTAAAACCACCCTTTAGCTTTGTTTCTGTAAATGTAATGATTGTGGTATTCCATATGCAAAGGGTATTTATGAAGTCAGGACTGTGTGGAAGGATTTGAATTAAGTCAATTTCAAGGCTGCCTCGGTAGAGACCGTAGATGCCCTCCACACACAAAGCCTTATATCCACTTCTAGGAAGAAACTCGGAGCCCAAACTAAACACAGCCCAGCCTTGGTTAGAGGCCCAGTGGGAGCTGAGAGGGGTGTCCTAAGTCAAGTGCAGAAGACCAGAATGCCAGAGGCAGGAAGAGGGGAGAAGTGGGAGAAGCTGCCAGGAAGGTCCAGGGATCCCAGAGCACAGCTGCTGTTCAGGCTGTACCAGCATCCCACCTGTGGAAAGAGAGAACCAGAGGCAGGGAGATAAGAAGATGGAGGAAGGCACAAACTCCCTACACATCTGAGAGTGGGCCCAGAAAAACACTCATTTCATTTGCCAGAGCTAAAGAGAGATAGCCCTTTGAGTAGAAGCAGGACACCCACTTTCTAAGGGAGAGGGGGTATATTTCTCACTTACTTTCAGGCCTGACTGTCATTGGCCCAAATGCTCATGGGGCAGGTCTACAGTCAACCTTCATTAATAAAGGCAGTTGTAGGAATTCTCAAAGAGCCACAGACAACAATCATCAGAAAAGTTATCAACGACTAATTACACTTGTATATGCAATTCTATGTTTGAGAGATTTTTTTTTCTTTAGGGGAGCCTGGGTGGATCCGTCGGTTGGGTGTCTGCCTTCCTCTTGGGTCATGATCCTGGGGTCCTGGGATCAAGCCCTGCATTGAACTCCTTGCTTAGTCAGGAGCCTGCTTCTCCCTCTCCCTCTGCCTACTGCTCCTCCTGCTTGTGCTCTCTATCTCTCAAATGAATGAATAAAATCTTGTAAAAAAATTTTTGTTTTAATTAAAAAATGATTTCTCTTTAATGCAACAATCAACCTTGATTGGAAATGTTGGCCATGAGATTGTTAAAGTTAACTGGGCTATTGAGTATGGAATCAATTTTCCAACTTCTTTGAAACAAGATAACATTTGCCTGTGGTTATAAGCTTTGCTTAAGTCACAGATCAGACTAGCCAAGGGGTTGACTGACTACCTTCCACACACCGCATTTAGCCCGTCACCTGTTTCTTTGCACGTATCAAGGCAAAGTTGAATAAATGCCCTAAAAAACCATACAGACTAAAGCCTAAAATACTTACTCTCTGGCCATTTGTGAAATGTGTGCTGACCCTTGTAGTGGTCAATAGAAAATTGAATTGGGATACAACTAGATAAATGATGTTTCTCTTCTGTTAAGAATGTTCAGTTCATTCATTTACTTGAAAATATTTAGTGAGAGTCTGGGCACCTGGGAGGCTCACTCAGTTAGGCATCTGTCTTCAGTTCCAGTCACGATCCCAGCACCCTGGGATCCAGCCCTGCATCAGGCTTTTAGCTTAGTGGGGAGTCTGCTTCTCTCTCTTCCTCTGCTACTCCCCCTGCTGTGTGCTCTCTCTCTCTCTGTCAAATAAGTAAATAAAATCCTTAAAAAAAAATTTTTTTTTATGGAATGTCTAGGATATGCCTTAACACTTCGTAAGTCCTAGGGACAGAGCCGTGGGGAAAACTGTCTCCACGAAGCTTGTAGTCTAGTGGGAAGAGATAGACCAATATAAACACACAATACGGCACATGGAGATATGCCCTTTAAGGCAACATCAGTAAGTATTGAAGGAAAAGGGGGGTAAGATGTGCTTTTGCAATAGGGTGGTGGGAAAAAGTCTTGGGTAACATGATATTTAAGCAGAGACCACCACCCCCAAAATTAAGAAAGTGAGTCTTGCTTTCAGGTAAGAGAATTCCTAACAAAAGTAACAAAGATGAACAAAGAAATGAAAGAGATGAACAGAAATGAAATCCTGCTTGGCACATTTGAGGAAAAGCAAGAAAAGATCAATAGACTATATCTGGGTGAGCAATGGGAAAGGAAAAGGTGACGAATTTAGAGAGATAGCAGGTGCCAGAGCTAATAAAGAATTTGGATTTCATTCAGCGAAACAGAAGGCCAGTGAAGGGTTGACTCTAAAGGAGTGAAATCATCTGATTCATGTTTAAGAGCAATCACTCTGGCTGTGGTGTGTGATGTTAGGGGGAAATGCGGAAGCCTCTGCTGGGTTTTGCTGCAGTAACAGGACCGCCCGCCCGGCCCCCACTCCTGCCCAGAATCTCAGTGGTTTAGAGTCACAAATATTTATTTATCATTCAGATTAGATGTTAGCTGTTGCTCTGATTGATACTGTCTATATTCCATATGGGAAGAACAGCTCAATCTGGGATGTCACTGGGCTCACGGCAGAGGGGAAAGAGAAATGACAGAATCACAGCATGGGGGAGGGGGGGCAGGGGCGCCTGGGTGGCTCAGTCAGTTAAGTGGCTGCCTTCAACTCAGGTCATGATCCAAGGGTCCTGGGATCAAGTCGCTGTGTCTCTGTCAAATAAATAAATAAAATCTCCAAAAAAACACTTAAAAAAAAAAAAAAGAATCACGGGGTGGTTCTTAAAGACTCTGGGTTCAGTATGTTATTTTCACACACATTTCCATGGCCCAAACAAAGGACATGGCCATGTCAGTTGTCAACAGATTGCACAGGCAGGGGTGGTGAGTATGTGGGAACAATGATGACATCTATAAAAGCAGTTACTGTACAGGTTTGGGGGTCAGGATGTTACAGGTAGACATGCTGAGATGTGGTTATATTCTGGATAAATTTGGGGCTAGATTGCTGACGATCAAAAGATACGAGAGAAGAAGTCAAGAATGGCTTTAATGTGTTTTGCATTTAGCTGATACAATAGGGCCAAATTTATGAAATCAATAAAATCCAGTTCCTCTTTATTCACACCTAACACCACTTTCTGTGTGATATCTATTTGCAGTTATTTTGAGGGCTTTGATCTTTGATGGTTAAAGTCATTAGCTACCCGACTGTTACTGGAGAGGTTAAGATCATGAACTCTAGAGTCAGGTAAATTTCCCTGGAGTTTCTTGGATTCTCCTCTTTGTGACCTTGGGCAAATTGGTTGATATCTCTGAGCCTCCCTTTTATAATCTGGGCTGGTGGATAATGTTTTCCTTAGAGAATGTTTATGGCATGAGTTAAAATAGGTGTCTGGAATGCTCATGTAATGGTAGCTCTTGTTTGTATTAGTAAGAGTCTAATAAGAGGGAAGGTTTAAGGTGAGTGGGGAGGGAGGCACCAGCTCAGGAAGAAATCTGAGTTGATTTAAGAATCTATTTCATCATGAGATGGATGGATCCTTTACTTTTTCTCCCTGGGTCCTCCCAACAGGCTTGTGGAAGGAGGCTTATCACCCTCACTTTACACATCAGCAAGCCAATGCCCAGAAGCACTGAGTGATTTCTCCCAAGGTCACACAGTTTGTAAAGCTAGGAAGTTAGGATTCAAACGCACGCCTGTTTGAATCTGAAGCTTGTCCTCAAGTAAATCAAGAATTTCAAGTCTTGGTGTTGCTTGCTATTTAGAGTACATTTATTTTTGATGGCATCAACTATCATAAAAGTTAAACTGATAATGCACGAAAGGCAATCTGTGAATTCACTTCTAAGAAACAGAGTGGATCTTTTGCTCTGTGCAGGCAAATCCTTCTCAGAGGATATATGCAAATGTAGTACAGAATTAGAAAGCCTTATTTATACTCTGGGACTGGGGGAAGTAGCTTTCTCACATAGATATAAAGAAAGCAATGCATTGTTTAAGGAAGATAGAGAAGATAGTGGAAAAGTCTCAGGCAGAAGGAATGAAAGTAGAAATCCCTACTTGAAAAGAATAAACAAAACTAAAAACCGAACATATGAGTATACCAGTTCAATAAGGAAAACATATTGAAAACCTGGTGCCCAAAGCTGGTTGGGCATATATTACTTTAGTTGATCAAAGATGAAAAATAATTTAGAGAAATGCAGGAGACTATAAAAGTATTCACTTTCTCTAATTCAATAATTTCCCTTCTGAGAATTCATTCCCGGAAAGTAATTCAAAATACTGGGAAAAAAAAATGGAGATGTTCTTTGTAGAACTGTCTGAATGATAGCTCTTTAAATATGTCTGTCCAACAGTTGGGTTAGGGTTAAATCAATTATGATACAACTGCTCCTTAGAATTTTATACAGCTATTAAAGCCTATGACTTACACATTCTTTAAAGATACAGATTGAGGAATGAAGTAATAATACAGGCTACAACATGGCTGAATCTCAAAGGCATGTTAAATAAAAAAGGTGCTGGAACATAAAAGGCCACCTGTCGTATGATTCTGTTTATAGGAAATGTTTGGGATAGGCAAATCTAGGGAGACAGAAAGTAGATTAGTGGTTGCCTTGGGCAGGGTGCATGGCAGCGGCGTGGGGAAAGGGAAAATGGGAAGTGACTGCTAACGGGTACATGGTTTCTTCTGGGGGTGATGAAAATGTCCTAATTTAGATTGGGATGATGGTTGCACAGTCCTGAATATGCTAAGCACGGTCCAGTGGTACAATTTAAATGGTCGCATTGTATCTCAGTAAGGCTACATCTCAATAACAATGTTCCAAAAATATGAGTATTTACTATAACGAAAACCAAGTTGTAGAAATAAACGAAAAACAAACTAGAAGTAAATATAACCACATACCAACAGTGGTTTGGTTCAAAGGCTGAATGTATGGGTGAAAATGTATGGTTTCTCTCATCCAAATTTTTTCTGTGATTAGATTTCTTCTTTTATATATATGTAGCAAATAGAAGAATGATTGTCTTTTATAATTGTGTCTCCCTCTCCACCAACCAGTCTTCTTTCTTTCTACTTTGTTAAGTCACAAATCGGAAAATTTAGGGGCATCTGGGTGGCTCAGTGACTGACTCTTGATTTCCCCTCAGGTCACGATTTCAGGGTCCTGGGATCAGCCCTTCATCGGGCTCTGCGCTCAGCAGGAGTCTGCTTCTCTTTCTCTCTCCTCCTTTCCCTCCACTCCTCCACCCCGGCCCATGCTCGCGCTCTCTCTCTCTCTCTAAAATAAATAAATCTTAAAAAAAGAAAAGAGAAAAGACAAGGAAAGAAAAGAAAAGAATCAGAAAATGTACAGACCAGCAGCTTGCACAACCCCTTCGGGCCACTTCAGGTCTTTCCCTACAATTCTATGAATGAAACAAGCAACGACGTTACTGGGTGTAACCCCAAAGGGAAACATATATACACGTTAGAATTCTGGTATATTGAATACATGCGTGTTCTCGTTTTTAGGAGGTGATAGAAGCAATTGCTGAGTGTGCATTTAAGACGTCACCTTTTCCAATTCTGCTTTCATTTGAGAACCACGTAGATTCGTAAGTAATCCACATGTTCACTGGGGAGTCTTTTTCCCCGAAATGGGCATGTTTAATAATTGTGCACCAATTTAAGATTACTTGACATTATTAATGGTGTTCCTCATTGATGTTATGTCTTAAGTGTCATGTTTTCATCAGCATATGTTGGGATTCACTCGCTTAAATCTCATTAACATTACAATAATCCACTGGACTTGGGGAACCTAGTTTCAGGCCACAGGATTTTAAAATGAAGGACTCCTCTTTTTGCAACGTTGTGGAATAATACCATATCTCTCTCCCAGTGGGCCACTTTTATAATCCTCCTTCAGTAGCCCATCTATTGCATGCAAATTTGTAGTCTGTTTTGCTGCACAAAAATGGCCAGTTCCGAGCACACTGAAGCTGGTGGAGGGAAAGCTTTAAATTCTGTCCCACTGTCTGCATTTACACAGAACCCAGACCACCTCATCTTCTCATTGGTTGCTTTTGTTTGTTGGTCTCTGTAAATATGGTCCTATTTCAAAAATAGCCTGCCCTTATCGCTGAGCCACACAAAGAAAAGATACTTTGACTTAACTCTTTTATATTCATTTTATCACAAAATGCCAGAGTAAGATGCATTTACATCTAAAATATGGGCATTAGTTTACCCTATAGTTATTCAGTTTAAAGTGCTTTGAAATGAAAGAGTCTTCTCTACGTTGACTCAAAATTCAAGAAACTAGAATTCTAGTCCATGGAATGAATGGCTGAAGACAGCATAGTAGTGACCACCGTTACTCAAAAGAATATTTGTGATGCCCCATCTTTCATTTCAATGATCCAAGCCAGATTTCTCAACTAAAAGCCAACAGCAAAAAATAAATAAGTAAATAAAAAATAAAAGCCAACAGCACCTGTGCTAATGTGGCTAACGGGTTCTTTTTTTTTTTTTTTCCTACCCTTTTTCTTACTGGAAGTCTTTCCCAGGCCACTGATTGATTCCCTTTGTCCAACTAATTTGCAATACATGCTTCAATTTACTTATTCCTTAAGAATTCGTTAAAATCTTGAAAGAAACACTTTGGTCATGAGCAAATTTCAGCCTGAGGAATTTCCAAGTGTTTAAATGTGATCATCGGTTATTGTGATCATGGAGAAGGGCTTTGTCTGCAAGTAACCAATTTTATAATTATCTGTATTTCCAGTTTGCCCTCAGGAAATCCATATTACATTTACCAGCTTGTGGTTCTGTTGCACTGGGAAACAGTCAGCCAATGAATGATTTAATCATTTGGCAGATAGTTTTTCTAACACTTCTGAGGGGCAGTTCCGGAGAGAAGAATTGATTCTGTTTCATTGCTATCTCTCTTCGAACGAAAGGGAACGTCTCTTGAGTTCCTGTATTTAATACCTCATTTGCTGTGACCACCCTGGCTTGCACATGAGCGTTTTCTCATCTCTGCCTATCCATCTGTCATTGGGCTCTAACAGTCCTTTAACACTTTTCTTTCAGGCGTTGTAGTTCCCAGACTTGTTGATGTATTATGTCCTTGTTTGAGAAATATCTCTAAATCTAGCACATTTATGGCCTTCAAGAAATGTCTCTATATAAATTAGACAAAATGGAAAGCTAGAGTTCCACTCTTGTTTCCCACCTGCCTCATTGAACTTTCCTATAAGGGAATCAGAGAGGTATCAACAACCATCACCACAAACATAGTAACAGCTAATATTTATTGAGTTTATATTATGTGCCAAGCAGCCTTACCGGTATAAGGCCATGCAACCAGAAACCCGGGGGCTCCTAAGAATAAATATTATGATAATCCCTGTCTAACAGATGATGAAACCGTGCCCCAAAGAGAGTGAGTAATTTACCCAAAGCCAGGCAGCTAAAAGGTGACTGAGCTGGGATTCAAAATCTGGCCGGTCTGGCTTCAGAAATCACAGGTTTCACCAACACTATCCTCACACCTAAGTAGAGCCTTCAGAATAATCGAATTAAGACAACCAGAGCCTCCGCAGAGCAACTGTAAATGTTCGCTTTTATGTGGCTTGTGATCCTTAACCACAGAACATTTTTTGTGGTTTTCAACACCAAACACACAGAGGGCCAAAACAGGGCATGAAAACCAAACCTTGCCTTGTACACAAGAGCAAAAAAGACAGTACCGTGATACTGTCCTTCCTGGTTTAAAAATGAGATATTTTGCTCTTAAAGGTTTCTTAATAATTCATAAGTCACAGGAGAAAACCGGAAAACAACTTTTCCAGGATGCCTAGATATTTACCCCAAACCATGGAGATTAAGTCGATGGCAGTAAAATAGTAAGATAGTGAGGTCTGTTGTGGAGGAAAGCTGTTTGTTTCATGTTTCCATGATCCTCGAGCTTCGCATGTCAAAATCGCTCAGCTTCAATCCTCTCCTGGGGGGATTATCACACACCCGAAGAAAACTCATAAGCTTTTTGCCTTTGCTGGTAAAACCCCGTGTTTGACTCGTGGGCCAGCTCACCTCGTAGCAGAACCCGGTGCAGACATCATTCTTCACTCGCAGCCCTCTTTCCCACTAAACCTAGAAATAAACTTCAGGATCCTTCGCAACACAGTGACCAGGAGAACACCCCCACCCCGAAATAATCCATCACCTATCTGCCATCTCTAGTGGACCATTTTATTCCCCCGTGTCCTCTGTCTACAAAATGTTAGATTCAGAAGTGTGGCTCAGGCTCCTGTGAGCCGTACCTCCAAAACAAACTCACGGCGGAAGAAAGGAAGAAATCCACTGGATTTTTCTGATTTTCCCCTCCAAGTACTTGAAATTCCCCATCTCTGTACGAACAACAAAAGGAGATCTGCCATTAGCTGCAGGCACCTCATTCGTCCCCCATGCTCTGCCAGAATCCCATAAAATGCAGATTCCTAAGCCTCAGTCCCATACCCCATTTTGAATTTGTAGAAATAAGACTTTGAAATCTTAAAAAAAAAAAAAAAAAAGGCTGTAGCTAACTCTGATGCTTCACGTAATTTGTGAGCTAGCATTTTCATTAAAAGAATTCTACACCAAAGTCAAGAAAGTAACCCCTAGCTCTAGTTCAGCCACAAGTAATGTGAGATTTGGGACAAGGTCCTTAATTTCCAGGGGTTATAGCTTCCTCCGCTATGAAGGAGGAGGTTGATTCAGTTCAAAGGGGGATTTACACTATCACGTTTTGTGAGGCACAGTCCTTGGTTGGAAAATTGGCCACTGGGCCTGAAGCCTCTACTTGAAGGATATGTGACTATGTCCAGATGTGCCCACTGTGGCCTGAAACTCAAAACGTATTTGTGAGTATTTCCTGTCATTTCGTCTCTACCGTAGCTGACAAGGATGCCCTGAGCGCCTCAGGATGTTTTTGGTTTTTTTTTTCTTGCTAACGGCAGTGTGAATGTCTTTCATTTCTGCAGTTCTGACCCACAAAGTTGCTTTGTTTTCCTCCGACTTTGTTCACTGTGCTCTCTGCTCTGACTCGGTTCCCTGCCTGGTATGTGTGTGTGTGCCTGTGTGTGTGTGTGTGTGTGTGTGTGTAGAACAGCCTGAATACCAAGTAGCCCATTTTACTTTTCTTGAAAACTCCCCTTTGTTCTCTTCGCCTCAGTTGATTTTGAGGCAAATTTGAAAACATCCGATTAAGTCCTTGTTCTTGAGCGCTTGATCCGTGGCCCAGCAGCACCTGCCTCATTGACAAGCTTGGTAGAAACACCGAGTCGAGTCAGCTGGCTGGCTCGGTCGATAGAGCCTGCGACACTTGACCTCAGGGCCGTGAGTTCGAGCCCCATATTTTGGGTAGAGTTAACTTAAAAAAAAAAAAAAAAGGAAGAAATGCAGAATCTCAGGCCCCAAGCTGATGCTGCCTAGAAATTATCATTTTCTTAAGACCCCAGGTAATTCGGATGAAGTGTCAGAGCTTGCATTAAACCCTGTGGTCCACTAACTATACTGTCATCAGAGCAGCCTGCCAGCTTGTTCCAAATGCAGGTTCCAGGGTTCCTCTCCCAATTCAGTGAATCAGGGCCTGGCCCTCAGCCCTACCGCCCACAGCCCTAACAGCCCAGGTGATTCTTTAGTGGAATCAGGCAAGATTTTTGCTCCAGCAAAATCCTTCTTAGGCCCTGGGTTGGGGACAATCTGATGAAGGACAGGGGACTCTACCTGTCACCTGCTTAGGGACACCTGGAACATCACCTCAGAATCCCTCCACTGATGTGAACATGGTTCTGCTCAAAATCCTGAAAGCAGGGAATTGGGGTGAAACTCTCTATGCCAGGTCTCTGATCAAAGGAACCTGGGGCTCCCAAGTTCCAACACTCAAGGAAAATGTCATCTCCTTCAGCACCTGTTGACTTATTGTAATCTATCATAACAGTTCTCAAACTTGAGCGTGCATCAGAATCACCTAGAGGGTTTGTGAAGACCCCTATGCCCTGCTCCTCCGGAGATTCTGACTCAGCATCTGCATTGGAAACCTTGAATCTGCATTTCTGGCCAGCTCTGGGCGCTGTTGATGCTACTGGTCCGTGGACCACACTTGGAGTAGCAAAGCTCTGTGACACCGAGTAGTGTCTTTCTGTGAAAATAAAATGAAGGGTTTGGGCAGTTTCTCCCATGCAGCCTGGACCGTGTTGGCCGGACACAGGTGGACTTGTCTCAGCCACAGCTGCAGAGCTGTTTGGCTTGTCTGAGCCCCCGAGCTGGCTGTTTTTTTTGAGCAACAGTATCTGAACAGAGGATGCCCAGGGCCGTTCTGACAGATCAGCTACCTCTCTGCTTGCTCCCCAACTTCTCCTGACTTGTCCTTAAACAACCACCCCCAGGCTTTCCAGGATCAGTTCTCTGGGTGGCAAGTTCTCTCCTCTCCCTGATCCTGGTGAGGAGGAATCTGAGGGCTGCATCAGCCACGCAGTAAAATCTCCTGTGGGTCAAGGAAGGACAACGAGAAGGTGGGAAGTCATTCTGCAGAGTTTTGCAAGGGCTCGAATCTCTTCTTTGCCTCTCCCTGAAGTTACAACAAGGCAGTGACTTCGGGTTTCCACTTGAACCCCAGAGAAGTCCCTGGATCCCCAAAATATATGCCTTTAAAAAAGGATATAAAAAATGGTTTTCCCTGTGGATCATTGCAATACAATTTGAATCCCCAGAGCACCCCCTTCCCAGGGGTGGAGAGGGTGGGGAACCAACCCATGATCCAGGCTTAATAGTTACAGAAGAGAGAAAGAAAATAAGAATCACATTTTATAATCGATTTGAATTGTAGTAAAGAAGGCTTTTTTTATCACTCACTTATTCTTACTACAATCCCAGTTCTGCTAAAAATGTATTCACATTACAGCAGGCAGAGGCAACTATTGGAAATCAAGTTTGACAGCCTGTAGATCACACTCACAGTTCATAAAACCCAATGGAATTGGATACATTTAAAATGATATTTAACATTCCACATGAATAAGAAAAAATAATGTTATTGCTTTTTAAAAGGTCAAAGGAAGCAGGAGCATTGAAAGATGCCGATGTTCCCTCACATCGACTGGATTTCTGTGTTAGCAAGTGCACACGTCGTCCAGGCGAGCCAGCCCTAACCCTGGATCATCTTACATCTGCCCCACTCTTTGAACAGGTCGAAGGCATTTGCATCCATTACTCCACTTTATCTGGGCACCTTCCGTCCTTTTCCAAGAACAGTTATTATCCTCATTTTATAGATCCAGAGTGGTTGAGAGCCTGGAGCTCATCTCAGAAAAACCTGCAGTTCCAGGCTTTGTCTGTCAGACCAGATTCCTCCTGACCCACAGGCAGGCTGACACCAGCTCTCCTGCCCTACTGTGCACATAAGAGGTGTGGACACCTTTCCCCAACAGGCCTGCTGCTTTTATCTTTCCTCCAGGATCCCCTCCCAAGTAGACACAATTCTGCCTGACAACCCTTCTGTGTTTTGAGTGTGTCAAATGTCTGTGTGTGTGTGTGTGTGTGTCTGTCTGTCTGTCTCTCTCCCTCTCCCTTTCTCTCTCTCCTCTCCTCTCTCACCTCCTTAAAAACACTCCTCCTCAGCCTAGATCTCTGCAGGTTAGACAAACCTCAACTGATAGTTCACCCAGAGTCCTGGATAAGTTCTGCCCCCAAAGTCTTACAACTGACTTAGAATCAGGAAATTGAACAACAGGGACTGAGTCCATAATCCTGAGACATTCCAGAACCCAGTGACTGGCAACTGACCTGCTATGCTCCCCATCTGTGTCTGTGGAGGCCAGCCTTGGGAATAGCCTTTGTGTCTACCTGCCATGTGGTAATCAAATTCGCAGAAGTCAGAATAATAAACCAGGGGTTTAGAATGATAAATACTAATCCTGAAGGGTAAGATGGGGGAATCACCTCTTTCTATAATTCATAATATGTAGTAAGCCTGACCAAACTCTTGAAATAATCCTCCTCGTTTGCTTTCTTTCTCTCTCATTCCCCTTAGCCCAAAGCAGCAAGCCAAGATGGCGGAGTATTGCCGACTGATCTTTGGAGATGCTCTTCTCATGGAACCACTGGAAAAATACCCAGTAAGCAGTTTCAAGGTTTACCCCTGAAGAAATATCCATATTCATGACTGGAGTTTTGGGTTCTGGTGGGGCGGAGGTGGGGGGAAGGCACGACTTCCTTACATCCTTTCCATGTTTGTGTTGCTCAATGAGATTGATTCAGTTGATAATGAAGTCTGACCAGGAGGAAACTGGCATTGTGCCTGCTGAGGGTGGACGACATGGCTGTGTCCTCTTCCTGCACTCCCCGTCTTCCCCTTCTCCCTCTGACAGACGTGACTGGCAGGACCACAGAATTCCAACAATCACAATCAGTCGCGGAAGTATTCCGGGCACACGGGGCTCTGATCACAAACCAGGAACCTCATCACACCCTATGAGAGAGATGTTTCAGCAAAGCGGGACATGGCAGGTGGCACCAAGACACCCCCACCTGGCCTTGCATCCCCTCCTCACATCCTTGCATATGCCTGTTCTGGAAGTCGGGCCTCCTCTTGACCTGACAGCATCCCTGCTTTGGGAAGGAACACAGTAGGAATATCTCACAGTCGCCTCTCCCCTCCTGAACCCTTTTTCCCAGTCTCCACACATTATTACATGGTTTCATACCAAACCACAGACTCCTTGCAAGCAAAGAATAAAGGACCAGCATAGGAGAGTTCACTGAACTTTCTAAAAATAGCCCATCTGGCGACTTGCACACATGCTCTCTGATACAATATCTAACAACCCTTTCGTGGGAAATTGATTTTCTCATTAGCCGTGCAAGCTTGAAACACAAGAAATAAGCCTTGCAAATAAGGATAGCTTGAATCTCGGGGCTGCAAGGAAATGTGAAGCCACCAGCCAACTTCCGCTGATGCCAAGGACATGTGCGGCTTAGCTCCCGAGTTCCATGGCAGGAGTTGGGGGGGGGGGCGTGGAGGGGGGCGGCGGGGTTGCTCTTTTTAAATGCATCTGAAAGGTTGATTCTACATGCTTGCTTGGAAGCTCCTGTCTTTACCAGTCCTTCCTGGCAGACACTGCACTAACTGGCTTCCTTCCTTTGAGAATCTAGGACAGGGCCTTCCTACCGGTCCTGAATCAAAGTGGCTGGATTTATGGTCCACAGCCAACTCATGAACCTTTGGATTAGCAAATCTCCCAATACGTTTCGATGCTCTTATTCATGGGGATTTCGTTGTGGAAAAAAATAAGAGTTCGGTCATTAAAATATGCCTTTCATGTGAAAAAATAAAGAACTGTGAAGCAGCTAGACACAGCGCAGTTTACTGGACTGGACTGAAGGCAGTAATGAGTAATCTAGAAGCTCTTGGTGTCCAACACCATCCTGGGGCTTTGGGGAGGGAGGCTGAAAAAAAAGGGGCAATATTTTTTTTTTAAGATTTTATTTTTAAGTCCTCTCTACTCCCAACACGGCCCTCAAACTCACCACCCCGAGATCAAGAGTTGCACATTCTGCCAACTGAGCCAGCCAGGGTGACCCTAAAAGAGCAATATTTTTACAGAAGGTGCCTTTTCTTTTCCCATTAGCTGGAATCTGGAGTTCCTCTTCCAAGCCCTATGGATTTAATGTATAAAATTTTGGTGAAAAATAAGAAGAAATCACACAAGTCGTCGGAAGGAAGTGGCAAAAAGAAGCTCTCAGAACAAGCCTCCAACACATACAGTGACTCCTCCAGCATGTTCGAGCCCTCGTCTCCAGGAGCCGGTGAGGGATTGGCGGGTTCTTGTTCCCTATTATGCATGGGTTTCAGAATGGCTGCCCTAACTTAACTTCAAAGGACTTTCAACATTCCTATTTGGACACACTTTAAAACTGTTGGATATCTATTTCTGCTACCAACTGGGTGGCTTCGAGCTATCTGCAAAGTCCCTCTCACTGGATAGTCATGGGACACAGGACATAGTCCCAGGACGTGGTCATTTGGAGGAGCCATGATTCCGTCTAGCACATTGGCCAAATAATCTTCCAAGTGACCACGTGATTTTAAGCTTCTCAAGGGCCATGATTCTTTAACATTCACTCGGGTCTGGGCACAAAGATGTTCACCAGATGTATTCTCATTGATGCTCTGCTGAAGAGTTCTGGGCAATTCCACTTATCCATATTTTATAGATCTCTTTTAAAATGTAAAAAGGTAAAGTTACTAGAATTTTCTGTCAAAGCTCCTAGGCAATGCTTAATATCATTGATTTTCCTTTTAGATTTAAGTCAGAATAGATTTTTTTTGTGGCAGATGAAGAAAGAATTAATTCCAAATGGTCATCCCATTTCCTCTGAATTACTTGTCATTTAGTCTGATTTCTCTTTTAGCTTTAATCAGAATCTCAGCAGTCTGAAAAGGACATTAGGAAGCTCTCCTGATTGGAGGGTGAGGAAGGGGAGGAAGCTGGAAGCTTGAACCTAGGAAGTTTTTCAATGAAAAGCTTAACTAACATTGGAGTGATCACTTTGATAAACTGGCAGTATTTACACAACCAGAACCGACACATACCCTCTGCCCCAGGGAGTCCACTCCTAGGCATATACCAGGCAGAAGTGTGTGTAGACAGTCATCAAGAGAGATGCAAGGAATTGCTTAATACAGCGCTACTCACAACAGCCCCAAACTGGAAACTAACCAAATGCCATCGACAGATAAAGAAGTTGTAGGGTATTCGCACTGTGAAATAATGTGCGGCATTAACAATCTACGTTTGCACACAAGAATAGGGCTGCATCTCAGAAGCATAATGTGGAGTGAAGGAAATCAGATACAAAAAAGTGTCCACCATATTTCCATTCATATAAAGTACAAAAATAGGCAGAAGGATCCTATGCAGTTAGAAGTCAGGAAATGGTGGTAGAGAAGTGGTAGAGACACTGGTTTTATTTTGTTTCTTGCTCTTGGTAACAGTTACTAAGGTCTGTGTAGTCCTCGCGAATTCACACTCTATACATGTACAAGTATGTATACTTCTCTGTATACCTATCATACATCAATTTAAAATTTTGGGAATAATTTTTAAAATTAAAATATAAACTTTAGGGCAATGGTGGGGTGGTGGGTAGGTTGACCAAGACACTGATTTATCTTTTTTTTTTTTTTAATTTTTTCATCTCAATGGCCAATATCTTTTACGGGTTAGATAAAAATCCTTATCAACAGATATTATACAATTCTTTGAAAGGTTTTATGGGAGGATAGTTTTTGAATGTGTATTTCTTTTTTTTTTTTTTAAGATTTTTATTTATTTATTTGACAGACAGAGATCACAAGTAGGCAGAGAGGCAGGTAGAGAGAGGGGGAAGCAGGCTCCCCACTGAGCAGAGAGCCCGATGCAGGGCTCGATCCCAGAACCCTGAGATCATGACCTGAGCCGAAGGCAGAGGCTTAACTCACTGAGCCACCCAGGCGCCCCTTGAATGTGTATATCAAACGTTATTACCCATTTCTGATTCTCTTCTCAAAAACAATTTTGTTCCCAATATGAATGTTCTTATTGAAGATTTGGGGCCATTGTTGTTAAGAGGCCACATATTTCCTAGCGCAGTTCTTGAACCTCTTGAATCTAGGGAAGAAAGCAGATCTTCCTTTGCATGGAGAAATTTGTTTTCCTGTGTGTGTTCCCACTGCCAGTTCCGTCCCTCTTATTAACTGGATGTGTAACACAAATAACGATTTTTACAGGCAGTGAACATTATTGCTTAATACAGAGAAAGAGCAGCAATCTGTTCGTGGTTCAGTAGATTTCCTAAGCCAGCCCCACGGTCTGTTGTGCAATCTTTCTTTCAACGGAAAATTTTGGACATTGGAATATGTAGGTAGGCTCTTGAATAATGAGCGCTGTTAATTGACCATTTGGTTTGTAGTGGTCTCCGGTAATGGGAACTCAAGTAACTTGAAAAACATGCAATGGCTCTTATTTCAGAACTAGTTTGTTTATCATGGCCCCTGTTGGTCAGGTGCCTCTCCCAAGATCAGACCTTTGCCGGTACAGTTGTCTTAAAGAACTACGATAGAGTAGATTTTTTTATGGTGCAAGGCTTTAGGGTCTTAAGGTGGCTCCAGGGTCCCTCCAAAGACCAGGGCTCTACTCATAGAGTAAGGGAAGACAACTTTCTTTCTTTCCCCCATAACCCAAAGAATGACCTGATAGAATATTTGAAATATTGGTGTATTGGTGTATTGTTAGTCCTGTGAAGCATTATGTAAATGGTTTTGCCAAACAGTTTTAAATTACTCTATAGAAAGAATCCCCTCTCTAACTAAAAAGTAACTGGTTAAAAGATCTTGCAGCAACACATTTGATTATTAAAAAAAACTTGAGGGCCAACTTCCTAAAAGAACGTCTCTAATATGCATGTGTTTTCTATCCAAAATATAATGGATTTATCTTATTAACTAACACAATATCAGCATCATAAAGTGGCTGCAAGTGCTTTCTTTTAATAAACAAGCCATAAATAATGATTTGTTGGATCCAGAAATCTTTTCCTTCTGAAGCTAGTTCATGAATACGTTGCTCACTGCTGTCATTCAGTAATTGATTGAACTCTGTCAGCCAAATGAAAACATTTATAAGCGTCTTTGAAGACATGTTGTGGACCCTGTGTCATTTATATAGATTAAACCAGGCGGCAAACTTCCGGAAGGTTTGATGGGGAGGTCCTTTAAAGTGCAAGTTGCCTCATTGTTGAGCCAATATTGCCACCTACTGGAACCCTTCTGTTATTGCCCCGTGTGAATGCCGGAAGGTAGTAATCAAATCAAATAATGCCTTCTGTAGTATTTTACTTGAAACTCTTTTTGCATAACTGATATTATTGGGTCTGCCTGAGTCCCAGAGTGTGGAAGAAGTTAATACCTCATGATAGTATGAATATTCAAAAGCAGAATCATCCACCAAATCTTCGGAGAGGAAAAAGAATCCATCGAAATGACTGTGTATCAGCTAAAGACGAGGCTGAAGTATGTTGTGATTGAAGTAGATTTCCATGCATCATTATGTTAAGGGTTCATGCATTTTATCCTGCTTTTTAAAACAGACATTGCCATTTTCGAAGATAGGTGCATTGCCTAGAGGATAATCGAATAAGCCTATGGGCAAATCATAGATCGAGACAATACAGGGTTTGTGTAGTTAGGCATGCTGCCACAGCCCCACTCTTTTTGTCCTAGCTCATGTCCTTGACCTTTACGGTGAGGTTCTGTATGGCCTCAGAAAAGTGGCCACAAAGTCACTGAGCACTGGCTAAGCATCACAAGAAGAGTCAGGGTCCAGAAAAAGAGGGAAAAGTGGGAACAGGATGGTTTATCCCTTTTCGGGTCATTAAGACCCTGAAAGACAATGTACACATCTATCTAGGATGTGTGTGCCATAGAAAGCTAACTGTAGGTGATGCCATATATTTTTTTTAACTGATAAAAAAGTTAAGCATTTTCAACAGAATGCTCGCATTTCACATGACATTCGCAAATGAAACTTGGAGAAAAAAAATCCATATTCAAAATCTCAGTCTAATTCTCTGTGTAATTAATAAAATTTAACTATCCTAAGGAATAACTTTAAAACCATGAGAGGTCAATATCCAAGGATATTTTTTGACAATGTAACTGTTAGTATGTTCTTCAAATCTTCAAACCTGTTGCCTCATGATCTGTTATTAAAATTTGACAGGGGAAGCTGACACTGAGAGTGACGACGACGACGATGATGATGACTGTAAAAAATCTTCAATGGATGAGGTAGGTATCTAGGGACTGACTTCTGGTCACAGAGGCTCTTCTAATGCACGCGTGCAGGTGGCGCCATCTGAATACAGTTCATGGTCACCTTCTGCCATCTAGTGGTCAAAGGAGTCATGGTTCACTTTTTTAGCTACCCAGTTGGAAAATGAAAATGCATCCTGGGGTCACTAAAGGAGTAAACATGGCATTGAGCAAAACTCTTTGTAACGAACAATGCTGCTGAGACTGTCTTCCATCAAATGGGGTATATAGAGGGTGAATTCAAAACTCATGACATCCAACCACCCGCTTCGATTAAATGGATTGTCAAATGACCCCAAATCCCGAGAAGACACTGGATTTGGGAGAAATGTCCAGAAATGTGACGTGCGTTCCATTATTGTAATTTTGGAACCACTAGAGATCCTTATTGATGTAAGCTCAAACATCCCAAAGAACCTCATCAGCTCAGAGATAGTGATTGCCCAGAATCTAGAAGTGAATCTGGGATTGGCCAATTGGAATTTTAAAATTTGTTATAGCAAGAGTCTTGGTCAAAACGTTTACCCTGAATCTGCTTTCAGATATATTGGAAAGCATCTGTCTCAAGAATAAATAATGAATAATAAACGATTCTTACAGGATGTTCTTCCTCTGGTACTTACTCCTTTCCATGTAGTCTAAAGTTTTGATTTAATATGTTCCTCTACTAAATTTCAAGATAATGTCCAGGAGGAAAACTATTAATATGCCTGGTAGAGTAGTTCTGCCTGATAATTATTTCAGTTGCACATAAGTTTTATCACTGATTCTTGATCATTTAAAATTGTCTTACTAATTGGATGGTCCATTTGCAAATGGATATTTCCCAATTAACATTTAACCTAAATATTGCTACAGGAGTTTTATAAAGAGATTGTGTCTGCATGCATTCTGTCTTCTGAAAATGGGAGAAAATATTAGCTCTGTCTACAGAGGTCTGTCCACGCCAATACTGCAATATGGCTTTTCTCTTTCATTTAAAACTTTATCAGAGTGATCCATAATAGCTAATAATAGCGAAAGTAACATGAGGTTTTACTATGGGACAGGTTCTGTTCTGAGCTCTTTCACATCAAATAACGCATTTAATAATTCCCAAAACTCTGGAAGCTATTGGAACTGGTTTTATTCTAATTTAACAGGTGAGAAAACTAAAGCACAGAGCAGTTAATTAATTTGCCCAAGATTGCACAGCTTCTAAGTGGTGGGCTTGGGATTTGAAATTGGGCAATCTGGTCCCAGAATATGAGCTACTAACCTGAACGAACATTTGTAAAGAAAAGCAGTAGCTGTTCACCCACCCCAACCTATTTCCACAAGGCAGTTTTTTTTTAAAAACCTTTTTTTGAGGGGAGGAGTTCACTGGCAGTCACCTACATACTAATTTTCAACTTGTACAATGACTTCCTGATTTCTTGATGTATTAACCTTAGACATCAGCTAAGGAATTTATGCTGTGACAGGTGAAATAGGGCTCAGTGCTTCTCAGATTGTAATTTGTGTCTGAATCACCTTAGTAAATTGCAGATTCTGTTTCCAGAGGCCAGTGGCCGCAGGGGGCTGAGAAGTTGCATCTCTAACAAATTCTCAGGAATGCTGATGCTGCAGGTCCCAGAGCACACTGGGACCTGCTCCTCAACCTCTCTCCTGCCACCCCACACTTGCCTAACCTATGAGCGAATTTTCTCCTGTGATGAACTTTCTATTGGCAATAACCATTTTCGGAAGAGGGGGAGAGATGTTCTCTCTCGTGGGTCCCTTCACCATTGCCCTGGGACATATAACCCTTGGTAACGTAATGCTGACTCTGGGAATGTTATTTTTAATTCTGCTTCCAGGGGACTGCTGGGAGCGAGGCCATGGCCACCGAAGAGATGTCTAACCTGGTGAACTATATTCAACCAGTCAAGTTTGAGTCATTTGAAATTTCAAAAAGTAAGTTTTCCCTGGAGTTTTCCCTAATGGAGTATAGAGTGAGTATCTTCTCAATACAAGGTAGTTAGAACAAAGAATGTTACCCTTTATAGAACTCTTCTGGAAAATCTTGAATACCTGCTTGGGTTGACCATCAAAACCATGTGGGAAGGTATTCCATGATGTTTCTTAGTAGGGCTGTAGACCACCATGGTTATCTAGAAGATACTAGAGTATAGCTAATTGAGAATCTCAACAACGTAATGGGCTCCTTCCATTAAATAAGGGACAGGATTGAAATAAACTATTTACCTGTTCCCCAGCAGGGGAGCAGCCAGAGAGGTGGTGAGCCCTAAGGACTACAATGGAACCCAGTCAGTCAGTTCAGCCACATTCCGTTTGTCCAGCCTGTTTGAGAACATTAATGTCACATCATTTTGTGTTATTCCTTCATCCAATACACATCCATACTGGATGCAAAGAAAGAAATAGCATCTTTCCTCTACCTAAAAAAAGAGCCCTTTTATGAAATTGTCCTTTTTTTGATGAAATGTAAGATGCTATCAGATGAAGAGAATCCTTGGGACATTTTAGCTGCTTTTATGAGTGTGCTTGTAAAGGCTGAATTTTTGCTTAAACGTAGCAGCCTCTGATAAAGCGTAGTTTTATATTTACATCAAAATCTAAGCTTCTACCTAACACACCTATGTGTAAGTGTGTAATTTCTCCCGAAGAGACTTAACTTAGCGGTATATAGTATCTAGATCTCTGCAATGAGGAATTTAACTTCCAGTACAGTTTATATATAAATATTTCAAAATTTTCTCTGATTTTTTTAAGTACTGATGCATCTTACGACAAGTTGTTCAGTTTGAAACGTCCTAAAGTAGTTATTTTTATATTTCTCTAACTTCTGTTGGCTGTTACGAGTTTTCCTGATTCATGAGTCGAAAGCTCCTAGTCAAGTAGCCAAGTTGAGAAGGGACTGATGCATTGACATCCTTCAGAAACCTGGTAACAGTGGCACGGGCCGAAGGTTGACCAACAAGTACTTTTCTCCTTGTGTTTTCTGTCATTTTATCACTTTTGTAAAAAGAACACTGCACATACGTTACAAAAACACCTACTAAATCGACAGAATCTTAATTAGCAGTCTTGCTTAAATAACTAGTCATATGAAAATAGCTTTCTGATGGCCCAAAATAAGAGAAGTAAGGTTTTCCCGGAGAGCTGATTAAACTTGGGGAAAATAAGAAGATGGATAAAAGCGTCTAGGAATGACTTAGGAAGAAAAATGAGGCTTTAAATTGGGCATCAGAGAGGGAAAAATACCTCAAAGGTAATCTTAAAAAAAAAAAAAAAAAAACTGAGAGCTAGGGGCACCTGGATGGCTCAGTAGTTTAAGGTCCTAAGCATCTGCCTTTGGCTGAGGTCATGATCTGGGAGTCCCAGGAGGGAGCCCTGGGTCAGGCTCCCTGCCCAGCAGGGTGTCTGCTTCTCTCTCCCTTTCCCTCTGCTCCTCCCCTTCTTATGCTCTCTCTCTCTCCTGCTGACTCTCTCTCAGAAAGAAAGAAAGAAATCTTTAAAAAAAATTTTCTTTTTAAATAAATAAAGCTGGGAGCTGTCAGGGTGCCTGGCTGGCTCAGTCAGTTGAACGGTCAGACTTGGTTTCAGCTCAGGTCACGATCTCAGGGTCCTGGGATCGAGCCCCGCATCCGGCTCCCTGCTCAGCAGAGTCTGCTTGAGATTCTCTCCTTCTACCCCTCCCCCCACTTGCCCACACGCTTTCTATCTCAAATAAATCAGTAAAATCTTTTAAAAAATAATAAAAATAAATTTTAAAAAGACCCTCAGAGTTTTCTAAGCTCCCTGAATGACACTTGCCACAGTACTGTGTGGGACACTTTGGTTTTTGGCTGGGAAAAGAACAGAGAAGCTGTTGGACTCTTCTTAGTTTTACAGGCTAAGATGACTTTGTCTTGTTTCTTCCATTCTAATGCGAAGTTTGGATTCTACTTTCAAAAACGTTGCTCCTGTATTCTACTGAGACCTCTAACACATTCATCTATCCAGGCTCTCTTATCTAATCTGAAAACAAGGCCATCAGACTGGAAAATTTCCAAGGATCCTTCTGCTTTGAAATACCCTGATCTTACTGTCACATTAGTTATGTGAACGGAAGGGGCACATACAAACTGAGCCAATGACAATGTGAGCATCAAAGAGAGTCAGAGATGCTAATCTGAATGGATTTAGAACAAAAGATTCCCCCTGGGCTCCTTTTCTTTTGACAAAACAGCTTTCATTTACCACATCTAAAATTCATTTCCCCACCCTAATGCAAGGCCAGAGGCATAGCTGACTCAGGTAGTAAGTATTAGAAGAGACAGCGTCTTAGAAGATTCAACTTTGGGGACAGGTAAATGGTTCACAGAAAGAAATACATTTACAAAATTACGATGAGGATTCATTGCCCTAACATCGCTGAACACGTGCCTACTTCTTACGTGTTATCATTATACCGTTGTATTTTACTTCACCCTGTTTTTCTTGTCATTAACTCAGAAAGAAATAGAAGTTTCGAAATGTCTTCCTTCGTGGAAACCAAAGGCCTTGAGCAACTGACAAAGTCTCCCGTGGAATTTGTTGAGTATCCTTGATTTGACGAGTGACCGCTGAAAGGACCCAACTGAAGCCACGTGCCATTTGTTTGATTTTTGTTTCGAACAAGCAGAAAGATGCATGAAGTGGCTTCCTTCTGTCACGTGGGGTGAGAAATGTTTCAGGTTTCCTGTGTGAGGCTGATGGGGGTGGCCTCCCACTGGTCTGAGGTAAAGGAAGCTCAGGTTTCCAGGTGATTTTCACACCATCAAGCCTTTTGTCATGTGGCAATTTGCTTAATCCTTCTGAATTTCCTCATCTGTAAAACAGAACACATGATACCAGCTTTATGGCTTGCCTTTTGGGTGAGGGACAACAAGAGTAAAGCGTGTGTGTATATACTTCATACATATATAAGATAGAATATATGTAAAATGTTTACATATATATGTAAACTTTCTTCACACATCACATCCTTACATGTAGTAAGTGTCTAATCAGAAAATAGTTGGGATGATGGTGATAAGAATATAAATATTGGGACGCCTGGCCGGCTCAGTCAAATAAACATGTGACCCTTGATCTTGAGGTCATGTGTTCGAGTCCCACGTTGGGTGTAGAGATTATTTAAAAAAAAAAAAAAACTTTAAAAAAAAGAATATAAATATATATTACTAATAAGGGCTTTGTCTATAGTCCTGACACCAAAAACCTTCCATTTTTATCCATAAATCAAAAATGAAACAAGTCTGTAAACTTTTTTCATGAAAGCAATAAGTAGTAACTAGTAACTGCCTCAAACAGCCCAATTTCATGAAGCAAGTCCCAGAATAAAAAAAGTCACCCTTCGAATTCATCAACAACAGGAGAGGAAACAAATGTAAGCTCCATAAACAAAGTCAGACTCTGAAGTATTGACTCTTGGATACAACCTCCAATAGCTGTGTTAACTCACTGAATCCTCACAACAGACCTAGAATGTAGGGATTGTTCAATCTACTAAGTAAAGGAGGGAAACAGACACATAGATCAAGATAACTTGCTCTAGGTTCTACAGCCAGCAACTTCCGGAAATAAGGTTCAGACCCTTTTAGGCCTTATTCCCCTGCCCAAGCTCAACACCTTAGCTAACCACTACTAAATTTGGTAATAGGAAGAGTCATTGTGTTTTAAAGACATAGCATTGTTTAACAGCTACACGGTAGTCGAGAACAGAAGGCTCTCAGGATCCAAAACTGATGGCGGGAGGAACTCAAATACGAAACAAGGTCAAGGTCAAGCCTGGGTGGCTCAGTGGGTTAAGCCTCTGCCTTCGGCTCAGGTCATGATCTCAGGGTCCTGGGATTGAGCCCTGCATCGGGCTCTCTGCTCAGCGGGGAGCCTGCTTCCCCCTCTCTCTCTGCCTGCTGCTCTGCCTACTTGTGTTATCTCTCTCTCTCTCTCTTTCTGTCAAATAAATAAATAAGTAATAAAATCGTAAAAAAAAAAAAACAAGGTCAAAACCTTCTGTGTTATATTTACCTTGTTATCCATCATAGAGAGTACCACAATCTTGGCAAACGGCATTCTCAGAGAAGGCTAAAAAACAAGCAGAGAGCATTTCAAAAATAGCCATGCAGTTCACATGAGCCCCTTCTGCCAAAGACAGTATCACCCTCTCACATGCTTAGACACGCTTGAGCTTCTTCGTGTGTCCTTCATCGTGAAGCCTGTCCTTAATAATCTCCACAGAATCACACTGACTTCGACTCGGCCATTTTTGCTTCCCTATTAGTTTTTACCCACAAGGCTCTGCAAAGGTGATACAGTACATCTTTATTACAAAAGCACATTGATTCTGTGTGTTCAGGAAGTTCTTGACATTTTCACTGACTATCCCAATGAGATCCTCAGCAGTACTTCATTTTGCAATGGAGAAGGAAAGTGGCCTCTCAGTTAATAGTATTGGCTGATCATCTTTATAATTGTATTCACTACTTAACGTGATGGTCCAGATATAACAAAATGCAGCTTAGCAGGATATATCCGAAAGGAACCCGTGTGGATTCATCGAACTACATGCCTCAGCTCTTCTGGAATGCAGGTTGCCAAATGGTTGCCCTTAATTTTCAAACTGTGGGTAAGTAGCACAGTAAAAGCCCATTTCCGTTCTGTTATAAAGTCACATTTCCAGGCGTGCGAAGAGAAGCAAATTTCAGTGAAGGAAATATCACTACAAAAAAAAGGTAACCTTTGAAAACGGAGAAACTGTCTTTAATTATTTCTAGTGGTTTTGCATTATTTTCAAAGAAAAATGTTTATGCTTTTTAAAGTAATATGTAGAGGGGCGCCTAGGTGGCTCAATTGGTTGAGTGTCTGCCTTCAGCTCAGGTCATGATCCTAGAGTCCCTGCATCGGTCTCCCTGCCCATCAGGAAGTCTGCTTCTCCTTCCCCCTGCTCTTGCACTCTCACTCGCTCTCTCTTTCCCTCTCAAATGAATAAATACAATCTTTAAAATTTTAAAAATTAATATGTATATATTGTAGAAAATTTGGAAAATTTAGAAAAGTATGAAGAAAAAAATAAAACTGCCAGGAACACTACCAATCAGAAAGACAACACAGTTAACTTGTTGGCTTTGTAATCTATAAGGTTTTTTGAGTACATATATACAGTCTTTTTTATTTAATTCCTTGTTAAAAATGTGTATATATATATGTATGTATTTATATATATTTAAGTGCTATACAGAAATATATACACATATGTATGTGTGTGTGTATATATATATGTATTTATATATATTTAAATGCTATACAGAAACATGAATTTTAATAGCTATATGTGAAGGAAATTGACTATCTCTGGACATCAGGAATACTTTTTCTACTATAATGCTCAGGGAACATCTTGACTATAAATCATCAAATCTATGTCCTAATGTTCTTTTGGAAGACTTCCTAAAATAGAATTACTCTGTTAAAAGATGTGAACATTTTAAAAACCTTCATGCAATATGCCAAATTGTCCAACAAAAATGTTGGTTATTTACCCCAAAAATACAAAAAACACTAACTCAGAGGGATACATTTAGCCTTATGTATATAGCAGCATTATTTACAGTAGCCGAATTATGGACATAGTCCAAGTATCCATCAATAGATGAATGGATAAAGAAGATGTGGTGTATATAGAGTATATAGATACAATGGAGTATTATTCAACCCTAAAAAGAATGAAGTCTTGTCGTTTGCAGCAAGATGGATGGAGCTGGAGAGTACAATGTTAAGTGAAATAAACCAATCAGAGAGGGGTGCCTGGGTGGCTCAGTGGGTTAAGCCTCTCCCTTCGGCTCAGGTCATGATCTCAGGATCCTGGGATCGAGCCCTGAATCCGGCTCTCTGCTCAGCAGGGAGCCTGCTTCCTCCTCTTTCTCTCTGCCTGCCTCTCTGCCTACTTGGGATCTCTGTCTGTCAAATAAATAAATAAAATCATAAAAAGAAAGAAAGAAAGAAAGAAAGAAAGAAAGAAACCAGTCAGAGAAAGATGCCATATGATTTCACTTGTATGTGGAATTTAAGAAACAAAACCAATGAGCAACTAAAAGAGAAACAGAGAGAGACAAACCAAGAAACAGACTCAACTTTAGAAAGCAAGATGTCACCAGAGAGGAGAGTTGGGGGCGGGTGGGGTTTGAAATAGGTGATGGGCATTAAGAGGACACTTATCATAATAAAAAAAAATAAATAAATAAAATGATTTGAAAA
This sequence comes from Martes martes, assembly GCF_963455335.1. Lineage (NCBI taxonomy): Eukaryota > Metazoa > Chordata > Mammalia > Carnivora > Mustelidae > Martes > Martes martes. The sequence continues at coordinate 33,260,307 of NC_137896.1, forward strand.
AATCGGTACACTTGACAAGTCAAAAAAATATGTTCCACTGGATTTCTCCTCCATCGGCAGTGTATGATATGAAGTGTTTCCTCTCGTTTGAGATCTTGGTTAAGTATTACCATTGAAGAAGAATAATAATAGTATTCTGGACAAAATATTGTTGCTTTAATTTTATTTCTTTGATTATTATTGAGGTTGACCATTTAAATATGTGTTTTGATCTTTACATTTCTGCTTTTATGAAGTGCGTATTTATGGACTATTATCAATGTTCCTATCCACTTATAATAGCACTTTGTATATAATGAGTATGTTGTCATATTTTGTGAACAGATGAGACTGGGTTGATTAGTGTTTTATTTTATGGAGTCTTGGTTTATTTTTATTATTACAGGCTCTCCATCCCAGGATTAGATCCGTAATTACTTGTTTCTATCATGGCTACTTTTTTATTGCAATTTGACCCTTTCAACCACCCAAATTTAGTTGTTACATATAATCTCAGGAAGAGATCCATCCTTTTTACACTAAACTGAAATTACAGTTTCATAGATGTAGCCTTTTCTGATGTGGTTAATTTGGGTTCATTTTCTTCCAGTTATACTCCTTTACTAATAAATTTGTCTGCCTTCCTGGAGCCAATAGCTCACTGTTATTATTGTAATGTTTAATAATATGGTCTAATACCCAGAAATGGAAGTTCTCCTTCATGGCTATTAATTTTTAGTCGTTTCTTGCCATTGCCAGTGGGACTCCTATTCCAAATGAATTTAATTTACTTATTATTATTTCCTTCTCCCCCACTGGGAAAAAAATGGGATTTTTAACAAAATCACATTAAGTTTATATTAGTTTAAATGTTATAGTATGTTTCCCTCTCCTCACTGGAAAAAAATTACTTTGTTTAAAATCACATTAAATTTATAATTTGAGGAAATTTGAAGAAAACCAACACCTTTTAATTTTTAGTTTTCTTATCACAGAATGAATGTTTTTCTCTTCCCTTAAAAAGTTCTTACATTAGATCCTTCAGCAATATCACTCGTCTTCATCTGAGGTGTACTTTCTTTAGATGAAAGCCTTTTTTCCTGAACATTATATTTTTAGCAAATTGTTTCTGGATATTGATATACGGATGTTTATTTTATGAATAAATATGTTTTATAATCATCCTCCCAAGCTCTCATAATAGCCCATTTTGCCAGTAGCTTCCATTGGGTTTTTCGGGTAGAAACACACTCACAACAATTTAATCTCCTCTATATGTTTTTTCCCTTTGTGGTGATTTGGACTGACTATTCTAGAATAGTATTGAATAATAGTATTAAAGGTGGGCAGTTTCTCTTCAACCTGACACTAAGGAGAATTTCACTGAGTAGATGTTGGCTACGACTGAGACAAATACTCATTCACGCACTAAAGGAGCACATAGTCATCCTTATTGCGACTTCACTTTCCATGGTTTCAGTTACCCACAGTTAACAGGGGTCTGGAAGCAGATGCTCTTCCTTCCAACTTACTGTCAAAAGGTCAAAAGTAGCTGAATGCTGTGTCAAAATGCCTACATCATTTACCTCACTTTGTCTCATCCCGTAGGCATTTTAACATCTCACATCCTAACAAAAAGAAGGATGAATGCAGTACAGTAAGATATCTTTAGAGACAGACCACTTTCCTGTAACCTTTGTTACAGTATATTGTTATAATCATTCTATTTAAAAACATAGTATATGTAGTGTTAGGCACTATGTTTCAGACATCCACTGGGGGTCTTGGAACACATCTTCCATGGCGAAGTGGGGACTACTGTATGTCCTGTCCTAACTAGGAATTTATGTTGACATTATTAAATGTAGATTTGACATCTGTTGGGATGACCATATTTTCATTTCTTCTTTTATGAGTAAATAGATCCCCTAATATGTAATTGTCCTTCTGTTTCTGGGATTAATGCTACTTCCTAGTTGTGTGTTATTTTTCAGAACATACAACTTGCTATCGTAATTTTTTAGGCTTTTGGTGTCCATTTTTTTCAAGTACGATAAGCTGGTCATTTTCTTATTTTAGTACCATGTCCAATTGTGGTATCAGAGTTATCATAGGTTAATAAATTGACAGATACTACAGTTACCATTGGTTAATAAATTCACTTATTTTACCTCCTCCAAAAAGGATTGGCTACGTGGAACTTTGAAATAATTCTACGATCACCTTGTTATTGTCCACCTAAGCAGAGTTGAGTCCTGACTCAGACAATCTAGAACAATCTAGAACAGCTTCCCAGATTCCCTTTGACTTTAAAATGTTTTTTAAAAAACCTTACCAATTGTAATTAGTGTGGACATCCGTTTCATGCGCTGACTGAGCACATGAAAACTTTGGCAATAAGTTTTGTCCGTTAGAAAGAAGTCAGTGTGTAATTAGGTGTAGGTGGTAAGTAACAAAAGAAATGCAAATTTTAAAAAGGAAATCCTTTCCTCGTATAAATTAAAAAAAAAAAAATTCTAGCGTTCATGGTTGGTGAGGTGTAGGGAAGGCTCAGAAGCATGGATTAAAGGTTTAAAGTGGCATGAGCTTTCTGAAGGGCATTTTGGCAAGACTTACCAAAATGTACACATCTTCTTCCTGGAACACATCTTTTGACCTAGAAATGTCACTCCTAATAATGCCATCAATGATGGCTTCAAAGATTTCACAACAATGATATTCATCCAACCATTATATGTAATGAAGAATTTGTACAGTTGTTAAAATTAGAACAGACAAATATTTGGTGAAATAGACATCCTACATGTCCAAAACATATTTGAAGAAGAGAAATAAAATATGCACCAACGAGTTGGCAGTGGCTTGTCTCTAGATTTGGAGATTACAGCCTGACTTTTTTTTTTTTTTCTTATCTGTGTTTCCTACATTTCTACAGTGAATAAATAGTTCTTTTTAAAAAGGGGAGTAAAAATGGACTGCAGTAAAATCTTACTTTCTTGCTCTAAACACAACTATTGTCACAATAAGGGTTGTGTTTTTGATATTCAGACCTCGCTATGCAAATAAATATGGGGATGTACGAATACAATGGGAAAAGTGGTTACAGATTAAAGCCAGAGTTCATGAGGAGACCTGACAAGCATTTTGATCCGTTCACCGAAGGCATCGTGGATGGGATAGTGGCCAACACTTTATCTGTCAAGGTACGTACTTCTCTGTTATAAAACTGTCCCCAACCAAAGTCTCAAACACTAGCTATTTTGCGTAAAGAAGTAGTTTAGTCATTAAAAATTTAGAGCTAGCAATATCTCCACCTCCTCTATGCATTTTTCCTTTAAGGACTAAATCTGAATGAAAATTTTGGAAGCCCCATGCATGAGATGAAGGGGCTAAGCCCTATGCTTTAATAGGATAAAAATTAGACCCTAAATCAATAAACCAAGTTGGTGAGAGTCACCATGGTTGGTCCTTTCTTTTGGTACAAATATCAGCGACCCATGTCGGAAAAATCTTCTGGTCTTTTTTTTCTCCATTAATTCTAGCAAAATAGCCACCCTGAGCAAAAATGGAGAAAAAAAGGTATTCTCTCAGTAAATTATTGAATATTGAATAAAAGCTCCCAAGTTACCTCTTTAAAAATCTATCAGAGGATTCAGGGACTTAAAACACAGAGTAATGATACTAAGTAAAATAATTGCTTCATTAAACATACATCTGACTCTAAAATATTAATTCACAATTATTTCTGCAGTCTTTGAAATTAATGTTACATCAGGTAAAACTTTTTTTTAGCTGTAAGAAAGTATTTTGTACTGTGAATGAAAAATCATTTTATAAGGAGCTTTTTACATGAATTCTATAATCTCTGGGTTGTTGTGGCCATTTCAGTTACAATGTCTTTAAAGTTGCCTTTCTTTCCTGTTTAGATGGATAACTGTGGAATTAAGAAACTTTTTTTTAAACTGGATATAAACGCAATTTTCAGACTGACCTTAAGCAAAAGGCACATGAAAACCTATGTAAAAAAAATAATAATAATAAATAACAACAGTTCCACTAATTGCTGTCTACCCTAAGCTGGTTGAGTCCATTTTTTATTTAAAATTTATGTCCCTCGACACCAGAGGTTAAAAATTTCAGTGAAGTGTCTCAAAATTATATCCTTTGAAATTATTTCATGCCATGTATCTGAAGAGTGGAGTTGGCAGAATTAGAGCTTCGAGATTATGTTTATTTTAGGAAATTCTTTTCAGCAAAGGATGTTTCATTCCTGCCGAGTTTGATTAAGATAAACCCTTAAGCATGACACACCAACAAAGTGTTATTTTTAGAACCCTTGTCAGTTGTTGTTACAGTTGGATCAAACGAACAATTTTGTTTTTGTCTGCCAGATCATCTTGTTTTGTGCATGTTTGCTTGCTTATTTATTTATTTATTTTTTAAATCGGGACACCTGAGTTGGCTCAGTCTTTTAAGTGTCCAACTCTAGGTTTGAGCTCAGGTCATGATCTCAGGGTCGTGAGATTGAGCCCCGCGTCGGGCTCCGTGTTCATCGGGGAGTCTGCATGTCCCTTTCCCTCTGCTCCTCCTGCACTCACTGTCTCTCAAACAAATAAATAAATAATCTTTTAAAATTTTACTTAAAAATTCTACGATGAAGGTGTAAGTAGTTAGAAGATGATGACGTAGAAACAGGAAAGTGAGTTGAGGGGAAAGAGTTGAGACCCAAACAGATGGGAAGGGTTGCCTGAGTCCAGAATGGAGACACTGGCATAGAATCATCACTGTCCTCAGAGCGGACAGGCCAGGCCGCCAGCCCGTCCTGCCTTTCGCATGACAGCCAGAGCCAAGGGGCAGCTCCTGTCCATCCCCTTGTGCCTGTGTTTTGACCTTCTGACATACACTTCCTAGTGCCAGAACGGACTCAGGACCTCAAAAGGTGTTCCACCATCCTATTCTACTGATGGGAACATTGAAGGTCAGTGTCATTAATTTAGTTAAGAACTTCTGCTTTAATCAAACACCATAAGCACGCAGAATCCTCGGTGCACCTGATTTCCCAGTGTGACATGAAATATCTGCTAAGTTGTTCTCACTTAGAATCTCAAATTAAATAGAGATTGTTCCTGGCAGGTCCCAGGCACTCAGACTAAAGAGAACATTCAGGAAAAATCACCGATCCTGGGGGCAAAATTCAATGTCTTCCTCATTTTTCTCTCTAACCAGTTTGGAATTTCTGACCACATCAGCATAGCGCTCACAGGCTTCCCTGAGCCTCTGAGGGCCATTCCCAGGCCGACATCCTGTCGGCCCCGCCAAAGTCTTGGTAATTCTGTCCTCTTTCACGGACTTGAGCTCAGAAAGCTCCTGGCCACCAGACTACGTGATATTAAGCTCTTTGAACTCTATAATATCCATAAATTTTATAGCTAAGCAAGGATACCCATAATTGTGTGGATGGCTAACAGGTTGGTGTTAGCAGTAATGATAAACTGGGCTTGATGGCTTAAAGTCAATATTTGGATTTTATTTTTATTATCATTATGGCTTTTTATTTAAATATAACAACTCTGGCAGCACCTGGGTGGCTCAGTCAGTTAAGTGTCTGACTCTTGATCTCAGCTCAGGTCTTGATCTCAGGATTGTGAGTTCAAGCCCCACCTTGGAGACTACTTAAAAAAAAAATTAAAAAATTAAAGTATAATAACTCTGAGAATTGAATAGCATAGTGTTAACAACCACTCCTTCAAGTTGAATTTTATGAACAAAAAAAAAAGTTTTTTAAACGCTAGAGTGTCTACTTTGTTACGTTTTAAATTTGAACTCTTAAATAACCCTTTAACTTCATTTACAATCATGCTAAAATGAGAATTTTTTTTTCTCTTGTAACATCTTTAAGTATTAGAAAAAACCTTTATATTCAGTAGGCTTGAAGATCAATCTTCAACATTTAACAGATGTATCTCAAGTACAAAAGGTATAATCTCATCAAACTTTTGGTATTTGTTCATTTATTTCCTCCTATACAATTTTGTCTTATTAACTGACTCCTTCTAACCTTAGCTTTTTCAATGTGTGTCTACCAATTCCGTAATCAAGAGTACAATTTTCTTTGTACTCTTGCCTCTATTTCTTTTTGGTTATGATCCCGCCATCATTTGTACCTCTTAAGTATTTTCTTATATCACTTAACTCATTTATCAAGAGCTCCTTTTTATTATTTTCTAGATTATTTCAGGTCAGTTTCTTTCCGATAAGAAAGTCGGGACTTACGTAGAAGTGGATATGTTTGGTTTGCCTGTGGACACGAGGAGGAAGGCATTTAAGACCAAAACATCACAAGGAAATGCTGTAAATCCTGTCTGGGAAGAAGAGCCCATTGTGTTCAAAAAGGTTGGTCTCATATCCTTGATATGAGATGTAACTGCATATTCTAGGTGTTTCACTCTGAGGAAAAAAAATTAGGTGAAGAATTATTTGTCGCTTAATTTGGAAATTTACATATTTATAAAGCAATATCACTTTGGGGGCTATCTTAACTGTTCAGGATCTCTGTGAATCACTTGTTTAGATTTTCAGAATTGTGTTGTGAATCACTTAATTCTAAAATACGTCATTTGGAAGACCAGACAAACATATAAATTAACTTGTATTCTCTCATAACACAAGTGGTACATGATACATTTTCACTGTAATTGAAATGAAGTAAAGTGGGAAGTGGGGAATAATAGGGTAGCACAGAGAAGGAAGTCTATACTTCCTAAAAAATATATTAATTAAATTTCCTATTCCTATAACCTCTAGCCTCTGGCAGCTGGTCATTCTGTCTTGTCCGGATTCTGTCTGATAGAGTTAAAGTCTTTCCATTCGGTGGGACTTTCTGTCTGCCTTCACCAAATCTTCTTCACACAAGGTTGTCACACAAAGGAAGACATTAGTCCAGTAGAAAGTGAAATAGACTGTCTAGCCATACCCTTTGCTTATATCTGGCTAGAAGATCTAGAAAGGCCACCTTCTGCAAAGAGAATATCCATGTTAAAGGTCTCTGTGCTCCCACTATTTTTAATATGTTAATTAGATTTAATAGTAGTGTCTACTTCAAAGAGTTATTAATAAGTATTCCGTAATACACTGAAAACATTTATAAAACGTCTGACACTTTGAAAATAGTCAACAAATGCAAATGTTGACTATTTTCTTGCTCTTGTTACCAAAATTAAGTTTTTTAAGGATACAGTTAGTCTCATGTTCTCCACACATGTTTTATATGGGGGGTGGGGAATGAGCAATTACTTGTTGCTAACTTGGGAATTATTTATAAAGCAATCTCATTTTGAAAGCTGTTCGGCCAGCTCTATTTTTGGATGTTTGCTTTTGCTTGGAAAGTATAAAAGCAATTTGCTTTGAAACTTTAAGAGTAGGGGCACCTGGCTGGCTTGGTCGTCTAAGCATCCAACTCTTGATTTCAGCTCGGGTCAGGATGTCGGAGTCATGGGAATGAGCCCCACATGGAGCTCCACGCTGGTGTGGAGGCTTCTCCCTCTCTCCCTCTCCCTCTGCCTCTTGTCCTTCTCTCCTCCCTACTCACGCGTGCGCTCTCTCTCTCTCACTCAAAGAAAAAGAAAAAAGAAAATGTAAGAGTAAACACTCCAATAGTGATAAGACTACTAACTTTATATTTAAATGAATATTTAAACTCTTGTCATTTCCATATTGAGAATGTTCATGTCAAAAGTAAATGGTCTACATGTGGAACAAACCCTCTCTCAGGACAAGGTGATAAGACATAGACAAAGCCATATCTCTGGGATTCCTTTGGAAAAATCCAAGTTCTAGAGCAACAACTTCACTTTTAATCAGTTCGCTAACTAGAAACTTCTACTGGAGTTTGGAAACACAGGCCATATTTGAATATTACCTTTCTAATTCTTTCTTGGAGTCGCTCCTTCTTGTAACCACTTGGATCCTGCATTTCCCTCTAGGTGGTGCTTCCTTCTCTGGCCTGTTTGAGGATAGCAGTTTATGAAGAAGGAGGTAAATTCATTGGTCACCGGATCTTGCCAGTACAAGCAATTCGGCCAGGTACGGATAGTGTGGTGAGAAACTATCAAAGCCGTCAAGAAAACCATCGCCACCTTACGTGATTGTTCAAGGGTGATTGAGGACGCTATCTGAAAGCTCAGTGGGTTATAACAAGTGCTTTATCTTCATGCTCACGAGTCTATGGGTTGGCGGGGTTTGGCTGGGCTTAGCCATGAGGCTGTGCTTTAAGGTGAGGGCTGGAGTTAGGTCTGTTCCATGTGCACTCATTCAGGCTTCTGGAAGGAAGGAGCAGGGGTACCCACAGTACGACATTTCTGGCCACCCCCTGGAATGCACATAAGGGCAAGCCTGACTGCAAATGCATTTTAAGTCTCTGTACCATATCACTGACATCCCGTTATCTAAAGCTAAGCATATGGGCTGAGCCCCAAGTCAAGAAATCACATACAGGGGAAGAATTGGGACCAATAATTCAGTCCATGACATAGAATTTTAAATTCTCTTCTGTGGGGAAAAACATGATTGGAAGGGAGAATAATCAGAATCAACATTGTTTTCCTGTCTGCTTAGAAAAATAATATCATGTAAAACCACGTGATGAAAATGGGAAAGAAGTGACCTGTTTGTCATCCATAGTCTCCTAAAATAAACACTTATATCACATAGATGTTCCTCTGTTGTAACTAACACTGTGAAGAAAATACATGATACACAGTATTAATGTCCTCCTCTAGGCTATCACTACATCTGCCTGAGGAATGAAAGGAACCAGCCTCTGATGCTCCCAGCTGTCTTTGTCTACATAGAGGTGAAAGACTATGTCCCAGATACATATGCAGGTAAGAAACCTAACTCAAGGGAATGTTTCCACCTGGGGCCATTCTTATTTTTGTGGTTTAGTGGAAGGAAAACAAGACCAAAAATAGGCAGGAAATTCTGGCCTCAGAATCACTTCTATTTAAGTAGGTATGTTGATTAAATTGCTCAAGTCTTTGTCAATAAATTTTCATTTCATTTCAATTAAGTCCCAGTAAAATATTGAGCATATTTATCTACTCATGGTATTATTTTTATGGATCCAGCAATTTCTAACCCATGCTTTTTGGTACTACAACAGTGTATCTAGGTCTGTACAATGAATTTGTCTTTGGCCAGTTTTAGAAGCCAGGTCCTTTTCATGGGTGAAATCCTAGGGTTAGAGGAATTAACCAATGACAATGTCAACGAAGAATCATAAATATAAATAGTCACAGTGTTGGGTGGCCTGGTTGTAAGGTATTGGAGAGTGGTGGAGACTATGGCAAACTTGGAGCACATGTCCATCCAGTGAAGGCAGCCATCACTCACTTCAGCTAGACCATATCATGTGTGAATGATACTCATATTGCCAAGTCTTTAGGTTGTTCCAGTAGTCTGGAAAGCAGGTGTTTTATGTGAAATGTCTTCCTTCATTTATGAAACACCACTTTGGCCAAATAGGACAAGTGTGTGGGCCATTGTTGGAATGGATGGACTCCTCAAGAAGAAAGTAAAAACTATGGAATATTGAGGTATCTGGGTTGAAGCCTATCCAGTTTGGCTGTCAGAGCTGAACTCCTTTGAGTTCTGTCTCCTTGAGATTGTAGCAAAGGGTCCTGAGTCTTGTCCATTTCCAAAATGCTGGATGGATGAGTGTGTAGTTACATGGTAGATGGAAGAGTAGAAGATGGATGATGAATCAGTGGATGGGAGGGTGAGTAGACAGATGATGAGTGAACTCATGGATGGATGAGTGGATGGTGGATTATCAATATTTCCAGGACCTTTGATCTGAAAATGTTTCTTCTTTATTTAGATGTGATTGAAGCTTTGTCAAATCCAATACGATATGTGAATCTCATGGAGCAAAGAGCTAAACAGTTAGCTGCTTTGACACTGGAAGATGAAGAAGAAGTAAAGAAAGAGGTGAGCAAGTGTTCTAATCTTATGTGGGATTAAGCATGATTTCCACACCCAGCGGCTGGCTTTGCCTATATAACATCATGCCTCGGGAGAAGAAAATAGCCCATTGGAAAAGTTTTTTGATGTAGCTCAGCATCATCTCATAAGACATCTATATGATTGGCAGAATTTTTCATATTTCATCCTCTTTTGATATTCTGTGCCCACCCCAGCATCGAACAGTCCATTTCTGGCCATTTCAGGTGAAAGTTTCTAACTGATGTCATATTGCTTAAAGGTGACTAAAGCACTTAGAAAAGAAGATGATCATCGTGTTATTTAGTATTTTATTTTTTGTCTTTAGAGTGTAGGATTTTCAAAGTGCTTTTGTGACTTTGTAGAATACATAAAGTCCTTAATATAAATACCTAGTGTGTAGTACGGGCCATAAAATGGTATCTACTACTCTTATGCTGTATATTTATATAATACATATTTCCAAATAATTGGTATATTTTTTTAAAAATTAGGTGTCACAATGCAAAGAGTAATCAAGGAAGGGATTAGAAATATTAGAAGTGAAATTTAAAAATAAAAAACTTCTATGTAGACTGGTAGTCTTTTAGTTTTCAAAAAAGTGAAATATAGTTTAATGATTGAAAGTGACATCAATATTAAAAATAGTGAAAGAAATAAGCTATTTTCATACTTCATTTGAATATTCTGAAGATAAATTCATTGAGAAAGATGAGAAAAAATGGAGAACTATCAGAATGAGGGAAAGAAATCTTGAAAATTGTTTAGATAACTATATCTAATACCCGAGTCCATTAAAGTTGATATAATTTATCATTTTTAAGATTTATTTATTTATTTGAGAGACAGAGTGAGCATGCAAGTGGTGGGGGGAGGGGCAGAAGAAGAGGGAGAAACAGACTTCCCACTACACGTGGAGCCCAACTTGGGGCCTGATGCCACAATTCCAAGATCATGACCTGAGCCAAAACCAAGTCAGATCCTTAACCAACTAATCCACCCGGGCACCCCAGGTTGATATAATTTATTAAATAACTTTTTTTCTTATTCCAAAAGAAACCTAGGTTTATCACAGGAAAATTTTGAACTAAACATGAGAAAAGCAAATCCCAAAGATATTACCTATAATTCAAACACCTAAGCCACCGAGATCTAACACTCCATATATAAAATATATAGCTAGTCTTTTTATGCACAGTTATTACTTTCTCATAAAATAGGATAATATTCACAATCTGTGTTTTGACCCTTTATTTTCACTTAATGCAAATATTTTCCATGTCATTAAATATTCTTCTATGACATACCCTTTAATGATTTCATGGTTTTCTATCATATAGCCATATCATAGTTTATTTTTGCAACCCCTATTATTGGATATTTAAAATACTCCACTCTTTTTTAAAAGATCTTCAGTAAACATATGTAAATACATTTTGAACACATCTGTGATTATTTCCAGCTTTTTAATATAGAAATTTAGAAATTTTTTATCTAAAATATGTTGAGCTAATTGAACATGAGAAAAAAATGAAAGGAAAGGATAACATTCAACATAAGAGTAACATTTTCCAGGCTCTTATTTACACTGCTGGCATTGTATCCCATAGAACCTGTAGAGAGTGAAATTTAAAGTTAGACTGGTGAGTTTCATAAATAATGCTTTTTGTGGTATGCAGTAAATAGGGTTATAGGAAAATTTGATACTGCCAGAAAATTATGCCTAACAGCAGACATAAATATACTTCCAGTCCTCTGGAGAAGCCTGTGGCCATGAGCCCTCTATAGCCCACACCGGCAGCAGCCCTGTAGACGTGGGTGAAGCAGCACTAAAATGAAGGTCTGAGGGGCGCCTGGGTGGCTCAGTTGGTTAAGCGTCTGCCTTCAGCTCAGGTCATGATCCCAGGGCCCCGGGATCCAGCCCTGAATCCATCTCCCTGCTCAGCAGGGGATCTGCTTCTCCCTCTGCCCCACCCCCTGCTTGTTCTCTCTCTCACTCTCTCTCTCTCTCAAATAAATAAATAAAATCTTAAAAAAATAATAAATATAAAGAAGGTCTGGGTCGGACACCAATAACATCTGCTTGGAATGTGGGAAGCCCCTCCTTCTCTGAGCCCCACACAAGCAGTGAATGCTTGGACTAAGCCTTCAAAATTCACACAGGGGGCCTAGGTGTTTCACATTTGTTTTTTTCCCCTCAGCAGATAACAAGCATAGATGTTAGAGGCACACATAACCTTGGAAGTGCATTTACTTCCAGAGGACTGGAACTACATTGCTGGAGATGTCTGCTAGGTTATTCTTGGAAGGAGGTGACCCATGCCGAGCAAGGGAAAGATCCAGGAGAATAAGAGCCCAGGTCCATGTTTTCTGGGTGGGCAACTTTTGTATTACAGTTCACACTCCTGAGCCCCCATGGGATCAGGCTGAGGCTAGACTCTGGGCTGAAACTTCATTTCAACTTAATCTTCTTTTCCAGTCTTATCCTGCTTTCCATACTTACTTACCTTCCTGCAGTTTCCCGCTGTTCTCAGTAACTCATGCACTTAACTATCGCCATGTTGAATTCTGCTTATAGGGAAAGCAATGAGGCTCCAAAGTTGCTGTTTTATACTGAAAACCAAGAACAAATGCCTTTTCTGAATTTTTTGTCTGGGAACCAGAATTTGAATGTTTGACAATAGTTACATCCTTAATTCTAGTGGTTCTTTAGAGATCATAGCGCTTTTTCTTTCCAATAACCTTCAAAAGGATTAAAAGGAAAAAATTCAGTGAATGCCTCATTTTGCTCTTATGGACACCAATATGGAATTAGAGGCTCTCCTTAGAAATCTAACAGAAGCTCTGAAATTCTTTTCTCTTCTACCTGCTTTAGCTCACTAACATACGTAATAAAATATAATTCAAGGTAAAGATAATTTATATAGATAGAAATAATCCTTAATAACGTCCTTCTCCAGTTAGAGAACAGGAATCTTTTTAATCGACTGGGTATGTCTTATTTTCTAGGAAATAGAAGTTCAAAGTTCACATGTATTGTCATTATTTAGAAACAATACTTTTTCTATCATCAATTTCTACATATTCATGAGCCAAGTTCTCCAAGGAGTGAACCCTCAGTTGGAGAGAACATTTCAAGATACCAGTTTCTGCTTATATAGTACAGCAATTGAGATAAAAAGTCTCTCTCTATATTTTTTAAGATTTTATTTATTTATTTGACAGAGAGAGACATAGCGAGAGATGGAACACAAGCAGGGGGAGTGGGAGAGGGAGAAAGCGGGCTTCCTGCTGAGCAGGGAGCCTGATGTGGGTCTTGATCTCAGGAGCCTGGGATCATGACCCGAGCTGAAGGCAGATGCTTAACAACTGAGCCACCCAGGCACCCCGTGATAAAAAGTCTTTTAATGAGGTATTCTACACATGGTGCACCAGAAAGACTTTTTCTCGTGATTGCAAAAAAAATGTCACTCTAAGGAACAGGAGACCTAAGGCCTTCAAGATGTCAGGGATCCTGTCACACTGTAGTCCTTTCAAAGCCTTATCTTTGCCCCAAACATCACGTATCAAAAATCTGTTTAGAGAGAATGCAACGCTAATGAATATAAAAATACAGAAGTAGCATTTTAGGTCAACTTTATTTTTGTTTCTCCTCTAGCAGTAGTGATCAGAAAGGATTTTCAGTAAATGTATAATGTTCGTTAAATTTAGAGGATATTTAGACATTTTCAGTTTTAGAAATAATTTTAGAGACATTGAATCCCAGAGATTCCAAATGGTCCAACAGAGAAAATATAATTTTTTTTTTACTTTGAAATATCAAAACCCTAAATGACCTCATTTTTGAAACTCAAGGAAAAAAAAATCATTTGCCCTTACCATTTAACGCAAGGAAGAAAAAGTCATTCCACACCTTTGAACACCGATGTGCCCTTTATCTTGTCTTGTAATGATGTAAGTTTGTTTGAATGAGGCCACTGAAAATAAGTAGCTGTGGTTTTCTCAAAAGAAAATTCTATCTAGGACATGGCAGGCACTGGAGACACTATTTTAGCAACGAAGACTTTTTTAGTATAATCCTTTTAACTTGGTAGTTATAAAGGTCATTTCTATTTGAAAACTAAAGACTTCATTGGATGGCAAAATATTCCCAGATTTGTAATACTTTAATAAATGATCTTCATAGAGTAATGTGCAAACCAAGTAACTAGGCAAGTTGAAAATTCCCCCATGCTTTGAACACTATACATTTCAGATCATGTGGAAAGATAGATAGATATCTATAATAAATCCAACATATATTTATGTAAGTTAAGGAATAATAGAGATTTGAGTTGCTGGGTTTATTTTGTGTCTTTTAAAGTTGTCATTCAGGACACTGGGTTAGTAAAATTGTAGAAAGTTGCCTAATCTGAATTATAACAAAGCCTTTAAAACATTTATAACTATTTCTTTGTTTAAAAAAAGGTATATAAAAAATTTTTAAACACAATAACCCTCCCCAAAAAAACCCAAAAAGACCCTGAGTAATCTTGGAGATAACATGTTTGGTGTATGTCCTAACATGTAGATGCATATATTTTTTTCTTTTAAAAAATATTAATTTTTAAAAATGGTTTCACAACCCTAATGTTTTCATGGGTTATAGAAATACCTGATGAGACATCAGTAATGCTCCTGATTTTCTATTTTTAAAATACACCTGTAAAGAGAAAAGTAAATATACAATGTATTGAACACAAAATATTACATGACATCTTTAATGTCCACAAGCAGTACTTGAACATGACTTGTTTTAGCATGTTGGGGAATGCAGAAGCATTTTACTGAGCGCTTACAGCGTACCTAGCACAGTTCTGAGCCCTTTCATGGATTAACACACTTACGTCTTAAAATATCCATATGTCTTGGTTACTATGATTATTCCCATTTAGCAGATGAGGAAACTGAGTACTGAGAGATTTGATTTCTCAGCCGGTGTCACACAATCAGTAAGGAGGAGAGTTGGTGTTGAAATCCAAGCCATCTAGCTCCAGAACTCATGTTCTACACCAGCATTTCTATAAGTCTGATGTGCCAACCGGGGAGGGCATCCTGAGTCACTAGGTCTCGAGTGGGGAGAGGCTCAGCACCTCTCACAAGCCCCAGGGGATGGGATAATGCCGTTGTTTCACAGAGTATACTTTGAGTAGCAATGGACCACACTCCATCCATTGTGCTGCCTCAATAACAAAATTGCAATTTTCTGGTAACTGTAAACAAGGACTACCCTTCATTCCTCTTTCTGTCCTCTATAGCATGTGGCTTGGATAACTAACCACAGAATATAAGACCTTTACCTTAAATGGCAGCATCCTTTGAATTGAATTTTTTTTTTTTAATCAAATGTCAAGATTCCCCCTGCCTTTACATCACTGGATATTATATTATTCTTCAATGGTGAGGCTTATTTATGTGGGTTCCCTTTGATTAATTTGCACAGTGGCTTCTGGCCAAAATTCAGTTCCCCCAACTCAAAAGTTCTAAGGCCATGTTCATTCACTAAGTGGACATTGCCACCATTGGAGAAAGTTATGATCTAAGACAGAGAATGTGATGTCCCAAACCTTCCTCAACCTTCAAGGCCAAAATTTCTGTTCTCAAGACCCTGTATCATCTGTGTGTGTAATGCACAAGTGAAGGTGTGTTGTGGTCTTTATATCATTTTGACATTGAAAGGGAAAGATGTTTAGTAATACCATAATTTCATTTATTCCAAGAGGCCTACTTTTTAAGTTGTCAGACTCATGTGTTCTTATAAGTGAGCTGGAATGTATCAAAAATAATTTATTTCCTTACTCAGTATATAGCAAAATAGGCATCTTTGATGGGATTTGATTATTTGAGAAGAAAAAGGTTAATTATATGATCTAGTATGGATTTCACCAGTAAGGTAACAACAGCAAAAATCTAAGATGGTACAACTCATAAGGTTACCATGTTTAACTTCAGAGAAAGCATTGGGCGTCGCTTAATCTGTTTCTAAGGCAGAAGCTTGTTACCCCATCCATGGTTCAAGAACTTGGCACTAAAATCAAAGACGAGGTTTCTTGGCAATTTTGGATTCTCTTTTAAGTGAAAATCTTGCTCCTCAAATAATAATTTAGCAACATGCCATCTTATAGAAACAACAGTTTCTCACAATCCCTGAACTTTAAAGCATCCAATAAAGTGGGAAGAGAAAGTTTGCCTTTTTGGAGATGGCCTTTAGATAACGACACTGTGCCTTTATTCTATATACAGCTTTGGCGTTTACAAGGCATTTATTGGGCCCCCTGGGAAAAAAAACCTGAGCCCTAACTAGACAACATGTAATCCCCATTTTTAAAAGAGGGAAACAGTTGCATGGTAGATTGACTTGCCTATTATCAGTAAGCCAAAAATGGAGGAACTAGAGTCTTTTTAAATGAGTTCTCAAGAGAAGACCATATATGAATTTGAGTTGAAACTACTCAAGGATTGGTCCAATCTCACTGCTTTTACAAATCTCCACCATATCAATTTTTCAAATTTCAATGGATTCAAATAAGGAGCTTTGGGTTCATCTGCCCAAAATAGCGCTACACCCAGAAATTCGAATCTCACAGTCCATGCAGGCCCCATACTATAGGGGCTCTAAAAGTGTGACTCTCAATGACAAAGTTTTTCACTCTCTAGAGGAAGTCTTCTCCAATTTTTAGGTGCAGACAGATCCCCTGGGGATCTTGTTTCAGTGCAAATCCAGATTTCATTGTTCTGAAGCAAGGCACAAAATTCTGCATTTCTTTTCTTTTTTTTTTTTTTTTAAGATTTTATTTATTTATTTGATAGGCAGAGAGGTAGGCAGAGAGAGAGGAAGGGAAGCAGGTTCCCTGCTAAGCAGAGAGCCTGATGCGGGGGCTCAATCCCTGTACCCTGGGATCATGACCTGAGCCGAAGGCAGAGGCTTTAACCCACTGAGCCACCCAGGCGCTAAGGGCCTTCTGAGTAAACCTGCTGCTACTGACCTATAGGACCAGATTCTGAGTAACAAGGCCTTCAAACTTAAGCATCCTTCAGAATCACCTGGAACACTTCCTAAAGCACAGATTGCTGGCCAGGAGAGTTTCTGAGAGTAGGCTGGGGTGTATTTGCATTTCTAATGAGTTTGTTAGTCATGTTGATGCTGCTGGTAAAGGGACAGGCATTGAGAACCAATGTTGTGGAATCTACGTCTGTGGCTCACTTGGGGCTCTCCCCACATGGAATTAAGAAGCCATTATTCAGGGGCGCCAGAGTGGCTCAGTCGGTAAAATATCTGCCTTCCACTCAGGTCATGATCTTGGGGTCCTGGGGTCGAGCCCCACATTGGGCTCCTGGCTCAGTGGGGAGCCTGCCTCTCCCCCTGCTCATTCTCTCTTTCTCTCTAAGTGAACTTAGAATCTTAAAAGAATAATACTAGAAAAATAAATAAATAAATGAACAAATAAATAAATAAATAAATAAATAAAAAGCCATGATTCCATCCACTTTAAAATGTCACCTTCATCACAAGACCCCAGTAGGGCTCCAGGAGAAACTCTCTTCTCAGGGAATTGTCCAGAATCTGTTTTGTGAGTGATTGACCAGAGTGCCTACCAAGTGGTTCGGCTTAGATAAATTGAAAGATACATCCCCACAGGATGAATGTTAAGGGTGGTTGGTCTACATTCATTTTTTTTTTTTAAGATTTTACTTATTTACTTGACAGAGAGAGGTCACAAGTAGACAGAGAGGCAGGCAGAGAGAGAGAGAGAGAGGGAAGCAGGCTCCCTGCTGAGTAGAGAGCCCAATGCGGGACTCGATCCCAGGACCCTGAGACCATGACCTGAGCCAAAGGCAGCGGCTTAACCCACTGAGTCACCCAGACGCCCCAGTCTACATTCATTTTAAAAAGAAAAATTCATGATTTCTGCCCAACTATAAAGAGTTCATTTTTTTTCTGATTTCAGAAAAAAGACTGTATCAAATATTTCTAATACATTAAAATTGGCAGGAACAATAACAAAGGTAACAGATATAAAATAGTGTCTCCCTTTAATCTCCTTCTAAATAAACTGCCATAATTCTGAATTAAATGCAGATTCTCTACAGACAAGGACAGCATCTCCATTCGCTCACTGACTCATTCATTCAAAAAAAGTTGTTTCTTATGGTAACATAAGGTGGTTCTTTAGTTTCAGGCCATTGTCATTGATAGTGTATGTAGTGATCATACATGAGCTGAAAATAAAAGGCAGATTTCTTCATTTATTCATCCAATAAAAAAATTTTTGAACACAACTTTGTCAGTCACCATGCTGGGCATTGTAGCCTATATTATATTATACAGGATATATATGTTAATAAATACAATAATACATATTAATAATATATATGCAATATATAATAAATAATTGTATAATAATAATATATTAATATATATTAATAATTTATATAATGATGAGAAAAATCAGGTGTTCTCATAGCCCTTACAATCTGGAGGAAGAGACTAACATTAATAAAAATTCATGCATATGCATGTAAACAGCTGCTACAAATGTTTCAGCAAAGATACCATGTGAATGCTGATGATTTTTTACGTGATCACAGATATGACAAAAACGGAAGTCAACAGATGTATTTATTCAGCTCCTTAAAGCTGTGTCCTGCTTCTAACTCACTCTGGTGGACTCTTTACAATATGGTTTTGCTATCATTTATTATAAAAATTCTCAAATGTACCCAAATGTTGAAAGAACTGTATAATGAACATCTATATATCAATCACCTGGATTCCACAATTTACATTTTGATGCATTTGCTGTATCACATTTATATCTATCTTTAACCATTCCTCTATCCATTCATTAGTCTATCTTATTTTTTGATGCATTTCAAAGTAGGCTGCAAATATTAGTTTACTTCATCCTGAAATGCTTCAGGGAGGTTTTTAGAAGTGTTTTTAATTCCTTAGAAATGTGCAGTGGATGCATTATTTCATTTCATTCAGGGAATATAAATTCAAGGTGCCAGTTGTATGTGTGTTTGAGGAAGTTCTATCTGAAGGGAAAAGCCCCCATCTGTCCGGAGTGGACTGGATTTCTACATGAAGAAATTATAAGCCTTGACCTTGATATTCAGTAAAAGCTGATGACCTTATCCCTTACTCATCTGAATAATACAATACTGAATCAAGATGCTGTCATCCTAACCACTACATGGAAGGGACTATACTTTTTATGTGACTCAGGCAGGACAGCATGACCCAACACCTCCAACAGTACAATAAATATTTGGTATTTGGAAGACCCCTTACTTAGCTATATTACACTCTCAAATAAATTCTCCAAACTCCTCAAATCCTGGTTTTCTATTGCTTGGTTGTCGGGTCCAAATTTTCAATGCACTGGATAGAAATCTTTTCAACTGGTGTACCAAATAGCATCACGTCCTTCTGCAAAACTTGTTTAAAAAGGGGGGGGGGGCTTTCCAGTTATCCTATTAATGGTCCACATGTGTTATATTTTAAAGTCACTCCTGTTCATGTTGGAAGGAGAACGGATATAAATATTTTAAAATCTTGGTTTTAAAAAGGCCATTATTCTGTACTTTGAAGGAAAAAATGTTGTAGTGCTTCCATTTGGCCACTAGAGGGCAGGCACCTGCTGCTGTAGTTCATTCTGCATAATTTTCTCCATCCAACTAAGCAAAATCTAGTGCAACTAACATACTATCTTCTGAACTTTGTTTCCTTGAACTGTATTTAATTGGATTCCAGGAAGCTCTCCATTAAATTGAGAAAACTGACATTTCTTGTTCTGTTGTTTCTATCACAATTTCCAGTAAAATGGTTTCCTATTTAGTATTTCATGCTTATTTTATTCAAACTCCTAAAAAAAGACTATTTGGGGAAAGGCTAGGCAGAAACAGAGTCACAGGTGTTGACCCCCACTGATTCTTTTGATAGGGACAAGGAATTTGGTTTTTGGACTTCAGCTCACATATCTATGAAGGGGAATTATTCAACCTTTCAGTGATGATGTCAAAACCTTTCATTCTAATATTATATTACTACTATAGGCATTTTTTGTTTTTCAGTTCTTGCATTTAGCTGTTCTATTCAACTCATTTAGCTTTTTATACAGGAATGCCTTTTAGTGTAACAAAGTTAACTCTTTGGGAATGATGTTTATATTTATATATCTCTAAATTTCAGCTGCAAATTAAGTTACTTTTGTTGTTCCTTAAAAGTTGCTATTAGCTTAAAATTCAGAGTGAAGTAGGACAGCAGTGAAACTCAGACTCTTAACACATATTCAGACACTAATCCAACTGTTAACTGTGTGGCCTCTAGCAAGTTATATGACTTTTAATAAAGTCTTTAGTAAAGACCTTTTTTTAAAAGATTTACTTGTCTATTTATTTGAGAGAGAGAGAGCAAAGAGGGAGAGAGAGAAGCAGACTCCCCGCTGAGCACGGAGCCTGATGCAGGGCTCGATCCCAGAACCCTGAGATCATAACCTGAGCCAAAGGCAGACGCTTAACCAACAGAGACACCCAGGTGCCTCTAGTAAAGACTTTTTTTTTTTTTTTAAGATTTTATTTATTTATTTGACAGAGAGAGATCACAAGTAGGCAGAGAGGCAGGCAGAGAGAGAGAGAGAGAGGGAAGCAAGCTCCCTGCTGAGCAGAGAGCCCGATGTGGGACTCGATCCCAGGACCCTGAGATCATGACCTGAGCCGAAGGCAGCGGCTTAACCCACTGAGCCACCCAGGCGCCCCTCTAGTAAAGACTTTTAATAACAGCTTAGATTTCTTCGCTTTACAGTGGAGTAGGCAGCAGACACTGGCTGCAATGAGGCTGGTGTGTCTAAAACCATCTCGCACTCACTGATCTACAGCTGCTTCTGCAAGCACTCTCCATGAGGGAAGGGTCAATTAGAATTTGTACTCACCGGCCCTTGGTTAACACAGTATTTTAAACATCAGTCTGGGGGCGCCTGGGTGGCTCAGTGGGTTAAGCCTCTGCCTTCAGCTCAGGTCATGATCTCGGGGTCCTGGGATCAAGCCCCACGTCGGTTCTCTGCTTGGCAGGGAGTCTGCTTCCCCCACTCTCTATCTGCCTGCCTCTCTGCCTACTTGTGGTCGGTCTCTCTCTCTCTCTCTCTCTCTCTGTCAAATAAATTAATAAAATCTTTAAAAAAAACCAATCTGATATATTTGCCATCATAGAGTCTCACTAAATTAATAAATAAAATTTCATAAGTAAATAAATATAATAAATAAATATACAAATAAATAAATACAATAAATAAATAATCATAAAAGACACCTGACAAGTATCAAGCAAAAAAAAAAAAAAAGAGGCAGAAACAAAAACTGTTGAGGAGCCCCCGGATTCCTTAGTCTTAGCATTCTCCTTGGCCACCCTTTGCTCTCCGCTTTGTCCGGCCCCTGGGGCGAGCCGGTGGGGCGTGGTGGGCTGCAGGTTATTTGGGCCACTGCATTTCCCAGAATGCTCCTCTCACTCCACCATTGCTGTGGGTACATTGCTCACCCTGACACAGTCCCCGAATTCTAGACAAACTGCCGAGCATGGCATACAGGTGGGCAGCTTCTGGGCCAAAGGTGATCTGAAGATGTGATTTGTTTGGCCTTAGTGATTTCAAATTAGGGGATTTCACACACACACACACACACATACACACACACACACACACACAATTTGTTTTCCAGCTTTTCTTGAAGCCTATTCAGTAAGACTGAAGCTGAGTGGCAGCTGCCCCTTTCCAGGACCTCCCTCTCCAGCTCTGGCCATGGCCCCACTTTGCCTTGTTGTATTAAGTCTTGTCAGCTTTGCTCATTTCCATCCTTCCCATTAACTGCCTATTCATGTATGCTCTGAGAGACACCTGGCTGGCTCAGTCAGTGGGGCGTGCGACTCTTGATCTCAGGGTTGTGGGTTCAAGGCTCGTGCTAGGCGCAGAGATTATTTAAAATAGAATCTTTTAAAACAAAAGACTGTATACTGTGAATGGCGCCCTCTAGGGGTTGTGCCGTGTCTTCCACCTTCCCGGAGGCATCTGGGTGTGTGACCCAGGAGTCACATCTCGAGTGTTAACTAAAGAAGCATTTCTCCAAAGATTACCTCACAATCCAGCGCCAAACCTTGGTGGTCTCTTCATCCTCAGTTATAACTGTAACATGTTTGTCTGTGTGTTTATTCAACATTTATTTACTTTTTAAAAAATCCCTCTGAATTGATACATTATGTCAGTTTCCAGGACCTGCGGCTTTGTCTTGCATAACCTTGATAAGCAGAGATTTATTTTTCCTTCCACTTGACTCAAGTTGATGATTGAACTTGGTTTCCCAAGGGCGTACAGCTACACGGAATGTCTGCAAAACCAGATACAAGGCGAAAATAAGCTTGCTGGATTCATTTTGAACACATTTCCAGCCTGATACTCCCAAGACACCAAGTTTGGTTGCCAAAAAAAGCCACATACTATTGCCTTCATGAGAGCTGGCTTGCCATCACCTCTTTTTCCCTCCGTCAGAATTTTCTTTTATCCTATCTTTCTTCAGAGGGCTAATTTTAGCCAGCTGCCACATTGGGAAAAAATGTGATTTATCTCCCACGTGGTTCCAGAAACCTGCCTGGATATAGATGCGGAAGGTCAGATGCCTGTGGAACGGAGCCCCTTTCTTTCATTTCCCAGGCAGCTGAGTTTGGTGACTGCAGGCTGGGAGGCTGAGAAGGCTAGGAAGGCTGCGAAGCTTTCTTCTACCTTATTCCATGCGGATAACCAGTCCCAGTGGATGACTCTGCTGATATCCCAGGGTTCTTTCCCATATTCCCTTTACTTCAGTCCATTCTGTGCAATGTACATGCATCTCCTTTATGAATTTTGTGGCCAAACATCTATGATATTCCAGTCTTCTCAAGTGCCCCACAAATCCAAATGCCTGCAGGAGTGAGACAGGTGAAGCCTAAATGAGTGAAGAGGGAACCTCCTAAAAGGGACAGAAACCATTCCCTTCTAACCCACCTAGGGGGAATGCAGGCTCAACATTGCCGATCTGAGCTTTCAAGAAAAGCAAGAAATTCATTTTATTAACATAAAATCTCCTTCATTAAAATCTTTGGCAACCTTGGGTGAGCCAAAGAAAACATTCCCATGCACACTGTTTGGACCCTATGCCTCCAGTCTGCAATTTTTTTTAGGGTTTTATTTATTAAAGTCATCTCTACGCCCAATGTGTGGCTCAAACTCACAACCCGAGATCAAGAGTTGCATGCTCCTCCGACTGAGCCAGCCAGGTGCCCCCACTTTGCAATTTCTTGGTGAACAAAAAATATGCAATCCTTCCCTTGGGCATAATGCTTTAAGGGAGAATTTTCCTGATGGATGTAACTTAATAATGCAACCAGAGTAGGACTTACCCATCCAAAGAAGCCTTCCCCCCCGCCCCAAAAAGGCAGAGTTCTACCACGGTGAGTTGTGTAGGCTGGCTAATTTTCTCCTTTAGGTTCCTGCTTCCCCAAATTCATTCCCAGCCACGAGTCCCAGAGATCGTCACTTCCACTCCAATACCACTGGCCACAAGCAGGCCATGGTAGATAAGTAGGGGTGATTTGTTGAATTGAAATAAGTTCTGCCATCATGGGAAGCAGTTTCAGAACTCGGGCTTTAATGATGCTTTTGGGGGACAGAGTAAAAGCCACTTGCGACAATCATTTTCATCTTACATTTTATAAAAATATTTTCATATGACCTTCTGCTCTCTGTCATCTCATGACACCATATCACAATGTTGGGCTCCAAATGATTTCTGGCTATTTCATAATATTGTTATTATGTTATATTATATATATTTTTTTAATTTACTACCAAGTAGAACATTGGGATAGCCATTGTCAGTAATGTCTGCCATGAACCTGGATGGCAAGTCTGAGAAAGAGTTGAAGGGCATTTCAGAATTGAAATGCATCATTGCAAGGGTATGTGATGACTACTGAGGCAATTATTTTATAAAGAATAATGTTTATTCAGCAAACATTCACTAAATGTTTATTCTACATAGGACATAGTGGACTAGCTGCTGGGAGGAATGGAGTGGAGATTTCATAAATTCTGGCACATTTATTATTATTATTCATGGGTAGTAGTATACAAACTTAAAAACTTTCTTTTATTTTTTTAAAGATTTTATTTATTTATTTGACAGACAAAGATCACACATAGGCAGAGAGGCAGGCAGAGAGAGAGGAAGGGAAGCAGGATCGCTGCTGAGCAGAGAGCCCGATGCAGGGCTCGATCCCAGGACCCCAGGATCATGACCTGAGCTGAAGGCAGAGGCTTTAACACACTGAGCCACCCAGGCGCCCCTAGAGTTTATTTATTTTAGATCCACCTACTCACTCTGTGCCAGGAACTATTCTAAGCACTTTATAACTGTTAACTTATTTGACCCTTTAAACAACCTTACGGTGTACATAATATTATGACATCCAGTATAGACTCATCTTCATCTATAAAGATGAGGAAACTGAGGCAGAGAGTTAAGTGACTTGCCCAACACTACACTGCTAACAAGTGGCAAGGCCAGGGGTGCCTGGGTGGTGCAGGCCCTTGGACATCTGACTCTTGGTCAGCTCAGGTCATGATATCATGGTCGTGAGACTGAGCCCCGCATTGAGCTCTGTACTCAGCACAGAGTCTGCTTGAGATTTTTTCTCCCTGTCCCTCTGCCCCTCCTGATCATGATCCCCCCCACTTAAATAAATAAATAAATAAATCTTTTAAAAAAAAATGGCAAGGCCAGATTTTGAACCCAGGTAAGTTTGACTCCAAAATCTGTGCTGTAACCAGTTAGCTACTGCTGCATAACAAACAACTCCCAAATTCAATGGTTTACATCAACAATGACTGACTGTTTTTCATGAGTCATTTGGTTAGCTGGGCAGTTCTGCTGATTTAGACTAGGCTCAGCTCATCTTAGCTGGACTCCCTCATGTGTTTGTGGTCAGCTGGGGCTGGCTGGGCTACGAAATCCTTACCTAGATGACCCGGCTCTCCTCCACATTGTGTCTTGTCTTCGATGGCTGTAGCAGGGGTCTGAGAAAGAGAGGGAAAATTCATAAGTGCCTTTTCAATCTTCTGCTTGCAGCAAATTTGCTCCTGTCTCATTTGACCAAGGCAAATCACATGGTCATGTCCACAGTCAGGGAGGGCACTACAAAAGGGCATGGACATTGAAAGGTGTACAGATCAAGGCTTTTTGACATAATCAACCCACTACAGTCATGGCTCAACACCATCCTGTTTCTACCCTGCTTTCCAGACAGTTTCATTTTGATATTTCAGACCCCAGATGTGTTGTGAAAATGCTAAATCAAATGTAGCCTTGTTGGCTTAGGAAGGTTATAAAAGAACAGTAAAAAAATATGGAAAATAAAAGGATATTTATGATTATAGGCTGATCCTGGGGAAACACCATCAGAAGCTCCAAGTGAAGCCAGGACAACTCCAGCAGAAAACGGAGTGAATCACACTACATCCTTGGCACCCAAACCACCCTCCCAGGCTCTCCACAGCCAACCAGCTCCAGGTAAACACTCTGAAAAGAGAGCTAGACAACACAACTAAGAGCCTCCCGTTTATTTGTGCCACTCAAGGAGATAGCATGAGCAAAGATGCAAGGACGTAGGAGGAGCTCCAGAAGTGAATGCATGGAATGAGTGCATGCATGAATGAATGAACGAATGCCAAGAGAGATTCATGAGTGCTCTTGTTCTGATGATAACTTATGAAGCTACCACGAACCATCACCCAGACCCCCATGTCTGTTTAGCGATACAGTTATAATCTACGTGCCCGCAGGCCTGTGAAGGATTCTTCACGCAACTTACGAACAGTTGTGCTTGACAAGCATCTTCTTAGTTCTACTTCGCTCATTAAGTCTCTTCCAAGAATTCCTTTCCATCTTTCTCCAACTTACTTTTCAATGACTTTGGGCGTCCACCATGTGCTGAGGACTCCATTCAGCCCTTCAAGTGAATTGACTCATTTCACCCTCATACTAGGGCTGAGTGTGGCTTCTGTCATTGTCCCCAATGGGCAGATGAAGAAATTGGTTTTGAGATGGAGAAGTACTTCCTGAAAGCCACATAGCTAGTGAAGAGGGAAGTCAGGATGGACACTGTTCCCTGTGATCCCAGTTCTGGCTTTCAGCTCTACTTTTACCAAAGGTCCACTCATGTCTCACGTAGAAAAAACCTTTGATTTCTGTGCAGCTAACGTTGACCTTTAATCTAAGACTGCTTTAGGCAATTCTCTCTCCTTTGTATGTCCTCTTTGCCCAGTAGATGGCAGGCTCCCCAGGACAGGCTTCAGTTTGATGCTTCCTTGGTACAGACCTGAGAAATAGCATATAATTGATCACTATTTGTCCAGTGGGTTAATATAAGGTAAATAAAAGGCAGAAGAATTTCCTTCCATGAAGGTATGGCTTCCTGTCTCCTTCCTTCCTCATCCAACTATAGCATGGCAGTGATGAAATCCAGATCTTTTATTTGGAAGGGAAAGGGCATTTCTCATAGGAGAGAGTGAGATTTTAAAAAAGAACAAATCACATTTGAATTTGTATCAAATGGGCATGAACTGGGGCCTGTGCTTTTAAGAAGGTTGTTGAGATCAATAATGCTAAGAAGACGATTTGATCATCGGGAGTGATATCTTCAAATAAGGTTTTCATATTCCAAATACAAACATTTTGAGTACTTCTGGAATATAAATAAGCCATTTAAATACGTGAGTAAATATAGTCTTGTGCTTTGAAGAGTAAAATTTGGCATTTTAGCACTTGATTTTTTTAAACTTGATATTTTGAAATAATTTGACTTACAGCAGCCTTTTTTTAAAAGGCACGGAATTGTAAAGCTGATCTCTTCTTCCCTGGTGTTAACATCTGTCGGAATCATGGTACAGTTATCAGACCTGGAAATTAACGTTGGCACAGTACTTGGAGCTGAACTACAGACCTCATTTGAACTTCACCTGCTTTCTACTAATGTCTTTTTTTTTTTTTTTAAGTAGGCTCCACACCCAGCATGGAGCTCAACGTGGGGCTTGAACTCATGACCCTGAGATCAAGAACTGAGCTGAGATTAAGAGTCTGACACTTAACTGAATTAGCCACCCAGGCATCCCTCTACTGATGTCTTTTTTTATTGTTCCAGGTTCCAACCCAGGATCCCACATTGTATTTAACTGTCATGTCTCCTTGGTCTTCTTGAGCGTATGACTATCCTGTCTTTCATGACCTTGACACTTTTGAAGAGTCCTGGTCAGTTCTTTTGTGCAGTATCCCTCAGTTTGGGCTTGTCTGATGTTTTCTCATGATTAGAGTGAAGTTTTGCATTTTGAGCACGAATATCGCAGAGACATTGCCGTCCTTCTCACTACATCATATTAGGGGTAACTGATGTCAGCATTTCTCATCATCTGCCATGTTCGATCACTTGGTTAAGGTGGAGTCAGCCAGGTTTTTAAACTGAAAGTTCTCATTCCCCTTTATAGATAATAGTTACCTTGGGGGATATACCTTGAGACTATAAAATATCCTTTTTCTCCTTCAATGTATCTGATCATTTTGGTGTCCAACAGTGGATCTTGCCTGCCTCAATTACTACTGAGTGCAGGTCCACGTTTGATTTTTTTTTTAAAAGACCACTTGCCATTCCTGATCTTGCCAAAAGGTGGCAGTAGCATTGCTTAAATGGAATTTGTCGACCATAGTTTCTACTCAAAGTGGAGGGATGCCCTTTCTGTCTATAAATGGAGCATATAGACTGCATTTAATTAGGTTTGCGTCTAAATAACAAAACGAAGACATTGCTTCCAAGGTTTTGTTTGTTTGCTTGTTTGGGGGTGTTTTTTTGCGAGAAATTTTCTCCTACAATTTCTTATTTCTCCATAAAGAGCCTTGGACTCAAGGGCCAAATCTAGTTGTTTTACGGGAAGAATACACTTTCTAAAGTTAAAGGAGGCTATTTCTTTTGTCTCTTTATTTCAGGTTCTGTAAAGGCACCTGTGAAAACAGAAGACCTTATTCAGAGTGTTCTAACAGGTAAATGCTGCCCTCTTCCCCAAGGAAGTAGGCAGCTGAATATTATACAGCATAAGTATTTAGCGAGAGAGGATGTCCCCTCATCTCTGAAAAATAACATAATTAATATTTCTTCTCTGAAAATACCCACAGATATACAGTCTGAGTTCAAATCACATTATACAATGTCATCATGTCATCACAGAGAAGGAACCATATTTGGCAGATAGGACTCTATTGGTATAAAAATAATATAATTTCATAAGATATTGATATTAAAATCAAAGGATAGCTTCATACTGGAAATATGGCCCAGAGAACGGGAACACACGCCCTCCCAACATGCCAATAATAAGGCATACTTTAGAAATGCATAATGTGAGCCATTTGGGGCCACTGAATACGGAGTATTTAGGAACTGTGATCCCATCAGAAAATAATTTATATTTGGTTAGTACCTTAAACTAGTAGAACTAAAATTGGTACCTGATTTCTTTACTACAACGAGCAGCATGTAGCAGCATCTTCAAAACGTTTGTAGTATTTGGCCCAATACGCAGACGTAATGCAAACACATGTTGACCAAAAATCAGTGCTCTTGGTAACAGCCAAAACTATAAACAACCCAGAAGTCCATAAGCAGTAGTGTAGATAAATAAATTCTGGTATAGTCATAGAGTAAAATAGGGTACGGCTGGAGGGATAAATAAACTATGATCGTACACAACATGGATAAAATTCACACGCACAGTGTGGAGGCAAAGAGGCCAGATGCAAGAGAGCACATTCTTTGTAATTCCAGCTGTATACAGCTAAAAACAGACAAAACGAATTTGTCCATTAGAAACATGGATTCAGATGATATTTGGGAGGGGACAGGGGATGCAGACCCCAAAAAGAGGATCTCCAGGACACTGATAATGTTCTGATCTTGATCGGAGAGGTGGTTAGGAAAGCCTGTTCACTCTGGGAAAATGTATAAGAGGGTGGATTTATGATTTATGGGCTTTTATGTGTGTATATTTCACCAATATGTAAAATCTGCATCGAATAATTCTTGAGGAATGCATTAAAACATGTTCTTAAAGATTCAGTCCCATGGGCAACAGTATATTGTTAACACATAAAATAAGAAACAGAAGTGTAAATACAGCATGATTCCAGGGTTATTTTAAAATACATAAATGTGTAGACAAAAGGCAGTGGATGTGTACCATTATTAATACTGATGATCTCTGGGTGGCTTGTTTGCGAGTGATACTTATTACTTTATGTAAATGAACATTCCCGTTATGCTTAAGACCCTATTCAAAGAATAGCCTTTAATCCACAGACTTTAAAAAAAAAAGAGCACTTTCTGTGGAATTTTTTTTTAATCATAGGTTGGAACATCCTGAACCCTCTTGCTAAACTTGCTGTTGCTGGGTGCTCTATACCATTTTAATGAAGTGAGATTGGATCTGTTACCCAAAATGTAGCAATTCCTTAGGATTATAAATTCTTAGTATAATAAGTTATTATGCAACCATAATGAGTCCATTTGGGCCTGAGGGAAACCATTAGATAAA
Organism: Martes martes; assembly: GCF_963455335.1. Lineage (NCBI taxonomy): Eukaryota > Metazoa > Chordata > Mammalia > Carnivora > Mustelidae > Martes > Martes martes. The sequence goes on from NC_137896.1 coordinate 33,289,985, forward strand.
TGTACCTGATTCTCTTCCTGGCCTCTTTCTCAAAAGGAATCGAATGTCAGGAGAATAGACACATTATAAAAAAAGGGGAGCATGTTTCAACTGCTTAACGACCTTAGCACTGAAGCACATAAATTATTATTCTGATTTCAGTGTTTATCCACTAGATAGCTCATTTCTATTCAGGTCTGTCGATGTTCATGGCATATATTATTTCTGAATCTCTTGACAGTTCTAAATATTTATGATACCATATTTTTGTTCCCAGAAGCAGAAAGTTCAAATGAAAGGATGAAAACAAGGGAACTGTGTACTTAATTTAGGTCCAAACAAATGATAATTCATTGAAGTTAAGACACCGTCAATTTGAAGGCAGCCCACTCTTCATGGATTGCTAAGAAAGAAAAGCACCAACAAGTTGTGATTGTACAAAGTATCTGAATTTTAGAAATGTTCACGTACTTTAAAATGCACATTCTAGAATTGATGAAATTTGTCAGTAAAATACAGAACGTTTTAAGGTCGAGCTGTCACATTACATGTTTTCAAAGCACTGGCTAAAATACCACGTAGTAATAAGGTATGCTACCACGAACCCTGATGGTTCCTTTGGGCAAATGCCATCAAGGGACCCTCCCTCGCTTTGGGTCTTTATCCTGGAACACTGTTGTGATAAATCCAAACTTACAGGGTCTGGGCTGTGAAGAGTGCCCCTTGGAGACGGTGCTGTTATGTGTGATTTGTTAAGCCTCGACAAGCACGTTGCCAGAAACTGTTCAATACTTCACATGATTCTTTCATTTCATTATCACAACAGCCCTAACAGGTAGTGGGATTATTGAGGTCCTTAAAGTGGATCCTGTTGGTGCCCATCCCTTTCCCATGCTCCAGCTGTGATGCTGCTAACAGCTCCCAGCTTCTCCTTCTCTTGGCAATTGCCCTCAGCCCAAAAGAAGACTCCTCCCCAGGAGGTTATACCTTCCCTCCCTGATTTTCTCAATTTGCAAAAGGCTGGCCTTCTTACCTCAAGGTGAGACCCAGGCAGAAGCCAGGCTCCTGCTGAGACCACACCGCTGCGCTGCTCGCCTCTTTCCCCTTCCCCCCATCTGCTGCGCTCCCCTCTTCCCTCTGAGCCTCTCTCAAGTAAATCACATACACCGGAATCCCCCCTCTCAGGCTTTGTTTCTGGGGAAGACAAACTTCCCCCAAAAATTATGAGGGAAGAAATTGGGTCTTTGAGAACTTCGGTGATGGAATCTCAGAAGTTAGCAAGTTCGAGAGCCAGACTGGAACCCAGATGCTTTTGACATCCAAGCGCTGCTTGGAAGCTCCAGTTGGCTGGGATCAAACCAGTATTGCCCGGGAAGCAGGTTGCGACTCCTCCTGACATCTGTGTTTGCTGTCCGTCCACGTCTGTTAGCTCTTATACTCATTTGTTGCAGAAGTGGAAGCCCAGACCATCGAAGAGCTAAAGCAGCAGAAATCCTTTGTGAAACTTCAAAAGAAGCACTACAAAGAAATGAAAGACCTGGTTAAAAGACACCACAAGAAAACCACTGACCTTATCAAAGAACACACTACAAAATATAATGAGATTCAGAATGACTACTTGAGAAGGAGGGCAGCTTTGGAAAAGACAGCCAAAAAGGATAGTAAGAAAAAGTAAGTTGAGTGAGTATTTCTGATTTGTTTCATAGTATGAAGGAAAAGAGTCCTTTACGTGGATTTTCGATATTTTTATACCATATTTTGGATACGGGGCAAGAAGGAAGGCCACCTCAGCTCAGTTTTGCTTGTGGACTAAATTTCTTTATTTGCCCACCTCCTAAGAACAGATATGCAGGGTGTCCTATCCTTGGGTTCAGGCCTGTGGGCCCAATACCAGTGGGCTGACTTCCCATGTTACAGCTGCCGACCTGGCAGGTATGCAATTTTGCCATGTTCTAGAACCTAGTTGAAGAGGTGACTTGCTGTAGAAAAGAGAAGTCTCAACTACCCATTGCTGCCTTTGCTGAAACCCACAAAGTCTTGTACAAGTAGCCCTTGTCTGGGTCTAGGGATCCTCATAGCCCCATGTACCCAGACCTTGACAGGGAGAAGCATCCCTCACATACTCATTCAGCCTACATTTATTGAGTGCCTACTGTGTGCCCTGGGGACACAGCAGTGACCATGACTTACGCAGTTATCACCCATAAGTAGCTAGCATGGCAAAGCAGGGAACTATGTGATCATGCAAGCCACCTGCCATTGAGCTGAGTCAAATAGGCTCTACTATCCTTTCTTTCACTTCCTTAAGGAATAATCTTATCTTGATGCCGGGTTAGAGACAGATGCAAGAGGCAATTTCAGATCCATACATACGATGTATGATTGAATATGTGCTTAACTTAAAGACACAATCAAAGCCCAATACTTGGGTTTTAAAAAGCAACGACATCACCATTTCTTAGAACTAAAATAGTCTTAGAAGCCATTGAGGTGAACTGCTGCTACTTCTTGAAGGAGAAAGCCAAAAGCCCAAGACTTTTACACAATTACACAATTATAGTTACACAGTTACACAAATGGTTCCAGCAAAATTGGCCTGAAACTTCTCCTAAATTTCTGTTGTAGGGATGTATATATGGGGTCCTTTGTTTATTCACACATTTGTTTACTTGGAGGTCATATCCTGAAAACTTCTAATAGAGTATGGAAGTAACTCATCATGGAAGACATATGTAAAAGTCCTATGAAAATAGAAAAAGAGAAGCAACACACATTCACGCAGTCTGAGTGGTTACCAGTTATCCAGACCCACTGTACAGTATGGCAGTCACCAGCCACTTGTGGCTTTCAAGCCCTTGAGAAGTGACTCATGGAAATGGAAATGTGCTGTTTAAGTCTAAAATACATACCAAATTTCAAAGACTCCATTTAAAAAATATATATATATATGTATATATATGTGTATATATATCTATATATATACACATATATATATATATGAGCTCACATTTTTATATTGACTTATATTGATTTTATTTTAATTACATGTTGAGATGATAGTATTTTAGGTGTACTAGGCTGTACAAAACATGTTATTAAAATTTTCACTCATTTCTTTTTGCTTTTCAAGTTAGCCACTAAAAATTCTAAATCACGTATATGGAAAAAAATCAAATACGTGGCCCATACTGTATTTCTACTTGACAGTATCAACCATTTAATGTCATTTCTGTCCTTGAAATGCTGAATTTTAGCTCTTAGCCTCTGAGAAAAGGGAGTAGGGGTTAGACAATTCTCCTTATCTGATTAAAGCAAACTTGCTTGTTTTTCTAAGAGAGACAAACATTTTCCTGGTATTAAATTACAGAAGAATTCATCTCATGGATCTTATACAGGCAATAGTAGGCAACAGGGGATAATGTCTGCAACGCTGTTTTTACAGAAGATGCAGAAACACTGTTCCCTTGGTTATTTTTTATAATTTTCTTAAAAAAATAAGCAAAAAATCTCTAAGATACATCAAAAGAAACTTCTCTTTAAGAGTCAAAGCATTGAGGTCTGTTTATGTCCGTCTCACTCCCATCACCTTTGATACACATTAAAATCCTGAAAATACCTCAGAGTAATAAATGATAATATCGTCCATTTCCGTGTGTCCTACAAAAAGTAAGACCATAACTTGTAAGGGATCACACCCTATGTTTTAGCACAATAAGTTAGTGAGAATTGCTATGATTTATTTCCACATGACTCCTAATCTTCTCAATATCTGTATAATTCTCTGGCTATGAACAACTCAAAGAAAGTCACCCTGCATAGTGTAAGCACGCAATAAATATTTTTCAATGAACTCATGCATCCTCCTTTCTCTTGTAACCTAAGCATTTGGAGGAAAGCGCCATTTTGGGTAGAGCTATCCATGAAGTTGGTATATCCCCCCAAAGAAACTTATTTGATAATATATCTTTTCTTTAAAAGATGTCAAGAAACAGAACGTCAGCCAGGGGGAGGGTTTGCCAGCAGGTGGGGTCTGCACGTGCTCTCTGTTTTCTATCCATATCACCCAGATGCAAAATTCAGCCGCTCTTCAACTCCCCTGAAGACTCCGATCGATGTTGAGTGTAGTGAAGTCGTTACAGGACATAAGTAGCTGAGAATCACATTACACATGTCTTGTTAAAAAAAAAAAAAAAAGATAAAAGACTTAAAAGATCCTTATTAGGGATTGTTTTTCCCAAGGTAGGGCGGATTATCATTCTCTCCACCACTACCACAGGGTCCCCAGCCTCCTTGTTTTCCTTCTCAGCCCCAACATGAAATCTCTCAGTGTCATCCACTCTCTGTGTTTGGAGACCCTCCACTGGTAAGCTTGTCCTTGGGGTATCAACCTCTATCTCAAGTGGTTTATTAAAACATTTATTTCCCAACACATCCTCTGTCTAGGAGGAACTGTGATGTACAACCTTCCCTTCACCTTGTTATGCCCTGCATGGTTTCTGACTCAAGATCTGTGTCTCTTGCAGATCAGATCCCAGCAGTCCTGACCATGGTTCATCAACAATTGAACAAGATCTTGCTGCCCTAGATGCTGAAATGACCCAAAAGTTAATAGACTTGAAAGACAAACAACAGCAGCAGCTGCTTAATCTTCGACAAGAGCAGTATTATAGTGAAAAATATCAGAAGCGAGAACATATTAAACTGGTAAGCCCTAGAAACGCAATTGTGTTTGTATAGCTGGGGACCCTCTTTTCTATAGAAAGCTCTTAATGTTCTTGGATAACTTTAAAGAGAGACAGCGGGGTCTCCTGGGTGATTCAGTTAGTTGGGCGGCTGCCTTCAGCTCAGGTCATGATCCAGGAGACCCAAGATCGAGCCCTGTGTCAGGCTCCCTGCTCAGCAGGGAGTCTGCTTGTCCCTGTACCCCTACACCTCCTCCCCCCACTGCTCGTGTTCTCTCTCTCCCTCACTCACTCTCTCTCAAATAAATAAGTAAAATCTTAAAAAAAATAAATAAATAAAGAGAGAGAGTGGCAGGTCTGGCTGGTACCTTCCTTTGGCTTCCTTAGCCAATGATCTTACCTTGATGTCAGGTTATAGAGTGAGGTAAGAAGCATTTCTCAGATCTGTAGTGTGACATGATTTAATGTGTGCTTCACTTGACAGGACAATCAAAACCCAGTCCTTGGGCTTTATAAAACAATGAAATAATTTCTTAGAATTTGAAATTGCATAAGGGCACCTCGTGTCCCCCACACTAATATTTTACAAGCTCCACTGCTCCAGCATCTTCACCAAGCTCCCCTCTGATCCCTGATGATGCTATTTTACTGTTTTTATTTTTCACTAACTTATTTTGGGGTTATAGTTTTGGGGGGGAATCTTTGAACTCCCACAAGGAATTAAAAAAAACATGCTTATTTTGGTTCAAGAAAATTAAGAACATGCTACAAATAAATGTTCACTGTTTTTGGTGTCAGCAGGCCTAGCAGGCATTAAACAATACAGCCTAGTCTCCTACATTGAAGAGAGTAGAGGAAAGGATCTACAGGACCAGTGTGGGATGTTGTCTACCCAATCGCTGTGTGCCAACCCCCCTCCCGCCCTGTGGAAGGAAATGCCATAGTCCCTCTTAGTGGTCAGTTTTGTCCTCCAGAATGTTTTCTCAAAGGTTGTGACATTCTCTCCACTATGTTGATGCCTTGACACATAGTACGGTTGTGATAAATATTTGGTGACAGATTAAATGAATCAAATGGTCAAGTAGCCTTAAAAACAAGCTTGTGCCCCAAACAACACCAATGAATAAGTTAATAGAAATGAAAAGCATGTAGCCAGAGTTGTATGAGTTTGTATGGTTCTGCTCTGGAGTTAGGTGGATGGAGTTAGGTGATTCAGTATCTTACTGTTGACCTAGTCTGGTTGTCCAGTGATCATATGCAAACGAGCGGGTCAAAGTCAGGTCAGGAGCGTATCAAATATCGGATTCCACTTGGCCGGTTAGTCTCAACTTCACATGCATCAGAATCACTTGGAAGGCTTGTTAAAACACAGATTGTTGGTCCTTGCTCCAAATTTCTAGTTCATCAGGCCTCTTGAAGAGCTGGTGATAGATGTTTTGGGTTCCTGGACCACACTTTGAGGACCACTGCCTGATTCCTAGGTGTATGGCTTGAGGATTTATTTTTAACAAGCTCCGCCTGATGTGTGTGTGTGGGGGGGTGCGCTGCCTAGTCTGTGAACCTCTGAAATAAGCTCTGAGCTATGGAGGAATGGTAGGTCAGGGATCAGGTTCAGTGTAAGGAAGGGATTGCCTAACAGGCCAGAGAAAGTCAAAGTAAATCTTAGTGAGAAATAATGGCTTTGAGACCTTGCTACAACCCCAGCCACCTGATTTTCTCCAGTACCTCATCCCTAGTACTCCAGAAAATAACAACAATAATAAAAATTAAAATAATAACCATGTATTGCACATTCACCATAGGGGCCCTATCTGTGTTAACCATTTACAGAAATTGTCCAATTTAATCCTTACAACAACCACCCCTGGAGTTTAGTATTACTGTCAGCATCTTTTGCAATTAAAAAAAAAAAACCACACAGAGCAATCCACAACCAGAAAGGGATGAAGTTGGGATTTAAACCTTGGTCCCCTGACTCTAGAGGCCCTGCTTTCTAACCATTTTGCAGATGCATCTGGTAATTCAGATCTCAAGCCAAGCTTATCATAATGACCTCATATCTACTCATACAGGATGTGCACAGTCAACGCCTTCATTGCATTGCCTAGGATACTGTTCTCTCTCTCTTTTTCTCTTCAACAACCTTATTATCCATGCCAGGCATCGGCACAATTTTAGAACATTTTATCACATCAAAAATAAACCCTCGTTCATTCATTCATAAACAAATATGTATTAGATACCTACTCAGTAAATATTTTCAAATAGAAGAGGATAAAAATGACAATCCCAGCCTTTATGGAGACTACATTCTAGATGAGGGGTCAGACCATGAACAAAATAATTTCTTAAGGGACAGCTGGGTGGCTCAGTCGGTTAAACGTCTGCCTTTGGCTCAGCTCCTGGTCTTGGGGTCCTGGGGTCCGACCCTGAATCAGGATCCCTGCTCAGCAGGGTGTCTGCTTCTCCCCCTCCCTCTGCCCCCTCCTCCCATGGCTCATTCTCTCTCTCTCTCTCTCTAACAAATAAGTAAAAGCTTTTTAAAAATTTCATAAAATATATAGTATATCAGGTGGTCCTAACTGTTAGGCAAAAAAAATCAATGAGAAATGGGGAAATAGGGAGGGAGGGTGGAGGGAAGGTTGAGGAGCATGCTTTGAAATTTTAAATTGAGTAAACAGGGAAGGGCTCACGGAGAGGCAGCAGCTGACCTGGAGTGAAGGACTGACTTCTACAAACATGGGGCAGGATTTTGTTCAGCAGAAGGATTAGCAAATGCAAAGACTCTGGGTGAGGGATGGAGCTGTGTGCTGGGGGACCCACAGGCTGGCTCTGTCTGAGACTGTCAGAGATGGGACTTCCAGGGCTGGGGACAGATCTTGTAGAGTTGTAGACCTCTGGGTTTCAACTTTCATGTGAAGTTGATGCCCCTGGAAGGTTTTGCATGGGGGAGCCACATGACCTGAAGTAACCTTTCCGAGGATCATTCTTCTAGTGCCTGGTGAAGAGTAGGGCCCCAGGAAAGGGCCATCCCAGAGGAGAGTTCAGATGAATGGTGATCCAAGGGTTTAGAAGCCCTGGGGTTCTCTGGCAAGTGACTACGGTTGACAAACACGGTTGTTATGCCCGAGTTTTCGCGTCTGAGAGACCACCAAGGAGCCAAGCACCGATGCAGTCACACGAGGGTTTATTTGACAAGCTTAAGCTTGGTCCCAAGTATACCCGACAAAGTGGAGTAGGGACTTGGACCCCAAACCAGATTACAGTCACAGTTTTTAAAGGCAGAGTAGGGGTGGACTGGCAGTGGGTGAGGACAAAGGGGATTAGGGATGATGTAAGTCTCTAAGGAATCAAGGTCTCCAGGACCTTGAGGGGCTAGCTATTGTTGGGAGAAAGGTTATTTATTACCAGTAATAAAAATCTTCTCGTGAGACCCTTTAGATGTATATCAGTGGGCTATATGCTTGGGAATGATTGCTGACACTATCTTGGAGGTTTAGAGATAAAGTTTCCTAAAGTAGACTTACAGGATCCTGGTCGGACCTGTCAGGGTAGGGGGTCGGTCAGGCTAGGATTGTCCTTAGCAAAACCTCAAGGTGAGGGCAGTTGAGTCCCCAGGGGAGAGCCACTCTGTCTGTTTCAGTAGGTAAGGAATTTTAATGCTTTTCTTCTGCCTCTGTGTCCCACATCATTCCCCCCTGAACAATTTTGACCCTTAAATCTTTAAGGTTGTTGAGGGTGGAAGGTCTCATCTTCTGTAACTTCTTCCTGCTGAATAGGGGCGTAGAGTTGTCCCTACCTACTCGTGTCAACATTGATCAGTTGGGGAATGTGTAGGGGAGTTATGAAAGACAGAGGCAGCTGAGTCCAGGGGTTTAAATCAATCATTAAAGGAGAGAGGGACTGTTTAAAGTGCTAACCTGAGTAGGTCAGAACCCAAGAAATATTTTATGATAATCTGGAACATCGAGATGGCTGTACTTATGTCAGGGCTAGACTCAAGGTGGGTACAGCCTTGTTTTTCTTGGCCTCCACAACGGTGACTATTACTAGGAGGACTAGGCAATCCAGCCATAATCATCTGGGGTTGCCCCAGAGTTCCAGCCCCTGGCCAGATTCCCTTCCCCAAGGAGAGAGAAGGGGTAATTCAGAATAAGAGGAAAACTGGGTCATCATGGGAGAGTCCCAAACCAAGAATTCAGGGTGTGGATGAAAACAGAAGCCCAGATGTGCCAGAAGGGTCTTTCAGGGAGCAGGGGGTGGTACAAATGGGTGCAGAAATCACAGGGAAGAGCTGCACCCGGTCACTGTCACTGGAGGAACACCTCAGCATGCGGCCCCCCATCGGATCCCAGCAGAGGAGGTCACAGAGAGTGGTTCAACAGGTTTTCTCCTGGAGGGGAAGGTGGATTGGGAACCAAGGAAGACCAAGCTGAGCTTCTAAGTAGAAAATCACACCCCTGTAGGAACACTGGAGCAGGAGAAGTAGTGAAACTCCTCCTGGGGAGGAAGGGGGTGGCAGTCCCACCACAGATGTTTCTACTCACTTCTCTCTATGAAGGAATGAGTGTGTCCACAACAAAAGCTTTGAGGTGCCTGGGTGGCTCCATCCATTGAGCATCTGCCTTTAGTTCAGGTCATGATCCCGGGAACCCAGGATCAAACCCCACGTTGAGCTCCTTACTCAGTGGGGAGTCTGCTCGCTCTCCCTCTGCCTGCCGCTCCCCTGCACCTGTTCTCACTCACTTGCTCTCTCAAATGAGTAAATAAAATCTTTAAAAAAAAATAAATAAACTTTGAAGAATTCTTTAGAAAAACATACATACATGTCCAAGCCGGCCTGGCCCTTTCAGGCCGAATATACTCAAAATACTCACCCCGTCACCTTTGTGATTATGGATTTGGGTTTCAGATAAAGTCCTGATGCCTTTGAACAGAGTTGTATTCCTTTGTTAAGAAGGCTGAAACACCTAAGATTTAGAACCGTACAAAGTTTGTTTTATGGCCGTTTAGAGGCATCCACAATTTCTACCACGTGCCCTTAGCTGGTACATATCAGAACTTTCTATCACTCCATTTGCAACAGCCAGAAATTGTTCTGCCAGGAAATCTTTTGACTGAGAGCACCCAGAGTGTTAGTTCTATCTTTGGTTGTGGATCCGAGTTAAGAACAGGCCTCTCAGGCTAAATTAGACAAATGAAAGTGTAATTAAAAAGCAAGTAGGCCCCAGGTAAAAAGGGGAATTTGGGTGATGAGGGAAATTAAACAAGATATTTCATCTCCCAAAATTGGTTTGGGAATTAAATACAGATGTGTTTAGAATAAGGTCTATACATTTCAAGTGCTGGCCCCCACAGTTCAAGGATCAAGAAGGAAGGCATTACATCAATCAACTCCCTGCCAAACATTCACTGAAAACTCAGTATTTGTGGGGTGCCCAGCTGGTTCAGTTGGGAGAACATGTGACTCTTGATCTTTGGGTCGTAAATTCGAGCCCCACGTGGATGTAGAGATTGAGTAAAAATAAAATTGTTTTAAAAAACTGATATTTGGGGTACCTGGGTGGCTCAGTTGGTTGGGCAACTGCCTTCGGCTCAGGTCATGATCCTGGAGTCCCCGGATCGAGTCCCGAATTGGGCTCCCTGCTCGGCAGGGAGTCTGCTTCTCCCACTGACCTTTCTCCACTCATTCTCATTCTCTCTCTCTCATTCTCTCTCTCTCTCAAATAAATAAATTTAAAAAAAAAGAAAGGTGATATTTGCAAAACACTGGAGATGAAGACGAAAGAGAATGTGGTTACCGCACACTCTGGGAGCATATATCACAAAGTTATGATAGCATATGATAAGAGAAATAAGAAAGGTATCAGCATATTGATACGAAAACATGGAGGTGGGAGCCATTTTTGTAACTCTAGAAACGGATAAATACCAACAGAATATTTTTTAGGTTATCGTTCATAGGAGGTGTAAAAGGCACACCGAGCTTCACAGACGCTATAGCTTCAAAGACATTTTTATACCTGTCTAAGGAACAATCTTTATCATTGCAACTGAATATCCAAATAGCTCTACTCTGGTTACTCGAGTGTGGGTCCCAAATCACCTGGGAGCCTGTTAGACATGCAGTCTCCTGCCTCACCCCAGACGGGCCAGATCACAATTTGCATTTTAATAGGAGTCCCAGGTGACTTGTTACACATTCAAGTTAAAGGAGCACGGTTTGAGAGCCATCGATCCTTATCTTTGTTCAAAATGCCTTTTGTAATAAGGCTAAGGTTCCTTTTACTTGAAATGGGAAATACAGCCTGTGCTCCATTATTCACAGCTTGATAATCAAGCTGGAGGGGTACAGATTGGTGCCCAAGGCATGGGGCCTATGGAAATCCCTCCTTTCATTTCCTGCCTAGACTGGCATCAGAAAAAAACAATTACTTTCAGTTAGAGGTGAGTGAAAATAAAAATGTAAATTCCCCAACCCCCTTCAAGTTCTTGCACTCCCTGAACTCTCTCCACAGATATTTTGAAAATCTATGAACCCCATTTGGGGACCCCGCTCCAAGGATAGGATTGGGGAATTTGCCCTAACTTGATCTGTTTTTCATCAGCAGCCATAGGGTGACCCCAAGTTTTGGTCATACCATTAACGTTAGGTGTTCATTTTAAAAGTGACTTTGTTATGGGGCGCCCGCATGGCTCAGTTGGTTGAGCGTCTGATTCTTGGTTTGGACGCAGGTCATGATCTCAGAGTCGTGACATCAAGCCCCATGTCGGGCTCTGCACTCAGTGGGGAGTTTGCTCAAGATTCTCTCCCCTTCTCCCTCTGCTCCTCCCCACCCCCATTCCCTCTCTCCCTAAAATAAATAAATAAATCTTTAAAAAATAATAAAATGAAAGTGACTTTGGTAAGTGAGAGAGAATCTTAGGGGGTCCCTCTAGGGGCTCTTGATGACTGTCAATAATGAGCCGCATTATCACATTCAAGCTTAAAAACCCACAGCCTAGTGGGGGGGGGGTACTCACTAAGCGTGATGTGCTGTGGTTACTTCTCAACTGCAGTGGTGCCTCGCCCGCCATTTTGTTTTCTCTCTGTTTCATGGCTTCAAGAAAAGATTTCCTCTTTTTTTCTCACAGTCATCACACTAGTCATCCTATGCAGAGGATTGTTTTGTTTTGCTTTGCTCCCTGCGTTTTCTCCTCTTTCTCATATTTTAAGTCTCCCACTTATGCCAGCCCCATCCATTTCTCCCTTCCTTCCCATCAACTTTAATGGCTGCTATGGTTCTTCTACATCCTCCCACTTATCTCACCAGCAATCACTTCTGGGCCTTAAACCAACTTTAGTATACACCCACCTGAGTTCCCCAAGTCCCTGCCAATCCCAGGGACTGAAAGATGTACTTCACAGTGAAAGCTCTGGGTGAATGCTGACCAGCTGCTAATGGATGGCCCATCAGGATGTGAGTGAGGAATGACTGAAGGTCGAGAGTCAAATGTCTTTTCAGGCCACTGCTCTCCCACTGAGTAGCTGTGTGACTCCTCTGAACTTTCATTTTCTCATCTGTCCAATGGATGTGAGGATAATCCTCATTTCATAGATGCATAAGAAGGACTAACGAGATAATCTTCACCAAGCATTGTTTTCAGTGAAGCCTTTTTTTTTAAAGACATGAATTAACTAGGAAATCTTGACTTCAAATATAAATGTGTATTGCAGTTTTTGACATCCTGCTGCAGCCTGATGGAGCTCATTGCCTTCCTTTGGATGATTTCTATGAGCACCATTTGCTGTTGCAGCCTGTAAAGGAGCCAACCTTGAATTTTCTCCCTTCTATGGTCAGCCAGTTCAAGTGTATGGGTCGGGAGTCATCTTCAGTGTCAAGAAGTGACTCTACTGAGTTGTGGTGGTGTTCTCTGTCTTCCTCCAGTATTCTGACTTTAACATGGGATGATTTTTCTTAATAAATAAATGACTTAACTTTCCTAAAAACTTCACATTCTTCACCAGATAAGAAATGACAAACAAATAAAAGACTTTAGTAGTGAAATGAAGAATGAAAGAATTGCCAAAATGTGTTCTCATTTGTCAATTTTTCTGGTCCCTATTGGGTAACCCTAAAAGAATGGATGCTCTTCTTTTCATATATATATACACGCATATATATGTGAGATATATGTATAGCATATATATATGAATAGAAATTATCTTTATCTTAAAATTCCATTGCTTTAATTATGAGCAGAAATTAGTATATTTCCATGTGCGTATTGGCCATTTGTCTTCCTTTTTTTTTTTTTTTTTTTTTTGGCAGGAAGTAGGATTTATTGGTGGGCATGAATAAGAAGAGGGCAGCACCAAGGCTCTCATGAGTGCGGGGCCCACCATTTGTCCAGGGGGCCATGATTAGGGATGTATTTCACCCCACAGCCATCTGGACTGAGCTCCTTTTCAGCTACCATGTTCTCAGTTCATTTGTATTAAACTTAGTAAAGTCCCACTTCTTGGAAATGTGGTTCTTCTGGTGGTCAGGGAACTTGAACTTGGCCCTGAGTAGGGTCTTAATCACATGCTCCTTGTTTTGCACATTGGTACTGATGGATATGGCGACTTGGCCAATGTGGATCCTGGTCACTGTGCTCTGGGGCTTTCCAAAGGCACTCTGAATACCTGTCTGGAGCTTAGATTGAGGATAGCACCAGCAGAAACCCATGTGCATTGGAAAGGGCTGTCTCCAAGGTCCTTTAGGGCAACCAATACAAACAACAGGCTGCATACACTACTGTTTGCAACCACTGCGCACCAGGCCCCTGGGAGCGGGGAGAGCAAAGTCAGCTTACTTGGCGGCAGATTATAGTCTTTTTTCTTTTTACACACTGCCCATTCACATCCATCACATACTTTTCTGCTGGATTGTCTCCTTTCTTTTTGGCCCACAGAGTTCATATGGTATCTTTTCATTTATTATTTTGGGAGGTGGGGAAGTTAAGAGTGTGAAATACACTTACATAACCATTCATGCATTGAAAGTCATTGAAGGCTTTCTGTGGTCCTCGTATTGGTGGGGAAATTTGTGTGGACCAAGCCTAAACATAGTCCCTGCCCTTTTTTTTTTTTTAATGTGAACGTATCTGTTTATTTACAGCTTTTGATGTTTAAAATTTCAAATAAAATGATCTGTCCAATTGCTGTTTTTTTTTTTTTTTGGTTGTAAAATAATGGATATTTTATTCCAGCTCTGGGGTATGAAAAAAAAAGGAGGGGACACATCCTTCTACACACCATTCTAATTTAGCTAACATTAATTTGAAAAAGCTAAAGCAAATATGTGCATGTATCTGTATAAGTATTTATATATACACATACATACTTCATCAGTGTTTATATATTTACTTTAGTTTTTTATAAACACACCTTAAAAATCATTAAATGCATCCCAATACTTCTGCCTCTTCATCAATCACTTAATATTGTTTGGATTAAATTCACAGTTTGTGTTTTAATCTCTTATGTGATTGGTCAAACTGTACATTACATTAGAAGATGTGAGAGAAAAACTTTGTTTACACTCCCCCCAAAAAAAGTTATACTCTGTGTCAGTTACCCTTTACATGATTTTTCCATCATTATTTTCAACTTCATACATCTTGTAGTTCTCTATGCAGAGTATTTCAGCTTCTAGTGCTGTACATATCTACATCTTCTGGATGGGACTGTCCATGATCCATGAGCTTGGGGTCAGGAATAAACTGTGTGGCACCTGAGTTGGGTTCTGATTTTGTCTTTGTTTCAGAGCTGAGCTCTGCTGGCAAGGATACTGAGTATTTCAGGCTGCCAGTTGTTTTTGCAGGTATTTCTAGTGCAGCAAAATTTCCTAGCTTAGATTTTTCTTTAGGTTTAGGAAGTGATTCTTCTTTGTTGCTTTTCGTCCACAATGATTTAACTGCTTCATAAATTTGCTGGCTTACAGTATATGCCTTTTTCCCAGTTACCTTTGCAATTATTACTGACTGAACTGGGTAGCAAACAGTTGCTCCTAAAGTGGCCAGTCCCAGTGGATAAGCAATTTTCTTAAACCTAGAACCTTTTCTTGCTGAAACCAAGCCTGCCAATCCTGAAACTGTAATCATTCCAAGTTTTGGAAGAAAATCTTGAGGTGGATTCTTCAGGTAAATATATGCGTCTTTTCCAAATTGTACTGTATCCATTATCCCATTTTTCACAAACACATAAACACCCTTGCACCAGCCAATATAATGACCAGTTGTACTGTGGATGGATGCAAAGCCCATTTGTAAATGACCAGGCTGCTCTTCAACATATTTAGACTGCAGAGGTGGTGCAGTATATATGGGAAGCTGCTCTGGTTTTACTAGCTGCTTTTTGTATTCTTCTTCTTTAGCTGCAAGCACAGTTATAGATGCACATATCAGACCTGCAGGTACGGGTGTCAGCTTTCCCATCCTAACAGCCGCCATATCTGTGACCTTCTCCGCCTGAGTTCTCCAATTGCTGTACTTTTAAAAAAATAAATCATTTTTCCATTCTCTTCTAGAAAAAGCTGCAGCACAAATTAACAAAGACTAGTGAAAATATAATTACATTTAAAACATAATTTAGGAAACATTATGTAGCTCTTTTATTTTATTTATTTATTTTAAAGATTTTATTTATTTATTTGACAGAGAGATCACAAGTCGGCAGAGAGGCAGGCAGAGAGAGGGGGGGAAGCAGGCTCCCTGCTGAGCAGAGAACCCGATATGGGGCTCGATCCCAGGACCCTGACATCATGACCTGAGCTGTGGGGCTCAATCCCAGGACCCTAAGATCATGACCTGAGCAGAAGATCATTAACTACTGAGCCACCCAGGCACCCCACCTCTTTAAGATTAGTAAGCATAACATGTCATTGTTGGTAACAAAAGTCAACCGGAATGAAATACAGACATTTATATCTTATGTTTGCATGCATCTTATAAAGATAACAAAAAATAGTAAGTTTTAAATTTTTACCAGACATGAGTATAAACATATAAATAGGCAAACCCTCCCTTTACTTTTACTTCAATTTTTTTCTCCTTTATTCAGTAAAAATACTTTTACTTTTCAAAAGTATCTGACAGGTCTCAGGACAAATCTCTCACTTCTTTAGCATGTACTTTTCATTCTATGATACACACAGTTTAGATATCACAATGCATTTTTAAATGGAACAATTGAATGCCAAACCCAAGTTGCTTCAACGTAACTAGAGAAGATTTAAAGCTAGCACTGTATCATCGTGAATTGCAGCATACATACTGTATTGCCCCATGCTAGTCTGATACGTGCTAGTTGGTACTGCCATGATAGTGATGTTAGGTGGTGCTGCTTCTTCCTCCGATTTTTCTTCTTCAATCTTGGGAACACCAAGCATATCAGTGGTTGAAAGTAAAGGTTGTGAAGTCAGACAGATCTACTAAGAGTATGCCCATCTTTATCAGGTAACTTTGTTGCATAACAAAGACCTCAAAACTTACTGCCTTAAGATGACAATTTGTTTAGCTCTTGATTCTGTGGCTAGCAGTTTGAGCTTCACTCAACTAGATGGCTCCTCTAGTCTTGGCTGGGCTCATTCAATGTCTTGGCTGGAGTTCATTCATGTGTCTCTGGTTCAGCCATCCATCAGCTAGGGGCTCTGCTTTTGGAGATTGGCTGGCTGCCGACCAGGTCAAGACAGGTGACTGATCCACACGTCTTATCCAGTGGGCTGCTCTGGGTTTGTTCATGTGGAAACTAAAAAGGATGCCACCTGAGAGCAAGAGGAATGGACAAGGTGTTTTGAGAGGTCTTAGAAACTTCTTCCTTCTTCTTTGGTCAAAACAAGTCATAAGATTTGCCCAGATTCAAGGGACAGGGAAATAGATTCTATCTTTTGTTTATAGGACCTACAAGTCACATTACAAAAAGTGTGAATACACGAAGTGGTGGAGAATTAGGGCAATAATCTACACACAGTCCTCATAATTTGGATGTGAGATGCTATAAAATAATCCAGGGAAATTTAACACAGTGCCTAGAAGACAGTCATCATTCTTTACCAAAAGACTATTTGCACAGGATCTAAACTGAGAAGACATGACATCCATTTTTAGTTGTATAACTTTTGCTAAATCATTTCACCTCTTTGAGTGCCTGTATCCTCATTTTTAAAACAAAAAGTTTGTACAAGGATACTTGTAAAATCTCCCTCTGACAGTAATGCCAGTTTCCCTTAATTATAGAATCAGAGATGACCCTACTCTTGAGCCTATTAAAATAATAATGAGGGATTTCAGTTGAAAGCAATAAGCTTTGGTTTTTCTTTTGTGTCTGTACACAATATAGCTTAATGTACTTTTATGTGTTAATTGATAACTATTTGGGTAACATTAAGGAAAACAATCAGGAAATAGAACCATCCCCAAAGGTAAAGAAAATAATAGTTTTGACTTGTGTCAACTTAAAAGAGCTTAGGGAACAGAAGGGACTCTGCTGGAAGGAAAATTCCAAAATAGAACCCACAAGTCTGATCATTTCATTTGTGCCTTCTGGAATTACAGAGCTCATTGCATTCCACTGGACAAGTCAGGGATGTTGAAATGATATATTTTGTATTAAGAAAACAAGTAGCTGACATGCTGTGGTATGTATCTTCACAGGCAGTCCTTCTAAGTTTGGATTCCAAAGGGACTGTTGAAATATTAAGTCCATGATTTATTGCCCTATTTTAGTAAAAAACCACAGGACAAATCACATATCTTTTAATCAGATCTCCTTTGCTAATTATTTGAAAACCTCCAGTTTGAACATTATTGCTACTTTCCCACATCTGAGTGGTGACCAATATTTACTTATTTATTCTGAATTAAATGGTCTTGACATCTTTTAAAATTACAAAGCCTTACCCTAAAATTGTGTGGTTTGGTGGTGGTTTTTTTTTTAATTGATTTAATCAGATATGTTAATCTCAATTAACTTGATGAAATGCAAACATCTTCTCATTGGCAAAACCCAGGCATCATTAGCATGCCCTAAGTAGACCTCCCTGTCGGCCTCCACACTCCCTTTATCAAATTTCTTGATTTTTTAAAAAGTTTGAAGGTATTTCCAGTTGATAGCCTCATAAAAGAATACCAGAAATATCATTCAAGGGAGTACGCTACATTGATCTATTTCCAGAAAGCTCAAAAGCTGGCATTTACCTCAGCATAACTTAAAGGTGAAAAATAATTTTAAATGTTACAGCTTTAATGGGCTAGCTTATTGACACTGATCAGGAATCTTGGTCAGATTTTCATTTTTATTTATTTTTTTGCCCAGCAAGGAAAAAAATTCCAAGGATCCTTTAACATTTAGACTTAAATAAGCTGCTATAAATTCTACATAGCTATGCAAATTAAAAAAATAATAATTTCATAGGTATGAAAGGATATCTTAGACAATGATGGTTGCCCTTGGAGTCCAAGATGGTGTCCTCCTGAAAAGAAAAGAGAGCTAGTGGAGGCTATCAGCTCCATGTGGACTGAGTCTGTCTGTCAGCTCATGGTTGGACCATCACCAGCCCAGTACCCAGCACGTCACAGGTGCTCAGTTAATACTGGTTGACTGGACTGAATATTTCTCAATTCGAATGGCCAGGATACACTCCAGTGTGAACGTCCACCTTGCGTTTAAATTCTCAGTAATGTGTTTAGTCCATAGATCATTACTTGGTTTAGAAACATCATAAATTAATTCTTTGTAAAAGGAAAAAAAAAGAAAAACCAGAGTGAAAATTCAGAGTGGATGCTTTAATGAGGAGAAAAGAAGGTGGTAGCTTCTCTAGATATTACTGGAAGGGGGGAAGGTGTTATGCCCCAATAATGGGTCCGTGATTAAAGGAGCGAGACTGATACAAAACAAAGATCAAGCAAAGCTTTATTTCGCGCCAAGCATCAAGAATCTAACCGAATGTTCGGGGACGCACCTCTTACAAGAGAGGGCTACCCTGCTCTGTTTCACAGTCTAGCTTTTAAGCACAAAGGCCATGCAGTTGGGCCTGGCCACGCACAGGTGACCAATGAGATTGTAACACACACAGGAAACTCCACAGTGATGCTAGGTGACCAATTGAATTACAATTTACCCTAGTAGACATTTGAATCAGCCTATTATACCTTGACTAGGATTGGTGCCAAAAGGGTTCCCAAAGGGCAGAGGCCCATACTCCTTGGTAGCTAGGGTGACAGTATGCAACCCTCTACCGATCAGATGTCTCCACCTGGTCTGACCCACCCTTGTATCTGGGCTTTATTACCTGGAGCTGGTTTCCGAGACTTGTTTTTAAGTGAATCCCCTGGGGGAAGGGGAGCAGGGACAGTTTAAGGGTTAAACAACAAGGTTTTGTTTAACCTCAATGAAAGCCTCTTGCTAAAATATAAAATAGGTCCTTACAAAGGAAGGTGGGTTGTGCCTGAAGTGTGAACGTTCTATATTGGACTTTTGCTCATGTTCCAAAATTGTCCTTCTTAAGAGGAGACTGAACAGGCCAACTTCTGTCCACATGTTTTTTTGTTTTGTTTTTTGTTTTTTTAATCCCTTTTGAATTAGAGTCAAGGAATTATTCTCTTCCATGGAAACCATTCGCTTACCCTCAAAGGACGGACCCAAGTGAATTTCAGCATGGAGCTCAAAACAAGCATGAAATTGTATTCCCTTGGGGCTTTTCTTTTTCATTCCTTAAAAGGTTTGGAACATTTAACTAGGAGAGTTGTCAAGAGTGGTAAACAAAAAAGCCCAATAACTGAAATGTGTCTAATCCTTTGGGCCAGAGAAAAGAATCGTACTAAAAGTTAAAATTAAATGTTGTTTACCGCATTTCCGTTTAACCACGTACTCTCTTGGTTTTTTTGTTTTCTTTTGTTTTGTTTTGGGTTTTTTTGCCCTGGGAATTCTAAATTAACCTTTTCTTCTTTCCTATCTTCAGTGAGTTTTGTGACTAATGCATGATTGAATAGTTCTTTGAGTAGAACCTGTCTGCCAATAAATACACCAAAGGGAGTGTATCCTTACGTTAGTTCAAAAGCACTCCAGTTATTGTGTGAAAAATCCCTCTTATGGGTGCCATTTTCACATCCCATGCAATAGAAATCCTGAACCCGATACTCAGAGAAGTTCCTTTTTCCTATTTGGGGTTTTCTATTTCTACTTTTTGTCAGGATTCTCTTGGTTGCCAGTGACAGAAATCCATGTTAAACTTACTTATATACTAGAGAAATGCACAGGGTAGGTCACATGAGGAAAGACTGACCATCCACACCAGGGAAGGGAAGGGGTGGAGAAATGGATGCCAGAAGTCACTGGCAGCCCTTTCCATGTCTGTCTGCCTGTTTACCTTCCTGTCCTTCTCCTACCCTCCCTCCTTTCTTCTTTCTCTCTCTCTACTGCTTTTCAGTGTGTATTACCACTATTCTTTTCCAACAGCATGCAGGCTTCCCCCTGTCAGAAAACATAGACATCAGCCCATCTAGGTTATATTTCTTTCTCCAGTAGCAGGTTGGAAACATCTGGAGGAAAGCCTTATGAGGGTCATGTGATTGTCTAAACTTGCAACCTTAGACCAATCACCTGTGGCTAAGGTCAGGTTATGACTGGCCCAACTTGGATCAGTGCCTCCCCTGGGACCAGTTACCTTGGGCAAGGGATGGGGATAAAGAATACAGTAGCTCCCATAGGAACCACATTGGGCACAGAGCCAGTTCTCAGAAAACAGAAGAAGTTCTTCCTGGAGAAGTAGTGTTGGGTAGAGAAAACCAGAAGTAAGCCCCAACTCTCTTTTTAGCGTAGGAAAGGGATCACTTACTGATGTATATATAATCCCATTGCCAGTTTTATGGGAGTCTGACAATAGTGGAATATTATTAACAAAGACACAATATTAATCATTCTACTTCCTGGACCTTAAGTAGTAGAAGGGGGAAAAAACAGTAAATATCAAAAGGGCAGAATTACAGTAAGGGTGACGGGACTTTTGGAAATAGCTGGAAAGGGCAGAATGCTACAGGGAGGGGTTTGTAGTATGGAAGAGTGGGGGAAACCAAGGTTAACTGAGCACACGATGGAAAGACATTCACATATCTGCTATATTAAACTCAGAGATGTTGTCCTTTTTAAAACACATATTCTTTGTGATTCTACAGAAACAGTTTTCATCAGTTGTATGCAAAAGCCTTGTTTTTAAAAACATACCTGGATTTCATAATAAGGCATTTGTTTCTAAAGAAACAAAACTTAGCTCATTAAGTACCCAAACTATATAGTTTTGAAAGTATTTCCAATAAGACAATCCATGGCTTGGACATGCTGCTTCTTTATTGTCACCAAGGTCAAGATCACTGTGGTTTTAAAACGTAAAAGATTTCATTCACAATCTTTTTCTGAGCACCCATTTTGTGTAGAGTCTGGGGTTCCAAAAAGAGTCATTAGAAATGATTGCAGTGGTGGCATTCCTTTAGGGAACAATAAGAAATCATGTGCATATAAAGGTCAGTATCTATAATTGGTATCTATTACAAAAGCCAGTTAAGGGGCCAAGCCTCGAGTTATCTCGGCGGTCAAATGGGAGTTATCACCAAAGGCTGGCTTGGTTAGAAAGGAAAGGGGCATGGACAAGTAGAGACCTTCATTACTACCCACTCTTCTTAGTTAGAGCAGCCCAGCATAATAGAACTTTCTACAAATCTTGGGAATGTCCTATATTGTGCTCTCTCCCACCCAAATGGAAATATCATCAAGATAGATAAATAACAAGAGACAAAATATAGAAGCAGGTGTGTGCCTGAACAGTTCAGAGAGCAAAATACTGACTAGGTTATTGGATATGATGAGTATTAGCCCAGACAGGAAATTTGGAGCCGGAGCATAACATATTTGAGAATAGAGGGCCAGTTAAGGCTTTGGTAGATAGAAGAAGGAAAAACATTTGGAATGGAGTGGAAGGACTAAGGAGAGACTGAGAGCAGGAAAGGAATTCTTGGAATCCAGACCGGAGTTAGCAAAAATCTGCATCAGAATGCTGTTAACACAAAGTCTCAAAATACAGGAACCAGAGCAGTTCACACATCTCTGTGACTCCTTAGATGTGGAAAGTACCAAGAAGAAATTCAAATATAATGCCCACTTTTGAACTATCTGATGATAATCGGTGGGATAATACAATGACTTGTCTTCTGTGCAAGACACATCCTAAACTTGCTTGTAGAAATGGTGAGACCCTGGTGAGCCTTCCTCCGGTGGAGTTGGTCAAAGGCAGTAGATGAGGCTGAAATTAATTGAAGCCCCTAAAAGAGTTGAGTTAACTGTGGTAATTGGTGGAGATACCATAAATTAAAGAAAGAGATTTTTGTGTGAGAGTGGTTGGCAAAAAAGGATAGGATAAAGTCATGATCCCCAGCTGTGCGTAAAGTCATCCTGACGTGCCATGTTGAACTCACAGGGGCATGATGGGATATTTTACATTTTTTTAAGGAAACAGCAACATCTGTTGGACACTGTGCAAAGTACTACTATTAAGTTTGGATCTAATTGTTTCATGAATAAATAGAGCCCTCCTTTTATTTCTTTTAGCCTAAGGGTACCCTGAAAAAATTACTGAGATCCCAAGGACACTGTGACGTAAGAAACATTGTGAATCTCTGGAATAATGAAAGTTATGTCCTGAAAAATGGCCAATAACAAAACAATTTTTGTAACCTTAAAGCAAAATCAGGTGACTTCCAATGGTTCAAGTGTAAATGTCATGGGGCAGCTGAAGCATATGCAGCTTGGGCATCGAAACTTTAGCAGGAGCCACTGGTCTTCGACTGTAGGGATAGACATGAAAGGAAGGTCCAACATGGAAGAAAAGTTGAGGGTTCTGGGAGGGTAAGGGAAGCAGAAATGGGTTTTCATGCAAAGGGAATGTGTCCAGGGCAGAAGAAAGCTTGAGAGGCGAAAATGAAATGGTAGATCAGGTCCTGCCACAGGTTGGAGAAGACAGGATGGAAAACAAGGGCGAGAACCTTCCTCTTGGAAGGAAGGGTAAGGAAACCAAGTTAGGAACCTACAAAGTGGTCTAGTAGGACTTGCATGTGTGTTTTTCCTTTTAACTTTCACAACAACCTCAGGAAGGAAGTGTTATCCTCATGTCAGACAGGAGGGAGCTGAGTTTGGGGTAATAAAGAGAATGCAGATAAAGTGCCAAAGATTTTTTGAGACAGAAAAGAGGGAATTTGAGGGAATGTCTTAGTCTCTTACCATAGATTAAGTGGCAGAAACAACAAACACTTATTTCTCACAGTTTTGAAGACTGAATTCCAAGATTAAAGGTGGCTACAGATCCAATGTCTGGTGAAAGCCCACTTCTTGGTTCCTAGATGACCATCTTCTTATTGTGTCCTCACCTGGCTGAGGTGGCAATAGAGCTCTGCAGAATATCTTTTATAAGGTCACTAATTCTATCAGGAGAGTTCAAACTTCCTGACCTAATCACCTGCCGAAGCCCCACCACCGAATACCATCACATAGGGGTTAGGATTTCAATAGATGAATTCTGGCAGGGGACACAAACATTCAGTCCAGAACAGAGGGCTTCTTCTAAATTGCCTCCATCTTTCTCAATAGTCTAGACAGTGCCTCTCAAACTGTGACATGAACACAAATCTCCCGAGAATCTTGTTTAAAATGCATATTTGGATTTAGTTGGTCTGGGGTAGAGCCTGAGAATTTGCATTTCTGTTGTGTTCCCAGTCAACGCCAATGCTGCTGGCCTGACATGGTTATACTGCACTTTGAGTGACAAGATCTAGAAAGCCAACTCATGAGCTAGGAGTCTGTAGAATAATGTCAGGTGTTTAGAGTACTTGATAAATATTTGTTGGATTGTGGCTAAATTGAACAGTTTAGATAAAGGAGTGTGTTTCGGGAGCAAAGGGGGTGGGAACTCTTCCAGAGCAAGGACAGATGCTCTGAGGGAGGGACAATGAGGAAGGCCAGGGGGTATAGCAGGCAGGGAGATGCTGTGGGACTCTGAGGGAGTGTAGTGCTGCCAGTGGTCTAGGGGGTGACATCAAATCAAAATAAAAGTCAGAATTGGGTGGGGATGAGGGCTGGAGGTAGAAGGAAAGCAAGACATATGAGCAGGTAGGGGCATAATCCATGAGAGAATATTCTGGATCAGGTGAAGGATGCAGATGACAAAGTGGAAACAGAAGTATGAAGGCCGTTGAAATCAAAAGCGCTGTTGGGAGATCTAACAGTGGTCTGTAGAATGAGGACAGGCCCTCAGAGACCCCCCAGATCAGGCAAAGTATCCAAATCACCAGAGATTTTTGAAAATACTGACTTCCAGGCCCTCCCCCTAGACATTTGGAGTCTATAGACCTAAGTACGGGCCCCAGAATCTGCATTTTTAGGAAGCTGCCCGGCAGTGGTTCTGATATTGCCGCTGAGGTTGGGGAGAACCCTCTTAACCCCTTAGAGTGAATGAGAGAGAAGAAAGAGCTTGTGGGGGAAGGAAAGGGGCCGAGTGCACACCCTCAGCTAGAGTAGAGATTGCAGGACTCCTCAAGGAAATTTCCAGAGTCTTTGCACATCGACATTTTACATCTAGACAGCTTGATAAATGGCACTACAAAGCTGTAATATTTCATGATTTCTTTCATTGTGATGGTCATGATCAGGCAATCTCTTTTGAAAGATCAAATAGATTTTCTGTTGGCCCGAGTCCCAGTTCATATTTGTCCAATTTAATCCACTTCATAGATGAATGCATCAAATTTCACGTTAATGTTAAGTCACTGTGCCTACTTTGTTGTAGTTCTCTAAGAGAATTTCTCCCTTAAGTTTTTATCCTCTTACATAAGAAGGGTTGTTTTTTTTTTTAATAATAATTTCTAAAATCATAATGAAAAGAGCATGGGGTAGTGGTGAAGGCTACCAGCCGCGGAGCCTGATTTCTTGGGTTTGCACCAGCTCTGCCACTTACCACCTCTGAGGCTGGGGGCCCAGGACCTGAGCCACAGGTGTCAGTGACTTCCTATGTAAAGCTAGAAGCACAACCTCACAGGGCTTAAAACTCTTCAGACAGTGCTGGCCCTATGTAAATCAGCTACGAAAGTTTGCTGGGAGCATCTAGGCCATTCCCGTTGAGAGTTACTACTGAAAGATATGTATTTATGCCATCCTATTGTCTGAACCGTCCCTGTTTCTATGGAGTGTCTCTGTAAGTTCCTGGTCTATATTACTCTTGGGGTCTCAGATTGGAGGGCGGTTAGGGGGAGGTGTAACAAGGTGATGGGTATTAAGGAGGGCGCGTGCTATGATGAGCACTGGTGTTATATGTAACTAATGAATTGTTGAACACTGCATCAAAAACTAATGGTGTATTTACTATACAGTGATTAACTGAACATAATTAAAAGAAAGGAAGGAAGGAAGGAAAGAAGGAAGAAGGTTAGTTAGTTTGCTGGGACTCTGATTAGATCGCCTTGCCCCTGTTGCAGCAACAGGTCACTTACCCTGCGGTATCTGAGAATCTCCATCACTGGCCGACAGCAGTGGGGGGCTTTCAGAGGAAGCCCACACCGTCTGCTTGGGGCTCCAGTCAGAACGGTAGAGTCCAGTTGCCACCACTGCCTGAGTAATGGTAGAAAATTCTATAGGTTCTTCATGTGGAACAGAGAAAGAGATGGGATTGGAAAGCAAAATGACCTTCATGTAACTGATAAGCATTTAACTGAGCACCTACTGAACACTAGGAATGGTGCAGAGGGCCAAGGATATGCAAACACAGACAATGGTTGCTGCCCTCTGAAGTTTGGTTTGATAAGAAAATTGATGCAAAACAGTAAAAGAATTGCTTTCATGAAATGCATGAAAATTCAGGGGTACCATACTATAGAGAGAATTTCTGAAGGTCTTTGGAAGTTACCTATACAAGGATGCAAACACCAGTTTCTTTTGCCTTTTTTTTTAAAGATTTTTTATTTATTTCTTTGACTGAGAGAGAGAGGTCACAAGTAGGCAGAGAGGCAGGCAGAAAAGGGGGGAAGCAGGCTCCCCGCTGAGCAGAGAGCCCGATGCGGGGCTCAATCCCAGGACCCTGAGATCATGACCTGAGCCAAAGGCAGAGGGTTAACCCCTGAGCCACTCAGGTGCCCCCAAACACCAATCTCTATCTAAGATGGGCAACTCATGGTCCTTGAGGCAAACAATGAATCTGGTGGAAACCCAGAATTCCAATTCACAGTTGATTATAACATTTTTCATATCATCCTCATGTGATTTTGAGCTTCCCTGTATTTCTAAGAGACAAAAGCAGTGATCATCCCATTTATAACCGAGAACATGAAGGTTCAGAAAATGTAGCAGTCTTAACCAAAATCATATTTTCGATGTCCTGGAGTGGGGACTGGAGCCAGAACCTCCATGTTATTTGTCATTGCACTGAGCTAAGCTGTAGAAACCAGGACAATAATCTAAGGAATCCTGTTTAATTACAAAGGAGATAAGAGGAAGATGTTCATATGAAAACCTAGATAATGTGATGGTTTTAAATTATGTCTGCTTGGCATGTTAGATGCCTGGTAACTGTAACTATTGTTAAACATCCACCACTGCTTTCTAAACACCAGACACTGCTGTCTGGAGGATCCAGGGGAGAGGATGCTTTGTTTGTGATCATGTAAAACAGCAAACACATTTTCTCTCCCCAGCTTATTCAAAAATTGACGGATGTTGCTGAAGAATGTCAGAATAATCAGCTGAAGAAGCTCAAAGAAATCTGTGAGAAGTAAGCCTGCATTCTCATTCCAGTAGCCTTTGTCTACAAATGTGTTGCACAAAATCTGCTGTTTATTTAACTTTTATCCCCCCTCTTACTTCTGTTTTGACTTCAGAGAGAAGAAGGAGTTAAAGAAGAAGATGGACAAAAAAAGGCAGGAGAAGATAACAGAAGCTAAATCCAAAGACAAAAGTCAAATGGAAGAGTAAGGAGAAAGAACCCCTTCTCCCCTACCTGTCACCTGGGGATTATTTTATTCCGTTCGGGATAAGAACTTCTTCTTTTTTTTTTTTTTTTAAAGATTTTATTTATTTGACAGAGATCACAAGTTGGCAGAGAGAGAGGGGGAAGCAGGCTCCCCACTAAGCAGAGAGCCCAAAGCGGGGCTCGATCCCAGGACCCCGAGATCATGACCCGAGCCGAAGGCAGAGGCTTAACCCACTGAGCCACCCAGGCACCCCCAGGATAACGACTTCATAACCACCTAAAGACCCATCTGTGAAATTTCTCCTCTAATTAACCTTTCCAAAGATCCCTTTTGTAAAGTTTTTAACATGGAAATCATAGAGCAGTTCAGCAAAGAACTAAGGCGCACCCAGGGATCTTTCAGATAAAGATGGAGTAAAGAGTTGTCCTTAGGGAAAAAAAAACAAAAACCCAATCCTCAGTTCCCATGCTGTCCGGCCATGTTCCCAGCATTTAGCAAAAACAGAGCTTGCTTGCCGGTGGGCCGAACCTGCTTTCTGTCCAGAGCTAGCAGGCTGTACCTTTCTTGCAGCAGCAATGAGAATGTAGAAAGTTCTGGAAACTTTCATCTGAAAGTCCGAGGTGCACCTATATGTTGATGCTGAATGACGTCATATAATGATCTAGTTGTCATTTGCTCTTAGGGAAAAGACAGAGATGATCCGGTCATACATCCAAGAGGTGGTGCAGTACATCAAGAGGGTACGTCAGTTAATCTCTCTCTGTTTTGCCAACCACATATGAATGTTCAGCACAGTGTGAGCCTCTGAAGGAAAATGCTGAGCCTGGTATCCGTTTATCACCAGCACCTGGGAGAGCTGCTTTACAGAGCAGCTGTTCTGTAATCAGTGTTTCTGCAAGTTTAATTGCAAACCTATAGGTAAAAAGGGTCATCAAAAAATAGATGTCAAGAATCCTTTCCAAAGACAGGAGCCCAGAAGTATAAGGTCAATAGGAGAGCCCCCAAAAGAACGTGTAGTTGTCATCACTGCGAGGAAAGATGGCCATCTCCAAAGACACTTCTCTGTTTTTCAAGTTGATATTACAGAAATTTTCAAACATTAACAAAAATGTTAATTTTTATTAAATCAACATAATCTATAGATCACCCCCACCTGGACGCTGTGTCCCCCATCACCCAGGACCAACATTTACCAACAGTCTCCTACACTTGTAAGGACAGTTCTTGCTCAAGATATGAAATAATTCAATGTATGCCATAGATCTGAAAAGCTTTCAATTTTTTTCTGAAAACATTCCCTTGCACATTTAGATGAAAATGACTTTCTTTGTAACTTTCTTGTAGTTAGAAGAGGCCCAAAGTAAACGGCAAGAAAAACTTGTAGAGAAACACAAGGAGATACGTCAACAGATCCTGGACGAAAAGCCCAAGGTAAACTGAACCAAGTAATAATACGCAGTAATTTCATTTTCTTTCCGTTCAATTAAAATAAGATCTCTGTAAGTCATGTACTTTGCACACGGTCTCTCAGAGCTGTTCCTACAGGGTAAACTCCTGTATCTTCCTCAACCATGGTGAAAATCTTTCCAGCGATATTCAGTACACATTTATCATCTACTGGTGAGCTTTACACATTGCAAATGCTCAAACCCAGATCCTGACATCTTGGTTGCAGTTGGTCTGAAGTGTGGTTCAGATGTCTTTAAAGTACTTTCCTTCTCTCTCTGCCAGAATAGAGAGAATTAGTGGAATTAACCAGGCGTCTTCGGTTCTGATAAAATGTTGTAATGGCGGACTCTGTCCAGCAGAGGACGTTCTGTACCAAAATCACCCCGGTTTTTAGCCAACAAAATGCTCTCATAAACCAGAAAAAGAAAAAAAAAAAAGAACAAATCTTCCCCCCACCCCCATATAATAGTATATTGTGACTCCTCTTGAAAATTACCTTATCCTTATTGTTCGGTCAAAATCAACTGTTTTTCATTAATATTAAATTTACACAAACTGATCATCTATAAATCAAATACTTTTAGGTTGGCAAACAGCATCTTGATTTTAGATCATTATATACATTTTGATTCATCACTGAATATTTGTCTGTGAAAAAATGTGCTTTTCAGTTTTATTATTTTTCGATGCACGGTTAAAAATATCTACTCTAAAAGGTATTGCTGTTCCATACAAGTACTCTATGAACCTGCAAAGTTTCAATGTTGTTTTCATTTCATTGTATAGTCCATTCATCAATTTACTGCTTATAGAATTTTTTGTGTCTGAGTCTAAATATATCTTTACAGTTTTTTCTGTTCTTCTCCTTTTGTATTTATTAGACAGGAGATTTACTTAATATTTTTAACTCCTGAAGTTTTTAGGCCTGGAAATATAGATGAAGCAGTAATGAAAATCTGAGAATTAATAATTACTTAAACATGCTGCTAATTTTTATGTCTTTCATGTAAACATGCAATTTAAATATTCTTAGCCATCATCTTGAGTTGATTATGCATTATTAATAAGTTTTAGGATAATTTCAGAAATTGCTGTATTTTCCATTTAGGATTGATCTTTCAAAATGTTTGGAGCAAAAGATTTAGGTCCACCTGGAATTTAAGAAACACATTAACACCTTAATAATCAGTCCTAGGTGATATATTCACATATACACATTTTTAATCCATGCTGTCTAAAGTCACATGTCATTACTTTGTACACTGACATAATATATCCTGGTTATGACTGCTATCTCATTAACCAGTTTTTGTATTTGAAAAAGATATATCTCTTCTGAGATATTGTTGTTCCCACAGAGTTTTATTTTGCTTTGTTTTTGTTTGTGGTCTAAAATCGTCAGCTACTTGTCTCACAGATACAATGCAATCAGAAATGTGTTTTGATTATATAACTCGCTATAAAAAACCCTACAAATAGATTCTGTTACTGCATTAGGTCATCATGATTAAAATCAACTTTGGTAGGTGTTAAAGCACCTGTAAACTTCTGCATTTAGTATAACTACACATTAGAAGAATAAGTGTTGGGCAGCATTCATTCGGGTGCATTCTGTGGCAGTTTTACAGAAAACTCAATTAAAACTGGCTTATACAATAATAAACTTAGTAAGTCATATTATTGAAAGTTCAGACATGTCACAGTTTGAGGATTGGTTAATCTAACAGCTCACCAACCTCATCAAGAGTCCAGGTATTTTCAGAATCTCTACCATGCCATCTCACTTTGTTGCCTTTCATGCCTCAGCTATAAACCTATAGTCACAAGATGGCTGCCATAGCTCTATACATCACAACATCACATAAAACCATTCAAAGGCAAAGTCTTCATCTTACAGAATTAAGGAAAACTTTCCTAAATCTTCCTGATACCCTTCTCCCCATTGGCTAAGATTGTGCCGTATACCCATTCCTAAATCACAGGCAGGTGGGTGTCATTTGTATGATTGTTTAGTGCAATTAAGGCTCACTCAAAAGGGTGAAGGGAAGTCCAGCTTCTCCTCAGTATCATAGTCAACAGGCACCTGAACAAAACTGATGTTTTGTTATCAAAGAAATAGAAATAGCAATTAGGTAGATAATTAACAGTGTGTGCCACTACCATATTTATACCAATTTCCCATTTCTTCTTTTTTTGGTCCTTAGCAAGAGGTCTGAAGTGTTTCTATGAATTTATAGTAGTTCTTTGGCCTTCATTTGTGTTTTGTTTTATTTGTAAAATTCTGGGCCTGTCTGTACATGATCAGTTTAGTCTGCCCAAATATAGCTAATAATCAGAATCAGTGTGCTATGGACTGAATTGTGTCCTCCCAGAATTCTCATGTTGAAGCTCTAACCCCTGAAGTCATGGTATATGGAGAAGAGGCCTTTTTGAGGTATTAAGTTTATTGATTCTATTTTTATTTTTTCATTTTTATTGATGTATAGTTAATATACAGTGTTTATATTAGTTTCAGGTGTACAATATAATGATTCAACAATTTATACATTACTTAATGTTCATCATGGTAAATGTACTCTTAATCCCCTTCACCTATTTCTTCCAACCCTCCACCCACCTCTCCTCTGGCTACCACCAGTTTGTAATCTATATTTAAAGTCTGGATTTTTTGTTTCTTCTTTTTTTTTTTTTTAATTTGTTTTGTTTCTTAAACTCTACATATGAGTGAAATCATATGGTATTTGTCTTTCTCTGTCTGCCTTATTTCACTCAGCATAATATCCTCTAGCTCCATCCATGGTATTGCAAATGGCAAGATCTCATTCTATTTTATGGCTGAGTAATATTCCATTGTATAAATATACTTAATTTTTTTATGGGGCGCCTGGGTGGCTCAGTGGGTTGGGCCTCTGCCTTCAGCTCAGGTCATGATCCCGGGGTCCTGGGATGGAGCCCCGCATCGGGCTCTCTGCTCGGCGGGGAGCCTGCTTCCCCCTCTCTCTGCCTGCCTCTCTGCCTACTTGTGATCTCTCTCTCTCTGTCCAAAACAAAACAAATATATATATATATATATATACATATATATATATATATATATACACTTAATTTTTTTAGCCCATTCATCTATATATCATATATATATATATATATATATATATATACTTAATTTTTTAGCCCATTCATCTATGGATGGACACTCGAGTTTCTTCCATATCTTGGCTATTGTAAATAATGCTACAGTAAACATAGGGGTGCATGTACTTTTTCAAATTAGTGCTTTTGTTTTCTTTGGGTAAATACCCAGTAGTGGATACACTGGAGAAGCCATACTGTTTTCCCCAGGGGCTGTACCAATCTGCATTCCTACCAACCGTGTTTGGGGGTTCCTTTTTTCCACAGCCTCATCAGCATTGATTTGTTTCCTTCATTTTTTACTAAATAGGAACAACAGTGATACCTCTCTGCTTTTCATCCATGTTGCCCTTACTACCATTTTGTGTCTGGATTTGAAGGTTGCCCTTGGAGATTTTTGGTTTCATGTCAAATGAAAGCATTTATTAAGAGGTGCTCTTCAAGGCTTAAGAAATGTTGTGCTTTACAACCATGACTTTAACAGTAACACAAGAAATCATGACAGTTAATATTGTAGGACACCGTGGCTAATCAAAGGAAATGTCTGTGATAAGAAGGAACAATAATAAACAGTGAAATGAATAAGATAAAATGTAGGTTATGTGGAGAAAGCACAAAGCACAGGGAAGCAAATATAGGCAAGTGAAAGTCCAGACCGGCATAGCATTCATCCACACTCCTGTAATTGTTGGATGTGGACCAGAAATAGGATAGCACTGGCTTTGAAATAATCCCTCTTCACATCCAGTATCAGAATGGCCTTTTAAAGCTAGATATAGATATGAGGGAAATTAACAAAAGCAGAAACAATAAAGAAAGAACAGTAACTCAAGGGAATGAGACCAACCAGTAGTATTTATAAAAGGTTAACTGAGTCCGTTGCATTCAGTCAGAAAGATGAGAAAGTGGAATGGTTTTATGACATCTAGAAATTTATGAGCTGTTCCATCACTGAATGTTGGACAAAGAAATTGAGTTGACTCTATAGTAGGTAATATTAAAGAT
The DNA here is from genome assembly GCF_963455335.1 of Martes martes. NCBI lineage: Eukaryota > Metazoa > Chordata > Mammalia > Carnivora > Mustelidae > Martes > Martes martes. The sequence goes on from NC_137896.1 coordinate 33,322,258, forward strand.
AATTACAATCTTCCTATGAAGAGGAAAGCATGACTAACTTTGCCAGAGGTTACTGAGGGGAGTAGAGTTCTTTCTTCAGGTATTTTAAGATGCAATGAGCAGTTTTATACCTTGAAAACAATCAGGGCTAATCTTTTGCCTACAGCAAATATATACACTACATGGCATCATATGTCTTCCCATTTGTTAGTTTCTTTCACCAACACGTCAAATATAATCACTTAGTTTCTCTTCGTCCACTTATTCTAACTAATGTAATAATGTGTTTAATGTTCCTAACCTCCTCCAAAACAGGGAGGAAGCTATTTTTACATGCCTATATTTTCCTAGTATTACTATTTTGAGCTGTTCTGAACCACAATTACAAGCTGCAGAGTTTTCCAAGCCTTTGATAACCAAACAACTCCTTGAAAATTGAACAAGTTTTTTTTTAACAAAAGAAATTTGAAAACCCAATTGCTGAAAGACAACAGCTCTTCAATGGCAAGGAGTTCTGGCTGGATGTAGACCGAACTACATATGAAGATTAATCCAAAGTGTAACCTTCTAACCTTTTACTCGACCACGGGCTTATGATCTGTAAGTATCAACTCAAGTTCCTAAAATTGTTACCATCCTCCAATAGAACAGTTGGAAGATAATGGGCCTCAGTCAAGACCATTTCATTTCCACACTGGGACCAAGGACTTCCATTCTACTGGCACATATTTGGTAAAGAACCAAATTTGGCCAGACACAGTGTGAAAATTTATTTTAGAATGTCCAACTTTGTGACATGCACTAGGCCTTTTTCATATATAGACTCTATTTTTTCCCCCACTAAAAAAGAGATCAATGAGTCTTTTCCTTTTGCATGTAATTCTTGAAGGTATTGGGGAAAATGGAAGTAGGTGATTTCTAGAAGCAACTCAATTTGATGTGGAATTACACTATGCATTCCTGTGCATAAGTCCTTCTGAAATTTCTTAAGTTACAAACAGCAGTAGACATCCTTGAAAGAGAATACCCAGTTCCTTTTCAGTTAAGTTCTAAATTCTGAAGAAATGTTCAGTTGCATGTATCCTAGCAGTGAAATATTTAATTCAGTCCCTGAGGGTATGCTATTTTCAGCTTTGTTCAAGATGTGTCTTTTTATGAAATCCATAGCTGTGGAGTCCTTAAGATGGGTGCAATAAACCCCACCAATTATATAGGTGACATAATAGGTTTCCTTGGGATTTCCATCCCTGGGTTTGCCAAGACCATTAGGAAAAGTATATATGTATACAAAGGGTGACAGGAGCAACTGACAACCCAACTGCCAGTAGAGAGAAACCATACCTTCTGTGGTCACGTCCAACTCTGAACTGATTGATTATAAAAAGGACACTCTGCCTTTCTCCTGAACACTTTGAAAAGATTTATTTAACATGTTGAAGCATCGTTAATCAGAGTTGCCCCAAATCTGTTGCAAATATTCCAATGTATATTGATCACTTTGCAGCCACTCGCTCTCATTACAAGAAGAGGGGACTTTTTAATGAACCATCTCCATAACCTCATAAAACAGTCAATAAATCTGGAATTTACTTTTCCTCTGACAGTTAATTTGTCTTTGATACTTCTTAGGACACAGGTTTTCTGTTTTAAATTGAGCTCATCAATAAGAGAGAATTTCAGGAAGCTTTAGGGCATTTTAATTTATAGTGAAAGAACATTTCATCATGTGGCCTACTGGCTCTTATTTTTTTCCTCTACCAGGGGAATATAGACTGATTTTCCTCATTTCCCTGACATCTTTGAATGAACAGGATGAGTGACTCATCCCTCTGAGTGAAGTTAGTCTTGTCAGATCTACCACTGAGCCCTGAGACAGAACTCTCAATGAAGATTCAGTCCTGCCTTCCCAGTGTTCAGGGAGAAAGAGACTAGGGCATTTAAAGTAAAAGCCTCTTCCTTACATGATTCATTTGTGTGTTCCCTGATCCTTTGCAACTTGATGGGGGAAATGTGGATTCTCCCTGCCATCGCCCATTGGACCTCCTCAACAAAGCCAGACCACAGAGTGCAAATTGGCTGCCTGTTGACTATGTTTTGCTCATTGTCAAGTCTTGGTAGACCCACCCAATGGTTTGGCTTTTTTTGTGTTTTTTTTCCTGTGGAAGAAACTTTTTTCCCCCATTGTTATCAATGTGAATAACTGCCTCTTAAAAAATGTAGTTATTCATTATTTTCTTGGATGTAAAGCTAGGATACATTGACTCTTCTGGGCAGTGCTAGAACATTAGAACAGTTTGACTCTGTCTCCTCCTGATTTATTTTTGAAATTTATTAATGATTGTGTACACATCTCTAAACAAATAAGACATTCTTATACTATGTTATACTGTGAGTGTTGATTTAGACTTATCTACATATTCACAAGATTTTTCGTTCAGCATTCTATCTTGTGTCTCAGACTGTCCATTTGGGACCATTATTTTCTACATCCTTTAGAAGTTCCTTTATACAGTCTACCAATGACAAACTCTTTGGGGGGTTTGGTTTTGTTTTCATTTTTGTCTGAGAACAAATATGTCTTTATTTTACCTTCATTCTGGAAGGACACTTTGACGGAGTATAAAATTTTAGGCTGGAAGTTATTTTCTTTTAGCACACTGAAGATAAAATTCCCCTGTCCTCTGCTTTCTCTTATTATGGAGAAGCTGTTAGTCTTAGTGTAATTCTTTGATAATAGCTTGTATTTTTCCTCCTTTTCTTGCATTTAGGATTTTTTTGTGTGTGTTTGTTCTATGCAGTTTTTCTAAAATGTCTCTAAATATGTATTTGAGGTGGCTGGATGGGTAACTTTCCTCACTTCTGTAGCAACTCAGCTGTCGTGTCAGTAAAAATGGCTTCCATCACATTATTTACATATAAAATAAAATGAACCTTTACTCCTTCAACTCAGTCTTGTAACTCTTTTCAGTATTTTCCATCTTTTCATTTCTCTGTGCTACCCAGTGGACAATTTTTCTCTGACCCCTTTTCTAATTCACGAAAAATTTGTTTACACTGCTCTTCTACTTTTCTACTGGGTTTTTAATCCTAGCTTTTGTGTTCTATTTGATTCCATAAGTGCTATTTGGTTTATTTTCAAGTCTACTCTCTGTATGTTTCACTTACTGTAGGGAAAGTTTCCCCTAAGGTTCCTCATTCTGTACAGGGCACAGGCTTTGAGTTGTGGCCCCACCGTACCAGGCTTTCAAAAGATGGTTTCAATTTCCAGCATTAGCAAAAGCCCATCAGAGCAAAAGTGGCTTCTCTATCTATGTTTGAGGTTCTGCAGTTTGGGCCAGATCATTCTTTAAATTTTTACAGTTCTTAGGTTCTTTGAAGAAAATATTTTCAATCTCGAATCTAGCTTTTTTAGTTGTTTTCAGTGAGAAGAATGGTCCAAGTAACCTAACCGGGAATAGAAAATCCCTACATGGTCTTTCTAATATGTTTAAATTCATTAATATCTGTATTGATTGGAGTTCACCTAGAGAAGCAGAACCTGCAAAAGACTGAATCTTTACCACAGAGCCGAACACACACACACATACCTGGACCAGGAGTCAGAGCAACCAAAGAAAGGCCCAAAGAGAAGGGAAAGTAATTCCAGACCCCATTCAACATATCTGCAAAAACATGTGTGTGTTATAGATGGCCACTGCCTCCCTCCTCAGCCCTCCACCTCTCGGGAGAGTCTCCCCTGTAGCTCACCTTACCTGGAAAGGGAACTCTGGGAAATGTAGTTCAGCCTAGGCCAGTCAGCATATTACAAAATCCTCATGCTATTATTTAATACTTGGAAATCTTAATAATTTCGAGGCACCTGGGTGGCTCAGTCATTTAAGGTCCTGCCTTTAGCTCAAGTCTTGATCCCAGAATCCTGGGATCAAGCTCCACGTTGGGCTCCCTCTTCAGTGGGGAGCCTACTTCTGCACCATCTCCTCCCAGCTCCTCCTCTCTCTCACTATCTCTGTCTTTCTCCCTCTCAAATAAATAAATAAAATCTTTAAGAATAAAAATAAATAATTTCTCTTTAATAATTAGATTATATAAGGGTATCTGGCTGACTCAGTCAGTGGAACATGTGACTCAATCTCAGGACTGTGAGTTCAAGCCCTACATGGAGTATAGAGATTACTTAAAAATAAACCTTTAAAAAAATTAGATTATATGATTACAGAGAGCCAACCTTAAACAAATCTCTAGGGCAGAGAAGGGGCTCCCCAGGCCTGCATGGCGTTCCCCAGGCTGCCTCATGGATTCCTGCTACTCATGAGCCCCTGTAAGGCATCTGGGTTTGAGACTTCAACAAAATTGGAATGGAGATTCACGTGGTTGTCATTGATTCCTCCTCCTTTTCTCTACCCCATTAATGAAATTCTTTCCCCTTTCTTTGTCCTTACTTTCTTTCTTAAAGATGAGGAAATGTGAGAGTGCAGTGATGGGTTTATAGTTTGGAGGGGAGGGTATCCAAAGAGAATACTCATCACCTGCTAGAGCAGAGAGTGTATATGTTGATGGGGTTCAAAGTCTTCCCACCAAGAACTGTGATCAATATCATGAATAAGATTGCCCTTAACAAAAGAGTTCACACAACCCTGGATGACCCCCAAAATCTTTTGGGTTCACTTCTACCCCGTGTGCCTATCATTGAGCATGATTTATGTGAATTTTGCCAATAGTAATTAGAGGATTTGACCCAAATGTATCTTTAGTTTGTTCTTAAAGCCCTGCTTTGGTATAACCAGAATAATAAAAAGAGTCAAACATGCACCCCTTAAATACTATTTAAGGCAAGGAATGTAAAGATTTCATTACCTCAGGTACCACTACCTGATTTTACCATGGCCCTCAACATTTTCAGGGGAAGGATGGCCAATTCAAACTACAAGAAATATGTGCCTGGAGAATATCTAAAAAGGAGATGTCCTGGTACTTTGAAACATTTGATGAAGTAGCATGCGGAGACCAGAGAAAAAGCTATTGCAGAAGGAGAAATGCATGACCAGGGAGCCGAAAAATGCTAAAGGAAATTTCAGTTCAAAATGGGAAAAACAGTTTCTAAAAGCAAGAGTCACATTTTCTGTTTCCCACGTATTCTGCCTAAGGTCATATTAATGTAGCCAACCTACCACTTGGAGTCCTGGAGTCTTCTACACTTATTATAATCATTTGCTGAGGATAATCTTTGAATTTGGTGAGGAGGTCTTTGAGTTTGTAGCTGAAACCCAGGTTCAAGTAGTATTTCTGTATTCCAAAGAGTTTTACATTTCAAAGAGTTTTATTAATAGAGTTGGATTTCTGCTAATACTTGTGATGGAATAATAAACAGATCCTGGTGTTTCTGACAGTTTGCATGCATTCTCCACTACATACCCTCTGTGACCATCACATACACACATGCACACATGCACACATGTGTTCACACACAAACAACTTGATACAATTGGAGAGAAGCTTACTATGTTTAACTATTTTGGCATCAAAATGGATTTTGCCTTCCAGAATTATGCTAGCATAGGAGAAATCCTGTCTCAGATAGTAGCCAGCAGCATGTATATGGTTTTGGTGACATGGAGAAAATAGGAAATATGTTGTCTTCTAGCTTTGGCTGGAATGGATTTTTTTTTCCTTTGAATCTCACATATTTTTTTAAGTAGTTCTTAGATTTTAGGAACTACATAATGAGCTGTTGCAATTTTTTAATTGATTATTGGGACTTTCTTCTAGGTGAGATCACAAATACTGCAGGACTTGCAAAATGCTATGGAAGGGTTAGGACATCTTTAGAATTGTTAAGGTACCAATTGCAGCACCATTACTCCAGTCAAAGCCACCATCATTTCTCAACTGGATTTCTCAATAACCTCCTAAATGGTCTTCCCACTTCCACATAAATCAGCTCACTCCCCACTTCAAGACTATTTCATGGCTCCCATCTCTCTGAGAAATAAAAGTCTACAAGGTCCAACATGATCTGACTGCACTTTGCTGTATCTCCTCTTCGTTTCCTCATTGACCTCCTCTCTGCTCCAGCCATTCTGGCTTCCTTGTTGGGACCCAACAAGCCAAGCCAATGTCACCCTGGACTGTTGTATGGACCTCTGTCCAGAATGTTCTCTCTCAAGGGTCTGCTTGGGCACCTCCCTTCTATGGCTCAAGTCTTTGCTCAAAGCTTTCTTTTCAAAGAGGCCTTCTATGATTGCTTTACTTAAATGTGCACTCTTACCACCACTTCCCCATTCCTGGTATCTCCTCTTCCTTTTATTCTGCTCTACTTTCTGTGTTTCAGAGCATTTCTCACTTTCTCTCATTAGGTCATTTACTTCTTTCTTAGGTGTGTTGTTCAGTGTTGATCCCTCCCCAGTGGAACACAAGCTGCTTTTACATTGGAGGGCAGGGGCTTGGACTGTTTTGCTCACTGATGCTCTTGAGTTCTAGGCACCGAAGAACAATGCCTGGCACATAGTTGGTGCTTGATACATATTTTTTAACAAATGAGTTATGTAGAGGTCTAACAAAACTAACATCATGTATTTAAAAAATAGTTTTCTCTCTTTGAAACAGAAAAGTGTAGCCATTCAGCCCAGACTCATTGGGCTGCATTGTTCAGTTGCTGTCAGGGATTCAATTCAATCTCTTTTCAAGTTTCTTGGCAGTAGTGCGATTTTGTAAAGAATTTTTTGAAACTACTAGTTGCAGTCATATTTAACATCTAATTCCTACAGAGGGCAGGCAAGAACCAAGGACAATTCCATTGCCAATCCCATTGCGTTTGTGGTTGGAAGCATTGGAATAGACAAAGGAGATGGAGATTTTCAATCTCCATTGTAGAAGGTATTCCAAGAGAGCTCCCAGACCAAGAGTTTGAAACAGCCAATGATTAGAAATCAATTTCAATGCCACAAAAATGACAGCCTCCCTTTTTTTCCCACACAGGGGGACGGTTCCTCCTCATTCTTGTCGGAAACTTGCCATGAGGATCCCTCTGTTTCCCCCAACTTTACTCCCCCCAACCCTCAAGCTCTCAAGTGGTGACCACCGTCCTTCCGGCCAGGTAGGACTGGATGGGAGGGGTCGCTTTTGAGAGAGGGGTGGCATGTGGCCATCAGGCTTATAGGCATCATGGACTGCTCCTTTGTTTTTCCCACTGCCCCGGACCCCCACCCCCACCGGCCTTTCTCTACATTCCCATCCTTTTCCTGCCACAGTTTCTAGCTATACCCATGATGCACCTGATTCATCTTTACCTGTATTCCCCTGGTGTTTATTTTTTCATCATTGTTCTCTCTCTTCTTGATATCAATTCCATTCTCCACTATTGTCTTCTTCCTCTCTTCATTTTATTTCTCTAGTTGCAAAACTGGCTTCCTTTTAGAACTCGATCTTTCTCTCTTACACTCGTGCTGTTATTTCTGCTTTTGAGACGTTTTTAAGTTCCTACTTCTCGCAGCCTTGGTTGCCCACAGTCTTACTGTCTTAAACTCCAGTGGGATTAAATTAACTCTCAAGGAGTATTCCTGAACCACTCTATTCGATTGACTACACCTATCCTTTTAAAAATCCAGCTAAATCATTGTATTCCCACATGATATTTTGAATTCAGGGGATAGCTTGGGATTTCCTGATTCTCTAAAATCAAGAGCTCTTGAAAAGACCTCACTAATAGGGATGCCTGGGCCAGGGGCTGCTGGTTCGAGCAAAATGAAGGTCAGATGTTTAGAGAGGATTTTAACTTGCCAGAGGAAATGCATTATGAAACCTGCTGTATTCCTCTTGCTAATAGGAAAACTGGCCAAAGCCATTCCAATGCATGTGCATTTCAGGGAGAAAAGCGGTGTTATTGTGATGGTAGAGAAAGCAGAATACATCTATTCTGATGTATTGAAAGCAGAGACCTACAACGAGGCTTATGATGTTTTCATCTTCAAGCACTCGATCTGTGAAGCAGTACGTTTAGAAACATGTCGAAGAATTAGTGAAAACAACTTCACTGGGGGGAAAATAAAAGCTGTAATTTCTTTCTTGTTCTCTACATCCATCAGCACAGGCAGTGGTAGTTAGCTCAACACTTCCCAACTTCAGTGAGTGTATGAATTACCTGGAGATCCTATGAAAATGCAGATTCTGATTCCGGGGGTCTGGGTGGGTCCTGAGATTTGAATTTCTCACCTGATTCCAGGCCATGCCCTTGCTGCCACATTTCCATGGATCCCGTTTGAGAAGCAGGGATCTAGTACATTCTTACCCCTCCTGGCTTTAGCACCTGCAAGGAAAATCTTTAAGCTGCTTTCCTGCTGGTTTATTGTATTTTGAGTTTGGGGCCTCATCACGAGCCTGACCCTTTGAGAATTTTTTATTTTTTTTACTACAGACTGTGACACTAGAGAAAGGTGGAGAATGCCATTTCAGAGCAAAGTCCCAGCCTGGCTATGAATTCCATCCATGTCCCCCCCAGCTGTGATGCTCTGGTTCCTGTGGTGACCTTGTGATAAAGCCTACATGGAAAGGCAGGGGTTGGGGGCGAGCGGGCAATATTGATTTCTCCCGGAAGGCATCAGGGAGGGAGACCTTGACAATGACTTCTTCAGCTGGCTATAAATGTTCAGGGTATTTTTTTAAGTCATCAGGTATCAGCATCGTTGGATTTTTTTGCTTGTTTGTTTTTGATGTTTGCTGTTACTGGTGTTTTTGAAAGTTATTGTGAAACATTTCATACCACAGGTAGAATATTGAATTCTCTCTGAGGAGGTAAATGGCAACGGAGCTCAGAACCCATGACTTGGGTTTTATTTTTCAAAACAAATGCAAGAGAGACCTAGGGACCACATTTTAGTTGCTGGGCTTCATCAGGCTCCTAATGGCTGGTCCTCGACTTGTTTTTCCTTTAGAAGGTCAACTGAGCTTCCTGAGTTACAAAAATATTTGTTTTCAAAAGAGACAGGTATTCCCACAATACCTGGGCATTGAGAAAATCTTTAATCACATCATTAGTTTGGTCCTTTCAGCTTTTCACATATAAAAGACAATATAAAAATAAACCAATTTCACATGTTCTGGGGGAAAATAGGTTTCATTGTTAATACAGAACAAAAAATTGCACTGTTTTGTATCTGGAAAAGAACAAAAAGTACTTCTCCGCCAGTATATGAAAGGTACATTTTTGGACCATGTTTACTATTTCCCCCAAATGTTTCTCGCTTACCTCATACCTTCCCATTGATAGACTACCGCTGAACACAAAATGAATGAATCAAAAGTAATAGTAGATAAAGCCATCCCGCATTTTCTAGAAAAGAGTGATTTTTTTCCCTCTAAGATTGATACCAAGAGTACTCTTCATGTAAATACGTGAAATTTCACATTTTTAAATTTGTGAACGCGAACCTTCACTGATGAAAATTTTATTTCTCGGTATCCACTAGAGATTAATGAATGGAGCTGTAAAGGTTAGTCATCCTTTTAACCACAGTAACTTCTATTTTTTGGTAAATACAAATTACTAGACAACAAGATTGCAAATAAAAAAGGATGTTTGCTCATTTTGTGTATATATGGACCTTTGCATAAAGATATGTGTGTGTGTGTGTGTGTGTGTATACATATATATACACACCAATGTCTATAAAAATGCTGGCGATATAGCGTTGGAAAGTTTTCAATTTATGCGAAGAATTTATTAAGTGCCTTCTTTATTCTGGGCTGTGCCAATATCGATTTCAATAGAGAGCACAAAAGAGCAAAAAACACAGGTCCTACTGCTTTTAAATAATAAAGAGCAATTCAAGGCCATAGAAGAGCATTAAAAAGTTTTTCTCCCCTGATGTTTAAATAATAACAGAAACAACTAGCAGTTATTGAGCACCTACTATGCTGCCAAGCACCTTCAAAGCACATCACATGTGTTATCCTAGTCGTCTGGACATTGCACAGTAGAGGAAATTAAGGTTCAGAAAAATTAATAAACTTTCCCAAGGTCATACGAAGAGTGTCTGACCTTGGAGACTGCATGTTGTGTATTGTGCCCTTCAGCTTTTCCAGTACATATCTGAAGCTATGATTTTATGATCTAGATGTCAAGGGTGTGATATCTCTTGCTCACATTTCATGGACAGGCAAACAATAAAGGTACATTATCTTTGCCTCAATATAAACATCTGTAAAATGGGGAGATTACCTAACAGGCTTGCTGTCCAAGGAAGGAGATCTCTCTGAGTGGCTAGAAGGGAGATTCACATACACCAAACACTGTTTCTTTCCTGGTGGTATACTCCAGCCTTCAAAAGATCACAACCCAATCTGGCCAGGGATTGAGCCCCCAAAATGATCACAACAGCAAAAGGATTTAAATCTCATAGGCAAAATGTTCAAGTTTCTCAGTATCCCTTGTTTCTAAACCAATGTCTTAGAGAAGAAGTTTTCGCAGGACTAGATGTTAGAACACCCATGCAAACCCAAGGCTCAGCTCTGGGTTTCACTGTTGGCTGCAGCTCCCAGGCCATGGGTGAGAGGCAGACCACTGTTTTCTGTGCTCATCACATCCAGTGGGCAAGTAATGCCCCACAGAGATGAGACTGAGACTCAGTGTGGCCTGTGCAAGTGGGTTAAAGGATTTTGAGACAACCTTCTCCGCCCATGGCTCTTAGGGCTCACCGCTCCCCTCTGTAAAGCACGAGGATTGAGGATGGACACTCTCACCCCCTCCCAACCCTGACTCTCTGCCTCCCTCCTTTCTTCTCTGCTCCATCCAACTTGTGTGTATGGGTGCTGAGTTCAAACCTAAATTGCTTTACTTCCCTGAAGATCTTCTTGCCTCTCTCTACTCTCTGCATGGGTCCCTGTAGAACACCCTCACTAACTACCACCTCCTTCTCCCTCTTGGAAATTTGTCTCCTGAATGATGTGAGATAGAATTTAGGGTACACATTGGACTTTGTGCCAAAGTTAAGTGGTTGTTTATATGGCTTTCATTTATTCATTCAAATAATATGTACTCAGCCCTGGTGTTTATCCTTGAAGTGACTAGGAAATCTAAAGGAACATCTTGGAAGAAAAACATCTTTTTTTTCAGATGGGTTTTAATCCTCTGTCATGTCACAGGATACGGTTTCTCCTTTTGCTCCAGAGTTTGAGTGAAGGGAACTGCTTTGAGGTAACTCACGAAACATTTAAGTAAGAAACAAAGGAAATTTTCCTAGTGTAGGAACATCTAAATGCCTAGATTCCCAAGGGTTATTGTGGATCTCTTCAAAGATCTTTAAATATGGCAACAAAAAGGCTGTCTACAAGCAACCTTTTCCTGACCTCCTTTGTGTCCAGAAAGTGTACGATTAATTAAACCCAGAAGTTTGCCACTGAAATAATAGGTATGAGATCCAGAGAATTCAAGGTGTTGGAGGACTCATTAAATAGGGTTGCATAAATATCATGCTGAAAGATTTAATGAGTCCATAGAGTCACTTATAGAGCAATGAAGCTGAGATGACCTAGAAAAAAATAAATTAGAATCGATATTGTGCTTCCGAATTAACAACTATAGATTGCTATATTAGCACCTGAGATGAATTCTATAATTACATCTTAAAGCATCTTCGTGTTCTCATCCCAGGCAAAATGAAAATTGCTTATTTTTAGCGTTTTACTTGCCAGTCATCAAAATGCATGTATATAGGCGTATTTATTTCTGTGATCTTGAGGAACCATGAAATGCTTTAAGGAGTTACAACTACGTAAATAGTGTTCGTTTTTTCTCTTTGAATAATTCAGCTAATACTTACTGGATGCCTGCTGTATATCAGGCACCAGGCTAGATGCTGGGACAAGAAAGCAATGCAAAAAATATGCAAAGCTTGCCCCCCACCTCAGATTGCTTGCAGCCCAGCGCAGCTCTGTCCTAGAGAACTTTCTGCAGGGATGGAAATGTTCCGTGCCTGAGAGCTCAATGCAACAGCCACCAGCCACAGGTGGTTAGCAAGTATCTGAAGTGCACTAAGGCAACTAAGGTATTGAATTTTAATTGTATTTAAATCATATTTAAATGTAAGGACAAATAGACACATGTGGCCAGTGGTTAATATACAGGCAGCACAGAAGGTATGCTTCATCTTAATTTCTAATATGTAATCTACCTTTCTTTAAAGGATGCCAGGGTGTGGCAGGGGGGGTGCCTGGCCCTCAAAACTCTTCATTTTGACCCAGGTCGTGATCCTCAGGTCCTGGGATGGAGTCTCACATCCAGCTCTGCACTCAGTGGGGAGTCTGCTCGAGGATTCTCTCTCTCCCTCTCCCCCTTCTGATACACACACACACACTCTCTCTGTCTCTCTCTCTCTCAGTCTCTCTTTCTGATGTAAATAAAAAACACTTTTAAAAAGTAAAAGGTTCAAAGGATTTGTGTTAGAACAAAAAACGCTGTAATCATCACTATAATAGAGCTGTTTATGGGGGAAGAAGGCCTGACACAACTAGGGGAAACCAAGGAAGGCTTCCCAGAGGTGGTACCCTTGACCAGTAGGATTAAGTAGAAGTTTATCAAGCAGAGGAGCAGACAGGAAGGAATTCCTTGTGACCTTTTGACAGAGCTTGAGGTATGAGTATCGTGTTAACTGTATGGAATTGCATTTTTTGCGTGCTGTATTAGTCAGTTTGGGCAGCCATATCAAAATATCTCAGACAGGGTGGCCTAAACAACAGAAACTTCTCTTCTTACACTTGTACAGTGTAAGGTCCAAGGTCAAGGTGCCAGCAGGCCTGGTTTCTGTGAGACGTCTCTCCTCGGCTTGCTGACACTGCCCTCTTGCTGTAACCTCCTGTGGCCTTTGACCTGCCCTTGTGCCCACAGAGCTCTGGAGTCTCTTCCTCTCATAAGAACACCAGTCCTATCAGATTAGGACTGCATCATTATGACCTCATTTAATTTAATCACATCCCTAAGGACCTCATCTCCAAATAAGTCGCATATGTTGGGGTTTCAACATAAGAGTTTTGAAGAAACACCATTAGGTCCATAAAACATGTCATTCATTCAATAAGCAAATATCTTTTTCTATGGGTTCTTTCCCCACCCCCTTCCCCTAGGGAGGTGAGACATACCTCACACTCAGCTCACATAAATTTATAGAAAAAGTGTCATCTATTGATCTAGCATATGATGATTCTAATCACTGCTTTTGATTTACCCATTGATGGATACATAGAGTTCTAGAAAAAACATCTAAATTAAGTGTGCATGTCTCAGAACTCAAACATAATTAAATATTGCTCAAGCAAATATTAATATTACTTTTCCTTTATTCTCTGAAGACAAGCCAGTGGTAAGTTGGAGTTGGTCAGACTAGCTCACAAGACGTTAATTTTTAAATTTTTCTGGGATGCTGTGAGCCAGTGGTTAAAAGCGGCCATTATAAAAATGTAAATTACAAACACTTACCATTAAACAAATTACATTAAAAACAAAGATAACAGACACCCAAAACTCAGCTCACAGATGTATGCAAGGTTCCTATTGCCACTTACCACAGCCGCAAACACTGTTACCCATCTGTTACAAACAAAACAAAACTTTCTGTGGAAATGTGATTTATTACCTTTTTAAAGCCTGTATTTCTTTGTTTCCTTCACCAGAAAGGGGCCGTGCTGCCTTCCTGACCCATGGACTCTCAGTCCCTGCATATAAAATATTTTGGGGACAACAGAAAAGTCCCCTAAAACATAAATGTAGCATTAACAACATCTTTCTAACCTATCCAGCCGTGTCTTCTACTTCAAAATTGCCTCAGCTGTAACATAATATCCCTCCCACTGCTAATACTACCCTGCATCTATTACTAAGCTTATACTCAACTTAGCTCATTCATTTGAAAGGGGACACTTTTGCTCCTCCTAAAAGTTTTAAGTGACAATAAGTGAAATAGAATAGGAAACCTCTGGGATAAATAGCGGTTTTTGGGTTAAGCTTTATTTTCTGTAGGAAACATTTCTCCCCACTGTTGCTCTTTTTTTTTCTTTTTTTAAGATTATATTTATTTATTTGAGGACAAGAGCAAGATCGAGAGAGAGAGAAGAGAGAGCATGAGCGGAGGGACGGGCAGAGGGAGAGGGACAAGTCGACTCCATGCTCGGCGGGGAGCCTGACACAGGGCTCCATCCCGGGACTCCAAGATCATGACCTGAACAGAAGTCAGACACTTAACTGACCGAGCCACCCATGCGCCCCTCCACTGTTGCCTTTTTGTACCACTTACAGATAAGTAAGAAGGTGCTCATGTTTTGAAAATGAAATGCCATTTGGCAGAATTCACACCCAATCGTTGACAAACACTGCAGTTAAATCTCTAAAATCTGAAGCCCAGGAAGTGAAAGTAGCTGTCTAAGGTGACAGAGCAAATAGGGGCTTAGTTTCCTGCTCCAAGTAGATACATCAAATGGACACCACAATGCATCTTGCTTTTTTCACGAAAATCCTGTTCATTTAGGATTTCTTTTATCACCATAACACCCTATGAGGCTCTTATGAGGGTGATTATAGAAGAAGAAATTCAAGCAGCAAAGATTAAGTGATTGTAAGTTTTTACCCTTTCCCTGGGTATAGCCTACATTCACAAAAATCTGAGAATCATGAATCTAGAACACATTTGAGCATAGAATGGCTACAATCCTTGGCAAGAGAGGGAAAAGAGAAGGGATCCCAAGACTGAGATCCAGATAACTCCTCATTTTAAGAGTTCGGAGAGAGAGCCTGAAAGAGAACAAAGAGGTACAACCTGTGAAATAGGAGGGATACCAAGACTGTCAGAGAAGCCAAGAGGAAAAAATGATGCAGTGTCTACAGTGACTGAGTGGTACAGAAAGGTGTCCTTTGACTTTAACCAGGAGGCCTGGGTGCTTTTGGTATTAGTGATGGGTTGGTGGGAACGTGAGAGTGAGGACCAGATAAGAGGAGGATAAACAGGAAAAAAGGGATGAGGGTCTGTTTATCTAACACTCTCCCAGAAGCCCAGACTTGAAGGGAAAGAGAAATCTGGAACATTGGAATAAGGGAACATCCATTGGCGAAGTGATTAATCGGTACTTCTAACTCATGGTCCAGTCTAGTTTATCATGAGATGACTAAATAGATCACTTATTTTAGTTTATCATGAGATGACTAAATAGATCACCTATGTTACTATTTGTCAGGATTGTGTTTTTCTCTGACGAATCAGAGTTCCTCAGTGGAAGAACGAGATCTTAATGAGCGTACAACATAAACTATCAAGAACTATCAAGAACAGTAAAGGGTTTCCCTAGACACTGGTTAAATGTTGGGTCATTTTTTTCTTGGTATTTAGTACATTAGCAATAATACTGGTAGAGCTTGTGTGGTGATCCCCAGAGCTGACCCACAAGGGCCCAAAGCCTGCAGTGGTGGCTACACAAAGCATAGGTAGGTGAAGAGACTTCCGCATTTACCGTCCTCTAATTAGAATTCACTCTGCCTTGTGTAGCAATGAAACTACTTTGCACATAATAAACGGATACATTTTCTTTTCTCTTTAAGCATCCTCCTTCCCTCCCTATTCTTCCTGAATCATAGCTCCAGGAAAGGGAAAGAGGAGGCTCCCTGAGGGAGAGGATTCTCATTAGCAGGGCAGAAATCTCGAAAAAGAAGAGATTTCAATAGAGGAAGGGATTTCTCCAAATTCCTTTAGCTTCTTTGAACACAGACCAGCCTAAGGGGCTGGATTCTTACCATACACGCAGTGATGACAGGGCTCAGGGTGGGCCACCGAGGAGGAAGAAAGTGTACCCCTTCCCACCCTGAGAACTGTGGGAAGAAGTAGAGCGAGAGAAGAGAGCAGAAAGTGAGATTTGTATGTACCTCTGTCACTTTTCCTCTACGGGTCAAAATCTGGAAGGTTCTCATATCATGTGCATCTCAGAGGGAACAGAAATTGTCCTGTGTGCCCTGGTGACAAAAAGTGGTGGTATTGAGGGAGCTGGTGGAAGCCCAAGAACAAGACAGAGATGCTCCCTCAGACCAGTTGGCTCAGACCATGGACTCAAGCAGTGACAACCAATCAATCACCCCAGGGGGCCAGCAGCCATTAGTCTGTGGAGAAATCTAGAGTAGCCACTTCACAGCAGAGACCTGTGAGGATATAGAAGGAAGCCTTGTGAGTCTGAGCCTGCTGACTCTTCTTCTCCCGCTTTGAAGGCAGTCTGAGTTCTGAAATAGACTTAGCCGCCATTTCGAGGAGCTAGAAATCGGAAGGACATTTTTGAAAAGCTGAACTTCACCCAAAGAGACTGATTCATGCAAGAATCTTTTAAAACCTGTTCTATAGGGAGTGGAATTTTGAAGGAACTCTGAGGAAACTGTTGTTTGTTGTTGTTGTTGTTGTTGTTGTTGTTGTTGTTTTAAAGATTTTATTTATTTGAGGGAAAGTAAAAGAGAGAGAGAGAGCAAGCGGGCACGAGCAGGGGGAGCAGCAGGCAGAGGCAGACGGAGAAGCAGACTCTCCGCTGAGCAGGGAGCCCCATATAGGACTCAATCCCAGGACCCCAGGATCTTGACCGGTGCCGAAGGCAGATGTTTAACCGACAGAGCCACCCAGGTGCCCCGAAAATTGTCTTTTCTTTAATGGTTGGAAAGGCTTGGACAGCTTTCCTTTATGTCATTAGAAGTGCAGCTCCTAAACCAGGGAAATTGGTTTGGGGACGTGTTTCCGCTGTGACTCAAATGACAGCTGTCTCACGGAGAGACAGCTCAGGGGCTGGTAGACACTGCTGGACACTCCAAGTCAATTGAAAGGGAATGGGTCTCCTGGGAGTTTGCTAACCTGATTGCAGGTTTCTTGGACGCCGTGTCCCCTCCCGACCCAACACCTGCTGTGGCAGAGAGATGTTTATAATGAGGTGAACAGCAAACAGTTTGATGAGGGTCGGGTCCCAGGGGAACAAAAGGTACCCTCGCCTAGGCAGAGGGTTTTCTATTATATTCTTCTCTACCAAACTGAACTCTTGTCAAAAGCTTTGGCAAGATTTTTAGTCAAAGGCTTTACACTCACATGTTGAGAAGAAGTGTTTGCTATTTCATGGCTGAAAATTATGCTCCATCCTGCTGAGCTAGACCCAGAAATTTGTGTTGTTTTGAAATGGTTATTTCATCTGTAACTGCTCAGAACGTCTTTCTAGTAAGATCGGCTCTAAAATAAAACCTTCCTAACACAAATTAATTAGAATCCCTCTTGACAGCCACTTTTCTGGTGATATTTCAATAGATTTAGCCTAGAGATGTATTCCTAAGTGAATGTGTGCCCCTGCAAGGGCACGGAGGAAAGCAAGGTTTTCCCCGTAACCAGCGAGTCTTCTCTCCATCCTGATGTGACTGCCAGAGTTGGGCTCAGCTGGGGGGTTTAGAATTGTTGTTTCCTTTTCTTTAAACCTTGTGTCTAAATATATTGTTCAGTGTTTCAGTCACAGTGTTACCGTAATCATTTATATTTCTATAATCCCTCTGTACGTAAGTCCTGCCTGCAAACAAAAACGTGAAAGCAGCTATTACGTGAGACTCTACAAAGATCCCAAGGTGACAAGTGAAGATACCCAGGGGGCCGTCAGCTGCATCACACTTGGCATCGTTTTCACCAGGATTCTGGCCTCTAGGAATACTCTGTCTAAAGATCAAAGCTAATTTAATTGGAAAACCTAGAGACTGCAGATTGAGAATGACTTTATCACCTAGATTCCTAATCTTGGAATTACAGTGCTCACTCGCTTATCAAAGTAGAATAGACAATAGGTGTTCTTTTGAAAATCACTTATCTCTTTAGGGGGCGCCTGGGTGGCTCAGTCGGTTAAGCACCTGACTCTTGATTTTGGGTCAGATCATGATCTCAGGGTTGTGAGACTGAGCCCCCCATTGGGCTCCATGCTGGCATGGAAACTTCTTAGGATTTTCCCTCTCCCGCCACCCTACTGGCCCCTTAAAAAAGAAAAAATTCAAATCAAATCTTTAATCTCTTGAAATTGGAGGGCAATGTATTTGAAAGTAGCACTCCATCCCCATCTATACATGATACATACTGGCATGCATATATATAAATATATATATGCATATATATAATACATAAATATTTTATGCATATATAAAATATTTAAATATATAAATATATATTTATATATAAAACATAAATAAATATAATATATAAATATTAACTATGTAGACATATTAAAAGCCAGATTTACTCATTGTTTTGGTACATATCTCTAATCTAAAGAAGCCTCTGTCGGTACACAATAAATTATTGCCAGTAAAATTGTATTATGATCCAATACTGGGAAGGGATGAGCACCCCCTGAGTAACAGCCTCTTGTCCTCTTTGAATTTTGCACCCTGTGCATTCCCTATCAAATGTTAATCCATTAACTGTTTTCAGAGCACATGCAGATATTATTACATACATCCTTCTACCGTGTCAGCAGCAAAGACTCCAAAGCAAAGACTCCACAGCTCTTTGTGTCTTGCCACACAGCTATCTCTACACTAGCTATCCAGGTAAAATGCCCATTATTCTAGAAACCCAGTCCCCTTTGATTTCAGGTCACATGCTTCCCTTGTCTGTTGTGCGGATGTCCTGTAAACATAATTTCTTCTCTACCACATTGTTTGTTCCACTCTACTTTCCTCTGTGTTCCTGCCTTGATTCCTTTTCAGCTGCTATTAATTTATACACCATTAAGGGGGTGGGGGAGCATATTAATTGAAAAATGGATTACATAACCTTGAGGGCTTCCCTTTCATTACCTCCAATGTTCAGGAATGGCATTTCCCCAGATTTATCCTTTCTGACTTAACAGAGGATTTTTCCACTGGATTTCTGACAACATCTTGTGTTCAGACTCCAGTGCCATGCTCTGCTCTTTTCATTCTTTTCATTATTCACACAAAAATGTGTTGATGAACCATGGACACCATCTGAAGTGAGGGGAAAAGGTACTGCTAACCCTGAGAAACCCACGGTGGAGAATTCTAGAAAATTACATAGACAATAAGAAACACAAAGGGTTTTGAAATAAGCTGGACTGGCACCTTCATTTAACAGATGTGAAAATACAGATAGTGGTAGGACCAGGCCAGAAATCTAGTCTCCAGCTTTCTTATTTTGTTCCCCCAACCTCACTCCGAGCTACTCTCTTCCCCCAGCCATATTCCATCTCAGTGAATTACAGTGCAACACAAAAAAAGAAATAAGACATATACGGGCTTGAAGATGAAAAATTATCTGCTGATTACAAGACAATTAAAAAACTTACATAGTAAAAAAAAAAAAAGGACTTCATTATGCACTGAATGCAATTTAAATTTTAAAAGTCAACAAATTAAAAAAAAAAGTCAACAAATTTTCCTCTATAGCAGCAATACCATTTCTCTCCCTCTCTCTCATATATAGATAATATATCTACATATAATTATGTATAATAATAAAATTATGTATAGTAGGAAACAATAGAAACTATAAAATAGGTAGCACATATAGGTAACACATACTTATGTGACCTATGGGTTGATATTCTTAAGTAGTCTTGTGCATTTCCGATGGACAGATTCCTAGAAGTGGTATTTAAAATGTTTCTCCTAAAATGATAGTTAGGGGGAAAAAATGAGTTGAAGAATACTAAACAGGTGATAATAGTATATGGGAGATCAATATATAATTAGAACATAGAAGGTAAATGGAAGGAAGGTAACTGATGTTGCAGAAAGAGAAGGGAAGAGCTAAGTGCCCCCATGTGAAAGGGGCACCAGAAAGAGAAAACTGAGGAAAGCAGATTATCAAAGAGATCAGACCAGAGATATTTTCACAACTGAAGAGTAGTTACCAGACTGAAGAGCTAAACTGATTGCCCAGCAACAAGAAAGAGAAGGTCCACAGTAAGGCCCAACCCTCGGAAATTTTGGAACAGCAACAAGAAAGAGAAATGCCTAAATATGCCCAGAAAGGAAACTACAAGTCACAAACTGAAAGTCAGAATGGGATCAGGATTCTCTATAGAAAATCTGTAAGTTTGAAGAAGGGGAAGTCAAATCTTCAAAATCATGAAAGGATTTAGTGGAGGATTTCATCTATTAATCTTAATAGATCTCATCTATTAAGCAAGAGAGAATTCAAAACCATATTCAGACATGCAGAACACCAGATCGCCTATATATTTTTCTAAAATGCAAAACAAACTCGATGTCTCTATGTACAGAGGTATGAATATGAATAAGAATAAATAGAAAGTTCTAGACTTATACACATCAAACTTTTAAGTAGTGGTTAAATTGAGGGAAGGGGCTGGGATCAGGTAGGTGGTCAAGGGATGCTTTCTAGGTATCTGTATTGTATGGTTGCATGTGTTTCTTGAAATAATGTATATATTATCTGAGTGGTCACAAGTACTCTGCATTTTCATGTAAAAACTCTCTTACTGCTAAAAGTTAGTTTTAAGTGGGAGAGTATTTGAAATTTAAGCTTTTCTCTAACCATTCATCTGGAACCACTTCTTCCAAGTACCCTCTTTCTTTCTATTTCTGGTTTTTAAAAAAATCCAATTCAGGCTAAAAGAAGCCATTATGAGTCCTAGATATCATGGCATTTCTGTTAATGAGCCCTTCAAACTTGATTGGTTTTTAGTAAAATTACAGTGATTCTGAAGCAATCTTAACAGAAGTCACCTGTTTCCCTCAGCCATATAAAAACCCCACATCTGTCCCTGATGATCTAAGCTATGAAAACATCAAAAAAGCAAACTGGGGAGACCTGAGTTTCCAATAAAAACTCTGTATAACTTTTTAAATGTTTTTAAATGCATCAGTGAATGGGAAAAAAATTAAGGAATGCTCAAAGCACAAAGTCCAAGTGAAAGCAAGTACCCAGAGAGGCCATCAGAGCAGTAAAGCTGTTTTTCACCTTGAAAGTATCTGTTAAGTTGACATTAAGCTTGGAATTTTTTTCATGATGTGTGGGTAGTAGAAGAACAGGGAATGAAAAAAGAATGAGGAGTCTAATAAGGGACCCACTCCATAAACCTGGGCTTGCAGAGGATCACACAACCTCATAGTATGCATGAATTAAAAATGAACCCATCATCTCAAAAAACTGCAAGAAAATGGTTGGTCTTAAAACTTGGTGTTGAATAGAGGAGAAATAATTCTCCCTGAGAATAAATAATCACAAGCTACAGCTCATGTGGGTTTGAAGCCTGAATTCACACCACCTGACACACTCAGGATTTAGTTTAAATATGTCCCTCCCTGGAAATCTTCGGGGCTCCTGGCATAATCAGTCAATTTGTGTATAACAGAGTCTATTTTCAATCCAGAACTTGGGATGCTATGATTACAGTTAAAGTTCCAAGAAATATCAGGGGTGCCTGGGTGGCTCATTGGGTTAAGCATCTAAGTCTTGATTTCAGCTCAGGTCATGATCTCAGGGTCATGAGATCGAGCCTTGTGTCTGGCTCCACACTGAGAGTGGAGCCTGCTTAAGATTCTCTCTCTCCCTCTCCTCTGCCCCTATTCCCCCTTTCCCATGCAATCTCAAAAAAAAAAAAAAAAAATCCAAGAAATATCAGTTCATCAAAGCAATTACAAAATGAATATTTAAGAAGTCCATGAATGAGAACCAACAGAAACAAAAGACAGCAGAATGAGCCCTGTAAGATTTTATATTTTGGAATTAGGACATATAGAATGTTAAACAAGTCCTTTTAGAATTGACAATATGTGTCAAAAGCAATTGCCTGGAAAAGGGGATGAAGTATATTTGAAAATAAATTGATTTTCTATAAATGAAAATACAATACATTTAAAACTCCAACATTTTAGCAATAGAGAGAGACAAGAGATTTTAAAAATGACCTATAATATTACTCAGAATACAGCAGAGTGACAAAGAGATGAAAATATGGTAAGAGATTAAGAGCCAGGATAAATAAAGTGAGAAGAGGTGAGCAAAAATGAGGACAGGAGAGTATTCGGCGAGGTTGTATTGCAGAAGTGATGAAAGATACAAATTCATAGATTCAGGAATCCCAAGCAAGATACATTTTACCCAATTCCATATCTAGGGGCACCTGGGTGGCTCAGTCATTAAGCATCTGCCTTTGGTTCAAGTCATGGTCCCAGGGTCCTGAAATTGAGCCCCGCATCGGGCTCCCTGCTCAGAGGGAAGCCTGCTTCTCCCTCTCCCACTCCCCCTGCTTGCGTTCCCTCTCTTGCTGTGTCTCTCTCTTAAAAATAAAATCTTTAAAACAAAAAACAATTCCATATCTATATACATCCATACTGAAATTTCAGAAGACCAAGGGCAAAGCAAATACCTTAAAAACAGGTAAGGAGAAATTACTTTTAGAGAAATGACTATTACTTTCTTAGAAGGTTGGTTGCTTAGTAGTAACCATGGGAGGAAGAAGACAGTAGGATAACATCTTCAATGTGCTGAAAGAAAATCTCTGCCAGTCCGGAGTTTTGTACTCAAAGAAAGTTATCACCTAAAAGTGACAGCAATAAAGACATTTTCAGCCTAGCCCAGGATGACAGGAGAGGCGGGGATCAGGGTGAGGGCCAGGGAGGCCTGAGTATTTACCAGTGGCAGACCTTCATTAAAGGAAATCATAAACCTTAATGCTAGTCAGTGCAAGAATTAATCCAAATGGAGAGTCTGAACAAAGTCTGAACAAAGACCAAAGAACATTATAATAGGTAGATCATATGAACATTGATTACATAGAATGATGATAATGTCTTATGGGGTTAAATTGGAACTAACATATAAAACAAGAAGAGGTCATTGGTATTAAAGTATCCTAAGTCCCAGGTAAAAAATAATTAAGTCCCAGGGATGAAAAGTACAGCACAGAGAATATAGTCAATAAGATTGTAAAAAAAAGAAGCAGCAGCAGCACAAGAAAAGGTGAAAGAAAATGAACCCATTAGTATCAATTACCGATACTAATGTCATCATATATCAATGGCCTGGCCAACAGTTGTCGGGAGCAGTGGCCTAAAAAGGTCAGAGTAAAATCAAGACCTGAGCAATTTGGAGGCCAACTTACCAAAGAGGAAGGAATGAGATTCTGGGCCTTTCTCTGAACTAATTCTATAGTGATGCCTACAGGCAGCATGCAGATGGAAGGATGAGAGTATCAATGGTAAGAAGAGCTTTCAGATGCAAAGCCAGTCATTGCACCAACGTCAGAGTTTGCACCAGAAAGCAAATTAAAAGTCAGCGGAACATGAGTCACTGGATAAATTTCCTAAACATGGTCCTACATCTTCCTCAGAAATGGCTTTGAAAGCCCCCATTGGGGAAATGTTTCTGAATTCCAAGACAGATTAAAGGAGAGTTCTACCTTTGATCTGTTGCAATAAAATGAAGACGTGAATTTGGGAGAACAGAGATGATATTATTCCCTTATACCATATTATATTAGCATCCTAATCCATTAATATACACTTTACCCAATTTTATATCATACTGAAATATTAATATTTGCTTTGACATGTCTGTGGCCGCTTTTGAAAAGGCCATTTAAAACCAGTTATGTCTTGTTCGGGGAGTAGGAGCACAGGCCCTAATTGGATCTTTGTTTCTATGGGATGCTCTGATTCAGTTCTTTTCTTTTTGATTCATACCCTCTTTCAACAGAGAACAGGCTCAACGCAGGAGGGCTTCTTTCATCAGGATTAATTTAGTCTCTACCACCTCTTAGTCCAGAAGGCCCTTGAAGATTTCACACATTCAAAATACCCTGGGACACTTCTGACCAAGTCATAAGGTCATCACAGTTTTGTTCTGTAGGTGCCTAAATGTTCTCTCTTGGTTCTCAGTAGCTTTTGTCAACACCTCACTGAGTTGGCAATGACACCCACCACACACCTTAGCATCCAGCCTTTGGGAGTTGGTTTAGCATCTTATCCCCTTGCTTGTTGGAATGGATGCATGGGGCATTCAGATTCGTCATGCTGCTGGTACCAAAAAAAAAAAAAAAAAAAAAAAAAAAAAAGGCATTTTCTTTTTTTTAACTCAAAGTCTCAATACTTTTATTTTGTATTAAACCACAGATTGCTGGACCTGTAAGTAGGTCACACTTTGTGTGGAATGACCCAGCTCTGTCCTTTGCCATCTGGCTACATGAATCAATGTCAGATAGATGCAAATATATCTCCGAGAGGAGATCCTGGGAAACAGTGCTGCTAGACCAAGCACCAACCCCAGGACAGTTACCTGTCCTAGAAAAATGTTTTCAAGGTGAACCCAAAGACATCACAGCACAGGTCTAAATATGAGCTCGCTATTATTTTCATTGGAGGCTAGAGTCTAAATAGCTCCTGTGTCTGCTTCATTTATCTTGATTTTATTACATGCCCAGAAAGTCAGGGACAGCAGGGAGTGGATGAGGAAGAGCATGTGATAGAAACTCTAAGCAACCTCAAGGGCAAAAGAAAAAAAAAAAAAACATACTGAGACAGTGAGTTTGTCTGGCTCTTTGTCCAGTAACCAGCTGGCTGCTGGGTTGTCCCAGAGCCGCTGACATTGGTTCTCAACCTGGTCTTCAGAGCTTTAACCGTGCAGTAAGGATTGGGATTAATAATTATAATTATAAATGTTATTTATTTAAAGGTAGCCTTGTTTGCAAGAAGAACACAACTGACAATAGTGTATGCAGAATAGAAAGATAAGTAGAGAATAAATGGGGGAAATAAGATATGGGGAAAATAAAAACAGAAAAGTGACTTGGAAGCAGGAAGGAGTGAATTGGTAAACCACACACAACACACATCCCATAATAGCACATACATCAGTTGGTATTGGGCCACACAGTCTGTAAGTCAAAATTAGCTGTAGAGAAGAAATAGCTCTGGAGTAGCTTCGGCTTCATAGAAGCCATTCCCAGATGCTTCCATATACTTACACTATCCCCAGATCTTCGTTGTTGTACATTTATTCATTCTAATGTTTCTTGAAAGCATTTAATGTGTCAGCACCGTGCCAGGTTCAGGGAAACCATGGTTTATAGAAAAACAAATGATCACATAAAGGAGTGTAGAGTTACAAACTCAGATACCTTGTCTGAAGGAAAGGAACATGGTTCCAGGAAAATTTGTTAAAGAACAATCCAGACTGGTTTGGATGGAATATGTATTGAAGGGTAAAGATCAGGTAGGACTTCTTAGAGCAAGTAACGTTTGAATTGGGAGCTGAAGCTGAATGAGAACTAAGTAAATGATGTCGGGTCCAGTGGAAGGAGGAGGGGGTGTTGTGGATGGACGGAAGTCTTTCTAGAGAGAAAAAAATAGTGCACACAAAGGCCCTGTGGTAGGAGGGACCATGGTGTATCCAAGGAACTAAATTTAGGCCATGGTAGACAGTGCAGAGAAAGTGGGGAAAGAAAGATAAATGGGTAAAGCCCATATTAGCAATTGTGGGTTTTATCCTAATAAGACTTAACCCTGGGTGGGGGTAGTGATATGAACGAATTGAGGTTTTGAAAAAAATTCTATTGATTGAAGAGAACAAATTAAAGGAAAGAAAGGGCAAGCAGGATGTGAAAGATTAGTTAGGGCTATTATATTAGAGCTGTCAGGAGATCCTGGTAGTGTGGACTTGGTTTGTGACAATGGAGACAAAAAGAAGGGGAAGGATGTGAGAGGTAGGACTTGGTGCTAAGTCGGTGGTCGGGTGTAGGTCAAAGAATTACCTGGATTTGCAGTCATGCAACTGGACAGATACTGTTTTAGAGCATCCAAGAGAGAAGTTCTGTAGGTGGCGAGGTATACCAATTTGGAATTGAGAAAAGTGTTAGCTGGAAATAAAAGATTTGTGACTTGAATGCACAGATATGGATATAAAGGTGGAAGGGAGGCCTGAGTATGAATGAGGTTTCCAAGGAACACAACACAGCAAGAGAGAGAAAAAGCCTTAGATGGAGCCTGGAAGCATTTCAAGGAGTAGCTTAGCCTTGGGTTATTCTGAACACAGCATTAGGATTATAGGGCAAGTCTTTTTTTTTTTTTTTTTTTTTTTAACAGTTCTTCCCTATTGTTTTGCTTCATTTTGTTTTGCCAAGATAGACAACTATCTCCCATTTCTCACTTTAGAATTTCCTTACGTTAACTCTGGATCACCCCTGCCAGAAATGATAAAAGTTTCACCATAAATGGTCTTAGGCAAGATGAAGAATACTTTTTAATTGGATTAGTTTTTAATGAATAAGACCTTATATGTTTGCTAAATGAAGCTTGTTACCACATCCATTGAAGTGTTAGTGATTGTATGCTTTTGTCTTTTACTGGTCAATTACTCTGGCCTTGTCCTGTGAGATTAATGTGAGGGGCTATCCATGGGTGGTCTGAAATCTTATTTGAGATGGCCTGGGATTCCCACATGGTTATTTACTCAGAAATGACCACCTTGTATATTTTAGAAGATGGCATCCCTTAGGGTCAGTGTTGTGAGCTTATTATGGGAAGCTACATCTAATGGAAGTATAAGATTTTGAAACAGATAATTGAAGATACCAGCAGAAAAGTTTAAGTTCATGTGATACAATAGTTTTCATTGTCTAACATTGTGTTTTCATGGTAGACATTGAATAAGAGGGTAAGATCTTTATTGACAGGTGTAGTTTTCCTCCTATGATTCTTTTAATTCACTGAATTTGGTAGTGATGGCGTACCAGTGAAAAGTTGCATTTTGTTTACGTGAGCACACGAATTTGCATGTGCTGTATGTGTCTGCCCATGTTTACTATGTAATTAAAACCAAGACATCAATTGCTCCTTCCCGAGAAGGAGCAGTAACTGTATAAATTAAGCAGCAAGTAGAAGAATTTTTTTTTCAATGTAGCAAGAGATAAGATATTTTTTTCAAGTTAATATGAAAGAGGATTATGGAGCTGCACTGCCTAACATAGTAACCACTAGCCACTAGCAGCAATTCAAGTTTAAATTGATTTAGATTAAATAATACTAAAAATTACGTTCTTGTGTCACAACAGCCACATTTTCAATAGTCCCGCATAGCTGGTGTCTGCAGCATTGAGCAGTGGTAATATACAACTTTTCTACCATCACGGAAAGTTCTACTAAAGATCTCTGAACTAAAGCAGGAATTGAATCCAGGCTGCTGCCAGTTTTGGCATAGTCTGTTGAGTTAAGCATGATTTTCACATTTTGAAATGAGGGAAAAACAATCAAAAGAGTGACATTTTAGAACATATGAAAATCATCCGGAATTCAGACTTTAGCATTTCCATTTTTTTTTTCCCTTAAGATTTTATTTATGTATTTGACAGAGAGAGATCACAAGTAGGCAGAGAGGCAGGCAAAGGGGGGTGGGGAGCAGGGTCCCTGCTGAGCAGAAAGCTCGATGCGATGCGGGGGCTTGATCCCAGGACCCTGAGATCATGACCTGAGCCAAAGGCAGAGGCTTAACCCACTGAGCCACCCAGGTGCCCTGCAGACTTTAACGTTTCTAAATAAAGTTTTATTCAACCCAGCCATGGCCACTCCTTTATGTATTGTCTATGACTGTTTTCTAACAGCAACCGCCAGATTGAGCACCTGTGACAGAGACCCGAGAGCCTGCCAAGTCTAAAATATTTGCTCTCTGACTCTTTACAGAAAAGTTTGCCAGTGCTTGAGCTGAAGGAGGGAAGATAACAGGGTCACAAGTCACTTTGACAGAGACCATTCTGTGTGGTTTTGGGAAAGGAAATCAGAGGAAGGAAAAACATACTCAGAGCGCACGCCCTGATTTGCTTACTGTAGGACGTCCTGCCTTTTAGGATATGATGGTGGACTGGGGTAAAGGCTCCAGAAATGCTGGAGGTTACTTTTAACGTGAATCCAAAGGGCTTCATGGAAACCTCAGCTTTCTCAGTGTCTTTTTGTAACTTTTTAAAGATACCATCTAAAAGCTCGCTTTTCTCTCTAAGGCTCTCTCCTCCCCATTGTCAAAACGCAAATTAAGTTCTCTCAAAGGTTTGACAGTATAAAACAAGGAAATTCACTTACCCTCTTGACAGCTATGCCAATTATCTTCTTAACCTTCTCTTAGGCGGAATGGCTGAGACAATGAAAAATTATTTTGCAGTGGGACCTAAGCCAAGTCAGCATCAATCTGTTCTCATTATTATCATGTCTCCCCATCTCTTGAGAATGGGCTCACTAATAAGAATAGGCTGCCTCTTATTGGGCCGGGATTAAATACATGCAAGAACTCGTCAAGCCATTCCCTGTCAGAAATACTACAAGGCTATTGAAAATTTCTGCAGAACCAGGATTTTACCTTCTGTACCTGTGTATTGATCGGTGCCATGCAAAGAACCCTAAGGAGATCAGCCAACCCATTTGATAATGTTGATGTACAAGATTGTATCTGGGGGAGGGGGGAACCTCGGGAAATGCATTTCTTGTTTAAGCCTCTAAATCCTCAGCATTAGCCTTAAGCCTAACTGACTTCAAAGGAGTAAATCATCAGGAAAATCTGTGACCGAAGGGATTGTTGTCCAGGTTTTCTCAGGCATAGCTAAGTTCAGGCACAAATGCCTGTCCCCACGTCTGTAGTGTGTACATTTGACCTCCCGGTGTCAGTTCCAATCACTGGTTGCTAGGGGGTATTTCAGGTTAATACCATGATGTGATAAAAGGAACATGAGCTCATATACTCCAGTCTCTAAGATTTCTGAGCCTGGTCCCTACCCACCTACTTTGGTTTGTGCTGTCTTTGTTTACATCCTTGGGCAAACAGATGTTTTCAGAGTATTCTATAGGCGGATTTGAGGACATCTAATTGGGTCAGTATAGAATTCCACGTTGCTGCCCGCCTGGAAGAAGTCATTGGACCAGTAATTCCATAGTAAAAAGGAGCTGAAAATCAGCCATTTTGACATTTAGTTTTCTTATTGACGTGCATCTGATTTATTTAATTTGACTTAATATTAATGAATGGGAAAGTAGAAAAAAATGTTTGAGAACATATACATTACTTGTTTTTAAACAAAACAAAAAAGATATTAGAGTGAAATTTTGCATTACTGAATGGGTTTTGAAATTATGATTGAGATCCCTGAAGCACACAGAAGCAGTTTTGGGAGAAAAAAGTATTTTTTTCACCCCATGGAGTATCTAATGCCAGATAGGAAGCTTTGTCAGAAAATATCATGAAGCCCATCTGTCTTTGATAATTGCTTCAAATTGTCTACATATATAATCCAGAGTCTCATTTTAAGTGTTATACTGTCAGTGGTCTTTGATTTATAACCACTGGACCAACAAAAGGTGTTAGCTTCATCATGCATCATTTTTTGAGGATGTGAGGTCTAAGACAATAACAGGTGTGTGAGTATGAGTGAGAACCCTAGGAAGTTGCAGGAGAAGATCCGTCAGAGGGAACATCAAGTGCGGCTTCCCAGAGGCGAGGGGACCAGTGGAGAAAATGAAGGAAGTCTATTATAATAGAAAGGGGGGGGGGTATAAAAAAAAGAAGAAAAAGAAAAGAAACTGAAAAAAAGGAAAGAAAAAAATAAGGCCAAGGAAGAAAATGAGCCAGAACTGGCAGATCATTGCAAGAGGAAATAAGGGCTTAGAGCTTTGTTCAAAGAACAATAGCAGACATTGAAGATGCACAGTCCAATTTCTGTTGTAGTAGAATTTCTCTGCAATGTGGGGACTAAATTGGAAAGGAGAATGAGGACACCAATCAGAAGTCTATTCCATAAAATAGTAATATTCTCCACAGGTAAGGATCACCCAATGCATGTTTGGTAAATAAGAATATTCCCTATCCCAGGGCCCCTGGGTGGCTCAGTGGGTTAAGCCTCTGCCTTCGGCTCAGGTCATGATCTCAGGGTCCTGGGATCGAGCTCCGCACTGGGCTCTCTGCTCAGCAGGGAGCCTGCTTCCTCCTCTCTCTCTCTCTCTGCCTGCCTCTCTGCCTACTTGTGATCTCTGTCAAATAAATAAAATCTTAAAAAAAAAAAAAAAGAATATTCCCTATCCAGCCTATCCAGTGGTTCAGGATGATAAAGAAAACAGTTTAGGCCCACTAACTCATTAATGCATACGTGATTTTTTTTTTTTTTAAGATTTTACTTATTTATTTATTTGACAGACAGAGATCACAAGTAGGCAGAGAGGCAGGCAGAGAGAGAGGAGGAAGCAGGCTCCCTGCTGAGCAGAGAGCCCAGTGCGGGGCTCGATCCCAGGACCCTGAGATCATGACCTGAGCCAAAGGCAGAGGCTTTAACCCACTGAGCCACCCAGGCGCCCCATGATTTTTTTCTTTAATGTATCAGATCAAGTACCCTGTCTAAATGAAACTCAATGTTATAGTTGTTGTTGTTGTTTTTAATATTTAAGAGTCTCATGAGAAGCTGCTGAATGTAAATCTGCATGTATTAACTGTAATCAAATCTATCCAAAGACTGGTATCAGTATATGCAGGCAGAGCATATGTCCTAGGCCAGATTTCACATGGGTAACACTGGGAGTCCCAGACATAAACTTTAGAAGCAATGCTGTTTTCTGCAAGGGGAATCCTCTACTTATATTCAGAGTATTTAACATATACTCACATTCAGAGCAATCTGGATGGGAGGTGAAGGCCATCCTGCTTTGTCACTGGCCCACACAGCTATCTGCCGCATGAGGGGACAGTCACATCAGATTTCATTAGAAGGTTGACCACAGGATCAACAGTGCCCTTTCTGTCTCTCAAATCTCATTTAAAATTTCCCTGCTTTTGTTTCTTAAATGAGTGATTTGACGTTGGCTTCTAGTGCCTTAGGATCATCACTATGAGGGTCTAGTTATTATAAAAGAGTGTGGTCATCCTAGTGCCCTCAGGACATACCTTCAGTATTGGAATGCTGAATAAATCCTACCAGTTCCTTTTATTATAACATGTCTCTTCGTCTTGAAAGCAAAGCCCTAAAACAAAAAAGTGTAAGTGGAAACTTATTTTTTGATAACTGAATTTTTATGAAATAAATAAATAGTTCCTTATTCTTCTAGTTAAAATTCAGACTTACTAATTCACCTCGTAGATGTTGCTTGCCATTCACCTATGACCTTTGAATCGACATTTTATTGACCTAGGGATGGAAGGACTGAGACTTCCAACAGCAAAAAAGAAACGATTAATGACTGTAATGAAATTTTGTGGCCTTAAAATTTCAATAGAACACTTGTTTATACTTACTCAGGGAAATGGAGAGTAACATAGGAGATTTAAATAAATTGTGGAACACTTGGTCCTGAGTCAGACCCATTATGATACTTCAAACAGATTAAATTTAATTTAGAAGTTTCAGGTCTCCTGAGTGTCAGGGAAGGTGAAAATGCAGTCAGAGGATGTAGAGACTGTCACAAGGAAAAACAGCCAGAAATTCTGAGCTTGGATTTCTTTGCATATCCTTGTGCTACCTCATTGCCTAAAAGTTGATCGTGATGACCACTGACATTTTATAAGCTCGGGTACGAAGTACACCATATTCCTTTGCCATGGATTAAAGTGCACGATAGCTCTTGAGCCAGATTATGAGAATCTCTATCACAAGATTATGGGAAATGAGAGGAAAGAATCAGGATTGAAAGTCTGACCCAGAGATGACTCCCTTGTTTAAAAAAAAAAAAAAAAAAAATGTTTAGTCTTCCTTTCTGTGCATGGCTTCCTGAGCAAAGACCTTTACTATAACAAGTAACGGTTGGCAATTTTACCACAGGGATTAGTCTGAGTCCCTAGGGAAACACAACAGGGCTTAGTTATTTGATGCCAAAGCCTACATTCCTCGGAAAGCACCCCCTATTGGCAGCTGGACAACGCAATCAAGAACTGTCATCGTGGAATCAAAGCAAACTCCAATTTTGTATCAGATCTCTAGTGGGTTGAAAGGGTGTCTCCCCAAATACCCACATTCCAATTCCCTGAACCTATGAAAATTACCTTATTTGGAAAAAGGGCCTCTGAAGATGTAATTGAGGTGTGGATTTTGTGATGAGGAGATCATCCTGACTTTTCCAAGTGGACCCTAATTCCAATGGCATGTGTCCTTATGAGAATGAAGCAGTGAGAGATTTGACACGGGCAGAAAAGGAAGAGGGATTGTGGGCAGAGGCAGAAACTGGAGGGGTGCAGCCCAAGTCAAAGATTGCTGGCAGCCACCACAGCCAGAAGAGGCAACGAACCAGTTCTCCCCAGGAGCCTTTGGAAGGAGTATGGCCCTGCCAACACCTTGATTTCAGACTTCTGGCCTCCAAAACTGCGAGAGAGTGGATTTTTGTTGTTCTAAGCCCACCAATTCGTGGTAATTTGTTACAGCAGCCACAAGAAACTGACACACCAAGAGTGTATTTGGATCCCTTTATTGGTATCCTTCCATATGTCCGCATTTCTGGATGAGGTATCTAAAAAGTCTTTCCCCTTCCACGTTCCTGCACATCCTTCTAAAATGTTCTCTGTGTCAGTAGTACAAACCATTACAACCACATTTCTTATAGATTGTATGTGTGAAATCTTCAGAGCTCAAAAAAAAAAAAATTTCATCAAAAGCAACTCTTCAATTAGTGAACTGCCTTCTTCTTGAGTTCATTCATTCCACACATATTTGTTGGCATTTGCTATGTGCCAGGCATTGTCCTGAGTAATAGAGATCCAGCAGGGAAATAAATGGGCAAAAAACCCTGCTCCCATAAAGTTTCATAGGCCAATAATAGATAAAATAAAGAAATAAAATATGTAGCATGCTGGGAAGAAATAAAACCATAGAGAAAATTAAAAGAAGGAGGGATAAGGAGTGGAAGTTTTCCATTCTTTTAAAAAAATGTTTTATTTAACTTCAGTTTAATTAATATATACTGTATAATTAGTTTCAGAGGTAGAGTTCAAGAGTTAGTTGAACACAACACCCAGTGCTCCTTACTTCAAGTGCCCTCCTCCATACCCATCACCCAGTTACCCCATCCCCCACCCACCTCCCCTCCAGCATCCCTCAGTTCGCTCACTATAGTTAAGAGTGTCTTATGGCTTGCCTCCCTCTCTGTTTTCCTCTTATTTTATTTTAGTTCTCTATTCTTAAAGGATGATCAGGAAAGGCTTTATTGAGAAGGTGACCTTAAGGAGGTGGTTCTATAGAGAAATAGAACCAATAGGAGTTACAAGATTTATTATTAGGAACTGGTTCACATGTTTATGGAGGCTGACAAGTCCAAAATCTTCAGAGCAGATGTCCCAGTTCAAGTCCAAAAGCCAGAAGCTGCTGGAGAACCAGGAAAATACTCAAGTTCAAAGGCTGTTAGGAGAACTCTCTCTTACTAGGAGGGTCAGCCCTTCATTCTCTTTGACTGATTGGATGATCCAGCAGATCCACGGGTGTCTAGGTTTAACACTGTGTGTCATTCACACTCTCACTTACCAATGAAGAAACAAAGCTCAAGCAGGTAAGTAACTAGTTTCACTAATAGAAACTAGGCATCAAACATGATTATGGCAGACTCCAAAGCCTGCTTTCTTTTCATTTATTTATTAGATTTTTTTTTTTTTTAGTACTTCTTAAAAAAAGTACTGAGCTGTGGACTCCCGAATATTCAGGGCTGATCTAAAATATGTTTTTAAACGTATTTTCCCCAGTGTTCTATTCATGTCTCCTAGAACCACCGAGAATTCTTCAGCATTTGCAGGACGGCTCTAAGGACCCATAAGACTGAAATGAAGCAGCAATAGGGGGTCTTCTCCTCTATGAGCCCAGGCACAGTCCTGTACTCCAACTAGCTAGTCCAAAAATAGTGTGAGCTTCTAAAGATGAAAGGGACATGGCCCCTGTTTTCAGTTCACTGGTAATCTCATTAGGGCAATATAACCAAGTGAAGTGATGACATAAGGTAAAGGCTAGGCTCTGTGACATTGACATACATAGACAGGAGCTCAAAGAAAAAGAGACAGAGAAGAAAAGAAGAGGAGAGGTAAGGGAAGGGAAGGAGAAAGAGTGCTTGGTCTGTAGAAAGTATCCTGGGAAAGGACATTGTGAGGTGAGTGGAAGAAGATATGGCAAGAGGTCTAGGGAAGGTGGCAAGTCTGGAAAGGGCCAGGCTTGGGCAAATGATCTCAGAACAAAACATGGGCTCCCTCTTCAAAAGTTCCAAGCTTTTGTAACTCCCAATAACTTTGGCCAATATGTTTTCTTTTGGAGGCAATAAATTCATAAATGCTATAAGAGCAAATATAACACAAGACCCTCCTTTGACTTAATCTTCTTTTTAATTTTGTAGATACCACTTCATACTGAGTCTCATCAAGAATAATGGGACCTGATCCATCCATCAGACCAAATGACTTTCCCCTTTTAAAATTTGAAATCACTTTTTATTTTTTACGCAGGCATAATATCCCACAATAATTATAAATAAAAAAAACAACTAATAAAACACTTTCCATCAGCATTTTCTATGATTGCAATCTATCTGCAGAAGTAGCCTGGTGTTATCTCACAAGGCAGCTTCCTTCAAATGTGTGAGTAATGGCTATTAAGTCATTTTATGGAGTCATTTCTAAAACAATACACTTTGTCATGTTACCTTAATTACCTTTAGCTGTAGCTATATTTTAAAGAACAGAACCCCTTATCGTGACTGTTATAATAAAACAAATTCTTTTTCCCCTTGTGGGAATCATGGGGCTAATGTGTTTGCCTTTTTCCTTCTAAAATAGATCTTTATTAAAAGGAGATAAGTGCAGTCAGAGTAATTGAGATCAACAGTTCTCTTCATTCTGTGTTCAGTGGACTCCTGAGCCTTTACTGCCGCTCTAGCTCAGTCCTTCCGTAAGACAAATCCTTCTGCTGGCAGAGGATCTGTAGCAAGCGTGCTAGTGAACATGCGTATGCACTTCCTCATTTATAATCTTTGTTCTTATGCTTGTGCTAGTTGATATTAAAATCAGAATTCCAGGTAAATGCTAATAAACGAAGTAATTTCTTAACCACTCGTGCCACAATTTCTGACTGTTGTATTCACATGCGTGAAGCCGTCAGGCTTTGCGGTCCGAAATTCAAATTCTCCACTTACTCCGAGCTCACGTACTTGAATGGGTGACTCATGCTTGGGGTAACTTCTTGGAGTCGTATTTTTAGGGATGTTGAACTTGTTTGGAGGGGCTTTAATTTGGTTCTTTAGCTTTGTGCAAAGAGTCAGTTATCTGATGCGGTCTGAGGTTTGGAATGAGAAGGGAGTAAATGTAAATAAGATATTAGCATTGTCCAGTTACTAACAGAGTTAGAATTAATAGCCTACACCTGTGGTTTTGAAAGCACCTTGGCTTATGTGGCCACTCTTGCAAACTGTAATGAAATGGAAACAAAATGAGGAAATGATGACATCGATGTAAAATGGAATGAAATTTGACCATTGCAAATGCCATGCTTTACCATAGTCTGAAAGCCTAGAGAGAATGGCAAGGGCCAGCTTACTCATGCACAGAGATAGGCAAGTGTTCAGTAAGAATGCTTACATAGTAAGTGAATGATGATATTCTTTTTTTTTTTTTTAAGATTTTATTTATTTATTTGACAGACAGAGTTCACAAGGAGGCAGAGAGGCAGGCAGAGAGAGGAAGGGAAGCAGGCTCCCCGCCAAGCAGAGAGCCCGATGCAGGGCTCGATCCCAGGACCCTGGGTCCATGACCTGAGCTGAAGGCAGAGGCTTTAACGCACTGAGTCACCCAGGCGCCCCATAATGATGATATTCTTAATATGGATTTTTGGTATTAGGATCAAATTTGGTGTTCTTTGTCAACTTTATATCAAATAATCAGAGTTATTTATTATCATTTCTTGCTAATGACTACTGGCTTTGACTATTTGTCAGTCTAGCCTTACAATTTATTGAGAAGTGTGGTTTTGAATCACATAAAGTTCTTTGTGGCAATGCAAAATCTCTTGTTGAAGTATTTTTTATTATCTCATATTGAACTAAAGAGAGTATGCGGATTCAGTACCTAACAGGTTCGATTCATGGACTTGACGGTGAAATGATTTCAGAATAACAACAGGCCAAAATATGAAAGAAAAGAAATCACACATTCTGAATATGTACTCTTTAATTGGTTAAACTGCACATTAAGGGGTTTGGTTGTTTTTGTTTTTTTTTTCAAATATCAGAAAACACACAGAATTTACTGAGATGAAGCTGTGGGTATTTAAACTTGGAGAATGACAATATTTCACCCTTGTGTTTTACCAAGTTGTGGCTAAATCATGACCTGATAGCATCATCTAGACAAAAAGTTTGAGGAACTTCTACACTATGAATATATGGAAGCTCTGTAGGGCGTTATTTCAGAATTAGGACCGCCTGGCTTTGGAAATTTTCATTTTATGAAATTAAAGTTAGACACGGTCAACCCAAAGACCTTTACTTATCTGCTGAAACAAAATTAAATATTAGGCCAGTAGTTGAGGGCCAACTGTTGGATTCCTCACCCCTAAAAACTGAACATTAACCCCACTTAGGCATATTCATTTACTTACTTATTCATTGTAGGTATTATTATATTAACACAGACATTCATTATAAATGAGTGTATATATAAAATGTAAATATATTTTAAAGCTATAATGAAATAGTAATGGAAAAGGATGAAACACAGATGAAAATAGTGTTTTATTTATTAATGATTCAAAACACCTCTCTGCTCTCAAAGCGAGAGCACGTGTGTTTGAATAGACTTCATGATTTTTAAACGTCTGTTAAGCACCGGCTCTGAGTTTAGGTATTTTTTTCAATAGTTGGTTTAGTAACTGTCAATGCTGGAAGAAAAGACTCCTTGCAGAGATTTGAAGACTGAGATGGAAGAATGCATCTCAGCTGTGTTTATTGCATCATTACACCCCTTCTCATTTAATCCCATCCACCAGCTGTAAAGGTTTAACTTTATAAGGGGTGCTTAATTTTTAAGTGTTCTGCTAATTATGGTGGCTTCACACATCCATTAACATGCTATAGCTATACACTTAGGGCAAGGTTTGTTGTTGGCTATAGAGAAGTAATTCATATGTCATAGAGCCTTCTTAATAATAATATATATATATTTTAAAGATTTTATTTATTTATTTGACAGACAGACATCACAAGTAGGCAGAGAGGCAGGCAGAGAGAGAGGAGGAAGCAGGCTCCCTGTTGAGCAGAGAGCAGGGCTCGATTCCAGGACTCTGGGATCATGACCTGAGCCGAAGGCAGAGGCTTTAACCCACTGAGCCACCCAGGCGCCCCAATAATATATTTTTTTAGACTGATCCTCTCATGGCATCTGATTGGTATTATCTCATTATGTAGGAAAAAGGGAAAGGTCAACTCTCCCAGGTTTTTTTTTTTTTTAATTGTTTAGCACTTGCATAAATTGCTAATATGGTCCATGTCCATATATATATATATATATGTGTGTGTGTGTGTGTGTGTGTGTGTGTATATATATATATATATATATATATATATATATATTTGGCAAGTGTTTTGTTCCTTTGGTGAGGGTTTGTTGAATTAAAATAGGTAAAGTATCCTGCAAATCCACTTCACGTGGCTACATGGGAACTGAACGTGTTGCAGGATGCCAAAAGTGAACACATAAGCAAGTGCGCCACTGTTTAACCCTTGAAGATGTGGGACCGTCCTCTTGCCTCAGAAGGCCTTGAGCACATGTGGCACCCATAACCATCTGACAAACACTGATATGGTACCTGTGTCAAACTTTATAATAAGTGTGAGTAAAGCTAAATTTTCCTGCAAGTGGAAGTTCTAGTATGTATTCTCAGAGTACAAATATGCCTCCTTGGAAGGTATAGTTTTAGGACACAGGAGGGTAAAGGTCATTTTTTTTTCTCCCCAAGAAAATAGATCATGAGTTCTTTTGGTGACTAGAGAGTTCCGGTATTTTGGAGGCAGAAGGATACTTGAAGTGCCTGTATTGAAAGCATTATCTCTTCGAATGTATCTAAGCATATCAGATCTGTCCATTTTTGCTTATATAGTTTGAAGATGTAATTATTAGGAGCATATATATTTAGTATTGCTATGTTCCCCTATGAAATTGATCCTTTTATTAATATGAAATGTCCTCTTTAATTTTTCTTATCTTAATATAATACTCTCCAATATAGTATCCACTAGCCTTCTGTGTCTATTTAATTTTAGATTAAAGATAAAAATAATTTAAAAATGTACTTCCTCAGTCACACTGGTCACATTTCAAGTGTTTATGAGCCGCAAGGTTAGTGGCTACTGTATGGGATGGCACAAAAAACATTTCCATTATCTCAGAAACTTCTATTGGACAGAGCTGGCTTAAAGCTACTTCATCTGATATTAAAACAACTACATTTGGTTTCCTTTAGTTGCTTAATTCATGAAGAATTAGGCAAGTCCATAATCATAGATGGAGATTTTCACATACCCTCAAAAAGCAGGAAAAAATCACTAAGGATATAGAGGATTTGAGTAACACAACCAACATGATCTAATTCATACATTTAATAATTACCTCTAACAGCAGTACAGTACATATTCTTTGAAGCACATATTGGAAATTTAGCAACATAGGCTATGTGCTAGGTCATGAAGCAAGTCTCAAAATCTCAAATTATTAAAATCATAGAGTATATTTTTTGTCCATACTAGAATTAAGCTAGAAATCAATGACAAAAAGATAACTAGAAAATCC
Organism: Martes martes; assembly: GCF_963455335.1. Lineage (NCBI taxonomy): Eukaryota > Metazoa > Chordata > Mammalia > Carnivora > Mustelidae > Martes > Martes martes. The sequence continues at coordinate 33,361,011 of NC_137896.1, forward strand.
CCAACTGTTTGGGAAATAATCAACATGCTTCTAAATAACTCAGGGGTCAAAGAAGAAATCAAAATTAAAACGAGAATGTATGTATTTTGAACTGAGCAATAATGAAAATACAAGATATTAAAGTATATGGAATGAAGCTTATGCAGTGTTTGGAAGGAAATGCCTAGCTTTCAGTGCATATATTAGAAAAGAAGATACGGTGACAGTCAGTGCTCTAAGTTTCCATCTCAAAAAACTTAGAAAAGAAACAGCACACTAAACCCAGAAAAAGTAGAAGGAAGCAAACACTAAAAACAAGAACAGAGGGGCACCTGGGTGGCTCAGTCAGTTAAGCGTCTGACTCTTGGTATTGGCTCAGGTCATTATGTCAGGGTTCTGAGATTGAGTCCCTGGTTGGGCTCTACCCATATGCTCTCTTTCTCAAAAAAAATATAAATAAATTAAATTAAATTAATGTTTTAAAAATTAAAAAATATAAAAACAAGAACAGCAACCAGTGAAATAGAAAATAGGCAATAATACAGGAAATTGGGAAGGCTAAAAGTTGGGTTTATTAGTCGAAAATAACTAATACAACTGATAAAAACCCCTATAACACTGATTTCTCTCTAATGAACTTAATTGCGTTCATTGCTCAGAAAAGAAGTTCACTTAGAAACAGTAATTTGCTGAACTTCCATGCATGTCCATTCTCTTTCCGTTATGTCAGGCTTTTTAAAAGCCTGCTTTTCACCATTAAGTTGAATCATGATAAGAGCACAATCAGGATAATAAAAGTGCTGAGTGAAGGGAGAACATTGAGAGAAAGCAAATCTGTGGACATAAGGAGGTGACATTAAAATGAGTCTTTCAAAGGCCTCAGTGGACAGGGTAGAGCAGAAGCGACAATTAAGTCTTAATTTTTAAAAAGTTGAAAAAAAGAGCTTCTCCTCTAGTTCACCTTTCAGAAAGGTAGGAGAAAAATGATTGGCAGGCCACAAATACTGATTTTTAACAGTGGAGACAGAGCAAGTGGCAGGTGTCCCTGTGGGGGAGGCTTTGATTGTGGAAGGCACGCATCAGGGGTTATGTAATTCTGTAATCCTGAAACTCAGTGGAACTGGGATCACACCTAAGGTCTGGGTTTTTCCATCACCATAGTGGTGTAACCTTCTCATTAGGGATTCTCTGACTTTAATGGGCATGCAAATTACCTGGTGATCCTGTGGAAATGCAGGTTCTAAGTGAGGAGGACGGGGGAACGTAACCCGTCCATCTTCTTCATCTGACTTTATAACAAGCTCCCAGGCGATGCTGATGCTGCTGGTGCCTGGACCAGGCAGGAGGATTCTAACTCAGAAGCCCGAGCTGGCAGCCCAAACACCACATCGTGATGGTGGCTATTTCACCTGGCTCGTGTAGTATTGGTACACAGAGTTCTGGATTAGTTATGAATATTTACGAAGTGTTCCCACACAAGCATGGGAAGCTTCCCTTAAACCATGGGAACTGCTGGCCAGGGTGGGCCTTGCTTTCGTGCATGGCAACAGTCAGCTGGAGAAGAATGGGGGCTGTCAACTCGTGAAGGCCATGATTTACCTTTGGCTGTAAGCCCCACCTCTGTCACCCTGATCCCTTGCACATAACTCATGGTACTTGTTCATCTGCCTTCCTAATCTCAAGGGCTCTCAACCTTTTGCCTAAATATCGGAATCACTTGGAAAGCTTTGTGACGTACTGATGACTAGGAGTCATCCCCAAGGATCCTCAGGTCATTTGTTTGGGATGAGTCTTGGGCATTCTAGAAGCTCCCAAGTGGTTCTAATGTGCCCCAGAAGTAGAGAATTTCTGTTTAAGTAAATTTAGTGAGGGGCGCCTGGGTGGCTTGGTCGGTTAAGCATCTGCCTTCGGCTCAGATCATGATCCCCGGGGTCCTGGGATGGAGCCTTGCAGCAGGCTCCCTGCTCAGTGGGGAGTCTGCTTCTCCCTCTCCTTCTGCCTCCCTTCCATGCTCTCTCTCTCAAAAAAATAAAATCTTCTTTAGAAAATCAATTTAGTGACAACTACCCCAAGATTTTTAGCCACCATCTTCAGAAATTCTGATTCAGAAGGTCGAGACCACCCATCCCCTAATATTTGCGGGCCCAGAGACGCAAAAGTAAAATCCTGTTTCTTGCCACTCTGCCCTCCCCCCAATCACTGTTCTTTCTTGTGCCATAAAGGATCATCTGTGCATACATGTGGATATCTAAAGTGTGTCCTTCCTCTCCTTCAAATGTCCACCCCTATGTGACCCCATGGACTCAGGTATGTGCAAAATGACTGCAAGGTCAGCTCTTAAGGACTGACCATGGGAAGCAGACTGTGAGGGACTGGAAAGGTGGCTTGGGGCCAGTCAGGAGGGAATTTGGGTATCCCGGTGGGGTGTCTTCTGACACCAACCAATTTCCCGAACCCAGCTGGGTATCCTACAATTCAATTCAGTTCTGATGTTAACTGCCGGGAGTTAGCACACACTAATAGCTTAAGTGTTCAGTCCTGCAAGTGTGCCCCCCTTGAGATGCTGGGCCACCCATACCTCTGGCCAACCAGCTACAAATCAGGGGTTCCCACAACCCCCTCTTCATGTTTGATCATTTGCTGGAATGTCTTACAGTACTAAGAAAGGCACTTAGCTTCCAGGTTTATTATAAAGGATACAAATGAACAGCAGATGAAGAGGTATGTGGGGCCACAGTCTGGAAGGGTCTGAAAAGGTCTGGAAGGATGGAGCACAGGAGGTTCTGTCCCCACGAGTTGGGGTGTGCCATCTCCTAGCATGTGGATGCATTCTGGAACCTAGAACCTCTCTTAATGCTGTTGTTCAAGAGCTTTTATAACCCAGTGTCCTGCTACCCCTCTTTCCTAGAGGGTGGTACTGGGGGCTGAAAGTTCCAGTGCTCTAGTCACTTGGGCCTTCTGGCCATCAGCCCATCCTGAGGCTATCCAGGGGCCCTGCCTTAAGTCACCTCATTGGCAAAAACTCAGATGGGCTGAAAGGGACTCCTTATGAATCACAAAAACAAACACCCCCACTCCTATCACTTAGAAAATTCCAAGGGTTTTAGGAGCTCTGTGCCAGGAAACAGACAAAAAGACCAAATCTATTTTTTTAGGGCACCCCACCTGGGTATACCAGAATTCCAGAGGCGCTTGCCCTGTGAAGAGTGTGTGCGTGGAGGAGGCCAGAAAGGGGCTGTGAAGAGCCCTTTGTCCAGAGCTAAGGGTGGTCTCCTAGAAGGTCTGGGGTGGGCCTGAGAGCCTCCTTCACAGTCTCTCCCAGGAGATTCCGAATCAGAAAATCCACAGCTTCACTGGGAAAGACAAACTCGGCAAGAGAATCAGGACCAAAGAGGCAAAATTTCCCCTCTTTTTCCCCCTGCCTCTGTTTCACCATTCTTGGTGAAAGATTCTGGAAACCACACTTGGAATGTCAAATGGGGAATTTGTCATGCCTTTGCAGATGCATCATATTTGGGGAAGTTGGAATCCAAATACTTGGAGTTTCCAAACGGTCTATCCCAGGAGAGAATGGCTGCAGGCTTCGGGAAAATTAGAGAGATTGAGGCTGGCTGCACCCTCAGCTTCTGGGAGTGCTTTCTTCTCAAATGCTATTCTCATATGTGGCCTGAGAAATGAAAGAGAAGCCAGTCAAGTGGAGACTGCATCCATCTGGGATTTTCCCCCCAGAAAGTAAATCTAAGCCCTGGCTTCGGGATCTTGAGATAACGGGAGCTTATTTGATTGAGTTCTTTCTGGGTGGCCAAGCAGGGGTCTGTGAGGTCGACTCTACCGTCTTGATGTTATGCAAGGAAACCGAGATAGAGCGACTGGCCAGGAGCCCAAGCTCATGCAACTCTCCACTGGCCAGAGTTGAGATGTGAAGCTAGGCACCTGGCCCTACCTAGACTCCTATTCTTGAAACCGCTAGCCTACATGGTCGCTCCAAAACATACATGTGTGAATGTACCACAACTTCCCACTGAGATTCCCAGCAGAGTCGTGTTTACTTGAGTGCAAAGGAGATGGGCTGTGCAGTTAATGTTTGTCACAGCCTTAGCAGACCCTGTGGCCTCAGGGCAAAGCAAACCACTGAAAAAATACCCATGGGCACATTTTCTGCTTCTGCTTACAAAGCCAGGAAATGTGCTCAGCGTTTAAGGGGCTGTCGTTGTACCAATAGTGTTCATGAATCATGGATATACAGGAACTCCCAGGGGTCAGTATTCCTGAGAAACCAGCTTGGACTCCCCTTAACCTGGTCAGGAAAAGATAAAAGGCTAAATTATCCGAGCAGTTAATTGGTGATTTCCATCCTATGTATCTGAAGAAGTAGGAATAAGAATTCCCCAGCCTTCTCCAGGAGCCTTGTCTCCGGCAATCCTATTCCAAACAAACTCTATAAACCAGAGGTTACAAACTGGCAACCAGGCTGACACAACTGTTGACACAAAAATTGACATAAAGGCTGACACAATAACCAGCAGACACAATTTATTTGACTCACACATTGTTAAAGTGGGTTTTTTTATTTTTACTATTTTTTTTTAAAGTAGGCTCCATGCCCAGTATTGAGCCCAGTGTGGGGCTTGAACTCACGACCCTGAGATCATGACCTGAGCTGAAATCAAGAGTCAGATGCTTAACCAACTGAGCACCACCCAGGCGCCCCTTTACTACTCTTTTATTTGCTTTTTGAATTGGATTCCAACTTTTAATAACCAGGAAATTTCCCATTTTAAAATGTTTCCTGGCTTCTTTTGAATATTGGAAGACTGGGCTGTTTGAGTCAAAGTCCCACTTGGTAGTACTTCTCTGGAACTGAGGAATGAGCTCCCCATTTAGATAGTCGTATGCTCTCCCTTTAGCCCCGATCACCGCCACAGCCACATATCACCACCGCCACTGCTTTCTCCTATAGACATTAACATTAATAATGCTAACTTCCTGTTGTCCAAGGCCCCTTGTAATTTGTGGTATGTGTATTTGCTTGTACAAGCACCAGGACTGAGCCGAGGAAACCCACTGCCCTCTCACCGGGCAAGAGTCTATTGTTGGTGTTGGGCTCTGCCCCTGGAAGGGAGAACAAGCATTCTGCCCACTCTGTTCAGTTATCTTATTCCCCTGGCTCTGGAACTGATGTGAGGGCCCCTCTCAAGAAGTGGAGGGAATCCACAATGTGCAGGAGTCAGCAGACAGGGTCCTAGTGTTCCCAGTGTCCTTAGGATGGGCCTGGGCGCCCAGGAAGCCCACCCTATTCACCTCTCCCTGGTCTTCAGAGGTCACATGAGCAGAGAGTGGGTAAGTCCCAGACAAAGGTCAAATGGTGAGGAAAGAACCACTTGCATCCAGGGTTGATGGTTAAGTGTGGGCCGGGTCACTTCTACAGCCCAAGATTGGAATATTCCAGAAGTCACCACAAACCTCCAAAAGCATTGTATGCTCTCTGATTTCCCCTGCTCTTTCTTCCCTTGTAATGTTTTTCATATTCTTACATGGTTCATGGGCCATTTCTACCTCCTCAGTGCTAGATCCTATAGGCAATGGGACAACAGCACCATCCCATCCCTGGTTGCTCCCCAGGGTCTGGCCATGGGTCCGATTTTTCTCACTGCTCCTGTGTACTGGGCAGAAGTTACACTGTCCTTATAGTGCAACAGTCCATATGACCAATGGGGAGACAAGGGTCTGAGAGGTAAGGTGACTATCTCCCAAATGTTGAGTGGAAGTATCCTTAATAACAACCTGTCACAGGGGCATCTGAGTAGTTCAGTTAAACGTCCGACTCTTGATTTTAGCTCAGGTCATGATCTCAGGGTCTTGAGATCGAGTCCCATGTCAGGCCCCACACTCAGCAGGGAATCTGCTTGAGCTCCTCTCTCTCTTCCTCTCCCTCTGCCCCTCCCCCCCTTAAATAAATAAGCCTTAAAAAATAAATCTCTAACAACTGCATGAATTTAAAGATAGCACAAAAGCACATATACATGTTGAAGTTTCTGAGAAGTGGCTTATCCAGGGGGGTAAATAAAAGGCATTTATCAAAGGAATAGTAAGGAGTGAAGTAGACTATTAGCCCATAGGTGAAAGCCTGAGAGGAAAAATTTAAATGCCAAGTCATAAGTGCATAGCTTCACAATTTTTTAAAAGTTTATAAAGTTATCACTTACATCAAGGTACAGAATATTATCAACATCACAGAAGCTTCCCTCGTGCTCCAGTCTAATCAATAATGACCTTTGTCCTGAAGTAACCACCATTCTAACTTCATATTGAGATTAGTTTTTCTAGAAGTTTTGGAACTTTATATTAACAGAATCACACAGTCTGTAGTCTTCTGCCTCTAGCTTCATTTTTTTGCTGTGTGTAGCCATAGTTGATTTTTTTAATTGTTATACAGTATTTTAATACATTACAATTTATTTATCCATTCCATGGATAAACAGACACTGGGATTGTTTCCAGTTTATGACTATTATAAGTGGTGATGTTATGAACAGTTGTACTGCAGAGAAAAAGATAAAGACTTAAGAATAACTACCTCTGAAATAAAAATCCAATACAATCAAGGAAAAGAAAGCATTTCTCTAGAAAGATTCTCTTCTGTATTAATTTCCTAAATGATGACACCCAGAATGGGATGCTTTCTGCCCCTTCAACAATCTCCTGTGCTGGAGTGTTTTATATGGTTGACTGGGCTCTGGCCAGAGCCTTCTACAAAGAAAATGCTTCCCCCAGGCTCTAAAGGTTGACTTACCACAAAGCGTCTCTAAGTTCTCTAATGTAGCATTTCACCACTAGAGGGCAAGAACGACTCCGTGATGCTCGGCTTTGCCAGACCTGGAGTCAAAATGATTAATCATGGCTAGGCAAAAACAAGAAGCCAGAGAGAAAAGGGGAAGAGCACAGGAAGGCAAAATAAACATCCATAAACTTTAACTGTTCTGGGTAGGGAGGGTATGAAAAATGTCACCCATGAGTCACTTTCTTCCTTTCCATCTACCTCCTTCCAGCTCTTAAAAATCAATCCCAGGGTCCTCACTTGTTGAAACTACCACTTAGCAAGGCGGGACTGGGTCAGACAGATCGCAGAGGATGTTTTCCAGCACAGCCTAGAGCCTTGATTAGGGAGGGAGGGAAGCTTATGAATCCTCAAAACCCCAGGGGTTCTGGGCAAGCAACAGGGAATCCTGCCACCTCTGTTGCCTTACAAGTAATATTTCTTCCACTAAAACCACAGTGTTGACTAAAGTCAAGACACTGGTGGGTAAGGCTGACTGCTGGGACACCTCTCCTCTCTCTCCCTCCTCCCTCCATCCACCCCCTTTCACCTCCCACAGACTTACCCAAGATTACAGACTGAGTTGTGTTGCTTTTGTGGGGGCGGGGAGGGTGCTGCAGAAGAGGGGGAGGCAGGATAGGGAAATTCATTATGAAGCCAGTTGCCTTCAGACTATTTATAATAAATTTCTACTAGAAAAGGACATTTGGCTGACAACCGTTTTCTTCTGCCTGGGCATGACCAAATACAGTAAGAATTCAAAATGAAAACTGAAAAGCGAGGAAGAAGAGCCTACAGCTGGAGCAGTCTGTTTTCACAGCCCACGCAGGCAAATGACAAACTCAGAGAGGAGCCTCCTGTGTATTCCCTGTCCCCATTATCTCCTTTTGCTTCTCTGAAGGGCTAAGAAGCCTTCGGTGTTAGCCAAGGCTCCTTCCCGCTGCAGCTTAATTTTCCTTGCGTAATTTTAAATACAGATCATGTCTACAGTGCAGCAATTAATGGATAGCCTAAAGACTTATTATTTCAAACTAATTGATATGTAGGAAAAGTTTAAATAACCTAACAGGGAGAGGGGAAATTTTAAATGATGTGTGCACAGTGAATTTAGAATTTCTTTTTGTTGTGCAAGTAGCAAAAACATCTGATTAATAAGGGGATGTGACCAAAATGTAGAATTGATCTGGAAATCCTTCCCTCCTGACATTCTCGAGCATGGGATTGAAAGGGAGGAAGATTCAGACATTTCAGAAATGGGGGTAAGGTGGGGTTCAGGCCTTCCTCACCCCCCTCAATTCTAGAGTAAGAGAAATAAAAGTCAGAATATATTTCAGATTGTGCTCTTATGTAAGCAATAAGAAATGGGAAAACGATGCTAGTATTTCTATTGTAATTCTGTGGCCAAATCCCTCTCTTGATTTAGACTTGGGAGGGTAGTCTATAAAGGCCAAGTTCACCCAGCTGCAACAGAACTTATTCCAAATCACCAGTTCTTCCTGACCCAGGACGCCCTCCAACTTCTAAGAAATACAAGAAATGTGTTGCAAGTAATGACATTTCTGGCAAAACGGGACAAAACAAAACAACCCACCTTTCTAATTTCCCCGTTCTGCATTCTAGCAAGTTTAATAGGAAGGTTCAGAACATCACCAAAGAAAGAATACTCTTCAACAACATCTTATTTTAAGAAGGAAATGAGAAGTGTGTGATTGAAGACTATGGCGGCAATATTTTCAACATCAGAACTAGGCATTTGTAAGGAAACAGAATTCACACCAAGCATAAAGAATGCAGGAGAACGGGGCGCCTGGGTGGCTCAGTGGGTTAAAGCCTCTGCCTTCAGCTTGGATCATGATCCCAGGGTCCTGGGATAGAGCCCCACATCGGGCTCTCTGCTCAGCAGGGAGCCTGCTTCCCCTTCTCTCTCTCTCTGCCTGCCTCTCTGCCCACTTGTGATCTCTGTCTGTCAAATAAATAAAATCGTAAAATAATAATAATAAAAGAATACAGGAGAAAACCCCCTACCTTTAAAATGTACTTTTTTACACTGGATTCATGTCATGAAAATATCTGAATGACTTTGGGCAAGTCACTTACACTTTATGTTCTTCAGTCTTTTCAAATATAAAATTACCATATGGATTGGTGACTTTTTGGGACTCCTTAGTGCTAACCACCTACTTTATTTTGGTAGCCCTACACGTGCTCAGTTTAAGTAGACATCGGGTGTATGGAATTGAATAAATAATAATCTTTAGTTCCTGATGCGCCCCTGTCATGGGTCCATGTAAGGCCATATTGGTCACTAATATCAGGGAAATAATTACACACACAAAAACTAGAACACTGGCTTCTCTCTGCTCTGGTATCCCTGTTTCTGCCCCCCACCCCCACTCCGCTTATCCTCCAAGGTAAATCTGAATCTTATATGTATAATTCTTATACTTTTACAGTTGTATAGGTATATGCATCCATGGGCATAATACATATATACATATATTCACATACATATATATAAATGTATATACATCATATTAAGTGTATTCCTATGATGTTTCATTGACATTCCTGTGGTATTTTATTTCTTGGCTTTAGTTGTTTCTAACTTCAAAAATAGCATCAAATGAAGTTAAGAGTATCATACTGAACTATGAGAATATACGTAAATGTATCATAATTCAGTATTATAGCATATTTAATCTTTTGAGACCTATGTTTTTCACTTAAAAATATATTGATAGATCCAACAGAAAGTGCACATATATTCACCAAAAGATATATTCTAGAATGTTCACAGCCACACTGTTTATAATAGCCTCAAATAGCAACTAGCCAAATGTCCATCAAGTGTTACATCAATAAATACAATGTAACATATTCATATAATTTAATACGGTACAGCAATGAAAATGGACAGTTCACAACAACATACAGCATAATGGATGACTTTAACAAACAAAATATTACATGAAAAGAGCCAGACAGAAAAAAGTATATGCAGTTTATTACTAGTCTATGAAGTTAAAAGGATAGCTGCCTTGGGTGGGAGACAGGGTGACTAGTGATTGGAAGGTGGTAGGAAGGGGACTTCTAGAGTACTGGTGATATCCTTTATCCTGATCTGGGTGCTGGTTTAATGGATGTGGTCACTTTGTGAAAACAGCAACAACAACAAACCACAAATTCATACATTTATTGTACCAGTTCTTGTTGATACCATTTCCAAAACTCAGTGACCTAAAACAGTACGTATTCAGTATTAGTCATAAGTCAGTGAGCTGGGACGTTCTTCTGTTCTTGATTGGACTCAAACATGTGTATTAGCTAAAAGCCAGGTACGCCACTCGGCTGACCTTGGCTGGATTGTCTTTCAAGCTTGGGGGTCAGCTGGCTTTAGGCCCATCTAAGATGGCCTCAACTAGAACAACAGATCTCTCCAAATCACCTCTCGTCTGCCAGTAGGCGAGCTCAACCTTGTTCACATGCCGGTAGCAGGGTTCAAAAAGCAAGAGTGGAAGCACAGGAGGCATTTTGAGAAATGAGACAGTGTCCCTTTTGCCACATTACATTCACATACAAAAAGGACACAAGTGAGTAATGAGAAAATGCAGTCTTTTTAAAAATCAACATACTACCCTTATGATATAAGCACTTTTCTCTATGTATATACTAATACATGTTAAAAATAAAATTAATTATAGGTCTATACGATTTATCTACACTGCTGGTTTGGCCCCAGTTTGCTATGACTTCTAACACTGTATTCCCCGAATATATTACCGGTTGTGTATCCACTCTCCTGTTAATGGGCATTTTAGGAATTTCCGGGGTATCACTATTACAAGCAGATCTGCCATGAACATTCCTGCACATATCCCCTAGTATGCAAACTCTGTTTAAGAGTTTTTCTTAGCTGTATACCAAAGTGTGGAATTGCTATGTCATAGGGAGTGTGAATTTTCAGTTTTGCAAAATGATACAAAATTGTTTTCCAAAGTAATTGTACCACTTCACACTTCCCTCAGTAGTACATGAGAGACCCTTTGATCCAGACAATTGCCCACAGTTGATATTCAAGTCTGTCTTCTTACTATTTCCCATTTAGATAGATACAAGATGGTATATAGCATTGTGGTCTTTTCTGTCTTTCTCTGATGAATGAAGTGAAGAAAATAATCATCCTTTCATTTTTTGGTTGTTGCTTTGGTTTTAGCCATGTATGTTTCTTAAGTAAAATACCTATTTGTATCTGCTGCTTATTTTTTCAGCTGGGTTGTTTTTTCTTATTGCTTTATAGCAATTTTTATATATTCTTAATACTATGCTTTTATCTGATGTGTGTGTTGTGAACATCTTTGCCAGTTCATAACTTGTTCCTTACTTTATTCACAGTGTCATTGGGTTAACAAATTTCCTATTTTAAGCACTTAATTTTTGCTCTAATGTTTAATGTTAGCTATTGAGGCTTGTTTAAGTAACTCTTAAATACCCCAAGGTCTGAAATAAATTTATTTATACTTCTTCTAAAAGTTTTAAAGTTTTAGTTTTGGCTTTGAAATCTTTATCAGAATTTTGTCTTTGGGCCTAGTGTGTGGTGAGGATCTCATTTCATATTTATTTAAATAGGTGGCCATCTTTCAAAACTTTATCTATTAAATAATTTCTTTTTTTCCCTATTGGTCTGCCATGCCACCCTGTTCATATATCAAAGTTCCCTACATCTATGAGTCAATTTCTGGGCTGCTTCTTCTATTCCATTGGTGAACTTGTCTATCCTGTGTCTGCACCAATCTCTTGATTACTATAACTTCATAACACAACCTGTGTCTGGTAAGTTGTCCCTCCCTATTCCTAACTGGCTCATGCACTTCTGAGACCAGCAGTTAGGAAGAGTGAGCTCATTTTTGATTGGCTCAGTAACTGTAATTCATCTTAAAGAAACACCAAATCTGCAACTTCCTTTGTCAGTATCCTCTGCTGACAAATAGAAAATACTTCAAAATAGCCCAGCCTACACTTGTTCAGCTTTCTATCCACATCATGAAAATCATAGCAAGTATCTCTAAACCCATGATTCTCAAACTTGAATATACATATGAATTACCTGGAGATCTTGTTAAAAATGCAAATTCTGATTCAGTGGGTCTGTGGTGAGTAGGAGGCAATACTGCTGGTCTTAAGACCACACTTTGAGTATCGAGGCTTTATGAAGTGATTTTATGCCATACAGCTGAGTTGGAGAACTTTTTCTTCTAGAGATGGCCTTCTAGCTATCTTTTGAAGACATTCCAAATTTTTTACCTCAGTCTTCTGTTAATTCAAAAACCTTTCTTGTTTCTTGTTGAGTTCTTTTTTTTTCCAATATAGACTCAAGTTGAAGTCTATTAGACCAAGTAAAATATTTTCTTGCAAAGGTTATGGATTATGCAACTGAATAAATATCTACTTGAATGTGCCAAGACCTGGATAACGCAGTGGAAATAGGAGAGGAAAGAATAAAAATCATAAAACCCTGTTTTCCAGTCTACCTACCATGGTGATATATATCAATTTTCCCTTTGTTCCTCTTTTATCCTACAAAAAAGCTCCTACCAACTTTTTATTCTAGCAAGTCATTGAGGGAATATAAATATGTAGGCTTCTTGCTTGTGCTTGGAAGGAGAGGAGGTCATTATACATAATTGGAGATTGTTGTTTAAGAATAACTGAGTTTGAATTCTGACTTCATTATTTACCAGCTGTGTCACTTATCCATTAAATAATAATAGTACTTACATCCTAGAATAATGGGAAAATTTAAAGAAGAAATCCCCAGAGATAATCCATGCCAACCAGTTAACCTAGTACCCTGCATATAATAAATGTTCAATAAATAGTCATAGTCATTACAGAATAGTTACTAAAGGCCTAGTGGAAGAAAATCCTTGTGCTTAAGGCATTGGTTATTGGTTTGTTTTATGTGTGGTAACTGTAGACTTTGATTTCATAGAATAACTTAGAGTCAAGTCTCTCTACAGTAATCCACAATTCCCAAATCAATAATACTCACTGATTTGGCAATTCATCTTGCATGACTAGCTTGTGTCATTACAGAATTTTGCCTTGGCTCACCAATGATACATTTTTATGTTTCTAACCCTTAAGAAACAACTTATATACTATTCAAGATTTCTCAAACAACTCCCTAGAGCCAATTATATACATCAGTAGGTGCTCAATAAATATTCATTCCTCAGTTCAGTGATTACTTGGAGTAATCCACATACCTCCACAGGGACCCAGGTTGGGTGAATGAGGAAAAGCATCTTAAGGCTTATTCTCTTCAAGAAGTTGGTATATTATCAGTGCATTCATAGTTGTTTCTTGAACATGATTTTCCTGATGTTTTAAGAGAACTCACAAGAAGAGTTCATATATTGATAGCATAATCATCAATGAGTTTCCAAGTTCAATTAGAAACTAATTCCAACCAGTTGCTTGACTTTCAACACATTATTTTGACCTCATAGTAGACCTAACTTTCTTGAAAGAGTCCATACCATCATGGTGTCCATCTTTGACCTGAGAGACAAATTTGTAATTATATTCTGTTATATGGTTTCCAAGTTGGTGACTGATTTATTAACTAAATATTAGAAATAAAAATAAATATTCTAAGGGAAGAGGAGAAGAAGGTGACAAAACTTTGTGGATGAGTAAAGGGGAAAGAAAGCCAAACTGCCAGTTCTCTTTCTGGCTGTATTTTAATCCAAATGACTATATTTTAAATCAGGTTTCATGTCTCAGTCAGTGACATTTCTACTTAAAAATATTAATTGCATTTGGCTCACAAGTATGAAATGCAAACATACTTGTATAAAGCAAACAATTTTAATTTGTGTATTTTTATTAGTGACATTTGATCAAGGCACAGGAACTGTTAGTAAAGAACCATGCACTTATTCTGTTTGTTTGAGGCATAAATGTTGGAAAAGTCACTAATTGGTGAGATGGGTCATTTTCTTTGAGACAGAGCATTTGATTAAAAGGCAGTCTAAAGAGAAAAAAATGCTAATTAACATTTTAGTTATTTAAGAAGCTTTGAAAATATACATTTTGACAGATACTAAATATTTATTTTCAAGCAAAAGCCTTTTCCTTTAAACATGTATTCATTATATCTCTGGTATTATTATTCAATTTTTATGCAAAAGCAATTTTCTTGAAGATATTGCTATATTTTTGCTATTAAGTCCAGTGCTGTAACCGAAAACATTGGGTCTTCTTCTGAAGGAATAAACTCTTTTTGAATATGCTCAGTCTACCACACATTATTTATTCATCTCAGTGTTCAGCATAATTTTTTCTTGACAGCCTTTCTTTTGCTTGAAATGTTATGTAACAAAAACAGCAGAACCAATTGGCATTTGAGTTTATCCCTCTATTCCATATGCTGCTGGATGAAGAGGAAATAAATGTGCAGCATCACTATGCTGGGCACATTTCAGCCTTTCTTTTCTCTGGTACATCAATTTCTCTTCTCACAGAAATAATTTCATAGCATTTTGAACTCCTGTTTATTATATATGACCACTGAGATGAAGGTCTGTACAGCAGGGGCCAAAGGATAGCCAAATTTAAATTTACTTGGATTGCTGCTTGACTTTAACGGCTGTAAGGCCAGGTAGAGCTATGTAGATTTAGAAAGGAATGTGCATTTTTCAACTTAAATATAGGCATTGGATGATTGACAATAGATCTTCAGCTCAAGTAGTTTATAAGCAAGTCACATAATATCAACATGCATCAGACACTGGGACACAACCATCTGAAAATCGCTGCAATTTGCACACACCTAAAATATGTCAGCTAATAAATTCAAACGAAGTTAATGTCTTAGTTTGGGTTCCCCCAGATGCAGACCCCAGAACAGGGATGTGAGTACAAGGAGTCCTTCTGAGAAGTGAGAGATATATCTCATTTGGGATCACTTCTCAGAAACACTCCTTGTATTCCCATCCTTGTCTCAGGGTCTGGTAATCTGAAATTAATATAACACTGTATGCTAACTATACTGGGATTTAACTGAGTAAGTAAATACGAAATAAAAATGATTACCTGAGACATGATCCCAGGAAACTAGTAGGGAGTAGGGAAGTGAGATAGGAAAGCGAAGGCAGCCAATAGAATGTGTGTTTGTTATCAAGTAAGTTACAACCGTGGGCAACCGGTGCTCAGGCCTAATAGGGAACTCTGGGGGACCATTCAGAACACTCGTCTTACAGTTTTTCCATCCAAGGGTTAGGGAGCTTGGGGATACATATGCCAACTCCTGGGTGCCACTTCTAGTAGAGAAAGCAGGCAGTTGGAAATAGGGCAGTCGGAACTGAGTTGTTGTTCTGCACAGTTCTATGCTGGACAATTAAAGTCACTGCTATAGTGAACCTCAGAATTGAGTGAAAAGCCCCCCAAGATTATACTGTTATAGCCTTAATCGTTCAACTTTTGATGGCATCGAGCCCAGTACTTTGTATATGATATACGGACCTCAACAACAGTCAAGTGTTTTTAGGCTTACAAAATATTTCCTAATCTGACACTCCTGTCTTGGCAAAACTTAATAATTAAATATATGAATAATTCTCAACAACCCATGGATATAGGAATCACCTGCAACTTCTTCACATTCTAAATCAGTGGTTCTCAAACTTTGGGATTCATCAGAATCAGCCATGAATGATACCCACCGATGACTGAGTCCTCACACCCAAAGTTTCTAAATTCAGTACATTTGGTGTGGGCCTGAGAACTTGCATTTCTAACAAGATCTCAGGTGTTGCTGATGTCCTTTGTAACTGCACACACTTTGCTCACCCCTGCCCTAATCATTTCGGTGTTTATCTTATTACAGAAAGAAGTATGATCTTATATTTTTCCTTTTTAAATTATTTTGTAATGTAATTAGATATGCCACAGAGAGTAGGCAGAAAGTGACACAGGTGGGCCCTTCATAAAATTTAGTGGTAGTCAGCTGGACAGGTGTGCAAAAGGACAGGAGTTTAGTGATGTCCAGTACTTAGTGTCTCAGGTAGTTCCTACTCTGTGACACCAAGAACAGGGAAACTCTTTTGTGCTATTATTGCATGTTGCTTGTAACTTTATCACATCATTGTTTTAGGCTTCATATCCTCCCACTGGTCTGGGGACTTCTTGAAACTAAAGCTATGTCTCATTCATATCTCTATGCTTAGCATTAGTCACAGTGGCAGGTAATGGAAAGGACTCACTACATTTTAAACGAATGAGTGAATAAATCAATGAATGTCTGAGAAAGTAAAGACCAAAGAAACGAGTAAATGTAGAGACTGAGCCATGAAACAGTGGCATTTGCCATCTAGTCCTGTACTGCATGTATCAGGTTGTGTTCCATGATTTGGGATTATGGTGGCTCTCTGGCTGGCAAGGCCAACCAAGAACCAGAACAGACATGAGAGAACCTACTAGACTTTCCGACACCAGTAGATCTCCCTGAAGATATTTATTCCTGTTAAGTAAGGATGCCTATGATCTGTCAGAAGGGCTTTTAGTCCTCCATATTGGATAATCTGAAGAAAGCACCCAAGTTTCTGGAAGCAGCCACAGGGTTGTGCATGCCGGGAGATTGTCAGTTGATGGGAAGGTAGAAGCAGAAAACAAGATTTAGCTGACTAGTTCTGCCTTGTTATCTAAGCAAAAGAAAAAGGAATCATATTTTGCCACTGATTTGCAATAGTACTTAATTCAAGTCACCTACTGCTGCCTTTACAGGAGTAACTTTATTATAGCCACACACTATAGGTTCCATAGACACTTTTAATACAGTGATAACAAGAGAAGAAAAGGGAGATTTTTTTTCATGCCTGAGTTTTCCTTGTAGAAGAGAAATAGATCAAGAGTGTTGGAAAGTAATAATGCCCCTGGGTTTCATAACACTAGCTCTTTCTGTCTTATAGCTATAAAGTGCTCAAGATTTATTGTTAGGATTATTCTAATGTTACTTTAAATTCATAATAATCAAATGAGCCCCCAAGCAACTTTAAGAAGCTATCTTTATGGTATAAAAATTGGCTAATAAAGATGAATCATAAATAAGAGAAACACTTATAATATCTACGTGTATGTTCATCATTCCCCTAAACTCAGTGTGAATCGTACAACAGAAATTATTGATGTAAGAATGTATTGGTTAGCATAACATTAGCTGCTGTGACAAACAGTACCAAAATGTCACTTGCTTCATATAATAGACTGTTATTTTTTTTCATATAACAAAGTCCAGTCTGGTTGTAACAAAGTCTTTCTGGTTGGTGGATAGCATGCTCCCACATGCTAATTCAGAGGACCAGGTTCTTTTCATAATGTGACTCCACCATCTGCTAGGCCCTTGCAGGAAAAGGGAAAGAAATAGTAGAGATACCTCAAATGCCTCTAAAAAGTCCTGCCTTGACCTCTGGAGGCAAGAACTGGTCAAATGGCCAACCCTGGGTGCCAAGACAGTGAGAAGGTCTTGTAGCAGACACAGGCAGAGCAGACACGATGGGAAAAGGAATGTTTTGGGGGATAACTCATCATTTTCTGCACTGTTGACCAAGATAATGGAATTCAAATCTGCTATACCTAGAATTACTCTAAATTGATTGCCCCTTGTATAAGACCCCAAAGATAAAGACAATGGAGTAACCACTTTGTGTTCCAAATCACCTTTGCAGAACTCTTGATGAAAAGGGATCCATGAGCAGGAGGATCTAGACTAGAAGAGTTAAAAAAAAAAAAAAAAAGACACTTGTATAAAAACACTTTGCAGTTAGGTTTATCAGATTTCCCATTCCAAACCCTATGTATTTAGCACAGTCACCTCACCACAAGTTGGCAAATGAGGAAATGGGAGAATAGGCAGACATCCCAGATTATTCAGCAAATACCTTTCAGAGGAGCTAAGTGAAGTGTCTCTGCCTTCCCAGTGATTGGTGTCTTATCAAAGGTTCAAGATACCAGCACCATGCAGTTATGTTTACATTTATTCAGCAAAGAGGATGGAGGTCAATCCTAAAGTAGAGAAGCCTCAGGAGACTTTTAGATCAAGTCCAAAGACAAACCCATGGAATACACTAACTAGCTATTTCAGAGGTTGTAAATTGACTTGCACAGTTTTGTTGTTGTTGTTTTAAGTTTATTTATTTTTTTTAGTAATCTCTACACCCAACGTGGGGCTTGAACCCACTCTCACTGAGCCAGCCAAGCACTCCAGACCCACGTGGTGTTTTATACATTTCTAACCTGGGTGCCAACACCGACAAACCAGAAGACTTAACATGAAAATCCAGATTGCTAGCTTCTTTCGGAAAACTCAGTTGTAGCAAGCTCTGGCATACACGTGGCAGCAATCTAGGTGGCAAAATTGGGTGGCTGCTCTTTGTAGCCGAGGAATGCCCTCCGGGATCACCACATTCCTGCCCAGCCCCATACACTCATTTACCTTTTTACCTGGCCCTGCCTCAGTTTGTTCTCTGAGAAATTCCATCATAGTTTCCAACTTCACCTTGGGTGGGGAATTCAGGAATGACCATCAGACTTTTCAAAACCCCTGAGGCCAGGCGAGCAAATGTCTAGTTTATTCTCAGATCAAGTTGGAAACAGCCAACCTAAAACTACAGTGATTTAACCAAAAGATATAAACATTATATTTAGAAGGAGTGACTGTATAATTAGGAAATACTCGCTCCCTAAGAATCAAAATCAATTATCCTGATAAAACCCTAGGACTGCTAACCTCTCCTGAAATATACATTTATAAAAAGAAAAAGAAAAACCAAAACTAATTTTAGGTGATCAGGAGAAGGGCATTCTCCAGGGACATGGCTGAGTTCATTCCAGGACATTTGACACAGCCCATCTCTTGTTTTTTTTAAATGCACAGGCTTTAAGTCAAAAGAGAGCATTTTTAGTGAGGGCTCAAGGTAGATAATTACGGATGCTTGGTGTAAGTCTCAAAAGGAGTTAAGACAAAGATGTGTGCAGATGAGGACGCTCTGATCCAAAGGAGGACCCACACAAGGGCAGGACCCTCCATGAGAATAAAGTGTCAGTGGCCACTTCTGGAATGTCTCAAAGGATCCCAACCCAAGACATCCCCCAGAGAATGTTTTGCTGGAACTCCCCCTTATCTGAGGTGGCTGTGTGCCATCTGCACTATAGATATTTGTTTCTAATGTGACTCAGTATAAGAACTGAATTCATAATGTAAATTCAATTCTTCCCTGCTGGTGGCATTCCATGTGATGGAAAAGAAATGCTCACTTCATCTAAAAATAATTAGCCTTTGAACAACCTCTTATTTCAATTGACTTGAAGCTTTTTATTGATCCTTATAGGGTTTGTGTGGTAGAGAGAACAGGATTCTTCTGGTGAGGCCTTAGCCTCTTACCAATGGGCGTAGATCACCCTTCCCTGTTATGCCTTTGCTCCTCGTAGTGCTGCTACCCTGAGCCATAAACTGGTGACCTGCCCAGGTTTTGTTGCCTCTCTGTTGCTTTTTACCAAATGTTATTCACAGATATATGTTGTTTCTTGGCCCCAGAGATATATGAATTGGGAGACTTTGAAATTAATGAACATGCTTCAACTAGTTAATACATGAAGAGTCCTGGGACACCTGGGAGGCTCAGTTGGTTAAACATCGGCCTTCAACTCAGGTCATGTTCCCAGGTTCCCAGGATTGAGCCCCACAACAGGCTCCCTGCTCAGAGGGGAGCCTGCTTCTCCTCTACTGTTCCTTTGCTTGTACTCTTTCTCTCTGTGTCAAATAAATAAAATCTTTAAAAAAAAGTCCTAAGAACTGTGCCTGCCACATAATGGGCACTCAGTAAATTATAAATAAATCATCATTATTTTTATTCTTCTGTATTTCATTGTAATTTACCAGCACTATTCAGTAGCTCGGTTTTACCCCCAAGAGATTTTTCTTTTTTCTTGTAAACTAGGATGTTGTTCTTCTTCCAATTTTTCATTTGTTTATTCCTTCTTGTAGTATATGGTTCTTTATAGAAATAATCTGATTAAATTAGTCTGCACTTAATAGCAAACAGGAAAACAACCAGCTGACCAAATAAACAGATCCTAAGCTGAAGTATTACACAGGGTGGGGGGGGTGAAAAGCCAGTGTCTTCTAAGCATGGCAGAGCCAAATAGAAAAACCCAGTGAAGGCTGAGAAATAGACCAGGCTCATTGCAGCTGGTTGAGAGTCCTTACTGTTTCCTAGATCCTGTATCCTGTTACTAAAAGGGCAGCATATCAGTTAGACCCTATGCCATGGAACCCTTCCTTATCATCACTTTTCAGTAAAAGACACTTTCCAATTATTTTGTGAAAGCATTCTAAAATCCTAGACATGCCAGGAAAATACAGTGGCGTTATTGGTGATTCTACTCTCAGCGTACAGCAGAGCAGGTTACTGAGATGATCACTAATTCTGTTTTAACAGAGTGATAGTTGACTTAGAATTGGGGGATGTAGCCCTGGATTAGGTGGCAAGGGTTCAGTGTTCAGATCTTGATTCTACACTAAAACACAGGAGTGGTAGGCTTCAGTTTCCTTATTTAAGGAATGACAGTTAATAACGTGCTAAATGTGCATTCACTCAATGTTAAAAATAAGTCTCTTTACTTCTCTGGCCCAGAGCACGGGTCTTCAGAGATTTAAACCATCTTTTGGTATCTTAAATACAGTGGTAACTTTCAGTTTGACAAGGTGTTACTGGCCTATGATTACTCATTTCGGCAAAATAAAAATTTTTTCCTCACTCACAATCATTTTTATTCCCAGCTCTGATAGACCCCAGCTGAGTCATCCTACAGAAAGCACTTGATTAAAAATAGAAAACTCCTAGGCCTTCATAGTAGGCACCTATAAGGGGAGAATACTCCAGGACAGACACAAAAATTCCAAAGCCTGGAACACATACATTCACTGAGATGAAGTGGCTTGCCAAGTAGCAAAATTATTGCCTCCATTATATTATAATTTGCTTTTAGATGCTGAGTGGTGGTGGTACATCTACCAAGCAGCACGAGTATGGCTGCTGGGACAAGAAAAACAATTCATCCCATGTCAACCCCCCAGAATGTCGTGCACAGTTTTGAGAGAAATTATGGAGGTCATGGGGGAGATGCTACAATAACACTCCCTAAAAACACAAAATTTCAGTGGCATGCAATTATAAATATTTATATAGTCCATGAATTTGCAGGGTTCAGCCAATCTGAGCTGAGTATAGCTGATCTTACCTGGGCTTGTTCATACATTTGTGGTTAAGTATAGTTTAGGTAGGTGACTCTATTGATCTCAGCTGGGCTTGTTTCCATATCAGCCTACCGGCCTCCTGCTGGTTGATCTTGGACGATTCTGGCTGTGTGACTGGGATGACTGGGGTGACTCAGTTATGTTCCATGTGCCTCGTCTTCTACCAGCCTAGACCAGGCATGTTCCCATGACCATAGCAAAGTAATAGGGATGAAACCTGAAATGCACAAGTGCTTTTTCAAGTCTCTCCTTGGGCCATGTCTGCTAACACCCTATTGGCCAAAATAAGTCACATGACACCTCATAGTCAAAGGGTGGAGGGATAGCCTCTACTGCTTTAGCAAGAGGAGCTTAAGCTCAGAAGGTGAAGGCTGTGGATACAGAGAGAGAGAGAGAGAGAGAGGTGATGCACTGAGGCCATTAATCCAGTTTACAAAAGAGGAGAATCAACTAGATTCTGGTCCTAGCTTTACTATTAGCAAGCCGTATCCTTGAGAAAGCCACTTAACTTCTTTCAGCCACAGGTTTATACCAAGTTAAAGGAAAAGGTTTGACTATGTAATTTTTAAAATACCTTTCTAATACTACTAAGTCTTGGAGGGGTTGACAATATAATTGCTAATGTCCCTTTCAAAGATTTCTACAGTAATCTCTAGACACCTGTAAGAAGATTACAAAGGAAGTTCTGTAATACATCTTAAAATCAAAGGAGGTATAAATTATGGGTTAAGCTGAGATACTGAAGCATTTCAAGAGAGGTATACTGGGGAAAGGACAGTGAAGAAAGAATGGGGATGTAGCTAGGAAAAAAGTCACAGGAATCCGATTATGTTCTTTGCTGTATTAAGAGCAGATTTCCTCCATGGGCAATTTCATGGAGTGTATGGGTGTATAGAGGATTTGACCCAAAAGATCTATGTCACAGTGCGTTTGGCTTTTGACGTGAAATAAAATTTAAAATACAAATGCCTGTAGGGATGATGCTTGGTAAATCACATGATCTCTAGCTTCTGTCTTTCCTCTTTTGTTGATTCAGTATTGGGATCTACTTAGCATTTAGTACTTAATTCATTGCCTATTTATCCTGGATCCTTCCATCTTTCACCTCTGCAGACTTACCCCTCATTCGCCCTTCACACAGCAGCCTCCAACAAACACCTTGAATCCACACCTGAACATTAGCCACCTCCAGAGGTCTGGGGAGATGAGATTTACAAAGAGAATCCTATTATATGACTCAAACCCCTGAAAAATGTTGAGGAGGGATACACAAAAGGAGCACTTTGGTGGGAGCCCTTTGTCTAAAGTGGTCCTTAGATGAGCAACAAGAACATCACCTGGGAGCTTCTTAGAGATGCAGAATCTCAAGACCTCTCCAGATCTACTGAATCAGAATCCACATTTTAACAAAATCATCAGGTACTTTATATCTGCGTTAACTTTTGAGACGTGCTGATATAAAGCTTTCCCGTCTTGTCACTTTTGACACACAGCCATCTTTTAAAGAAGGGCTCTCAGTCACAGACTGTGAGGTCCCCTCTATTATAATCTGTGTGGTTAATTATAGATGAAAGACACTGGTAATCATTTAATTGTTATGTATTAGAGCAGATTCAAAGATATGTTCTTCTACCAAATACCATTAAAAAGTGCAAGGAAGAAGGAGGTTACAGCTAGAAAACTCCATCCCCCTGGTAAATATCAACTATTATATGTGCCGTAGGTTGAAGATTGAAAGCCTTTGCCCCAGGATAATGATAATAACAAGGATGTTGGCAGATCCTACAAGGTTCCCACTTTTTAAGTCCCATCTCCTCTATAAATACTTTGTATTGTATCAAAGTGTTTCCCAATGTGATATTCATTTTTAACATCTGTAGTATATTTTTGTCTTAGAACCCATTCAGCCCAACTTGTTATTTTCCCTATACCTATCACTTATCGCCCAGGACGGATTCTAATTTTTTAATTCTTCACAGCACCAAACACAGGGCCTTACACCAATCAGAGTATTCAAAAATATTATTTGTTGATAAGTGCTTCAAATCATCAACAGCTCAGAACATAGTCTAAAAGTGACATCCAACACATACCATAATTGAGTTGTGTTGACCCAATAATGACTTAAACGACACAACTAGAAAGAACAAAGACCACTTAGGGTTCCAGATGTTCTTGGCTACAAGTTATGTTTTTTCCTCCCTCTTTAGAAGTGAAGTTATAAAGGTGCCTGGGTGGCTCAGTGGGTTAAAGCCTCTGCCTTTGGCTCAGGTCATGATCCCGGGGTTCTGGGATTGAGCCCTGCCTGGGGCTTTCTGCTCAGCAAGGAGCATGCTTCCTCCCCACCTCACCCCGCCACCCCCCTGCCGCTGCCTGCCTCTCTGCCTACTTGTGATCTCTGTCTGTCAAATAAATAAATAAAATCTTTTAAAAAATAAATGAACTTATACAGAATTAATAAGCAAGCACAATATGCTAATTACTTTAGCACATATGATCTCATTTAAACTTTTAACAACAACCTGAGGAAACTGGCATTACTATCCCCATTTTATATATGAGGAGATTTCAATTCCAAGATAGTAAATGAGCTGCCAAGGTCATATTTGGAAGATGCAAGCACCTTTCATGGACAGAGAATCTTATCTATCCCTCAATGAATTCTCCAATTCTATAGATCAATGACAACAGTTTAATTTGTGATTGTCTTCCTAGTCCTTTGTAATGGGCTCTATTGATAGTTGGTCTTTGTTCAAATGATGAAATAATTTTAGTATCATTTTTAGACAAATATAATTGTTTAGGAAAAATACGCCAAAAATGTAGGCATGCAACATACCTCAGGATTTGATTAAAAGTGTCAGGAATTTATACCCATTGTGAATTAACTGTATTCCTCCACATTGGCATGAACTATCCAATTTATTTCTGTTTAGGTCTGGAGTGCTTTTCGTTTTGACCTAGAAATACACTCATCTCACCTTTTACTCATTTTCTTTAGACTTCAGTTGCCAATGGCAACCTGAAATTACAAGGTTAAACAGATGCTGCATTTTACTTGAGTGGTTGGTGACTTTGAACTTTGAATTCATGTTCAGTGGGAATTTGTTTATCTGTAGGGATCACTGCTCTCTCGCATTGTGGCAAATCCAAACAGTCTGAATTTGCTGGGCCTCTGCAGGGAATTTATGGGTTTTATCGATTTTTTAAGTTTTGGCTTTGATTTATGGGAACTGGTTTACCAATCTATAACTTAGAGAATGAACTCCCTCACAATGCTGATTTGGGCTCCTGATTCTTCATGGTTGAAGTTTTTTCCTTCAATGGACCCCATGAATTGCTGGCTTCTCCACCTTGTCCCTGAGATTATGGATGGAGATTTCCTGGTTGGCCTATCAAGTGTAGAAACTACAACTTCACCATTTCAATACCGCCAGTTCTTAGGATTTCTCTCCCATCTTCTTAGAACATTAAAACCTCAGTTCTCTAAGATGGAGAATCTACTCTGCCACTCAAGACCTCTTGGTTTTGAGTTCCTTTGTTATTCCTGTGACTTAAGGATTTTCTTTTCTAGTATTAAAACTCAGTTATCAGGGGCTCCTGGGTGGCTCAATGGGCTGAGCATCTGACTCTTGGCTTCTGCTCAAGGGGGGATCTCAGAGTGGTGAGATCGAGCCCCAGGTGGGGCTCTGCACTGAGTGTGGAGTCTGCTTGAGATTCTCTCTCCGTCTCCCTCTGCCCCTCTCACTTTATGCTCTCTCTCTCTCTCTCTCAAATAATCTCTTTATTTAAGATTTTGTTTATTTATTTGACAGACAGAGATCACAAGTAGGCAGAGAGGCAGGCAGAGAGAGAGAGAGAGAGGAGGAAGCAGGCTCCCCGCTGAGCAGAAAGCCTGATGCGGGGCTCGATCCCAGGACCCTGGGGTCATGATCTGAGCTGAAGGCAGAGGCTTTAACCCACTGAGCCACCCAGTCGCCCCTAAAATAAATAAATCTTAAAAAAAAAAAACCTCAGTTATCAATTTAAATTAAATGTATGTGTTCTATTTTACTTAGCATTTCCTTGTTTAGAGTAGAAGAAGGAATCTCTCCACTCAGACATTTTGACTCGAAGTCCCATTGCAATTTGTTCTAAAGAAATTTAGAGGAAAACAAATAAACCGACACAATCTATAACGGTTGGGATATGTAATGTGGTCCCATTTTCCCACATGTGATTTTCCAACAATCCCCTGCTAACCTGACTGACCTCCCTCTGTAACTTTTATATGATCTTGTTATTTCTATTCTTGGTTGGCATAAAAATTCATGAGATTATTCTAAAAATAAGATGAGTCTGCAAGGTGGCTGGGGTGATTTTAAACCGCCCACTCTGTGTGTGTATTTTAATGCTTTTCCCACAGCCTTTTAGCTGATTGATTGATTGATGGTGTTGAATTTAAAATACTTCCATTGGGCACCTGAGTGGCTCAGTGGGTCAAGCCTCTGCCTTTGGATCAGGTCATGATCTCAGGGTCCTGGGATCCAGCCCCCCATCGGGCTCTCTGCTCCGCAGGGAGCCTGCTTCCTCCTCTCTCTCTCTGCCTGCCTCTCTGCCTACTTGTGATCTCTGTCTATCAAATAAAGAAATAAAATCTTTAAAAAAAAAATACTTGCATTAATTCCCAGTCACTCTATTAATTTCCCCTGTCACTCTATCCCACGCTCAGTGTTTCGTACTTTTCTGGTTTTTTGTTTGTTTTTTTTTTTAATATTTGTTTTTATTTTGGAATGCTATTTTCATGCTAAAAGTAAAATAATCACATTACCATAAAAATGAGAAATAGAGTAAATAAAAATATTCAGTCCCAACAGTTTATATTTTAGTATTTTCTTTCAAAGTAATTCTGTATTCTTAGAAAATATTCTCATGGCTGTAATCACAGTACATATACAACTGTATGTAGACATACTTCATTTATCACAGTAACAATTATGTTCACTTATTTTTATAGCCATTTATTGTTTTACGTTCATTGGCTGTGTTTCATTTCTTTAAGCAGAAGCCTATGTTTTCTTTTACAGAAACTCTGTTTTATTGATTTTCTGCTGGTTGGGTGGGGGGTTGAAGGGTTTTTTTGCTTGTTTGTTTGTGAGTTTTATTATTTTCCTAATCTTTAACAGTAAATTTTTAAAATATCTTGAGCAAGATAATTTCACTACCATATTACACATGCATTTCCCCAAAACCAGACATATTTTTAAAAGGGTTAAGAGACTGTGAGGAATTACATTTTTTAAAACACAGCAGATGCTTCCAGAGAAAGAAGAAAAAAAAAGTGAAGTAATCTAAAGTGTCTAATGAGAAAAAAAATGAAACAAATGGCTTTATGTGTATATAAAAGGTAATGTAATTAGGGGTACCTGGGTGGTTCAGTCGGTTAAGCATCTGCCTTTGGTTCAGGTCCTGATTCCAGGGTTCTGGGATTGAGCCCTACGTTGGGCTCCCTGCTCAGCAGAGAATCTGCTTTTCCCTCTCGTTGTGCTGCTCTCCCTGCTTGTGCTCTGTCCCTCTGTCAAATAAATAAATAAAATCTTAAAAAAAATAATGTAACTAATCAAAGAATATAATTAATTCAGGGGAATTTTTGCAGAGTAATATAATTGTGCATCCTAGGTGGGATCTATTTTGTGAAAAACAGAACCTCAAGAACGACTTAAGCTTCACATGGTTATTTTATTGCTAGGTCACAATATTGAAACTATTTCCATATGTATGAAAATGTAAAGCAAGTGGGTAAATTTACGTTGTTACCAGAAAGCAAAATATGCAAAATTAGTTCCAAAATAAAAGAGATATGGAAAGGCAAAAAATCAAAGGAGTTAAGAAAAATTATTTAATGTTACATTTAAATTTCAGATATCAGTATGTACTAACAATTTTTCAAAAATATATGTCCTAATGTCCACTGTGGGCCCAAACACAATGACAGCCTGGTAGCAGTGAGCACTTTTAGCACCCAGTGCCTTCTCTGACAAAGCCTCCTTGGAAAAGTAGCTGATTCCAGGTCCGAGTCAGAGAAAGCATGAGAGGTGCCTGAGTTATCTTATTTTATCTAGAAAAGCAATCAAATGCTCAAAACCCAATGAGGGCATGTCAAAAGGACCTAGGATCATGCCCTAAAAGGGCTTCTGTTGGCATTATATGGGGACAATTTGAGTTCAAAAAATAATGACTGCAACTGATTTAAACAAAGGGAATGATTGGAAATAAAAATACATTGTCTGCAGTTATTTTCAGAAAAAGAGAGAGAAGGGAAAGAAAACTCATTTGTTATCTTTTGAAATTATTATTGCCCCAACTCCTTACTCAGATTATGAATCAAAGGAAAAGAATTAAATGCTTACTCTGCCTTTTTAGGAGGAACTCTGGTTCATTTCCACCTGAAAAGGGAAAGCTCTTCCTTACAGAAGAGCTAAATAAAATACTAGCAAAAAAAAAAAAAAAGTTAGAAAATTGCCATTGACTCCTAATAAGATAGATGAAAAGCATTTCCTGAAAGGGTGCTAAGGAAACTTTTTGTGGATCCAGAGCTTCACCCCCCAGAATAATTGCCAATAAGCAAAAGAAAAAAAATGTCTTGACAAAATGAAGGTGTGCTATTTACCACTTTTGGCCAAGTGACCAAATTCAGCATTGTCGATAATGTGGTCACATGATAATAGAGCTCACTAATATGTTATGATATGAGATGTAAAAGAATACCTGTTGACTTTTCTTGTTCAAACAAATGTTTGTTTAAACCCCATCTGATCAAGTTTACAGGCTTAATTTCTTGTTTACAGGAAAGATCGACTTAAATGGCACCCCAAGGAAATAATCAGACAAATTCAGAATGTGGGCCTTCTATAAGAAAGTTGAACAAGACTCTTCAAAAAAAAGCCAAGTCATAAAAAATTTTATTTATTTATTTATTTGTTTGTTTTTAAGATTTTATTTATTTATTTGACAGAGATCATAAGCAGGCAGAGAGGCAGGCAGAGAGAGAGGGGGAAGCAGGCTCCCTGCAGAACAAAGAGCAGGACGTGGGGCTCCATTCCAGGACTCTGGGACCATGACCTGAGCTAAAGGCAGAGGCTTCAACCCACTGAGCCACCCAGGCGCCCCCATAAAAAATTTTAAAACAATAAATAACTCAAGAGGGAAGAGAGAGGAAGACATCACAATTGAATGCAATACAAGAACTTTGATTGAATTCCGGTCCAAAAAAAAAAGTTAGAAAATTTGGGAGAGTGATTCTGGGAAAACATGAACATGGATGGATGTTGGGTAACATGAAAGATTATTATCAATTTCCTGGACATGATTAAGGTATTGTCATAATGTAGGAATATGTTTTTATTTTTATTTTAGGGGATGTGGTGGCCAAGCCATATCTGATAATCTGAAATTTATTTTCAAATGATTCACCAAAAAAAAAAAAAAAAAGAGGGATAGACAATAATAATACACACTAGGCAAAATATCAACATTATTATTACAGTTGTTTTCAGGGGTTTGTGATTGTGGCTGTGATTTTGTTTTGGTTTGGGGTTTTGGTTTTGGTTTGTTTTTTGGTGTGGTGGCGGTAGATTTGGGTTTTACCTCTACAACAATGTGGCAGTAAGTTTCCTGATGCTTCCGTCCTTATATGTTAGTGCTCTCATTTCCCTGGGCCAGATTGCCTTCCCAAAGGTGGAATTGCTGGGTGAAAGCTATGTGCATTCTCCTTCTTGTAGATATTACAGATGTCAGATTATTGCTCATGTTGGAAAATGTTCACTTCTCCCCAGATGATAATGCTCCCTTGAACAAACTTTTTTTTTCCTACCAATATGTTCCTTTAAAAAATGTGCTATTGAATATTCCTTACTGTCAATGAGTGTGAGGTTTTTCTCAAATATATATTGGATATTTTCACTTCTCCTATGAATTGTTTGAGGTTTGTCCATTTTTTCAACCCCCCCCAAAAGATTATTTTCATTTAGATAAATATAGTGACCCCCAACATGGGTTTGAATAGGTCCACTTGTACATGGACTTTTTTTGATACAGTATAGTACTGTAAATGTGTTTTCTCTTTATGATTTTCTTAAAAACATTCTTTCTCTAGCTTACTTTATTGTAGGAATATAATATACAATGCATATAAGATAAAATACATGTTACAAATATGTGTTAAATCAACTGTTCATGTTATTGGCAAGACTTCTAGTCAACAGTAGGCTATTAATAGTTTTGAGGGAGTTAAAAATTTGACCAGGATTTTTGGCTGTGCAGGGGGTTGGCGCCCCTGCCCTCCCCACACTTTTTAAGGATCAACAACATACCTAATGAATTTTTTTCTTTGTAGCTTACAGTTTATCTATCTTCCTTGAGAAGATATTTATACCTATATAATAAACCTCTATCTCTATATAATAATGCAATTATATAATAATGCAATTATAATAATGCAATTTTCCCTAAGATTTTTTTTGCTTTGTGTGTGTGTGTGTGTGTGTGTGTGTGTTTTAAAAGATTTATTTATTTGAAAGAAAGAGAGAGAGTGCGAGTGAGCACACACACAGAGAGAGGGAGAAGCAGGTTCCCTGCTGACCAGGGAGCCTGATGCAGGGCTCCATCCCAGGACCCTGAGATCATCACCTGAACTGAAGGCGGAGATGTAACCTACTGAGCCATCCAGATGCCCTGCTTTGTGTTTTATATTAAAGTCTTTAATATACTTCCCTGGGCAAAATGACTTGAGTTGGACCTGAGCTCAAAGTGAAAGTTCTCCTTAAATATCTATCTGTGACTTCTCTATAGAATTTGTTTTTTTTCTTTTAAGTTTTAGCAGTTCTTCTGTCTTTATTATCCCACAGAAGCTCACTATACTCTGGTTTCAATTTGTTTCCTTAGAAAGCTGGTATTGATTAGATCTCTTTATTAATTCAGTAACCTGTCTTATTCTACATTTATGCCATATATACATTATATTGCATATTCCCCCCTGTTTGTAAACTAACCTACATAAGTAACTTTACTTTCTCCTTGGTCTTCACTTACATTTATGAATTTAAAAACCTTGCATAAACTACATCAAATCTCTATTTTTTTAAGGCAGTTGAAAAACTGTCAGAGGCAGGATAGCATCCCAAGTGCAAAGATCTTGGACATTATACTCAGGCAGAGCTAAAAGCATTGAACCTGACTGTATTGCTATCCAGAGTTCACAGAAGCAATGAATAGGCAACATGGTTTGAAAAACATGTTAACTGAGATATTTAGAAATTGAGTCTGGCTAGTCAAATTGGAGAACTCAGCCTATAATTAAACAAACTCTGGCAGTGTTCTGATTTATTAATATCTGAGTGTAATGTAACAATTTGCCTTAAAATTAGAGATCAAATTTGATGATATCTTTCCCTCTCTTTTGCCCATTTCCTAAGAATAGAGCTTATAAATTTAAGATCAAGCAAGCTCATGTTTGCTAATGTTATAGAAAAGCTCCAAAGCATATTTTCCAAAATCAGATTTTTCATGAAGATTATCAGTCCTGTAGTGATGTCCCTCAGTAATGTGTTTTAAGACTATAGCAATGAAAAGATGGGGCCAGCTGAATTAAAATATGACTGTCTCATGGAACCAAGCCATATATGACATCACTTTGAATTCCCCTACTATATCGTGTAGTTACTGCCACATTACTTCTCCCTAACAAAAAACCCACAAAATTGAGTGACATAACACAATAAGCATTTACTAAGCTCATGAGTCTATGAACTAGCGAGGCAGTTCTGGTCTGAGTCAAGCTCAGCTGGTCTCAGTAGCCTTACTCAAACCTATGTTTAGCTGGTGGGTCAGCTGAGGGCTGGCTGGTTTATAATAGCTTCGCCCTCATGTCTGATAGTCAGTCGAAGTGATGGAGGGGGGACAACAGGGTCATGTGTCTCCTCCTGAAGCAGGCTAGCCTGAGCCTCGTCACCTAAAGGCTCAGTGCGCTTCTAACAGTGTGAGCAGAACCCCATGAAGCCTTTTGGGGTCTAGACTCAGAACAGCATGCTGTCACTCTGACACATTCTACGGGACAAAGCAAATCCCAAGGCCTCCCTAGATTCAGGGAGATAAAAAAATACACTCCACTCTTTCATGGGAGACACTGCTGAAGCTATGAGTA
Source organism: Martes martes (assembly GCF_963455335.1). NCBI lineage: Eukaryota > Metazoa > Chordata > Mammalia > Carnivora > Mustelidae > Martes > Martes martes. The sequence goes on from NC_137896.1 coordinate 33,392,304, forward strand.
CCAGGAGGGGTGAGACATTGCTATCATTTGTGCAATTAATCTACCATTGCCCCAGAACCTACAGCTTGAGTTACACGGAGTAGACACTCCATACTCAGTGACAATGTGAACCAGAATGTAGCAATGAGATGGGGTAACACGGAACCCCAGCAGAAGGGTGATCAAGAACAAGTCCTGGCGTTTGGAGGAGAGCCGCCTGAAGCTCAGGATAGTGGGGAGGCAGAATGAGGAGGGATCCAAATTGAAATTCCATAGTCTCTAGAGTTTTCTGGTCTAAGCCAGATTTAAATCTGCTAGGACAGAAGTTAGAAACCCTCCATAAGCCCAGCAGAATTCATGAGGTTCAAATTGATTGCCAAAAGTAAAAAATCAGTTCCTCAATGAAAATTTAAATTTCTGACTTCTCTTGAAAAACAAGAGTCCTGCAAAATTTAGCTAGAGCTGGGTTTCTGCCGCCCTTTTATACAGAGCATGCCCTCCCCAACAACTCCTACTTATGTTCAAGACTTGCCTGGTCTCCCCAAACATCTGAGTTTGTGACCTGTAGGCTAGACTCCTGATGGATGGGACTTTTTGGGAACAGAGCCAGACTTTGCTCTTCATATTTTCTTAAATATGAAGCAAAAACAAATAAAAGGAAAGCTCTAACTTGAAATTTAATAATAAATGCAATTTTGTAATTAAGTTGTTAATAACTGAATAACTTTTTTAAAAGGGCAAAATATGGCACATAATATAAATTAAACAAAATTAATTTAGTTAATAAATTATTTTAATTTATTAGTTTAGAATACAACATAATCTACCACTAACCCATGATAAAAGAAGAGTCCACTAAAACTGTAATTTAGCCACAACTGAGTCAGCAATTTAAAATTATTTTAAATAACTATTTAATTATTATTACTGCGATACTGTGATTTACAATAAGAAATATATATTTAGTCTTCATCCCAGTTCCTGGCACAGGGTTCCTAAAACCCTTGAAATTTCCTAAATGATGAGCAACAAAGATGTCTTGGGTCATGTTAAAGAAGCAACTTTTCAAAAGCCCCTAGATAACCTAAAGATAGGGGCTGATTGCCAGGAGAACCAACCTTGGTGTTAGAGGGTTGGACTTTTCAGTTCCAACCCCTAATCTCCAGGAAGAGGAGAGCAGGAGGCTGAGTCAATAACCAAGGACTAATGATGTAATCAACCATGCCTATGCAATGAAGCCTCCATGAAAATCCAAAAGGATGGAGGTTGAAGACCTTCTGTGTTGGTGAACATGTGGAGGGAGATGCAGGGAGTGTGGGTGCTCAGAGAACATGGTAGCTCCACACCCTTTCCCCATACTTTGCCCTGTGCATCTCTTCCACCTAGCTGTTCCTGAGTTACACGCTTTTATACGAAACCAGTAATCTAGTAAGTAAAATGTTTGAGTTCTGTGAGCCACTCTAGCAAACTAATCAAAGCTAGTTGTGGGGGAGGGGTTCATTGGAACTGCCAGTCTGTATCCAGTTAGTCAGAATCACAGGTGACAACCTGGACTTGCAACTGACATCAGACATGAGATGGGGGTGGGGATAGCCCCATAGGACTGAGCTCTCAACTTGTAGGGTCTGATGCTATCTCCAGGTAGATAATATCAGAATTGAGTTAAATTATGGGACACCCAGCTGGTGTCCTAGGGAATTGCTTTGTGGTATGGGGGGAAAGATCTCACACATTAGAATTGAGTGCAGAATCATAATTATCAAAATTAGGTTATTTTAAAAATTAGATTATTAAAAAATTATTCAAAAATGTTCATTTAAGTATTTGACATTGTTTCGCAGTTCACATTCTTTTTTGTATATAAATTCAAAAAAGAAACAGTACTATCAAGCATTCTGGGGTCTTGCCTACCAGGACCTAAGAGAAATTGACCACTAGGTCACATACAATGTATCTAATGCTGAAGGTCCCCCACACTAACCTGAAGGAAAACAGAAATCTGCTGTTTCCTCAACACCAGGTTCCTTGCTTAGTCTTCCTTTCCTCATATTCCTTGGAAGCAAAACTTGAACAGCATGCCTTGCTGAATTAAAAATGAGACAAATGAGTGACCTGCGTGGTAGTTAATGAGAACTGGTGAACACCAGGCTAAGATTTCACTGCTGTAAAAGCCCCCACTCCCTTCTAAATGGTTGGGAAAGAATTGGCCATTGTCATCTTGTCTGTGATGCTCCAATGGCTCACTTGTTCCTCACAGGGAGAGAGCAGCTGTGTGTGAAGGTGCCTTTGCTCCATTGTAGCAATGTCAATCTCAGAGCCCCATGAGTGCCCTTCTCATAGAATGCTTCCTCCTTGGCTTATTAGAATTCATATGCCAGTGTGACATAATCATAAATACCCTACATTTTATATTTGGGAAGAATAGTTGACTTTCAGTACTTAGGACAAGTCATTTTTATCAGACACTTTTTAAAAAAGATTTTATTTATTTATTTGAGAGAGAGTAAGAGAGAGGATGAGAGTGGTATGAAGGACAGAGGGAGAAGCAGACTCCCTACTGAGCAGGGAGCCTGATGCAGGACTTGATCCCGGGACTCTGAGAACATGACCTGAGCTGAAGGCAGACACCTAACTGGCTGAGCCACCCAGGCGACTCTATCTGGCACTTTTTGATGTGGGGTGGCGGGGGGGGGGGGGGAATGTTGTTCAAACAGATCCACAGTCCATCATCTGAGATTCTTGGGATCCTTGTCTTTTGAAATACATAATTTTTCTGATTTTAGAAAGTCATATAATACATATATTGTGAGCATAATACTCTAGGAGGGGGCTTGGTCATCCTCATAGTCATACAAATTAATATGTCTACAGTACCGTGCATGGATATTCACATTCAGTGAAATATATAAGAATTATAAATAACTTTATATCAATTAATATCTATGTGTTTGCTCCAAATTTACCAAAAAAGTTTCTGGATTTCAGAACTTTGGGGGATTTTAGAATTGCAGAGAAGGGATTATGGACCTATATTATATTACTAAATCCTTGGAGAATTTCTCCAGCATAAAAGCATAAGCAAAGGGGTTGAACCAAAGAGGGTGTTCACATGCTGCTGACATTGTCCAGAATGTGAGTAAGGAAAGGGGTCACAGCTCTAAGGAACAGATGCCCTGAGCACTGTCTTACCCCTGGACTGTCCGGGGCTCAGGGCAAGCACCAGAGACTGTAGGCATCCTCAGATGGAGGACATATAGCCAAGATCAAGACAAAAAGTAGAATGGGGAGCTCAGAGTTGAACCAGGACAGGTAGTTAAACAGAGTGTTCAACGTGGACCAGCCTCATTGCCATCACCTGGGAGCCACTGAGACTTGGAGGATCTCGGACCCCAGCCAGGTCTCCTGAATCAGAAGCAAAGTCAGGATCCCAGGGGATTTGTGTGCACCTTAAAAGTTTGAATAGGGTGGCTGGGTTATGGATATTGGGGAGGGTATGCGCTATGGTGAGTGCTGTGAATTGTGTAAGCCTGATGATTCATAGACCTGGACCCCTGAAGCAAATAATATGCAATATGTTAATTAAAAAATTTTAAAAAAAATTAAAAAATGTTTGAGAAGCACACACGCACACACACACGCACACACACATTCCATAAAGGTTTTAAGGACATGTCTCAAGAAAAGCTGCCTCGAGGCTATTAAGAGCAGAAAGAAAAAGCCTTAGTCTCATATGCTGTTGCAAAGGCTAGATTCCCTACTTACCATTCAATAAGGAAAGTGAATTTCATTTAAAATTCTGGGTTTCGGGGTGTCTGGCTGGCTCAGACGCTCGAGCATCTGCCTTTGGCTCACTTCATGATCCCAGTTCCTGGGTTCTAGTCCTGCATCAGGCTCCCTGCTCAGCAAGGAGGCTGCTTCTCCTTCTCTCACTGTGCTCGCTCTCTCTCTCTCTCAAATGAATAAATAAAATCTTTATTAAAAAATAGAATAGGTGCCCCAGAGTGGCTCAGTGGGTTAGGCTTCTGCTTTCGGCTCAGGTCATGATCCCAGGGTCCTGGAATTGATCCCAGGGTCCTGGAATTGAGCCCTGCATCGGGTTCTCTGCTCAGCGGGGAGCCTGCTTCCCCCACCCCTCTACCTGCCTCTCTGCCTACTTGTGATCTCTCTCCCTCTCTCTGTCAAATAAATAAATAAAATCTTTAAAAAAATAGAATAAAAATAAAATAAAATTCTGTGTTTCAATGGGGTCCATCATAGCAGAGCTTTCCAGCAGGCAGCACCCACCACTGGGTGCCCCTCACCCCGGCTACAGAAGACGCCCAGCCTTCACTGGTTTTATGATTACAGCTTCCATTTAAGTCTGAAGAAACGGTTCTGTGACTTTTAAAGGTCTGGGCATTCTCCAGAGCATTAAACAGATAAATTAAAAGACAGTTTATAAGGTAGCGAAAGCAATATACAAGGCAAATAAAATTAGAATGAAAAGAGAAAGAATCAAAGAGGTGATAAAAGAAGGCAAAACAGAAGTTAAAGTCGGTTATAGGAGTATGTTCAGTTCATAAAAATGCATTGAGGGGCGCCTGGGTGGCACAGTCAGTTAAACACCTGACTCTTGTTCCTGCTGAGGTCATGATGTCAGAGTGGTGAGATCGAGCCCCATGACAGGCTCCACGCTCAGCAGGGAGTCTGCTGGAAATGCTCTCCCTTTGCTCCTCACCCCGCCCTCTCTCTTCCTCTAAAATAATAAATAAATAAATCTTTTTTAAAAATGCATTGAGCTTCTCTCTAGAAGTACTTGACGGCGCTTTATGAGGCCCACTTGTAGCTCCCCTGTCCTCTCAGGCCCCCTCTTCCCTCTCCCCAACCTGATGCATGGCTGACCTTGGCACTCCCAGCTATCAGTAGCTTCCAGTCCCTTCATTTAAGAACTTCAGATCGCTGCATATTACTTCTGTAAAATTTTTCAAAAGATTTGCTCCTGTGTCTCTGTGTGTGTGTATTTATACTGTTGCTCGTCTTTAGCCCTATTTTGCCACACAGAGCCTGAACACAGAGCCACAGACACGTGACGTGTTCAACTACACTCTGTTTCACATCTTCTCCATAGGTAACCTGTGGATGGTGTTTACATTAATTTAGTCCTCCCCCCTCCCTGCACATCTCTTTCAAAGAGTTTTCACTTGGGTGGTTAGAGAAAACTAAATGACCTAAAACCATCCTCCTCTCTTGATGTCTCCCAGCTGCAGACAGACCTGGAGCAAGAATACCAAGACAAGTTCAAAAGACTGCCCCTGGAGATCTTGGAGTTCGTGCAGGAAGCCATGAAAGGGAAGATCAGCGAAGACAGCAACCACAGCTCTGCCCCTCCCTCCCTGGCCTCAGAGCCTGGAAAAATGAACCACAGGCCTCCCTCCAGTGAGGAGCTGGAAGGAGACAACCCAGGAAAGGAGTTTGATACTCCTCTGTGATTGTTCCTGCCAGGCCTTCAAAGCATGCATGGCCCCTTCATCCGACTCTCTCTTACTACAAAAATCACTGCCCGGGGGCATCTTCCTGAGAAGCATTCTTTACCCTACAATCCACACCACAGGGAGAGTTCTAGAAGGATCCATGCAAACATCCTCATGCCCAGGCTCCATGCGTTATGTGGACACTACTGCAAGTCTGCTTGTGGAGAGTGCATGTATGTGGGATTTTTGTTTTCTTTCCAATAGTAAATTCAAAGCAGGCAACTTCCGGGCTCCATGGGACATTTAACGAAGGACAGTGTCTTTTTTGAGGAAAAGCAAGCTCATGTTTTTATTTGAAGCTCTGGTGTAAAGTATTTCAAAGTAATAGGAATAGTTTGAGAAATGCGTAGCATTATTTAACACTATCGAACAGCCAACTTTGAGCATTCGTTTTCCTAACTGCCCCTCAACTACCATCTCTTCAAGTTAACGTGCATATTAAATTGTTTTATCCTTTGCTTTGCAAGCACTGGAGGCTTGCAGTTTGCTAATTTATTTATCACAGAGGCATCCATGTATCTGTTGCTGACATGGCTTTATTCGATACCATGGTGATTCGAATAAGTTGGTCTTCTTTCTTGAACAAAAGTCACTTGGTTGTATCCTTGCCCAGTGAAGCTATCCCAAGACTTAGCAATATGGCACATACATTGGGTTGCTTGAGCAAACTGGCCACACACTTCCAGGCATTGTGCTTTCCGAAGTGACTATTTGCACTCAAAGTCTGGGTATTCATTGGCGGTTGGCCTGAAATTATTAAATAACTACAAAGAGTCTGTCTGGTTGAATAAAAATGGTTAAGCTGATAGATGTTGAGCAGAGATTCAATCAGAGGGAACAGGTTCCAGTGGTTATTTTGCTGTCTCACATTTTTTATGGTTCATTTATTTTTACTATAGAGATAAAGATTGAATATTTATCTAGAGAATACACAGACCCACATATAAATGATATATAGTATCTCCATGTATATATGTACACACACAGCCCTGTAAGTACACACACATACACACACAAGCACACGCGCATACAAGTATAGATGCGTGTATTTTAATTGGCAGTGACCCAAGTCTCTTCCACAAGACTTAAACCCAAATTCGGGGATAAATACCCAGAGAAGAAAATGGTCGAACATCTATCTATATTATGTAACTATTAAATTATGTTGAAATTCTAAGAAACAGTTGATGGAACTGTTGATGCAAGTTGAGGTAGATTTAGAGCTTAGAATATGAATTTGATATATATTTTGCAGGATCAAAAACTGGATTTTAAGTATCAGATTTTAAGCTTGTTTTAATAGAATATATAAAAAATGTATAGGACAGCAATATGGAAATTTATTAGTATCTTTCATAATTTTTAAGTCTGACAGATTTTGACTTTATTCTAACATAAAAAATCTTTCATTATATATTTACTATGTACATTTAATTCACTTAACTGTGTCTTTTTGTTAAGTTTCTATGTTGGTGGCATAAGAAAAACAAATTATATCATGGGAAAACTGATCAAAAATATTATTGAAGGAACTTAAGTAAGAGAGAATAATTATATAGAAGGAAATATAATTTAGAGAGTAACACAAGGAATATTGAAGTTAAAGCTCTGAAGAAAAATGCTCACAGCTTTATTTTCCTTTGAAATAAACCTGTCTGATTGTAGCTTAGCGAAACATTTTAAAATGCAAAAACCAGTTGTGTCCTGAAAATTGTGTTTCAAGAATTTAATATTTTTATGCAAATTATTTTATTTAACTTTAAGCAATAACTAGGGATCACAGTTAAGTTTTAATCAAAACGAAGACTTAGTTCAAACATGAGGCAAGAGTGTTTGATTAAAAAAAAACCACATCTGGCAAGACACAAGGAGAAAAAAATCCCATCCTCTTTGGAGATGATTATATTTTGATCTGAAGGATTTGGGGTATTAATTAGACACTTAATAAAACTTATCTTCCACTGAAAGACAAATCTTTTGTAAATCATTCTACTTTTGCACTTTGAAAGAAAGGCATTAATTGTAAGGAAGCAAGAATGGGCACAATTGAATGCTGCATTTTTATAAATAAAATTGTAGACTGTCTAACGTTGCAGAAGAATGAACTAATAATAGCATTCATAACCAAACACAATGATGATTATTACAGAACACTGTCTCACATTTTAGTCCAGAGATAGACAGAAGTGGAAAGACCTTGACTTACACAAAACTATTTGGGTAGTGGGATTGCATTCTCTTCGTGACTCTAGTCATTTTGCAATACATTTGTATTTGGCCATTTACTGTAATCACATTTTTCTATCTGTACAATGACACTTTTTGCAGTTGTGGGGTAGTGTGGAACACTGTCCATCTTGCCTCATTGAAACTACTACAGCGATACTATCATTTAACAATATTAGTATTACTTGAAATAGAGTAAGATAAAGAAAAAGGGTCTATATGATGTGCAGTTTTGTGCCTTTATGTATTTGCCTTGTTCTGTGTTGAATGTGTAAAATTCTGTACTGTGGTTTTTCCTGTAATAGAGCGTTAGAGCTGTGTAGTAAATTAGACCGTGCCCCTCTGATACCCTTACACTACTGAGAATAGCGTGGTTTTGGCCATGAAAACCAATTTTCAAAATTCTGATGACATGCCTTGTGTTTTTGGTTTCCAACGTTTCATTTGAACATTTCCACATCGCCGTACATTCATTCATTAATGCTCCTGTAATAGATAAGCAGTCAATCATTCCGAAAGAAAGGGCCATTGCTTGCGTTACTTTGAATTTAATGTTGCGCGTGTGCACTGTATAAATATTGTTTGTGATGGATTGGACATTGTGACTTTTGCCTTTTCAGAAGAAAAATAAAAGATAGGACAAAGTATTTGAAACTCTTAAAGTGTACATATTTTGTTCTTCTATCTCAAATTATTTAAAATGCGTAATTCACATTTTTGTAATAATTCTATGCAATTTTGTGGCATGATGTTTCTTCCACTTGTAATTTTATGTGCTTTCATCACAAATCCAAAGGAAACAATAAAAATTTCTTAACACAACCCAGGTGTGTCATTTCTTGCTGTCAGAGCCAACTTTTTTCTTTCTTTCTTCTTTTTTTTTTCATGGGTGGGATGGTGGGAGTGCTCTTCGCACCAGTCATTAAGGACAGAAGGCCCGCCCTGGTGCAGCCTATCTGTGCCTGTACAGGAGCTTGGGATGCTGCAATGCATGTGCCAGAGGGCATCACTGTCATTACTCTATCGATCTACCATCCTGTCCAGGAATGACCGAGCACCTGTCCATTACTTCCGTTTTAGAGACCATCCCTCCCTTCCTTCACCAAAGCTAAGGAAAGCAGAACAGTCAAAAGTTTGTTAACAGGGGCGCCTGGGTGGCTCAGTGGGTTAAAGGCTCTGCCTTTGGCTCAGGTCATGATCTCAGGGTCCTGGGATGGAGCCCCACATCAGGCTCTCTGCTCAGCAGGGAGACTGCTTCCTCCCCTCTCTCTCTCTGCCTACTTGTAATCTGTCTGTCAAATAAATAAAATCTTTAAAAAAATTTTTTTTGCTAACAAATAATGGAGATGAACTGACAGAGTACTTGTTATAACTTTTTCTTATGAAACATAAAGAGTTTGCAACACTGATTCTTTCTTGATTTTTAGAGGCGAGTGGCAGGAGGAGGGAGAGAATGTTAAACAGGCTACTTGCCCAACACAGGGCTTGATCTCATGACCCTGAGATCATGACCTGAGCTTAAATGAAGAGTTGGATGCTTAACCTACAGAGCCTCCCAAGCCCCCCAAAACATTAATTTTTTTTAAAAGGAATATACATGTGAGTTATGAGAATGTCCCATAGGCACCCTGTATATAGTATATCTGTGACCTGCTGCTATATTACACATTAGTCCAAAACCCAGTGGCTTAAAATGATAAGAATTATCTCTTATCTCTCATAGTTTTGTAGGTCAAGAATTCAGACAGGACAGAGCAGAGATGATGTGTCTCTACTCCACAGTGTCCAGGACCTCGACTGGAAGATTACAAGGCTGGGGGCTGGAATACTCTGAGGATGAATTTATTCACATATCTGGTCATTGATGATATGTCGGCAGAGAGACTGGCTGGGCAGCTGGGCTGAAACACCCACATATGTCCTCCCCACATGGCCTGGGCTTTCCCACAATATGGTGGCGGGATTCCAAAGGCAAGTCTCCTGAGAGAAAGCCAGGTAGGAGCTGTCTCCAAATTTTTGTGACCAAGCCTCAAAGTTACATACTATCACTTATCTGGGACCCCAATCATTGGTGCTTTCACAAGCCCCTTCCCAGAGGCAAGAGGAAGGAACAAACATGGACCCCATCTCACCGTGGCCATGGCTCACACCCAAGAGCATGAGGAGTGGAACAAACATACAAGTGTGGCCTTCTTTGGAAAATATGACCTGCCTCACACAGTGTGCCCTGACTGAATGTGTAGTTACCCTCAAACCTGCTCCACCTCCTTTGTGTTCTAGATCAGTGAACAAAATCAGTATCAGTTCAGTCACCCAAACCAGAATGTTGTCATTATCTTTGACAGCTCTCTCATCCCCCTTCCAGTGAATCACGGGTTGGGTCAATTCTGACCCTATGACAGCCCTCAGATTCATTGACTTTCTGTCCTTTCTGCTAGTCCCTAAACTCAGGCCACCACCCCCTCCCTCCTGCCAAGATTTTTCTAAATGGTCTCCAATCCACGTGTCCCAAACTGTGCAAGCATACTATACTAAACTAGTCTAGGCTGTACTATACTAGACTGTACCATACTAGAGTACTCTACTATAGCTAGGCTGATCATACAAAAGCAAAATATGGGATTAAAAGCTTTATTGACCAGCTATTCTCAGGCTAAAGTCTAAACTCCTTAATAAATGTTTGAGGTCTTACATGAATTGATTCCCACGTGACTCTCTAACTTTATCTGACTCTCTCTCTCTCTTTTTAAGAGAGAAACACTAGTGGGGTAGGGGCCAGAGGGAGATGGGAAAAAAATCAAACAGGCTCCTTGCCAAGGGCAGAGCCCCACTCGGGGCTCAGCCTTTCAACCCTGAGATCATACCCTGAGCTGAAACCAAGAGTCAGACACTTAACTGACTAGCCACCCAGGCGCTCCTCTAACTTTGTCTCTTAATTCTCCTCTCCCACACCACATTCCAGCCCTCTGGGCCATCTTGCTTCCTCAACTTTTTGAATATTATTCCTTCAACTACTTAGACTGTTTCTTTCTGTTTCTTCTTCCCTTGAACCCCTCTTCAAAACACACACACACACACTCACACACACACTCACACACACTCAGATTCTCTCTTTTCCCTGGCTAATTCTTATTCATCTTCAGATTTATAGCATAAGTATTACTTGCTCTAAAAAGCCTTCTTTCATTCACCCAGGTTTTTGTCAGGTCTCATCATCTGTGCTCTCATAACATCCTACATCACTTGTCTGTCGCTGCATGAAAAATACCACCAAAACTTCGTGTCTTAAACAATCATTTTCTATTCTTTGGGAGTCTAGGGGAAGGTGGTTGTTTCTGCAGATCTGGGCTGGGCTGACATGATCTCAGCTGGGCTCATGCGTACATCTGCATTCAGCCATGACTTGGGTGATGGCTGATCTGACCTGGGCTCCCTATATGATTTCTTACCCTCCAGCAGGTTAGCAATGGCTTTTTTACATGTCAGAGGCTAGGATCTGGCGAATAAGAATGAGAGTTCAGGCCTCATGAAGTCTGAACTCAGAAGTGGCACACCATTACTTCTAGCATATTCTATTGGTGAAAGTAAGTCATAAGACCAGTCCTGATAAAGAGTGGGAAGACACTACAATAGTATAGGGAAAAGGATATGGACACAGGGTGGTCTGTATGGCATCCACTAATGCAGTCAATCCACCAAACATCTTGTACTTTCTTCCACATATAGAGCACATGCCAACGCTAATGTAAGGGCCCTCTTACATATAGCTACGTCCTCCACTGACACTTGTGATGCCAGGCATCATGTCTCACCAACAAACCCCTCATCAACCATGATGTAATTATTCAATAAACATTGCATTTATGTTGAATAAATTTGTTTGCTCATCTACCTATTAATGCTATTACTTGCTCATCAAGATATTAGTTCTAAGGTAGAGAAAAAGAAACAATTGATATAAACATAAGTGTCATTAACTCAAAACCACTGTCTTGTTCAAGGACCTCATGAGTCTATAACTCTGTAATAGTAAGTGACACCACACAGGACCCACACGCTTGACCTCTGATGTATGGCACCACCCCCAAAACATAAAACAGCGAGTGAGTGATTAAAGTAGGTCAGTCACCAAATATTAGGTTCTGGGACACAGGTAGAGAAGACAAGGCTCACCTTGCACCATGGGTAACAACAGCCTATTTTGCCCACAAGAGAGAAGCCATTCTTCTCCCCTGGAATCCACGCACAGTCTAGCTGTTACTTTGAACATGCTGTGTATACACTTTTCATAACACTTTTATTGAGCTATAATTCACATACTGTAAAGTTCATCCTTTTAAAGTACACATGTCAGTGATTTTTTGATATAGTACAAAGTTGCTCATCAGTCACTACTCTCTAATTCCAGAACATTTTCATCTTCCCAAAAAGGAACCCTATATTCATTAGCAGGCACTCCCCATTCCCTCCCCAGTGCCCTACCTCCTCTCTCTCTCTTGCCCCTAGAAACCATGAATCAATTTTCTGTCTCTGTAGGTTTGTCTACTTGAGACATTTTATATGATTAGATTTATATAATATGTGGCCTTATGGGTCTAGCCTCTTTCACTTCACATAAAATGTTCAAGGTCTGTCTATGTTGTAGCATGTATCAGTACTTCACTCCTTTTAGTGGTTGGATAATATGCTATTGTCTATACATTTTGTTTATTCATTCATCACTTCATGAGCATTTGGGTTGTTCCCATTTTTTGATAACTATAAATAATACTGCTATAAATACTCATGTACAAGTTTTTGCTTGGAAATATATTTTCAGTTCTCTGGGGTACATACTAGGGGTAGAATTGCTGGTTCACATGGAATCTTCACATTTAACTTTTCAAAGAACTATCAAATGGTTTTCCAAAGTCGCTGCACCATTTTACATTCCCAGCAAAGCCTGAATGTTCCCACTTCTCCACATTCTTGCCAACACTTGTTTTTTGGGGTTTTTGTTTTGTTTTGTTTTGTTTTGTTTTGTTTTTTGTGAGTAGGAAGTAGTATGTCATTGTGGTTATGATGTGCATTTCCCTAATTAATGATGTTGTGTATCCTGACAATATGTATATCTTCTCTGGAGAAATGTCTATTTAAATCTTTTGCCCCTTTTTAAATTGGATAAATATTTATTTTAAAATCTGGGCCCCCTTTCTTGATTTTTGTTCTTTAGTCCCCTTTGCGCCTCTCTACCCCAAATCTCTGTCTTACAAAGTCTCTCACAATTATCATTTTCCCCTGGGCCACTGAATATTTGGGGATTGTTTAGAAAATGGTACTGGTTATTTTCTATGTGAATCTAAAAAGTCATTTGCTTATTTTTACTAAATGTCAAATATTTGTTTATTTTCCCAGATTTTTCTCTTCCTCCTAAAAACAGGGTGCAAAATAAGTCTCATAATTAGGTTGAATTCACTGGAATCCAGTGTATTTTCTATGGAAAGAAACTTATTAAAGACTAGTGAAATACTGAATATTATCATGGAACTATTCATCACATAGCCTTTATTTTTTTTTTACCATTTTTTATAATTTTATTTTTTCAGTGTTCCAAGATTCATTGCTTATGCGCCACATCCAGTGCTCCATGCAATACAGGCCTTCCTTAATATCCACCACCAGGCTCACCCATCCACTGACCCCATTCCCCTCCAAAACTCTCAGTTTGTTTCTCAGAGTCCACAGTCTCTCATGCCTTTAAAAGTTGAAGTGGGGGCACCTGGGTCGCTCAGTGGGTTAAAGCCTCTGCCTTCGGCTCAGGTCATGATCCCAGGGTCCTGGGATCGAGCCCTGCACCCGGCTCTCTGCTCAGCAGGGAGCCTGCTTCTCTCTCTCTCTCTCTCTCTCTCTGCCTGCCTCTCTGCCTACGTGTGATTTCTGTCTTTCAAATAAATAAATAAAATCTTTAAAAAAAAAAGTTGAAGTGCATTTCAGAACATGTTATTGAACTTAAGCTGTCAAAAAGTTTAACGTGCCGAAAAAGGATGTATCAGTAACAAAGGAAAAAAATCTTGCCAATTAAACTTTGACTCCTCATCAAACATAAAGACATATTCTGATTTCAGACAGCCTAAAAGTATATCTTACAATCAATGAGATATCCTAATTTCCCCTTTTTAATTTCAAAGAAATATCTCTTCCATGAGAACCTAAGGTTATATATTCATTTATTTAAAACCAATAGAAAGCCCGATCTCTAGGAAGCATTAACACCAGTTCAAGACCAAAAAGTAGGTTGAAAATGAGAGGGAAATTTGTACAGAAATTTCTATAAAATGTGCCAAAATAGAATTTGATTCATAACATATTACAAAGTCTGTTAAAATTGCTTTTTCCCTGGGGCGCCTGGTTGGCTCAGTGGGTTAAAGCCTCTGCCTTCGACTCAGGTCATGCCAGGGTACTGGGATCAAACCCCGCATCGGGCTCTCTGCTCAGCAGGGAGCCTGCTTCCCCCTCTCTCTCTGCCTGCCTCTCTGCTTGTGATTTCTGTCTGTCAAATAAATAAATAAAATTTTTTTTTAAATTGCTTTTTCCCTCTCTTTCTCTCTCTCTATGTCACAGAGAGACACAGATAAGGGCACTACTCCCCCTACCACCCCCAACCTCCCTTAAATCCCAATGTGTACAGAATCCTGCCTTCTCTCCCCTTCATCTTCATTTCTGGATGTATCGTATTCTCTTTAAATTCTTTAACTTTTCCAAAGTAAGTCATTCTACCTTCCTGAACGCTCTAGTATTGCCCAATTCACCCCCAAATGGCTTACAAGCTAAGCAGGCAGAACAGAATTATTCTTTTACTGATAGAGGCTATAAATATTCCCTTGTCAACATTTTTCCAGTAATACAGCCAGTCAACATATGTTTAATAAATACCTACTATGTTCCAATAGCTGGTTCTACCACAGGCTCAATCAGTTTAGAAGTTCAGGTTTTTCAGTCATAACCACACCCAGATGGAATATGTCTTTAAAGCTACTCCCTCAAAATGATGTATATTGCATGTCTCTACCCCAACACAGTTAAGAGGAAAGGTCTATTTCCCTTTTATTGTGACAACGCTAACGTTACGCATGTGCACGCATGCACACACACACCTAGCCTAGACAGAGGGTCTTCAATACCAAAAGACACACAACACCTTTGCATCCTCTAAGAGTAGTCTCCCTAAGCGATTCACCCCTTATCTGCAACAAGAAGCAACCCCAACTTATTGAACCGAGGACATGGTCCATATGCCACTGAGAAGAAATGTATGAGTCCAAATGTATGAGACAAACTTTGCTGAAATCTCTATTAAAAATGGTGAAGTGGTTTTTTATTCACAGGATAGTACAAAGTGTCTTAAAAATACTTTTCCCTTTTTTTCTCTCCCTGTATGTGATTGTCACAGATAAAATATCTGCCCCCAAAATATCTCTCAATTCCCACTTGATTTATTCTATTTTCTTTCTTTCTTTTTTCTATTTTTTTTAAAGTGAGACAAGGATATGAGGAAAGGCAAGGAGTTATTTTTGATAAACAGGTTATCACTGTGAGCAACTGGGATCACTCCCCATAAGCATTGCTCAGAATTGACCCACTAGGCATGAATCATCTGAGATATTTACCCACAAATGCCCATCTCTCATTGGTTGAGTTTCTTTTG
This sequence comes from Martes martes, assembly GCF_963455335.1. Lineage (NCBI taxonomy): Eukaryota > Metazoa > Chordata > Mammalia > Carnivora > Mustelidae > Martes > Martes martes. The sequence goes on from NC_137896.1 coordinate 33,407,703, forward strand.
TGGGACATTAGAGCTCCCTAGCACTTCCAACCGTCTTATCCATTGGCCAAACATGCTCCTTTGGCCAGAAAGCATCCTCAGACAGAGAGACAATTTCTTAGATGGATAGAGAATGATCGCAGGTGATATGGGGCAAGCTAAGAACTATATCCTAACACCCAACACATCAAGATAGGCCCCATTCTATCTGTAAGTAACATACATAGAAGAGAAGGTAAACTGATTCCTATAAAGCTACCTCTGAAATCAGAATTATAACAGTTTTTACATGGTAATCTTTGAATTGCCCTTTCTCCATGTCTTAGGCCTATAAATGAACATAATCTCAAGGTGGTCCACCCTCAGAGGGATGAACCCAGGAAAGAGTCCTGTGTTGGCCCTACAATTGGGCTTGAGGGTATTTGGGTCAGGAATTCTGAAATACCAAGCCTGGCCAAAAAGTGGTTGTGGCCTCCAGTTTGGCAGGTACCCCAGGCTCAGCAAATGTCTTCTATGGTGGTGGTAGGGGGCAGGGCACAACCAGAACAAAATCATAGAGCTCAAGGCAGGGACACTCTTTAGCTGGATCTAGGAAAGTACTGCTTTCAAACATAAGCAACTGAATAATTTGTTAAATGTAAAATAATGTAGTCTTTTCCTCCCAATACTTTCCCCAACAGCTCTTCCCTTTATTTAAAAAGTTTAAGCCTTTCTGTGTTTCGTAAATTAGGGAAGGGAGTTAGCAAGATGGAAAGCTAGAAGTCTGTCATTCTGTTCTCCTAGGTTTTATTATTCAAAAACCTGTGCCTTTAGCAGAATGGAAAAGATTTCAGTTATGGAGAAAACAATTGAGAGAAATCATGAGACAAAGTAGCTTTTCCTTGAGCTGGAAGAAATAAAGAAATATAGGAGATATATTAAGAGTATAGATACCAGGGGCGCCTGGGTGGCTCAGTGGGTTAAGCCACTGCCTTCGGCTCAGGTCATGATCTCAGGGTCCTGGGATCGAGTCCCGCGTTGGGCTCTCTGCTCAGCAGGGAGCCTGCTTCCCTCTCTCTCTCTCTGCCTGCCTCTCTGCCTGCTTGTGATCTCTCTGTGTCAAATAAATAAATAAATAAATAAATAAATAGTATAGATACCAAAGGAATGCTAAGGGAGGAATTTTGTCTCCTATGCAAAATACCTAAGAAATAAAAACATCCTGGAGGGAGCACAGTCAGTTTTATCCAATTGTACTTTGAAAGCTTCAAGAAATTCCTATATCCTAGAGTAAGATAAAAACAATAGAAGAATTCCAGGACTCCCAAGGATGGAACAGATGAAGCAGAACCATTAGATATAAATGGACCAGGAGCACAAGAACAAAGCAAGACAACAGATGACTCAGAGGATGCCTGCATAGAAAAATGAACTGAAGATCAGGTAGGTCCTCCCTCTGGCATATCTTGGCCCTATACAAACCTTCTAGAACATAGCTGCAACTGAAAACAATTAACTGAGATTTTTTTTAGCAGATGGGTGCTCAGAAAAATGAACTAATTTGAGTTATATAAAAATAATGCACACCCTACAAAGGCTTCTGAATTAATGTAGATAATTCTTTATTTCCAAAAGGCCTAAGCTCATCTAAAATGTCCTTTAAGACCATGGGACTACATTACATTTATGATATGCAAAGCAAATTTTATTTGACTGGCCAACCATGGTGAAGAAAATGTTCCCTTAGAGATTCCTGTGTTCACCATCCATTCTGATCTCATTGCTTGAAACTTTGGTGATAATGTCTCCTTTAATCTCAAAATTTGCTCTTCTCTGCTCCTAAGACAAGCCATATCTAAATTTTCACTTGAATATGTTTGATGTCACACACTGCCTTTTCAATTCCAATGGTCCATGGTGGTCTGTGGTTCAATATATTGGATTATTCTATCTTACTATGTGCAAGGATTTTAATTCTGGGACATAAAGCTATCCTCTAGGCTATTTATCTGGCTTACTATTTGCCTAAACCCCATATAACTCAAAGGGAGTTGGAAAAGCCACGTAGCTAAATTTAGCTGTTTCAGCTGTCTACATCCTCCCAAATCCCCTCTGCTCTTTCTGAGATCCTTCCTGTCCCTTAGGCACATTTGTCTTATTATAATGGCCTCTGAGAAAACTATCATTTTCAACTAACTTTCTAGTTTATCACAGTTTTTCTGACCTATTTTCCAATTAATTGATTCTTTCTTCAGCTGGGTCTAATCTGCTGTTAAATCTGTCTGTTTAGTTGTTTGTTTATTCCAGCTATTGAATTTTTTTATATCTAGACATTTTATTTGGTACTCTTGTAAAACTGTTAAGAGTACTTTTTACAGTGTCTGTTCTCTGAAGATTGTTTCTATTTTTCCCCTTTATGTATAGTAAATGCTTTATATCTGCCAATTTCGCAGTTCTGTTTCTGCTGATTCTTCTGTTGGTACTTCATTTTCTTGTGCACTTAATTAATTTTTACCATATAATGCTTATTTTTCTTGAGAAAATTATTTAGGGGAATTCTCAGAAACCTGGGAAGGAAACACTTTCTCACAGAAAGATCTGGTGTTTGTTTCTGCATGATGTGTAAGACAGTATCCAACCCAGATACATTTAGTGTTCTTTTTAATGATTTGAACCACTAGTGTATGTGATAGTCGACTTAAAGATGAAAATTATTGTTAGGCTTATTTGGAGATATGACCTCTTTGGGACATTTTTCTTCCAATCAAGACTCAAACTTTTTTTGAGAACTTATAATAAACACAGTATTAGGATTAGTTCTGGTTTTCTTTTATTCGAATACCAAACCTTTGGGGCACCAGCCTGTCAGATTCTCTAACTTGAACAAGCTCTTAGATTTTCATTTTTATCTGTCTCAGTCAGTAAGGCTATCAAACTTGAAGTTCAAATTTGCCCAAATAGGTAAATTTCCTCAGAATAAAATTGGCTTGAGTACTGTGCTTACTTCGCTGGATTCCATCTTTCCCTTAGATTTTGGCCTATTAATTACTTGCTATCTTGTCATCTCTTCATTACCTTTAAGAAAATATTTAGGTTTCTATTTTATCTACCATTTTAGTTGTTTTCTGCAGGACAGTTACTTAATTTCTGTTGGGTGTATTTTGAAATTTTTAAAACTATTTTCCAAAAAAACACCTTTGATGCTTCCTAGATCAGACCCTTCATCTAGATAACATGAATATATTACTGTCAATAATCTATGAAGGTAGGCAATGATAGTCTAAAAAGGAACTGGTTCATTTGTATTGGAGACGTTGTATAACCTCAATCAAATATTTCAGCTGAAATAGCAACTAGATAGGAAAATGTCCAATAGACATGTCGAAAACTCTCCCTATAATCTAAAGACCTTCAAGTTGTCAAATGTATGTATGATATCCATATAAGCTAAATTTAGCATTTAGAGCTCCAATTTCTCTCTGAAATGTGTAAAAACTCATCTAGCCTGACAGTTCCCTATTGGCTGCACTTCTGAGAAGTCAATTATTCTCACCAAAGCCAATTTTAATTTATGCATGCTAAATTACTTCTGAATTTCTTATATGATTTTTTTAATAGAAGGTGTAATATCAAAATTTAAGGACTAATGGCTTTCAGAACAATGATATAAAACCTAGGGTCACCTCTAGGTTTGCCTGAGGAAACAGATGTTTTGGTTACATGATATTTTTCACTAAGAAATAAGTACAAGATTGATTCTTATTCCTTACTTCCTCCCCAGAGCTTATTGTAACACTGAGCCAGATGCAATAGATGACAATCGACAGAGGTTGAATGAATTAATTAACCCTTGGTTGATTGAAAAATGGCACTAATTCTTCACAGCCTCTCTATATTTTTGTAATGTGATTTTGTAGATTCTTCCATCAAGAGGTCATGTCTCTTCCCCACCTTGAATCTGGACTGCTCTTATGATGGGTTTTATTTTTTTTTATTTTTTATTTTTATTTATTTAATTTTATTATTATTATTATTTTTTATATGATGGGTTTTAACCAAGAGAGTGAGATGACTCCGTTATTCCAGTTCCCAGACAAAAATTCTACCTTTTGGAACCCTGACACCACCATGAGAACAGTTCTGTGCTAGCCTGCTGGAGGATGAGAAACCTCATGAGACTAGACCTCATTTCCCCAACTGAAGTACCAGATGTAAGATAGACCCCAGTCAATTTAGCTAAGCCACCCAGCCAACCAGGAGCTGACCATAGAGCTTGAGGGAGCCCAGCTGAGGTAGCAGGACTGTCCCCAAATCAACTTGCCAACTTGTAAGCATTAATGAATTGTTTTTGGTTTCAGCTATTCAGGTTTGGGGTGAGCTTATTACACAGCAGTAACTAACTTGTACAAAATCTTCATTGCAAGCCTTCCTGAGGGTGTTTTGGAGGAAAGGATGCCAAGTTGGAACTAAGTCCTCAGTTCCAGTTAAGTCTCTGCCATGAACTTGCTAATCTTGCATAAAACAATTAACTCTCTCTCTGCACCAGATTTGAGATTCCTTTAGCTCCTAATTATATGTTGTGTGGAATCCCCCAAAACGATTTACTCTACATTTCTGACAAAAGTTTGTTCTTTTAAATAGTTGAGCATTTATTAAGTGTCCAGGGAATTTGTTTGTACATCAAGTACTGGAAATTGTAGAAAGTTAAGCTGAATGTGTCTTAGTGTAAGCCATCCCTCAAAGTATATTTTTAAAACAATTTTTCATTGCGAGCTTTCTATGGTTTTTGTTTTCTTTTGTTTTTGCCATTCTGTCCCCAAAGTAGAAGTCAAACAAATAAAATCTATTAAAATAAGTGTCCTTATTAATCCATGCTTTAGTGAACTTTGTACTTTTTCATCATCCTAAAAGAGGGACACAAAACAGATTGAACAAAACAACAAAAATACCATTTCAATATTCATCTAGCTTCTATTAATGGATTACATTTACTGGAGTAGCAAGATAGACACCATTGGACCTCACAGTCCTCAATTCTGAAAAGTATATCAGACTTATATATATGCAAACGGGCTCAAACATGTAGATTTATATTAATATAAGAACTGGTGTATCAGTGATTCTTGATATGTGGAGATTAGAGACCTCTGAAAATCTGATGAAAACTAGGAACGCATCGTTCAGAAAAGCACACATATGTGCCACACTCACGTAGTAGACTTTCTCATGATTTTGCCTTCTTAGCGCCTTATAAATGCTATCCTCATGCTTGAGAATTTTTCCACCTTATTAATCTGCATATCCCTGGAGTAGACATTAGAAATCACTTCCTATAATTGCAGCTATGGCACAGACTTGTGTATTAGGATGTGTGGCTTAGGTACAAATGCACAAGACATTTGGAAGCAGGCACTGCACTGATCCTTTCTGGCTAGGTCAGAGGTGAAGACACTGGGATTTCAGAAGTAAGAGTGGTTGGATGATCTGGCACACTGGTCTATCATAGCTGGGGAGGGGCAGAGGCAGCAGTTCTGGAACAGTCCACAGTCCAACACTGGATTTGTTCCACACCTGATTCGCAGACCCTTTCAGGGATGCTGTGAACTATCTAATGCCTTTAATAAATTCTTAAACCATGTTTTCAACAGAGAATTCTGATTGATGCCTGCATAAAAACAGATTTTGCATGTGATTTCTAGATTTTGTAAGACCATCTGAAGACCATTTGTAGCTTGGCTCTCTTAGATTACATAGGCGCTTACATATTAATAATATAATATATATAATGATATAATACAGGTGGAGAGGTTAAAAATGGATGGAAAATGGAGACAGGGCTTCTTGGGCCAGAAGAATAAATATTGGATGAAGTAAATAGACTTGGCTCTAGTTTTCACTTTGTTACTACTTAGTCATTCAGATCTAGGTATATCCGTGTCCCCTGCCCTGAATTTGGGCAGCATTGTGACCAATAGAATGAGATGGTAGTAATGCTATGGGACTTTTAAGGCCAAGTCAATCTGATAATATAGCTTCTGCCTTGTAACATGGGACACCTTGAGCCACAGCATAAGATGTCTAACTACCAGAGGTCACCATGTTGTGAGCAAACTCAGACCATATGGTGAGGCCACATGAGGTGCTCCTGGGGTACTGAAAGCCAGTACCAACTGCCATGTAGGACCCTGTCATTTTTTTCATGCAAATTGATAAATCTGCCCAGGACAATAGACATCAAACCAGGACTGTCCTGGGCAAAAGTGATGTATGATTACCCTATTGAGCATCTACTTTGGGCACCTGGTCCTCTCTTTACCTCTGTGAATTTCTTTAAAATAGGAAGAGATTTGTTGACCTCATAGATGTTACAAAACCCAGTGCTTAAGGATTTGGCAGGTGATAAAAACACACAGATATCTGAAAGTGAGTAAAGAACATGGCAGACACCTCAGCAAACTGAAAGGCATATACCTCATCTAAAGGGAACAGTCAGCGCCCACACTTATTATCAGAAAGAAATGTGAGCTCAACATTTTCTGACATTCTGATTTTTTTCAAGAAAGCTAGAAATCTGAAAATCTAAATTTAATTTTTTAACTTAAATAAGTTAAAATTCAAAACTTTGTAGACAACTCTTCGAGTAGTTTCTATGGGCTAGGGAATTTCAATGACTTCTTCAGGGTTATGGGTCAAAATTAACTTAAATACTGCCACCCTTAGATATCTGTTAATTCTGGATCTCTGCAGGCTCACTTTGGGGACAGCTGTCATCTCTGTTAGAGAGCAGACCACTACTTTCTCTTGTGTCAGAATTCCAGACTAAAGCTGATTGAGCTCCCTTTCTACATTCTGTGCTAAAGGAATCTTAACTCTATCATGATTAAAATAAACGCCACCCAGGTGCAGAAAAAACATAAAATTCATTAGCTCCATGTACTAGTCAACTATTGTTATAATCATGCTGTGTAACAAGTATTCAAGCAGCTTATAAGAAGCACAGATGACTATCACAATCACAGTTCTGGGGGTTGGCCGATCTAGGTGGGGCTCAGCTGGATCGTACTGCTTTGGGCTGTGGGCTAGCTAGACTGTGACTTGAATTCAGGTTTGCTCTTCCTAGGAGTGGCTGCTACCCAGAACTCACAGCAGATCACTAGAGCGCAAGAACAAGACCAATGGCCAAAGTTCAGTTAAGGCCTCTGTCCACTTCATGTCTGCTAATATTTTATTGGCCAAAACAAGTCACATGGCCAAACCCTAAATCAAAAGGACCAGGAAATATATTCTCCCCACAATAGAAAGGTCAGAGAAGGGAAGACTTACTGAAATAGAATCCAAACTCTCATACCCAAGATGTCTTTTTTTAAAAAGCTAGTTTTCTTTCTAAATAATCCCCCAAACAAGTTGTCTCCCAGGCCTTGCTGGCTCCCTGTGGAGCTGGCCGACTCTGGGACTTCACCACAAGTGGACTTTGGCCTGCTGCAAAGCACGTGGTGGGTGGCAGCAGATGCCGAAGTCTTGGAACCTCTCAGTACAAGTGCTCTAAATTGGGAACAAAGCATTCCTGGGGCTACGTCAAACTTTAAAAATAAGCCTTTGCTCCATACACAGCTAATGACCTTGGTGAAGACATTCAAAATGCCTCATTTAAGATGTTCAAGTAATTACTTGAGTGCAGTTACCATAAGGTTTTTCCATTCCATCTGTGCCCTGCCTCTGAGGTCTCTCTTTGCCCTTGTCTATGGTCCCTATCCCCATACAGGCTAGACTGCACAGAACACATTCCTCAGGCCAGTTCTGCTGTGGTCACGTGTGCAAGCAAACTTCTCAAGGCATATGAACAGATACCAATCCAATGTAAGAAATCTGCAGTAGGTGGTGCCTGGGGTGGGGGGAGAGGGGTTCCTTGCTATGAATACTGCTTATTGACTCTGCTGTCTTGATGCCTTGTAAGGATAAAAGCCAACCACTGTCGTGGTGAGTTATTTCTTTAAGGCTGAGCCACAGGACCAAGGGATACAGCACAAATTCTGTTAAAATATCCTTTTCTGAAGAAACGATAAAGCAGGGGCGCCTGGGTGGCTCAGGGGGTTAGGCCTCTGCCTTCGGCTCAGGTCATGGTCTTGGGGTCCTGGGGTCGAGCCCTGCATCGGGCTCTCTGCTTGGGGGGGAGCCTGCTTCCCCCCACCTCAGCCTGTCTCTCTGCCTGCTTGTGATCTCTCTCTCTCTGTCAAATAAATAAATAAAATCTTAAAAAAAAAAAAAACAAAAGAAAGAAACTATGAAGCAAGGTGAACCTGTTGCCAACTCAAGCCTGAGTAGAATCTCTCTCTCTCTCTCACACACACACACACAGACACTGATGTTTTGTAGCACACCTAAAAACCTAAGTGTATGAAACACCTGGGAAATAAATCATAGTCAGGAGTGGATTGACAGGAGAGAACTTCCCAGGGTCTCTGATTCCTTATTTACTGTAGAATCCAAAGATAATTGAGCCACTTCAGGGCCAATCTTGGTATGTAGTCACATTCCAAAGGAATAAAATCCTTCATTTAAAAAAAAAAAAAAGTAAGGTAATTTAAATCTTCCAGGAAGACTCAGGGGTTCCTGGGAGGCTCAGTCAGTTAAGCATCAGACCCTTGATCTTTGGGTCAGGTCATGATATCAGGGTCATGAGATCCAGCCCTGCATTAGGCTCTGAGCTCAGTGCAGAGTCTGCTTAAGATTCTCTCTCTCTCTCTCTCTCTCTCTCTTCCTCACCCTCTGCCCTCCCCCCTGCTCTCTGTGTCCCTCAAATAAATAAATAAATAAAATATTCAAAGAAAATAAATAAATCTTCCAAGAAGACTCAGAAAGCTGCTGGAAGTGGAGGTAAATTTTATTGCATAACATGAAACACTCATCTTCTCCATCTATCTCCTCAAAGTCCTGCATATTACACCAACTACTGAACCGAAATAATTTCTTCCAGTTCCTCCCTTCTGTTTCTCCAAAAATCACAAAAAAAAGACCTTGAACTGAAGCAGTCAAACAAGGAATTCCCCAGAAGATACACATATAGTGGATACATACCAGGAGAATTTATATCCTGGTCACACTTGCTTCAGTCAATTTCAATACCTGAGACAGGTGTTGGCTCTTGCACCAGATCTAGAGCTCTCCTGGTCGGGCATTATGTTCAAAGTCACACTGTGGGATTAAGAAAACAGAACTAAGGCCTGAAGATCTAGGTTCAAAATTCAGTCCCATCACTTAACTAGTTGTTTGAATGTGGAAAGTTACTTTGTTTGTATGAACCTGTTTTCTCAACTATCAAAGAAAAATAAAAAATCTAACTTCACAGTACTATGGTCAAGATTCAATGACACAATTGAATCAAATCTGGAAACAAATGGGTACTCATATAGACTGTGCCAATTCTGAGAGGCTGTCAGTATGAGAGAGGACTTAATCCCTTACAGAGGCCATTTCCCTCATTTATGTCCTGTCTCTTAGGAGGATATGAAAGCTTCCTGACTCATACAATATCAGTCCACTCATTGATGTGGTCTTTGGGTAATGGTACAGTTTCTACGGGCAGAGTATCCAGTATTAGAGATGTGTTTTCTGTGTACTACATGACTACAAATAAGAGGGTGCCTAGGTGTTCAGTTGGTTAAGCATCTATCTGCCTTGGGCTCAGGTCATGATCTCAGGGTTCTGGAATCGAGCCCCACATCAGCTCCTTGCTCAGCAGGGAATCTGCTTCTCCCTCTGCCCTTCCCTCCCTGCCCTGCGCATGCTCTCTCTCTCTCTCTCCCCCTTTCTCTCTCTCACTCAAATAAATAAGTAAATAAAATCTTTAAAAAAAAATTAAAAAGATGGCGGAGGATGGGTTGGACTGCCCTACGCCATCCTTTGTCAGGAAAGATTAACAAACCCCAAAGAACCAGGTACCTGGTCTCTGAGACTTGCTCTTCACCCCTCTGTCCCATTCAGAGGTTTGCTATGTTGGTGGTTGTTAGAAATTTAATTGAGCTTCAGTTTGTCTCTGCCTAATTTTATTGACTATTTCAACAGTGCCAGAAATGTCTGGTCCCCTAAGAGCATTAACCAAGCTATCTGGAGTATGGAACAGATTGCCGTTTATCCAACTTGGTGTCAAATCCAAGGGGAAATCTTCTGAACTGAGGAAGATTCAGGACTGCTGCGTGGGCTTGTGCAGCATGTGGACCCCACTTAGGGGGTAATGGAGGATGAAATTAAGCCCTGAGTCATAGCACAAGGGTGTAGTTTGCAGAAGGGATGTCGTCTTCATAACTGCATGGAGAAGGTGAATTTTTAATTCTTGCAAAGTTTCTAAAGATATTGGCCACAGTCCTGGAGAGTTTGATGAACCTTCTGGCAATTAATCTGAGAATATTAGGATGAGATGGAAACTTATCAGAACTCCTTAGAGGAAAATTGCTATTGTATGGACAAGATCTTAATTGTTTTAAAAACTCTCATAGAGAGCATTGCCTGCCCCAGAGAAGATTAACGACCAAGACTAAACTCACATATTGAGTAGAAGCCTTCAGAAAAAAGGAAGCCAGCATTTTTTAAATGCCAAAGTCAGTTGAAACACAGGAAATTCAATCTGGCAGGTTGTCAAGAATTGGTGGTTTCATTTCATTCACTTAAGCTATTTAACATAACAGGAATTCTGACTTCTCACCATCAGACAATCTCCTCCATTAAAAAAAATAGTCATCTGTTGGAGTCATATGCTTGCCAGGACAAGAATTCTTTCTCATTTAGCACTCGCATTGTTGAAAGTTGCAATAACAAGTTTGTAAACAGAAATGTCTTCTCAAGCTTGGTAATGAGTCAAGATTCTTCCTTCAATACGGAGAGAGAACTTCAGTAAAGATATCTGTTGTAAAATTTGCCACATTGCTTAGATACTTATGTTTGTCCCTTGCAGTAGACTCTGAATCACCATCTCTCATCCCAGGGTAGGAACATTATCTTGTTTCTCTTCCAATGCCTGAGATACAACAGATACCCTCCAAAATTTTTTATTGATTAAATGAATGAATGAACTAAAGTTAAGAAGTTACAGTCTTTTTTTTCAAAGCTCAATGTGAACATTGCTATATGGTAGTCTAACAGGAAAGTTTAAATGATATATTCTTGATGGACGAAAATATTTTATGTGTGTACTCATGTGTGTATATTTCATGTAAATATAGATGTATATAATGTATCACGATACATTATATATTATATGCTTTATATATGTGTGTGGGTTATATACGCATATAATACAGAATATTTTCCACTTCTTTACCAGCGTCCATAACAAATAAATAGCTTTGTCTAGCTACCATTAAGGATTGGGAAAGAGGTACATTTTGTCATTGTTTCCAAATGATGAGTCAGAAGTTCTTAAATATCATCTTTCCTGTCCAGGAAGATGTAAATCTACACCTTCCGGCACAGTACAGATGTTTCTCTAGACCCTTTTTTCCCAAGTGTGGCCTGTGAATATCATCTGGGGGATCGACAGACATGTAGAATGTTGTCTTTACCCCAGACCTGCCAAATCGGAATCTGCATTTTAGCAAAATTCTGCACTGGAAGACCATGCTAAAACCAACGTCCACAGGCTTCCATGATGAAGTTTTAACTATACCTGGAGTGGTGGCCAATGCCTGAGACAAGCAAGTTGTATTTGTAATGAAGAGGAGGTCCCCTCCATAGCCTCCCAGCTCCTGAATCTTTCTGCTTGACTTTGAAAAAGATGGGAGGCAGTCCATTGCCAAACCCATCCTCTTTCCTCAAAACTTGACTATGGCAAAGTAAGTGCTTGGATAGAACGGGCAACCTAAAATATTGACTTTTTGAATTTGTGAAATTACTTCAACCTGTGCTTTGTTTTCTGTGCCTTGTCTGCCTGGGCTGTCTTTCTTAGAATAAAATAACTATGTAGCTTACTCTACACTTGACCTTGCACAGAGCGTTTATGAACATTCAGGTTTTTTTGTGTTTTCTAAAGATGCTGACAATTATGATAGCGACAGTGATGGTAATGTTATGCTAAGAGCACTGCAAAAGCTCTCTTCTAATCATGCTTCCCAGTCTGCTCAGAATTCTAACTAACTGGTGATTCTCAAACCAAGTTCTGTGGAGCCCTCCATTTTAGATAACACAGCGGGAGAGGAGTGTTGGGGGAGGCGGCTGAGTGACTTGGTGTACCCACACGGGGTGAGGCTAATATCTAGAGGATGGGTGACACGTATTTTTAAAAATACTTTATCTATTTATTTGAGAGACAGACAGCACGAGCAGGGGCAGAGGAAGAGGGAGAAGGAAAAGCAGACTCCCTGCTGAGCAAGGAGCCCAACTGTGGGCTCGAGCCCAGGACCCTGAGATCATGACCTGAGCCAAAGTCAAATGCTTAACCAAGAGCCACCCAAGTGCCCTGGGTGACACATACTTAACCATCTTTACTTTGACTGCTTTTATATATTAGAGTCTGATGATATTTTTAATATAAATTTTCTTTAGGCATTAGATTCATACACTTCCCTTGACCCAAATAATTGCTGAGGTCCTGAAGTTAGTAGATCCTGGAATATTTAGTATGAAAATTTTTCTGGAAAGGAAAGAGAAACATTAAAGAGACTGAAAAACTATATTTTGGTTTGAAGTGTATTTTTCAGCCCGTGGGGGCTGGTAGAAGTTTTAGCATTTTTCAGCTTCAGACCCAGGTTTCAGCAATTTCATGAGATGTTATCATGAGGGAAATACCAATACAGGTAACATTTTTAAAAAATTTTAATTTTTCTCAACAAGCTAAGCCCAATCCACCCTCCTAGAGCAAATAAGATAATGCCTGTGGTTGTTTTGATCTGCTAATGTTGGGGTTATTTATTAAATAGCAACAGAAAAAATACTCAACACACTGTGTCAACTACGATAGAACTCTGTGGTCTGACTGATCAACTCAATTTCTGCCCTAAATAATTAATTTATCATTAGAAGTCAATGCTATTAATTTTAGGCTATATTGGAGTCACTTTCATTTCCTAAGGGAACAGTTTGGCTTTTGCTCACAAACCCCGTACATCATTCTACCTTCGTAACTAATCTAATTTCTCCATTTTCATCATGACCAACCATTCAGTTATCAAAATCTTCTGATACTTTGTATTTGCAATGTCTTCTAAATTCCCTCTTGCTAAAATTCCTCTAACAACTGCAGCTTCTTAGCCTCCTGACTTCATATTTCTGGTCCTATGGGCTGCCACCAAATTGTCTTTTTTTTTTTTTAAATCACATTTATTCCGCTATTCAATTGCCCCCAAATCCTCCCCTGCCCTCCACAAAATAATCCCATTACTTAAACTAGAGTTGCAAATGAGTATGCTGATAGAGGCCTGTCAGGTCCTGTAAATGAGTAGATTAGGCCAGCTGTAAGACAGTAGGGAGTGGTGAGAATTGTAGTAAATTGCATTTTGCAGTTCTCTTCTAACAGAGATAAATCCACTCAAGTCCCAGTTGTTGCTAAGCAGGCAAGCAGGCCAATATTTCCACATCATACGACTTTTTTTCCCTAGGGAAGACATTTTTCCAGATTTCTATCAAAAATCACCAATTTGATTTAACTAAGTTAATGGTTCTGCGAATCAGCAATTTCGGTTGCGTTCATCCAGACAGTTCCTCTGATCTTACCTGGGCTCCCTTTTGGATTGGCACTGTGCTGCCAGGTTAGATGGGGACTTGGTTTCTCTAGGATGGGATTAGCTAACGGGGCCGCCTTGGCTGCACGTGTCTCTCATCTCTGGAGGGCTAGCCTGGGATTTCTCCCACCATGGAGGCAGGGCTCCAAGAGTGAGTACTTGCAAGGCCTTGGGAAGCCCAAGCTTGAAACTGGCACACAATCATTTCCTCTGCTTTCTGCTGTCCAAGGCAAATCACAAGGCCAGCTCTGATTCAGAGTAAAGACGCACACTGCATCTACTGATGGGAGGAAATACAACATTACATTGAGAAAGGCAATAGATACAGAAAGGAGAAAAGAATTAGGGCCATTTCTGCATTTTACCAAAATGTTTCTGGTTTTTTGTTTTTGTTTTTTTTAACTTTAAAATGTTGTTAATGCTGGGCACCTGGGTGGCTCAGTCTGTTAAACGTCAGACTCTTGATTTTGGCTAAGGTCATGATCTCAGAGTCCCAAGATAGAGCCCCCAGGTAGACTCCATACTCAACATGGAGTCTGCTTGAGATTCTCTCTCTTCTCCCTCTGTGGCCTCCCAAAATAAAAAATTAAATTATAGGAAACAAAATAGGGGTACCTGGGTGGCTCAGTGGGTTAAGCCTCTGCCTTCGGCTTAGGTCATGAAACCAGGGTCCTGGGATCAAGCCCCACATCGGGCTCTCTGCTCAGCAGGGAGCCTGCTTCCCCCTCTCTCTCTGCCTGCCTCTCTGCCTACTTGTGATCTCTGTCTGTCAAATTAAAAAAACAAAACAAAACAAAACCTTTAAAAATAAATAAATAAATAAAAATTATAAAAGAAACAAAATAAAATGTGGTTCATACTAAAAAGAACGTGGGTCAAAACTCTATGTCTTCATTTGGCCACCTGTGCTTCCCTCTTCTGCCTTTCCTTTTGCAGCTATGCTTTTCTCTTGTCCTCCACTTTCTTCTCACTCTTAACCCACTGGCCCCAAACATGCTTCCATGCAAGCCTTTCATTTGTCCCCCATACCTGCCCTGCTCCACTTTTCGGAGCAGGTGGAAACCATTTTGGTTTGTTTATGATTTTATTTATTTATTTGAGAGGGGGAGGGGGAGGGGCAGAGGGAAAAGGGGGAAGGGCAGAGGGAGAAGAAGAGAATCTCAAGCAGACTCCATGCTGAGTGCACAGCCTGTGGAGCTCAATCTCACAACCATGAGACCATGACCTGAGCTGAAATCAAGAGTGTGATGCTTAACCAGTAGAGCCACCCAGGCGCCCCCTGCTCATGTTCATTTCTAAACATCCATCCAGAATGGCTTTCATCACCATTTCTGTAGCTCACACTCTCATTTCCTCAAAGGCTAACTAACCGACATTCCTGTATCTCCATGAAGCATTCTTTGAGTACACCAAACTTATCCTCACCACACTCATGACATTAGCACTCGTTTCCTGAACTTTTCCTTAGTTATACTTTGGCACCATTTCATATGGTGAATGATTTGTTTTCCCACCAAAACTCAGTTTCTGGGATAAAGAAACACATGCAATTTTCTTGCATAGTAATCACAAATTGGGGTGTGTATCATTGTCAACTACTGTGACACAATGCCCATCCGAAAATTAAGTAATTTAACAAGAACAATAATAATAATAGTATTTTGAATCATTTAATAATAATCCTTTAATTAAGTAACTTAATACATGGTAAAAAATAATAATAATAATTATATATTTAGGTCGCCCTTCTGTGGGTTGGCAGTTTAGGCTAGACTTAGATGGATAACCTGTCTGGTCTTGGCCTGACTCTCTCATTAGCTGGCTTTACTAAATTTGTTGTATTCTCTCACATGTCTGGGGCCTCAAATGGGATAAATAGAGAGACTTGCCCTAGTTGGTCCCTCTTGCTCCAGCAGGCTAGCCCAGGATCGCTCACATGGCAGGTAGGAAGAATAGCAAGAGAATGAAGGAAAGCTCACAGTTCTTCTTGGCTGTAGGATCCGAAACGGTCACCCTGTTACTTCTTTGCATTCTACCTATGTTAAGGAAATCACATCCTAAAGGAAATCCTTTAGGAAGTCCCATGGCCAGCCTAGATCCAAGGACTGAGGATATAGATGGCGTCTATTACTAGGAGAGCTACAGTACCACATTGCAAATGGGAGCAGACACAGAGAGAATAGTTGCACCCATTGTTATAAACAACCTACCAAGCAATGCTGGCCTGGCTCCTAAGGATTCTTCCGGGACCACATGTGTTTATTCTTCTCATTGTGGGCAACTGATCCTTCCTTAATCTGAGCTATATTATTAGAATAGGAGTTATATGGGCACCTGGGTTGCTCAGTCGTGAAGTGTCTGCCTTCGGCTCAGGTCATGATCCCAGCGTCCTGGGATTGAGCCCCACATCAGGTTCCCTGCTCGGTGGGAAGCCTGCTTCTCCCTCTCCCGCCTCCCCTGCTAATGTTCCCTCTCTCATGGTCTCTCTCTCTCTGTCAAATAAATAAATAAAATCTTAAAAAAAAAAAAAAGAATAGGAATTCTATCTTCTTCCATAACCATGCCTCCCCTAGCAAAGTAAATGGATAAAGTTTGAGTTCCTGATCCAAATGTGGGAATTGTAGTCATTTCTCTGCTAACCTTCCCTCCACGTCCCCTGCCACTGACCCCCAAGACTGGTACAGAGATGGGCACAAAACCCAAGCTAATCTAGTAAGTAATTTAGTAAGAATATTTCTCCAGGGTTGTTATGCTTGGAACTTTTCTCCTTCCTTGTCCTTGCACTAAGGCCAGTCTTGTCACCACCCACATGACTGGCCATGGCAAGAAGCCTGACTTCATTAGGGAAGGATGAAACCCAAATGCAGAGCAAAGCAGAGATGAAACACCAAAGGAGTTCAGACCATGTTCAGGTCCCTCCTTCAGCTTCCTTCACACAGCTTAATAATATGGACAAAAAGAAAAAAAAATCTCTATTTTTCACTTACTCTAGTTCAAGTTGTAACTCGAGTTCCTCTTGCTTGCTAGCAGGGTCCTGACAATAACATTAGGCATATCCTTCAGAACGTAGCACAGGTCTAGGCTCACCACAGGTTATTAAATAAATACACAATAAATTCAAACAGAACCCAATGTGATACCACACAAACAAAGACAATGACTAAAATAAAAATTTTTAAAAAGGCAGACAATACCTGTGCTGGCAGATGTGGAGCAGCTGGACTCCCATCCAGTGCCGGTGAGAATGACAACGAATATAACCTGGAAACAAACCCCTTTGGCAGTACCGAGTAAAACTGAGTATAAATGTGTACATTAGGACCCAGCAATTCCAACTCTAAGTGCGGTCACAATAGAAATTCAAACATAATTCAACAAAAGTTTAAGAGGACATTATTCACAGTAGTCCCAAACTAGAAAAAACTCAAAGGTCCAACAGTAGGATGGATCAGTGAAGTTGTAGTGTATCCATACGATTAAATATTATACAGCAATGAACTTCAGCTAATGTAACAACATAGATCTCAAAACATAAAGTTGAGCCAAAGAAGTCAAATACCGAAGCCTACAGATTGCATGATTTTCTTTGAAAAACCCAGGACATTGTTAGAAATCAAGATCTTCATTATCTTTGTGGAGGAGCTGTGATTGGAAGGGGACACTGGGGCCTTCTGGATTAACTTTATGGTGTGTAAACTCATGGTTCCTGCACACTTATGCATTTTTATGAAAAAGCGTTTAAAGGAAATTAGAGTAGAGATAGTTTTTTGGTCCTTTGGACAGTTGCTGCCGGCCAGGTTTGTCGTTTCCCTCTGAGCACTACGCCTGGCACGTCCTTTCTCTGTAGTAGAGGTGAGAACTGTGAGAAGCACAGCTACCCCCATAAAGGAGCAAAGCCATCAAGAGAAAACACTTCTGTGACAAGGAAAAAACATGTTCCCCCACTTGTCCCATCTGTCATGCCATATGTAGCAGCTTCTATCAACACGCAATTTGCTGTGTGTGGTTGAGGACATTCCTTCCATGGAGGAGAATAACGTGCCCCAATTAGATCTTAAGATTAAAACTCTTTGAAGCCTGAAGCTCTGTGAGTCAAGTCATTACCATGAGAAGCCGCATCAACTCAACAGAATTGCATCCTGGACTTATCAAAACTCAAAACTCCACACCTAAAATCTTAAATTCCAATGACCCCATCTCCGTGCACAATCTTCCAACGTTCCTTTCTTTCTCCTCACTTTTCTGTGTCTGCACCTCATTTAGACCATGACTCATAGGCCAGTCTACTTTCAGGCTTTATATGAGTACCTTCTATGCATGGTGATTTCCCTAACCCATCCTCAGGGATCCAGCAATCCCAGTGAGTCTAAACACTAACTTTGATTCTTTTGCTTTTTTGATCTTCAATAACCCTTGCCTTAAAAAACCTCACCTCTACCATTCCAAGGGCTTTAAGCCCTCTAGCTAGTCTTTTGAGATCAAACAGTGAAAAATCACAATCATATTACTGCAAGTTCAGGGTCTCTGACCAATGCCCTGCCCAGTAATTCAAGTCTGCCATTAGTTCTCTCCACAATTCTCCTCAAGGACAGTTCCAAATTTCTCCCATTCTCTCATTTTAGTTCCTCTAGCACCTCCTCTCATGAGAAAATGCATCTTGTGGAGATCTCCCTTCTGCAGGACCAGTTTCATGAGTGTGTGACCTGCTCACTCACACGGGGCCCCAAGCTTGGTTTAATGCTCTGCAATCACTGTCTTAAAATTCTTAATAATTTGTAAACATGGAGCTCCACATTTTCATTTTTCACCAGGCCCCACAAATCACAGTGGCTGGTACTGCCCTTCTGCAAAGTGGTGACATGTCATTTATATTCCTTTTGGCATTTCTACCTTGGAGAATAAGAGGTGTCTCCTTGGGGTGCCTGGGTGGCTCAGTGGGTTAAAGCCTCTGCTTTCGGCTCAGGTCATGATCCCAGGGTCCTGGGATCGAGCCCCACATCGGGCTCTCTGCTCAGCAGGGAGCCTGCTTCTCCCTCTCTCTGTCTCTGCCTGCCTCTCTGCCTACTTGTGATCTCTCTCTCTCTGTCAAATAAATAAATAAAAATATTAAAAAAAAAAAAAAAGAGGTGTCTCCTTCTACTCAAGAAGCATTCTTTTTTTCTTTCCAAAATTTGTTTTAATGGTGATGTCATTCACATACCATAAAATTCACCTTCCTAAAATGTATAATTAAATGATTTTTAGTATATTCATTAAATTGTGCAACCATCATCATGATCTAATTCCAAAAAACAGAGAAGAATCACCATTAGCAATCACCCCACATTCTCTCCTCCCATCAGCCCCCAATTAACCACTAATCTATTTTCTGTCTCTATGGATTTGCCTATTCCGGACATTTCATACAAATTGACCCATACAGTATGTGATCTTTTGGGTCTGGCTTCTTTCACCCAACATAAGTTCTCAAGGCTAGGGTGAATTCTTGAATCCCTTCTTTGGACTAGTCCCTCCTCCCTCTATAAACCCTTTGCCACGGAGTTGATCCCACCGTTTGTCATTTCTTCTACAGGCTCCTCTCTGTGAGTAGATGTCTTTGAATCCCTCACAGTCTTTACAATAAAACATTCTCCTTCCAAATACAATAAACCTTCCGAAGTCAAACTTCTCCCATCGGTCCTTACTTTCTTCTTCCCTTCCTGGCCAAGTTTCTTCATTCTCTCTGCTTTCTCATCTCCCATTTATGCCTCAACCTTCTCTAGTCTGGCTTCTGCTCCCACCAGAGAAAAAGGAAATGCTTGCTAAGTCCCAGTAGGTTAGTTACCTGATCCACAATTTCTCTGCCTTTGGCTTTCTTGACATCTCTGCAAGATGAGACATGGCTGACCACTCCCTTATGATGTCTTCTTTTCCAGTAGCCTCTTGGTTCCCCATCACCCCTTAGATATCTTTGGCTATCTTCTATTTTTTGTTCTCAGAATCTTTATATCTCCCTCAAACTCTAAATCTCAGCACTCCTCAAAACTCTCCGTTGGTTCTTTCTTATTCTCACTATACAATTTCTTTTTTTTTTTTAAGATTTTTTAAAAATTTATTTATTTGAAAGACAGAGATCACAAATAGGTAGAGAGGCAGGCCGATAGAGAGAGGGAGAAGCAGGCTCCCTGCCGAGCAGAGAGCCCAATGTGGGGCTCAATCCCAGGACCCTGGGATCATGACCTGGGCCAAAGGCAGAGGCTTTAACCCACTGAGCCACCTAGGCACCCCTCTCACTATGTATTTTCATTGGGTCCTTCATTGAAACTGAACTCTACCATGTGTGTTAAGGATTCATATTTATGTTGTCTCCTGGGTTCCAGATCCACATGCAAATGTCTACTGACCATCTCGCCACCTGTATATCCATGTGTTCCTCAACCTCCTTAAACTCGCTTATAATTAAACTCACAGTGTTTTCCCAAATCGATTTAAGTGAGTGAGACCTTTGCCTATCATCCAAGCTATTTCACACAGATACTGGGACTCACCAGGCACTGAAACTTCCTTCACCCACGTACAAAGAATCTCCAAGGCCATTTTCCCTTCTCTATCAACATCACCCAAGCATGGCATTTGTCTCCATTATCCTCCTTCCCACTCCCCCACCACCGGTTAAGACAGCAGGCCCACTTCCATTCAACCAATCTAACAGTGCCTGTTGACTGAGCTTTCTGAAGCACAAGTCTTAGCATTCCTTTATCTCTTCAAATTCTTAGTTTTGCAAGCAAAGTTCAAACTACCTCTGTGACTTTATCTCCCACTAATCAAAACATGCAGTATCATTTCACTACTCTGTGTTTGCATCTATTATTTTTCTCTTTAACAATAACCTTTATCCCTCAAACCCATTTCTCTGACTAAATTATGGTCTGTAACTCTGTAAAAGATTTTTGCAAGAGTTCACTCTTCCTAGAAGCCATCCCTTAATCACGTGCTATCGTTTCAATTCTCCTCTGTGCACTCAGTATTTCTCTAATCTCTAGTTGCACGTCTGTCTACTTGAATGCTGGGCAGTATCAGTTAATTTACTTGCCTTTTTTCCCTACCTGTGCAAGCTCTTTACCAACCATACTCTTTAGGCATTTATACCTCGGTGCTTAGTTGTTATGCTCTAAATATTTGTGTTCCCACCTCTCCAAATTCATATGTTGAAATCCAATCCCCAGTGTGAGAGTATCTGGAAGTAGGGCCTATGGGAGGTAATTAGATCATGAGTGTGGTGCCTTCATGTTGGTGCTCTTGGAAGGAGAGGCCAGAGGGCCAGCTCACTGTCTTTCAACCATGAGTAGCAGTCAGTCTACGACCCAGGAGTTAGTTCTCACTAGATCCTGACCTTGCTGGCATCCTGAAGTGAGACTTCCAGCCTCCAGAACTGTAAGAAATAATTTTCTATTGTTTGTAAACCACTCAGGCTATGGTAGTTTGTTAAAACAGCCAAAACTGACTAAAATACTAGTCCTGTGAATGACACTCAGTACATGCTCAATTAAAACCTAATAGAGGCTCCCCGGTGGCTCAGTTGGTTGGGCAACTGACTCAATTTCAGCTCAGGCCTTGATCTCAGGGTTGGGAGTTCAAGACCCACTTTGGGCTCTGTGCTGGGCACGGAGCCTACTTTAAAAAAAAAAAAAAAAAGCCCAATAAATTAATTCCATATGATTCTGTTGTTTTCAGCCAAAATTCTTAAGCAGCAGCACAATATACCCACTGGGCTGGAGATTATATATGGAAAGAAACAGCATCCTATAAAGTTAACCAGTCTGTGGTCACTGACCCTTTAGAGAACCTAATTAAATCTGGACTCTGTCCCTAGAAAAAAGCTCAGACAAATCTGAAAGTTTGTATACAATTCTGTTAAGTCCCTAAAACTTATTCATAGACCCTGCTTGATATCTTAGGTTTTAAAACCGAGTTCCACTTTCTCCTACGCTCTACTGAACAGTCAAAACTCCCAAGAGAAATTTCATCCTGGCGCTGGAGCTGAACAGACTAGCTTGAGGGCATGAGGACTTGATGAAACATATTAACGTATCAAAAGGAACGATTTAAAGGCAGAAGAGAAGTAGCTGAGCCCTGGAAACACAGGAAGAAATAGCCATATAAGGATAAATTTAACAGTGTCTACCTTAGAACCATTGGATCAAAGTGGTAAGGAGCATAGGGGGTGGGGATTAAAAAACCTACTATGTTTTAAATAACTTATTTTTTAAAGTTTTTTTTTTTTAATTTTAGAGGGGTAGGGGCAGAAGGAGAGGAAGAGAGTCTTTTTAAAAAAGATTTTATTTATTTCTTAGGAAAAAAAAAAAAAGAGCGGGAGCACGCATGCGCGCGGTTGTGCATGCGCCTGAGCAGGAGCGGGGAGGGGCAGAAGGAGAAGGAGAATCAGGCTCCCTGCTGAGCAGGATGCTTAACCACCTGAGCCACCAGGTGCCTCTATAAGGAGTAAGGAGTAACTTATAAGGAATAACTTTAAAAGGTGGTGAGGGGAGACTCCTGTATACCCTGTGGTAGGAAATGAAAGGGAGGCATGGTTGAGATCCCAAAGAAAGACTGGTCCTGCCCCAGTGTGAAAGGAGTTATCACCCTCGGTGCTGGAACAAATCTAACGGTTCAAAGTCTTTGGCCTAAACAACACCATCTTCCAGCAGGCTAGCACAGACCTGTTCTTATGGTGGTCTCACGGTTCCAGCCTTCGTGGGTGAAACTCACAAACAACCCACCCCCAACCAGTTCCTAGAGCACTGAGCTCTCAACACAGCCTTCATCCATCCTGGTCTATGAGGCAGTAAATAACGCATTCTTGCCCATCTCCCCAGTCTTGGGTTGAACCCAAGGAACTTTGGTCCGCTTGGCTGAAAGTTCCCTATGCTAAGTCATCACCCCTTAGAGACAAGTCACACTCAGAATCACTGCTGCTGACATTGGCCCTTGGTGCCGGTAAGGGAGCAAGAATACCCTTACCTTACAGCAGTTTCTCTCTCCTATAGTAGTTCAGCGAGGACAGCTTCTACGTTGCCAGCAGGTTCCCTCCAGCACAGTCTGAGGGCTGAGATGACATGAAGTGGGGAGGTATAATTTCCTGGCACAGACAATTCAAAAGGGTCAACACTAGGTCCGACCACCGGGCAGAGAGGAGACTGGAGTCTGAACCAGTCTAAGCTATCATACGATGTGGCCACTGAACGTGAGTTTTACACAGCCCCACGAACACCTGCCCACTGCTGGGGGATGCAGGTCTGAATCTTTTTGGCATTGGCACTGAAAATGCCAACGGTTAGTCTCTGAAAATTATGTTTAGTGTTTAAAAGCAGGTTGTTTTGGGGGCACCTGGGTGGCTCAGTCGGCTAAGTGTCTGCCTTTGGCTCAGGTTATGATCCTGGGGTCCTGGGATCAAGCCCTGCATCAGGCTCCCTGGTCAGAGGAGAGTTTGCTTCTCCCTCTCCCTCTGACCCTCCCCACTACTCGTGCTCTCACTCTCTCTGTCTCTCTCAAATGAATAAATTAAAAAAAAAAACTCTTTGAAAAATAAAAAGCAGGTAGCTTCTAACATTTTGACCAAGACCTTCAGAAGAAATACATTTTACAACATGCTGTGTCTACATTTGAATTTTGGACAATTTGGGGAGGAGAGAGAAGCCTCAAGGGATTTCTTGCTCAGTGGAACTATGGAAAAAGTGATAGAATAACCTTGATCCCCTCAGCTCACTCACAAGGTTATGTGAGCTACAGAAGCTTTTCTTAAAGGTCTTTGTAAGGAGAAATCAGAATCCTCAAGACCATGTCAGAGAACATCTTGCTCCTCCAGTGAAAGTCTGTCCAGAACCAGGTGGCAGCAAGGAAGTCTACACTTCAGAAACTCAGAAAGGGGCCACCTGGGTGGCTCAGTTAGTTAAACATCTGCTTTTGGCTCAGGTCATGATCCCAGGGTCCTGGGATTGAGCCCCACATTAGTGGGGAGCCTGCTTCCCCCTCTGCCTGCCCCTCCCCCTGCTTGTGTTCTCTCTCTATCAAATAAATTTTAAAAATGTTTTTAAAGAAAGTCAGGATACAGGTAGAAATAGATTAATGACTCAGTGACTATGTCTCAGGGGTGCTGTCTATAGTATGACATGTATGTGATACCTGCTGTTTTCTTAATAACCTAATGTTTTCCACTCTTAAAATTCTGTACTGGGACTGAGAGTAAGTATGTTCGTTTTGGGTGTTGTATTGGCAAATCCAGCATACTATGGGTGTTAGTAATAGCACTGCTTGTGACAGCCTATGCTCTTGTCCCAAAACAACTTGGAAGAAGCCTGATATTCAGTGGAATAGGGAAATGGAGTAAGGAAACCATTGCCTCAATTAGCTTTATAGAAACTGTAGGAGGAAGTAGAGTGGAGGAAGCTTTGTTGGTATATTTTCAAATCCCCACCATTTTTAAGAATGGCCTCCACCTTATCTGCCCTAGGACCCCTAGATAATTACATAAGTCTTGCAGGACCTGATACCACCTGAAAAATCTCTCATAGTTGTTTTAAAACATGACCTCAAATTCTTTGAGATGGCTCTCGTCCTCTCCACTTGAATCTGAGCTAATCTTGGTGACTTGATTGTAAGTGCTAGAATATAGCAGAAGTGATGTTGCATTCAAAGCTGTGTCACAGAAGCATGAGACTCGTGCTGCTTCTGTTGGGATGCTTGTTCTGGAGAAGCCAACTATCATGCAAGAAACTCAACTATTCTGAGACCACCATGCTGGAAAAGTGGTGGGAAGGAGCTTCCATCAGCAGCCTATGTGCTGAGCTCCCAGCTGACAGCCTGCATTCACTGTCAGCCATGAGACCCAGTCAAGCCACCAGATGACAGAAGCCCAGCCAAGGTTTGATGTCTGCCATATAAGAGAGCCCTTCCAAAATTTCTGACCCACAAATCTGGGAGCAGAAATTTTAAGTAGCTATTTTGTGGTCACTTGTGCCTGAGGTATTGAGACAATACATTTTGTGGTCACTTGTGCCTGAGGTATTGAGACAAAACAAAGGAATTATTGATCATGAATTAATAGTAATAGGAACAAGCATTGTACAACAAGCAAACAGCCCTGCCAGACCATAAGCTTTGCCAGGGGAAAACCATATCCACTGTGTTCCCTCTTATATCCTCAGGGTCAGGCCCATAGCAGGTGCCCACTGAGTCAATAAGAAAATGATGCCCCATAAGAAATTTGAAAAATATTGTATTGTTCTGATACTTTCAAATAAATTATCTTTACTTAAAAAAAAATCTCAGAAATAAGTAAATTTTTACTAATATTCCCTGACTGGCTTCAAGTGGTGATTTTTTTTGGTTAAAGTGAATACCAGCACCCCAAATTAGGGCTCTTTCTAACGACAGAGATCTCAGAACATAAAAATATTTGAGTAAACTGTGGCTAATTTTCTAACACCAGGAACTATGCCCTCTTAGCCAGTTCACCGACTAGAGTCCTGTTTACACTTGTGCTTTCAGCAACAGTCATTTGCTTAGCTGGACAGCAGATCCTCCTTGTTCTAGATTTTAGGACCACAGTCAGTATGTGACTCCGCACGTCACGCAAAGGAACACCTCTCCCCCAAGATTGTCTCAACACTCACAAAGTGGCCTGGGGCCATTTGCAAAATGAAACAAACTGTCAAATAGCACAATTAGAGGAGTAGAAGCCACTTAATGGAAGCAAAGGGTGACGTGTTTAGAAGCAAGAGGCAGACTAATTACCACCATTGGGCAAGGACTTGGTCCTGAGGTTACTGGCAGTTAAGACAAAAAAGGCTTCCCAGGAGCCCAGCTCTACTATCTTGATATCTGTAGATTAGACAAAGTCTCCAGCGATAGCTTTGGACAAGATATAGTAATACACAGTTCAGATGAGTCATTCTTGCTCGGTCATCTATTTTTCCTAAGGTTTATTTATTTATTTGAGAGAGGTGGGAGGGGCTGAGAAGGAAGAGGAAGAGAATCTTAAACACACTCCCCACTCAGCTAGGAGCCTCACACTGGGCTCAACCCCAGGACCCTGAGATCATGACTTGAACCAAAACCAAGAGTCAGAGGCTTGATCGATTGAACCACCCAGGTTCCCTACTCAGTCATTTAGAATGTTGGAGAATATAGTCAGTGATCCAGTCACCTAGGGAATTGGCACGCAGGACTGCGGGGGCATGGTGGATCTTAACCGGCACTGCTGCGCTCCTGCCCTAATGTGTCAGGTTTCCAAATGCTGACTTCCCGGAGGGGTGCATATGAGGATGTTTCCAGGGGCACAATTGTCTGGTAGGAAGAAGCTCTCTGCTCCAGAGGGACCTCATCAGCCCTCTGGCATTCTTCATCTCTAGCCCCGAAAGGAATGCTTCACAGACTCCTGCTGCTTTTGTCCCTCTGCTTCCCTGGAGCTTGGGATCAGGCTCTACTGTGCGATTGGTCTACCCAGGAATCCAAGAAACTCCCATCTCCACAGTGAAGGTGGGGCTGTTCCACTCCCTCTGCCGTCTTTCACCCATTACTTTACCCTGTTCCAAAGATCCCGTGAGCAGAATGACAAATGCATAGGGCAGTCAGACACACAGAGTGACCCTCCATCTTCCCAGTAACCAGGATTGTGAGCCCTTCTCACTTGGCTGGGGAGAAGGGAGAGTGCCCCCTTCCCACAGGAAGGAATAACTTTCCACCTGAAACTCAATCCCAAACCCTCCAACAAATTCCACTAAGTCCTGTTACATGGGCTGGCAGGAGGAGAGTAAGATGCTCAGAGGAGCAAAACCGGTCTTGTCCCCCCTGAAAAGTGTCTGGCAAAACTTTCTTTTCTGTGTCATATTTATATGCTACTGTCCATCATTCAAAGACAACATGGGGCGCCTGGGTGGCTCAGTGGGTTAAAGCCTCTGCCTTCGGCTCAGGTCATGATCTCGGGGTCCTGGGATCGAGCCCCGCATCGGGCTCTCTGCTCCTCGGGGAACCTGCTTCGCTCTCTCTCTCTCTGCCTGCTTCTCTGCCTACTTGTGATCTCTGTCTGTCAAATAAATAAATAAAATCTTTTTAAAAAAATGCAGTAACCTTCTGCTTATTGCATGGGTCCCAAGTACTCTGTGTTTTGTATTCTAGTTCTCTGCCTCCCCTTCCAGACAGTGACCCCCACTGAAAACAGACACTGTGTCTTACTATCTAGCATCTAACTTGCCCATAAATATTTCAGCAAATGATTTAAGATTAAGTTCATTAACCTTAAGATCTTTACTGCCACTCTTCATTTTAGCTAAATTTTTCTTTTTTCTTTTTTTTATTGTATTTTATTATGTTATGTTAGTCACCATACACTACATCACTAGTTTTTGATGGAGTGCTCCATGGTTCATTGGACATGTTTTCAGGTTTGTCATGATTATAAACCAAGGAGAAAGTGCTGGGTGTCATATTTCCACAAAAGATTCTTGCTGATACGTTACTGTAATTGTATTAGAGATTTCCACCATGCAGGTGACAGAGTTGAGAAGCTATTACAACAGACACCTGGTTATTTCCCCAGAGCCTCCACTCATTCTAACCCTGCTAAGCATATAACACCCAGTGCTCCATGCCATATGTGTCCTCCTTAACACCCATCACTGTAGCCGAGTTTTTATGATACAGGTTCTAAAAAGAGCTAATTACATAGGTATTTCTGAACTTGCAAAAAGTCAAGTCACGAGAAACATGTTCTTAGGAAAACCAAAGCCTGGTTGCGAGACGCTGATAGAATCAGACATGGCAGCCTTACCTGGCCGCTTCCAAAGTAGTATGTCTGGTGGCTACAAGGAAAGATGGTTTGATTCCCAGAGCCTGTGGGGAGGAGATCATTTCTTAATAGTGGGTCTTCTGTTGTTGTTGTTGTTGTAAAACGAGATGAATAACAACCTCAGAGTGAGTGAGTCTATCTGTCTGTGGGGAGGTGGGTGTCAGGGGTCCCCTGGCAAGTCCATACATCATCTTCACAGCTTGGAACAGTCAGAGGTGGACCAGGAGAGGACGAAGCAGCTGTGGTCCTTGTAGAGCTGGGCTCCAAAAGTGTTCGGGCATTCCCATTGAGTCCTCATGGAAGTGTCAACTAACAGGTGTTTGTAGAGTAGAATTTGACAACCGTCACTAAGAGCCTAAAACCAGACACTTTTCATCCAGCAGTGCCACTTCTAGGAATTGTTCCTAAAGAAATGACCAGTAATGGGACACATATGTGTGTAAAAGGATGCTCGTCTATTAAGTTACTATATTAATAATACAATGGGATACTATACAGATGTGAGAAGTCACAATGTAGTTAATAAAACATGAGAAGGTTCATGACACAGATAGTGAAAAGAGCCAGTTCAGACTAGAACTGTGGTATGATCTCCTTCTACCAAGGATGTGTGGAAGAAGATAGGGAAAAAATGTAAACGGTGCTTATCTCTGGAAGCAAGGAGATTATGGGTGGTTTTACTTTATTTTCTATACTTTTCTGTTTTTCTTACTTTTTTTCAGGAGACGCATACTACTGCTGCAATAAGAAGGCAGTAATAAGTGATAGTTTAAAGTAGAAACAAAATCCAGATGAACAACTAATTTATCATTTAAGGCTGAAGACGCTGAGACAGAGGGAGATTGGCACAGAAGGGATTTGTAGGGGAAGAGGAGGATTAGCAGAAGGGATTACTTTGTTTTGATGATAAGAACGTTTTCTGGGTTGTAATCTGGAGGTAGGCTGAGTAATACTCCAATTGTGTGTGCCTGGGGGTGTGTGTGTGTGTGTGTGTGTGTGTGTTTGTGTGTGCCCAAGGATGCTATAGCCCAAGGGAGAGCTATAGAGAAAACAAGATGGTGAATTTACCAGGATTTAACATGGCAATGATAATGATAGGTGAGTTTCCAGGTTGACTTTGTGTTTACCTTAAGTTATACACATCAGTCAATATCTATCCATGTATCATAGGGGTCAAGAGCTTGGACTCTTCATTGAATTCAAATTGAGTTCAAATTGCAGCTCTTTTACTCCCCAGCCATGTGGCCTTGACAAATTATTTAATCTCTCTCAGTTGCCACCTCAGTAAAATACTGGTGATGGTGATGATAATAATAACACTCAACCACATGTCGTAGTTGTTTTGAAGATTGACTGAATTAATACATGTAAGGCACTGAGAACACAGTCTAACATATAATAAAAGCCCAATGAAAGTTACCTATGACTATTATTGTTAGTACAAATAAGTTTTTGTAGCATATTGCAGTGGAAAATCCCAGCCTAGGAGTCAGAAAGCCTGAGCCAGAGGACAGACCCTACTTTATAGGAATGGGACTTGGGGGCCAAGTGCTTATCACATCTGTCTTCCTGTCTTCACAACACCACTGTGGAAATCCAGTAAGGTACAATTATTGAAAGTTCTGACCACAGAAATAAGTTGGAGGTCACCTGCCCTTTCTTCACATGGATATAGATTTTCAAGACTCCCCTGTGTAGAGGATTATAGTTTAGCAGGGTTAGAATGAGTTGAGGCTCTGGGGTAATAACCAGGTGTCTATTCTAATAGCTTCTCAACTCTGTCACCTGCGTGGTGGAAATCTCTGATACAGTTACAGTCGCATATCAGCAAGAATCTGTTGTAGAAATATAACACCCAGCGCTTTCTCCTTGGTTTATAATCATGACAAACCAGAAAACATCTAGTTTCTCAACAAAATGATTTCATTAAGTGAATTTCTGTCCATATATGCATTGGGATGTTTTGTTAGGACTAAAAATAGCATTTTAAATGTAAACGCAATGGAAAGGGAAATTGTTCATTATATGTTAAGTCAACAAAACATGCACATCAAGACACATCTTTCTAAATTAGCTGGTGAAGTAAATAAAGGAAAAAAATGGGTTAAATTTTAAACAGGGAAATGAATCTATTGAAGTCCTACTGTATGGAAAGGAATTTTAGGGGGGCCTGGGTGGCTCAGTGGGTTAAAGCCTCTGCCTTCGGCTCAGGTCATGATCCCAGGGTCCTGGGATCGAGCCCAGCATCGGGCTCTCTGCTCAGCAGGGAGCCTGCTTTCTCCTCTTTCTCTGCCTGCCTCTCTGTCTACTTGTGATCTCTGTCTGGTAAATAAATAAAATCTTATAAAAAAAAAAAAAGAAAGGAATTTTATGAGAAGGCTACACACCAAGGCCACTCACCCATAGACCTCAAGGCTAGTGGGAAAATCAATGTAAGAATAACTTTATACTGAAACTCCAAACAAGTAGAAGGTAAATGCTCTTTTAGCAAACACGACCAGAGCAATTTGTTTATTAGAAAAACAGTCACAGATATATTTCCAGAAGGATTATGAATACCACGGGCAGCTGACATGGAGATTTCAGAAGGAAGTCAGCTTTGTAATGTGGGGAAGATTTTCTTTCAGCTATTCTGAAGGAGAACAAACGGGAGTCCCACTAGAAGTTCCTCACTGCCTCTCCCATCATACCATGACTTCTCAGCTCATCTAACTCAGTATTCATCCTCAGAGTTGTAATGAACAAAAATTAGGAAGTGAAGGTCCATGGGAACACCACCGGCCATGCCTACCACACCTAGAAGCCATATTAGAAGGACTTCGGCAGGTATGCAAGATCACTATACTGATGGAACTTTTTTTGCCTGTCTCTCTGAATGTAGAAATGTTAAACTTCATTTAGAGACTAGAAGGTGACTTTCCTTTCACTGGGGGGTGGGGAAGGGAAGGTGAGCTAGACCTTGCTAATCTACTAATCATGGGCATTTGGGCACTGAGCGACATCTCTGGCTAGAAAGCAGACCTTTCTCCACTGAGAGCTATCCATTCACCATTTTCCTTTGCAGAAGGTAGCTAGAGACTCATCCTATGGGGCAAAAGAGGAAGAGACTGAGCTGATGAAATTGATCCCAGAGGGTTTTTAAGTGAATTATGTGTTTTAATATGCCCAAATGTACTTCAGATTGAATTAAAATTTATCGATTAGTATGGAAGACTGTTTAAAGGCCCAATTATTTTACCTAACTATTTCTATGTTCCTTGCCACATGATTTTGAATTTCTTCCATGAAAAAAGATAGTCAATTCCTTAAATCTGGGCTAGGCTACGTGATTTGCTTTGGTTAACAGAATGCAAGAGAAGTGATGGTGTGCTACTTCTGAGCCTTGCCTTTAGAGAATTTATGTGCTTCCATTGCTCTCTTGTGCCTCTGTTATCACCATGACAACATTTTCAGATTAACCTGCTAGAGAATGAGACATGGATGGAACATAGCTGAATAACCCAGGCATCCCAGACAAGGCCAGCCTAGATCAGCTGATAGCCAGCCTAACCCCAGATACATAAAAGAGTCCAGTCAAGATCAGCAGAGCTGCCCAGCTGAACCCCAAGCTGACCTCAGATGTGTGAGTGATCAGTCTATTGCTATATATCCCTGTGGTCCAGAGGTCATCTGTTACACTGTTCTGTATTGTTACAACCACAGATAACTAATGACCTACCTTCTTAGTGTTCAATTCATCATCAGCTAAACTTCCTAGTCATCTATAAGAGATGTGTCATTATTTTTACTCTGCAGATGGGGAAAGTGAGACATAGTGAGATTAAGTAATTTTCCCAAAGTCAGAAATATAACAAATCAAGGAGATTTCATATTCCAAGTCATATTCTTTGGGGGGAAGAGAAAGGAGGATTTGGGGATAGACAAAATATCTTGATCAGAAACATGAAAGAAGAAGGATTTTTCTTCTTAGAATTTCTAGCTAAACTCCACTGGGGGGGGGGGGTTAGGGTTCAGAGATGGGTACTCCAAAGAGATCTGGGATCTCAGAACAAAGGGGAACAGCACTCTATGACTTCAGTACTTCTTTTCTAGAGGATTCATTTGGGGGTGGTGGGGAGACATGGGAAAATCTCCATGCCCTGAGAATAGCGTGACAAAAATCAGTAGAATGAAAGTATAAAGAATAAAGTATAATGAAAGTATAAATTCTGCAATAGTGGTCGTCTCTGAGGACCTATGTCAACAGATGGATCTATGACAAGATTCCTATCCTGCCCCCAACATTTCAGAAATGCACTCTAAAACTCTGGCCTAAATTCTGGGAAAAGAATACCTTAGGGACGCCAAATAAATCGTCTTGCTGTACTAGAATGGAGCTTCAAAACGCAAATTGTTTCAAGTAACAGGAAATAAAATTATATATTTTTGCACACCCAATTTTGAAGCCTTAGAGTTGTGCACTTTACGTCAAATCCAACAAATGTTAGTTGTTGTTATAATCGTCTGTTATAAAATAAGGTAAAATGTAATAGCCAACACTTTCTGTAGTTGATGGTTAGTTCTCCACCAAAATGTGTGTTCCCTGCAGTGTGGTAGGGTACTTACTGGAAAACAGCTGCCCAGCAGGAGATTACATTTCCCAGAACCCCATGCACCTAGGCAGGCCCATGTGATTAGTTCCCACCCAATGAATGGAGGTGATGTGTGTCATTTTCCAACCTAAGTATCTTCTGGCTGTTTTTTCTTTCCTCATTTGCTGTCTAAATCTCAAAGGACACTGAGGCTCTGGGGAGAAAGAAACGTGAAATGACAGATAACTGAACTCTTCAATGTCACGTGGAAGGCCACCAGGAAGACCAGCCTTAGACCATATGAGAGCAACAAATAAATGGTTCAACATAAGAACCACTGATGTTTGGGAGATTACTTGTTACCTCAGTTAATATTACCTCAAGTAATATAAGAGCATCCCCACAAATTTAAAAAAAAAAAAATGAGCCAAGCAAGAAGCAGTGTCTAGGTTTTAAGAAACTAACTACTGAAAAAAAAAAAAAAAGAATTTATTTTGAGGCGATGTGTAGAGTTAATGCTGGATTAATTAGAGGTTTCTGGGGTAGAAATCTCTCTAAAATAGCATTGCATAAAGGTGTGTGTTAAGGAATCTAAGAATCGTGTGTAGAGATTCTTTGGGTTTAACACCACATCCCCGAGTTTTATATGAAGAAGAATCACCTAGTTAGATAATGATCAAAGTGATAGCCAGATGTCATAGCATATTCCTGCCCCAAACCCTCCTTGATGCCAGAAGATCCCCTTTGTTTTCTGCAGTTCACGTTGTTGTTGGAAAGTGTTAATGAGCTTGCCTTTTTCAAACATGTGTGAATTGCATGGATTCCATTTCTAATGAGTCTCATATCATTTGAAATTTTCACATAAAGAGAGTTGCCTTGTGTGATGGCTTCTGAAGCTGACATGAACGTATCCTTCAGAAGTCCACAAAAACTGCAAACTGTCATTTAGAAAACTGGTTTGGCTGTTCCTGTGAAAGAAACCTCATGAGCACAATGATGTTCTTGACTCAACACTTTCCTTGCCGTGAACTTATCTTCAACAGGAACCACTGGCATTTTTTAGAGCCACATCCCAAGGGATACAGCCCAGAAGGACTTTAATGACTCCCTTGAGGTTATTAACCTGATTTAGAGACAACTTCACTTTTCTTTTTGCCATTAAAAAATTCATCAGAAAAAAAAAATTCATCAGAGATAATGGTTGCAGTTCAGAGAGTTTCTGTAGAGGAAGATCACAGTGAGACCATATTCCAAAAAGCTACCATATTGGATGCTCAAGATCATTAGTGGACTGATTCCAATGAGAGCTGAAACTTCTTCATTAATTTGAATAAGATATTACTGAGACCATCAATGGAAGAATGAATAAGTACTTCTATGATATATTGGCACAATGGAATATTATATGGTGGTGGGAATGGATGAATGTCAAATACATCTGACCACATGTACAAATTTCAGAAATATAATACTGAGCAAAAGCCACAATACATACAAACAATACTTTAAAAAAAGTTTAAAAACAGGCCAAATTAATGTATTGTGTTAGAAGTTAGAATGATGGTTACCTTTGAAGGTTACACTGTGACTAGAAGTGGCTATAGAGGCATTCCTACAGTTGTAACAATGTTCCATTTTCAGACCTAGGCTCTCATTCTGCAGGTGTATTCAGCTTGTAAAAAATTCAGTGAACTGATGTTGGCGAGGATGCGGAGAAAAGGGAACCCTCCTACACTGTTGGCGGGAATGCAAGCTGGTGCAGCCACTCTGGAAAACAGTATGCAGGTTCCTCAAAAAGTTGAAAATAGAGCTACCCTACAATGCAGCAATCACACTACCGGGTATTTACCCTAAAGATACAAATGTAGTGATCTAAAGGGGCATGTGCACCCCAATATTTATAGCGGCAACGTCCACAATAGCCAAACTATGGAAAGAACCTAGATGTCCATCAACAGATGAATGGATAAAGAAGATGTGATATATATATATATATATATATATATATATATATATATATAGTACTGTGCAGCCATCAAAAAACAAGGAATCTTTCCATTTGCAATGATGCGGATGGAACTAAAGGGTATTATGCTAAGCGAAATAAGTCAATCAGAGAAAGACAATTATCATATGATCTCTCTGATATGAGGAATTTGAGAGGCAGGGCGGTGGGGGGGAAGTCATGCGGGGAAGGAAGGGGAAAAAATGAAACAAGAAGGGACCAGGGAGGGAGACAAACCTTAAGACACTCTTAATCTCAAGAAACAAACAGGGTTGCTGGGGGTGGGGGTAGGGATAGGGTGACTGGGCTATCCCTACCCCCACCCCCCAGCAGCCCTCAGTTTGTTTCTTGAGGGCATGTGCTATGGTGAGTGCTGTGAAATGTGTAAGCCTGGTGATTCACAGACCTGTACCCCTGGGACAAATAATACATTATATGTTAATAAAATCTAAAAAAAAAAAAAAAAAATTCACTGAGCTGTTCTTAGTGCACTTTCCTTTGTGTGCGTGTGTATAATATTTCAATAAAACATTTACTTATAAATCAAACAAAACACTTAAAGACCCCTGTAGCGATCCCTCAAAGTTTAGAGA
The DNA here is from genome assembly GCF_963455335.1 of Martes martes. NCBI lineage: Eukaryota > Metazoa > Chordata > Mammalia > Carnivora > Mustelidae > Martes > Martes martes. Next base: position 33,442,364 of record NC_137896.1, read on the forward strand.
TCCTGTTACCTTGTTCTCCTTACAAGTGTGAAAAAACATTCCTTCTCGGATTTTGTCACAGGCATCCAATTAAAGTCAACCAGATTAAAAGAGTTCTATAAATACGGGGTTTGGACAGAGGTATTTCTAATTAGACTTCCTTTCTCAGCTTTTTCTGTTTTTTCTCATAAGCAAATGTACACATTTTAAAGCACTGGCTAAGTTTCAGATGTGGTCTGTCCTTCATAGATAATGTCTGGAAGTGAAACCAGACCTTGCCTGATGCTGATGTGATTATTACATGCTCGAAAGAATCAATGTTGCAATTAAAACGTCATCACCAACACCTCAATGGGAATGGGAGTTAACCAAGTCTTGGACCTCAACCCAGAGTCTCCATTGTGCCTCCTGTTTGACTCTGTCCTAGTGACACAAAGAGTCACAATCAATATGTGTAAATCTCACGTTTTATGGTTGTGTCATGTCACCACCAGCAGCATCTCTACCACCTACCCCAGTCTGCTAGTCACAGCCACTTGCTATTGTGACTACAGGTTCTGGTTATTATTGCTGGCAATGTTGCTATGTAAAAATTACACCAGGGGCACCTGGGTGGCTCAGTGGGTTAAAGCCTCTGCCTTCGGCTCAGGTCATGATCCCAGGGGCCTGGGATTGAGCCTCGCATCAGGCTCTCTGCTCAGCAGGGAGCCTGCTTCCCTTCCTCTCTCTCTGGCTGCCTCTCTGCCTACCTGTGATCTCTGTCTGTCAAATAAATAAATAAAATCTTAAAAAAAAAATTACACCAGAACACAACAGATTTTTTTTTTTTTTTTGGTTCTTGTTTTTTTGGGTCAGAAATTTGGGAACGGCTCAATTGGACAGTTATCTCTGGAAGTCTCTCATGCAGTTGCAATCGTGTGTTGGCTGGGCTGCAGTCACCAGGAGGCTCAACTGGGCTGGACATCCAAGTTAGTTCACCAGGTAGGGCTGGTAGGTAGTGTGGACTATCACCTGGGCTCAGCTGGGGTTGATGACTGGAAGTGCTGACACGTGCTTCCCAGCATGGTGATCTCAGGGTAGTTGGTTTGCTTACAGGAAGGTGCCTAACTTCTAGCTTCCCCACAGTGAGCATCCCCTGAGAATGCGGGACACTGCTAATACGGCCTTGCAAGTCATGTAGCATGGCTTCTGTTGCATTCTATTTGTTATACGTAACACCCAAGCCTGCCCAAATGTGAGAACATGGGATTACACCCCAACTTTCAATGAGAGGAATAACAAGGATATTTCAACCATTTTCAAAAACTACCACACTCCATGACCAATATAATAACCAAATTAAATGTGATCTCCTTCCTTATCCTGAAGTTCTCTAGGGCCTTCACTTATAATGTTTTAAGTAGTCATAGAAATGCAAGCCTACTCATCAAATTGCTTTACTAGATTTATTATTGCAGAAGCCACAAGAAGCTCCCATCTAAAACAGATTTCTGTGCACCTTGACCCTATAATTTTGTAGGAAAATCATTGTTCACCACCTGTTCCATGTGAAGACACTGAAAGCTAGTGGGACTTGCAGTCACTCAGCTGTGCAAGTTGCAGGGCTAAACTTTGAACCTTTGTTTTCTGACTCTAAGTCCGATATTTGCAACTATGACTCTGAGAGCTGAGAGCTTAAATGAACTTCAGTCATAGCAGTGACATATTCTGCATCAAGTACTGGGATGCGTTGGAGACAAGTATATCTTACATCTTAGAATTATATCCTGAGATGTTCTGACCCACTTGTTTAAGATCATGGTACCAGCCAACTGAAGGGAGTATTCGCTGCTCTTCTGGGCAGAGAAAATGGAATCAACCACCTTTAGATCCCTAGAACTGCAGCAAAACCATGCACCAGAGGGGAAGGCACTTTTATTCTGGGTATAGCACGTCTTTATCAATTGCCCGGCTGGAGGAATTGGGGATTAATAAGGATGAAAATTGCAAGCAAAATGAAACTAGCTGGAGTTCCTGAGGGCTCAAGGGACCAGACTAGAATTCAGTATGATCCTCAGCAAATTAAAAAGGCAGCTTATTAGAAAGGAGATAAAACACAGGGACAAAAAACGTAGGATGGCTCATCCCAGTGAAAATCCACATGTCTGGACTGGTAAGTAAGACCGGCTGAGCACAGCCAGAGCAGACACTCAGATCAGAGCCCTTGAGCATCACGCCAGTGAGGTTAAGTCCAGCTGGGGAGCTCATGTGCACAACTACCAAGTATCACCTAAATACAGAGAAACTTTCTCAGAATCCCCAAGATCACCTCTCCTTGTAATGATGCTCTGAGTTCCTTTGTCTTTTCTTCATCGCCTTTATCACTGTGACAATTTTTAAAACTTTGGTGTGATTATTTGACAAATATCATCCTGCTACAAATGGTCTGTTGGTTCCATGAAAGCAAGGTCTGGATCTGGTTCTATTATACATGTCATACCTGCCACTACACCTCATTTATAGTTGCTGTCCTCTTGATGTATATTGAATGAATAAATTAATACTAGGATGAAAATAATGTAAACTATGGGTCAGCAGACAATGCCCCACTGGCCAAACGTGGCCTGCCACTTGTTTCTGTATGGCCTGTGAGCTAAGAATGGTTTCCACTTTTTAAATTTTTTTTATACTTTTTTAATGGTTTTTTAAAAATCAAAATAACAAGAGTACTTGGTGACGTGAAGACTATATGAAATTCAAGCTTCAGTGTCTACAAAGAAAGTTTCCTTGGAACACAACCATGCTCATTCAGTTACATAGTGTCTGTGTAATATGTAACTTTTGTGATTTAGAGATTTCATGCTACAATGATAACTTTGAGTTTGTAACAGAGACCAAAGGGTCCGCAAAGTCTAGAATATTCACTAAGTGGCCCTTTACAGAAAATGTTTACTGACCTGACTTTTATCATTCTTGGGTTCCCATACATGGGGGACATATTCCCAAGCTTTGCCTGAAATCTAATGGGAAAAGTGATTTTTGTGGCCCCTACATTGAACCATAAAAAGTAGTGATTCTGTTTTCTAATAGGATAAAGTTTATAAAAAAGGAACTGCTCTGTTCTCCAGAATTAGGGGAACAATGATTGCCTGAATCAACAAATACTAAGAGGAGAGCCATGTAGAGCAGGATTTGGCAAGCCTGAGGTCTGGAGTCCCATGGAGCTGGGTTCACATCCTCTAGACATGAAATCAGAGACAATATAATCCTCTAAGCTTCAACTAATCTTCCTGTAAAATGGGAATGAAATTCCCTTCCTTGGAGGATGCTGTAGGGATTAAATTAGATATGATAGACACATTTTGTGTGTGTTTGCCCATCCAAAAATCCTTTCTCTGAGAATGATTCCCTCAACTCCAGGGGCAACCTGTGCAGATCTGTCCACAGACCTGGCCTCCTCTCCTCTGGCCACAACTGACTGGACAAAGCAGGGACAACTGATGCAAAGTCTGTTGTGGGCCAACTGGATCTTCCCTCCTGAAATACTGAAAATGGAACATGGCAACCCTACTTAATGCATGCAAGGCGCTTGGAATTGAGCCACCTGTTTGGACCACAAGCAAAGGTGGGAGAAACTGGTTTGCAGACTGAGCATAATGAACACATGGCAAGATATTTATGTGGAGAGAGTAAAAGCAGTCCCGCTCTGTTGGAACGGAGCCCTCCTGGACCTATTCTTTATGGCAGTTGGCATTCTCTGCTCATGAGCACAGGTCTAATGTTGTAAGTCCTGCCCACGGAGCCAGCTCACCTCCACCTCCAAACTACACACACACACCCCAGTCCCTCAAACATCCGCACCCCCTAATGGATAAGCCTCAGAGACAGGGGAGTTGAAGGATCCCTTGTCTTCCACTGTATGTGCTAAGTGAAGGCTCCAGATTGCTTTTCTTTGGAATCCTCCAGCATCTGAGAATGAGACTGGGAAAGAAAACAGCCATACACAGAGATGGGCAACCCCATTCCTGCTAAATGAGAACTTTGGAACTTGAACATCAAGACCGGCAAGTCTCAGGAAGTGTTGTTGAGGACATATTGTTAAAAATGGAGCTTCAGGGGTGCCTGGGTGGTCAGTGGGTTAAGCCTCTGCCTTCAGCTTGGGTCATGATCTCAAGGTCTTGGAATCGAGTCCCGCATCGGGCTCTCAGTTAGGCAGGGAGCCTGCTTCCCCCCTCTCTCTGCCTTCCTTTTTGCCCACTTATGATCTCTCTTTCTGTGTCAGATTAAAAAAATAAAAACTTTAAAAATGGAGCTTCAGCTCAAAGTTGATCTTCGAGCTCCCTAACTGCAAGTCTTTCTCTCGGCTGTGCAAGAGTGTGATATGGGCAGGAATGTGTAAGATAGAAAAGAAACGAGGGGCCCTGAGATTTCTTTTGCTGCAGATTTGTAGAGAAACACATGGCAGCTTAGGGAAGTCCTTAAAGTCAACAACTTTCCATTTCCAGGCTTCTTTCCCTTGGGTTTAACCTTGCTACATTTATGCCCATCACTCAGGGAGATATTCCTGTGCTAATCCTGTTTTTTAAAATTAGTTCCAATGGACTCCAGGCTCTTGTCACAAACATGCCCTAACCAAAACAAAATGTAAAGCTCCTGGTGCATAATTGTTGTTTAAGAATGTAGCGGTTGCTGTTATTATTACTGTAACAATTAGTAGGAATTGACACAATTGCTATGATATCCAATGGCCATAGTTTTTGCCAATGCATGCTGCAGTATGTAGGCATGAATGACATTTCTGGGATTTGCTTTAGAATAGTTTCAAAATAAAACTTTTTTTTAAGAAGAAAAAATGAATAGATAAAGCAATGTGGCAAAATCTGGGTAGTTGTTGAATCCAGGAGATGGGTATATGGGAGTTCACTGTGTGATTCATCCTACCTTATATTTTTTAGAAAACTTCATAAAAAAAAGATGATGTTAAAATTGGGCTTTTTTGGAGTTAAAATAATTAGGCCTTGAACATGTTAAGCTGCTTAGACAAAGGCTCTAAAATGTCAGTTCATCATGCATGTTCTAAAGAAAGTATTGGTGCACTTGATTCTTTGAAAACTAAAAGGATACCTATCTTGGGTGATGTGAAAAGGCCCAGAGACTAGGAAATGGACCAAAAAACTTTAAGATCCAACCCCACCCCACCCCCACACACGTACATACTTCTCAGCTGTAGTATACTATATCAGAAATTGAAGGGTTTCCCCCAAAACAAAGGGCAAGAGATTCTCCTTTTGGGGAGTACTTAGGAAGCCATCGATAATCCAGAACCTGTCAAAGAACTGCAGTATTTTCTTAGCTCCCCAAGTGGGAGATGGAATCACATTACTGATTTCTTCTGTATCCACGCAGGATGCTAATGGAAATGAGGGATTTAGCAACTGTGTTCTCGAGTATTCTGTTCTACAGCAGATAGATCTGCCCCTGGAAACTCTCTGTGCTGCCCTGGCCGGCTTCCTCCCACAAGCACAACCCACCACCTCTGCGCCATGGTTAATGAAGTCTGGCCACTCAATGAGCTGGGGTTTTCCCAGTTTGGAAAAATTCGAGAAATAAGGCCCAGTTATGGACTACCCTAAGCACGAGCATCCCTTTTCAGCAGTGGATTTGGGGCCAAGAAAGGGAAACGTGGAAAGAAAGAGGCAGAAAACAAAAGTGAAGAAACGGAACACAGAAATCCTCTCCAGAGGGTTGTGCTCTCTTGTCTGGAAGCAGCAGAGGCTGCCCTGTCCATTCCTGAGAGGAGAGGCTGTCCACAGTGAGCACAAGCAGTGAGCAGAGGACGATGGGTGGAGGGACCTCCGTGCCTCTTGGATCCCTTTATCCCACCACCTCATGGTCATGGCCTAAAGCTCCAAACTTCGGCCCATTCAGGCTGTAGAACTGAGATGAAGAACTTCTACTGGAAGAAAAGATGATTCTTGGAAGCAAGTCAACAGCAGTGTTTACTGAAATCCATTCTAAAGAAAGGAGCAGGGCAGCAGCTGGCAAGAATCTGGCCTATGGGAGGTTCTCCAGAAATTCATCCATTCATTAGGAAAGACATTAGGAAAAAAATGCTGAGTCGGTGTCTACTATGTGCTCTGTGCTAAGAAATCCAACTCTGAATGAAATGGACAGAAGTTCCCTGACCTCCTGTAACACAGGGCCTGTTGGGACGCCTGCAGATGAAGGTATAATTGCTAAATGATAGATAAACAGAACAGCATTGATCTAGAGGACTCCGGGCTTCTTTAAGTGTCTTGTGCCCCAACTCATCTTATGGCAAGTGAACATGGTAACTAGGAATTCAGGCTCTAGAAAGAGACTCTCTATGTTCAAATCCTGGGTCGGCCATTCCCGACCTGGGTGACCCTAAGCCGGTTATATAACCTCTCTGTTGCTCTGCACAATGATGATAAAGATAAAGTGAATATGAGATCCAGCCCAGCCCAGCCACATGTCCCAGGAAGCTGATCTCTGATGACTCTACCACCCAGTTCCCTTGCCTCTGGCTTCCAATTGGATTTGACCAATGGGAAGCACATCCAGGAGATAGGAAGTCCCAAAGGTTTGGCAGTTGCCGACTTCTCCTCCTTGGTGGCCCTCCTAGAATCCTCACAAGCTATGAAACCCCAGCTCTTTCAGGCCAGTCAACAGTGAAGGCTGTTTCTAGCAGGACAACTTCCACTCCCTCTGCCCCTGGCCCAAATAATCCCTTCACTAAACATCCTTCAACTACCCATTTTGAATATACCGTGTGCCTTCACCAGATGACTTTAAAACAATGTCCGGCCCTAAGTAAGCATTCAGTGAGCAGAAGCTAATGGGATCCCAGTAAGACTTTGGTTTTGATTTGTGCCATTTCACAGAAAATGTCTATGACCCCCATGCTAAAAACATATGGAGATGGGAACTAGCCTGACTTTCCCCAAATGTTTTAAGAGCACATCAACAGAGGATAAGAAAGTTAGGACTCCGCAAAATGCTAATGTCAAGTGGCCATATGTGTGTGAAACAATCATAGTTTTGATCCCTGGCAGTCTTTGCCTTGTGTCCAAAAGTCACAGCGTCATTGTAAGAAATAATATTGCCGCAGGCCCTTCGACGATGATGAGAAAGGGGAGAGTTTCCAGCAAGAGAGCCCCTGCCAAATTTGAGGTTGTTTTTTACCCACTGAAGACAGAAACTCTCCTCTCTGGGCTCCTCGTGACCTAATCCTTTAAGCCTTCTGCTGGCACCGGGAACAATGTTAAGCTTCAGGATCAGGCCCTTTGGTTTTTATAATCCATGGGAATTTGAAGATGATAAATCTGTGGAGAGCCTGAAAGTTCCTAACATGTAATTGGAGCCCAAGGGGGAAATAATTAGGATGGAGAAATGTAACTCCTTCAACTCTTCTCCAAGGCTTTGAATTATATAAGTCCCTTGCCGTAGCCTCCCTCCTCTGTTTGCCCCATTCTGCCGTGAAACAAGAAAAAAGGCAGAGGCAATGAAAGACAGTGACAAGAAAGATCTGTCCAATATGACTACTCATTAGCATCTGCTATGAGAGGTCTGGCAGGGAAAGAAACCCAAACTCAAGCAAGAGGCAGGAAACAGCCTTCGACCGAACTTAGTATTTCCCAGCCACCCGCTTCCCACCCCAGCTCGGCCACGCTTGCCAAGGATAATTGACAGCTTCATATAACAAAGAGCACATCTGATCTATTCTTATTAAAAAGATTGGTGGGGGCAGGTTAGTTCTAACCTACTACGGCCAAGGCTTCAGTATTGAAAGTGAGATGAACCGGAAGTTGCTTTCATTTCAGCTCTCACTGTCACTGCAATGACTGTGGCAGGGAAAGGTTTAGCAAAACCTCAGAAAATGAACTCGTATTTCTCCAGCTGTCAGGGGCGCAAACATAAATTTGCCAGGAAGAGAGGCTGTGAAGAGCTGGGTGGGCACCATGACACGTGCCGGGAGCACCCCTTATGGGGTCGGTGGCAGGGAGTGTCAGCTGGTCTCAGAAATGGGGAGGGAGGGGACATCTCCTCCACCTTGGCCCGCACTTGCATTCTTCTTCTTCTCCTCTTCCCTCGCCTACAGTCTGATGAGACATTATCTGACTCACTTTTATTCCTACAGATTTGGTAGGAGCCTACAGTAAGCCAGAAAGGAAAGATCATTGAGAACCACCCCTGACTTTCAAGCCCAAATAGCTCTGAATAATATCTGGCATAGAGTGTGTGCCTCAAAAAATGTCTGCTGGACTCAAAGCCAGTGTGCAAGTTTTTGTCAGGAAGCTGACCAGCGCATTGCTGGTGTAGCTGCTGGTTTGTCTCAACGAGCTGACCAGTATCCCTGTGGGCTTTTAAGCCACAAGAATAGCAGACTCAGCTATAAGCGGAGATGAACCAGGGAAATTCAGGTGTAGGACACAATCTCAAGAAGTACTGGGGCTGCCCTGTTTCCAGACCCAAAATTCCATGATTAGTGAATTACTTTGGGGGAAAATACTACCTTCCCAAAAGGACTCCTCTGGGGAGCAGATCCTATAAGATCTCATATGCTTACAGCACTCTGGGCTTTTTTGTTTGTCTTCTATTCTCTTGACTGACGTAAATTTCAAAATTGTTTTTTGATCTACAGACAATCTTTATTGGGAACCACTGTACAGATTAAGAAGCTAAGGCTCTGCCACCCTGACTTTGAGAAAAGGGCCTTTTAAGAAATTTGGCTCAGGCGGAAGCCTGGGTGGCTCAGTTGGTTAAGGGTCTGCCTTTGGCTCAGGGCATGATCCTGGGGTCTTGGGATCGAGCCCCTTGTGCGCTCTCCACTCAGCGGGGAGCCTACTTCTCTCTCTCTCTCTCCCTCTGCCCCTCCCCTGCTTGTGTGTTTTCTCTCTCTCTCGCTCACTCACTCGCTCACTCGCCTACTCTCAAATAAATAAGATCTTCAAAAATAAATAAATGAATGAATGAATGAATAAATAAATAAATAAATTTGGCTCAAGCATTCCAGAACAGGTAGCATTGAGAGTGTGGATTTATTTTGCAGAGCAGTACCCTTACTAACTGGAGAAGTTAGAGAGTGGGACGTCCCAGGCCACCTGGATTAGAAGCCAGAAGGGGAGTCCATACAAGAGCACCAAAAGAAATTTTGCATGGCTTTCTGTGGGGCATCGTGAATAATTTAGTATATTCTTCTCTTTTTTTAAGGCTTTATTTATTTGACAGAGAGAGAGCACAAGCAGGGGGAATGGGAGAGGGAGAAGCAGACTCCCCGCTGAGCAAGGAGTCTGATGTAGGACTCGATCCCAGGACCCCAGGATCATAACCTGAGCTGAAGGCAGATGCTTAACTGACTGAGCCACCCAGGCACCCCCAGTAAATTACTCTTCAATTAAAAACAGTCTAGTTCTGGAGACCTAATACACATTACAGTGATTAGACAACAAATTGTGCCTTTATTTTTTTTTATTTTTTTTAATTAAATTTTTTATTTATTTTCAGCGTAACAGTATTCATGTTTTTTCACCACACCCAGTGCTCCATGCAATCTGTGCCCTCCCTAATACCCACCACCTGGTTCCCCCACCCTCCCACCCCGCCCCTTCAAAACCCTCAGGTTGTTTTTCAGAGTCCATAGTCTCTCATGGTTCACCTCCCCTTCCAATTTCCCTCAACTCCCTTCTCCTCTCCATCTACCCTTGTCCTCTATATTATTTGTTATGCAAATTGTGCCTTTAAACATTGAACTTGCTAAGAGACTGGATTTTAATTGTTCCCAGTGCTCAAAGTAATGATAATTACATGACTTTACACAGGTATTAGCTAAACTTATATGACAATCATATTGCAAGAGAAATGATCAAATCAGGGTTGTACACCTTAAACTTGTGCAGTGTTCCATGTCAGATATAGCACAGTAAAGAAAACGAAAGAGCCCAGACCCTAGAATAATGAACAGATCTTAAGAACACACCTCACTTGGCAATGTCTGTGCATTCGGACGGAAGAGCTTCAAACACAGCTTTCTTTTCCTACCGGTTGGCAGCAGGTTCCTGTCCTTGCCGTCTCATCGGGGAGACCAGTATGTGCGTTTTCTGCTGCCCCTACCACCTTACACGCAGACTTGACCAACTGGCTTGACTGAATGTCCTAACCAAAAACTTTCTGTGCAGAGTATGTGGCTATAACCTCATTTCCAACACATTTATCTACACATAGGCAGAAACCAGAGGTCTAAGAAGGAAGAATTGAAAGAATTACGGCCAAGGGTAGGTTCTTGATCGACTTGGAGTAAGAGGGATACAGGGCTGGAGCAGACATATGAGTAACAGAAATTCCCTGGGTACCTTCTGCTCTGTAAGGCTCATCTTTGGGTCCGTGCCTCCGAGTAGCCACACTACATTCCACCCCTTGGCTTCTGGTCTTGCCTGACCTGGGCTAGTCATTAGCTTCCTCTGTTAACACTATACCTTCAGCTTCCTCTTCTCGGGGCTCCTTGCCCGTCATTTTCTTCCTAACACTCACCTCACCCCAGCAATGACATTTCAGGGAAGTGCCACACCCCACCTGACCCAGATCCGTTGCACTGTTCTCTTCCCCTTGGGGCTAAGAAACAGTTCTCAAAGTATCTCTGAACCCTGTTGATGGATAACAGCCCCTTCAATGATAGAAGATAGATAGATAGATGATAGATAGATAGATAGGAATGTCATGATGGGTGCCCAGTGGAACCCATTTCATTGACTCAACATCCCATACTGTGTTTACTCCTTCCTAACATATATTTGGGGGTGGTGTGAAAGGTGCTCCCAGCCATGCCTCCCTCTGTGTAGACCTGCATTTTGCTTCTTTGCTCCTGCCAGGCAGAGGGGGCACCAGGGAAAGAGAGGAGGACCAGGGGGACGAATACTGTTGTTTCATTTTTTTGACCTTTCAGTTCTTTTTCTCTTTCCCTCAGGACTTGAGATAGACTCTGCCGGTGGTAGAATAAGTGTTAAGTCATCTAAGTGTTAAGTCATCTGAAACCCTGGGTACAAGAATATTTTCCCAAGTTACATCCATTCTGGGTCCAGTCAGATAATTATCACAGCAGCTGTTTGCCTCCCCCCACCCACGTACCCCAGCCCAGCACTGAGTCATCTGCAGCTGCAGAGGGACCGTCCCTGGCCACCCCACCTGCTCCCGACCTAAAGCAGGTGCGTCTCTCTTTCAAACAGTTTGAGGGCTTTCTTCAGCACCTGAGAAACTAGCTCAGCTCACCTGCAATGTGGCCAGGAAGTTGGGGATTTAATGCCACCAGGAGCAGCCTTCAACCAATGAGAACCTGAAATCAGCAGACAAACACCTCAGCTTCTTCATTTCCTGGGGTATATTCATCAGGGTTCTCCAGAGAAACAGAACCAATAGGAGTTATAGATATAGTTAGAGACATGTTTTTATGTTCATATATATATATATATATTTATGTATGTACATAATATTTATGTATGTATTTTTATGTATGTACATAATATGAACATTTATGTATGTACATAAATATATATATACATGCATGTATATATATATATACACACACACATGTATTTGTTTATTATAAGGAACTGGCTCATGTAATCATGGAGGCTAAGAAGTTCCACAATCACCTGTCTGCAAGCTAGAGAGCCAGGAGAGTCAGTAGTTTAATTCCTGCCTGAGTCTGAAGGCTTGAGAACCAGGAGCCCTATAAATCTCAGTTGAGAGCAAAAGACTGCCTGCTGTCCCAAGCACAAAGTTGGGCAGAGAAGACAAATTATCCCTTCCTCCCCCTGTTTGTTCTATTCAGGTATGGATGGATGGATAAGGCCCATCCACAATGGGCCAGGCAATCTGTTTCACTTGGTCTACTGATTCAAATGCTAATCCCTTCCAGAAACACCCTCGTGGACATGCCAGTAATCATGCTTAACCAAAAATCTGGACATCCTAGGGGTCTAGTCACATTGACACATGAAATTAACCATCCCCGGGAACATATCTGAAGCATGCTTTCTGCACCTGAGCCAATGGTAAAATCAGTTACTAGCTTTACATTTTGCTTTTAAATGGATACTGAGGAACTCTAGATAGGAAACCAGCTCAACAACTGATTTTAATTCTACCAACCTACAATGTAGCACACAATTCTCAGTGTAGAACAGATTTTTAATAGTGTTTTTCTTTATTTAGAAAAATTACTTATGTGTAAAAAGTCAGGTTTCTCTGGTGATAACACCCCATAACAAACAAGTCCAAAATTTCAGTGGCTTAAAATAACAAACATCGATTTACTATCGCAGGTCTCCTGATTGGCTGTGGTGTGATCATTTTCAGCTGGGCTGGGCTGAGCCGAGCTGGACTGGGTCCCAATTTGTGAATCAGTTTTGGGGCTGCTCTACCTCCTCCTCCTCTTCCTCCTCCACCTTCTTTTTAAGATTTTATTTATTTACTTGAGAGAGAGCCTGAGGGAGAGCACAGGGGAAGAGGGAGCAGCAGACTCCCTGCAAAGCAGAGAGCCCAATAGGACCCCAGGACCCCGAGACCACAACCCCAGCCAAAGGCAGACACCTCACTGACAGAGTCACCCAGGCGTCCCTATACATTCTTCTTTTCAGGACTTACGGCTGGAGGAACAACAGCTACCCAGAGCACCTTCTTCTCAGGACAGATGGTGGGAAAGGAAGAGGCCAAGGCAAACCACACAAAAAATACAAATACATTTAAAGGCTCTGCTCAGACATCCCATGTCAAGTCTGCTCGCAAGCCATTGGCCAAAGAATGTCCTTGGGCTGAGTGCAGTATCTGAGGAGAAGGGACATATACTATGCCTAGCAGAGTGGGAGGCACTGCACAACAGCCAAGGGCAAGCATACGTAATCCTGTTACTTAAAAGGAATGAAGAATTGGAAATCTACCACAATATGGAAAATTTTAAACATAGCCAAAAGTAGACAGAATGTCATAATAATCCCTATCACGCAGCTACAACAGTCATCTCACTACTAATCTTGCTTCACTCCCCCTCACTCCCTCATTATTTTGAAGCAAATCCTGGATGAGTGTCTTTTAAGGGAAGAAAGTAAATCTGTATTTTTGCAGGGTGTGGGACATTATTTAGATCTCAAAGAATTTACAAAACAATGAAAGGGATTAACTGGTAAGTTAACTTGATGTGAAGTAAAGCATAAGAACACATTCAACAACACTGAGAGTCAATTCCAAGATGCTGTCATGGGCACTTTACACTGAATATTGATGTATTTTATATTTAACTGCCTGGTCTAGCTAAAATAATGAATACCACCAAATTCTAAAAGTAAATGCCTGCTCTTTAACTAGTTCATGAATCCTAGCAACAGATGAGGAGGAAGAAGAAGGAAAGAAAAATTGAAATAACAGCCTTTTAAGATGCAAACCAGTTACTTTATGTGTGCATGAGGATTGTATCGCTTTGGCCAAAACCTGGCTTCTTTGAGCTACTTTATTTTTCATCTATTGGAACATTTTACAATATGAGACCATTACAAAAATAAACTTGAAGGGAGTTACAAATGTCAAAGGAGCACAAAACTTCAATGAATACAAAAATCAATATCTCAGAGTGTGTTTAATGAAAAGAACCATCACATCAATTTGTCAAACCATCACTTTTAACTCATATTTAGGATAACGTCTTGGTTGGCTCAGTGGGTTAAAGGGCCACCTCTTGATTTCAGCTGAGGTTGTGATTTCAGGGTGGTGAGATCAAGCCCCGCAGGGCCTCCACACTGGGCGTGGAGCCTGCTTAAGATTCACTCTCCTTCTCCCTCTGCCCCTTCTGCTAGCCTTAAATAAATTAATTAATTAATTAATAAAATAATATCTCAATTTCTGAAGTGGCCAATGGAAATATATTTTTAAAGTCCTGTGGGGTTACACTACTGGTCAGCGGTGTGGTGTAGCCAACCCTGTCGTCTTGTTCGTCATTGTCTATATCTTTCACCTCTGCTGTGTGATACTATATGGGCCAGAGCATTTTATATGAGACAGGTCCCTTGAACGTTGTAAAGGCCTTAGGAGAAGGGAAGTCGCTGGAGGTGGTCTCTGTGGTTGGACCTGGAGACAGCATACAGTGCCCAAGTGAACATTGCTGTGACTGGGGACTCTGGCAGTGGCATGTGCCATCAACACACTGTGGGGAACTGGGCAGGAGGAGGAGGCCTCAGCTCCCACTGGCGTGGTGAGGACCACCCAGATTCACACTTGCTACTCTTTCTCCCACTTTCCCAATGTGATATTGTGGGACACACACACACACACACACACCCTTCTCAGTACAAGTGCTGCTGCCCAAAGCCTGGAGAACAATCTGGATGAAATGCCACTTAGCCAGTATAGCCTCTTCCAAACATTCAGCACAAATCTGGTGAAGCTTGCCAAAACCATCCAGGGCCTGAGACCTGGGTCCATCGTCTGGACCAAGCCAGACAGGGACCTCAGCACAAGTGCCCTATAGGAAGAATAAGTCCTGCAGAATATCCCGAAAATAGCCCAGAAACTCTCCAGAAGAAGTGGGTGTGTGAACACATCATATTCCTGGTCTCTAGCCTTGAGCCTTTATTGCATGACTTCCCAGAGCTTAAGGATACCTTGCACAGGGACTTCTCTGATATCTGGTGCCATGTTCCCTGGAAAACCTGTCCCATACCTGTGAGAAGATCATTAAAGACAAGGCTATCTCCCTACAGAAGAGAAGAGCCTTACAGTATTTTCAGGACACCGATGGTGTCAAGATGAAGATGATGTGAGGTACTGTCTGAATGCCTACCACTTGCTCTTTGGTATGGATGACGATTCTCTCTAGCAGGTGGCTCCTATTATGCGGGATGCCGGTGGACGAGGTCAGGGCTGTCATGAAGTACCTGGATCTGTACACTCTCCCTCAAGTGAGTGGGAGACTGACTTGTTTAGTCATGAAGCACTTCTTAGCCTTCCTGGTTACATCCAATCCTTGAGTGACTATGTCATTCTCTGTTTTAGGGGGATGTAGCAAAGATGCTTCTTTGAGTTAAATACCAAGGAAATGAAGGCGATCCTGAGAAACCCTTTCCACCCATGAAAACTGGCTTGGGAATGGGTCCAGTAATAGGTCCAACGGGCTCATTCTCCAGTGGAAGTCAGGTTGTCTTAGGGTTCTCTTTCCAGTAGGATACCTTGTTTTTCCATTAGAAATGAAGAGATTTAACCGAATACTTTCTTCTATGTATAAATGGGTTAGTTCCTTAAAAGAAATTTTTAAAAATTGCCTATTTTCCTAGCCCCAGTCATAATGCATTCTTCCTTCAAAGAATAAATATTTGTTAAAATAATTAGATAAGTTTTCTGGGTTCAGAAAAAAGAAAAAGGTCATGCGCATGGTGACTCTATTAGTCTGCTAGAGCTGCCGTAACAATGTACCACAGGCTGGGTGGCTTCAACACCAGAAATGTAATTTCTCATAGTTCTGGACACTGGAAGTCCAAGATCAAGGGGTCAGGAGGTTTGGTTTATCTTTAGACTTCTATATTTGGCTTGTAGACTGCTACATCCTCCCATGGTCTTTTCATTGTGTGCACACATCCCTGGTGTCTCTCCCTCCTTATAAGGATGCCAATCATGTTGCATTAGGATCCTGTCCTTATGACATCATTTAACCTTAATTACCTCTTTAAAGGCCCTATCTTTGTTTACAGCCACATTGGGGGTTAGGGCTCCAACATATGAATTTCCAGAGGGGATATAATTCAGTTCATAACAATTACATCAGTCAGTCTTATTACAACCATTTAGAACTAATACCACTAGTAAAAAAGGGGTTAATTAGCTAATACTATAACAATAGGAATAGCTTTTTTTTTTTAAGATTTTATTCATTTATTTGACAGAGAGAGAGAGATCACAAGCAGGCAGAGAGGCAGAGAGAGAGGAGGAAGCAGGCTCCCTGCTGAGCAGAGAGCCCAATGCGGGGCTCGATCCCAGGACCTGAGATCATGACCGGAGCCGAAGGCAGAGGCTTTAACCCACTGAGCCACCCAGGTGCCCCAACAACAGGAATAGTTAAATGGGTTGTAATAGAGCACTCATTATGTGCCAAGAACTCTTCTATACATTCTACATATATTAACTTATTTTTAAAAATCCTGCTATGTAGGTACTATCATGTCCCCCATTTTACAGATGAAAAAATGAAGACACAGAGAGATTAAATTTAAAAAAGTAGAGGTAGGGCGGCCAGTTATATGTAGGAATGCCCAGTTAAATCTGAATTTCAGATCCACACCAGGTAACATTTTAGCGCATGTATGTTCCAAATACTGCATGTGATGTGCCTGTACTTCAAAAGTCCATGTTGTTGACCTGAAATTCAAATTTAACTGAGCATCCTATATTTTTATTTGCTAGATCTCATAACCCTAATTATAGGCAAGATGCATCTTCAACTATGCTGAAACAGTGGATTTTCAATTTCATTCAAGAGTACCTGGAACTTTCTAGAAATACAATACGAAGTTGCCATGAGGACAAACGAGAAGATGAAGGGTTAGATCCCCCCCTTTCAAATACAGGAACTCGTTTTTAATTTCTTTCTTTTTTTTTTAAAGATTTTATTTATTTATTTGAGAGAGAGGGAGATCACAAGTAGGCAGAGAGGCAGGCAGAGAGAGAGGAGGAAGCAGGCTCCCCACTGAGCAGAGAGCCTGATGCGGGGCTCGATCCCAGGACACTGGGATCATAACCTGAGCTGAAGGCAGAGGCTTTTACCCACTGAGCCACCCAGGTGCCCCTTAATTTCTTTTTTTATAACTGCATTTTCTATAAGTGTTCACTGAGGAAGAAAATATATTCCCTTGGGGCACCTGGGTGGCTCAGTGGGTTAAGCCTTCGGCTCAGGTCATGGTCTCAGGGCCCTGGGATTGAGCCCCGCATCAGGCTCTCTGCTGAGCGGGGAGCCTGCTTCCCCTTCTCTCTCTGCCTTTCTCTCTGCCTACTTGTGATCTCTCTCTCTCTCTGTCTCTGTTAAATAAATAAAATATTTTAGAAAAAATATATATATTCCCTTGACTCAAAACTTAAGTTTTCAAAGTCACTGTTTTCCTGGTAAAGCCATAATAACTTGACATTTTGGGGGTTTTGTTGTTGTTGTTATTTGGTTTGGCTTTGGGGTTTTTTTTTTTTTTTTTTTTGTCCAAAAACTTCTACTTTTGTCTTTTCCAACCCAGATATTCTCTAACTCTCTCTCCCTACAAAGGACCCACTAAGTCTGGTTGTTTGCCTGGAGGACTCTGAAAGAAATGCTAGCAGCTTAGAGCGTGAGGCCTGAGGCTGTCCCAGTTTAGGTCAAATTAAATTTGAGCACAACAGCATCCACACTTTTACATAATATTCACAGCTGCTTTGGGGCCACAAAGGTAGACCTGAAGAGCTGAGACAGGGGCCATACGGCCCAGAAAGACAAAAAATATTTACTATCAAGTCCTTTACGAAAAACCTTTGCCAATCCCCAGTCGGTAAGAATCTGCTTCTAAGAGCTCCTGGCATGGTTTAGAAGCAAGCCGTCCTAAAGACTGTTCGAGTTTAGAAGAGGTAAGAGTAACTGGGTAGATTGATTTTCTGTAATAACTTTTAATTACTTTATGTCACTGGGAAAAATTGTCTCAAAAAATCGCATAGCTTTCAGACCAAGTGTTTCTGTTGAAAATGCAGTCACATGGATTGTTGCTGGCAATGACCTGTAATTCTAGAGAGATGAAATACGAAAGCAAGCTTTTACTGGGACAAAGTCTATCAATATTTTCCACCTTGTTTATGGCTCTTTTCAAAAATGAACCGTGAAGCAGAAACCTGATAATTTTTCAAACATTTTTTATTGAGGCATAATTGACCGGCAACCTTATATTAATTTCAGGTGTATAACATATTGATTCAGTGTTTGAATACATTACAAAATGATCACCACAGTAAGTCTAGTTAACACCCATCACCATACATAGTTATAGCACTTTTTTTTTCCTGGTGATTACAACTTTTAAGATTTACTATCTCAGCAACTTTGAAATATACAATATGGCATTTTAACTATGGTCACCATGTGTACATGATAGCCTCGTAACTGACTTATTTCATAATTAGAGACTTGTACCTTTTAATTCCCTTTATCCATTTCAGCTACCACCCACGCCTCATCTCTGGCAACCATGTATCTGTTCTTTGTATCTATGAGTCTGGTTGTCCTGTTTTGTTTTTAAGATTCCAAAGATATGTGAGATCATATGATGTGTGTCTTTCTCTGTCTGATTTGGTTCCTGCAACATAATACCTCCAAGATCCATGCATGTTGTTACAAATGGCAAGATTTCATTTTTTTTATGGCTAAATAATGTTCCATTGTGTGTATATATATATTATACCATATTTTATATACTCCTTACTGTTTTCCAAGTGGTTGCACCAATTTACTTTCCCATCAACAGTGTAAGTAAGGGCCTCTTTGTGGTTTTAATTTGCATTTCCCTGATGATAAAAGATGTTGAGCATCTTGTCATGAACCCTGGGCCATTTGCATGTCTTCTTTGGAAATATGTCTATTCTGATCCTCCACTCATTTTTTTTTTTTTAATTTTTTATTCATTTGGCAGGCAGAGAGAGAGGAGGAAGCAGGCTCCCTGCTGAGCGGAGAGCCCGATGCCAGGCTTGATCCCAGGACCCTGAGATCATGACCTGAGCAGAAGGCAGAGGCTTTAACTCACTGAGCCACTCAGGCTCCCCCTTCCACTCATTTTTAATTGAAATTGTTTGGGGTGTTTTGCTCTTGAGTTGTATGAGTTCTTTATATATTTTGAACATTAAGTCCTTATCAGGTATACGATTGGCTGATATTTTCTCCTGTTCAGTAGGTTGTCTTTTCATTTTGTTGATGGTTTCCTTTGCTGCACAAAAGTGATGTGGTGGTGTTGCTGTTGTTACTTAGTTTGATGAAGGCCTCTTGTTTGTTTTTGCTTTTGTTGTTTTTGCTTTTGGTAACAAATCCAAAAAACACGTTGTCAAGACCAATGTCAAGGAGCTTACCACCAGTTTTCTTTCAGTTTTACAGTTGCAAGTTTTATATGCAAGTGTTTAATCCATTTCGAGTTAATCTTGGCATACGGTGTGAGATAGTGGTCCAGAGAAACCCAATAATTTTTTCTCTGATTCCAGATCACTCTGCATCAGTTCTCCAATAAATCACAAAGGTCAGCAACATTATAATTCCAGATAAGGCATTCAAGGCCACTGGATGCTTACAATAATCTAAGAGGGTTTAGGTTGATAATCCCAGGATTAGCACTGGAAATTTTAATAGAGTTGCTATGTCTTTGAAGTCACATCTTAGCAAAACCTCAGTCTTCTTTCATGGAAACTTTTCTGTAAACACATTATCTACCACTTGACCCGGAGAACACAGTTCATCATTTGCTGCTTCATTTAGCATTTTAAACAGTTATTTTCTGTAGCTTCTCAGATTCGTCCTGCATAATCAATAGCCATAATTATCCTAGGGCCATGAGGAACTCAGGGAGAGTAAAACCTCCAAGAAAAATATTCTTCTCTGAAGTTGAACTCTATACTCAGTACTATAAAAATCAGATGTCTGATCTAGCTGATATGTTTGTCAATGATATTACCTTTTCTTGACTTTTACTTATTTGCACTTTCTTGTTCTGTGGATTATTTGTGATTAAAAGAAGTCAGAATGTCCAAACAAATTAAGAAAATATTCTAAAAGAAGGATGCCATGATATAATTGAATTTAAGAACTACATGAAAAATAGGCATATTGCCAAGACATAGAAACATCCATTTTTATCCCATTACTATGGCTTGGATTTCCTTCCCTTTGAAACTTGAAAAGAGTTACATTTATTTATATTTATTATAAGTGAGAAGACAATCCTTTTACATCATTTATGGTATCCACAGAAATAGGTTAGATACTATCTCTCTAGGAATGAGTCTTCTCATGATCCAAACAAGGATTGGTAATTTTAGAGACTTTCTGAGTGTGTTTAAAAAATGTTTTACATAGACGGGGTAATTAGGGAGGCCGATGTAAGCCACCTTGTTTGATTGGTGTTACCTACAGTAACCTCAGTTGTGTCTGTTTTGGTGATTCATTTGGGACTGGTATTGGTCCAAAGTTGTCTTCCCAAAATGATGCAGATTGATCCATGTTCAGGGTTTAAAGAGTAATTTCCCCCAAAGGCCACAGTAAGATGCAGATAGATTTCCAGATAGAAGTTGAGAAGGAGTTGCCCTAGGAGACACACCAGGAGGCTGGGTGTTTTCTAGACAGAACGAGCTTTCACTTTCTTCCTCTAATAGACATGGCAAGAAATAATCAACTTGTGAGAATCAACACTGAAAGTAGGCAGATGGGGACATCCAAACACCCAGACACAGCCCTAGTCAAGCCAGTAAACTACACTAAAGATAGAAGAGAAAGGCTCAAAATTATCCTAAGATTCGAGTTCTCAGATCAGTTGCATACAGTTGTACGATCTGTGGACTGCACAATGGCACCCAGGCAAGGAAGTGGGTGTGGCCTGGATTATATTATGAGCTGCTGTCTGCCCAGAAGAACAACCTTTTCCTAATTTTACATACTATTTCAGAGATTTCCCAGCCCTCTGAAACCCATTCAGAAACCCCCAGTTGAGAATCTTTCACTGGGACTGTGGTACTATAACTATGTGTGTCAGAGTAATCTTTTCTCATTAATTTTTTTTTCTTCATTGTGAAAGAGTAATTCAGTCATTCATTAAGCAAGATGTGGATACCAAGGGCTGAGGATACTGTATCGGGGTAGATTGATTATATTAGTGGTCTCAATACTACACCCTCCCCTGTGTCCTTGTCTGTTACTATATAACCTTCTACTGCCTATCTGCTCTGTGTCTGGGCTTTGTCAATGTGACTTGGTTTGGCCAATGGGATATCAGCAACCATGACATAAGGCGAAGCTTATAAAGTACTTGCTCACTGGGGCTTGTTCTCACTGTTGTACCCTTACCACCGCCTTATGAGCAAGCCAAGCTAGTCCAGTTATTCTAATCATCCCAACTGACAGGCAGCGAAAGGCCAAATGTGTAAGCCCAACTGAGGCCAGAAGAAATGAACCACCAAGAGCAGCCTAAATGGCTAACATGCAATTAATGCATGAAAAATAAATGCTATTTGTTTAACGTAAGGTGGGTTGTTTTTTTGGTTTTGGTTTTGGTTTTGGGTTTTTTTTTTTTTTTTACTATTTGTCATACAACGTTATTCTGGCAATAGATCATAGACACACATAATGAACATGACAGAGAAGGTCTCTGCTCTCCTGGGCTTACATTCCAGTGGGGGAAAGAGATAATGAATGAATGAATGAATGAACAAATGGACTAGAAAAAAATAGCTGGTGGTAAGTGATATCAGAGAATTATTTTAGAAGCAGGGTGGGGAGATAGGCTTAGTTAGAGTCTGCATAGCTTCTTGACTTTGACCTTTTTTTGGAGGTGACATTTAGGTTAAGGTCTGAATGAATAGAGTCAGCCAGCCAAAGACCAGAGAAAAATAGCATTCTGGACAGAAGATGTAGCTAGTGCCAAAGTCCTAAAGAGAGAATAAACTTGGAGAGTTCAAGGAACAGAGAAAGGCTGCAGGACTTGGAGTATGAGAAAGGAGGAAAGACAAGCACAAGATAAGACCAGAAAGGAGACAGGCCAGATTACAAGAGGCTTTGTAAGCCAAACAAAAAGATGAGCTTTCACTCAAATGCCATGGGAATTCCTTTCATTTTCATCTTAAAAAAAAAAAAAATCACTCTGGTTTCCTTAAGGAGTGTGAATTCTGAGAAGCAAGACTGGAAATGGGCAGACCAGTTAGGGGGGTTATGTTAGTCATCAGGTGAGATGATGGCAGCTTGTTCCAGACCAGAGAAAGGCTGACATAGAAGATATAAACTGTGAAGTCGGAGTAGATAGAACCTGGGGGTGGGGTAGAAATCGTTGGGGGAGAAAGGCGCAAGCGGAAAAAACCTCAAATCTAGATTTTTTTTTTCCACATGGATAACTGGGCAAATGTAATACCTTTTATATGAAGAACAGGGCAAGAACTGGTTTGAAAGGAAAATCAAAGAATTCTGGTCTGACCATGTTAAGTTTTGGATTTTTATTTTTTATTTTTTTATAAATACTTTATTTATTTATTTGACAGACGAGATCGCAAGTAGGCAGAGAGGCAGGCAGAGAGAGAGGGGGAAGCAGGCTCCCTGCTGAGCAGAGAGCCCGATGCGGGGCTCGATCCCAGGACCCTGGGATCATGACCGGAGCTGAAGGCAGAGGCTTAACCCACTGAGCCACCCAGGCGCCCCTCGGATTTTTATTATAAATCCAAGTAGACACATTAAAAAAAAGATATATATATATATATATATTATGTGAGCTCAGAGATCCAGAGAACAGACTAGGCTATAGATATGGAGCTGGTTTGGAAACATGGGAATGGATGGGGGGTCATCTAAGAAGAATGTTTTGAAGGAGAGGGAAGGGAACTAATAATGATCTCTGGGGGATTTCAACCTATAGAAGTCAATAAGAAGAGATTCCAGGGGCACCTGACAGGCGCAATCAGAAAAGCATGTGATACTTGATCTCCGGGTTGTAAGTTCAAACCCCACATCGGTAAAGAGTACTTAAATAAAAAACATAGATAAAACTTAAAAAAATAGAAGAAGGGATGCCAGCAAAGGAGGCTGGGAAGTAGAGGTGAGGATGGGAAACAAGGCTCAAGAGAGTGCTGTGCATGGGAGACAAGAGAAACAAGTTACAAATAGTACAATAGTGCTGAGAGCTCAAGTTCAGAATCAGTGGAGTGACAGTTGGGTTTGGAAACCTGGAGTCACTGGTGGCCTTAACAAGGGCATTATCCATGGAATGGAATGAGGGAGAAGTATGGATTGTGTGAGAAGGTTAAGTGAGGTCAACCAGGGGATACAATGAACCATTCTTCCACAAAGCGGGGACACGGTAGAGGCATTGCACAATAGCTACAAGATAGGTGATTATTTTGGGATGAATTGTGCCCTCTAAAAAGTCATGTTGAAGTCTTAATTCCTGATTCCTCTGAATGTGAACTTATTTGGAAATGGGATTTTGCACGTCAAGAGGAGATCATATTGGAGTAAGGTGAGCTCTTAATCCAGGATGACTAGTATATTCAAGAAAAGGGTAAGAACAGGGGCACCTGGGTGGCTCAGTTAGTTAAGGAACCAACTCTTGATTTCAGCTCAGGTCAGGATGGTGGGATTGTGAGATCAAGTCCCAAGTTGGGCTCTGTGCTCAGCACGGAATCTGTTTGAGCTTCTCTCTCTCTCTCTCTCTCTCTGCCTCTCCTAAATTGTGCATGCTCTCTCTCTTTCTAAGTAAACAAACTGACAAATAAATTCTTGGAAAGAAAAGAAAGAAAGGGAAAGACCAATTAACAAAACAAAAACACGACCTACTGAATGAAAGAAGGCATTTACAAATGATAATCTGATAAGCAGTTAGTATCCAAAATATATAAAGAATTTACACAACACCAAAAAACAACAAGAAAAATTCCAGTTTAAAAATAGGCAGAACATGTATGTATATGCATTTCTCCAAAGAAGACCTACAGATGGCTAGCAGACACATAAAAAGATGCACATTAGGGCACCTGGGTGGCTCAGTTAGTCAAGCAACTGCCTTCGGCTCAGGTCATGATCTCAGAGTCCCGGGATCAAGTCCCACATTTGGCTTCCACCTTCACAGGGAGTCTGCTTCTCCCTCTGACCTCCTCCCCTCTCATGCTCTTTCTCACTGTCTCTCTCTCAAATAAATAAATAAAATCTTTAAAAAAGAAAGATGCACATCAATAATTATCAGGGAAATGCAAATCAAAACTATAATGAAATATCACCTCACACCTGTCAAAATGGCTAAAATCAAAAACAAGAAACAAATGCTGGTGAGGATGTAGAGAAGAAGGAGCCCTCGTGCACTATTGGAAAACAGTATGGAGGTTTCTCCAAAAAATTAAATATTGAATTACCATATGATCCAGTAATTCCATTATTGGGCATTTACCCAAAGAATATGGAAAACACAAATTCAAAAAGATATATGCACCCCTATGCTTATTGGAACATTATTTACAATAGCCAAATTATGGAAGCAACCCAAGTGCCCATTGATAGATGAATGGCTAAAGAAGATGTGGTACACACACACACACACACACACAGAGGAATATTACTCAACTATCAAAAAGAATGAGATCTTGCCCTTTGCAACAGCACGGATGCAGTTAGAGTCTAATGTTAAGTGAATTAGGTTAGTCAGAGAAAGACAAATGCCATATGATTTCACTCATATGTGGAATTTAAAAAAAAAAAAAAGACAAACCAACAGAGACAAAAAGACAAACCAAAAAAAAGCCTCTTAACTATAGGGAACGATAGATGGTTACTGGAGGGTTGTGGGTGGGGCGATGGATGAAACAGGTGCAGGGGATTAAGAGTGCACCTGCGTGATGAGCACTGAATAATGTAGAGAATTGTTAAATCACTGTATTGTACAGCTGAAACTCATATAATACTATATGTTAATTATACTGGAATTAACTTTTTTAAAAATAAAACGTAAGGAAAGGAGAAGAGACAAGGACAGGCACACCCTAAGGGAGAACGCCACGTGACAACAGAGGCAGAGATTGGAGTTATGTTACCACAAGCCCAGGAGCACCTGGGGCTGCCAGAAGCTGGAAGAGGCGAGGAAGTAGCCTCCCCTAGAGCCTTCCCAAAACTTTGATTTCAGACTTCTGGCCTCCAGAACTGTCAGAGAATAAATTTCTGTTGTTTGAAGCCACCCCATCAGTGGACTTTGTTATAACAGCTCTGGGGAGCAAATATCACTGTTCCAGGAGAATATGTTTGTTAAGACACGGTGTGCTGAAGAGACTAGACCTCTAAAGAGGGAGAAATTGGTGATACAGGAGGAAAAAAGACTCAATTTCAGGAGTCAAGTTTTTAAGGAAAGGAAGAGGACAAGAGATCCAGAAGATGTCGGATCTCCTCGGTAGGAGGCGAGGAGGCCGAGGGAGTGGGTGCCAGTGCCTTGCAGATTTGGAAATAGCAAGTTGTTAGAGCTGTGGTTGGCTGCTTCCTTTTTCTCACAGGAATCTGAGGCAGGTTATCGGCTGAGGGGGTGGAGATGGATGATGTGTGGCGCTGGGGAGGGAATTGGGGAGGAAGTCTGAGAAGAGAGAAAAAGATACAGAGGAGCTGTTTTGGAAATCAGGAAACTGAACACGCTTGGAAAGTATTAAAGGATTCCAGACCCATTTGAGTTTTGAGGCCTTGACTTTGAAGTAAAACCAGTCAGCATGGTTGTGCATTTTCCTCACAAAGCATTCTGTGGTTCTGATGCTGGTGTGGATTGGGCAGGTATTTAGCTGAAAGGGAGGTTTTGTGTTAAGTTATTTCCCCCCCACCCCTGCCTCTTCCCCCTCCCCAGGTGAGTATAAAGAAGCAGGAATTAAAATAGCTCACAAGAGAGTGACTTTAATAACTCACAAAAGTGAACAGTTTATTGTGGACTGGAGATTTTTCTGGAAGGTCAAAGAGCAGCTAAAGTGAAGTCCTGGGGTCCTATTCCCAGGAGTACCCACCAGAGATGGCCTTGTGTTCCTTTTTCTCAGGCCCAAGCCAGGCTATAGAGAAGCTGTTAGGAGAAAATAATTTCATTCCTGGCTTTTATAAAAGGAAGAGGAGGGGGACACAGAGCCAGATTCTTGGGGTTGGGAGAACAGGAAGGAGAGGAAGAGAGAGGAGATTCCCCTAGACTGGAAACCAAGTGGAGGTCTGGAGGCCCCCACTATTGAGGATCCAAGATGGAGGCTTGAGGTGGGGCAGAACTTTCAAGCAACAGCTGTGGGGACACGTAGGAGACATTCTCCAGGCACAGAGGCCGTGGGCCTCAGCAGAGGTCCCTCATCTCAGAACTGTAGGGCTCCCAGTGGTCTTAGTTTCCAAGCAAGTGGCAGGCTCAGACAATGGGCCAACCTATGTGGAAAGAGGAAGGGAGGGCCCTCACCAAAGGCTTATGTGCATGAGACCTCCCCTCCTCCCCCCTTCAGATTTGCCATGACCTTGTAGCTGAGGCTGGGCAAGAGGGCCCTTATACTGACAGATGAATGTCCAGCAGCCCAATATCACAGGGGCTCAAGGTCAGACAATTTGATTTCTAAGAAAATTAAGAAAGGGGCCATCTGAATCTCAAAAATGCTATGTTGTTAGGCAAGAAGTCAGACATTTATATGAAGTTCACAGACAAGGAAATCTACTCTAGAGTGGCAGAGGTGAGAACAGAGATTTTTCTTTGGGGATTGAGGTGGAAAATAAGTGACTAAAAAAGGATTCAGTGGGACATTCTGGGGTGATAGATATGTTCTTCATTCAGGTGACAATCCACCCAAGATTTGTCTACTCACTCTATGTGATTATGTCTTAATAAAATAGTGACTTGGAGCTCCCATAGTATCCCATGAAGAAAAGACGGAAAAATGAGAGGAAGGGCGCCTGGGTGGCTCAGTGGGTTAAAGCCTCTGCCTTCAGCTCAGGTCATGGTCCCAGGGTCTTGGGATCGAGCCCCACATCAGGCTCTCTGCTTCTCCTCCCTCTCTCTCTGCCTGCCTCTCCACCTACTTGAGATCTCTGTCAAATAAATAAATAAAATCCTTAAAAAAAAAAGAGAGAGAGACAAAGAAAAGAAGAAAAACGTGAGATCAGTTACCTTAGGCAGCCACAACTGAATCATACCCACTGCACGTGGGCTACCCATTTGTTCCACAAACTTTTATTGAGCACCTAGCCTGTGCCAAGTGGCCAGAGAGGAAAAGAATGGAAGCAAAAGGTTCAAAACACAGAGCTCAGACCTGGGTGGGATTTTTTCTGCCTGGAGGGAAGGAGCCATGCTTGTGGGAAACGTCTGAAGAGGCAGCCCAGGGGCACATGGGCTGGAAAGACCAGGAATGCTGAGACCTGAGTCCGCCTGAGCTTACACTTCTCTTTCTCCTTAAAAATCTGAACACAAAAACCACAGTCCTGGGGCACTCGGGTGGTTCAGTGGGTTAAGCCTCTGACTTCGGCTCAGGTTATGATCTCAAGGTCCTGGGATCGAGCCCCGCATCGGGCTCTCTGCCTGCCTCTCTGCCTACTTGTGATCTCTCTCTCTGTGTCAGATAAATAAATAAAATCTTAAAACAACAACAACAACAACACAGTCTTGAAGCATAGGACTTCCTGCCCCAATCACCATGAGAGATGCCTATGACTGATGCTGGTGTAACGCTGGGCTTGGGAAGCCATTCTCAGGAAAACAGGCTGCTCTTGGCTCCAACAGGCAGCCCTCCCACCCCGGGAGGCTGTTCTGGAAGATTTCTGCACAGGTTACTGAGTTTCCCAGTTGTCACTGAAGAACCCAAGCAGTGGGAGAAGGAAACCTCCTCAGGCACACTGTTCCCTTCTGGAAACAAGGGACAGGGTGCTGCCCTGAGGAGACTTGGGAAAGTGACATTTCCTCAGGCTAAATGACATCATGAGGTGATTTTTCCAAAACACTGGGTTAAATTGGGCCTGATTGTTTATCTTCTTCAGCTCTCTGCAGGAAAAAAAAACAGGCTCCAGCTCCTGATACCAATAGAGAGCATTTGAGACTATGACAAACATTGATAGATATTTCTTTGAGAGAACAGAAAGCAGCAAGACCACACATTTAAAATGGCAACACCCACAACATTCCATATTGCTATTTCTTGGCCATATACTTAGAGGCCAAATAATGTCAACTCTGCGGCTCAACGCTTTGCTCTGGAGAAAGAACACAGGACCCATCACTTCCTGTGCATTTAAATGAAAACTTCCCAGAATGCCATTCATTAGAGTTGTTTTTTTTTTTTTCTCTCAGAGTTTATTTATTTATTTGAGAGAGTGAAAGAGAGCACGAGGAGGCGAGGGGCAGAAGAAGAGGGAAAGGGACAAGCAGACTCCCCACTGAGCATGGAACCCACCCTGGGACTCGATCCCAGGACCCTGAGATCATGACCTGAGCTGAAGTCGGACACTTAACCCACTGAGCCACCCAGATGCCCTTCATCATGAGTTCATTAGTAAAATTTAAATGTATTTTATAAGACATCATTTTACTGACCCTGTAATTCAGGTTGTGACATCATTTTGCAAGAGGCAAAGGTTTCTTTCCCTCTGTTCAAATAGATTAGAGATATGCGGAGACAGTAGTTCTCAAAATGTATTCCCTGGGCCAGCAGCAACAGCGTCATCTGGGAATTTGTTAGATATGCAGATTATCTGACTCTATTTCAGACTTACTTAATCAGAAACTCCAGGGGGTGCACCCAGGATCCTGTGTTTGAACAAGATCTCTGACACAGGCTGAAGTTTGAGAAATACTCTTTTGAGGAAATCAGAAGCTAGTCTTGCTCGGATAGCAGTTCAAATTTAAATTCATCTCCTATTAAAGACTTCCAAAGTAATAGTGACTTAAACAAGGTGGCAGTTCATTTCCCCAACATACAAAAGAAGTTCTGAGGTGGATATTCATGGCTAGTATGAAGGCTCTGTGGTGTCAGATGAAACCTAGGTTCTTTCCATTTTCCTGCTCTGCCATCGTTAGTGTATGGTTTTCAATCTCAAGATGTCTTCGTGGTTCAAAAAGGCTGCTGGAGCTCCCGCTAATACACCTCTGTTCCAGGTAAGAAGCAGGAGAAAGGGGAATAGAAGGTACGGTCTACTCTAGCTGTTTGTATCCTTCTAATGGAATTTTTCCAGAAGTCCTACCTGCCAGTTCCCACATATACTTTTTGGCCACTCACAGTTAAGAGAAGTTTAGGAATACAGTCTTTTGCTTGGATTAAAATGAGTTATTGAGAGGCAATTTTCTTTCTCTGCCATCATAATCCCAGACCTTCTTACATATAAATGCATACAAATCTAAATATAAGGCAGGGTCAAACCCTTAAATCCCAAAGAAAGGTCAAATATGATCATGAGTGCCTTTTTAGGTATTTTATGAAAGAATTTTAAATCATATGGTTGGAATTTCATAGATTGTTTTATTCAGGTTTTTCATTTCACAGAGGAACAAACTAGGGCCTCCAGAGGTGGATTTTCATGTCTAGGGAGGACAGAGCTGACTAGGAGCCAACCTGGGATACTAAAGCCTGGGGGAGGTTGTAATAGATCAGTGATGGTGAATTTCACGTGTTAACTTGATGTGGTCATAGGGTGTCCAGATACTAGGTTCCACATTGTTCTGGATGTGTTTGTCGGGATGTTTCTGGATGAGATTTGAACTGGTAGACTGAGTAAGGAAGATTTCTCTCCCAAGATGGGTGGGCCTGAGTAGACTATAAGGCCGAGGAGGGTGCCTGACCGTCATCAAGTCGGGACATTTTTCTTCTCCTGCCTTGAGATTTGGGCTCACAATGGGACTGCTGGCTCTCCTGGGTGCCAGGCCCTGGCACTCAGACTGGAGCTGTACCATCAGCTTTCCTCGGGCTCCTGTTTGCCAACTGGCGATCATGGACAATGTAATTGTATGAGCCAATTCCATATAGTATCTATCTATCTCCTATTGGTTCTGATTCTATGGAGAACCCAGACTGATTCAAAATCCTGAGCTTCCCAAAATATATTCTGAAGCGGGAATCATGAAAGACCCCATGGGAAAAGAACGGTCTAACCAAGTGTTATTAGTTATTAGTCAACGTAGCAAAGAACCCGGAATTCCCTATGATGCCCAGAAAGGACATCTACATACTACATACATAACAAACATACTATTTATCACTTAGAGTTAGTTCTTGGAACAGTAAAAAATAAAATCATTGCACTGGGAGTAAATTTTACTGTAAATTCTCAGGAATTTGTATTTACAGTGAATGCCTCACTTCTGCTCAGATCACTTCAGGCTCCTCTCATGGAGCACAACCCACCAGTCACGGCACCCGCATTCTCTGCCTGGGGGATAGAAAGGGTACAGAGAGAGGGGAATAGGCTGCGACAGAAGGGAACGAGACAAGAGAAGCACTGTGTCTGCGTCCAGATAATTTTGACATAAGAACCCTGATTAAGGTTTGCATTCCTGAAGCCGTTGCCAGATTTTGCACAGTCTAAAAGGAGGCCACCTTCCCCAACTCCCAGTCACTCAAGGTGATTACAAGATGATTGCAATCTCCGTGTCTAAAGGCCACTTGAAACTCAAGGGTGCCTTCCTGCACGGTGGCGGCAGTGACTGTGCTCACTGATGTCGGTTCACTCCCTTCCTTACCCTGGACTCCTGCCAAGGCAGCTGCAGTTCTCTGGCAGCTGTTTAAATAATCAGCTAGAATGATAAGGCCAGGGCTGCTCTTTTGTTATTTCCTCGGGCCTCTGTGCTCAGGAAAAAGCTCCCCTGGACCGATGGGTGTGGCTGGGGTAGGACTACACAGAAATCAAAAGTGGGAAGGAAGGGAGCCACCCCAGGAACTTCACCTGAATGAGATGACAAGTGGGTGAGGCATTGGGTGGGAATCACCAGGGGCTTTTGGGAATTTTGTTTTCAAAAATCTCAAAAGGGCAGAAACCAGTGGCTGTCCCTAGCAGTCATGCCCGGCAACCGTTTATAAGAGAAAATGACAGTGACATATATACAGTCAAACAGGATGCAATCTGTAAGTGAAAGCAAATGATGGGAAGGTCAATGTTAGAGACTGTGAGGGATGGTAGGCTGTGGTAGCCTACCCAGATCTCTGGACAGGGCTGGCCTCAGGATTTGCTGCTAACAAAGAAGGTCCCTTTCTCCAGAGAATGGCCCTGAGGGGAACAGATGCCAGGCTGCCGAGATGCACCAATGACTGCCTGACACTGGGAAACAAAATGTCAGTGCTCTTGCTTCAAGTGAGATAACTCTGGGGTATCATTCATGCTCCAGAGCTTCCTGTGAATCAAGCTAAGGTTGGGCTTTCTCTAAGGCCACATCTTTGCTGGGCTGCCAGCCCCAACCTGCTTGCCGCACTCCCTGTGAAGCCTCCTCAATAAATTATACACACCCAACCCTTGTCTCAGGCTCTGCTTTGAGGGAAGTCATCCTAAGACAGTCACTGAGTCCACGAATCTTTCCTGGAGCTATCCTAATTCCCTCCTGCTATAGTTGAAGACCTCACATGAATTTTTGTTTGTATTCTGTAGTCAGTACCTAGAGCGAAGAATCCAAAGAAAGATCTTCTCTTTCAATCATATTTCTGCCTTCTTGTGTTTATCCAAATATTCAGAGCCTAAAATGGTTTCCCTGTGGACTCACAAACTTCCTGAATCACTTTACATCTGCTTTTTAGTCTATGGTGTGCACAAGATTCTGGGAGATACAAAGCCATTGGGCATAAAAATACATCGCACCTTCCTGAAACCTCAGTTCCATTCAGAAATTTGGGAAGTAAAAAACAAAACAATTTTATGTTAAGGTTAACATCAATATACCAGGAAATAAAGCACAAAATTCATAGGAATTTCTTTTTTCTTTTTCTTTTTTTTTTTTAAGATTTTATTTATTTATTTGACAGAGAGAGAGAGATCACAAGCAGGCAGAGAGGCAGGCAGAGAGGGGGAGGAAGGCTCCCCGCTGAGCAGAGAACCCGATGCAGGGCTCGATCCCAGGACCCTGGAACCATGACCTGAGCCGAAGGCAGAGGCTTTAACCCATTGAGCCACCCAGGCACCCCTGAATAGGAATTTCTAAGATGAAATAAGAGACTTTAAAGAAATCATGGGCTTTCTATGGGGCACCTTTGGTTTTGTCCGGATAAGCCCTGCACAGTGACAATTTTGTTTTGTTTTATTTTGTTTTTCCAAATGATGCCGGTAAGAAAACTGCAAGGGAGAGAGACATAAACCTACATTTTTGAGACAAGAGAGCTTCCTAAGGCACTGTTTCTTAAAGTTCAGCTTCTGAAATTTTAATGTGCATAGAAATTACCCGAGGGTCTTGATTCAGCAGGAGTGGGGTAGGTTCCAGGTTTCTGCATTTCGGACAAGCTCCCCAGTGACAGCTAAGTTGCTGATCCCAGACCATTTTTTTAATAGCAAGGCTGTAGAGCCCAGCCTCCCATCTGTGCTTCCATGGGATTCCAAAATATGGAATTTTCCCAGCCTGTAGGAAGGGGAGGGGAATGGAAAAGAGGTGAGCATCCTATACCAGAGTATCTGTCCTAATGGCATCAGGGCCTGGGGGCTGCCAGGTAAGAGGCTGGTGGGCTCACTCATGCTAACTCCCCCACCCATTCTGGACCATGGAGCTGGAAATAGGGATTGTTCTTGGACAATCCCATTGAGCAAACACAGAGGTCAGTCTCCCAATCATCCCCTGTGGGCAGAGCTTGACCAGCATAGCCCAGAAAGACTATCCAGTTGTGAAGATCTTGAGACACTTCCCTCTCAGATGGTGAGCCACCACTGCCCTGAACCCCCAGATTGTCCCTGGCTCCTTGAATCCCTGGCTTATCCAGGCTGAGCTCAGCCATGTGGAACACCCTGCTCCAGCCAAGAAACCCTTTAGACCCCAACAGTGTAGCAGGTCCTTCAGATAAGAAGCTGTCTGCATGAATAGAAAGTGTGCCTCGGTTGGGCAAAATGGGTGAAGGGGGATGGGGGGTACAGAGTGCCCCAGAGTGCCCTTTCATGGCCCCAGCTTCCCAAACCACTCTGATCCAGCCTTAGACGTCCGGACTTTCTCTCCAGTACCAGAGCTCGTTCTCATTAAGTCCACCAAATAGTTAGAATAGCATCCCTGCCTCTAGGAAAAGGATAGAAGGACATTACCATCTCACTAATACATACTTTAATACATGCTTTTTGTTGTTGTTGTTGTTAGAATTGACGTAAAATTCACATAACATTAAATTAACCATTACAGTTCAACGTCAACAATTCAGTGGCATTTAGTACATTCACAGTATTACACACTCACCACTTCTATTGAGTTCCAAGACATTTTCATTGCCCCCGAAAGGAAACTCCACATCCATTAAGCAGTCATTCCCCATTCCCATCTCTGCCTACCCTCTGGCAACCATAGTCTGCTTTCTTTGTTTAAGGACTTATCTCTTTTCGATGTGTCATATAAAGAGAATCATACAGTATATGGCCTTTTTTGACTGATGGCTTTCACTTAACAGTTTCAAAGTTCATCCATGTTGTAGCATGGACTAGTGTTCTTTTTTTTGGGAGGGTGTGCTGAATGATATTTCATCACATGGCCAGACAACATTTGTTTATCCGTTCATCACTTGAGGGACATTCAGATGGTCCCCACCTCATGGCTCTTGTGAACTGGCTAACACATTCTTGGAATTCCTCCTTTGGAATTTCAATCAGTGGGAGGAAAGAGAGTTCCGTCACCTACGTGAATCAGTCTTATATAACCCGACTTATCCTGGGTTAACTTTTGGCCATTTAAGACAATTCTGCTAATGCTCATTCAACACATGAACATTTCTGGAAATCTGAATCCAATATTCCATGGGCACTGAAGGCAGTTCAAAAAGAAGAGCTCGGAAATGTCTGAGCAATGGCAGAGGGGGTGGAACTCCCAGCAGATCTGCTTGCCTCTGGGCATGTCACATGATGGGTCCCTCTGCTGTGGATTGTATTTAAAGATCTGCTTTAGCCATACATCATGCATGCCTGCCCAAGGGAAGATCACCCGAAGTCA
The DNA here is from genome assembly GCF_963455335.1 of Martes martes. Taxonomy (NCBI): domain Eukaryota; kingdom Metazoa; phylum Chordata; class Mammalia; order Carnivora; family Mustelidae; genus Martes; species Martes martes. The sequence continues at coordinate 33,476,185 of NC_137896.1, forward strand.
GACCCTGAGATAAGAACATGGGTGCCACAGGTTTATTTGGGGGATGATTTCAACAAGCACAAGCGAGGGGCCAATGGAGTGTGACAGGGAATGGAGGTAATAAAGAGAGTAGCACTGAGCAGGTGATCTCTTGCATACCTAGGGCTCAATCCTTCTGGGAGTACACCCCCAGAATAATCCCCTTGAGTGATGAAGAAAACAAAGTTATTTATCCACTAACTCCTGTCCGTCATTGGCTGCAGCTTGTCCCTGGCTCGTTGAATAGACCCCAACAGTGTAGCGGGTCCTTCAGATAAGACGCTGTCTGCATGAATAAAGTGTCTCCCAGCTGGGCAAAATGGGTGAAGGGGGTTGGGAGGTACAGGCTTCCAGTTATGAGATGAGGAACTCACAGGAATAAAAGGCACAGCATAGGGAATTGAGTCAAGGGCACCGTAATGGCATTACCTGGTGATAGATGTTAGCTACCATTGGACAATGTATAAACTTGTCACATCCCTGCCTCATACACCTGAAACTAATGTGATGTTGTGTGTCCACTGTACTCAAATTTTTCAAAAAGGTGTCCCCCAAAGTTGCAGTGGAGCCCAGGCAGGGCACCAACTGTGCCTGCCCCGATGCTGAACTGTGGGGTCCCCATGAGCAGTGAGGGAGGAGGGGAGGTCATCATTCACACCATGGCGAGCTGGACCTGGTCATCAGAGAATCTTCGTGGAAAAGGCAAGGCCCCTGCTGGGGAAGGGGAGACTTCTAGGGAGAGATGTCTAAAGCAAAGACACCCCGAAAACCACCATTTGTCCTTCAGGTCTCACCACCAACCATCTTAAGGGAGAGGCAACAAAAGAGAGCTCTTTATGGGCAGAGATGATGGCTCCACAAAAGGGGCAGAAGAAGAATTGTCTGCGCTCATCACAGAGGCGTCTTTGTGGGGTCGAGGGGAGCAGAAAATGAAAGCAAGTTGCTGCTATTGTCTCCTGCTCTGGGGTTTCCTGAGAGCAGGGACTTCACTGGAAAAATGGAAGATAAATATGATACCCCAGAAAAAGGAGCCATGGACCAAATGTTGACCTCCAAGCCCCTTGTTTTGTTACTATAGTCCTCTGAAAGTGACCCAGAAAAATTTTCCCTGATACTCACATTTCATCCTGGCAGTTCCCTATTACTTTATTTCATAATCTAAATTTAGTTCCTTAAACTCACAATACTTATCCGTTACCATTTTTTCCCCCATTCAAATCAGAAGCTCTCTGTGTATTTATCAAGAATGAGATTCTAAGCTTTGTGTTTGTGCTGATGGACCCATGAGCAGCTTGGGGATGCCTACAAGACCCTTCTCAGAACACTGTTTTTTTTAAACACTTTGATTGAGATATAATTTCCATGCCATAAAATTTATACACTGAATGTGTAAATTCAATAGTTTTTTTAGTATTATTATAAAGTCATACAACCATCACTGGACTCTAATGCTAGAACATGTTTCTTCACCCTAAAAAGAAAGTGCCTACCCATTTAGTAGCTACTACTTAGTTCCCCTTCCCCCCAGTCCCTGCCCACCACTAATTTGCTTTCTGTCTCTACAGATCTGTCTCTTCTGGATTTCTCATAGAAATGGAATCACTCAAGTACAATTAGGTACTTTTTTTTTTTTAATACAGTGCTATAGCAGGGACACCTGGGTAGATCAGTCAATTAGGAGTCTGACCCTTGATTTCAGCTCAGGTTATAATCTCAGGGTCCTGGTCTCAGGGTCGTGAGATTGAGCCCCACATTGGGCTCCCAGTTGAACATGGAGCCTGCATAAGATTTTCTCTCCCTCTCCCTCTGCCTCTCCCCCCACCCCCCCAATGTGCGCATGTACACCCACTCTCTCTCGCTCTCTCGCTCTCTCCTTCAATCTCTCTCTCTCTCAAAAAAAGAAAACATAATGCTATAACATATATCAGTACTTCATCCAGGATGATGTTTTAAATGCACAAAATTTTTAAAAACATGGATTACAAAAAAATCAATTTATTGAAAGAGTTAACATTTTTAAAACTAACTTATGGTTTATATTTTGTGAGTGCTTTAAACAACAACGTGTAGTGGTAGGTATAATGACTACTGTGATTACCAGGGAGTGAAGAATATAAACAAAATTTCAAGAGAGCAGCCACAACTATCATGCCCTAAGAAAATGTCTGCGATGTCTGCTAGCGACAACGGCACAGATGCTACAGACGTCGCTGCGGTCTGTTGCCCTCATTCACAATCATAGGAAGTGCTACAATGCAGCTAAAAATTACCAAAAGATGGGATGTATTTCCCATCCCCGTATAAGGATCCCCCTGAATTCTATTCTTGGATTCAGGGATGTGTGGGTCCCAGGTGAGGAAGTCCCAGTAAGATTAAGAGCTGGACTTGGTGGCGGGGGTGGGAGGTGGGGGGGGGGCACGGGGAGCCTGGCTGGCTCAGTCAGTGGACCGTGGGACTCTTGATCTCAGGGTTGTGGGTTCAAGACCCACATTGAGTGTAGAGATTACTTAAAAATAAAATCTAAACTAACAAATAAAGAAACAAACCGAGCCAGACTTGGAAGTCAGGATGGACACTCTCAGTGGTCAGGAGCCTCCTTTAACTAGCTCCTGGCTCTGTGGCCTCTGGCAAGTTACTTAACCTCCCTGTGCTTCATGACTCCTTTGCAAACTAGGGACAATAAAATGCTCAAGAAAGTTAAATGAAGTAGTGTAACCATCTCAGGACAGTATTTTATAGTAAGGGCTCAATAACTATTCTCTATCCTCATTATTATTTGGGAGTCTAAGCTGATCTTTGCCCTGAAGAAGCTCATTGTCTATTTGTAGAGGGAGGCACATAGAGAAGGGAAAGCTCCAGGCGCCACCTTGCAAACTGAGTTGTGACTGGAGGGTTCTCGGAGTACCTACTATTTGAAATGTCTCCTGAAGGCTAAGTAAAGAGTGCACAGGGCAGAAGAAAACCAGAAAGGAATTTCCAGCAACAGAATGCATGTCTAGAGACACAGCTGTTTGGGACAATGTGCACCGATAAAAATTCTAAGTCCAAGATTCAATTTTAAAATGTTAAACAGAAAAGGCTATACTTTTACATACACATTTCTTTGGAACATCCATCTGGGCAGCAGCTAGTAGGGATTCCAGGTGCTATAGACCCTGGTTCGGATTGTAAGCCATACAAAACTATAGAGCCCTCAGGTTATGGTCACTGGTCCTTCTCACTGGAAGACATTGTTTTCATTGAATTTAAAAATTGATCCTCTAGCTTTTAAACTAAAATATCTTTGTCCCAATAGACCATAACTTTAATCTGGATTTGTAATCCCAGCTCTAGCACTGCCTAGCAGAGACACCTTGGATGCCCTTCCACCCTCACAGGAAAGGATCTAGCCAGAGCCCTAAGTCCTAAAGGCCCCTCAGTGCTGAGCACACCGAGGGGATGAAATGTGTGCCCAGGCCTCCAGCTGGAGTTGTCTGCTCTTGGGTGGAGAAGACTGTCTGTTCTCAACTATGTCCCCAGGAGGAGATGGAAAAGGGCATTCCTCCTGATGTTGATGCTCCTAGGTATACTATTGCTACACCGCTGGGTTTCCCACCTCACCCTTCTCTCCCTCTTTCCCTTGGGGAAGTCAAGGGATTTGGGTAGATACCTGTGTCCCCAAGTGGAGCACAGGCTGTTTTGAGAGTAAGGGTTACTCTTTTGTGCACAGTTCATGGGTCTTTTCCACTCCATAGCACAATGATTCCACCTTCTCTGACAATGGTAATACATGAAATTATGCTTCTTCTTTTCATGACGCAGAGGCAGCTTCTTGGAGAAGATATAATTTCAGGAATGATTTCCCAGAAATGTTGGCGGTCCTTAAAACCAGAGGGAAAGTCTTGTGCTATCTGCAAAGTCTCATCTGCAGAAACTGGCCCAGCTCAAAAGTACAGAAACAAACATGTACAGCTAGTCAAAACCATTAGGGCCTTTGGCTCTGATTTCAAACAAGCAAAATAAACAAACTCCAGTCCAAGGAGGAACTGGTTCTGCTGTCCTCTTCTTTTAAGCTTTCCAAAGCCAACCTACAGCGTTTGAATGTTTCAAGTTTCCTTCTAATGGATTTCCTTTTATTTTATGTTCCAGATGGCCAATGGATCCTAGGATAGTAAATAACCAGGCCCATTTTAAATTTTGACTTAATTTGTTTTGCATTTTCTGACATTGCTTGTGCATGTTCCAGAGAAAGAAGTATGACCATTACATTGTTCTATAATAAATCCAGCTGTGTTTTACCCATATGGTTATTCTAAATGTTGTGACATCTGGTTACATACATGCATCTTCTCCACCCAACCCTCCTGGTAAGTCACCAAATCCATCCTCCACCCTGAAATTCAACAACTTTGTGATTAAAATGGGTGCTTTGAGACATAATGAAAGATTCATGCCAACCATTCTGGTTCTTAGAATTCACCAGCTCAGATACACTCATTTCACTTTTTCATACCTGGTTCTCTTCTTGTGGCTGCTTTTCTAAGACCAGAATAGTTGGTGAAACTACCTAATTGTTAAAGAGCTCTTCCTATTGTACACATTTAAATTTCACAATGCACGCAAGAGAGACAACGGATCACTAGTCTTCTTCAACTCCCGCTGCCACCACTGCAAATGCAGGAATTGTTCAGATAACCTATTCACAATGGCCTAAAACTGTCCAGCACTGATGCCCTTCAAGAGGGCCTCATGGCTGAAGACCCTGTTTCTAAGAAGTCAAGGAAAGAAGTTCAAATTCAACAGCAGTCAGGAAAGCAGAACACATATGAATATCCATGTTTTAGACTTAAAAGCTAATACAGGGGCACCTGGGTGCCTCAGTGGGTTAAAGCCTCTGCCTTTGGCTCAGGTCATGATCTCAGGGTCCTGGGATCGAGCCCTACATCGGGTTCTCTGCTCAGTGGGGAGCCTGCTTCCTCCTCTCTCTCTCTCTCTCTCTCTCTCTGCCTGCCTCTCTGCTTACTTGTGATCTCTCTCTGTCAAATAAATGAATAAAATCTTAAAAAAAAAAAAAAAAGCTAATACAGCTTATTCAGGAGGGCCAATAACTGAGCCCACTGCTCCTGCAGAGGAGGAGGTTTACGTTTGGTTTTCCTTACAGATTCAAGATGGCGGACTGAGAGCTGATCTTACAAGAAGAGTCATCTTAGAAAAGTGTTTCACCTCCAAACTTGGCCTTCAAATTCCAGCTCAGATGTCCCCTTTCTGAAGCCTTCCTCATCCTACCCTCTACAGACATGGTTAACTAATTCCTTTTATGTTATACCTATGGATCTTATATATACTTCCACTGCCGCATTAATCACATGGGATCATCATTTTTATTTATTTTATTTTGAGAGAGAAAGAGAGCACGGGGTGGGAAGGGGCAGAAGGAGAAGGTGGGAATCCTAAGCAGACTGCACTGAGCATGGAGCCCAGCAGGGGGCTCAATCCCACAACGCCAAGATCATGACCTGAGCTGGAACCAAGAGTTGGATGCTCAACCAGCTAAGCCACCCAGGCGCCCCTGGTATTGTCATTTTTAAATCATTCGTCTGTCTCTTCTAGCTTCTGATCTCCTCAAGGGTAAGTATGGTGCCATCCTACCCAAAGAGTTCAGTACTATGCCCATTCTTTGATAGAAAATCATGGACTTTTAAGAAACTCGTATCAGCTAGGGTTAATAGATAATTTTTTCCTTCTGCAACAGTGAAAATCAGGAATCAGCACTTACAACTTCTGAGAGTTTAGAATCAAGAAAAAGTGGACAAAGCTCATCAATGGCCGATTCTGTGGAATGAAGTATTATTTTTCTTGTTTCTTCTTACGTTAGCCTGACCTCACCATCCCCTGATCTCATTTTTAGCCACAGTGTTTCAGCAGGTTCCTGTTACTGTGGGCATTATAAGTCCCCACCTCTCACTGGCCACAGCTCATGGAACTAGCATGGTCATTTAAGCTATAAGATGGGGGAAACGGGATTACATGAATGAGGATTTTGAATGAAGAAGCCTAGAAGTTGAAAATCTCTTTGTAATAATCCCTATATCTAAGGTCCTATAGACTCAAGATGAAGCAGACATCTACTATTTTATGAGCACATAAAATGAAGAATGATTACCCAGAGAAGCAAGATAATGAAGCAGGCACACAAAGAGAAGCAGAAAATCATCCATTTCATGTGTCTCCAGAGAAACAGACAGATAAATAGATCCATATAAAGTGTCTATGGTTTTGTTTTTCCCAATTCTTGTCCCAGGGGAAGTCTGCTATTCTCCTGATTTTGAATTCTATGTCCCACCCTTTTACCATATATTCAATATTTATTTTAGCTAACTTCTGTGGGTTTTAGTTTCTCATACATAATGAGGCATCCTGTAAAACAATTCAATCTTGACCTAATACATCCATTGTTGGTATGCACCCATTAACTGGGGCTTCATTAATTATTTTCAGAGCAGTAAAAAATGTTTCACAGGGCTCACCCATGAACACAACCTTGACAACTAAACACGGTTTATTTTGTATCATACTCTTTGTCATGTAAAAGTCACAGATTTTTTAAATCAAATTAATCTGGGTTCTAATCCCAGAACTGCTCATCTAATAACTAAATTAAGGTAAAGAAGTTATGTAACCTTATTCTCCTTTGTAAAAATAAAAATGTTACTTCTATAGAAACTTTCAGACATGCCCAAAAGGAGAGAGAACAGTATAATTAAAATGCAGGTATATATGACACCTAGCTTCAGTCACTATCAACATAACCTCAATCTAATCATGAGGAAACATCAGGCAAACCTAAATTGAAAAACATTCTACAAAATAACTCATCAGCACTCTTCCCAAGTGTCAAGAGCATGAAAGACAGGACAGACTGAAGGACTGCTTTAGATTCAAGGAGAGTAAGGAGACATGACAATTAAATGCACTTGGGGACTCGGAGGTGAAACCTGCAGTAGAAAAAGAACATGAGTTGGCGGAGGCTGGGAGGAAGAGGAGAAATTATAATAAAATCTCTACATCAGTTACTAGTGGTCTATCACTATCAATTTCCAGGCTTGATCATGGTGCCATGGTTATGGAAGATGTAAACATTAGCAGAAGTCAGGTGATATGCAGTCAGACCCCCTGTGCTAAAAATAGCCCAACTTTTCTATAAATCTAAAATTATCTCCAAAAAAGTTCTAAAAAATAATATTTACCACATTGCCTCATTCTAATTTCTTTGGTTCCTCCCCCAACCCACCCCCACTTTTTCCCACTTTTTTTTTTTTCCTGCTGTAATATTTTAAAGCAAATCCAGACAGGATATAATTTCACCAGTCAGTCTCTGACTGATAAGAACTCTGTTTTATAGCATAATTGCAGTAACATTACCACACCTCACAAAATCAGTAACAATTCCTTAATACATAACCCATCATGATCTGTTTTACCGAATGTCTCAACAATGCTGTTGATGGGAGGTTTTTTTGCTAAATCAGGTCCCAGGCAAGATTCTGATACTGCATTTGCTTGGTGTGTCTCTCCAGTCTCTTTTCATCTGAGAGAGCTCCTGCCCCTCCTCCTTTTTATATGCCATTTATTTTTTTAAGAAACTAGGTCATTTTTTCTTGTAGAATTTCCCACATTTTGCTTTGGATGGTTTTAAGCTTGTGATTCAGTTTCTTATTATTATAAAATGTGGACAATAACAATCACCTCAGAGGGGTTTTGTAAGGCTTAAATGAGAAAAATATATGGGGGAAAAAAGCCCAGAACAAAAGAAATGTTTGTCCCCAGTCCCTATTCACTGCTTCCTCCTCCAACCCTTTCTGAAGGTTTATAATTTATAGGGTTGTAAATGGTCCCCATTTATTTAAAACTAAGTCTCCATTAGACTCACTCTCTGACAGCACTCACATGGGGTAACAGATTAGTTTTCACAAATGCTACATAATAAAGATCTGACCCTAGAAAAAGATAAACGGGAAAATTCTATCCCACCTCTAAAAGTAGCCACGTGATCACTACTCAAAGTGTGGTCTTTGGACAACCAGCAGCAGTAGCACATCTTCTGGGAGCTTATTAGAAATGCAGAATCTCGGCGCCCACCCTGTACCCCCTCTCCCCTGGACCAGCTAGCTGAATCAGAATCTACATTTTGACAAAATCTCCAGGGTATTTTGTGTGTACACTATAGGGACAGATGTGCCAGTATTTAGAGCTCTAAAAGATTGTTCTTGGTACAGAAATTGGGGATTCCCTTATTTCACCCTGACACAGAAAGTTCTAGACTCCCCTCAAACCATGGAGGTCTTATCTCCCTTCCCTCAATTCTTGCCTCTCTGTAAATTTTAACACAGAGCTCGGAAGCTAGAGGACTTTTATGCGCAGAGGCCAGCAGGAATTGAGCCCTTTCTTTTCTTTCTTCTGGAGTACTCTTTGAAAGAATTATCAAGAGGAAGATGGGGTTTCTTAGGGGGCTGCAGGCGCACCTGTGTAAATGAGCTGTGCATTCGCCCATTCCTCATCTTTTCAAAAATCCTTAAAAATAACTATTATTTTGCCCAGGCGTTTTGCTCACTTCAGAGCTTCTGACCCCAAGGACCCTAAGATAGAGACATCCTTGCTTTGGTTTGAAGAGATGTCTCCAAGTTGGACATGTCAGATGACCTTGGAGGGTTTTCAAGGAGCATGAACCATCCTATCCCCACTGTGACTGTCTGTTCCTAGAGGAAGAGTGGATTGTTTCAATTCTACCTGAGCTTATCATTCTGCATACACTCTGATTTTAGAGAAATTTGGTTTTGTTTTAACATGGAGTCTTCCTAAATGTATATGAGGAATTTGAATCCTGCCTAAGACTCCAAAGGAGAACTGTTATCTTCCCTGACAGCCAGACCAAATTAATGGCTCCGGGAATTACAGCTTTTATTTAAACACATGCCTTTAATTAAGTGAATAGTATGTGAATTCATCTGGAATATTTTAAATAAATCCCAGATATCATATTTCTTCACCCTTGATTATGTATGGATCTCTAACACACCAGGATTGTTTAAACATAATCAAAATAGTAGTTTCCTAACCAAAAGGAATTCACAATAGTCCTTCATATCATCTTATATTCATTCATGTTCAATTTCCCCAGGGCTCTCAATGTTGTTGCTGTTTTTTTCCCCCTCTTACAGTTGGTTCGTGACTCAGGATGCTGTTCAGGTCCCACAGGTTGTATTTGGAAAATATGTCCCTTAAGTCTCTCCCTGAATCCTCTCCAACCTGTGGTGGTGGTGGTAGTGGCTTAATATTATTTATTTGTTGAGGAAGCACGTCCTTTTGCCCTATCAGATTTCTTCAATCCTAGATAAGTCTGATGGTTTCTTTGTGATATCTTGTAACATATTCCTCTCCCTCTCTCTGTATTTCTTGTCGGTTAGGTATTATGTGATTTTCAGTTAATATCAGGCAATGCAAAATTATAGTACTCAGGGGCTGCCTTGACAGGGTGTGAGGAAGTGACCGTGGCTTCAAAGCTCGGCAGAGCCAGCTCTGCTCAGGATCTGTGAACTTGAGCCTGTCCGTTGAAGCCCGTCATGCCATGACTTCTCACAGTACGCTTCTATTTCTTAGAGTGAATAATGAGTGTGCAAGGGGTTACCATGAAGATTAGACATTGCCAAGCACTGCCCGACATAGAGCGGGTGCCCTGTAATTGTTTATTTCTCTTTTCCTCTCTGAGCCTCACGCTTCTCAACAGTCAGCTGAGATGACTGGACTGTGTATGACTTCAGTTTTCTCCCCAGCTATGAAATCCATGACCTCCGTTACATGCAAGTGTCAGAAATTGGGTCAGTTCAAGTGGCATGAGACAGAATCCACTGTTTACTTAAACTGTCTTTCTGATATAAACTGCTTAAAATGAATTTTTTATCATCTTTTTCACTCAATAAATAATCATTTGTCACTGATTATGTCCAGAGACGCTCCTCTGGGGACTAGTAAGATAATCAAGACATTGTTCCTCTGCATAGGTTGCTCACAGTCTGGCAGCTGGGGAGGGGCTAAAAGAACAAGGTGAGGAAGGTAGACTAGAAGTCTGAGGAAGGTGCTTCCTCTAGAAGGGCGACAAGGATGGTATCTACACTCAGCTTGTGTTTAAGGAGCGTTCCATCACAGGGGGTGAGTTTGGGCTGGTGGAGCTGCTCTCCTTACGACCCTAGGACACGTGGCTGTGATTTAGTAAGGAAAAATCAACAGAAAGAAGGGATTAACAACTAAAGACGTTGTGTTTGTGGGGAGCCCTGAGTCCTGTCATCGCCAACCAGGAGATAAGAATGCTGCCTCGAAGGCAGTATTTGTAGGAGATGCCACCAAAACCGTGGAGAAGGAACACTTAAAAGATTGGAGGCAACACCTCGGGGAGTGAGCCAAAGAGAAAATCCGGTAAAGAATAGAATGTAGAAGGAAAGGAGGAATCTGCTTCCAAAAGTTAAAAGCCGACAGAGTAAAGAACGTTTTCTTTTTACATAATCAGCATTTTCTAAGCAGCACAAAGATAATAAGGTCAATATAAACAAGTTCAGTTCCATCAAGGAACATTTGACCTTGACCTTGACAGGAAATTTCCTGCTTCAAGGTCCCACCCTCAATTTTCTTCGTAGATTATTGTTTCTCACACATCGTATGATAGGCACATACCTTCATATACCTAAAACATAGGGTTTACACACACTTCCACACACACATATATAGTAAGACTTCTTAATATTTTATTGCATATTATAATACCAATAGTGATATATATGTATATATATACATATATATCTATATAGAGCCATAGGTCTGTGATTTATAAGTATTATATAATATTTATTATAAGGAAGACTGGGGCCCTAAGATTTTTTTTTAAATTCTTAATTGTTTTCAATGGTTCTTCAATCTTCTCAAGCACAACTTACACAAACTATTGTAGACGACAGGAGAAAAACACAAGTGCACAAAGGCGTCATAATGGAATTCTATCCTTGACTTTCCCTGAATCAGAAAGGAAAAATCAGAATATAAAAATACCATCAAATAACAGGACGATCATCTTAATGACAAATGGTAGTCCTCAAAATAGCCACCTGCCATCCTTCCACATGAGCAACGCCAAAGAACCCAGCTGAAAGTATTTCTTGTACTAAGTAGAAAATATGAGCAGTGTCCAAATATTAGGAAAGCTTTTAAGAAAAAGAGAGAAAGAAAATTGCTTATTCCAAAGTCCATTCCAACATTTAATACATTGTTTAGTCATTTAAGGAGGTATAATTGGATTTGAGATACTTTTATCAGTAAGTTTAACCAAGTCCCCTCTGTGACAACCCTCTAGGGTAAAAAGAACCTAGATTTATTCATTGGGAAATACATCCTCCCCCATCAACCAGTGGCTATTGCCCAAAGCTGAAACAGAAATTAAATCACTTGCATTATGGCATGTCCCGAAAATTATAGGAAATAGCTATTAAAACCCTCATCAACACAAAATATGAACTTAACTATACAGTCATAAAAAGGGACTGAAACTTAAGGCAACTTAAGCATGCATTCAAATATTTGGAAGCTTTCTTAAGAGACATCCCACAAGGGCTCCTGGGTGGTTCAGTCAGTTGAACCTGGGTGGTTCAGCTCAGATCATGATCCCTGGGTCCTGGGATTGAGCCCCACATCAGGCTCCCTGCTCAGTGGGGAGCCTGCTTCTCCCTCTCCCTCTGCCCCCCACTCGTGCTCTCTTTCTATCTCAAATAAATAAATAAAATCTTTTAAAAAAGAGAGAGAGAGAGGGGCACCTGGGTGGCTCAGTGGGTTAAGCCTCTGCCTGTGGCTCAGGTCATGATCTCGGAGTCCTGAGATCAGGCCCTGCATCAGGCTCTTTGGTCAGTGGGGAACCTGCTTCTCCCTCTCTCTCTGCCTGCCTCTCTGCCTACTTGAGATCTCTCTCTCTGTCAAATAAATAAATAAAATCTTTAAAAAAGAGAGAGAGAGAGAGAGACACCCCACCTACCTGCATCTCCTGTATTAGAGGTCAAAAAATATTTCATGTAAAATGCAGATCAGTATTTTCAACTTTGCAGGCCATAGAGTCTCAGTTGGTTGCAACTACTCAGGTTGGCTATTGTACTATGAAAGCAGTTATAGAAAATATGTAAATATGTAAATATGAAAATATGTAAATAAATGAGCTTGAGGGTGCCTGGTTGCCTCAGTCAACTAAGTGTCTGCCTTATGCTTGGGTCATGATTCCATGGTCTGGGATCGAGTTCCGCTTCAGGCTCCTTACTCAATGGAGAGCCTGCATCTCCCTCTGCCTGCTGCTGCTCGTGCTCTCTCTCTCTCTCTCTCAGATAAATAAATAAATAAATAAATAAGCAAGCTTAAGTGTGTTCCAATAAAACTTTATTTAGAAAGCAGAAACTGAGGATGCCTGGGTGGCTCAGTTGGTTAAGCAGCTGCCTTCTGCTCGGGTCATGATCCCAGAGTTCTGGGATGGAGTCCCACATCGGGCTCCTTGCTCAGCAGGGAGCCTGCTTCTCCCTCTGCCTCTGCCTGCCTCTCTGTCTGCCTGTGCTCACTCTCTCCGACAAATAAATAAATAAAATCTTTAAAAAAAAAAAAAAAAAGCAGAAACTGGCTGGATTCAGCCCACAGGCTGACTACTGCTCTATATAATTTCCTATATTTTCCTGCCTAACTGGAACAAAATTTCTTCTTTAATATGCATGCCCCGCCCCCACACACAGAAAAATAAAACAAAAAGGGGAAGAAAAACTCAACAACATAAATTTGGATGGTTTGGAATAAGCAAGTAACTTGTTAATTACTTTTATATTTTTATTTGGGGGAATGATTGAAACATAATTTCAAGTAGACCCTAGTCTATGAGATTCACACACAGGTTGACAATGGAAGTGAAATGTAATATCCATTATTCTTGATGTATTTTGGTGGGGAGCATGTCTATTCTGAACATTTGCATTCTGTTCTCAACTTTGGATTTATAGCACCAAATAGATTTTCCTCTGAGTTAATGGAATCAAAGTCTATAATTTCACTGTATGCATTTGATAGAAACAGTACAAGAGATGAGTTTTTCTTGAATGTTTGATTCTGAAATAGCAGCCATCTGCCTGATGGATTTGGTCCTAATATCAGGCTGATAAAATTTGAGGACACAGATTATCTGACTTTACCTCCCAATGTGATTGTGAGCAAATCTCACAAGGCTAGGAACCACCATTCCCCACACAGATAACATAGGATGTATTGTAAAGGATCTGCCTCACTTTGCATTTCATTCTTGTTTTAAAAGCCTAGTGAAGGAGGATCTGGTTTTGAGTTGATCGAGGAAGACCCACAATGCTGGGACTAAGTGGTATTTGGTGTGGAACAGTGGCTCTCAACCAGGGATGATTCTGTCCTCCAGAGACTTTTGGCCAAATGTGCCAGAAGTTGTCTGGAGATGTTTTTGGTGGCACAGTTGGGATGCTACTGGCATCTAGTGGGTAAAGGCCAGTGAGGATGTCACATACACAACAGTGCCTCCCCTAACAAAGTATTATATGGCCACCAATGTCAATATGAGAAGGTTGAGAAGGTCTATCTAGAGCCACTTTCAGCCTTGGTCAACCTGGCCCTCTGTCCAGATCCCCCACTTCAAGGTGTCTACTCTTGTCTTCCTCTAGCTGTTATGTTTCCCATGAAGCAAGAAGTCTAGGTCCAGAGAACAGGCCCACCCAGAGCTCCCATCTCCTCTTTCAGACCACATCCTGCATACCCAGGAGCCTGGAAATGCCTACACAGGACCAGTGTAGGCCTCTTTCTGCCTCTCTATGGCAGACCACTCTGGTAGTGCATATACCCCTAGGCCCAATAAGATGCATGCCATCTGAGGCAGGCACACATGCACACAAAGCCCCTTATGTGGTGGGAAGGGTTTTGCCTCTCTCTGTGACATTTGTGATCTTGCCTTAACCGTGCAATGATGCAAAGTGGGTCTGATTGATTTATCCCATGGAGGGCTTGCACCACTATCTCATATCCCCACAGGTTTTGGGGGTCTAAATGTCCAAGTGCTTCTGTGACATGTGTGTATATGTGTATATATGTGTGTATTTGGTGGGCAAGGACAGGATTAGCAGGGCATGCCAGTCCAAATATTGTCTGAGGCCAAACTGGACCGATAGCAACCCATAGGGCAAGACTCTGAGCATGGCGGAAATCCCTAGATAGATAAAAACCACAGGGAATTTTCAAAGCATCCTGGATCCAACTGATCTGACATAGTTCTAGGGAACCTGGAATCAGCCTAAATTCCAGGACAGAAATTTGCAGAAAGGAATCTGAAGACCTAGCGTCAATAGGCTACAGGCCCAATTCCCAAGGCCAATGTTCTGTTTTGGCCCTAGTCTACAAACCACTAAAAGTCAACATTCTTTATCTTTATGATGGATGGGCAGTGGGCCACTGTTTATTTCTTGCTAGTTGACATTCAAGCATGCACTTGCCAGTTACGAACGGGTTAGCCTACAGGCATGCCTTGCTGAGAGCAAGAGAAATGTTCTAAAAACATGACTTGAAATGGATTGTTGTCACTAGACTCTTATTTAGGTGCAATCTGGGAGATTAATATTTCAAATAAGTCACTTACTGAGTATCTTCAAAATGATCTCCTGGGCTAATTTACCCAGTCTGGATATTCATATCATATGATATTTGTTTAAAGCTTGATATAACAGGTTGGCACTAAGGATATTTTAAAAATAAATTTGCATATCCTTTTACTGAGTCTACCTCGAAGATAATTCTTTTTCTTAAAGAAAAGGTGTTAAATACACACAAACACCATACATGTAGATTTGTGCCTTCTAACCTAAGGTTTTATGCATCTTAAGGTAACACTTTCAATCTGGAAATGCCTTTTGAGATTACTCTGGACTACTTTGTAAACTATAAAGTATTATCAAAATGTTCTTTTTTTTTGTTATTACAAAATAACCTCTGAGATTGATAGGAAATCCATTCTGTATGGAAATCATTATCTATCTGCTTAGCTCAAATGAATTTCTAAAACACAATTTGAATTATGCTGTGCCCCAGATTGTGATCCTGTGTGATCCTACATGATGCCAACCATGACCTATAGACCAATCTCTTTGCCACACCTGCAACCCATTAACACCACCTGGTTGAGAGGCTCTGACTCAGGAGAGTCTTAAGAGTGCATCCCAATTACCAAAGGGTTTGTTAAAAGACAGATTGTGGGCCCTACCTACCCTCAGATACTTTTATTCCTTACATTAGAGATGGGGCTGGAGAATTTGCATTCTGTTATCTTTCTAGATGATGCTGGATCTGCTGGTCTGGGACCACCCTTTCTGAAATAATGTTTTGGCTTTTAGCAGGGGTCAGCAAATGTTTTCCATAATGGGCCAGATAATAAATATTTCAGGCTTGGCAGGCGGTATGATCTCTGTCACCATTACTCAAATCTGCCATCCACTGTATCCTGAAAGCAACCGGAGACAATAAGCAAATAAATGGGGGATAACTGTATTCCAATCAGCCTTTGTTTAAAAAAAAAAGGGGGGGTGGGGGGCAGAAAAGAAAGAAAGAAAGAAAAAAAAAAAAGGTAGGGCAAGTTTTAGCCAGTGGACTGTAGTTTGCCAACCCCTGCCCTATGGGAGAAAGATTCTTCAGGTAGGATCCTTAACCTCATTGCCCATTATCATTCTGTACTGGGTTCCAGTCACAACAGTGTCCATGCAATACTCAGCTTGCCCATGTCTTCCACCAGGGTGTGTGTGTGTGTGTGTGTGTGTGTACAAACATGGTCAACATAGTAGACCATGGAACAGAGAGGTATGGAAGAAAGAAGAGGTTAGTGGGAAAGGAGGAAAGGAAACTATCAAGAAAGCATTTTAACTAAGCAAACTGAGTTCCCAACTAAAAAGAGTTGAAAAACCTCTTCTACACGATCCCCCTGTCCTCCAGTTCCTGCCGTGCTCTTAATCCACCGATCAGTCACCCTCTCTAGGAGAGCAGTTTTGAGGGTTTGGTGCCTGAAAACCTTCCTAAAGCTTCAGTTCTCAGACCTCAGGGAAAAGCTTATCCTAACTTATATGCTGCTGCTGTAACAGGAAGAAAAGTGCTCCAAAAATAAGAACATTTAATGGGAAACAAAGGGAGGCTGTGGGGTTTCCGTTTTTTATATTGTCTCCATAATGTATCTAAAGCCTTTCAGTGTTTCTGAGTTTCATCTCCCAATATCTCAAAAAAAAAAAAAAAGGCTATTTTAGTTCCTCCTTTTTTTTTTTTAAATCCCTTCATTCAAACAGACAAACCAAAAATATTTTATAGATGACTTGTATGTTAGTTCACTCAAAGGCACTAAATCCACTGGGTAGAAGTCACATTTCAGTTTCTATAACTCCATTACAATTGTAAAGGGAAGGACAGGAATGAGGTAATCAAATGAATTATTCATTTATGGGACCATAGTCACTTACTTGAGTGCACTGTCCCCACATGAAAGGAGCACATAAAAAATGTTAAACTGTTGTGAACAGTTTCACTATCTCCCATTTAAATCAAGAATACAAACATACCTATGTTTTCTTCCTAATGGACAACCAACTTCATTCAAAACAATGAAAGAAAGGGTAAAAAAGCTTGATAGGAAGACCTCAAGCTAAATACAACTCTGTAATTTTCTTTTTATGACAACATCTCATGTTAAATTACACATTCTAAAAACATATGTTTTACAGCATCTTCCTATGGCTTCAATCCAAAAGGAATAATAATGTTCCCAGAGAAGTGGCTGTGAATAACAGTTTCCTTCCCTCTTTTGATCTGGAATGCTGTGCAAATTATTATTTCCAATTCCCTGAGTCTGACAGACACTTTGATAGTTTAGTGGCTGACTTTAGTACCAACAACTGAAGTGAATTCTGAGGCACTCAGTGAAGAGTTCTGAGTAACCAGTATCGTTTTTAAGACAAAGCAGAAATGTCCTGAAATTAGACACAATTATAAGGCAATTATTATAGTGTAGAAAGTACAGTGTGGGCTGAGGGGTAGGGTGGGAATCATGAAAATGTGTAAACATCACCTGTGTCTGAAAAATTACTTTGGACCTCCTTTCTAATCAGGTTATTTACACAAAACACAGAGCAAATAAGGAAATTCCACACTTGAAGGCTAATAGAATAAATATGACTTACCGGTTCCCCTCAACTCCAGCAGTCCCAACTTCCCGGTCCATTAACCTGTAGGAATCCAGAGATAAAGCATCACTGACAGTTCTTTGTCTTCCTTATCCATTTTGGTTTCATGTCTGTCTTTCATTTCCTTCTAAAAAGCAGAATCCTTAAGGGGAAAATCCTTCTGCAGATTGTTCCTCAATGACATTGCAACAATGGAGCTTTGGCTCAGTTGGAACATACTCAATGGTAAAAGCTCAGGGAGCTGGACTGCTATATATAAATGCAGCTTACCTTCTGCGTTTTGGATATTGGAATTTTTTTTAATAATTAATATCCTTTTTCTTCATCATAACTAGGATTTTAGTTCTAAAGGGAAATCATATAAAAAGTAGGTTACCATATATCATAGTTCGGGCGAACTGTATAGAATCACCAATCTTATTCTCTAAGTAGGCAAGCCAATATTTTTTTATTTTTGTATCCAAAAAAATCATTTTCTTGATACAATTTTAATTTTATATATTACTCTAAGGTTTATTCCCAGACGTGTGGCTTCTTGGGATAAGTTATTGAGATAACTGGTCTGCCAAACGTGTTAAAATCCGTATGGTCTGTGTTTCGCGATAGACCATTGATTCCTAACCACACCTCTGTGGCACCACAGGATTGACCTCAATTATGGCAGGGAGTGTCTCAAAGCCCTAAGTTCATTATTTTCTTCTAATTGAACTATATATATACCCATATGGTACAGAGTATTTTGAAGGCAAAAGGAGGAAGTCGTTTTATAAAATTCAAGCCACAAACTGCCTTAATCTGATTGCTATTGTGTCTGCAGACTTGAAGTACAACCCATTCTGAGATCAGCTATTTTAAAAGCTATTTATTTATGTCAGCAGATTACATAAAAAGTTGGCCTGTACTCTTCAAAAATATCAATGTCATGAGAGACAAAAAAAGAAAAAAGGTTGATGATCTTATCCAGATTAAAGGAGACTAGAAAGGTATAACAATTAAATAAAATGCCTGAATCTGTAATAGATTCTAGATGGGGAGAAATATTGCTGTTGAAGACATTAAGGTACTTAGCAAAATTTGAATATGTGTTCTGTAGCGGATAATAATGTTGTGTCAATGTTCAATTTCCTGATTTTTATCATCGTTCCATGGTTGTATAAGAAAATACACTTGTCTGTGCAGATGCAAGCAGAGATATTTAGGAATAAAGGTGATGTCAACACCTTACCCTCAAACCATTCATCAAATATACATGTGTATGTATTCATACATCCATTTAGACACACATATGGGGAGACAAGGGAGATAGAGAAACAGAGATACAGAATGAGCGACAGAGAAGGGAAGCAAATGTGACAAAATATTAATTGGTGGATTTAAATAGTACAAGTTCATTGTACTACTTTTTGAGTATTTGAATTTTTTCAAAATGAAAAAATTTCTTAAACACCACACAGTGGACGATTAATTTTGATGCTAGAGAAAAGTTACTAAGCTGTTTTCACATATATCTGGGCTGAATTTAAACTATTCTTCCCTTCACCATGATTATAATAAATTTGCTTCATTTTTTCCAGAGGATGAGCTAAGTTCAAAAGAAACAGCCAGCCATGAAAAACCGGGACCCATATCTTGGTGTTCTACAAGAAACAGAGATAATTGCTATGACTTCTACCTGGAAAATATTCAATGACTATTCTGGCCGTGGATGGTCTTTGTGAACGTCATGGAGGACATGGAAGATTTTTGTCATCACTGTGGCTGATTCCCCAATTGCAAACAGAAAATTACATAAGCATGTATTCAATGTGGAGAACTTTGCCTTCTTCCTAGTTCAGCTACGAAACGGAGGGAGAAGATAAGACCGTCTTTTTAGGGAATATTAGCAACCCAGGAGAAAAGACCCAAAGACACCATCACTGGGAGTTTCCCAAAGAGACAGCCAGACTTCCCACCAGCAGCCCCTCCCTGTGGGTTGAGGGACACCATCTTGCTGGAAGGCTGAGCAGCTTCCTGAGATGTCAGTCAAGGCTCCAAAGTGGAAAGCTAGACACGATTGTGTCCGATGCAATAATGTCAGCAGAGTGACTGCGTTCACACAGAACCACATGCAACAGCTGCAGATGGAATCAGAGTTGAGACAAGAGACTGTGATGTGGGAAGCCAAGATGTCTTCTGTGGGTCACTTTCAGGAGGGGACTCCCACCAACACTTTGCTCTCCCCACTCCCTCTCACTCATCATTTGCCTCTCCCCAGAGGAGGAATATTGACCAACCGATTTGGGCACGTATTGATCTTTATGGGGCCATTTCACCAGTGGGCTAAGTTACTGGGTCTCAAAAACCTCATCTGTATTTTCTCTCTTTAACCAACCTGGTTAAAGTCAACTGGGACTGGTCTTCCTGACGGTCCTTTCACTCCTCAGCTTAAATCATGACTGGAACCATGGTTTCTGTCTCTGTGCGGCAGGGATACAAGGCAGAATCTATTTGAGGACAATATCACACTCTCCTTCCTGTTCTGGCTTTTTGCCCTGTGATTGGTAAGGTTAACCAGGTAGATCTGTACTTTTGGTGAAGTCTTGAATTTAGCGGGAGGGAGCAGAATCCCAGATCTTTGGTTTTAATGAACAAAGCAGGATGAGCGGTCACCAGAAGAAAACCTACAAAAACAGCTCATGTCTACATCAATATATAAGAAATAGGAAATAAATTAGTTTAATATTATTTTTAAAAATCCAAAAGGATAGTGAAATAATGATGAGGGAACAAGAGATTATTAATGTTTACCAGGGAGATCAGAAAAATAATCTGAGATCTAATGAATAGATTAAGCAGACTGGACACAGCTGAGGGGTCAGATCTGAAGAAATTATACAAAATACAACTCATAGGGCAAGAGATGAAAATTATAAAAAAGAGGCTAAGGGATGGGGATGGTAGAATGAGACATTCCAATACACACGTACTCAGTTTCAGAAGGAGAAAACCAAGTGATGGGGAGACACAATATGTGAGAGGTAGTGGCTATAATTTTCCAAAACTGATCAAATTTTATGAAGTGCAATAAATACCTAGCACCTAGGTATATTTTAATAAGTACAGAAGAGAAGATCTTAAAAGCAACCGGGAAGGAAAAACACATTACCTACAAAGGAAAAAATTTAGAGAGCCAATTTCTTCTAAAAAAAATAATGGAAGAGAGAAACAGGTGTGACACCTTCAAAGTGAGAAGATATATCGATAAGCCCTGAGCGATATATGAAATTGTTGACTCACTAGGCTATACACCTGAAATTAATATAATGCTGTTTATTAACTACACTGGGAATTTTTTTAAAGTGAGAAGATATTAGCCAGTCTAAAATTCTATACTCAATTTAAAAAAATCTTTTGAGAACAAGGACAAAATATGGACATTTTCAGACAAACAGAAACTGGGCAATCAGATCTCACCTCACACCCATCAGAATGGCGAAAATCAACAACTTAAGAAACAACAGGTGTTGATGGGGATGTGGAGAGAAGGGAACCTTCCCGCACTGTCAGTGGGAATGCAAACTGGTGAAGCCATTCTGGAAAACAGTATGAAATTTCCTCAAATAGTTAAAAATAGAATCATCCTATGACCCAGCAATACCTAGGTATTTACCCAAAGAATACAAAAATGTTGATTCAAAGGGATACATGCATGCCGATGTTTATAGCAGCATTACCTACAATAGCGAATTATGGAAACAACCCAAGTGTCCATCAACTGATGAATGGATAAAGAAGATGTGATATATATATATACAATGGACTATTACTCGCCATAAAAAAGATTGAAATCTTGCCATTTGCAACAACATGGATGGAGCTAGAGAGTATTATGCTGAGTGGAATAAGTCAATTAGAGGAAGAAAAATACCATAGGATTTCAGTCATATGTGGGCTTTAAGAATCAAAACAAATGAGCAAAGGGGGGAAAAAGACAGAGAGAGAGAGAAAGAAACAGACTCTTAGCTATAGAGAACAACTGATAGTTACTAGAATGGGGGTGGATTGGGGGATGGGTGAAATAGGTGATGGGGATTAAGGAGTGCACTTGTCATTCGTGGTGAGCACGGGATGTTGTATGTAAGTGTTCAATCACTATATTGTATACCTGAAACTAATACTACATATGTTAACATACATACATTGTATGTTAACTTCACTGGAATGTAAATGAAAGCTTAAGAAAGAGAAACTGGGAAACCTTAAACTGGGTGGGCATTAGTTTTAATATTATCCTTTAAACTACACATTCATTATATATGCTCTTGTCATATTTCAAGAGAGAGAGACAGACACAAATGATTTCTCTCTAAAGAGCTTTGAAAGAATGTGCTTTAGACAGGGCGCCTGAGTGGCTCAGTCAGTTAAGCATCTGCTCAGGTCATGTTCCCAGGGTCCTGGGATCAAGTTCCATATCAGGCTCCTTGCTCAGTGGGGAGCCTGCTTCTCCCTTTGCTGCAGCTCCCTCTACTTGTGCTCTCCTTCTCTCTCTGTCAAATAAATAAAAATCTTTAAAAAAAACCCAAAAAACAAAAAACAAAGAATGTGCTTTAGGAAGAAAGAAAATGATTCTAGAAAGGTAGATTTGAGCAAAGAAAGGGGATAAACTATGCAAAAAGCCAGGCAAAAATTCAAAGTATAAACAAAATAAAATAAAAAATTCAAGATAGACCCCAAAATACTGGACATTACATATAACTTGTGTAGGTCATTATATTTAAAGTAACTTAAAATAATTGTGTTGTTCAGGAGGCAGGTGAATATACTGATATTTATTTTAGACTATTATTTTGTTAAACAGTGATATTAAATTTTCCAGGGTATTTTTTTAAGGTTTGTTTCTTTGAGAGAGAGAGAGAGAGAGAGCAGGGGGAGGGGCAGAGGAATAGAGAGTCCCAAGCAGACTCTAGTGCAGAGCCCAAGGCAGGGCTCATTCCTAGGACCCTGAGATCACTGAAGTCAAGAGTTGGATGCCCAATCTATTGAGCCACCCAGGTACCCCCAGGGTATTTTCTAGAAGAAATGAATATTAATTATTTTTTAGTAGAGAGAAAAAGTTAGGATTCAGTGAAAACCAACTCCAAACAAAATAAGAAAGGAGAACAGAAAGCTATACTTCTAAAAATAGGTCAAGTAGAAAGAGCAAAATGAAATGGAATAAATGAGTTCGAATATATCAGGAATGGCAGTAAAGGTAATGAGCTAACTCTGCAAGCAATCAACAAATATGATCAGACTATACACATTTTAAAAGATTACTAAATTTTTAAAGGAAATGTTCCAGTTGGTCACATCTGACTTTGCTTGAGACAAAGAAAAGAAATACAGAATTTGAAATCCTAGAAAAAAAGGTGTGGTAAAGTCAGAGCCTGCAAATTATTTTCTATTAAGACATTGGCTAAAGTTTGAACTAGAAAATTTAAAACAATTTGTCCCAACCTCAGTGTTTTATGCTGTGTGATGTGACTTCTATGAAACTCAAATATTCAGATAGCTCCAAGTTGACCCATTTGAGATAAACATGTTAGTGTGGCTCATATTTGTTTATTTATTCACCCATAGTGAATTTGCTTATTCATTCCCCCTACAAGTGGTCCTGCCACACAAAGCCAGTGTGTATAGTCAATGACGTCAATATCAGTAATAAGCTCCTGGGTGGCTCAGTCTGTTAAGTGACCAACTCCTGATTTCAGCTCAGGTCATGATCTCAGGATTCTGAGATTGAGCCCCACCCAGCATGGAGCCTGCCTAAGATTCTCTCTCTCCCTCTATCCCTCCTGCCAATGCTCCCGCGCATGCGTGCTCTCTCTCTTAAATAAATAATTCTTTAAAAATATATATATATGAAAAAAATATATATCAGTCCAATAACACACAACTAACACAGGAATTAAGCCAAACAGTTACTCATATTTAATTATTTAATTTAAAAAAAGAAGACAAAGAGAAGGACTTTAGGAAAAAGTATGTCCTGACTGACCACAAAGAGTAACAAACACAGGAGATTGAGGGGCACATGGGATAAGGAAATGCAGGAGCTCAGGGAAGAGAAAGGAAGGGAAATGAAGAAATGATTAAAGGATCAAGGGAAGAGGAACAGCACCTCAGTGGCCCAGGTGGAGCACTGGTTCGATTGGGTTAGAGTGAAGGTGTCAAGGTCTGGCAAAGCTGGTAACATCACTCTGAGCAGAAAAACAGAGTATCGAGCAATGGCCTCTGTGTTATAAAAAGCCATCCTTCTCTTTGGAGATTCGCATAGAGAGTGGGCTGTGTGTCTAACAAACTGTTGAATTCATGTTACCTAGAATTAGACGGGAATACTTAGATGGAGTGTGTGTTTTATAAATAGATGTGTGATTACATTAAGGAATAGAAAATAATTTTCTGGACAGTGCTGATAAGAACCTCTTCATTCTCCATTCAATTACCAGGACAAACCAGAGAGTTCAGGTCCTTATGATCAAGGCATGAATGAACGACAAATAACTGCACTTAAAAAGCATTTGCTCTTATCTAGAAAAGAGCAAATAATTCTTCTCTATTATCACTCGTTCCCCGTTGGTAGAAGGTCAGGTTCATAGACTCCCAGGGATTCATCAAAGATCTTTTGTGAGTTCCGATTGATAATTGCTAGCTGGATGAATGAGTTAAGTAAAGTCTCACACTTTTATCGTTGGGTACTAAAGATCTCAGGCTTCTTTGCTGCAGCTATTCCAAATCCTCGTCTTTTTTGATGATTTAATACAAAGTTGGGAAGTGTAGAGAACTGGATTGTTAGCCAGTGAATGTCCTGTAGAGGCACTTTGAATGTCTCAGGTCTATCCCATCAGAGGACCCTTCCTCTGTGGTAGTGATTACTTAGTTACTCTCTGGCTGTCCCTAAATGCATTGGAGTAGAAGAGTTTGAAAATTCCTGCAAAAGTCACTTCAGCTCACAGTGATAACCACAGCCTTTCCACAGGGCAATAAGACTAAGGTGGTCATACACGATATTTAATTGAGGCAGTGTCAACACACGTGGTTCCTGAAACATCATCTCTGATCAACAGCAGCAGCATCACCTGGGAACTCCTCAGAAATGCACGTTCCTGGGCCCCACAGCCAGCCTATTCATTCAGAATCTCTGGGAATGGGGTTTAGAGATTTCTGTTCAGTGAGCCCTGCACGTGATTCCGAAGCATGCTAACTTTTGAGGGACTCCAATCTACAAAGACCAATCCATTTTAACTGTTTTAACTGAACTGACCTGCCAAGTTAGCAGGGCAAAAATAGCATTTGCATATCAAAAAGTCCTGAATTATTGAAAAGTGTACTAACTGTAAAGTAAGTTTCTCAGGGAACCGAATTCTCTTCTAAGGACTCGCATCCCGGAATTGGAGACAGAGCCCAAGACCATTGGGAAAAAATAAAAACTAAAAATAAATAAAGAATAAACACTGATGCCATGTCCCACTTCCAGAAATTCTGAAGTAATTGGCTCGGTGTACTGCCCAGTCATCAGTCATCCAATAGATTTGAATGTGCAGCTGTGATGGGCTACTTGCCTAAGATGGCCACAAATGACACCCTACCTAGTAGCCATACCCTTCTGCAACATGTCTTTGTCATTCCTCCCATTAAGAGGATTCTGTTTCTCCAGTCCTTTGAATATGACCTTGGGACAGGTAGCAAACATGACATAAGCAGAGACTTGGAAAGTGTTAATGCATTGGGATTTATTCATTTGTTGCTTTTGGAAGCTGAAACGCCATGTAAAGCAGTTTAGAGGATGAACTGATGAGCGACCATGTAGAGAGAGGCCCCAGCTGACCTGGCTTTAACAACCGTGATCATCAAAAATACAGCCAGTCCCACCCCACTTGCTAAAAAAGCATGAGCAGGCCCAACCAAGATAAGCCAAACCTAAACCAAGAACCGACCTGCCATACAGTGGACTGGATGAATAGTGGTTGTTTTAAGCCACTAAGTTTTAGGGAAGTTTGTTAAGCAATCATGGGCAGATAGAGGATAATGCTTCCAGTCACTAAAATGGTGACTCCTGAAAGAAGAATCATCAAGCCAAGGAGATCATTCCAGACACCTGTAGCTTTGTGATTGCCTGGCTCAGCTCATCAGAAAGCTCTGAATTTTCTTCTTCTCTTTTCAGATAAGAATGCCCAGTTCCCAGAGCTTGATTCCAAGACCTTGATTCACTTAGCTACCATTAAAGGGAGAAGGAGAACCAGACCATGAAAGCATAAAGAGTTTGGAGAACTTCAAAGAAGGTATAACACAGATTTGAGTCCAAATCATGTTTTTAATGAAGAACATTGACTAGAATATTTATTGTTAAGCATCTGAGACAAAGCTTGGTTTCCAGATTACATCCATCCCAGATTAAGGAAAGTTTATGAGATTTGTATATTAAATCATCACAAAAAATTTTTCAGTATATGGAAGAAGATGGATTTCTTTTTTTAAAAAGGAGATGAGTAGAAAATAAATAATGATTGAACATCATTCCTTGTCTATAACATATAATAGTTCTAATACCCTTCTGCCACTTGGCATAAAATAAGCTAAAATGCTATTTTTAACAGGGGGGTATGGGATTGGGGAGGTAGATTTACTTTGATTAACATCTTATCCTTATGTGACTAACATCTTGTCCTTAGTTATCTTTCTCTACTCATTTGGCTTTACTCCCCTCCCACTTCAAATTTTATTGTCTTGTTGCTGTTTCTATTTGTTGCTTTGGTCGCCTTAGCCTTTACCAAACTCCTTTTTATTTTCAGGTTTTATCTTGGGTTTCACTATTTCAAAAGTCCATACTAGACCGTGTTAGTGGTCCCTCTTCTATTTATATCCTTCCTGTATTTACCTTCATGATAATTCTTTTCACCTCTACTAAGGAGACTCTAGAATACGAGCAGATTCAGAGTAGGAGTGTCTAATCCACTACTGTACATTGAACGTTAGGAAAGCATCTGACCGCAAGAATAGCTCTTGACTAGCAGAGCCTTCATAAACAAAGGTTTATTCCCTGCCCTCTCAGAATCAAAAGGAACCTGGAGGAAATCACTTGGTGACTTTGATTCATATCATTTAATTTTCAGTAGGAATTCTGACTCTTTCTGTCTTCCTGCTTTAACATGCTTACCTCATGAGTAATTTCATTTCACCCTTATTATTATTATTTTCATGGGTGCAAGATGGCTGCTGTGCTTCCAGACATCACATCTACAATTCAGTCAGGAAGAGGAAAAAGGAAATACTAGCCACTAGATTTAAACTTTTTTTTTCCATGAAAGCAAAAGTCTTTCCAGAAGTTCCCCAGCAAAATTCTATTTAGGTCTCATAATTTAGCAATGTGAGTTATGGATATCCTTTGTGGCAAGAGTTCAGGGTAGCAGAGTGCTTGCTATGTGTGCTGTATGTGTAGTTGTTGGATGCCTATGTAAGAGGACTGCATTTCCCATTAAAAAAAAGGATAATTCTGAACTGTCCCCTTTAAGAGTCCTTGATTCTCACATTATGAACATAGCAGTTACTTAGAAGATTGTCAGACCTGACTCATTTGTGGTAATCCTAACAAAGTCCATGAATTCATGAGTTTAACTTTTTATGGGACATGGGGTCAGCCGTGTAAGAGGTATGAATTATGGAATCCAGTCATTCTGTTGTCTAATTAAGGGACTATGTATAAAGCTTGGACCTGAGAACGTTATCTCAACTCTAGGAGAACTTCTAAGAAAAATTCATGTGGGGATTTAAGGAAGATCATGCTTAGCCCCCACCTCTTTGTCTGGCCAAATTTGGAGCCAACTGATAGATGCAGACATCAGTCAGATAGAAATCAAAATATACCTTTATGAATTTAAAAAAAATGCTACTTTGAGAAAGTGCCTTCTATCTGCTGTTGAGTGTAGCTTTTTTTTTTTTTAAAGATTTTATTTATTTATTTGATAGACAGAGATCACAAGTAGGCAGAGAGGCAGGCAGAGAGAGGAGGAAGCAGGCTCCCCGCTGAGCAGAGAGCCCGATGTGGGGCTCGATCCCAGGACCCTGAGATCATGACCTGAGCCGAAGGCTGTGGCTTAACCCACTGAGCCACCCAGGCACCCCGAGTGTAGCTTTTTTGAGGAACTTACATATGAATTACAGGTTCCTGTAGAAGCACCAGCCTCCCCCACAGAGGCATGCTCTTAACAAATGTACATTATGGAAGAGATGAGAATGAATACTCTTTGCTGGTAGGACTTGAGCCTTGGAGCTGAGTCTTTGCTCCTGCTCAGAGGGGAAATTGGTGAGAAGGTGGAGACAGGCCAGAGTGTTACTCTAGTAGAAATACTCACCTCCCCAGTAGACCGTAATATGAAAGCGCTCTCTTACCCCCTTGTCTAGGTACACAAATCAGCTGGTTTTTCTAACATCTGCTGCTAAATTAGCCAAGTGTAAGGGACTAGTACCTTAGGGGACTCCATGGTAACAAGGTTAGAGACCTCTGTGGCAGATGGAATATATTTGTCCAGAGAGAGTGTTTGCTAGTGGCACCTTACAAAAAGTAAATAATTGATAATGGTGGTGATGATGGAAATATTAGTGACGATTCTACCTTGGAAGTTATTCCGGAAATGAGGAGAGATGGATTTTATTTTGAATGAAAATGGAAAATAGAAACCAGAAGTGTTAAGGGATATAAATTAAGAGAAAAATAAACAACGTGAGAGGATATGATGAAAAAATTATTGACCATGACGATGCAGTGCTGACCTCTGCTTACAGCAGTGTTGCTCAACTTTTTTTTTTTTTAATTGCTTTCCCTAAGGAGACCCTTTAGGCTTTTCTAAAAAGATAAATCTCACCTCCCATCCCCATGAAAATTATAATAAAAACAGATAGACTATATATCTGTTTGTGTATTACAGCTTTCTGTAGGACAAGTCATTGTAACATCTAAGACTTTTTTCACCACCCACCCCAAGAACCAATTGCCTTGCTTGGGGGCGATCCTGCCCAAATTGAGAATTCATGGCTTAGAATAATAACCCATATTCCACTCTATATTCTGGGCCCATTCCTTCAGAACTTTTGCATTCCTTGCAATACATGGAATGTATTTTCTTCCAGGCAGAAATGGAGAGCTGTTTGAGTGACATTACAAGATATTTTTTAAATAATCCACTGTTATCTATCAATATATGAATAACCAGACAGGCTTTATGTTTAATGATATTCTGCCAACTGACATTGCTTTAGCAATTGACACTTTTCATCTTTTCCCTATGTACAGAAGTACCTCATCCCTCATCAGGCAGACAAGCAGTTTTGAAACTTTGGGAAAGGAAAAAAAAGAAGGTTAGCGTTTCATTTGGAAGCCAAATTCCAAACTCACCCTCCTCTGAAACCAACTGTGCTGTTGGTGGAAATGGTAGTTGTTTGTCTATGTCAAACCTAGGCTACCAGCTCCTAAAAGAAGGCATGATATCCATTCATTACTGCTGCATAAGAATCTACCTCAAAATTCAGTATCTTTTTTTTTTTTTAAGATTTATTTGTTTATTTTAGAGAGAGGGAACATGAGCAGGAGGGGCAAAGGGAGAGAGAATCGAAGCAGACTCACTGCTGAGCGTGGAGCCCGATGTGGAGCCTGATGTGGGGCTCGATCTCATGACCCTGAGATCATATCTGAGCTGAAACCAAGAGTCGGTGGCTCAACCAACTGCGCCACCCAGGCACCCCAAATTCTGTGTCTTAAGATAATAAAAATTTATGATCTTATCTCTCCAGGTCAGTGGGTGTACTTGTAGCTTTGGTGGGACACTCTCATGCTTCTATAGGCAGCTGCAGATTAAGAAGGCAGTTGTGTTGATCTTGGCTAGGATGGTTCACGAATTTGGGGGCTGCGTGGCTGCAGGCTGGGGTGGGATGGCCTCAGTGGGTAAAAGGAGACCATCTTCCATGTGGTCTCTCTGACAGTAAGTTGGCCCGGAACAGTGTACACATTGGTGGTGGGGGTCCATGAGAGAGACCACACAGCAATAAATCAATCAAGTAGTTCTTCTGATCATAATATTAGCAAACAGCAAATTATAGGTAAACAAAACAAATGGAACAGTCCTGCGAGTATTGATTTCTCTGTGAAAAAGAGAAAGACAGTGGCATGGTAGATAGGGCATCGTATGAAGCAACAGAGACAGGATTTCTCGTGTTAACTTTTCTAGGATATAACTTTGAAAAAATAACTCGTACTCTCTCAGTCTCAGTTTCTCCACCTGTCAAGTAGAAATGATATTTTTTCTTTCCATTTCCTAAGTTTGTTGTGATGAGCAAATGAGCTGGTTTTAAATTATGAAGCTTTATGTAGATAGGATATATGGTCCCTTCCTCCTAGATACTTGTTATCCAAACTCCTTTTCCTAATTATTATGAAAGAATGAGCAGGGATTTTCTGTTACCTGAATAAAGGATAGAAGAAACCACTCTCCGGGAAGACGGAGAACACTTAGCTTTAACTTGTGGCTTTGTCAGTGAAAAGTCAAGTGACCTTGGGAAACCTACATGATCTTGGGAAATCCATGTGCGCTCTAGCCCTTACATTTTTCCAAGGTAAAATCACTGAGCTAGAGAGGAATTCCTAAGATTTCTTCTATCACTCAGATTCTAAATAAATTGGCCTTTTTTTTTTTACAAGTTTAAAATTTACTATTTATGTTGGTAAAGTTAAAAAAAGAATTATAAGTGACCCACACATTCTGGTGGATTAAGGGAAGACAAGGAATTGTCTCAACTGGGAATGAACCTTTGGAGAGAGAGGCGGGAGGGGTGGGCAAGGCCGGGGAGTGGGGGCGGGGAACAGCATTGAGAAGGACTGTAAGGAGGGAGAGAACTGAAGAGCAAGGATGACAAGAAATCAACACAGGATTAGCAGCTTTACCCACAGGTACTAAATTGGAGTTCTGCCAGTGAGCTTCCAGAAGGGTTTTGTGAAGCCAATAGTGTGCCTTTTTTTTTTTTTTTTTTTTTTTAGTGCAATGCCTTTAGTTAGGGCAAACATTCTCCAACTGGCCATCTCCAACTGGCCACAGTACCTAACTCCCAACCCAAATCACACGTTCATGTTAGCTGTTTGGCCTCTTTTAGGAATCCAGGTTTGCAATCCAGCCAGGCCCCTCCCCACCCACCCCTAGATGACTTGGGCTATAGACTCCCAACAGCCTCAGGCATATACCGGATGAGCAAATTACTTAATTCCTCTCTGTTTCTACTGCCTCTAAATTATAAGCAGTAGCATCTAACTTCGGGGGAGGGCCGGGGAGGGGTTTGTAAGAATGAACGGGGTTAGCAGGTCAGAAGTGCCTAGCCGAGCGGCTGGCACATAGAAGGTACAATCCATCTTGGTTCTGTTTCAGCTTTTCTTCGTATTTGAGCACTCTTCTCTTCTGCCTCTGCCTCCAGGGGCTCACACTTCGGGGACCCTGGAACTCAGCTCCTCCTCCTTAGAAAGGCTGTTGCCTCCTGCAGGATTAAAATTAGCCTCTGCCTCCAACCCCACCCGCTGCATTGTTCACGGCGAGGTCCACGCTGCAGTGACAAGTGGAGAAAGAGGGGGCTCTCTTTTCTGGACGTGGGGCTTCTAGAATGATTTCAATATCTGGGGACAAAAGTTCCATTATGAAAGCGGTATTCTGATGGCCAATCATTAGAGAACAAAAAGTGATTTGAAAAACATTTCTGCTTAAGGAGATAAAGATGTCCAGCAGCTGCACCCACGTCCCCACAATATCAAGGGAAGTTATTTTAATTACTTTCTTCTTTCTTCTTTCAGCTGAAATTGCTTGATATAGCCAATGCCGACATATAAATGCAAAAGCACCTAGGGTTTTTGTTTTTAAGTGGTGATTTTCCTCAATAATCCTGCACTCAATGCCGGTTGAATTGTTTCATTTATCTCCTGATGGAGCTGCTCTTTATGTAAAGTTAATGGTGTGAAGTGCATTAAGGAACTACGACTTGGATTTCTTTAAACAGTTTTCAGAACAATCTAGGATAGATGGCTGTAAAACCATTAATGAGACTCCTTTTAATTTTTGGTTTAACGGTTTCTCGCTCCTCTCTACATGGGACTCTTCTCAGTAATTGATTACGTGATTCTCATTCCACTTTATGGCTGTGAAATTTATGCTTGTTCACACCATTTGGAAACCACGTTTGTCTCTGTCATTTCCGCTTTATCATTTAAGATGGGTATGTGCGCTCTTCTTAAAGAGGAAAACTGAAGGTCATTACCATGGGAGATGCTGGTGCACACCCGAGTGGCCTTGGAAGGACAAACTGACACTGACACCCTCATGGGCTAGCGCCTTGCCACCCAGCTTTGCAATTCCAGCATGCAACTCCGCCTCGAAGTACTAAGAAAGTGAGAAATGGCCCTCTTGCACAGGGGGCCACGATGTTCCTCACTGAGCATGAACAATGCTTACAGAAAATAAACAGGACAGACATGATGCCACTTGCCACCTACAACAAACAATGAACCACGGCCCCCTCCTGACTACCAACAATACATCTTGCCCTGCTTTAACCTTCCCACCTCCTGGAGAAAAATCATTCAGGTACTCAAGCTCGGCCAACATCCGCCCAAAACTGGCTATTTCCTTATACCCGCCCCAGAGCCCTATCAGGCTCTGTTCTCAGTATGGAGTCTGCTTGGGATTCTCTCTCCCTGTCCCTCTGCCTCATTCTCTCTCTCTCAAATGAATACATACAATCTTTAAAAATTTGATTAAAGTTTTTTAATATTAAAAAAGTTTTAAATATGTACTGTGGGGTGACCCCACCGGGCAGGAGGCCGTGGTGTGGGAGGTGGAAGGATTCACCCGAGGCAGAACAAAGGAGATAGAAGTTAACCAAATACCTGCTAGGGGTCGGGGGGAAGGACAGCAAAGGAGAGACTGTCTGCCAGGAGGCAGTGGTGGGAGGCTACAGTTAAGGGGAGAAGGAGAAGGTGAGGAGGTATGGGAATGTACGGAAGTTCCCTTTTTTGGTACCTGTGCCCACTTGTAAGCCCATTGGTCAGTTATGCGTATGGATGTTTTGAGGTGGGTCACCTAGTGAGCCTGTTGTACTCAGTCTGGTGGTCACTGTGGGGACTTCTACCTCACTCAGGTCTTCATTGCTTAAGCCTGTTGCCTAAAACCGGCCTCTGCATGTACTAAAAAAATAAGAATTAGTATAATAACCCCTAGGTACCTATCCCCCAGTTTTTTTAACAAATACCAGCTCATGACAGATCTGGTTGCATCCCTCATCCCAACCCCACCATCTTATTTTGAAGCCAAGCTCAGAAAGACCATCTATTATGTCCTTTTAGTCGTAAGTATAACCATAGGTATCTCTAAAAGATAAGGACTTTGGCTAATATGTCGCATTTAAAAAGTAATCATAGTTTATGTCTTCTAATACTCCATCAGTGTCTGACTCTGTCAGTGCTTCCTAGCTTTGTTTAAATCGGGATCTAGGTAAGGTTTGTACATTGTCTTTGGTCAACAGAATCTACTCCTTGACTTTTTTTAATCCTTGACATTTTAAATTGAATAAACCAGGTTTTTTGTCCTGTTTGGTTTCCCGCAGTCTCTACTCTGATGGTCCGTATCGACTAGGTTTGTTGAACACGCTCCTCTGTTCCCTGTATTTCCTATGAATTGGTACTAGATCTAAAGTCAAAATAAAAATAGGTTTAAGTTTTTTAAAAGACTACTTCACAGGGGCGGTGGTACTTCCAAGAGTAAGCATACTTTTCTTTTCTTTTCTTTTTTTTTTAAGATTTATTCATTTATTTGACAGAATTTATTTGACAGACAGAGATCACAAGTAGGCACAGAGGCAGGCAGAGAGAGAGAGGGGGAAGCAGGCTCTCTGTGTGGGGCTCGATCCCTGGACCCTGGGATCAAGACCTGAGCCGAAGGCAGAGGCTTTAACCCACTGAGCCACCCAGGCGCCCCAATACTTTGCTTTACTTTATGATGGCAGCAAGTCTTGATGATCATTGCCTAGATCCGTATATCTGTCATTTTTAGGGATTACAGAATGGCAGCATTCTGATTCTATTATTTCTTCTTTAGCTGTTAGATAGAGTACGTTAGTGGGAATACATCTAAAAAGAGAAACTTCCTGGGTTGCCTGTGCCTGAGTGGCTCAGTGGGTTAAGCATCTGCCTTCAGCTTAGGTCATGATCTCCGGGCCCTGGGATAAAGCTCTGAGTGTGGCTCCCTGCTCAGCAGTTTGCTTCTCCATCTCCCTCTGCCCCTCCTCCCCCCACCCCATGGTTTATGCTCTCTCCCGCTCTCCCAAATAAATGAATTAAGTAAAAAATAAAAATTAAAAATAGGGGCGCCTGGGTGGCTCAATGAGTTAAAGCCTCTGCTTTCAGCTCGGGTCATGATCTCAGGGTTCTGGGATTGAGCCCCACATGGGGCTCTCTGCTCAGCGGGGAGTCTGCTTCCCTTCCTCTCTCTCTGCCTGCCTCTCTCCTTACTTGTGATCTCTGTCTGTCAAATAAATAAATTTTAAAAAAAATTAAAAATAAATAAAAATTTATTTTAAAAAATATTTTATTTATTTATTTGAAAGACAGAGATCACAAGTAGGCAGAGGGGCGGGGGTGGGTGCAGAAGCAGGCTCCGCACTGAGCAGAGAGCCCAATGTGGGGCTCAATCCCAGGACCCTGAGATCATGACCCAAGCCGAAGGCAGAGGCTTTAACCCACTGAGCCACGTAGGTGCCCCTAAAAATCAATAAAAATTTTGGGGCACCTGGATGGCTCAGGGGGTTAAAGCCTCTGCCTTCATCTCGGGTCATGATCCTAGGGTCCTGGGATCGAGCCCCGCATCGGGATCTCTGCTCAGCAGGGAGCCTGCTTCCTCCTCTCTCTGCCTGCCTCTCTGCCTACTTGTGATCTCTTTCTGTCAAATGCATAAAAAATCCTTAAAAAAAATTTTTTTTAAAAAAGCAAAAATCAATAAAAATTTTAAAAAGAAACTTATTTCCTTTAATCAACTGTTTGGTGGCCCTAAAATAGAGTTCATATAACTTGTTTTCAGAATAATAATTTGTTCCCTAACATCCTCCAAAGGTGACCCAAGAGGTGGTTTTTATTCTGTTGTTATTTGGTTTTAGAGTTTGAACTAACTGATGTGTTTTGATCCATTACAGTTATTAATGTTATTAGCGGTCTGAATTTCCCGTTTTTGGTCAGTGACTCTTGAGTTCACTCCTGAGAACTTTTGACTTGCATTTAGTAGCTTTGATAATTTCCTTGTTCCAGGCACATCAAGGACATTTCCTGCCCTTGACCCAGAATCAGCTTTTCCTGGTCCCTTAAATGCAAAGGCATTTAGAGATAAGATTCTGGTACAAGATGGGTTCATGTTACTGAGTTTGTTGCCATATCCAGACCTTTACAGTGGAGAGACCTAGGAAACATGTTTGTGCACATATGTGTGCGTCTATTTTTTTTAAAAGAAACTATGTCATAATTTCATAATGAAACTTCTAACTCAAATTCAGAACTAAAGACTTCTTTTTTTTGAGAGAGAGAGAGAGAGACAGTGAGAGAGAACATGAGAGACGAGAAAGTCAGAGGGAGAAGCAGACTCCCCATGGAGCCTGATGGGGGACTCGAGGACCATGACCCCAGCCAAAGATAGTCACTCAACCAACTGAGCCACCCAGGTGCCTCAGGACTAAAGACTTTTTGATCTTACTGGATTTGTATTCCTATACCCTTTCATTCTACCTAAAAATGCTGATTCTCAATGAAATTCAACAAAACTATCTATTGCTTCATTTTACTGTCCACAAATAGACTCAGAATGACAATATCCACACCACCAGCAATATATGATGGCTGAGAATAATTTATTAGTTTTGTTTTTGTCCATAGGGTACGGCCCATCAGGAAGATCCTATCAAATTCCTGTGTTTTAAAGTCACTTCAAATAGGGTAGTATGTGATCAGATAAATTTATAATCAGATTTATTTGTTTCATTTTGCTTTTGCTTTTTAGGAAGTGGCCTTTAAAGTTTTAGTTTTCTTTCATAATTACATAAAATATTGACAAGTTTCCAAATCGGCATGCAATAAATGCAGAAAAATCGACTTCTGCTCTAGTCTCTTCTACCCTGTTCCTCTTTCTCTCTGTAAGACACTAGTTTTCGGGCACCTGGGTGGCTCAGTGGGTTAAGAATCTGCCTTCAGCTCAGGTTCTGATCCCAGGGTTCTGGGATTGAGCCCCATGGACAGTCAGACTCCCAGCTCAGCAAAGGGATCTGCTTCTCCCTCTCCCTCCTCTTGCTTGTGCATTCTCTCTCTCACACATAAACAAAATCTTAAAAAAAAATTTAAAACTAAAAAATTAAATATTTAAGCAAGACACTAATTTTTAAGCTATACAGTTCATCTTCCAGGTTTTTTCATAAAAAAAACTTTTTAGATAAGTTTAGAGAAGATAAGAATGGATAAGATAAGAATCTTTTTTTTTTTTAAAGATTTTATTTATTTATTTGACAGACAGAGATCACAAGTAGACAGAGAGGCAGGCAGAGAGAGAGAGGGAGAAGCAAGCTCCCTGCCAAGCAGAGAGCCTGATGTGGGGCTCGATCCCAGGACCCATAACCAGAGCCGAAGGCAGAGGCTTTAACCCATTGAGCCACCCAGGTGCCCCAGATAAGAATCTTAAATAGATTCTTAGATAAGAAGTAGCGTACTGTTCTCTACCGTGCTTTTCCCCACTCATCCCAGAGATTCTTCCTGAAGAGTATAGAGCCAATCTTCCCTTGCTTCCTAGGGCTGCACAGTACTCTTGTAGAAGTACATGTTCCCCATCAATGGGCATGTATTGTCTCCAATGATGCTTTTACAGAGCATGCTACATCACCCGGAGGAAAATGGGGCCTTCCAGGGAGGTAAGTATTGACATAGCCTAAATCTTATTAATGGGCTGTAAGTGGATATGGCACATTCAACTTTGGGTCATAGATTTAAGGGGACGGATCTGTTCCTCTGTCCTCCTCCTCCCCTTTCTGCTGGCTGGATGAGTTTGGTTTTAGAATGGGCGTGGCAGTGAGTCTAGGCAGAGTAGAACAGTAAGAGAGGACACTGGTTCCTCCTACCATGCATGGAGCATCCTACCTAGAAAAGAGCCTCCACACCCAGTTCAGATTTTTACATGAGAGAAAAATTAATGAGTATCTTCTTTAAGCCAGTGCTGTTTTTTGGTCTCTACTACACATGGCTAAAACTACGTTCTAAGGAGTGCCTTTAACTTACAGGGTTGTTGTAAGTACCAAATAAAATGGTACAGGTAGGCTGCCTGGTAAAGGAAGGAAATGTCCTCAGGCCACCTCATCTGATTCAATGGTTTTCTCTCCTGCTCACCAGCTGACAATTCTAGATCTCAGTCATCAAGCTAAACCTTTCCAGATCTGTATATCCAGTTCCTTAGTAACACTTCTATCTCAGACACGAAGTATCCACAGCTGAACCTCTCTCCTCTCTTCCTTCTTTATTTGTGTCTATGGGGAACAGTTCCCATGGACTCAGTTGCCTAAGGCAATAACCTAAATCCACTCTTTATCTCTTTCACCTCCTCCGCGCAGTTATGTCGCATTATTCTTCTGAAAAGACTCATGTATCCATCCTCTCCTCTACTCTACTAAGCTTTCTCTTTTTTATCCATTGATTTAGTTCAGACCTGCAGCATTTCTCTCTTTGACCCTTGCAATGGGCACCTATGTAATGTCATTGCGTCCAGTCTCAACCTTTATCACAGTAAAGCGCTTGTCATTGTCGACATGACTGTTTTCCAACTAGATTGGAAGAGATTTGAGTACAGAAACATTGTTTTCCTTCTTTCCTTCTTTATATAACTAGTACTTGGTGGAGTCATTGGCACACAGTCACTACTCATTAATTAATATAAATCCAGAACACTTACTACCAGGTATCAGGCACAAGTCTGAGAATTTCATGTGTATTAACTTAATTCACCCTCACTATACCCTGTGAAGTAAGTACCATTATTATCCCCACTTTGCAGAAGAGGAAACTGAAACATACAGTGGTTATTTCATTACCAAACTTGTTCACTAGGAAGGGATGAAATGAAGAATGAATCCCAGGAATTTGTTGAATAAATGAAAAAGTAAATGGATAAAAGGATGAATGGACCAATGAAGAAAGATTATTCTCTATTATATGAATATCTAGCAAGTCTCTTCATCTGGGCTGATTTGCAAAACCTCCTCTTCCATAATGCCAGAGATGTATCTGGAGAAACCCATCGGGCCCCAAAATATGTCCTCTGTTTTCTCACTAGTGCTGGAGTTTTCTCCATCAGAAATGTTCTATCTTGAAGCTTTGTTCTCCTATGCCACCGTG
Source organism: Martes martes (assembly GCF_963455335.1). Classification (NCBI taxonomy): domain Eukaryota; kingdom Metazoa; phylum Chordata; class Mammalia; order Carnivora; family Mustelidae; genus Martes; species Martes martes. Next base: position 33,513,928 of record NC_137896.1, read on the forward strand.
GCACTTTGGAAGAGAAAACCTTCATTGTGGTTTGTCCTTTACTGGGGATGAGTGAAGACTATTTTAGGCGGGGTTGGGGGGAGGTAGGATTCTGGGGGTGGTGTTCTTCTGAGGTGGGTGAAAAAGAAGAAAGACTTTAGAACATAATGACCAGCAAAAATAGATGCTAACTTCCCCTATCTCTGGATTCTTTATGAGTTTTTATTGCTCAGTGTTTATTGGCTTTTATGTTTGTTTTGATTTCTTTTTAATAAAAAGGCTTGGATTGCCAGTACTGGAAATGAAAGGTGATAGCATGGAAATCTACTGTGTCCATAAACTCGTGAGGGATGGAGGAAATCTCCCAATGCCAGAATTTATGAGACTAGACAAGGCCTGGCTACCCACCAGGAACTTTTCATCCTCCTGCCTGGATGATAAATTACACCATCATTTTCAGGGACCATTTGCGATAGAAAAGCAAATTAACCCAGTAATTTTTAAATTATACCTCTGAGGTTTCATGAAGACACATCCAATCTGGTTATGTTTTGGTCCCGAGGCCCCAGCTTCCTGAGTCTCCTCCGATTGTACTAACTCAAGTTGTTATTTGATTCTGAAGGAAGTTCCATTATTTTTACAGGCTTGAAGCCTTGAAAGCTAGGAATTATGAGTGTCTTAACGACTTCTTAATTTTTCATGACTTTGTGCTCTACCTGTCCATATGGAGTTTCCTTAAATTCAAGTGATCCTAAAACTTGTATGCATTTTAAGGGTTTAGGATATTTCATTCTATAACCTACGCTATATTCATTCCATGTGGAAGAGAAATTACAACTTCCGTGATTCTTCTTCTATGCTGTTGAGAATGTAGTATTTGAATCAGTACTATATGGTTTTTTAACTAATGTTTCTTTTCAGCTTTATTCATGTATAGTTATGTGTAATTGACACGTAGAACTGTAAGATATTTAAAGTGTACCTCATGGTGATTTGATATACATAGGCATTATGAAAAGATGCCCCCCCCATCTAGTTAATTAACACATCCCTCACCCCACAGATTTACCTTCGGGGTGGGTAGGGAGGAAGAACATTAAACAATGTTCTCTCTTGCTTAGCAAAGTTCAATTATACAATACAGTGTTACAGAGGCAGTTACCATGTTTTACATTAGAGTCTCAGACCTTATTCATCTTATAACTCAAAGTTAGTACCATTTTACAAATCTCTCCCTATTTCTCCCCACCCCCCAGCCCCTGGTAACCACTTGTCTACTCTCTCTTTCTATGAATTTGACTTTATTCCCCCAGATTCCACATATAAGCGATGCCACACAGTATGTGTCATTCTGTCTTCCTTATTTCATTTAGCATGATGCCCCCAAATTTCCACCATATTGTCACAAATGGTGGAATCTCCTTCTTTCTCACAACAGTAATATTCTATTGTTTATGTATACCACATTTTTTTATCAATTCATCCACTGGTGGACACTTGGGTTGTGTTCCTGTTTTGGCTATTGTGAATAATGCAGCAGGGAACATGGGGTGCAGATACCTCTTCATTATCTTGTTTTCATTTCCTTTGGATATGTTCTTGGAAGGGAGACTGCTGGGTGATGTAATTTTTTTTTTGTTTGTTTGCTTTTTCAATTTTTTTTTTTGAGGAAACTCCATATTCATTAATGATTTTTAAAATATGAAAATGTGGGGCACCTGGGTGGCTCAGTGGGTTAAAGCCTCTGCCTTCAGCTCAGGTCATGATCCCAGAGTCCTGGGATTGAACCCCACATTAGGCTCTCTGCTCAGCTGGGAGCCTGCATCCTCCTCTCTCTCTCTCTCTCTCTCTCTGCCTGCCTTTCTGCCTACTTGTGATCTCTGTCTGTCAAACAAATAAATAAGATCTTAGAAAAAAATAAAATATGAAAATGCTAAAATATTCCTTGACTCCTCAGCTTTGCTAGGCATTCTTTCCATTCATCACTTACTCATGAGCCATCCCTTCATTCAAGTATGTCTCAGGTTCTGTACTGGGGGTACAGATAAATGGTGGACAAGAGAGACGCTGTTGAACCTCAGGCTTGGGTGCGTTTTGCAGAAAGGGTACAGGCAGGGGCAGCCCAAGTGTCTGAGAGGAAGTAAGGCATGTTCTGGAAAATACCTTGGCACCTTGTGACCCAACAAAGCCCAGGGGGTGCCATGGATTCTCTCTCTCCCCTTCCTCTTCTCTTTTCCTCTTATTTCTCTCTCTCTCTCCTGTCTTGTACTCTCCCATTCCCCACCCTACAAGTGCTTCCCTCCTCTCTGTGTTTCAGCATCATTTTACCTCTGGCCAGATACGCTGCCTCAGTGTGGCTACCTATAGCCCCACAGGCATATTCTCCAAGTTTGGCAACCCTAGCAGAAAGAAAGTGTCTTTTCCCCAGTGTTTGTGTGAGTTCCAGAAAGCATTCTAATGGGCCCTTCTTAAATCACATGTCAGTTTCTTAGACCCATCACTATTTTCAGTGCAATTGGCACTATCCATGGCCTGGCCTGAGCTACATTATTTTCCATATGAGAGTGGAGGTCAACTCCAGAGAACCACCTGGGATGCAGACCATCCATCACGAAGTTCACCATTGCCCTTACTCGCTTCTGAGTTACTCATCACAACTGGTAAGAACTTTACTGTGTCTTGGTTCTCTGTTAAATGCCAATTCTTCTCAACACTAATATCCATGAGCGTAGGACAATGGAAAATACTCTGATACTGATGCATACATAGAAATTTTTATCCTTATTCTGCTTGGATCCTATTTTTATATCCTTGTATCCCTGGTACCTGGCAAATAATAGATATTTAATACATATTTGTTGAATGAATGAATAATCAATACTATTGATTTACTCTATTCCTCAAGAATATCCCTAAATTTTCTGTTTTAATTCTGCCGGAAACTTCCTATCTTTTAGGACTAATTTACTAGGACAACAGCAGATAAAAGAAAGGGATGTAGATTCAGGCAGATGTGAGTTTGAATCTGAGTTCTGTCACTTCCTAGTTGAGTGTCTGATACTTCCACTGGACTAGTAGATAATGTCTGCTTTGCATTGTTAACTTGATTCTTAAATATGGGAACTATGTGGAGTTTATGGTTATGCCTGTGGTGGTTTTAAAACGTGACTGAAAATCCTTTTCACTCTTCTTTTCATGAGATGGAGACTAGTTATCCTTCCCTAGAGATGGGCTTGCCTCTGGGACTCCCTTCTAGTGAACAGAATATGGCAGAAGTGACCTGCATGATTTTCAGGGCTCTCTTGGGTCACACATCTTTGGGGCCTTGAACCACATCTAAGAAGTCTGGCTACCTCAAGCAGTCATGCTTAGAGAGATCACACCAAGAGAAAGAGACACAGAGCTCCACCTACTCCAGTCCTATTTGTATCCTTCTAGCCTGGGCACTGGGCATGTGAGTGAAGAATTTTTCAGGATAACTCTAGACATGGTGTCAGCCAGCTTGTCTAGCTAGCCACCATCTGGCTGCCACTGCATGAGAGGCTGTCATCAAGAACCACTCTGCTGAGCCCAGTCAACCCCAGAACCAGGAAAGATCATGGCAAAACAAAAACAAAAACAAAAAAACAAAACCCAAACACTTGTGGTTTGATAACACAAACTTTGAGTGGGTATAAGATAGAGCAATCTATAGATCATCAGAATAGTGATTGACACAGAAGGCGGTCAGTAAATGACAATTTTAAAGCATAAATCTCACACTTCACACCACTATCTCAGAACTTAGCATAATGTATAAAACGGATGAGGAAGATCATACTAGAATTAGTTGGGAGCAACCTGAAATTGTTGTAAATAAACTAGATTTGACTTAAAACTAGGCATATTTGATTTAAAATATAGTGGTGAGAAAATGTACCCTGGTGGTTAGTGCTCTCAGTTTTTTTTTTTTTTTTTGACAGACCAACCCCTTGGTTTCAAAACGACTATGTTATTACATAAGTGCAAGACCTTAGACAAACTGTTTGTCTTCTGTAATACTCCATTTTCCCATAAAACAGGAATTCTGAAAGTACATCTGTAATAAGCATAAAATTGGAAAATTCACATTGATGCAGTGCATGACTTGAGAAATCGTGCCTGATAAATGTTAGCTATTATGACTCTGGGAATCTACAACCAAGCAAAAGAAAGCTATTGGACTTCTGAATCATGAGACCAGTTCACAAAGAAGACATTAATTTAAATCAGAGAGCCTTACATGGAGACCACAGTCCACAAAGAAAATGCGTCCTTGATAGAATGGCCTGCAGATGCCCAAGTTTTCTGAAGGTCATAATTAACATCCTATAGCATATTTTCATTATCCTTTTTATTAGATAATATTGTTGTTGCCCAAGCTGGTGCTCCCATTGTATCTCATTCTTCTGGCAACAGCTCTTCTTCTTGCACTTCCTAAGGTCTTTGAGAATTACATTAAAAGGGGGAGGAGCAAGATGACGGAGGTGTAGGAGACATAAATATCACTGGGTCCCAGGAGTTTAGCTAGATAGTTATCAAACCATTCTGAGCATCTTCAAACTCAACAGGAGATTGAAGAGAAGAAAAGCAGCAATTCTAGGAACAGAAAAGTGACCACTTTCTGGAATGTACGATGAGTGGAGAAGTGAATCTGAGGTGACAGGTGTTAAGATAGACCATGGGGGGAGGGGCCAGCGCCTAGCAAGCATTGGAGCAGTGGAGCACAAAATCGGAACTTTTAGAAGTCTGCTCCACTGAGGGACGTCACTCCAGAGGCGAAGCGGGGGATGAAACCCTTGCTGGGACAGTGTGGCCTCAGGACCCATGGAGTCATAGAAAGACATGGGGTGTCTGAGTGTGGCAAAGCTCCCAGGTACCAGAGCAGGGAAGCCAACTACAGAGACGGAGTCAAGGAGTGGGCTGTCAGCTTGGAGTTACCTTAAACCATGATTTGAGGCACAGTAGGGCCACTGTTCTTTGAGCAGGGACCCCACAAGTGGCAGATCCAGGGAGACTCACCTTCCTTCCCTGGGGAGTGGTGTGGGAGTGCTGCAGAAATCTTCTGGGTTTGGAGACTCCAAATGGGGCCATGTGCCAGAGACAGACATGCTCGATCACAGGCCAGGTGAACTTGGAGTGCAGCTGGAGACCAAGGAGATGGGACGGATTGACTGCTTTTCTCTGAGGGTGCACTGAGCAGTGGGGCCCCAAGCTCAAGCTCTCGGCTCCTCCAGGCTGGAGATTGGGAGGCCACCATTTTCATTGTCCTCCTCCAAAGCTCTATGGAAAGTGTTCAGGGAACAAAATCTCCTGAAAGCAAACCAGAGCAGATTGCTTAGCCTGGCCCCTGGCAAGGGCGGTGCAATTCCACCTTGGTCAAAAACATTTGAGAATCACTGTAACAGGCTTCTCCCCAGAAGATTAGCAAGAAATCCAGCCAAGACCAAGTTCACCGATCAAGAAGAACTGCAGAACTCCAGAGCTAGGGAAATGTAACACAGAATTCATGGCTTTTTCCCCCCATGATTCCTTAGTCTTTCAAAGTTAAATTTTTTTAATTTTATTTTTTCCTTATTCTACTTTTTAAAATTTTTTCTCTTTCCCATTTTAACCCTTTTTAACTACTTTATCTTATCAATACCTTTTTAAAAAAATTTTAAATTTTCATTATTATAGTCATATTCTATCCCTTCATTGTATTTAACCTTATTTTTTGTATACATATAGATTTTTCATTCTTTAAAATTTTGGGATAGTTTCTTCTAAAAGATCAAAATATACCCTAAATCTAGTGTGCAGCTTTGTTCTAATCTCCAGCCTGATCACATTTTTTCCTCTTTTACTTTTTTTTTCTTCTTTCAACCAACTTCTTATATTATCAATTCCTTTTTTGGAATCTTTTTAAATTTTCATCTTTACCATCATATTCCATCCCTTCATCATGTTTACATATATATTTTTTTTCTTTCTTTAAAATTTTGAGACATAGTTTCTTCTAACAGACCAAAATATACCCAAAATCAAGTGTGTGGCTCTGTTCTATTCACCAGTCAAATATATATATATATATATATATATATATATATATATATATTCTCCTCTCCCTCCCCCATTTCAAGTCTCTTCCGATTTGGTTAGAGTATATTTTTCTGGGGTCATTGCTATCTTTTTAGTATTTTATTCTCTTATTCATCTATTCTTATCTGGATAAAATGACAAGGCAGAAAAACTCACTTCAGCAAAAAAGAACAACAGGCAGTACTGACAACTAGGGACCTAGATACTAGAGAATAACTTTATGGAGAAATAAAATCCCTTTCTGGAGAAATAAAAGAACTAAAATCTAGCCAAGTTGAATTCAAAAAAGTTATTAATGAGGAGCAATCAAAAACGGAGGCTCTTACTGCTAGGATAAATGAGCAGAAGAGAGAATTAGTGATATAGAAGACCAAATGGTGGAGAATAAAGAAGCTGAGAAAAAGAGAGATAAACAACTACTAGACCACAAGGGGAGAATTCGAGAAATAAGTGATGCCATAAAACAAAACAATATTAGAATAATTGGAATCCCAGAAGAAGAAGAAAGACAGAGAAGGGCAGAAGGTATATTGGAGCAAATTATAGCAGAATTTGGCAAAGGGAACAAGCATCAAATTTGGTGAAGGGAGTAAGCATCAAAATCCATGAGGCACTGAGAACCTCCATCAAAAATCAATAAAAATGGATCAACACCCCACCATCTAATAAAGTCAAACTTAGAAGTCTCAGTGACAAAGAGAAAATCCTGAAAGCAGCTTGGGACAAGAGGTCCATAACATACAACATTAGAAATATTAGATTGGCAACAGACTTATCCACAGAGACCTGGCAGGCCAAAAAGGACTAGCATGATATATTCAGAGCACTAAACGAGAAAAATATGGAGCCAAACATACTATATCCAGCTAAGATGTCATTGAAAATAGAAAAGATAAAAAGCTTCCACTAGGACAAACAAAAACTAAAAGAATTTGCGAACACCAAACCAATCCTACAGGAAATATTGAAAGGAGTCCTCTGAGCAAAGAGAGAGCCTAAAAGTAACATAAACCAGAAAGCAACAGAGACAATATACACTAACAGTCACCTTACAGGCAATACAATGGCACTAAATTCATATCTTTCAGTAGTTACCCTGAATATAAATGGCCTAAATGCCTCAATCAAAAGACACAGCGTATGAGAATGGATTAAAAAACAAAAACAAAAACAAAAACCAAGATCCATCAATGTGCTGTCTGCAAGAAATTCATTTTAGACCCAAAGACACCTCCAGATTTAAAGTGAGGGGGTGGAAAACAATTTACCATGGTAATGGACATCAAAAGAAAGTTGGGGCAACAATCCTTATATTGGATAAATTAGATTTTAATCCAAAGGGTATAATAAGAGATGAGGAAGAACACTATATCATGCTTAAAGGGTCTGTCCAACAAGAAGACCTAACAATTTTAAATATCTATGCCCCTAACATGGGAGCAACCAATTATATAAACCAATTAATAACAAAATCAAAGAAACACATCAACAATAATACAGTAATAATAGAGGACTTTAACACCTCCCCTCACTGAAATGGACAGATCATCTAAGCAAAAGATCAACAAGGAAATAAAGGCTTTATATGAAACACTGGACCAGATGGACATCACAGATATATTCAGAACATTCCATCCCAAAGCAACAGAATACACATTCTTCTTTAGTGCACGTGGAACATTCTCCAGAATAGATCACATCCTGGGTCACAAATCAGATCTCAACCAGTACCAAAAGATTAAGATCATTCTGGCATATTTTCTGACCACACTGCTTTGAAACTAGAACTCAACCACAAGAGGAAAGTTGCAAAGAACTCAAATACATGGAGGCTAAAGAGCATTCTACTAAAGAATGAATGGGTCAACCAGAAAATTAAAGAAGAATTTTTTTAAAAATTTATGGAAACAAATGGAAATGAAAACACGACTGTTCAAAATCTTTGAGACACAGCAAAGGCAGTCCTGAGAAGAAAGTATATAGCAACACAAGCATTTATCAAGAAACAAGAAAAGTCTCAAGTACACATCCTGACCCTACACCTAAAGGAGCTGGAGAAAGAACAGCAAAGAAAGCCTAAGCCCAACAGGAGAAAAGAAATAATAAAGATCAGAGCAGAAATTAATGAACTAGAAACCAAAAGGACAGTAGAATAGATCAACGAAACTTGGAGCTGGTTCTTTGAAAGAATTAGTAAGATTGATAAATTCCTGGCCAGATTTATCAAAAAGAAAAGAGAAAGGACCAAAATTAATAAAATCATGAATGAAAGAGGAGAGATCACAACCAACACCAAAGAAATACAAACAATTATAAGAACATATTATGAGCAACTTTACACCAGCAAATTTGACAATCTGGAAGAAATGGATGCATTCCTAGAGACATATAAACTACCAAAAGTGAACCAGGAAGAAATAGAAAACCTGAACAGACCCACAACCAGTAAGGAGATTGAAGAAGTCATCAAAAATCTCTCAACAAGGGGAGCCTGGGTGGATCAGTGGGTTAAGCCTCTGCCTTCAGCTCGGGTCATGATCTCAGGGTCCTGGGATCGAGCCCCGCATTGGGATCTCTGCTCAGTGGGAAGCCTGCTTCTCCCTCTCTCTCTGCCTGCCTCTCTGCCTGCTTGTGATCTCTCTCTCTCTGTCAAATAAATAAATAAAGTCTTAAAAAAAAAAATCTCCCAACAAACAAGAGCCCAGGGCCAGATGGCTTCAGATGGGAATTCCACCAAACAACATTTAAAGAATTAATACCTATTCTCCTGAAACTGTACCAAAAAATAGAAATGGAAGGAAAACTTCCAAACTCATTTTATGAGGCCAGCATAATCTTGATCCCCAAACCAAAGATCCCATCAAAAAAGAGAATTACAGAGCAATATCCTAGATGAATATGGATGCCAAAATTCTCACCAAAATACTAGCCAATATGATCGAACAGTACATTAAAAGGATTATTCACCATGACCAAGTAGGAATTATTCCTGGGCTACAAGTTTCATCCAACATCTGCAAATCAATCGATGTGATACAATACATAAATAAAAGAAAGAACAAGAACCATATGAGTCTCTCAATAGATGCTGAAAAGGCATTTGACAAAGTACAGCATCCTTTCTAGATCAAAACTCTTCAAAGTGTAGGGATAGAGGGTACATACCTCAATATCATAAAAGCCATTTATGAAAAATGCACAGCAAATATCATTCTTGATGAGGAAAAACTGAAAGCTTTTCCTCCAAGGTCAGGACGATGGCAGGGCTGTCCACTATCACCACTGCTATTCAACATAGTACCAGAAGTCCTAGCCTCAGCAATCAGGCAACAAAAAGAAATTAAAGGCATCTGAATCAGCAAAGAAGAAGTCAAACTTTCACTCTTGGCAGATGATACAATACTTTATGTGGAAAACTCAAAAGAGTCCACTCCAAAACTGCTAGAACTCATACAGGAATTCAGTAAAGTGTCAGGATATAAAATCAATGCACAGAAATCAGTAGCATTTCTATACACCAACAAGACAGAAGAGAGGTTAAGGATTTGATCCCATTTACAATTGCAGCCAAAACCGCAAGACACCTAGGAATAAACCTAACCAAAGAGGCAAAGAATCTGTACTCAGAAAATAATAAAGTACTCATGAAAGAAATTGAGGAAGACACAAAGAAATGGAAAAACATTCCATGCTCATGGATTGGAAGAACAAATATTGTGAAAATGTCTGTGCTACCTAAAGCAATCTACACATTTAATGCAATCCCTATCAAAATACTATCAATTTTTTTGAAGAAATATAACAAATAATCCTAAAATTTATATGGAACCAGAAAAGACCCCAAATAGCCAGAAGAATATTGAAAAATAAAACCAAAGTTGGTGGCATCACAATTCCAGACTTCAAGCTCTATTACAAAGCTGTAATCACCAAGACAGTATGGTACTGGCACAAAAACAGATGCGTAGATCAATGGAACATAATATAGAACCCTCCATAATATGGACCCTCAACTCTATAGTAAACTAATCTTCGACAAAGCAGGAGAGAACGTCCAATGAAAAAAGACAGTCTCTTCTACAAGTGGTGTTGGGAAAATTGGACAACCACGTGTAGAAGAATGAAACTAGACTATTTCCTTACACCACACACAAAAGTACACTCCAAATGGATGAAAGACCTCAATGTGAGATGGGAATCCATCAAAATCCTTGAAGAGAACACAGAGAGCAGCCTCTTCAACCTCAGCCACAGCAACTCCTTTTTTTTTTTTATTTCTTTTCAGCGTAACAGTATTCATTGTTTTTGCACCACACCCAGTGTTCCATGCAATAAGTGCCCTCCTTAATACCCACCACTTGGCTCCCCCAACCTCCCACCCCCCGCCCCTTCAAAACCCTCAGGTTGTTTTTCAGAGTCCATAGTCTCTCATGGTTCACCTCCCCTTCCAATTTCCCTCAACTCCCTTCTCCTCTCCACCTCCCCATGTCCTCCATGTTATTTGTTATGCTCCACAAATAAGTGAAACCATATGATAATTGACTCTCTCTGTTTGACTTATTTCACTCAGCATAATCTCTTCCAGTCCCATCCATGTTGCTACAAAAGTTGGGTATTCTTCCTTTTTGATGGGGGCATAATACTCCATAGTGTATATGGACCACATCTTCCTTATCCATTTGTCTGTTGAAGGGCATCTTGGTTCTTTCCACAGTTTGGCGACTGAGCCACAGCAACTCCTTCCTAGAAATACCGCCAAAGGCAAGGGAAGCAGGGGAAAAAATGAACTATTGGGATTTCATCAAGAACAAAAGCTTTTGCACAGCAAAGGAAACAGTCAGCAAAACCAAAAGACAACCAACAGAATGGGAGAAGATACTTGCAAATGATATATCAGATAAAGGGCTAGTATCTAAAAATCTATAAAGATCTTATCAAACTAACACCCAGAGAACAAATAATCCAATCAAGAAATGGGCAGAAGAAATGAACAGACATTTCTGCAAAGAAGACATCCAGATGGCCAATGGACACATGAAAAAGTGCTCCATGTCACTCAGCATCTGGGAAATACAAATCAAAACCACAGTGAGATACCACCTCACACTAGTCAAAATGGCTAAAATTAACAAGTTAGGAAATGAGAGATGTTGATAAGGATGCATAGAAAAGGGAACCCTCCTACACTGTTGGAGCCACTCTGGAAAACAGCATGGAGGTTCCTCAAAGTTGAAAATAGAGCTACTCTATGGGCCCAGCAATTGCCTTACTGAGTATTTACTCTGAAGATACAAATGTAATGATCCGAAGGGACAGTTGCACCCCAAAGTTTATAACAGCAATGTCTACAATAGCCAAACTGTGGACAGAACTAGATGTCCATCAACAGATGAATGGATAAAGAAGATATGATACACACACACACACACACACACACACACACACACACACACACTGGAATACTATGCAGCCATCAAAACCCTGAAATTTTGCCATTTGCAACGATGTGTATGGAACTAAAGGGTATTATGCTAAGTGAAGTAAGTCAATCAGAGAAAGACAATTATATGATCTCTCTGATACGAGGAATTCGAGAGGCAGGGCAGGGGGTCATGGAGGGAAGGGAGGGAAAAAGTGAAACAAGATGGGACCAGGGAGGGAGACAAACCATAAGAGACTCTTAATCTCACAAAACAAACTGGGGGTTGCTGGGGGATGGAGGGTGGAGGGATGGGGTGGCTGTGTTATGGACATTGGGGAGGGTATGTGCTATAGTGAGTGCTGTGAATTGTGTAAGACTGATGAATCACAGACCTGTACCCCTGGGGCAAATAATACATTATATGTTAAATAAATAAATAAATAAATAAGAATTACATTAAAATCTTCGTGTTCCTGGCACATAGTGTATGTCCATGGTGAAATTCTTTCACTTAAATTAGTGAAATCAGAGCTAAAGAATACTAATTTTTAGAACTCTGTCCTTTAAAAATAGGTTATCAAGCCTCCTCTACTCAAGCAATGCTTAGGATTTTAAGTGGTTTCTGGTCTATCTTGCTCAGCAGTTTTCCTCTGCATCCACGGGAGAATAGAGGAATGCAAGAATATTGATGGTACGCCCCTTGAGTGTTCATTCAATCTTTGATCCAATATACACAGATATTGGGTAAGGTTATAGCTTCATATCTCCAAGTGGAATCCATTTTCAAGTGATTTTTCTCCATTTTCAATACTTGCTTCTTATTTTTCGGCTGAAGTTCTGTTCTACTTGTACAGACAAAAATAATACCACTATTGAAAACTGACAACATAGATGAACAAAGGAAGTCACTTAACAAAGAGAAACCCTAGGAGCTTCCCTCCCCTTCCCATTTCTGCCTCCAGTTCTTTCTGTGAGTTTGAAAAAATAACCCTCTGTCCTTGTTTTGCCTGCCTTTGTTTTCTTAGCGTATCGAATGGGAACAATGGTGCCTCTACAGCAAGTAGGTTAACGTTGCTACCGTGGGATGAAAGCTTTCAGAAAGGTAAGTGTTTCTGTAATCAATTTATGGGCCACGCTCTTGTCATGTTCCTCAAGGCAGGAAATACATTTCGTCTATGACTAGGTATAGGAGAGAGGTTATTTTTTATCTTCCTATATCAGGAGATATCTATCTATTTATTTATTTAAATTAACATATAATGTATTGTATATCTTAGAGGTACAGGTCTGTGATTCATCAGTCTTATATGATACCCAGTGCACATTACATCACATGCCCTCTTTAATGTCCATCAACCAGTTACCTCAACCCTCCACCCCCATTGCTTTCAGCAATTGTCAGTTTATTCCCTATGATTAAGAGTCTCTTATGGCTTGAGGAGATAGATTTTTAAATACTTTGTCAATGGGCAACATGTTAAAAGTGAATATACGTTTCAAAGCAAAGCTACAGAAGTCTCTAAGTTTTTAAGGATGGGATATATAGGGAAATTTTGAAGATGGATATTTTTGATGTATGAACCATCTCCAACCTCCTTGTATGCATATCAAGCCAAAGAGAGCATAGGGGAAATGTCTTACAGGCAGACAACACACATTAAGTAGACACCACGTGTGTGCAAAACACTCTTAAAACTTTTTCCAGCATATAATAACAGACCTTATTCTCAGAATACCGGACTAAGACAAGGACATCTGTTCATTTGAGGCTATGGTACAAAGAATGTCCTCTTTCTTCAGAGCCCACAAAGCTCTGGCCCAAGACAATGATAGTGGATACCATGTCAAGTTTGACTCCTCCCCCTGGATACCATGTCAAGTTTGAATCTCAAATTGTGTCAAAACATGAGATCCTTTTCAGTACAAGGGGGATTGCTAGGGAAGGCCTACATTTTATGGTTGCAGAAAACTCGGGAAAAAATGCCTTTAGCATGTAGGAAACATAAAGGTGCTCATGAATTTGATTTCAGAGCCCATGTTTTTATCTTGCAACTGGTACAGAATAAAATGGATAAAGAAAATTAATGTCTCAGGGGGTGTGGGTGGCTCAGTTGGTTGAGCGACTGCCTTCACCTCAGGTCATGATCCCAGAGGCCCAGGATCGAGTCCCATATCGGGCTCCCGGCTCCGTGTGGAGCCTGCTTCTCCCTCTGACCCTCCCCCTTCTCATGCTCTCTCTCTCTCTCTCTTATTCTCTCTCTCTCTCTCTCAGATAAATAAATAATCTTTAAAAATTTAAAATTAAAAAAAAGAAAAAGAAAATTAATGTCTCTATTTAGACAACTGGTTTCTCAGAATATATTCAGTTGTCTTTTTAGTTACTAAGTTGTTTTACAAGTAATAGTAACAGTAAATGTAGCAGCGTGCACTTACACAGTCCTAACTATGTGCTAGGAACCGTTCTAATTCCTGCCCACGTATAAATTGACTAACTCTTCAAAACAGTCTTCCGTTGATGAAATAATGATATGGGAAGTGTTTACGTAAATTTCCCAAGGTCTCACAGAACTGTGGTTTGAACCCCAGCATTCGGGTTCCAGAGTTTGTTCTCTTAACCACTATAGATGTGTTGACCGTCTTCATTATAAATCTGTGAAACAGATTGGTCAAATAGTATGAACTGCTACATTCAGCAGATTATTCAGTGGATGTTTTGTGGATGCCTGAACACAGTGATCAGAGTATAAAAAGTCCAAATGAAGCCTCTTAATAATATAGGTATTCATTTATGTGATAATTAAATCCTTATTTAACAACTGTGCTGAGCCCCAAAGATGCCATAGCAAACAAGACTTCCTTCCAACTCTTAAAAGAGCTCAGTCTTTCAGGGAGAATGGATAGGTAAACTAAGGATTAAAACAGCTTAAGTACCAAAGTGGGGGGTGGTGGACATCATGGGAGAGGTTCTTGATTCAGACTTTTTGGTAGAAGGAAATCAGGGAAGACTTCTTAGAGGAGGTGACCTCCAATCAGAGATCCTGGGAAGATAAGACTTTAACTCATGGAAGAGAAGCTGAGGGGTGGCAAGTTATGGAGAAGTTTAAAAAAAAAAAAAAGTTCAGGGGCGCCTGGGTGGCTCAGTGGGGTAAGCCTCTGCCTTCAGCTCAGGTCATGATCTCAGGGTCCTGGGATCGAGCCCCACATCGGACTCCCTTCTCAGCGGGGAGCCTGCTTCTGCCCCACCCCCCACCTGCCTCTGCCTACTTGTGATCTCTGTCTGTCAAATAAATAAATAAAATTAAAAAAAAAAAAAAAGTCCAGATAAATAAAGGGGCACGTGAATCAGGCACTTCCCTTCATGCATAAAAAAGGAGTTAAAATTTTTTGAACATTATGAATATGTGAGCCCATCACTTTAAACTGGATTCAATAAAGTTAACAACTATTACCTTCTCATTTTGGAGGAACATAGGAATAGCAAAGATTATGAAATAGCAATGATTTTTTTCCTACCTATTTTTATTTTATTTTATTTCATTTTATTTTTCAAATTTTTTAAAAGTAAGCTCCACGCTGGGTTTGAACTCAGGACTCTGAAATCAACATCTGAGCTGATCAAGAGCTGAACACTCAGGCTCAACTGATTGAGCCACCCAGGGCCCCCCTCCCTATTTTTAGACTGTAGCACTTTAAGATGTGAACTAGATCTGTGTGTGTGTGTGTGTGTGTGTGTGTGTGACTACAAGTGAATTATTCCAAATCTATGGGAATTTTAACACCAACCCAAACCATGCTAACCTATGAGACTAAAACCCAGTTTATATACATATATATAAAGGATATTCTTCCCCAACATAACTCATATACATATTCTTTTTTATATTATGAAAGGAACATCCATCATGTCTATGCAATTTCGTTTGAAGACACAATTTTGCTTATCATTGAACAGTCACATACTAACACTGAACAAAAAATGCCAGTAATGTGTTTTTTTATTTGTTTCCGTTATGTAAGTAGACATTCTATTTTGCAATAAACAAAAGACTGCATTGATAGAAAAACGGCAGAGAACATTTTGTAAATGTTTAAAGAATGCTTTTAGAAGTTTTAGCAGAGGCCATCAAATGCAACCAGCATCTTCCTTTTCTACTGCAAAAAGACCACACCAGCAAGAACTAAAACACATTTGAGGCTGTGCTGGTCATTGGAGGTGGAGTCTGTCTTTGTATGAGGTCAGTGGTGCTGACACATTAACCAGAAACCTCACCCCCTGCATTGTGTAGGTGCCAAAGTATGGGTTCTCTCGCCCATGACAAAGCAGGTGTTCATTTAACCTGACAGCAATGTACCTCAAATGAACATGACTCTGAAAATAATGTTATTCCTTTTGACACTGGCACTGAAAGGAGCCATCTTATTTTCCTGAAGCCATTGAGACCTCATTGCGAGTTTTTTACTGCTTGGTCATTTAAACCTAAAGCACCAAGCAGTGCAGCTATTGAATACCGTTCATGGAATCATATATTTTAATGTATTCCCTGCATTTCTCCATTCTGGAGGACATTTTGAACGTCTCATTTTAGTATTTCCACCCGGCTTTCTACTCAGTGGAGCAACATGGTGCGTAATTTTGTGGCCGTCTACATAATTCATGTAAAAAAAAATGCAAAAAATTTAAGAACATGACAGGAAACCATGACCAGTAGCCAGGATGTGTTTTCCATAAGCTAAATTCCACTGCGGTTGGTATGAAGATGGAAATTGTGATTTCATTTTAGTACTTATTATTATGAATAATAAAGCTGTGAGTCAAAGCACAAAGGTGTGAAGAGAAAGTGGGAAACCAAATGTTACATTGTGGAAATATTGTTAGAAGGAAAGGGAAGCTTTTTTTGAAGGGAGATACAGTTATGTTTATGTAACACTGAAAGGTAGTCTGAAATGTTAACATGACTGTTTTTATTTTCTGCCAAGATTCCTGTCTCAAAATAAAGTCCCAGGTACACCACAACTGGTCAGACCAGATCCTGTTACAGCAGAACTCTGGGTCTGTGACTTCAGGGTTATCCACAAGCATTTTTCACCATTTAACCGAACAGAATAGTGCCTCATTATTCCGCATCTCTGGATAAATTAAATCTTTAAACAATGAAATCTTCCCTTCAACTACAAAACTTTTTTTCCCCCCTTCTTTAACCATGTTACTCTACCATGTAGAAATTTAGTGGCTCTACTTTATATAAAAAAGCCAAGCTCTTAATATAGCCTGTAACAATCCCCCTCACTGCCTTTCTAGCAACTTCTCTACCATCCTTTTAAAATCTATGCCCACCCATAAAATTAAGTGTTTCGTGACTCTGTGTCTTTACTCAACGTGGCCCCTCTTCCTGAAATGATCCCCTCTTCCCTCCCTTACACAGGCCTATGGGATCCTAAGGCCTCTCTCTGCCTGTTCTGTCCTGTGTTTGTTTTCTCCTGTCCTTTCCCTTGTCATCAGTTTCGATCTTTTCTTCCTCTGGGACAGTGGAAGCAAAATTAGCATTTGCCTCAGAATTGCTTGGAGGACCAGTTGAACTACAGAAAAGTGAATGCCACCCCCAATATTTCTAATCAGGTAGGTTAGAACTAGATGGGAGCTTTGCCTTTTGCCATTGCTGCTGGTCCCAGAATCAGACTTTGAGAACCACTGCTCTAGGAAATCACTTCCCCTTTATAATGGCTCTTTCAAATTTCCAGAAGATTTCAAACCAGATGACTGATCTTAATAGAGCAAAAAGAAACATCCTTTAAAACAGAGTCTGAGATTTTCTGGAAGACAAGTGAGTTTTGGTTTATGAACTTCGTGCCCACCACTTTGGTTTCTCAGAGATCTTTTTATACCTCCGGCTCCAGGCTTTGTTCTGAGAGGTTCAAGTAAGATAATAAATGACCTCTAGATAAGTGAGCTTTGATTCCACCTTGACTTATAGTATTTCTGGACTGTCGGCATTCAATTTTTGCAGTTTTCTACCATGCAAAACTCCCCGGCAGAGCATCTTTGAGCAAATGTTCTCAAACTTCCATGTGCATAAAAATTTTCTAGGGAATCTTGTTAAAGATGCAAATTCTGCAACACCAGCCAGGAACTCAACAGTGGGGAAATAGGGAGACGTCCTGGATAGCTTGTTGGCCTAACAATACAGTCCCTGTTCAGCAGTCGCTTCCTGAAGAGACAGCTTAGCAGAATGTGGTCATTCTTTTGGGTTTCCTTTCCAGTTACCTTTCTGTAGGCTTCTCGTTCTACAAGTCCGTGCTCTCCCAGAAAATCAAAGAGGACTTCAGTCTTATCAGATAACAAACATCTCGTTTTCTTGGCACCACCTCAAGAACAACCAAATGCCAGACTTCTAGACTTTCCTAAATGAAAGATTCCAAGACCTAGAATATCCTTTCCAAGGCTGAAGGAAGGAAGGAAGAAAGAAAGAAAGAAAGAAAGAGAAAGAAAAAGAAAGAAAGAAAGAAAGAAAGAAAGAAAGAAAGAAAGAAAGAAAGAAAGAAAGAAACTTTTCGATTATATCTTTTTAACCTCAGTGCCTATGCATTTTGAAGTGAATAGCATTTACTTGCAATATCACATATTTCTGGTCTTAAGCAAACTTCTGTAAAAATAAAGGTAATTTATTCTCAAATGTCGTAACAATAAGCTGTGTTTGTCCTCAGGATATACACATTTTGAAAGTTTCTTTTTGTGTTAAAGTTGGGTGATGGTTTCTAGTCTTGAAATATAAGTACCTTGGGGAACAAACACAATGTATTCAATCTATTGATTGCCTTAAAAATTACACTGAAGAAAAAAAAAAAGCAAAACTTTATTAGCAACATTGTCTAGACAGCTTCCTTCAGGCAGAACAGACAGTGGCCAGTCCTGGCTGGATGCTTTGCCCTTTGGGAAATGGGCAGTCATAGACAGCTGAGGGCTCTGGGAGGAGGGGAGGTGGCTGGGGGCAATCTCCACATCTTGACACAGCAGTAGAGCAAGACCCAGACCACCAAGCTTCTTTAGGTCCCATATGGTGGGCAGTCAGTACCTTCTGGTCCAATGACAGATTCCTGTTTTCCCTAGAGCTGGAAGGTTCAGAGAACACTTTCATTCTTCATTCTGGATTTGGACTCAACAGATGCCAATGGAACTTCTGGTCTGTGCTCCAACCCTCCTGGTCCATGGTCCTACTTGGCGAATAGCCACTCCATTTGTCCAGTTGCTCAGGCCAAAATAATTTCAGTCATCTTTGCTTCATCTCTTTCCCTTATAGCCCATGGCTAATCCATTAGCTAATGCTGTTGGCATCACCTCTGAAACCAGAATTTGATCATTCATACCACCTCCGTTGCCACTGTGTTCTAAGCCACAATCACCTCTTGACTGGATCTTTGGACTATCTCTCCTTACCTGGTCCTTCCACATCTTCCACACCTTCCCTTGGCCGATAGCACTCTTAACCGGGCAGCCAGAGTGATCCCCTGACAACATAAGCCAGATCATGTCATAGTTCTCTATTCAAAAGTCTCCAGTAATTCCCATCAGTCTTTAAAAAATTTACCAGGTTTTGCAGGGACTAATTCCTACCACCCCACCCTTCCCATATACACATTACTCTTTTAATCTCTTTACTTATCCTCCCTACACTTGTTCCCTCCTGCAACAAAGCCACCCTGGCTTCTAGCAGGTTTTGGAGCATTCCTAGCATGATCTCACTTTAGAGCCTTGGCCTAAAGTGTGCTGGCCCAGATATCTACATAGCTAGCTTCTAGCCACAGCAAGTCCTTACTCAAATGTCACCTTCTCAGTGCCCAATCTCTCTATTTAAATAACAACCCTCCCTGCTCCAGCCCTCACACTCCTTATCCACCTCTTGATTTATTTTTCTCCCTTAAGTCTTACCACCATCCAACATACTAAAAATTTTATTCATATTTTCATTGCATATTTTCCCTAGTAGAATGTAAGCACCATGAGAACAGTGATTCATGTCTGTTGGGTTCACATGTTGATGCCCGGACCTTGCATGGTATCTGGCACATTTGTGGCTCAATGAATATTTAAAGAAATCTTACCACCTGCCAAACAGCCAGTCAGTGTGCTGGGCCCTGAGAGTAGATAAATCAACAAGGCAGAGATGGCCTCTGCTTTTATGGGATTTATAATTTAGAGTTGGACTGTCTAATACGGTAGTCACATGTGGCTACTTAAATTAGGTAAAATTAACTAAAGTTGAAGATTCAGCTTTCCAGGTCACACTAGCCATCCTTCAAGTGTTCAAGAGTCCCATGTGGCTTCCCTGTTGGACAGACCAGATGAAGAGTATTTCCATGATCATAGAAAGTTTTATTGGATAGTGCTGATACAGATGTTGTGTTGTGATAAATAATTTCGTGTTCATCTACTTCAATTACCCCATTTACAGGTGAGGAAACTGAGGCTCAAGGAAACAGGGACTTGACCAAGACGACACAGCTCATTCATAAGAAATCCAGTACTAAACCCATTCTTCCAATGTCCAGTGTGCAAATTAAACATGTTATTAATATACTACCTACTTCTCTTGACAAATCAACATATGAAAAAAACAAAAGAACCCCCAAAAAGCCGCCTTTTTGCCCTATGATGTGAATATATTTAACTACAAAGCCAGAAAAAAAGGATTATTTAGTCTCTTTTTCTCTGCTATTGTCTGAACCCTTTTCCTATTTGGAAGGGATTTCCTCCTGCAGGAGGCTTGGTGAAATGTAGAACTTTTTAGAAGTTGGAAAAAAGCCTGATGGATTTTTTTCCCCCTCCTTTATCTGGTGGGTGGGTGATAGATTTTTGAGCAGGTTTGGTTAATCAGATGCTCCTCCCCAGGACTTTTCATGGGGGCGAGACACAAATTTGGCAGCTGCTTTCATTCCCTCTGGCCACAGCAACTGTACTATAGTGGAACAGTCCTCAACTCGGACTCACCTTGTTTCCTGTCCCTTTTTGAATCCCACTTACTTATCCTTCCTCCCGTTTATGTGCAATAGCTAATATTCCTAATTTGGAGAACTCAAATTATCCAGAGTTCATTTCTGTTGCTCGTAGCTAAAAACTCTACTAAAATGCACTATTCACATTAAAATCCATTTGGTTTTAAATGAAGGTTTCCAGCGTTTCAATTTACACAGAACCTTGAACATCGGGCCATCCCATGGCTTCCGTGGAAGCTACAGCTTATAGCTGAACAGTAGTCGTGGTGATAGACTGCTCCGACCCTCCATCTTTCTCATTCCTTTAAGGAATTAGCTGATTCAATAGATTGTGTGTTCAATAATGAAGAAGAACAAAATGCAACCATTTCCAGATTCCTGGGTCACTCTGCTTTGGAAAGCCCTCCAGGGAAATACTTGGAAAGCTGAGGCTTGAAGGGCTCCATTGCTTCAGAAGTTGTGATGATAAATACTTCTTTGTGATCTGTGAAAGTTGGTTATCAGGGGCTGTCAGTTCTTCTCATCCACTCAGGGAATTTTCTGAAGGGAAAATTCAGGGAGCAAGGTTAAACTGTTAAGGAACGTTCTCAGTGTGAATATCCGGAGTAAGCTTGTTCATGAGGATCTAGAAATAAAATCGTCTTCGATATGAATTTACCATATTTAATTTCCTTTCCTCAAATGATTAGACATTTAATTTTTTTTTCTAAAACAAGTGTCTATATCAACCACATTGACCTAATTGATATTTATAACCTTCTTACCCAATAACTGCTAAATACACATTGTTTTCAAGTATAAGCAGTAGATTCATCAAGATAGGCCAAATGCTGGGGCATGGGGAAAAAAGCTCTCTATAAATTTAAAGAGCTTGAAATCCCACAAAGTATGTACTCCGGCCATGATGGAATTAGATTAATAACTTAAGACATCAGAAAACCTTCAGATATTTGGAAATCAAATGACATGCTTATAAATAACCCGTAGGTCAAAGGAGAGTCACGGTGGATATCAGAAAATTTCAAACTGAATGATAAAAGTAAAATCTAAATGAATTCAAGTGAAGAATATTTTTATATTTGAAGATAACAGCAATAATTAATTAAAACCTATCTCAAGTTTGCATGGCACTCCACAGTTTACACATATTCTGACACTTCATCTGAACGACCACTGTAGGGAGGATGTTGACACACCTGGACAGGACATTAAATATGTCCACGCTTTCAAGGAGTCATAAAGAGGCCTGTCGATCTGCTGGTTGACTTGTGGATCTGGCTCCCTATTCTGGCTTCCAACTGGGCCCCCAACCAGCCTCCATAATCTCTGCACCTGAGCCTATTCTGTCACTTCCCTTGGAATACACAATAACACTCAAGAACAGTTGTATATGGACTCGTATGTCTTCCTTTTCATTGGATAGTTTAAATCAAGGTTAGCTGTGACCTACCTTCTACTTCTCAGTAAATGGGCCAGCACACAACTGTTGTTTCATGTGACTAGTGACTTCCAAGTTGGACAGACCAGATGTAGAGCATTTCCATCAAACCAGAAGTTCCTGCTGGATAGTACCTATATTTTATCTCTTGATAGATAATTCAGACCTAGCCCAATGCTTTTCCATCACAGAAGGAGCTTGCTATTTGACCAAAGTTGGTAATGAAAAACTTAATTCCACTTAAAATAGTGTCCCAAGGAAGTACTGAAGAAAAAAAAATTTTTTTTTAAAGATTTTATTTATTTATTTGACAGAGAGATCACAAGGAGGCAGAGAGGCAGGCAGAGAGAGAGGAGGAAGCAGGCTCCCGGCTGAGCAGAGAGCCCGATGCGGGGCTCGATCCCAGGACCCTGGGATCACGACCTGAGCCGAAGGCAGAGGCTTAACCCACTGAGCCACCCAGGCGCCGCACTGAAGAAAAATTTTGCTACTGAAATAAGGCAGGAGTATCTAGAGAGGAGAAGCTGCTCTTCCTGGGACCACCATGGCCTAAGTCCAGCCCATCCTTTAAGTTACTCCACAGTGAAGTTTCTAAAGCTCCAATCTGATTGCTTGCTTAATCCTCACTTTAAAATCTTTCAGATACCCACCCCCTCACTTTGCTTTTTGAGATAAGGTCCAAATCCTTGTCAAGGTTTATAAGGGTCTCCCTTCACCATCCAGCCTCTATTTGCTCCTCTCTTTCTCTCTCTCTCTCTCATCTCATTTCCTGTGAACTTCCAGCCCTTTCACTCTGTAGTCTGGTTGGATCGGGAGGCCCTTGCACGTCCATGTACAAAACATCCTCTTGGGAACCTCAATGCCTTTGCACATTCTATTCACCCTGTCCACCTTCTCCCCCTGCTTTCTGCCCACTTTACCAGAGTAGCTCTTTCAGGTCTCAGCTTGGTATTGCCTGTGTTATGTATGCATCCATTACATAATGTATTTTTCACTCACTTCATATTGGCATTACACCATGTTACCATCCTCTGTCTAATAATATGCACCATTTTATAAACTCCTTTAAAGCAGTATGATAGGCCACTGTTTATTTTTATGATCCCATGTGATGGTAACATAGTATATGTCATGGCGACAAGTTTAACAAATAATTGTTGAATGAATAAATCATTGAATGATGTCAGTGTTACATATGATAGGAAACATGTGAAACCAAGATCAGTACAAAGCAACATACAATGAAATTCTGAGTTAGTTATCTTCCAACTTGTATTCTATGAGAAATATGTTCAGCAAGCAAAAAAAATAACAAAAACAGCAGAAAGTATTTGCAGCTGTAATAAAGTTAAGCATTTTGAGATTGGGAGATTATCCTAGATTATCCACAGAGGCCCCAAATGCAATCACAAGTATCGTTATAAGAGGGAGGCAGAGAGAGGTTACCCCCACACAGAGGAGAAGGCAGTGTGAAGACAGAGCAGAGAGAGTTTTGAAGGCACTGGCCTTGAAGCCTGGGGTGATGTGGGCACACACTAAAGAGCAACCACCAGAAGGTTGAAGATAAAGGAAACAAATTCTCTTCTAGATGCTCCAAAGAGAACACAACCCTGCTGACCCATTGATTTTGGACCAGTGATACTGACTAAAGCCACAGGAAACTAATACAAGGCAGTAAAATAGGAAGTTATTAAGGAAGGATTCAGGCAAGAGGAAGACTTTGAATTTGACCTTGAAGTAATTGCTAGATTTTGTTAGTTTGAATGTTGAATGGGCATTCCAAGGCAGGGGTGGATTGCTTTCACATTAGCAAAAGTTTAAAATTTTTTTAATAATAAGTGTATAAATTATAGTCATCCTCGTTGCTATGACAAACAAACCCAACGTTCCATGGGGTTAACAGTGTAAAAAGTTATTTCTCTTTCATAAAACCCAAAGTCCATGGTTAGTAGCTGGTAGGTGCTTCATGCAGTCAGTCATAGGCTCTTAGGTGGCTCTGAGGGGTGCCCAGCATATTAACTTCCACATAATATACACATGAAAAAGCCCGGAGAATCACACATAGGAAATCTTTATGTCCTAAGCCTGAAAATTTTTGTGAATATGCTATTGTCTACTGTTATAGACAGAATGTTTGTATCCCCCTAAATTCATATGTTGAAACCTAACCCCCCAAGGGTTGGTATTTGGAGGTGGGGCCTTTGGGAAGTATTTAGGTCATGAGGGTAGTGCCCTCATGAATGGTATTAGTGCTCTTATAAGAAGAGGCCAGAGAGCTAGCTCACTCTCCTTCTGCCACATGAGGACAAGATAAATCAGCAGTCTATAACCTGGGAGAGGGTTTGCACCAGAATCCAACCATGCTGACACCCTGATTTCAGACTTCCAGCCCCCAGAATGATAAGAAATAAATGTTGAGGAATAAATGTCTGCTGTTTAGAAGCTACAATCTATGGTACTTTGTTATAGCAGCCCAAACTAAGACAATTACATTCCAGTCATATGGCCACACCTTACTTCAAAGGAGCTTAGGAAATGCAGGCTCTCCATGAGCCCACCAGGGGAAAAAAAAAAAAAAAAAAAGGAAATGGATTGGTGAACTCACAGTTCATTCCTTTTGGTTCTCAAATACTCTCTATTTTTCTTCCCATACAAGAACATACCACTTCTCCAAGGGAGACAGCTCAAAGCTCCATCTAGCCTGATTCTTGGATCACAGATGATAGCAGACACCACTCCATCCAGATGTGGCTCCTGATAGCCCAATGACCTGTCTGAAAAGACAAAGTATCCATCTGCAAGCTCCCACAACACACACTACACAATGATCCAGCAGAGACCAAATGAACCTTCTCTTCATAAAAGGAAATGATGGGAGACACGTATGGAGCAATTTTGAGATCCTGTTAAGCAGGCACTGTGAATTCCCTTCCTCCACAAACACCCTAAGGCAAGGGGGGAGTATCTTGATACATCCTGATTCTGCTGTCTGGGAGCAATCCCCTTGTCCTTGATCCCAAGTCCACAGATCTGCACTCCCGGCATCTCTGTCTTGTCCATAAGACTTCATGTCTATATCCAAGGAGCACAATGAATATATTTTATTAGCCACCATATCCAAGGAGCACAGTGAGTATACTTTTCCTAGACTTGGGGACACACAGCTTTCATAACTGGATTCTAGTTGGTGCAACTTTCAGTTCTCTGAAGGTTGTGCTGTTTTCTTTCGTTTTTCCCAGCGTGTATTTACTAAGTTTATACTCCGTGTGAGTCCCTGTGAGGCAGTGAGAACTTGGGCACCATAGTTTTAAGACACAGGCAAAAAAGGTCCCTCTTTTCATGTATTTTACAATCTAGTGAAGGAGACAGACTGAAGGTTAAAGTTCAAACAAGCCAAACTTTCTCAGTCCTGGCTCACAGTTTCTTTGGCAAAGCAATGGCTTCAAAAATTTAGTATGCTCACGTCATTACATAGTTCTGATCCTAAACATAGATTTCAAATCTGGTTTTTGTTAGTTTGTGCCCTAGCCCCCGTGTCATTCTCTTTAGCTAATGGCAGCTACTTTGAGAACATGTGAAGCAGTGGGTGGAGATGGGAGGAAGGGAAGCCACTTGTGGGATCCTTGTCTCTGGCTGAAACTCTTTGTTCAAACATGAAGACTTCCTGGAACTTTCTCAACCGAAGGCTTTTCAATTCCATCCATTACTATCTGAGGGCCCAACCTTGGAACAGAGACTCTTGATTTCCTTTGATGTTTTCTTTGAAGCTGGCCATTTCTTGTCTAAGTCTAGAGTGATTTTCTGATACCTAGCTAAAATCCATCTGGAGTTGCTAACGCACAAATAAGGCAACCCTTACACCCACTTTCCATAGGGCAGTGATTCTCAGAATTTGATCCCAGGAACAGCAGCATCAGCATCACCAGGAAAGCTGTGAGAGATGCAAATTCTCAGCTCAGATGTACTAAACCAAATGCTTGAGATGTGGTGCCCAGGAATCCGCATTTTCACGCACCCTCCAGCTGAGTCTGATGCACACTGACTCTGAGTCCCACTGGTCTACAACTATAGCGATGAGCCTTCCAGGTTACAGCAGGTGGAAATCAGCTGCTTGGAATAGAGAATACATGTTGCTGGGAGAATAACACAAAATCATATAGGGAAAGCAGAGCAATCAACTTTTATATTAAGATAATTATTTTCAGATATGGAGAAAGTCAACATGGTTTTTTTGACCAAAATTTTTAATTAAGAATTACAGATTCTTTGGGACACGTGGGTGGCTCAGTCAGTCAAGCATCTGCCTTCAGCTCAGTCATAATTTCAGGGTCCTGGGATCTAGTCCTACATCGGGCTCCCTGCTCTGTGGGGAGTCTGCTTCTCCCTCTCCCTCTGTCCCTCGCCCTACACTCATGCTCTCTCTTTCTCTTTCTGCCTCTCCAATAAATAAATAAAATCTTTTTAAAGAAAAGAATCACAGGCTTCTGAAGATAATTCTATTCTTCTGCAGTCGTTGTGCACGCAGTTGGCATTAATGGTTTCCCTTTAGATGATGTCATCATAGAGTGTTCCCATTTCCTTTAGGGATCAGTTCCTTTCCTACTCTGTGTGGTCTTAAGGGTACTGTCAATCATAGAATTCCATGGTTACAAAAGAGAGTTTATAACTCAGGCTCAGTTACATCTGGTAAACTACCCACATGTCATTAGCAATTATTATGTGATTCCAGCAGTCAGTCCACCAATGACTCCACCGATCAGATCCAGTAGCTAACTAATATTTGGCATTGAAGGCCACAGTTGTCTGTTCACCTGTTCACCAGCCTAAGTACAAAGCCAGTCTGGTTCTTTATAATACCCCATATTCACTAAAGCAAGAAATACTGGTTTTTGTAACATACAAACCCCCAAATTTTACACAAATAAATTAATTTCTTGCTCATGCAGAGCCAGGGCAAATGTTTCTGGACAGCAGGCAGCCTTCCACACAGTCATTCAGGGACCTAAGCTCCTTCCATCTTGGGCCTTCATCATGTCCTTGGGCTCAGAGTCTAGAGCCATGTCTCCTCCATCTGGTTAGCACATAGGAAAAGAGAAGGTGTATGAATGACTGGGTGGGAGGTGTTCATGGGCAAAACCTAGACATGACACCCATCACCTCCTTCCACATTCCATTATTCAGAACATAGTCAGATGGCCACATCACCTACAAAGAAGGCTTGGAAAGGAAGCCTGGCTATATGCCAGGAGGTAAATGAGAAAGATATTTTGTCAGTTCATAG
The DNA here is from genome assembly GCF_963455335.1 of Martes martes. NCBI lineage: Eukaryota > Metazoa > Chordata > Mammalia > Carnivora > Mustelidae > Martes > Martes martes. The sequence continues at coordinate 33,541,135 of NC_137896.1, forward strand.
CAGTCTGTGCCACATACCCCACTCACACTGATTGGTCCGAGTGGTGGACATATGACCTGAGGCAGCAAATCAGAATTCATCCCTAGGATTTACATATACTAAAATGGAGTTTAAGAGATCTCCTTTTAGGGATGCCTGGGTGGCTCAGTTGGTTAAGCAGCTGCCTTCGGCTCAGGTCATGATCCCAGCGTCCTGGGATCGAGTCCCACATCGGGCTCCTTGCTCAGCGGGGAGCCTGCTTCTCCCTCTGCCTCTGCCTACCACTCTGTCTGCCTGTGCTCGCTCGCTCTCTCTCTCTAACAAGTAAATTTAAAAAAAAGAGAGAGAGAGATCTCCTTTTAGTTCTAAGGTCATTAGGGTAAGCCTAAAATTGTCTGTCCAACAGTGTTCTCTTCTACCCCATCCACAGAGTAAGAACAAGGGCCCAACGCACATAGAAACTCTGTCAAAGTATTAATTGAGTCTTGAGTTTGTTTGGAGTCTTCCAATAGTCACCTCACAGGTCAGCTCCAAATTCATCCTTTCTAGCAACCAGAGTCAACAAGGTCTCTCTTCTCTCAAGCAAGTTTGAATTGAGCCTTGATATATACAGCCTTGGTGAAATGCTTGGCTGCTCTCCTGATGTAGCTTATCATCAAGCCCTAGAAATTCATCTATAATATCTCTACTAGAGCGAAAAGGAAGAGAAAAGGCAGCTGTAGTTCAGTTTGAAGCAAATAAGTTGTTTCCACCCTTTTTTTTTCTTATATTGTATTATGGCTTTAAAAAACATGTGTTTGTTGCATAGATAAGTAAAAACAAAAAATGTAAACACAGAAAGCTCATTTTTTAAAAACCAATAGCCAGTATGCCACTAAGTCTTATCAAAATTTTTGTGCTAATAATGATTTTGGTGTTGCACCCAGATGCCTAACTGATGCAAATGTTAGCTGCTTGTAGTTCACAGATGCACCCTTGCCCTTGGCCTATGGAACCCACTTTACTTGGAGTAGCCTGGGAAGCTATGGCTTTTGCTGGAGGGAGCCCCCAGTCAGTTCCTAAGAAGGTGGTATTAAAGTCCAGACCCTGTGGGGTTTTGTGTTCTTTCCCTTTTAGGGACACACACAGAGAGAGAATGCACAAGTGGGGAGGGGAAGGGGCAGAGGGAGAAAGAGACTCTGAAACAGTCTTCACACTTAGTGCAGAGCCCAAGATGGGGCCTCGATCTCACTACCCTGAGATCATGACCTGAACCAAAATCAAGAATTTGATGCTTAATAGACTGAGCCACTTGGGTTCCCCAGACCCTGTGCTTTAAGGGACAATACCCCCATGGTAGCATTCATGCCCCAGAGCACCCCATTAGATCAGGCTGAGTGTAGACTTTCAGTGAAGCTAATCCTATCTGCCTCCTTTCCTGGTGCTATCCTGAAGGTTTCTCCTGGAGAACATCTCAGATTCTGCTTAGTAGGGAATCTAACCTAAGGCATCATCTTTAGTCCCTTCATATTTCATATCCACCGTTTTTTTTTTTTTATTTCAATTGAAACTGCCTTCATCCTACCTCTCATGGTGCACAGCTCAAGTGCCCCTTCCACAAATTCCCAGTACTAGCGAATCAGGGCACTGCTATTTGGAAACATGGGCTGGGCAATTTGGTATCACTTTTTGAAGCATTATCTTAACCTGGAGGTCTAATACTTCTTCACAGGTATGCCATTGATTTTAAGATACTTTGTTTCATTATTTTATGTGCCTTTAAGTGGAAAAAAAACGATGGCAGGGAGATTTTAACATGCCATTGGATGTTAGTTGCATTCCAACTTCAGAGAAAATAAAATATAAAAAGATATACATACTATAGCCAACATAATGCATGAATTTCTAGACTTTGGTTCAGAGCTCTGACTTTGGGAGACATGAGTGGTGGAAGGAGTGACATCAGCAACATAGCAGAATAAGACATCCCTCGGTTGTGTCCCAACACCAACAACAAAGATTTGGCATCCATCCATGGACAAAAGTGCCTTTATGGCAGATGTGGAAGGCAGCCCAATCTGTCAATATGGGGAGGAATCTCACCCACCTGTGCATTGGGTAGCAGGCTGAGATATGTTGTTCCCAGCTGTGGACTTTGCAGTGACCTATGAACCAGCTCCAGCCCTTCTTGGCCATGGTCCAGGAGCCCCTCCCTGAAGAGCACTGTCCCAGAAAATCCCCCAAAGATGAGAGAGTCTTTGTGGAAATCCAGGTTTCCAGTGGGGAAAGCAAACAAACAAAACAAACAAACAAACAAAAAAAAAAAAAAACCCCACAGGATCAGGTGCATAGGAGAAGGTAAGAGGTATATCTTGCCTTTACCCACATTAGCCCTCCCCCAAGGGGGCACAGCTCAGGGTCAAGAGAGGTCTTCTCAACCTGTGATTTCTCCCATGGGGGGGAAGAGTGAGAGCATGTGAGTGAGTGCCCAGCTTCCCCAGTCATGCAGGATATTGCCAAAGAGGCCCATTTCTTTTTTCCTTTTCTTTTTCTTTTTTTTTTTTTTAAGATTTTATTTATTTATTTGACAGACAGAGATCACAAGTAGGCAGAGAGGCAGGCAGAGAGAGAGGAAGGGAAGCAGGCTCCCCGCTGAGCAGAGAGCCCGACCCGTGGCTCAATCCCAGGACCCTGGGATCATGACCTGAACCAAAGGCAGAGGCCTTAACCCACTGAGCCACCCAGGCGCCCCAAGAGGCCCATTTCTATGTCACCCCATAAGGAGTACGGAATCATGACTGGGGGGCAGGGAGCGGCTGGGAGAGCAGCAGATAGGACTCTCAGAGGACATTAAAGGGACAGAAATTTTGCTAACTGCACCACAGACTCTACCAAGAAGCCCACCCATGAGCTGCTGGAGGCACATCACCCTCGATCCCCTCAACCGGCCCATGGCCCCAGCACTCCATTTGTCTCACTCACATACACCCCCACCCTGTGTTTGGCTACCTGGGCTCACTCCCAATGGCAGCAGTGAGAAAGAACTTTTGGCAGATAGCTAGTGAGCATGTGCAGAAAGCCAGCCCAAATTTGTGGGAAATAGGGAGATGTTGATGCAAGGATATAAACTTGCAGTTATAAGATGAATAAGATCTTGGATTTAATGTGCAGCATGATGTATGGTTAACAATATTGTATTATGCACTTGAAAGTTGCTAAGAAAGTAGATGTTAAGTGTTCTCACCACAGGAGAAAAACAGTAATTATATGAAGGAATGGAGGTGTTTAACTAACCCCATTGTGATAATCATTGCACAATACATAAATGTATCAAATCATCATGTTGTACACCTCAAATTTATACAATGTTATATGTCAATTATATTTCAATAAAGACTGGAAAAAGTTTTAAATAGAAATCATTGTTCACCAACCAAAAAAAGAACTCTGGCTTTGAAAGCTAATTTTGATTCAGGGTTTAAATTTTGGCTCTGCCATTTTTTTAGTTGAGTGATATTGAGAATTTACTTCAACTTTCAGAATAAAACCTAAAATTTGAGGCTAATAACAGTTTATGAATCACAGAGTCACTGAGAGTGTGTAATGAGTTGATGTAAGCAAGCTGCCATATAGAAAGAGATGGTGATAGACATTTTGAGTGCCTACCCAATGGCCTTGATTCCCTCTCTCCTTTATTAACAGAACCCCAGCTTTATCTACCTACCCCAGAGAGCCATGTCCATTAAAAGACTAGGATTCTCTTAAGTTCAAGGGGTGGTAAATCATAATTTGCCTAAATTAATCTGACTTATTTCCCTCTTGTTAAGTGATTGATTTAGGCATAGATATATGATATAATTCTGGCTAATTTGATGTGAGAGGAAGTGTTTTGTAGCAACGTTAACCATCGCGTACATGACAGGGAGGTTTTGGAAGTTGTCTTCTGCATGTGAAGCTTGGATTTGCTGTCACCATCTTCTTAACAACTGGTAAGCAATATCCACATGCTGAGAATAATAGGACAGAAACAAAGAGGTCCCTGGGTCTTTGATGATACTGATGAACCTCTGAATTATTCAAATATAGAGTCCCCTACCTCTGGACTTTTTTGTCAGTAATTAATGGCATCATTGAAGTGAGTTCACTTCAGTTTTTTTATTATTTGTAGCAGAAAAGTTTCAGAATTGATGTCATGCCTAATAATTATGAACTCATCTTTATTTCTGTTTCTGATATTACTGATTTATTTGAACTCAATGCCCCAAAGGTTCCTCATTTATCAAGTGAAGGATAAAAAGACATTTGCTTTTGAGATTTCTCAATAGGATGGATGAGATAATGCTCAAGAGTGCTTACTCCATTGGCTAGTCCAAAGAAAGCATTCAACAAAGGGTTTATCCTTGTCCGCTTCTTTGTTCTTCTCTTTCCCTTCCTCCTAGTATATAGTATTACTATATAGGCCAGTGTTGTAGACTATATTGTTTTTACACAATTCTATCTTTGTAACGGGATCATGCTTTGGTTCATTATGAGGAAGGAATACTACTGTACACCTTACTGACTTTGAGCTTGACTTTGGCCAAAGGAATATGAACAGATATAATCTCAACCAAGTCTGTTCAAAGATTTTGAATGTGCTCATCTCATTTTGCCGCCTTTCTGGTCTTCCTGTCATTTGCCCTGAAAACAACATACCCGAGTCCTCTCCATTCCTTCAATCTGGGTTCTAGAACAATAGACACGTGAAGCAGATCTAAACTTGTTCTGCAGTCCAAAGCTGGTCTGGCAAGCTCCAGGAGAGAAATCTGACTGCAAAATGTGTATCCCTCTACCTCCTTGAGATACGGAGACTGTTTATTATGTAGCATTATTGCAGCAAAACAAACAAACAACCTAATAGAATTAAAAACAAAACAAAACAAATAGAACCTCAAAGTCTTCCCCAAATTTGTTTCATGGTCCAGAAAGACCCGTGACATCTGGCGTAGGCCCCAAACAGTGGAAGATGCTGATTTGACCAGTGGATTTGGGAATCTGCAGCTGATTATCTTCTAAGTAGTGAAAAGCCCATGCTGCTAGACAGATCTCCTCTTCACATCTTTTATTTGCCAGGCATGGTGCAGGTTCTTTTCACAGCAAGTTTCTTCAGGAAGCCCAGTAATGGTAATTGCGATGAAGTAGGCTAAGTTTGACTTGGAAGGAGGAAAATGGTTTGGACACCATCAGAGACATCGCCTCATTACTCTGTGGGCAACATACGTTACTCCAAGGGCAGCAAATCTGAGACGCTGGAAGGAGCACCATGTGCAGAGCAGAGAGAGAAGTCAGCTGGTGGGGAATAGGAAGGGGAGACCAGAACAAGAATTAAAAGTGCAGAGCCCAGGAAGCTCAGTCAGAGCAGTGAGATACTCCAAGACCACACACTGGGGAAAAAAAAAAAAATCCATTTGAGATGCATGTGGAGGTCAGTCTTGGAGAATGGGTGAGTCCTAGAGTATGTGGGAAAGGAGACAAGTAAGTGTCTCTCAGGTCAAAGCCATGGTCCACTTGTTCTGAAACCCTCTGGGCTGAAGACTACCTGCTTTTGAGTGAGCACTTGAGCCAAGAAATTGGGAGGTGCTACCAGGACAATGGTGACCCCTGACTCTGGTTTCCTGGCTGTGACTTCAGAATTGTTCACCCTGGTCCTCTGAAACACTGAGCCAGTCTTAAATCCCAAAGCTTCAGGGGAGTCTGTGCTCCCTGGCAATGCTGTCTCCTTGTCTGGATGTCTGAAAGTTGCCTAGTGTCAGATTCCCCTCCTGTCTTCCAAGAGGCCCATTGGTGCTCCCTTGCTGGGCCTCTCCTATTCTGGCCCTTAAAGGAGCTGGACCACTGACTTCCACCCGCCAATGAACCTTCCCATCCCATGCCCCACCTCCCCATTTACCCTGCCTTACCCAGGAACACCCACAATGTTCTGCTAGTCCCCAGCCCCTGGCTGCTCTTCCCAGACCTTGCTGTACTCCACTCTTCAGGGTCTCACACACATAAGTTCAAGAAATACCTATAGCCTCCTTGAGTGACCTCTTCCTCTTCACTTTCTGATCCCTGAAATTATATTTTTATAGGTGTGGTCCTCTAGTTCACATTAAAATATAAATTCCCCATGGGAGAGACCCTATTAAGCCTTGCAGGGAATTGCTAATTTACATCTTAATGTGAATGAGGTTATTGGATTTTTTTCCCCTTTGATGGGGGCCGGGGAAAAGTAGAGAAAACATGATCACCAGTTGGAAATGTAAGAGGGTCAGAAAGAAGGCTATGGAGACAGGGGAAGGACACAAGGAGGGAAATCTTGGTTCACAGTTTTGTCTGGAGCACTTAGGGTGAAGAGTGATTCCAGGTGCTTCTTTTAACCTTGATGGGTTTTTTTATTTGTTTGTTTATTTTGCTTTGCTGTTTGAGATTCAGCCTTTTCTGATTTATTTCTGTGATGGAGTGATACAAAATATTTAGAAAGCAAAAAAATTAATGGTACATGTGGATGAATCTTTATGATGAAAATCAGTCAGCATGAGAAGGACACTGAGCACACAGGATGATAGATATAAACGAGTCATAAAACTGGCAATTGTGTCCCCTGTAACTATCACAGCTCAAGAGAGTGAGTTTTTCACATAGTATAGTGAGTGTCTTATTTGGTCATTTCATTCCACAGGCTGGTCCTAAGTGTGCATTTTCAGAAACTCAGTTTTGCTGGTGCATGAAATAGATCAGCCTCGAAGGACTGAGTCATAGGTTTCAAACTCACAAAAGTATGATGAAAGGTAGACTTTTTAATGTGCATAAAGTTTTATGCACTGTCAGCACACCTGCTTCCTAGAATCCAAATCATCAGGAAGTCAAATCAGTAGGAAGATGGTAGCCTGGCAGAAATGCGTGGTGAAGAAAGGCTTATATCCGCAGCTATGATTGAGTTCTCATAGATGCCAGGAACCATACTGAGTATTTTATCTTTCATTTAAGTCTTAAAACAGGGATGTCTGGGAGGCTCAGTCAGTTAAGCAACTACCTTCAGCTCAGGTCATGATCCCAGGGTCCTGGGATCGAGTCCTGCCCTGGGCTCCTCGCTCAGAGGGGAGCCTGCTTGTCCCTCGGCCTGCTGCTCCCCTTGCTTGTGATCTCTCTCTCTCTCTCTCTCTCTCTGACAAGTAAATAATTTTTTTTTTAAATTCTCAGAACAATCCACAAACAAGGTGCTTTCATTATACCCCTGTAACAGATGAGTAAGTTATCAAGAATTGAAGTATTTCTTCAGGTCAGTATACTAGAAAGAGTCTGAGCCAAATTCAAATTCAGGTAAAGTCTGTAAAACCAAACCAGTGAATGGCCCAAGTCAGTGGTCTCTGGCTGCATGGAACACCTGGAGATGAATCTGGACATGTGAGGATGAGCAAGATGTGAGTGGACAAGGGAAAGGGAAGATAGCCCAGACACACGTCCAGGAGTAAACCAGATGCTCAAGTGTGGATCTCAGGGCTGGACTGACTGTAGAAAACTGGTAGTTTAAGAAATGCTCTTGATCTAACTTGATGTCAAAAGAACAAAATTTCATTTTACTTATACACATCTGTGTGTGTTGTGTTCCACCTATGACTAGAAAATTATTTTGGTGAGTTGGAAAAATAAGTAATAAAATTAATAATGATATTAGTAAAAGATAAAGAAAGAAACAAATAAAGGTTCTCCTGACACCCATGCCAGGCTCCACTTCACATACTTAAAACAAACAAGAAACAGAAGTCAGTTTGGGAATTCTCCAAAAATGACTCTCTATTCTCAAACTCTCAATGTTGAGATTTTTGTTATTATTTTTATTTTGAGAATTTTAAAGTAAACTTCATAAAATGTATTAAAAACTATAAAAATATAATTTTAATATAACAGATTCATAAGAGAAATAAAATGGAATAATCAAGAATTGAATTGTCATGATTTTTTTTATGTCTAAGGATATTTTAGATTTGGGGAGAAAATATTTCACACACACACACACACACACACCAATATGACATGTGTCAATCACATGAAAGGAGGCATCCAAATATAGTGTACACCAAATATCTTTATCATTGAAAAAAATCTTTCCCATTCTACTTAGTCTATTCACTAAGATGACATGAAAATTCTCTATTAATAGAGGAAACAAATTCATAGACTTGTTCAAGCAGAACAATATGTCCAATAAGAAGTTAGTGAGATATGTTAGGCTAAGTTGATTCTGACTAATTCAGCAATAACTTCTTAAAGAACTGGCTAAAAAATGGAAAAATCAAGAGGTGACTGGGTCTAATACAACTTGAGACAAATGAGCACACTCAAGTGAGAAGCAATGAAAGTTTTATAATCACACTTATGTCTTAGTGGTTGTGATGTGATCATTCTTCTGCTATAATTGAACTTATCATTTTTTTCCCTAACTAAATTTTAGGAATAATTTTTAGAAGTCAAAGCACATCATCGAAATATAAATATAGCCTCAAAATGTGCACACGTGCATATGTTTTATCTTCATTAGAAGCATTCTTGCCATCTACTACTATATTCTCTTGTCTTAGTATTTTCAGTGAGCTTTTCTAGTTCAAATACAGAAAGGCTCTGGAATAACGGTATCTGAAAGAACTGACTGAGATAACAAAATGTTCTATATCCACACAGTCTCCAGTACAGGAGTCACCATCAACATATGGCTGCTGAAAGTTTGAAATGTAGCTAGTGCAACTCAGGAACTAAATTTTATATTGTATTTACTTTTAATAAACAATCTACATAGTTCTATGTGGCTGGTGACTATGGTATTGGACAGGGGAGCTCTAGAACATTGAGACATACCTATTTAAATAAAAGCAAAATGAAGAAAGTTTTTTTGAAATCTTGGTCCTACAACATCCATGACTCTTAGGTATTATTGTTCCCATTTTTCAGATAAGAAATGTGTCCAGGGAGACTGTTTTGCCTGCGGTTTTACAGCTGGAAGTGAATCCAGGTCAGAAACATCAAAAGCCTAGCTTTTTCCAAGAGTCCATACTGCCCTAATTGCATGGAACCATGCTTCTATGGTTGGACATTTATGTTGATCACAGGTTTGTTGTTTTTGTTTGTTTTTTTTTTTTTTCCCAGAAATCATTAATCATTGAAATGAGTATTTTAGTAGATAAGTCATTGCCCTCAGAATTAATGATGCATTTTGAAGAGGCCACTATTGGTGAGCTCAGAGTGACAGAGTATTGCAAATTATTGTCAAGAATATGTATACTCCCACCAGCCAGGCTAGAGTGTTTCATCTGCATACAATCTGGTCATCCAAACGTTTCTGAGGGACCAGGGAGAGAAAGGGAGAGAGCACCTGTGAGCAGCGGGGGTGGGGGTGGGGGGGTCAAAGGGAGAGGAAAAGAGAGAATCCCAAGCAGGCTCCATGCCCCTTGCAGCGCTCAACATGGAGCTCAATTTCACAGCCCCAAGGTCATGACCTGAGCCGAAATCAAGAGCTGGATGCTTAACTGACTGAGCCACCAGGCACCCCTCAGTATGGTCATTTGAGAATGTCTTTGCTGATTCAATGATTGAAAGACACTATCTTGTTTTTTATATATATGTATGCATATATATACATACATATATATGTATGTATATATATAGATACATTTAGAAGATTTTATTTACTTAGTAGAAAGAGAGAGTACAAGCCAGGGAAGTTGTACAGGGCGAGGGAGAAACAGACTCTCCACTGAGCAGTGGGGAGCCTGATGTGGGGCTTCATCCTACTGGGATCATGACCTGAGCTGAAGACAGACACTTAACCGACTGAGCCACTCAGGCGCCCCAATTTTTATATTTATTTAATAACTGCAAATGAGGCTGAACATTTTCCCCTTACTTATGTCTTCTGTAAATTGTCTGTCTCTGTCCTTTTTTTCGAAACCATAACATTTGTTTTTCGTGAAGCCTTCTAGCTTGTACATCTTTCAAGGCTACAAACAACTGGAAAAGCGTATTCAGGAGACTCCATCGATTTAGAGAGGCTTTTTGTCTCTTTTGAATTCAGAGGTATACTTCAAAAAAAAAAAAAAAAAAGACTGCTTTGGATACTTGCATGGGCAACTGCCCAAACCTTTAGGGACTGCCCCTCCCCCATTTTCCTATTCCTGGGTTTCTAAGTACTAGCAACTTCTTAAGAAGTTTGTGGGCATACAAAAATGAAAACTTAAACTAATGATAATTAATTAATCAGCAGTGATTGCATTATATAGATGAATTATCCTTGTATATTTAAATATTTCTTTAGATCCTTAAACTTTTTGTAGATGAACCAATGGCCAGAGAAATTTATTAGCTTAAAAGATGCTACCGCTTGAAGATTATTAGTAAGAGAAGAAAAGCAGCTATAAAATACAAATAAATATAAATTGTTAGTAAAAAGTTCACATTTTATAAAACTTTAGCACTATACTACTGAATAAAGTCAGTTACACTTATGGGTTGAAATCCTGTAATGAAGATGGGGCTAATTTTGCACTGAGGTTCATAACAAATTATTGAATCACAAGTGATAATTACCAATAGAATGAAAAATGATGAGAAAAAGGAAAATCAGGCTTTTTCCCCTTGATTTTCAATCATCTCAACATGGAGTAGTATGTTGGGCCGATTGGCCATCGCCTTGCTCAAACCAAGATTCCTTAAGAAAGATAGTTCTTTTTTTTTTTTTTTAATTTCTTTTCAGCGTAACAGTATTCATTGTTTTTTCACCACACCCAGTGCTCCATGCAATCCGTGCCCTCCCTATTACCCACCACCTGGTTCCCCCAACCTCCCACCCCGCCCCCCGCCCCTTCAAAACCCTCAGGTTGTTTTTCAGAGTCCATAGTCTCTCATGGTTCACCTCCCCCTCCAATTTCCCTCGAGGAAGAGATAGTTCATTTTATAATTAATTAAAAGGCTGATATTTGGCAATACGTTAACTGATTTACTTGCAAAGAAACTTGACTCTGTAGAGACGCCTGGGTGGCTCAATTGTTTGGACGTTCAACCCTTGATTTCCACTCAGGTCATGATCTCAGGATCATGGGATCAGGCCCTGCATTGGGCTCAGTGTTGGGTGTGGAGCCTGCTTGGGATTCTCTCATTCTCTCTCTCCCTCTGCCTATTCTCTCACTCAAGAAAAAAAAAAAGAAAGAAAGAAAGAAAGAAAGAAAGAAAGAAAGAAAGAAAGAAAGAAACTTGACTTATATTTGAGTCCCAAGTTTCACAAGGAACAAATTCCTTTTGTTATTCAGCACCACTGTATTTCTTAAACATTATATATCAAATCTGAATGTCCTTTTTAAAAAATATTTTATTCATTTGACACAGAGAGAGATCACAAGTAGGAAGAGAGGCAGACAGAAGGAGAGGGAGAAAGGGGTTCCCCCACTGAGCAGGGCGCCCGATGCGGGGCTCGATCTCAGACCCCTGAGATCATGACCTGAGCCAAAGGCAGATGCTTAACCAACTGAGCCACCCAGACGCTCCCTGAAAGTTCATTTTTATAGTTTTTCCTTCAGGTACCTTAAAATATATCTACATGTAACTAAACAGTCTCAGAGTACAAACATGAAATTATTTTCATTTTTCCCAGTTGCAACTTCAACTGCTCCGGGCTGATTTGCTACCCTGACTCCTAGTGGCATCCTGGAAATACTCAAAAACTTACTGGCCATTTTCTGGTTAGTAAGAATAGGCCTGGTTAGGCCAAGGTGATAAATTAACCTTAAAATCTCAGTAGTTTAGCAAATCAAGGATATATACTTTACTTATGCAAACTGCGTTATGGACCTGGTGGCTCTCCAAGGCAGCAGAGGTCCAAGTTGGTGATTCAGGACTGGAGCTTTTCAGCAGATATCTTCCAACAGGGGGAAGAGTCTTGCCATGGCCCAACTCCCAGAGTGAGTGCTTTGCTGACCTCACCCTGATCTTAGTCCAGGCATTCTGTCTTAATTTAAAATTGTGATGTTTTATCATTAGTTTCTTTACCTTAATTTTTATTTTAAAAATATTTTTAAATGTAAAATACTTTAAATTTTAAATGTTAAATTTTAATAATAAAATATTAATTTTACATAATTTTTTACATGCTTTGAAACAGTAGTCATCTTGATTCCTGAGGTTTTTGGCAGCCCTCTGCATTTGGTGTCTGAGGCAAGTGCAGCACTTGCCTCACCTTAACCGCAGTCCTGCCCCAGGGAGGGGAGAAGTTCTTTGATTGGGCAACATATCCATGAGATCTGTGGCCGTGGGCTCTGACCTCTAAAACTTATTATTCTAGCATCCTTTTCTACCACATTTGAAATTGGCATTCGAAAAGATTCTCCTTAGTGGCTCAGAGGCTGCTTTATATCTGAAACAGTCGAAGATTTATGTTTTCTTGGCAGTACATTCCTCTCAAAAACCTAGCAGGCTTAAGATCTGTTTCCTGCAATCAGTTCCATGTGACTAAAGACAATGGAGGTTTTCTCGGTTATGATTCCTAAACCTACTGCACTTCATTGACTCAATGTCAAGTTTCAGGCTCAACTTAAGGAGGGCCTACCTTGAAGGTATAGGGTTTCATTAAGAAGGCTACCCACTTATCCTTTTCTATGCCTTTGGTCATTTTAACCAACTGAAAGTTTTACTGGGTGCAATACCGTTAGTGTTTTCTTTGCTTTGAGGTCTTTTATTTTGTTTTTTAATATTTATTTATTTATTTGAGAGAAAGAGAAAGAAAGAGAATGGAAGCATGAGTGGGGAGAGGGGCAGAGGGAGAGAATCTCAAGGAGACTCCCCACTGAACACAGAGCCTGACTCCATGCTGGATCACATGACCCATAAGATCATGACCTGAGCCAAAATCATAAATCAAACGCTTAACCAACTGAGCCACCCAGATGCCCCTGCCTTGAAGTCTTCTAATCAACTGGAAGTTTAGCCTGATATTTTGTGCATAAACTCTTTTTCTTAGATCCCATCTTTTTCTTTGGGGACTGGAAGCAGAAGCCTTTTGCAAATCTTCAAAGCCGTGAATTTTTGGAATCAATTTTCTCTCATTTCTATTTGCAAATTGGCAGTTGTTTTCTGAGCTCTTGTCTTTCTTGTAACACCTCTATTGAATCCAACCAATACCAATCATCTCCTAAGGTCCTATTTTCCAGTCTCTACCCCTGAGGCACAAGTCCATTAGGTTCATATGCCACCTGGGTGAGCCAGACTAATGTGTCCAAAAGATGTGCACATACTAATTTCAGGAAACTGTGAATATGTTATTTTACATGGCAAAGGGAAATCAAGGTTGCAAATGGAAAAAAATTGTCAATCCTAGACCTTAAATGCAGGGAAATTATCCTGCATTCTCTAGCGGTCCCAATCTAATCACATGAGTTCTTAAAGAAGGAAGAGAGAGGCAGAAGAGTTAGTCAGAGATTCAGGATGAGGACTGTACCTACCCTTGTTGACTTTGGTGATGGAGGCAGGAGGCCACAAGTCAAGAAATGTAGGGGCCTGTAGATACTGAGAACAACTCAGTTCTCAGCCAGAAAGGAAATACAAAACTCAATCCCACAACTAGAAACAACTGGATTCTGCCAATAACCCACCATGCAAGGAAGTGGATATTCCCCTGGAGCCTCCAAAAAGAAATGCAGCCTGCTGCCATCTTGATTATAACCTGGTGAGATCTGTGTAGGACTTGTGATCTACAGAACTTTGAAATAATAAACTTGAGTTATTTTAAACCTAAATTTGTGGGAATTTGTTACAACAGTAATAGAAATCTAATAGATTCCCCAAGTTACCTCTGGCAAAGGTTTGAACAAATACTTTGCTCCTGTGTACATGCTTCACTATCTTTCCAGACTCTGATATATGTCACCTTATTGTCCACCACTTGACTGATAAGCCTTTACCACATATTTTAAGTTTTGTTATGGTGGCACCCCATTTCCAGTATCAATTTCTACTTTAGTCAAAATAGGTTGTTATTCTGTGGTTACAGATTGACCAGGAATCCCAGTGACTCCAATAAAGGTCTATTTCTTGTTCATGGAAAATCTGCTATAAGCCCAGGTCTCCATGCATCTCCCTTCCACGAGGTGATGCAGAGATCCAGCCTGCTTATATCTTAGGATTTTGAATCTAATATGTATGTTTCAGGGGACCACAGCCCAGAAAGAAAATATTAGAGGGGCTCCAATGATTTTCAATTTCTCAAATTAGAAACAATATTTGTAACTTTTGCTCATAATCTATTGGGAAAATTAAAACACGGGTCTGCATAAATCCTGGATGAATGAAAAATGCAGTTTTATTATGTACTCAGAAGGAGAAAACTCAATATTGGTGGTCCACTAGTGATATCGTACTATTCTTTATTATTTAAAAATAATTCAGGGATGCCTGGGGAGCTCAGTTGGTTGGGCATCTGACTTTGACTCAGGTTATGATCTCCAGGTCCTAGGATTGAGCCCCACGTTGGGCTCCCTGCTCAGTGCAGAGTCTGCTTGAAATTCTCCCTCCCTCTACTATCCCACTCATGCTCTCTCTCTCTCTCTCTCAAATACATAAATGAATCTTTAAAACAATAATTCAGATTGATCCAATGTAAAGCTCCATTTTATTTTTTTTTAAGATTTTATTTATGTATTTGAGAGAGAGAGAGAAAGAGAGTGAGCAAGAGAGAGCACAAGCAGGGGGAGGGGGGAGGGAGAAGCAGACTCCCCGCTGAACAGGGAGTCCAATGTGGGACTCGATCCTAGGACCCTGAGATCATGACCTGAGTCGAAGGCAGATGCTTAATCAACTGACCCACCCAGGCACCCCTAGGGTTCCATTTTAAATTGGTTTTAATTTAAACCTGGTTTACAGAATATCTTCTTAAGTTTTTTATTTGGAGACTTGAAGAAAGAGAATAATCATGGTAAGCTTTTATTTCTGCTCCAACTCTAGCACCCTGAAGTGGAGGAAAAGGAATAAGTAGTTTGGGTGTGGGGGATATTTCCTTCCCCTCCTTCTGGGTTCCAAATCTTTTGTTTTACAGGGAAGATGGAGAAATAGGAGAAATGGAACACAGACCTGGCTATCTTGGTTGTGGGATGTGGCATAGTCTTACTTCAGGATGGGTATGCTGTAGACAGTCTGCCCTGAGGGGATCTCCACTAGGGTGGTGTTGTGTTGTTTGCGGGGGTGATATTCAGCATCCTTCTGTCTCTGGTCCACTTAGGACTCTTTGGAGAGCAGCACATCTCCCTGTGTCCCTAGCCACTTCACACAGTTAGACGCTGCAATGCTTTAAGCAGCTACATCCTTGGCTGCGTTTCTCTCCATGCTTCTTCATGTAGAGCCCTGGGTATCCCTGGAGCTTCTCTGTGGGCCCTCTAAGAGTCTCAGAGATGGGATATGCTGAAGATTGCCCCATTTTCTTATCTCTGTACTACACCACAATCCCTTACTACCTGACTCCCTTCCCACGCACCCCAGGTTCTTGTCACTGATATCTATCTCCATGTGAGAAGCAGGAAATATCCTTAATGTCCATTTAGTCTCCCAAACTCCAGGACTACATCTCAAGCTCTTCCACGAACTTCTTCCCCAAGCCCCACTTAACTGTAAAAATTCAAAATGAGCCCATAGGCTTTATAACCCAGCCACCAACCTAGATGCCCATTGAGATGCCCATCCTCCCTTCTAATGGTCAAACCCAAATCTTCATTATGGTTTGTTCAGAGCATCTTCTTTTCCTTGGTTTGATGTGGGACAAGACCCCTCTTCCTTCTCTCATGGGCAAGGAAGGAAAAGCCCCAGGTCTCCTTACTCATTCAGCACCTGAAGAGGCCAATGATTTCTTTTTTCTTTCTTTCCTACTTGTCTGGGAAAATAAAATGGATATAAACAGTCAATAAAAGGTATTACAGTGTTCTACATGCTATCTAGTGCCATTCCTTTATAGAACAGCCACTAAAATGTTATAGAAGAAGAAACGTGGAAGGGAGGAAGAGATCATGAGAACTAGAAGTAGTCCAAAAGGCTCCTGGGTTGGCATTCATTGATTTCTTACAGGTGCCAGGTACTGTGCTAAGCGCTTAGGATGGTTAATTTTATGTGTCCACTTGACTGAGCCACGGAACAGCCAGATATTGGGCCAAACATTATTATTCTGGATGTTCCTGTGAGGGTGTTTCTGGATGAGATTAACATTTGAATGGTTAATATAGACTGAAGATAGCAGATTGCTCTCCTATAATGGGTGGGACTCATCCAGTCACTTGAAGACCTGAATGGTACAAAAAGGCTGGGTAAGAGGGAGTTCCTCCTGCCTGATCCCTTGAGTTGGGTGTTTTCGGGTCTTCAGGCTCAAACTGAAACATCAGCTTGGGTCTCAAGCCTACTGGCTTTCTGACTGGCACTCACCCCCATCAGGCCTTGTGAGTCAGACTAAACCTACCTGTCAGCCCTCCTGGGTCGCCAGGTTGCTGACCACAGATCATGGGACTTCTCCATCTCTATAACCATGTGAGTCAGTTTCATATAACAAATCTCTTCTCATATCTAGATCTATCTCCCTCTCTTTCTGTATATCTTCTGTTTCTCTGGACAACATTTTTTTTTCTTTCTTTCATGCTGAGAAAGATGAGGTCTTTACCCCCAATATGCTTTTTTTTTCCATTTTATTTTATTTTATTTTTTTCAGTGTTCCAAAATTCATTGCACCACACCCAGTGCTCCATGCAATATATGCCCTCCATAATACCCACCACCAGGCTCACCCAACTGCCCACCCCCCACCCCTCCAAAACCCTCAGTTTGTTTCTCAGAGTCCACAGGCTCTCATGGTTCATGTCCCCCTCCAATTTTCCCCAAGTCACTTCTCCTCTCCTTCTCCCAATGTCCTCCATGTTATTCCTTATGCTCCACAAGTAAGTGAAACCATGTGATAGTTGACACTCTCTGCTTGACTTATTTCACTCAGCATAATCTCTTCCAGTCCCGTCCATGTTGATACAAAAGTTGGGTATTCATCCTTTCTGATAGAGGCATAATACTCCATTGTATATGTTGACCATATTTTATTTTTTTTTAAATTTTTAATTAACATATGATGTATTATTAGCCCCAGGGGTACAGGTCTGTGAATCGCCAGGTTTGCACATCATACCACATACCTTCCCCAATGTCATGACCAGACCACCCTCTCCCTACCCCCCTTCCCCCGGCAACCCTCACTTTGTTTTGTGAGATTAAGAGTCTCTTATGGTTTGTCTCCCTCCCAATCCCATCTTGTTTCATTTACTCTTTTCCTACCCCCCCAAGCCCCCATGTTGCCTCTTAACTTCCTCATATCAGGGAGATCATATGATAATTGTTTTTCTCTGGTTGACTTATTTCGCTAAGCATAATACCATCTAGTTCCATCCATGTCATCGCAAATGGCAAGATTTCATTTCTTTTGATGGCTGCATAGTATCCCATTGTATATATATACCCAATCTTCTTTATCCATTCATCTGTTGATGGACATCTAGGTTCTGTGCATAGTTTGGCTATTGTGGACTTTGCTGCCATAAACATTTGGGTGCATGTGCCCCTTCAGATCACTACATTTGTATCCTTAGGGTAAATACCCAGTAGTGAAATTGCTGGGTTGTAGGGTAGCTCTATTTTCAACTTTTTGAGGAACCTCCATGCTGTTTTCCAGAGTGGTTGCACTAGCTCGCATTCCCACCAACAGCGTAGGATGTTTCCCCTTTCTCCACATCCTCATGAGCATCTGTCATTTCCTGACTTGTTAATTTTAGCCATTCTGACTGGTGTGAGGTCGTATCTCATTGTGGTTTTGATTTGTATTTCCCTGATGCCGAGTGATGTGGAGCACTTTTTCATGTGTCTGTTGGCCATCTGGATGTCTTCTTTGCAGAAATGTCTGTTCATGTCCTCTGTCCATTTCTTTTTTTTCTTTTTTAAAGATTTTGTTTATTTATTTGACATACAGAGAGAGATCACAAGTAGGCAGAGAGGTAGGCAGAGAGAGAGGAAGGGAAGCAGGCTCCCCACTGAGCAGAGAGCCCCATGCGGGGCTCGATCCCAGGACCCCGGGATCATGACCCAAGTTGAAGGCAGAGGCTTTAACCCACTGAGCCACCCAGGCACCCCTGCCCATTTCTTGATTGGATTATTTGTTCTTTGGGTGTTGGGTTTGATACGTTCTTTATAGATTTTGGATACTAGTCCTTTATCTGATATGTCATTTGCAAATATCTTCTCTTATTCTGTCGGTTGTCTTTTGGTTTTTTTAACTGTTTCCTTTGCTGTGCAAAAGCTTTTGATCTTGATGAAGTCCCAATAGTTCATTTTTGTCCTTGCTTCCCTTGCCTTTGGCGATGTTCCTAGAAAGAAGTTGCTGTGGCTAAGGTTGAAAAGGTTGCTGCCGGTGAACCATATCTTCTTTATCCATTTGTCTGTTGAAGGGCATCTTGGTTCTTTCCACAGTTTGTTGAATGGCCATTGCTGCTATGAACATTGGGGTACACATGGCCCTTCTTTTCACTATATCTGTATCTTTTGGGCAAATTCCAAGTAGTGCAATTGCAGCATCATAGGATAGCTCTATTTTTAATTTCTTAAGGATTCTCCACACTGTTTTCCAAAGTGGCTGCACCAACTTGCATTCCCACCAACAGTGTAAGAGGGTTCCCCTTTCTCCATATCCTCTCCAACACTTGTTGTTTACTCTCTTGTTAATTTTGGCCATTCTAACTGGTGTAAGGTGGTATCCTAATGTGGTTTTGATTTGAATCTCCCTGATAGCTAACGATGATGAACATTTTTTCATGCTTCCATTAGCCATTTGTATGTTTTTGTTGGAAAAGCATCTGTTCATGTCTTCTGCCCATTTTTTGATGTGAATATTGGTTTTGTGTGTGTTGAGTTTGAGGATCTCTTTATAGATCTTGGATATCAGCCCTTTGTCTATAATGTCATTTGCGAATATCTTCTCCCACTCCGTGGGTTGTCTCTTTGTTTTGTTGACTGTTTCCTTTGCTGTGCAGAAAGAAGCTTTTGATCTTGACAAAGTCCCAAAAGTTCATTTTCACTTTTGTTTCCTTTGCCTTTGGAGACATATCTTGAAAAAAGTTACTGTGGCTGATGTCAAAGAGGTTACTGCCTACGTTCTCCTCTAGGATTTTGATAGATTCCTGCCTCACATTGAGGTCTTTTATCCATTTTGAGTTTATCTTTGTGTATGGTGTAAGAGCATTGTTGAGTTTCATTCTTCTATACATAGCTGTCCAATTTTTCCAACACCATTTATTGAAGAGACTGTCTTGTTTCCAATGTATATTTTTTCCTGCCTTGTCGAAGATTATTTGACCATAGAGTTGAGGGTCCATATCTGGGCTCTCTACTCTGTTCCACTGGTCTATGTGTCTGTTTTTGTGCCAGTACCATGCTGTCTTGGTAGTAAAGCTTGAAATCAGGCAACGTGATGCCCCCAGTTTTATATTTCTTTTTCAACATTTCCACCCTAAAACAACAAAACACTCATACTTCTCGAGCCCACATGGAACTTTCTCCAGAATAGACCATACACTGGGTCACAAATCAGGGCTCAACTTGATACCAAAAGATTGAGATTATTCCTTGCATATTCTCAGACCACAATGTTTTGAAACTGGAACTCAACCACATGAAAAAGTTTGGAAGGAACTCAAACACTTGGAAGCTAAAGACCACCCTGCTTAAGCATGTTTGGATCAACCAGTAAATCAAAGAACTTAAACAATTCATGGAAACCAATGAGAATGAAGACACTTTGGTCCAAAACCTATGGGATATGGCAAAGGTGGTCCTAAGGGAGACATACATAGCCAACCAAGCATCCCTCAAAAAATCCAGAATACACCAGCTGTCTCTACACCTTAAAGAACTGGAGAATCAACAACAAATTAAGCCAACCCCACACACTTACAAGAAGGGAAATAATCAAGACTAGAGCAGAGATCAATGAGATAGAAACTAGAGATACAGTAAAACACATCAACGAAACCAGAAGCTGGTTTTTTTAAAGAATCAATAAGATTGATAAACCATTGGCCAAACTAATCCAAAAGAAAAGAGAGAGAACCCAAATTAATAAAATTATAAATGAAAAGGGAGAGATCACAACTAACACCAAAGAAATAGAAATAATCATCAGAAATTATTATCAACAGTTATATGTCAATAAGTTAAGCAGCCTAGACGAAATGGATGCATTCCTGGAAGCCTATAAACTTCCAAAACTGAATCAGGAAGAAATTGACAACCTGAATAGACCAATATCTAGTAATGAGATTGAAGCAGTGATCAAAACCTTCCAAAAAACAAGAGCCCAGGACCTGACAGATTCCCTGGAAAATTATACCAAACTTTCAAAGAAGAAATAATACCTAGTCTCCTGAAGCCATTTCAAAAAATAGAAACAGAAGGAAAACTTCCAGACTCTTTTTATGAAGCCAGACCCTGGTCCCCAAACCAAGCAAAGACCCCACCAAAGGGGAGAATTTCAGACGAATATCCCTGATGAATATGGATGCCAAGATTCTCAACAAGAGCCTAGGTAATAGGATCCAACAGTACATTAAAAAGAGTATCCACCATGACCAGTTTGGATTTGTCCATGGGATGCAAGGGTGATTCAACATTCGCAAATCAATCAATGTGATAGAAAAAATCAATAAGAGAGAAGAACCACATGGTCCTCTCAATTGATGCAGAAAAGGCATTTGACAAGATACAGCATCCGTTCCTGATCAAAATGATTCAAAGTATAGGGATAGAGGGAACATTCCTCAACTTCATAAAATTTATCTATGAAAAACCTACAGCAAATATCATCCTCAATGGGGAAAAGCTGACAGCCTTCCCTTTGAGATCAGGAACACAACAAGGATGTCCACTCGTCACTGTTGTTCAACATAGTACTTGAAGTCCTAGCAACAGCAATTAGACAACAAAAACAAATAAAGGTATTCAAATTGGCAAAGAAGAAGTCAAACTCTCTCTCTTCGAAGATGACATGATACTTTATATGGAAAACCCAAAAGATTCCAACCCCAAACTACTAGAACTCATTCAGCAATTCAGTAATATGGCAGGATACAAAATCAATGTACAGAAATCAGTTGCTTTCTTATACACTAATAATGGAAATATAGAAAGGAAAATTAGAGAATCGATTCCATTTACTATAGCACCAAGTACCATAAGATACCTGGGAATAAGCCTAACCAAAGAGGAAAAGGATCTGTACTCAAAGAACTACAGAACACTCATGAAGGAAATTGAAGAAGACACAAAAAGATGGAAGAGCATTCCATGCTCATGGGTCAGAAGAATACACATATTGAAATGTCTATACTGCCTAGAGCAATCTATACTTTCAATGCCATCCCAATCAAAATTCCACCGGCATTTTTCAAAGAGTTGGAACAAACAATCCTAAAATGTGTATGGAACCAGAAGAGATCTCTAATTTTATCTCCTGTAAACCTCAAACCAACCCAATGAGTAAGGTGATTTCATTATCCCCTTTTACAGATGAGCGAACTGGGATTCAGTTCCCCCAGCTGGAAAGAGGTCCAGGTGAGCTTGATTCTGGCACCACCCACCAGCAGCCTCTGGTTGTAAGAAAGAAGAAAGACCTAGAAGAATGTGAAAGGGCAGTTGGGAGGGGAAATGGTATTCCCTTGAGGGCCCCTCAGCAGGAGGAGTGGGGATAAATACTCTGAGTCAAGGATTCTAGGAGACTGTCCTGCCTGAGGCCAGGGAAGTGTGAGAGGGGGAAATCTTCCGTCAGTGGAAAAAAGAAACTGTGGTTTTCTGCAGGAGATTACAAATAATAATAATAAATCAAGCAATGTTATATGTAGATAAAGTCTCTCTTGAAGAAAAAATCTCATTGAGGCATGCTCTGAACTGCCTCCATAAAACTCAGCATCATTCTGAGCATAGTAAGGAACCAATATTTTTCCCCATACCAACAAAATTATGGAGAGTACACCTGAATCTAATATAACAGTGTATCTTGACTATACTGGAATTAAAATTTTAAAAATAATAAAATTAACAGAAATAATGCTTTCTATACAGAATTTATGTGTATACATTTTTCTAGAAAAATGACTGGAAGAGGATACATGTAAAAAATATTTATTCAACCTGGATAAAGAAGATGTGGTGCATATATACAATGGAATACTATGCAGCCTTCAAAAAATGAAATCTTGCCATTTGTGACAACGTGGATGGAACCAAAGGGTATTATGCTGAGCGAAATAAGTCAATCAGAGAAAGACAATTATCATATGATCTCCCTGATATAAGGAAGTCAAGAGGCAATGTGGGGGGTTTGGAGGGTAGGAAAGGAATAAATGAAACAAGATGGGATCAGGAAGGAGACAAACCATAAGATACTCTCAATCTCACAAAACAAACTGAGGGCTGTTGGGGGGAGGGGTGTAGGGAGAGGGTGGTGGGGTTATGACATTGGGGAAGGTGTATGCTATGGTGAGTGCTGTGAAGTGTGTAAACCTGGTGATTCACAGACCTGTACCCCTGGGGCTAATAATACATTATATGTTAATAAAAAAATAAAATCAATAAAAAATAAAATAAAATAAAAGTAAAAAAATATTTATTCAACAAATAAATATTATTTATTTAGTCTTGTTCTGGCGCTCAGAGACAAATCCCCTGTCTTTGTGGACTTTACGTTCAATTGAGACGATAAGTAGTACTACTAGTGGTAGTAGTAGTAGTCATAATAGTAATTATATAACAGGACTATGAACAAAATGTGAGGCAGGTAAGAGCATAAAGGGTGTCCGAGAAGGGATAGTGTTTATCTCAAGATGGCAGGATTACAGATGACTTGGGTTGTTTTCCTTTGTATTTTTCTCTGTTTTCCAAATTACTTATAGTAATCATGCATTCCTTCTGTAAGTAGGAAAAAAATAAAAGTAGGGATGCTTGAATGGCTCAGTCTGTTAAGCATCTGCCTTCTGCTTAGGTCAGGATCCCAGAGTCCTGGGATTGAGCCCTGCCATCATGTTCCTTGTTCAGCGGAGAGCCTGCTTCTCCCTCTTCCTGCTGCTCCCCCCAACTTGTACTCTCTCTCTTTTTCTCTCTCTCTCTCTCTGATAAATACATCAATAAAATCTTTTTTTAAAAAAGGAAAAAATGAAAGTGATTTGGAGATGCGTTCTATTAAAAAAGATATACAGAGAAACAGGAATGAGAGAAGCTACCCCTATGGTCATTACCTAAATTTACCAAAAGGGCACCTGGAAAACTCCTTTGCACTAGTGAGTCCCTTGTCTGTACCTACTTGAATCTACTTAACTAATTTCTGCTTCTATTTATTCTAATTTTTCTAAATGTAGCCCCAAGGCTGAATCAACGCAGCCTTAATGTTCATAATCAGTTGGTTCTGGCTCACTAAAAAAGTGTTGTTGTGCTCTCATGGAAATGACATTGAAGTAGGTAAAAGAAAAATGTGCCCAAAGCTGTTCAGGCCACTCAGTAGATAAGAGTAGAGTCATGCTTCCTTTAAAAAACAGGAGTGTAGTAGTGAAAATAGCGAGGAGCAATAGACAATTAGATGTGATCTCTCCCGCATACCACCCCCAAGCTTCTAGATCTGCATTCTGGGAGCAAATGGACCACCTTAAGAAGACACGTGCTGTGATGAGCCCTGGGTGTTATGCTTAACTAATGAATCGTTGAATACTACATCAAAAACTAATTATGTATAATACAGTGGCTAACGGAACATAATAAAAAAAAGAAGCAGAAAAGCTACTAACATTTCAAATAGAATTCACACTAAACGAAGAACCTTTCCCACATTCTATAAGCCATTTCAAAAAAAGGATTTGCCCTGGGATTTTCAGTAATCTATATGGTGATTCTCTGAACTATTTTTCATCCTCTTTTTTAGAATAATGAATTTATTTATTTTGATAGCAAGTCAGAGTTCATCTAAGTTGTAATCAGTAGTTTACCTCTTGAAATATATTTTGCAGTTAGATACTAGATGTTTTCATTTGCACAATTTCTGAAGGTGACTTCTGTTAATATTTCTGTACAGTCTCCGTATCAAAAGTTTCCCGTATGTTTCATCTTATTTCTGATGATAAATTCAGATGTCAAAATATAAGTGTAGAAATGCCTCTTTTCATCACCATAAATTTGAAGTATTTCCTTATTCATTCTGAAGGTGTATTTTTTATTATTTTCTTTTTTACATCTATCTGCTTTTCTAGCTACTATATGGTATATTTTAATTTATATTTCATATTTATATTTAAACTCTATATACTGTTTTCTTCTTAAGCTTAATTTTATATTTATATTTGACCTCTTTATACTATTTACTATGTTGGCAACAAAGACATCTAGGAAATGTTTTAATGGACCTTTCAATCAAATGTTTTAAATCATATACTTTCTTTCTCCTAAAAAACAAGATCAATCAAGGTATCTACTTGTTTATATGAATCACAATGTAATTTTCAGCCTCATTCAGAAAAGCACAAGATTTTCACTTATCTCACAGATAGGCCAGGTGCTTGAACACTGTGAAAATTTAAAGCCTTGTGAATGTCAAATAGAACCTCACTATTACAGTATAGAATTCCATTTGCATAAGAAGGTAACTTAGTTTTTCCTTTACTCCCTTTCTCCCTCTGTGGTAGACAGAATAATGCTGCCCCTCACCAAAGATGCCCCCGTCTTTATCCTCAGCACTTACGAATATGTTTCCTTGCACAGCAAAAGGGAGTTTGCAGATGTGATTAAATTAAGGATTTTGAGATATGGAGATTATCCTAGATTATTTAAGTGGGCCCAACGTAATCACAAATTTCCTTAAAAGTGGAAGAGGGACAAAGGACGGGAAGTCATAGCGATGTCTTGTGTTAAGTGCTTGAGTCTCTCCTAGGCTTTAAGGATGGAGGAAGGGGGCCGTGAGCCCAAGAACGTGGGCTGCCTCTGGGAAATGCTTTATAAAGATACTGTAATAACCTCGGGGTTACTGGCAGACACAATCATTCTCAAGTGCACATGCTCTAAAGTTGGGGCTGTGTCTGTCACCCCCATCTTCTGCCTGTGAGTCTGTGCTAAACTGCAAAGGGGATTGGTCTAAGGGAGAGAGAGGCCAGTCTCTGAGTGGAGAGTGGGTGGTCCCTGGCAATTGTCCACCTGTCATTCTCCTTTCTCTCCTCCTACTCAGGTCTATCTGTCTTACTCTAATGGAAGTATTGCTGTTCTTTTCCTATTTGAAAAGGTCCTAGTAAAGAAAATGCTACATCCCTTTCCTGTTGCAGATAGCCCTAACATAAAAGAAAATGAGAAAAAGAAACATGACTCCATAACCTCTCATAAATATGTAGCTAAGGGCTGCCAACATCCAATGAAGATCAAATACGGATATAGCAAATGCTGAAAAGATCCCCCTAGCAGTAGATCTAAGACAGTAGAGGACAGTTCTCCAAAGCAGATGGCCCACACTGGGAGGCTATTTTTTTTTAATTGAGATATAATTTCCATGTGATTTTGTTTTGAACACTGGGAAGGAGGATTATCAGCTCACAGTGAGAGCTTCCCTGGGCCATGTCTGTTACCAGAGAGTTGGGGTTGATGAAGATTCACACGGACACAGCACATTTGTAGGAAGCAGTCTTTTAGAGCAGGAGAGAGGAGGAGAGAGCTGCTGCCTTGGGGAGCAGTCCAGGAACTGCCTTTTGTGGGCTGGAAAGGGGAAAATGGAAGCCTCTTTCACAAAGACCTCTGAGAAGATATGAAACCTAAAAAGGAGATCAAATAAGATAAAAAAATAAAAGAGAGAACAATAACAGAAGTTGGGATTAAGAAACAGTGAGCAGAAAAGATATAAAAGAGCAAAGAATTAAAAAGGATAAGAAATGATAAATGGAAGACCAAACAAGGCAATCGAATGTATACATAACTCATCTCTAAAACAGAGAACAGGAATCATAAAACATAAAATATTTAAAGATAAAATTGAAGAAGATGTTGAAGACATATTAACTTTGAATCTAAAACTTGAAAAGATACACTCTCTCTCGTCATTAAATATAACCCGTGGTGCAAGAATATTCTGGTAAGACCATTTCATTTCAAAGATAAAGATTCCCTTGGGAATGTGGGTATAAATATAAACCAGCTGTAAGGGGGGGACACATCAGGCTGGCCTCACACTTCCTCACAGAAACGTTAGATGCTAGGAGCAAAGCTTACAAAGTCTCAAGGAAAGAAAAGACAAACCAAGAATTTTATACAAAGCCAAACAGTCATTTAAGTATACAGTGAACAGACAGATGTCTTGGCATGCAATCAGGAGGGAATATGGATCCCGTAATCCCTTTAAAAAGAAATTCTCCGAGACCAAATGTCAGCAAACCAACTTGTAAAAAGAAAAAATAGAGCAATAGACTACCAGTGAATCCATTTACTTATAATGCTAAGACTAAATCAAATGCCACCTGAACCCTGAAAATGTGGGAATAATGTAAGTAACATTTGGGGAAGGAAAGGGGAGAGAATGTGGCAAGGGGTATAAATATACCATCAACCTTTACAACCAGATGTCAACGATACTATCAGATACCAAATAAAGCAATCAAGAGAGGTGAAGAGATATCTGACGCTATAAACATAAATATCAAAAATGTAAACAATGAAAGTTTTGGATGGTAAAGAGGAGGAAGAGGGGTGGGAAGGAAGTGGAAATTTGTGATTTCATCATTGCTCATATCAGAGAGTAGTAATTAATCCTACAGGTACGATAAATTTGGGCACATCCATACGATGAAATGATATGAAGCTATTAAGAAGATTAAGGCTGCTTTTCATGTGTAGATATTATTTCTAAAGTACATTAAGTTTAAAAAGCAGACTAGTGTGTGAATAACGGAAAGAACATGTGTTGTACATTGGCATGATAAAGACTCACAAGGAGAAAAAAATCAGTCACAGGAATAGAATGAGTTCCTCTCTGTACTTGAAGGCTTGGGGGTGGAAGGCAGTCCTTGCTTTTCACTGCATATCCTTTTTATGCCTTTTGAATTTTGAATCTTGTGGATGTACCGCCTATTTTAAAATATACACAATTATTTCTTTGGCAAGAAAAAAAAATTCGTTCGAATCCTGATTTTGCCCTCCAGAGTCTGACACTTCCTTCAGGTGAAACCGACAAACGGAGAACTCTAAAACAATGAGGCAAGTGCTATGAAATAGAAATATACAAGGTGCTTTGGGGAAACATAAGAGGCTTAATTTCTCCTGGAGGCTTTGGTGTTTAGTCCTAAGTCTTGAATGGAAAGAGGAATGATTTAAGAGATATTTTTAAAAACGGAGTCAATCAATAGTACTTACTGACTGCTCCAGGTGTAATGTGAGGCTGCGGAAGAAGTCTAAATGACTCACTGGTTCGGTTTCAGCCCCTCGCTGGATTGCAGGGCCCTTCGTTTTTAGTTCAGAAAAACATCTGTTACTACCTCACTGTGTTCCAAGCACCAGGTTGAGCCCTGGGGATTAGAAGTTAAATAGGAAATGGTCCTTGCCCTTAAGGAATTCAATGTTGGATAATGCAGGGTGGTGGAGGGCAATGATGG
Source organism: Martes martes (assembly GCF_963455335.1). Lineage (NCBI taxonomy): Eukaryota > Metazoa > Chordata > Mammalia > Carnivora > Mustelidae > Martes > Martes martes. Next base: position 33,568,818 of record NC_137896.1, read on the forward strand.
CCTCAATTATTCACCTTGTCCCTTTGCCACAACTTTCTACTGTGCTCAGGTCACCCTGCCCTGTCCCTAAACCCTGCGTCCAAACCAGTGACTTGCTGGGGGGCACTGAGATTTTAGCAGCCATGACACGAGCACAAGGTGAAACAGGCCTGTGCATTGGCACGGCTTTCTCTGATACCCGGTCATCGCCATGAAGTTCAGATGGAATAAAGCCCTACATGAACCAGCCAAGAAGGGCACACTCATTTCTGGTTGCACTGACAGCATTTTGAAATAGGATTGGGGCAGGAGGAGGCACAAATATCACACAGATCTTTTGCTGTTAATTATGCTTGAATTGGCAGAATATTATATATGTAAGGGGAGTCTCTCTGCTGCAATGTGCCCTATAGGGTCTGGCCTATGCCCTGACCTTTTGCAAATTAGAAAAATGTGTCCCTTCTCTGAGGGTAGAGACAGCTCCATGCCAGGGAGAAGGCTTGAAAAAGGGTGTACCTCAGTCTCATACTTGCCCTCCTGCCCCTGTGTCCTTGTGCAGTGGACAACCAACCCTACCGCATTAGCCCTGCCTAAATCTTAAGTAGGACTTTCTTTAGTATCAGAAGCTTATGTGGGTGCCAGAAACGCAGTCTTCTCATTAATTCAGTGCTAGCGCATTTGTCAGCTCATTTTACAAAGTTCAGAAAGGGAAAGTTCTTTGAGGAAACGTTTATAAAATACAAGGAGAAAAAAAAGTTGCCCAAGAGGTGTGTCTACAAGTTCTGAAATGGAAGTTGGGGTCTGAACATGCCTCCAGCTGGGCATTCAACCTGAGCAAGCCACACAGTCTCTCTGAGACTTAAAATGTTCCTCAATTCATTGGAGTGATTGGATCACATGATCCTCTAAGTCATTTCTAGGTGGGACTCAGAAGAATCCATTATTTTTATCTTAACCAGCACAAAACACATTGGAAAATATGATTGAAAAAGAAAAGTCAAAGAAATTCAAGTTTGTGTGTATGGATGAAAATTTGGGGCTTTCTGAGACATAGAGGAACAATAAATTTAACTGAACTGTACTTTTGTTGTGATTCCAACCACATGGAGTCAGTGAAGGAAAGAAAAGAACATTGAGTCTTGCTGAATGTGCAGTTGATATTTATATTGTAAATTAATGTATTTTTCTAATCTTGTTGCAGCCTAACAGAGAGGGTAGGAACAAATCATTGTATTTACAAAACTGATCTGTTCACATTAAAAGAGTGGAGAGAAATATAAAACCATGCAATTAGGCCAGCAGCTTAGCAGCCTCATTAAGTCATGTGTATATTTTCCATATGCTCTCATTTCATTTTATGTAAGCTTGCCATAAACATCAGGTAAGGAGGAAGAGTGTTCTCATTTGTAAATCATATCTTGTGGGTTAAATGCTGACATCCATGTATGAGGCTTTCTAATTTACATCTAACAGCACATATTCATCATACTTAAAAGAAGTGATTACAGATGTTTTGGTATTAGAAAAATTAATTTGCCTTTTGAATTAGTTGAGGGGAAAAAAATCCCTTAATTTTTTATCCAGTAATATGACATAATTTTACTGTGCTTTTTGCATAAAACCCTTAGGAATTTACCATGGCAAAGAATCACCTTTATTTTCACAGAATAACCCATTAAGAGTGGTATTGGGTACTTAATATACTTAATATACTGTACTGTATTAGTAATAGGGAATACAAAGAAATCGTATGGAAATATAGGACCGATTTTCAAGGGTTGGAGAGTAATTTTAAAGCCCACAAAATTTTACCATCACAATAGAACAGATTAACACATTTTGATATATTCATACAGTGATAAAATTTACAACAATAAAAAGGTACAAACACTAGATACAAATTGCAACTTGGAGGAATCTCACACACATAGTAATGAATGAAAGTAACCCCACACAAAGGAGTGCATTCTACCTGATTACATTTATATGAAGTTCAAAAACAGGGAAAACAATGCCTGTTAGAATAGTGATTATTTCTGGTGGTGGTGGTGGTGGTAGTGTGTGTGTGGGGGGGGGTACTGCCTGGGAAGGAGCATGAGGGAACTTTCTGGAATGTTGAAAATACTTTGAACCAGGTGGTGATCACATAAGAATTTCTGGAAGTGGAAATTCCTTAGCTCCCACTTAGGATTTTCATGTTTTATTGCATAGATGTTATTACCTTCATAATAACAACCACCACCATCATCACCATCGCACAGCACTTTGAACTTCTGCAGTAGTCATAGTCCAAGCCTGGCTCACACATAGAAAATTCCATTCTTAAGCTAATTTGTTTGGAATGGAGTTAAACGCTCCTCTTTTTTTTTTTTTTAAAGGCTATACATTCAATGAAGATTTTTTTTTAAGATTTTTTTTTTTTAATTTATTTGACAGACAGAGATCACAAGTAGGCAGAGAGGCAGGCAGAGAGAGAGGAAGGGAAGCAGGCTTCCTGCTGAGCAGAGAGCCCGATGCGGGGCTCGATTCCAGGACTCTGGGATCATGACCTGAGCTGAAGGCAGAGGCTTTAACCCACTGAGCCACCCAGGTGCCCCTAAACTCTCCTCTTTATTTTGCTTTTCTTTCTATTCTCTCTTTAGGCTCCAGTCAACAGTCGAATTGACAGAAAGTTTAGTGAGGCTTTTGAGACTGTCACTATATTCTACACAAACCCCATCCTTGAACGATTTTCTTCATTATCATTCTTTTTGGTTCTCAGTGCCTCTAACAAATTATTTCTTCCTTCAGCACATGGTGGAACAAGACACAGGTTAGGGAGGAGACACCCTGGGGCCAAGGCTGGTCCTTGTGCTTCCCACTTGTCAAAGCTATATGTCCCTAGTTAAGGCGAACTGGACCAATGGGCTGGTGGTGATCTTTTCATTTACAAAGAACAGCATGTAAAAAGCTAGGTGGAAGTAGTGATGAATGTATCACTTTAAATCAGGACAAGAGATGAGCTGCCCTTTCTCTAAAAAGAATACAATGTGATCTTTTGAGAACATAGTTGTGGCTATTAACCTGAAGGTGCTGATTGTCTCCTGTCCTCCTTTCCTGTAAAGTTGCAGTACCAAGTAAGACTTTATAAAATAATGTAAGGACCTCGTTACATGGACAGTTTGCTTTGGCCCTTCTTGTGGTGAATATTAATTTCCATAATAAGATGTTGGCCTGTGACTAGTTAGTAAAACCTGCAGGTGAGTACAAAGAAGTGTTCAGGCACTCACATTCTAGAAAAAGTTCCCATAATTAGGTCTAGATATCCTCCTCATGGCAGAAAAAACTGTCTTACCCCCCTCCCTATCAACATTTCAACCTGGTTTGGATGGGCTATTTTCTCTAGTACTTCCATTGGGCACTGTGCAAGGATGCTGGGCTTAGCTTTCTTGTACATGTCCCACCCACTAGGGTGCCTGCCTGGCCTATGAGTCCCAGCAGTAAGATGCACTGGGCTATGCCACCACAAGCATTGTGGGCTTGGAATAAAAGAAGTGCTGGGAGGGTGGGAGTCCAAAAGGACCCCTGAAGGGCCTTACTTGTGTCTTTCATGGCAGAGAACAGGCAAAATGACACCTGCCACAAAGTCGCTAGTGTTTTACAATTTTTTTTTTAATTTTAAATTTTTTATTTTTATTTTTTAAAATATTTTATTTATTTATTTGTCAGAGAGAGAGGGAGAGAGAGAGAGCGAGCCCAGGCAGACAGAGTGGCAGGCAGGGGCAGAGGGAGAAGCAGGCTCCCCGCTGGGCAAGGAGCCCAATGTGGGACTCTATCCCAGGACGCCGGGATCATGACCTGAGCCAAAGGCAGCTGCTCAACCAACTGAGCCACCCAGGTGTCCCTGTTGCTGGTGTTTTAGATAGAGAAGCAGCCACAGTGAGGACCACAATGGCCACAAATCAAAAGCAGATACATTCATTCATTTCCTCCTTCTTCCTTCCTACCCAACATCCTGCACCAGCCAGGCCTTGAAGGGCCGGTGGCATGAAGGGGTTTAAGGGCCAGATCCTGTGTCACCAGCCTTCTACTCTAAGGAGCAATGGATCCAGCTGGGGCCAGCAAGGGGACAGAGAGAAGATGGGATTTCAATTGAGTCTAACGTTGAAGATGTAACATAGTCTGAGTTTTAATGCTGAAGATGATAAACTCAGCTCAAGTGGAACCATGGCTGTCCTTTTTTTTTTTTTTTTAAGATTTTATTTATTTATTTGACAGAGAGAGATCACAAGTAGGCAGAGAGGCAGGCAGAGAGAAGGCGGTGCGGAGGGGGGGCGTGATGGAGAAGCAGGCTCCCTGCTGAGCAGAGAGCCCGATGCGGGACTTGATCCCAGGACCCTGAGATCATGACCTGAGCTGAAGGCAGCGGCTTAACCCACTGAGCCACCCAGGCGCCCCTACGGCTGTCCTTTTACTGGGCTCCCTTTTTGAACTCTTCTGTCTACAGGTAATCTCAAGGTGAGCTCTCTAAACCACTGATAAGATCATGTTCTGACCCTGCTCAACATCTTCCCACGGGTTCATACCGCACTTGGCCTGAAGCCCAAAGTCCTTTCTGTAGCCTCAGGTGGCCTGGGCCCCTGCTGCCTCTGTGATCCCAATTCCACCCATTCTCTGCCTTGCTCTACCAGTCCGGCCTCCTTTCTCTTTCTTGGTGCCAATCACATTCTCATCTCAGGGCTTTTGCTGTTCCCTCTGCTGAAAACACTGTTCCCCAGATATTCAGATCTCTCTCGTCATTTAGGTCTCCACTCAATGCCACATCCTCAGAGAGGCCGTCTCTAACCACTGTCTAAAATAGAGCTCCCTCCTATCTACCTCATGAAGATTTTGCTTTTCCTTTCCTCCCTGGCTCCCGATACTACTTGCTGTCATATCCTTTTAATATAGTATGCTTTTTATTGTTTGTCTCCTCTGATACTATCTAAGCTCCATAGGGGAAATGATTTTGTCTCTTCTGTTGACTTTGGTATCTTGGGCAAAGCATAGTGCCTGGCACATTTAAAACGTTTCAGAAACGGGGGCGCCTGGTTTCCCCGGTTGGTTAAGTGACCGACTCTTCATCTTGGCTCAGGTCATGATCTCATAGTTGTGAGATGAAGCCCTGTGTTGGGCTCTGTGCTAGGCAGGTCTGTTTGAGGTCTGCTTGAGATCTCTTTCTCTCTCTCCCTCCCTCTCCCTCAGCCCCTCCCCACTCCCCAAGTGTGTGCACTCTCTCTCTCTAAAAATAAATAAATAAATCTTTTTTAAAAAGTCTCCAAAATGTTTGTTGGGTGAATGGCTATCTAAGATGGCATTAAAGGGGAAAGGGGAGGGAAGGGAAAATGGAGCTTCAACAGAAATGAATTAAACTTAGTACTTTGAAAAACATTTTAAACAGTTAATATTTATACCCCACTGAGCTAAGATTCCTTAAAAAGTGCACTATTAGGTTGATAGTCTAACAATAAATGATTGCTACAGTTGGGCTTACCAATATGTAAAAGTTAAGGATAGGCTTAATCTATAAAGCCTTGAGTGAATTCTAGGGGAAAAGCCTGATTTTATAGAAGTTGGTCTATGCGGTAGATTGGAAAAACGAATAAACCCTACTTCAAAGTGAAGTTTATTATTTCTTTCCATGCTTTACATCTGGACTTGGTCACACGGCTTTCTTTAGTCAATAGAACATCAGCAAAAGGAAGTACGAAATGCTATTTTATTTTATTTTTTTTAAGATTTTATTTAATTATTTGACAGAGATCACAAGTAGGCAGAGAGGCAGGCAGAGAGAGAGAGGAGGAAGCAGGCTCCCTCCTGAGCAGAGAGCCTGATGTTCGGGGTTCCATCCCAGGACCCTGGAATCATGACCCAAGCCAAAGGCAGAGGCTTTAATCCACTGAGCCACCCAGGCACCCCTGAAATGCTATTTTAAATAGGAGCTTGCCCTCCCTTGCTGCTGAAAACTAGAAGCTCCCTATATGAAGAAGCGATATAGAGAGAACATGCTTTCATCTCAGCCATCAGATGAGGCTCCAAGCTTTCCACATCTGCATGAGTGGACCCAGCAGAAAAAGGCAGAACTGCTTTGCTGATTCCAGTCCAAATAGCTGATTCACAGAATTGTGAGTGAATAAATAGTTGTTTTAAGCTACTACATTTTGGTGCGGCTTTATACAGGGGAGACTAACTGATAAAAGAGGTTTAGGGGTACTATATACTAAATTAAATTCCACTGTGGACATGGTGGAGACACACAGATGAAGCAGCTGGCTCATCGTCTATGGGTGATACCTGGGGAATATAGGAACATAAGCACAGGATGTCCTCGAGTACTGGGTTTGAAACTATCTACGCTATTTATTGGTTGTGTGACCTGGGTGAAATTGCTTTGCCTTTCTAAACCTCAGTTTTCATAAATATAAATAGAGAACAGGCCTAAAATACTGCCCTAACCTTTTGCTACTCGGAGTCTGATCTTAAACCAGCAACACCAGTATGACTCGGGAGCTAGTTAGAAATGCAAAATCTCAGGTCCCACCCCAGGACTGCTAAATCAAAATCTGCCCTTTAAAAAGATCCCCCGAGGATTTGTGCGCACATCACAGTCTGAGAGGGCTGCTGGATTCCGCTGGCGTTTACTCAACATCACCACATCTCCAAGACCCCTGGGCAGTGAAGAGCCACCCAGCTTTTCCCTGGGATCTGTCTTTCCTTCTTTTCCAATCCGGCTGGGAAACTTGGTTTAGGCTATTTTTCTTGGCTTCTGCACAGACAAGTTCAGCTAACTTAGGAGCCTGTTTAAGGGCTAAGCTAAAATCGCAGCTTAGCAATTCAGCTGGGGAGTTGTCAGTGGGCGCTCAGCCCCCTCCCACTTAAGGATGCCCAGCTGGTAAACTTTTGATCTCCCCCCTCCCCATCCCAATCTCCTTTTAGCCCTGCCTAGAAAGGGCCAGGACGTGCCAGAGGAACGAGGCTTTGGTATCTACAACTGCTTCTGCCCATCAAGAGCCTGGACATCCCCCCCTCCAATCCCCACACTGCACGAGCGGCCACACTCACTCTATCTTCCTGGCCGGCCGGACCTGCTTAGGCGGCTGAGCATGCCCAGTTTAGCAGCGAGCATGGCCCCAGTCCCCAATGCGCAGGTGCCACGTCTCCGGGTTTTGGTGGCCGCCGGCCGGGAGGAGGAGGCGGAGTGGCCTGGGGGAGGAGGAAGCCCTCCCGAGAGTACTGGAGCAGCGCGCTGAGGGTCCACACAAAGAGTGATGCTAGAGTCCGCCCCGTTAGGGTCTGAGTGCGAGAGCGACTCGGATTTACTGGGGGCCGTTGTAGGGTAGGGGTGAGGCAGGAACTGGCTGGAGCAGCGCCCCAGCGTTACAGGGACGAAAGTCTGGGGGGTTTGCGTCTCTGAGGTTGCACTTGGGGGAGGACTTTTTGGAACCACTTAATCTCTCTGTGGCTCAGTTTAAGCCTCGGGAAAAAAAAAAAGGTAATAGTAGTACTTGCTTCGGAAGATTGTTTTAAGGATTACATGAATAAAAAAGCGTTTAGAATAGTGCCTGAAGCACTGTAAGCGCTTTATGTGTTTATAAAACAAAATGTAATCAAATAAACACCTCCCCCACCCTCGCCAGTCGCTTTGGGGTACCAGTTCTCGCCAGTCCTGGACCCCTCCGCTGCCCCCGCCTCACGGCCCGCGGCTGGCTGTTGGTCTCCCAGCAGAGCAGGGTGCCACTCCCCCCTACCCCCAAGCTTTTGCGCCCCACGCCACCCTGCACGCACCAGGACCCAGGACCCCAGACCCTGGGCACGTGCTGCGGCGCCAGGGCTGCGGTGGGCGGCCGGGGAGACCCCCGAGGAGCGCGCAGCGAGGCTGCTTCCCCGGACGCCCCACCCACCGCCTCCCGGCGCGGCGCGCGACCCTCCAGGGCCGCCCGCCCCCTGCAGCGAGGCTGCGCCCCCGGCCCGCCCGGTACCCCCTCCCCGCCAGCCGGCTCGCGGCAGCCGGGCGGCCGGCCCTGCCCCTGCCCACCCCCAGCCCAGCCCGGGCGCGCCGCACTGGGCATGCTCCGTAGCCTGGGCAGGTTGGGGCTGCGAGGCGACAGCTCGGGCTCTGGAGCCGGGAGGCGAACCGGGAGGGAGACTCGGGGTTGGGGCAGAGGGAGCGGCCGGCCACGAAGGGGCAGCGGGACCCCGGGCCGGGGACAGGCCGAGCCCCGCGGGCGGGCGGGCAGGCGGAGCGGGCCGGCGCTGCTCCGCTGCTTCGGCGAGGAGCGCCCGCGGAGACCCCCCGCCCTCGGCAGAGGTGAGGATCGCGCGCGGGGAGGCGGGGAGGCGGGGGGCGGGCGGGGGCCGGCGGGAGGGCGGGACCGGACGCGCCGGGAGGGGGCTCAGCGGCCGGCTCTCAGGGGTTGGGGGGAGGGGGCTGGTGGCGCGGGGAGCAGTAAGTGAGCCGCACCGCAAACAAGATCTCACACACACACACCACACACACACATACACACACACGCGCGCGCGCGCGCACACGCGCGCACACACTGGGTCTCCAGGCGGCGGCCGTGGCCGCATCCCCGGCAGCAGCTCCGGGCAAAGTGACAGGTAGGAGAAGGCATTTCGGGTCCCGCCCGAGGATGCTCCCGCCCGCCCCGGCCCGCGGGGTTTGTTTGTTCCCGGCGGGTGCGTCCCGGACGCGTGCGCGCGCACCCGGATGCCCTGCCGGGGAGCCCGTGCAGGTGCGGGGTGCTAGGCGCCGCGCGCGCGGGAGGCAGGGGTCCGCGCGCCACCCCCTCCCCTGTAATCATCGCCTACTGGGTTTCCTCCGACTCCGTCCAGACGTTAACCGCTTCTGGCTAGAAATAGCTCGGCTCGACGTGTATATGATTATTTTGGTTGGAAATAGTTGGCACCGTGCAAAGCATGTAAATGTGTATGCATGTGGATCTTCTTACCTCTTCTGGGGAGGTAATAGAAATGATTGACCATTTCCACTTAAAACAACACTGACAGGCCAGCACTCGGTGGGGGGCAGTGTTTGAGCCTCCTAAAAGCTTATAAATGATGGAGATTAAAGGTTTTTTTTCCCCAGAATTTTAAAGTTGTGTTTTCCTTAACTAATTAGAGTCTCTCTATATAGTACAGTTCTGCCTGTAGACTTTGTAGGCAGTACCGAAGTATGGAAACATGGAAGTCATCAATTTCCAATTTTTTCTAAGCGTGCCTTTATCTAGAATCATAAAACTCGCATAAACTAGGATTTTTCTAGAGAAAATACACGTGCCTATTATATTTTCAAACTTATGCATGTATTTGAGAGATAACTTCCTACTCTTTTTTTTTTTTAAGCTCTTGTAGCGAGTCTCTGGTTATACACAGGAGTTTAAAATTTAGTTTCCGTCAAACTATTAGTGGAAGATTGCCCTTTTTTTTTTAAACCACGTGATACAGGGTGATCTATAAATTAGGAGTGTGTGGGAGATAGCTGTTTAATAGTTCTGTTTGGTTGGCACTAATGTCATTCAAACATAGGCAGCCCTGTAATACCTAAAATTGAATTCAGTTTCCTCTTTAAAGGGAAATCAGATTCATAAAGTAAACATGACCAGGAAAAGCAACTGGTGACTTTACCTGGGCCATCTATGAGGAGGGTAAGAAAGTGGCTAAGGAACTGTGTTCCTAGGGGAAAACTATGCCTCTGTGTGTGTAAAATTTAACTTTATCCTTTTAGTTTTTTCAGGACACTTGGTTTCAAAAATATGTGGTTGAACTGAGAACCTAGTGTTGTGTACTCTTCAAACTTAAGTGGCCTAAGTTATAGAGCACAGAAATCTAGCTGGGTAGGGGCGTGTAGTTTAATCTGCCATTATTCATGTTATGTAATCTAGAATGATGTTTTTCATAGGGCAGTCTTGCATAGTTTTCTGCTGGTGTTTTAATTTATTATGTCATTTTGCTTTTGAACTGTAGAAGTTTAATAAATGATTGCCATCTTGGGAGAACACCTGTTTTCATAGAAATTCACTTTTTAAAAAAAAATATTATTTATTTATTTATTTATTTGACTCAGAGAGAGATCACAAGTAGGCAGAGAGGCAGGTGGAGAGAGAGGGGGAAGCAGACTCCCTGCTGAGCAGAAAGCCCAATGCAATGCGGGCTCAATCCCAGGACCCTGAGACCACGACCTGAGCCCAAGGCAGAGACTTAACCCACTGAGCCACCAGGCGCCCCAGAAATTCACTTCTTAAATGGAAGAGCGTTTTTTTTTTTTTTTATTGGCATTTTTATTTGAGGAGACTTTTGCTGCCAGAGCTAGTAACCCTTTGTGTGTAACATATTATGGCATAGCTAAAGGTATCCTCTAGTAGATTACCAATTACACATCCCTCCAACTGTGATTACTCAACCATCTGAATTTCGTTTTGATTTAGCTTTGATGATATCACCGCCCAGCTTTGAATTAATGGCTGTTGAAAATGCTATTCTACAAGTAACTGTCAAAACAGAATTTCTAAGACTCCATTTGATCACTGGATACACATTTCTATCTGTCGGAATAATGCTACCTTTATTTTACAAATGCACACCCACACAGAAGCGCTTTGTTCTCAAATACTGTCTTTGGAGTTTTATATTTGTGTGCCTGACAATGTGAATGATATTAAACTACTCTGCCCCAGAATCTTGAGGTAGTGTGTTTTCGCCTATGAGGGAGCGAAATAGGGAAGTTTAAAAAGTGGTAAGGGTCTCTGCTTTAAAAAAAAAAAAAAAAAAAGTGGTAAGGGTTACGGAAAAGCTTTTGCAGAAAATGAACTTTAAAAATCTGTATCACTTTGAGCGATTTCATCTCCAGCAGAGACCTAGCCAATGCCTTTTGCCCGCTATTTTATCTTTCCCAAGAATACATCCAACTGTCTTGGCCTTATTGTGTACTGCTGATTTTGGTATCAGGAGCCAGTTATGTTTATTAGGAATTGAAATGTGTTTGCCTAGTAATCCCTAACCCACCCTCAAAATTAAAATTGTAGTAAAATTGCCTTTCAGTGCTGCTGTGTTGTTTTCCTTGAACGGATCACATTGGCATGCTAATTTGTGAACGGATGTGATAGAAGTTAGGCCAATTTCTGGATGTTGTGTTGCATTTCCATCCTCAAACTTTCAGATGTAGTCAGCTGACTCAAATATCACAATTAATAACTTTTGTGGATTTTAAAAAAATGCATTAGTCATTAGCTGCTGAATTTATTTGATTTTTAAAATTTTAAAATCTTACATTAAGAATAAATTATACCTTTTTGTATCACAGGACTTAATGTAGTCATAGGAAAGAAAGCTTATGTATTTCTCCCCTTCTCCCCAAATGCCCTTAGTAGTGAATAGTGAATTCAAACATTTTGGAGGAAGCAAAAATATTCTTTGGAACTTTAAATTATTTAGCAGATTATGGCTAAATTATCATCGTTTGTAAGGGCCACTTCTAAAGTAAGGATGAAACAGCCTGTTTATTAGCACTCGTGACCTAGGTTTTTAATAAACTGGCTATCGCAGTAAGTCTTGTAAAACCAAGAACTTCTGCGTTTTATATGCAGAATGAGGTCAAGGACTAATGGGGCTGCTTTAATGATCACACTTGGTATTTCATGTCCAGACTGAAGTTTCTAAAATAGATGCTTTTCACCTCATAATGTGAACTTGTAGGCCATATTAGTGTCTGCCAAAAAGACTCATCTACCTCTCAAGAAATAAATACAGCTTTTCATTGCCGATGGTGGGCAGCAGCGACTTTCTGTGGTTTTGCTGGCGCAAGGACACTGCTTAGTTCTCAGTACTGTCCATTCTGTATTTTTCTACTCCCCTGCAATTGTCAAGAAATGTTATGACCTTGCATAGGTCTTTCCTCCATTCCTTAGTATTTGTTCTTCTGTCTAACAGTTTCTCTTTTGATAAAGCCTTCCCCCTTAAAGTAGAAATACTTCCCCAGGGTGTAGTACTGTTTATCTAGTTATACCTTAGAAGGATATGAAGGTCTAGCACATTCAGAGGCTATGATTCTTTCACTAACCAAATAGAAAAATGGGTGGTTTACTTCACCCCAGTGGAAGTAGAGCTGGGTGCTAACGCATCACTGTGGAGATGGGTGAGAAGTCTGCACGGCCCTCATCAGAATTAAGCCTGCTTTAAAAAAAAAAAAATCACCCAGAGTCACTTTTATTCTCAAGGCCCATTGCACCCAGTTGCAAACAACCACCCTCAAGTCCCACTTTGTAAAAGTCTGGTTGGAAGCTCATGCCTTTGGATGCTTTTCATATGCTCAAGGTGTAACTCAAGTTCACAGGGGATGTGAAGGCGCTACAGCCCTACCTTCCAGATCTCAGCTGGGAGATCCTTCCATGAAGGAGGATGAATGGTTACCAGGTTTTTGTTTTTTTTTTTTTTTTCTCTGCATGAACTCCCTCTACTTTTTCTTTCCTTTTCTTTGAGGAATCAAAATAGTTGAAAGAGACAGAAATCAGAGGAAAGTGTTTCTCTGAACGCCTTTCTAGTCTCCCACCTATAAAACCTTCTTTGAGAAGGTTGCATACCAGGTGATGGCAGGATAGTGTTCTCTTACGCGTTGGCTGGGAGTCTCCGTCACAGCTCTTTTCCCGTGATCCTTTGGGATGCTGAGGGTTGGGAAATCCTACCTCTAGCAACCACACTACCCTTGGGGTCAGGCAAGCCATTGCTTTGAGATACATTGCTCTCAAAGTATACTTTTGCTCCTGAACAATTGGGTGTTTTTGGCTCCCTGACATGATTGAGCCACCTCTTCAGAACAAGGGGAAGAAAGTAACTTGATGTCATTAGTTATAAACAGGTCATCCAGAGGAAAGAGACTGCAGACCATTAGATTTATACTTGACATCTCATGCTGCCCTCTGGAGCAAGAGTCCTTCATCTCGGGTCCACCCTATAATGGTCTGAGGTTGGAATTTGGTGGGTTGATGAATTTAGCTGGCAAATGAATTATGTCTTTATTTGCATTTACTTCCAAATGACGATTAGGCTAAGTATTATTGTCACTCTGGATCTTGGCATTTAATGGGTTGAAAAAGAAACACATGCATTACTAGGTATGCCCAGATTAAAAAAAAATTATTTTGATAAGTATATTCCAATATCAGTTGTTTTCCTTTGTGCTTCATTTTATACACTTAAAAATATTACATTCATAGGGTCTATATGATTCCCCAGATTTGGCAGAGGGTGGGGTTTGTGACCCAATGAAGGTAAAGGACAACTGATCTAGAAACACTTTGCCTTAGAGACAGCTGGGGGCTAAGTGGGGGGTTGCATCGTGGGTTTGCTTTCAGCAGGTGCAAAGTTGCTAAGACCCTCAGGTGTTGGAATCAGGCACACCTGAGTTTGAATCTCAGCGATGTCCTGTATTAGCTGTGTGATCCTGGGCACCTACCCACTTGCCCCATCTGTAAAATGAGGAGAATAACCCCATAGGGCAAAAGTGCACAGCACACTGTACTGTGTCTGATGCTGGGTATTGTGTTTCTGTTACTTTTGCTACAGATGAGATTAGTCTTTCTCCTCATACACTAGTATTATCGCTCACTCTCTCCTTCTCTGGAGGGGCAGATGCCATTGACCTAGCCATAAAAAGTAGGCTGAGTCCGTTCCTATAAAACTTGTAACAGAGGTCCCCTGGCTGGCTCAGTTGGTTAAGTGTCTGCCTTCGGCTCAGGTCATGATTTCAGGGTCCTGGGATCGGGCCCCAGGGCAGGCTCCCTGCTCAGCAGGGAGTCTGCATCTCCCTCTCCCTTTATCTCCCTCACCTTGCACCTGCTCATGGTGTGCACTCTCTCTCTCTCAAATAAATAAAATCTTAAAAACAAACAAACAAACAAACAAACTCATAACAAGGGATACTTGCTGTGCCCCTCTGCAAGTACAGAAAGTTCTGGTCACTTTTTAGGGCTGCCATGAAGTTCCAGATCATCCCCCCTGGACTTGCCTAACCCTGTTAAATCAGCCCTAATTGCCTCAAATTCTGTGACTGCGGGGCTGCAAACTCTGCTTAGTGCGCCAGATGTTATCCTTAGGGCATCTGTGCCTCCCACCAGGCTTTTAAAAAAGACCATCATAAGCCATGTAGGCCTGGAAGGAGAGAGGTATTGCCTAGACTTATTTGGAGATCTCTGGTGTTTAGGAGGCTTGGTGCCTCCTGCTTTCGCATGGGTCTTCGGCGGCGGCATGTCACACAGTAATAGAAGCAGTGGACATAACACAACAGGCATTTGTCGAGTGAAGGGTGTGTGCCACATCCTTGGATCCTTTCTTTGGTGGTTACTAATAGTCTCTTCATTTACACTTGGGGAAACGGAGGCTGGGGAAGGTGAAGTTGCTTTAGGGAGTTAAATTTCCAGGAGGGATGCATGCCCAGGTGGACAGATGCCAGAACTCCAAGTTCTAACCGCTGCCTTGCCTTACCTGCCGCCAAGGTGTGTACTGCCGAAAGATGTGTTGCCATAAGATGTTTGGTGACCTTTATTTTAAGTGACCAGGCTGAGGTCTGACAGAGAAGGTTCTGGCAACCCTGCTGAGAATATGTAATTGAAATAGGAAGTTGAGCATTGAATCCCGTGTCCTCTAATCCTGCAAACTTTTGTTTCTGCAGGTGCTTGGGCCAGAAGTCTGAGAGAGGGAGATTACTAAAGGCCACTCTGGGGAAGAAAGCAATTTTGGTGTTCTGCAGGGCCAGCTTTTACTGGGGAGGCCGCCCAGGTGGTAGAGACATGTGGGAGTGGTGGGGGGCACACAGGGCTGATGGATTCCCACCCCCGACCCAGGGTGGGTATCCGGCACAGCGTTGCCATCGCCTCCACAATTTTCAGAGAAGCATGAAGTCAGATTTCTTTTTAAGTGTGAGATCTCATTTGAAAATGGTTTAGAAATCAATTAAAATAAAAACAAACGTGTCAGCCCCTGGCCTGGCCAAACAAAACCCGTGTGTGGAACCAATTTGGCGCATCAGCTCCCATTTTGAGCCTTTTGTCTACTGTGCTCAGAAAGAGTGTGCACTAGAAATGGCCCGAACTGTAGTTTCATCTTGAAGTAAGCCCAGCATCCTTTCTTTTTTCCATTAAATTTCTTACCAAGGTTGCTGTGGTTATTTGTTTCCAGCGGACATAGATTTTAGATTCTGAATTTCCACTGTTCTTCTTTTCCTTCATTTTTCTAAGATGTTAGCAAATATACAAAGTTGAGGGAGGGAAGACATGGTTTTCTTTCCTGTATCCCGGTGCTCCTTTATTTTTATTTATTTATTTGACAGACAGAGATCACAAGCAGGCAGAGAGGCAGGCAGAGAGAGAAGCAGGGGAAGCAGGCTCTGTGCTGAGCAGAGAGCCTGATGCGGGGCTGATTCCAGGATCCTGGGATCATGACCTGAGCCGAAGGTAGAGGCTTTAACCCACTGAACCACCCAGGCGGCCCCCCAGTGCTCCTTTAAATAAGAACACCCCAAGTATGGAGAAATCGGTGACTTCATTTATGGGGACATGCAGGTTCTTTTTTGTACATCACTGTCTTGAATTCTGACCAGTCACAAAATATTTTCACTGCTACGTGGTAGTTGCCATATTTGTCCTGAACATGCAGACTGTAGATCTGTTTCTGCAGGTTAGTATTTCAAGGTGCAGTTGACTTAACAGTCCTCATTTTCCTTTTGGTTCTTAAATGAGTGATCACAAGTGATCGAATGAGGGTGAAATCCCTTTGAGGTGGGTTTCTCATATCTGCTGATGCACCGTCATTGGACAAATCACCAAACCCTCTAGAATTTCTTTCTTTCTTTTTTTTTTTTTTAAAGATTTTTATTTATTTATTTGACAGAGCGAGAGCGAGCGAGAGAGCACGTGTGAGAGAGCACAAGGCAGGCAGAGGGAGAAGCAGGCTCCTGGTTGAGCAGGGAACCCAATGTGGGACTTGATCCCAGGACCCTAAGATCATGACTTGAGCCGAAGGCAGATGCATAACTGACTGAGACACAGGTGTCCCTAGAATGTGTGTTAATTTTTTGTTTTCATGGGTTTTAAAATGATGTGTATGACACATTAATATATTTCAATGCAAATGGTAACGCAGAAATATAGAAACAAAATGTAAAATACTCTTACCCACCTGCACCCATCCCAAAATATGACTATTGGGAACAGCTTAGAGTGCCTCTTTCCTCTCCCTTTACTGTGCATTTACATGTGTAAGTATATATATACATGTCTTTTTCTTATTACATAAACAGGATTATTCTGTATACATTTTTCTATGATTTGCTTTTATTCATTTAAGGTAAGTCATTGAGCTCTTTCCATGTCAGTGTGCTGGATATCTTTTTCTTTCTAACATTATAGAAACTTTGGTACTATGGTTACATTGCATCCTGAAAGACTAGAGATTTTTTTTTAAGATTATTTATTTATTTATTTGACAGACAGAGATCACAAGTAGGCAGAAAGGCAGGCAGAGAGAGAGGAAGGGAAGCAGGGTCCCTGCTGAGCAGAGAGCCTGATGCAGGGCTCGATCCCAGGACCCTGGGATCGTGACCTGAGCCGAAGGCAGAGGCTTTAACCCACTGAGCCACCCAGGCGCCCAAGATTAGAGATTTTTGTACATAGGCCTTTGTGCACCGGTGCAGGATTTTCTTGCAGCAAATTCCTAGAAATAGAAATAATTGGTCAAGAGGGTATGCACATTTTCCATTTTGAGAGAGCACTGCCAAATTGCCTTTAAGAAAGTCCTCCAGGGAGTTTCTATCTCATGGAACCTCAAATTATGAACATATCCTCTAATTGAAGCATGCCCCACATTGTTACATTAGTTCACTAATTCAGTCAGATTTCAGTTGTTGGTTATATACGGTGCACGAGGAAATGATGGAGAAATAGTCTATGTTCTTCAATTTCTTGAAAATAACAATACTTAGTCAGAAGGAATTTCTCAGTTAAGAGGCCAGATTGGAAACTCTTTAGTAAAAAGATACCTTGCAGACTCAGAATTGAAAATCTGTATTCTGATCAGTTTGGTTAGCTGTGGAATTCTAGATCACTCACAGCAGGGACATGTCATAAACACCCTTGAATATATGGTCAAAGAAGAGAGGGACTACACAGCCAACAGAGGCTGATTTTGACCTGGGAAAATCAAGTTAATTTCAATGCTAAAAATTCTGTCCAGGTGTATTTATAGCTTTCAACTTTCAAATACTTACTTAAGAATCTCATTTACTTTCTACTTGAGTATTGTAAGCTTCAGAGATAATGCTATTTTATTGAGTTTTATTGTTTAATAGCTACCTGAATGTAATTTCTATAATATTTAGATCTGATATATAGATAAAGGGCTGTTATATACATTAGGAACTCCTCTTTATTTTCATTTTGAGAGATATTGGGGAGAATACAGAAAAATCTAGGTCACTGATAACCAAGTTTTTCCAAAAATCACAACTTTAGTAACTGTAGTTGTTACCAATAAGATGAAGTGAATTATTAGTACTTTTTAGAATTTTGTGGCGTCCCTTGAAAGACTTGGAGTCACCTTAAAGTGTCACAGTATCTGGTTTAATAATCTTGATATGGATAAAGAGTAGGAAAATGAGATGTTTCTGTTTTCAAGGATGGATTTGGTTCTTTTCATGTTTCTCCAGATACCCGTTTTTGAGAAGAATTCTGGTTAGGTTTGGCAGTGACATTCAGATTCTGATTGTATGCCTTCTGCATGTTTATTTTTACAGCACGCTGAATTGTAGAAATATGGTAGGATTCAGTTTTCTTTCCTTGGCATCGAAACCTTGCTATTCAAGAAAGTGTGTACTAGGTTTTTGCTCATGGAAATGTGACAACGATTTACAGTTTACAGTTTCTTTTGGTTGTGTCTGTGAGAGCCACAGTGGAGGGCCTCCCCTGGTCTGTCTTTAACTCCATGTCATTTGGGGCCTGCCAAGGAACAGATGGCATGTGTAAACTGAGTCCTCTGTGGAGGGTTTAATAAAGGGACTGTTTGGGAGGTTTGGGCAGGTGTAGGGAACACAACCAGGTAGGGGCTGCAGAAAGACTTAGTAACGATGGGGAACTCTTCTTGCTCTGAGTGGAGAGGCAAGAAGGCTGTCTGGCAAGAGCTGTGTCCTTTTGTAGGGAAGACACAGTCAACCTGTCTTGTGCCTGCAGGGAGACAGTGGGGAAATAAATATGCCTACCTCACTCTTCCCTTGCCTCCCAAACTTCTGGCTGGTATCATCCTTTAGCTGAATCCATACAGAAGCCAAGGGGCTTAGGCAAGGAGGCAAGGCTGGAGAAGTATGGCAGATGGGTATGGGGAGGCAGATGGCAGATGGGTCGCATCTGCCATCCAGAACAGAGGTTTCAGAGGTCAGGCCAGGGTGGAAAGCCTGGTTTGGGGGACAAAAAAGAGAAAATATCTACAGTGGTTAAATTCAAATTGAAGGTAAGAATGTTCTAGAACACCACATGGCTGATATCAGTATGATTTGTGGTGGGCCATAGAGAAACTCCCTCACCACCCCCGACCAAAAATTTGTTGGTCCATTTGAAATGGATTGTGTTTCTTGGCATATGCCTAGAATGGGAAACTTAATGTGTTTATCTGAAGATCCCAAAGTGTAGGCCCTAGACAGCTGAGATAGAAGGGATTCATAAAGTCTGTCAATATGGAATTGGATACCTAAGATATAATTCCTTTGCTTTTAATATTTTATGAAAATGTTTTATTTAAAATGTCAGGTACCTAGGGGAAGAGACTAGGAGGAAATTAAGGTTATTAGCAGTAATTTTCCTTCAAAGAAGTCAATTTAACGGAATCATTAGCATCTCTGAATGGAAATGAACAAGCTTTATTTTCCCTTTTTTTCAACATGGCAGGAAGGCTTGGAGATTTTGGGTTCATTTATTTTCTCATTTTCGTGGCCCTGTTGTTTGAAAAGATGAAAAGACTGCTCTGTTTGGTTTGTGTACTTGTTCTGAATGAACAAGCAGTGAAATTTGATTAGAATCATAAAATCATACTGCTGAAAGGAATATCAGAGTTCATCTCTTCTTACCTCCAAGTGTTATGGTATAAGAAACTAAGGCATTAGTTATTAGCATTTTCTGCTGTGAAAATTCTCTGAGTTGGTGGGGAGGTCACATCACTTTGCCAATCTGAAGGAATTGCACTAGATTAGTTCATTTTTGCTATTCCCTTACAGACTCCGGAAGTTCTGTTTGCAGTGGCTTGCTTGTCCATCCTATACAATTTTCATATAGGAGAGGCAGAACTGTGACATCTGGTCTACCACCCATTCCTTAAAATGGTGTTCTCTGGAGGTCTCTACATTGCTCACGACTCATCTTACTCTATTTACTTTCTGTATGAGATTAACTCCTCCACTTCTATCATTTTTACAACCTATTTACTGATGACTCCTCTATCTCTGACCTTTTATCTGATTTCCACTCATATCTTGTTGTCTGCTGGATTCAAGTTCTACAGGATACTCTGAGATTGGTGTATCCAAAAGAGAAGTCCTCAACTTCACTCCAGATCCATGTGTCATCGTGGGTTCTAAATCTTCATGAAACAAGCCACTGATCTCTTGAGTCTACCCTATGACTATCTTGCATTTCTGTCTGTTCCTGTCCATTCCTGTGGCCACCGCCTAAGAGCTGTTCACAACATTCTGTGCCTTGATTGTTCCTGTAATGTTTCAATCGGCTTCCCTATTGTTCTGTCTCATTCATTCCTCATTCATGTGTTCTACTGGCTCTTGAGTACCACATACTGTAACAGTGAGTTATAGCTCTTGCCCTCAGGGGTTTACAGTTTACTGGAGGAGGTAGATAAACAGCTACTTTATAAATTTACATCCCAGGGCATCTGGTGACTCTTGGTTTCTGCTCTGGTCATGATCTCAGGGTCGTGGGATCAAGCCTGGATTCTGGCTCCGTACTCAGTGCAGAATCTGTTTGGGATTCTCTCTCCCTCTCTCTCAGCTGCTTCCCCTGCTCGGCCGTGCATGCACGCACACTCTCTAAATAAATAAAATCTTTAAAAAGAATTTTTTTTTAAGATTTTATTTATTTATTTGACAGATAGAGATCACAAGTAGGCTGAGAGGCAGGCAGAGAGAGAGAGAAAGGAGGAGGAAGCAGGCTCCCCGCCGAGCAGAAAGACCAATGTGGGGCTCGATCCCAGAACCCCAGGATCATGACCTAAGCTGAAGGCAGAGGCTTTAACCCATTGAGCCACCCGGGAGCCACTTAAAAAAAAAATCTTAAAAAAAAAATGAATTTACATCTCTGCCGCTTTACTCCATATTCCTTACTCAGCTAAAGTAATTTGCACAAAACAAATCTTTTTATAGCATTACCTCTAAAATGCTTCAACAGTTTTCTGTTGCTTTCAGGATTTAATTCTGTTTCCCTAATTTGCCAAATAGGAGCCATTCCACGACCGGACCACAACAGTGAAGTTTTAATGTTTTTGTTTTTGTCACCTATTTTAAGCTGTATTAAAATTCCAAGAACATAAGGTCCGTGGCCACAGTGCCTTTGCTGACTTTGCACCCAACTCTCTTCTGCACCTGGCTGAACCCTGCAGGCCTTCACACGACCCCCCCACGCAGCTGTCCTCTTCCCTGCAAATCCTGCCTAGATTTCAACTCCAGGTTGGATGCCCCATCTTAGTCCTACTGTTGCATGGTTTGCAAATTTTAGCCACAGCATGCCTTCCTTGGGGAAGGGAAGAATCTGGTGCATAGGAGAAGACTAAATCATTGTGTCTTAAATGATTGAACTAAATGCCATGATCACAGAGTTTGCAGGTTGGGCAAATTAGGGAAGCAATCTGATGAATAAGCAGAAGAGGTACCATGTTAAATAAATTGAAACCATCTGCAGACTTACTATAGCGGGAAGAAGAATTCCATGATTATTTACACTGGCCTCTGAAAAGTAGCACAGTGATCAGTTTGGAAAGACGATCAGTAATCTGAAAACTCTGCGTTCATTAATTCTGCTAACAGAAGTTCTGATCAGTTGGTAGTGTGCCAGAACCAGAGGAGACATTTCCCTGAAGATGGGTTATTGTTTACTCCTGCTGAGCACGCTCTCACATGGTTGTTTCTACTTTACGAGTTAGATTTTAATCAAGTTATGCTTATTTTTCTTACAATGTGTTAGATCTCCGAAGCAGAGACTTTTGTAAATTTCAAACTTGATTAGAAATTCACAGGAAAAAAACATTGATTTAATCTGATTATTTTTATGAAGTGGGACTCTTGGCAATCTAAAATGCTTTGTATTTATTTTCTTAGAGCATTTTCTTTTCAAAAATGGTTTGTGAATATTATCAGTGCCAAAGAGACAGAGAGAGAGAGAGAGAGCAGGAGCACTATTAATTAACTGAAGGAAAATATTCTGCTGAATATTGTTTTTAAGGGAGTATTTTTTATAGTTTCCAAATCAGGAGTTCCCAAATTATTCCTGATGTCAGTTTGAATCATATGAAAATAGTGGCTCTGACGGTCTTAACCATGCTGCCCTCCCCACCAAACTTGGGGTGCCAGTTGTGTTGGAAGGTTTCTTCTTTCTAATTGGCATCTTTTTGATTTAGCACATTTCGTTTAGCTTTGTGTTGAAAAAGTGCTAGTTAAGTGTGCTAATTATTAGATACATCATCATTCAAATTTGAATGGGGACAGCAGTTAGAAGGATTGCTGTGTAGTTTACAGCTGCTGAGAAAAAATTTCACAACAGCCCTTTGAAAATATGGAGAGGGAATAGTTCTTTTTATTTAGCCTTTTTGGACCTGTGAGGCCCTCCAAGAACCTTAAGACTGGCCTCATTCTGTCGATTTTTCATTCCCTTTGAAAGAATTTCCAAGTAAGTTACAAGTTCCTCTCCCATCTGCCGTAAGTAACATACAGAGATTTCTTGCACAGCTACCAGAGGGAAAGGAGGGAATTTGAAAGTGTAGATGACTTGGGTATTAATACCTCTCGTGAAAGCAACTGAGCTTGAAGCAAGCTCTTGCGTACCCTTCTGTTACATGGTAATTTTCATTTTCTCAGCTCGAATTGATAAATGTGGCAGGCCACCAGGTTTTCCATCAAGATTGATCACCAGGAGGAATCCACTCCTCTATGAAGAGCAACAAATGAGTTTTAAAAACCTTCTGGAAAGGTTGCACTTTTTACCAAACCGGCCTCTCCCGGCTTTGTTGGAGAGGCGAAGGCATAAGTCACCTGAATGATATACCTCACGGCTGAATGGGGACTGCGTTTGGTTGCAGAAGGGGCACGATGCAAGGAGCAGGGTACAGGGAATCAGTGCTTTCTGCTCTCACATAAGGCCTAAGACCATCAGAAAGCAGCGTGCACATGCGTGCACACACATACACACATATACACAGAGACTCCAGGCTCTCAGACCGTGCCCTAGACCAGGATATGTCAGAAGGGCCCTTGTAAAGAAATGGAGTCACTTTTTTGATAGTTTAGAGTCCTTACTGGGTGGCTCTGGGTTACTCAGAATGTTGGGATTTCCCAGGAAATCCTAGGCCCCAAAGCCAGTGTCCTTTAGGCTAAGGCAGTGTGCCCCGGGCCTGACAAATGAATACAACCCTATTTAATTCTCTCAGTGATTCTGCAGGTTAGGTGTAATTACCACCTCTGAGAACCGAGTGATTAAAGCGGTTGCTCAGGGTCACATGGTGGGTTGGTGGTCCAGACAGGCCTCCACCTGAAGGCGGCCTGCACCCATGCGGTGACATCTGTGGTCAGCCAGCTGTGGGGGACACAATTTTACCCCTGCTTCCTGTCTGATGGAACTGTGTTCTGGCTCAGGGCAGCGACGGGCCCACTTTAAAAACACTGTGCTCCTTGGCCCCTCTGCGGCCAGGACCGTGTTACCCCATGCTGGCCAGCAGGACATGGATGCACATCCTTGGGTGGGCTTTTCCTTCCTGAGTCTTCCTTTCCTTCCTGGAGCCTGGACGTGATGCTTAGACTTGCAGATGCCATCTTGTGGTTGTGACGGTGAGAGCACACACCGAGTGTGGCAGAACGGGAAGCAGGGGGCGTCTGGTTTCTTGATGACTTACTGGAGTGGCTTTAGCAGCTCTGATCAACTTACCTGCGAGTTTCTTGTTCACGGAGAAGGAGAGGTGACTGATTTCGTCGCTCTGATGGGTGTCGTAGACTGAATTGTGTCCCTCCAGAATTCATACCTGGAAGCCCAAACCCCCGCTAACTCAGCATGTGACTATATTTGGAGATAAGGCCTTTAAAGAGGTTTAAATGAGCCTATTCGGGTGCCTGGGTGGCTCAGTCCCTAAGTGTCTGCTTTCCACTCAGGTCATGACCCCAACATGCCAGGATCGAGCCCCCGCATTGGGCTCCCTGCTCAGGAGGAAGCCTGCTTCTCCCTCTCGGTACCACCGCCCCCACCCTGCCCCCAGCCTGTGTTCCCTCTTGCTGTCTTCTCTCTCTCAAAAAATAAATAAAATCTTAAGAAAATAAATAAAAATTAAATGAGGCTTTTCTGTTGGGACTCAATCCAATCTGACCTGTGTCCATACAAGAAGAGGCGAGGCTATCAGGACACGGGCGAGAAAGCAGGGATGTGTGCGCACAGAGGAAAGGCTGTGTAAGGACACACTGAGAGGTGGACATCTTCACGCCCAGGAGACTTTCCAGAAAACAACACCGTCGGCATCTTGATGTTGGACTTGCAGCCTGCAGAATGAGAGGAATGTACCTTCTTAGAGCCGCCCAGTCTGTGGTGGTCTGTATGGCAGCCTGGCAGCCTAGGATGGGGGGTGGTTCCCTTTACGTGTGGCTGTTTGAAGTCCGACTGACGAACCAAGTAATTTCAGTGGTTTATTTGTTCTACTGTTTTTTGTGTGAATTCTGTCCTCATAGCCCTTGTGACACTGTGCTTTGTTTACATTAACTTCCATTGTCCTGCCCCTACACACATACACAATTTCTCTCTCTGAGCTTCCTTAGGCTGAGGTTGCCAATTCCTGTTTCCTCCTTCATAGCACAATATTTGCACATAGCAGGCACTTTATACTTGTTTGTAGAATAAATTATCGACCACAAAGTACAGTTGACCCTTACGCAACACGGGGGTTAGAGGTGCCATTTGCCTGAGCAGTCAAAAATTTGCATATAATTTTGGCTCCCAGGAAACTTTACTAATAGCCTATTGTTGACTAGAAGCCCTACTGATACCACTGATAGCTGATGAAGACCTATTTTATATATTAGTATTATATACTGTATTCTTTTTTTTTTTTTAAATTTTAAAGGTTTTATTTATTTATTTGACAGACAGAGATCACAAGTAGGCAGAGAGGCAGGCAGAGAGAGAGGGGGAAGCAGGCTCCCTGCTGAGCAGAGAGCCTGATGCAGGGCTCGATCCCAGGACCCTGAGATCATCACCTGAGCTGAAGGCAGAGGCTTAACCCACTGAGCCACCCAGGCGCCCCTATATACTGTTCTTACACTTAAGGTAAGCTAGAGAAAATATGTTACTAAGGAGATCATCAAGAGAAAATACATTTACAGTCTTGTACTCTATCTATTGAAAAAAAATCCACACATAAGTGGACCTATGCAGTTCAAACCCTTATTGTTCAAGGGTCAACTAACGGTACTTGACAATATTTAGGAAAACAGAATGGTTGATTAGAATAATGATACAAAACATGAGTGCTTTTTTATCACTGCAAATAATAATTTTGGTATTTGAGCATATATTCCTTATTCCAAAAGGCGCTTTTGTCTTAAATTGGTTAAGTTTGCTTAACCAATTTGTTTTCCCTGAATTTTCACATCAATTTGTTGATGGATAGGGATTTAGATATACCATATAGTGTCTCTAGTCAGTTCCTCGATTTTTTTCTGTTCCGAGTTTAACATTCTTCTTTAAGGAGTCTTAGAGTTGAAACATTTCATGTTAAATGAGCTTAAATCATTTCCCATAATTAAGAACTTGAATCACTGCCTAATTTACAGTTTGATAAGTAATGTGTACTTATTAAAATTCACTGCTATCAATCTAGGTCCTGGGGTAAGTAGTTTTTTTTTTTTTTAAACAAATTAAAAATGGTTTTGAGCTTTCTTTCTTTGCTTTATAACTTCGAACTGACCTTTTAAGTAGTCAAGGAAATACTTTAAATTTTTTATTTTATTTTATTTTTTTAGGTAGTTGGTGCTTTTCGTTTCTAATATTCTTTTGTGTGAAGAGTAAATTGTGTGGCCTTTCATGAGGTACAGTAGAGTGTTTTCCTTGATTGGGTGCTTTTTAGACAGTGTAGTGCTCTGTTCTTAGTTAAATCACACAGAAATTTGACAGCTGAGATATGATGTATTTTCCTGGGAATATTCTGCCCAGAACATGACATAGGTACAGTATTGAATGGGGTCAATGTAATAACATGTCTTGACTCCTTTTTGTATGTGCATGAAATTTCAGTGACTATGTGAGCTCATCTGAATGTATTTGAACACACTAATTTTGAGCCCTTTGGCTTTTTCAAGCAATCATAACTCATTCACATTTTTTTTTTTTTTTTTTGACACAGAGAAGGACAGCCAAAGGGAGAACACAAGCAGGAGGAATGGGAAAGGGAGAAACAGGCTTCCCACTGAGCAGGGAGCCCAATGCCGGGCTTGATCCCATGACTCTGGGATAATGACTGAGCCACCCAGGTGCCCCTCATTCACACTATTTAAATTAGATTTGTGCAGTGGCTAACACACAGTAGGCTCTTAAATGTGTCCTAAAATGAATTTGTAAGATGGGGACACTGACCATATGCTGTTATAATACTTCTCTTCCTTATTTCATGGTTTTGTGTGTCCTATTTTGGATTTGTATGCACTCTGCTGTTTCTAAAATTGGTAGCTAAGCAATGCATTTTTTAACATTAATTATCAAGTTTCGTCTTACTCTTAAATTTCTAGTGGTTATATGAGGCAGCACAGTGAGCAGCTATCTACCTTGCAGACACCCACTTTTCTGGGTTGAAAATATATTGACCTTGACTGTAACCTTGACATTTAGGAGCATTGACTAGACTCTGAAAATATAAAGCCCTGTATGATCGTAAATGCCTGTTCCTATAATGTCCTCAATTACACAATAAGGAAAATGGTCAGGATACTTGAACATTTTATATAGGGATTGGCTTTGTACAGCACAGACTTACCCACAAGAAAGAGTTCATTTTCTAAAGAAACTTTCACCAAACTGAAGGTTAGGGTTACAATCTTGAGGCTGTGACTCTTTGGTTGTTATAATCACAACGTCCGGAGGAATGTCTCTTTCTTCCTATGAACAAAATGATATGTTTACACTTTTTTTTTTTTTTTGGAGGAATGTTACAAAATGTGTCTATTGCATGACTCATTTTATAGTATAAGAGGTGATTTGAATTAAATTATCATCGAAATTTTTACCCTGTCTGGTTTACTCACTTAGACCATATGACTTTATGAAGAGTCAGGCAAAGCCAACAGAAGAAAAAGTGATTATCTGAAACTCATTTTATCTAGATTGAAAAGGATAGATTTTATTTTATTTTTTAAAGTTTTTTTTTTTTTTAAGATTTTATTTATTTATTTCACAGAGAGAGATCACAAGTAGGCAGAGAGGCAGGCAGAGAGAGTGGGGGAAGCAGGCTCCCTGCTGAGCAGAGAGCCCGATGTGGGGCTCCATCCCAGGACCCTGAGATCATGGCCTGAGCCGAAGATGGAGACTTAACCCACTGAGCCACCCAGGTGCCCCAAAAAGAATCGATGTTAGAGCTGAAGTTTCCACACAGAAAAATACCTTTCCAAAGTTATTCTCTTTACAAAGTGTGGCATCAATATATGGGAAGAAAGCCAACATTTCTCAGGTGCCCAGTAAAAGTCAGGCATTCCACCAGGTACTTCCATTTGGGCATAACTCATTGGGGAGACAGTTTAACAACATGGTTGTGTGTGTGTGTGTGTGTGTGTGTGTGTGTGTTGTGGGGCTCTGGTTATGTCACTGACTATCCCTCAGGCAAGTTACTGACCACGTCTTCATTTTCATTTTTTTATATCAGTCCTGTGAGTTATATGATAATTTCCCTGTCCTATAGGTAAGGAAACTGAGGTCCATTTAAGTAAATTTGTTTAGGGCCACAGAACTAGTGAGGTGCTCTGCTTGAATCTGGAACCTAACCCTGCTCATGACCCAGCTCTCTGTCTCCCATTCCATGTGGTCCTCTTTCCAAGGCTGTGTTATTGCGTAGCTACCGAGTTGATGGTTTCAACCGAGTAGGCTGGTGGCTTTCATGTTGAAGGAGCTCAGATTAGAGGTACTGGCTATAAGAAGAAGTGTCAGAAAAGGAAATTAGGAAAAGGGACCTGTAGCTGGCCATTCCCCTACCTAAGTGTCCTTGAGCAAGTCACCTATCTCAATTTCCTTATCTCATAAATGAAGGACTTAGGCTTCTCGAACTTTCAGACTTTCCCTTCTTTTTTTTTTTTTTTTTTCAGGGTAGAATATGTTTTATCTATTTACTTGCCTTAAGGAAGAGTTGTGAAAAGTAATTTATTTTAGTGTGGTTTTTTTTTTTTTAATTTTTTATTTATTTTCAGCGTAACAGTATTCATTGTTTTTTCACCACACCCAGTGCTCCATGCAATCTGTGCCCTCCCTAATACCCACCACCTGGTTCCCCCACCCTCCCACCCCGCCCCTTCAAAACCCTCAGGTTGTTTTTCAGAGTCCATAGTCTCTCATGGTTCACCTCCCCTTCCAATTTCCCTCAACTCCCTTCTCCTCTCCATCTACCCTTGTCCTCTATATTATTTGTTATGCTCCACCAATAAGTGAAACCATATGATACTTGACTTTCTCTGTTTGACTTATTTCACTCAGCATAATCTCTTCCAGTCCTGTCCATGTTGCTACAAAAGTTGGGTATTCGTCCTTTCTGATGGAGGCATCATACTCCATAGTGTATATGGACCACATCTTCCTTATCCATTCATCCGTTGAAGGGCATCTTGGTTCTTTCCACAGTTTGGCGACCGTGGCCATTGCTGCTATAAACATTGGGGTACAGATGGCCCTTCTTTTCACTACATCTGTATCTTTGGGGTAAATACCCAGCAGTGCAATTGCAGGGTCATAGGGAAGATCTATTACACCAGTTAGAATGGCCAAAATTAGCAAGACAGGAAACAACGTGTGTTGGAGAGGATGTGGAGAAAGGGGAACCCTCTTACACTGTTGGTGGGAATGCAAACTGGTGCAGCCACTTTGGAGAACAGTGTGGAGATTCCTCAGACTTTCCCTTCTTCTGACCTAGTTATGTGTTTCTCTTTAAAGTGTTTCTCTTTGTTGGGCAAGTATGGTTGATTCTTGCTTTATTATTATTATCATCATTATTATTACTATTTTTATTCATTCTGACAGTCTGCCATTTGACTGGAGTGTTAGTCCTTTCCATTTAAAGGAGCTGTCTCTATGGTTATATTCTGGAGGTAAAGTTTGTAGAGGTATATTACATGTGCATTTTGATTTTCTGTATCTTCTCAGTTTTCTAATTTAACCTTATGAAAAAAAAATCTTGTATAGGTTGGATACTTATTAGTGTAACTGGTTTGTTGAGTGGGTCACACTTACAGTAAGGCACAAACAGGAAGCAGTTTTATTCCCCCCCCCCCCCGCCATGTTGGTTGATATTTTTGGCAGATTCCATAGCTGTTGAGTCATTGTAAAGTATTGAAACAGCCTAATTTTCGAATATTAGAGAAAAACGTGTTGCAATATGAGTCAAAACTTCCATTTTCCCCATCCAGTGTAGAACTTCTCCCCTTTTCCATCCTTAGGTCCGACCAGTGGCTTAGTGATCATCAGTGAGGAAGAAAGGTCATTTCTGGTTTAATTCTCATCTTTGTTTTTCCTTCCACCCAGCAGGGGGTGGGGGTGTGTCTGGCTCCTCCAGAGTGGCAGGGGGCAGAAAGGGCGTGAAGACAGTTTTACTTGGCTGGTGCTGTTTGTTTTCACAGCCAGCTCATCCTCATACACAGCATGATGTGGTTTTTTTGAGAGATCCCATGCAGGTGCATTGACACCATGCCATTACTGGATGTGGGCAGTGTGACTCCTGCGTAATCACTCATGATCTTGGGCTCCTGTCTTCCAGTGGTCTATTACTGGGGCATCCCTGAGCCCTTGTACAGGCAGCCTATTTGAGTAAAGATCTTTTGGGATCTCTCAAACCTCACTACCCTCTGTGGTGTCCATTTGGTCTGTAGGAGAACTCACACGTCGACAGCGTCCAACTCTGAAATGTAGCCCATTTCCTCTCTTGCCTTGCTCTGCCATTGAGCCGCAATGTCAGCCAGGCTCCTGTGCCCCAACCTCACACACGCCTCACAAGGCAGGCTGTGTACTTCTGCACAGAGGCAAACATCCAGCCAGGGCATAGGATATCAGCCTCCCTCCCTGCCAGTAGCCCCAGGGTGTGAGGGGTTGTTGTAGGCAGTTAGTGTGAACTGATATAGAGGGAAGGAAAGGGAAGCACTCTTCAGTTCCTGAGAATTCTCTTTGAAGACATGTCTTCTGCAAGTTCCTCTCACGTGTAGACTTGGGGGGTGGCGGTTGACCTCAGGACCGGTTTGGCCCCCTGTTAACACATCCTGTGATCATATGAAGGGAACTCATCACCTATTGTCTTTAACACTGAGACTCTAGCTGAAAATTTGAAACAGTTAAGAGACTTCCTCTTCTACTTCTGTTTAAAAGAATTTAGAAATTATTGGCTCTTTAGCAAAATGCACAGATGAGTGTTATACTTTCAGCTACATTTATAACTTGTGAACTACCATACTTTATAATCTTCTCCCTTCACAGTAATGAGAAATACTAAGTATAAAATAAATGCTTAATGAATTTACTCTTGCTGATTACAGGATATTGGTCTCTGGGGAAAGTAAGGATCAATATGATAAGAGGAATGAGGTTTCTAATTTGTAACACTCTTTGCTAATTTGGGTAAACAATCAGTCACTTAAGTGGAAAAAATATAATTCAAAACTATTGTTACCTTTTGCTTTTGTTGATGGTTTCCTTCGCTGTATAAAAGCTTTTTATTTTGATGTAGTTCCAAGGGTTTATTTTTGCTTTTGTTCTCTTGTCCTGAGGGGACATATCCATAAATATGTTGCTAAGGGCAATGTTTAACAGATTACTGTCTATGTTTGCTTTCAGGAGTTCTATGGTTTCAGGCCTCATATTTAAATCTTTTAATCCATTTTGACTTTCTTTTTTTGTATGTTTTAAGAACATGGTCCAGTTTCATTCTTTGCTTGTAGCTGGCCAGTTTTCCCAACACCATTTATTGAAAAGACTGTCTTTTCCCCATTGGTTTTTCTCACCTCCTTTGTCGTAGATTAATTCATCACATACATGTGGGTTTATTTCTGGGCTATTTTGTTCCATTGATCAATGTGTCTGTTTTTGTGCCAGTACCATACTGTTTTGATTACTAAGGCTTTGTACTACATCATGAAACCTGGGAGCTCTAACTTTGTTCTTTCTGAAAATTGTTTTGGCTGTTCAAGGTCTTTTGTGGTTCCAAACAAATTTTAGGATTATTCTTTTCTAGTTTTGTGAAAAATGTTATCAGTCTTTTGATAGGAGTTGCATTGACTCTGTAGATTGCTTTAAGTAGTGTGGATATTTTGATATCAGTTCTTCCAGTCTATGAGCATGGTATACCTATCCATTTGTTTTTGTCATCTTCAATTTCTTTCATCAATGTCTTAGAGTTAGTTGGTCAGGTTGACCAAGGCAGATGAAACCTGAAACTAAGTTGACAGTCACCTCTTGTGGAAATCTCTAAACAGTTAAATTGTATATATATTTATATGTTTTATATATACGATATGAATTATTATACATATGTATGTGTAATATGTGTATATTTAATGTATACGTTGATACACACACATAGGTGTATGTATTATTTATAGTCCTGATACAGCTATCAGAGAAAGCAATGACATATGATGGAGTTACCTCAAGTATATTTTAAGAATTGGCAAAGAATGAATAGCATAGATAAAGGAGAAGGGTTTGGAACAAGAAACAGGTGTTTTCCTAATTTTTGGAGCAGATACAGATGAATATAAAATGCATGTGTCAGTTTATTGATTAGCTTATCTTAAAGTAGAAAATGATCTTAAAACATTTAATATGCTTTTGTACTAGAGCCTATAGGTGATGATATGATAAGTAGTCATCGTAAATATATAGACTTAATTTTGACTGGAACTAATTACTCGTATGTTTTCTAAATATATTAACATTTATCACTTATTATATGGTAGTGGTCTATCTGAATATCAAGGTCTAAGAAGGTAGTGTCTAATGCTTAAAAAATAACCTTGGAGCTTACAAAAATAATACACGATCATGCTAAAAATATTGGAGAATAACTGAAAAGCACAAAGAAGGCGGCAAAGTGCTCTTAATCTTATCATAAACAGATAACCATTATAAGCCAGCATGAGAAACACCAGATTGCTTTTTGTTTATTGATACATTTTTTCCCCACAAGTTATAAAAAAATCGGTCCTTTCATGGTAGAACTTCCTTTGATCTATATTTAATCAGCTCACTTACTTTTTCTGTTAAAGACTAATAAGAATTCCCTTTCATGGCAAGACTTTATATGTGGGAAGCTATACCAAGACTGTGTCCAATATAATCAGAAATCTGCTAAGTATAACTTTCAAACTTTATTTGTAGAGTAGATTTTGATGTAATTTTCTGAGCCTTAGTCAGTTGTTAAGAATTACTTTAAGATGCAGAAAAAGAAATAAGGAAAGTGAGCTGGTGCATAAGAAAAGAGGTATTTTAAGCACTTAATGCCTGTTTTTAGTTCTAACATTGGAAATGCTTATGGCAATTAATCTAAGGTGGACCTCAATCTTTCATTTTGTAAATGGGACAGTGTCTGATTGTGGGGTCAAATGCAAGGGGGAATATAAATGCCTTTGGCCTGTTTTGGGGGGAGTATACTTTGAGTAAGATAAGCATTCATGAAGAAATGCTAATTTGATAGACAGTTTGGAGTTTTAGCCAGATATTTAATAGAAGTTGTATACAGAGTTCTGCTTTAATTATTACCAGACACTGTTGTGTTTTTTTTTAAGATTTTTATTTATTTATTTGACAGAGAAAGAGAGATCACAAGTAGGGCAAGAGGCAGGTGGAGAGAGAGGGGGAAGCAGGCTCCCTGCTGAGCAGGACCTCAGATCATGACCTGAGGCGAAGGCAGAGGCTTAACCCACTGAGCCACCCAGGCACCCCCAGACACTGTCTTTGTAAAAGTACTTCGTTATCCTGTTTCTTTCATTATGAAGCTTGTCTTTAAAATCATTAGCCTTTGATGAAGAGTGAGTACTTTAAAAAATAACTTTACAGAAGAAAAGCTGTGAGTGCTGTGGAGTTACTTGATTGAGAATACTGTTTTTTTGTTTGTTTGCTTCCCCCCCTATATTGGGGAAAGAATTAAAAGGTGAGTAGCTTTAAAAAAAGAGTATGTTTATCTTAAAGACAGTTCAGCCAGTATTTGGAAAAAGATTCAGTGTTAAGTCGTGTTTTTTTCCCCCAAAGATGTCTATTTGGAAAAAATTTAAAATATAGTTAATCTATAGTTATAGTAAGGGGAAGGAAAAAAATGGAAAGGTGGTTTAATCATATAATAACTACCTCAATTCAAGGGTTTTTTTTTTTTTTTTTTTTTTTTTTGGGGTATTGACTAGCTGTCCTAATAGAAATCATGACTTGCAAAATGCTCCATATTGTTTGAAAATCAGTGGAAATGTTAGGCTTAAATAGCAGAACAAAGAAGTTCATGTTTAGGTTAATACACTGAGGTTCGCTTTTCCATCTAGCACGTACATCATAGACTGTGCACATATTGTGTAAAAATAATTGCCAAATGTTTCGGGGGTGGTGAGTCTATTTCTTCTCCATCAGAATTTATGAAGTTGTTAAATTGGAGTCATAACAGTTTATTTCATTAAGATGTTTACTGGATAAATATTTTCACTAAATTTTCATCAACTTCAAGGAGGAATTATTTATTCAATGAAAAGTGTTAGGAGACTGTCACAAAAGGCACCATGTTTTAAAAAAAATTCTTTCTGCAGTAGATTTTTTTCCCCTTTTGTTTCAAGATAGTCTGTTATTTTAACTGCTTCAATGGATCTGATATGTTGTATGCATGGAAACAGTATGTTTTATTTGTAAGTCCACCTGCCAACCAGTCTCTAAGCTCTTGGGGCCATGGATCCGTAAACGATACATGGAAAGTATGACGCACATGTGTAACCTATGTGGGTTTGGGGGTGCGGAGCTGTTGATTTCTGAAACAGAAGCCGTAGACTCATGGGTTTATTTTGCATCATTTCTAGGTCATATAAGTACATAGTGGCTTGCTTTTAATATGCTGTAAGTATGTAGACATTCTCTTACTCTTTTCAGCTCCAAGATGAGCTAGAGAAGGTCACTGTCTATGTCATGCCAAACTACGTCAGATTTCTGACATGGACAAAAGTAATTGTGCTTAAGGTTACAGTGAACCCTCACCCAGCAATTGTTTTTGAGGCCATAAACGAAAGGTTCTTGTGACTGTTACCTTGACTAATGTGTACAAGTTATAAACAGTATTTTAGTAAAGGCCAAAAAGAAGCAGCACCATGGTCCAGCACAAAAGTGAGGGCTGACCTTTTTGGGTTTGAATACCAGCTGTGCCTTTTACTAGATACATGACCTTATGTGAGCTCCTTAGGTCCCTTTGAACTTGTCCCCATCTAAAAGGGAAGTAACCAGCCGTGTGTGTGTGTGTGTGTGTGTGTGTGTGTGTAAAGATTATGAGATACTGTATGCAAAGTGCCTAACACATCGCCTAGCTTATAATAGCTACTTCTTAAGTGTAGATAGTTGACAGTTTCTCTAGAAATTTGACATTTCTCTAGACATTTGACAAATGTGTCATGTTGGGTCAGTTGAACAGTACATACAATTCATTGTATGTATTTGTAGAAATGATGCTTACAGATTTTTTAAAATAAGGATTGCATACTTTTCATAAACTTGGAAAAGTAATCTGTATGTTGTTTTGCCCATTCATTCATTCATTCATTCATCCATTCAGCATTTGTCAGTACTTATTACATGCCAGCTTCTGTCAACTCTGGGAATTTATGTTTTGTCAAGAAAGAACAATATCTAAGAGAGAAATGTCTAGAATTTTAAGTTCCACTGAAGGTGCATCGTGAAGGCCGTGTGGAAGCACAAAGCAGGGGCATCTGGACCAGGACATGGGACATCCCTTAAGCCCTCAAGGTGTATCCTCCTATTCTTGTTTCTGTTTTTAGACTTGTTTTGTTTCTGGCATTGAATTGAGCCATACTTATAATTATTTCCTTTTCTTTGTCAAGACATACAGATTTTGAAGTTACTCTTAAGGTGGAAGATTTTCTATGTCTTGATCACTGGAAGAGATTGCTCTCTCTTTTGGCATCCTTGTCTTTCGTATCCCTAACATGGGAGTGTGATGGTCCATAGGAGGGCACCCTGTGACCTGGCAGAATGCCATGGCCTGTTGTTTGCTGATGGCTTTCCTCATGACTGTTCACCCTCAAGCTTTTTGGCCTTTTAGTGGGAGGCATGCTGTCAATGAGGGGAGACTTCTGGATGAGTCAGAGATAACGATGTGACTGTGTTATCAGATAGTTACGGGGAGCATCAGTCAGTGAAAGTAGGAGCAGCTTTAAGAACATAGCCGGGTCCGGGAGGTAAATCAGATCTGGTGTTAGAATATGTTCCGTTGTGAATTCTAGAAAACAGGAACTTGAACTAGCAGAGGTTTGTCCTTCCTAACATGAAATGCAAGTTTAGGAACCTAAGCAGTTTTTTATTTTTTTTGGCGGGGGGTGTGTTACGTATAGCTTCTCAGCAATGCCACCAGAGAACCAGGTTCTTTCTTTCTTTCTACTCCTTTTTGTCTGCCTTTTGTTCTCGAGGTTGTGAGATGTCTCTACACCTCCCAGTAGCTATTCCCAGAAAAGAGCGAAGGGACTACGTTCATATAATGAGAACAGACTTTCTCAGAGCCCCCTCTCTGGCATCTCATCAGTCAGAACAGCATCCCGAGGCTCACCCCTAGTTGCAAGGGCATTTGGGGGAACAAACCCTTTCAACCTGGGATATTGCCACCTACAAGCGAATCAAGGTTACGCACGTTGGTTAGACAAACAGCCATGACTGCTCTATCAGAGGATTTTATTTTTGTCATTTCTAATGACCCTAGGCTCAGATTTCGTGACTTGGTGAGCATTCACCACCTCATTAATGCATTTATTTGACAGATATTTATTAAATGCATACTTAAATGCCATTCCTAATTTAATAACATGTGAAAAATATCTGAGTATGGGTGTAAGCTAATGGCAGTTTCTCTTAGCTTATGTAGTAAACTGCTGGAACTGTGTTTTTCAAATTGAAAACAAGTGAATTTTGTTTAGCTGACCTCCATCACGCAACTTGTTCATAATTATTACCCATGTACTCCCTTCTCTCACCCTTGATCCTTTTGCCGACACATTTGGAAGGCTGCCTCGTAAGGCCGAGTTGTTCTGGTTTTCCCATAATACTCCCTTTTCCAGCTTTTATGTGCTTATCCATTAAGTCAGACAAATTTCCTTTTCAGAATTTGGCATTGTTTCATTATTGGAAAGGAAACAGATTGTTTTAGGCCAGGAAAACTTGAAAAAGAAAATAGAAAACCATCAGCTACTTTCAAAAAAAAAAAAAAAAAAAAGATCAAATCTCCTGTTAGGATTTAGTGTTGGTTTTGGGCTGTTCTGTTCAGAGGGAACCAAGGTTGGTTCTCGCCCCTGGTTTATCTTTGAAGAAGGCTTGGCAAAGCTTTACACACGCTCTTTCCCCAAACCATGACATAAATCCCACTTTCTAATTTATGACCAGCGTCAGATTTCCAATAGTGGTGTCTGGCAGGGTCAGTAAGTCAAATTCTGAGGCTGTGAAGATGGTTTTACTTGGTATGTGACTTTCCTGTGCATGAGCCTCGTATGACCCCTCCCAGTGTCTTTCACATTCTAGGCGAATTAGTGTTATAATCTTGAAAGTGCCCATCTTTTGCAGTCCCCCAGTGACAGATCACTCTGCTACATACGTAGGTGGGTTGCAGATTTGATAGTTTATACCTGCGATCCCAAAGTTTGTACCAATATTTATTTATTTATTAAGGTTTTATTTATTTATTTGACAGACAGAGATCACAAGTAGGCAGAGAGGTAGGCAGAGAAAGAGAGGGAGAAGGAGGCTCCCCACAGAGCAGAGAGCCTGATGTGGGGCTTGATCCCAGGACCCTGAGATCATTACCTGAGTGGAAGGCAGAGGCTTAACCCACTGAGCCACCCAGGTGCCCCACCAATATTTATTTTTTAGAGAGAGAGAGAGAGAGAGAGAGAGAGTGCAGGGGTGAGGAGCGGAGAGAGTGGGAGAGAAAGAAACTTAAACGGACTCTACGCTGAGCGCCGCATGTGAGGTTCAAGCTCACAGACCATGACCTGAGCTGAAACCAGGTGTGGGATGCTTAACTGTCTGAGCCACCCAGGTCCCCACCCCCCTCTTTTTAAATGATCCCCTCTTGGATCTTTTATTTAGAAAGATTATAGTTCAGGGAATAGATCACATTTGTATTAATTATAAGTCATCCATTTTCCTACTTGTAGTAATCAAAGGTATATTTAACAACCAACAATTTCTGACAAACATGAGAAAAGCAATGTTTCTATCACTTAATTTAAAGCAGATATACTTGGAATAATTTTAAAAAATGAGGAAGGTAGGTATTATTGTTATTCGGCATTTGACGTATTGAAAATAGCTTCAAGGCCATTATCACTTCATCCATAAAACCGTAACTGCCCACTCTACATTTTTTCTAGTGTGATGTTTAATTTTAAAATTTTTTGCTTATTTCCCTAGTTATTTCCCCTTTGTGTTGAAGGGTGTTTGGAAAACAGGAAGGCTAGGACATGTATGATCTGTGCCTTTCTCTCTCTCTGTCATATTTTCACACATAACTTTCATTGGATGACCATCTTTTAAATTTCTGTTATGGAGAATTTTAAATAGAACCGAAAAGTAGAGCAGATGCTATAATGAACTTTCATGCATCCTTCATTAAACTACAACAAACTCAGTGACCCCTTGTTTCATCTGTTACCTCTCCTCGTCCACAACACCGACTGGATTGTTTCAAAGCAAATCCCAGATACCTGGTTATTTCTGGATGCCCCGTAGAAACTGAAGATCTATGAGGTGCTCCATACTCGTTGTGACCGGGCCATAGATTATGATTTGGCTCAGCGTGTGCGTGTTGAACCGTGTTTCCGAATTGGTCATCCATTTGTCTTGGCAAATTTTGGTGGTTGTCATTAGCTGAATTTACCTGCATCTATAATTTCAGAAAACAGAACGCACTGCCGTTACCCTAACTGTATGGTGTTGGCAGTACGCTGGCTCTGAAGTGAAGCGAAGCAGGAGAAACAGGGCCCCCGAAGCCGGCTGACTCTGGGGAGTCTGTGCAGGGAGTTGTCTTGAAGGACAGAAGTTCTGGGGCTAAGTGTGACCAAGCAGGTTGTACTCAGGAAGGTGACATGTAAGTGTGGGGGGGTGTTGGGTTCTCCGGCCTTTCAGTAAGGTGTTGGGAGAATGTCTTCTTTTAAGAGAGAGACAATGATTCCATTTACTCAGAGTGGATCTCCATGAATTAATGCTCTGGTAGTCATTTCAAATTCTTAGAGCTCTTTCGGGTTGGAAATTGTGGTCATTGTTTTTCAATCTACACATCATTATCCCCGCTGGAAGTTAAATTACTTTACACATGGAATCTAACATATCAGGGTCAGAGTCACAAATACAGTCTTGGGACAGTGTTCCGGTGGCAGTTTCAATTAGATTTGGTAGAAACAGTTTATAGGAGTCGATGATTAACTTATATTAAACTCTAAACGGTTTACTTCCTTATTTGGGCTTGAGTATATAAAGTTAAAATATTAGAGTAACTTCATGTATGCGGACAAGTGATTTTGGAAAAGAAAAGTCACATTTAGTGTTTATCAGGGACTAGCAGGTTTCTATGTCAATTATTTATTGAAAACGATAAATGTGAAATAAAACAGGAGAGATCTTCTTTTGATTTATTTTCCTTGATCTATTTTTCTTGATCCAAAAGTCTTAGCCAAGAAAAATCGAGCCATAAATATGGCTTATTAACTAGGACAATAAAAAAATAAACAACAGAAGGTAACAGCTGCTTATAGTTTTGTTACCTTCTGTTACCTACTCAGGCTATTACAACTTCTTTACCTCATTTCCCCCCCGGAAAAATAGAAACTGGAGTCGAGTTTTATTCATTTACTTCATGGCATGACAGTATTGAGTATATGTCATTGGGATAGATGGGAAGTAAATGCTTCAATTCTCATTTCAATAAATTCCTGTGTATTTTGATCTGTTTCCATTTGGTTTTGTTCATTTGCTCCTTAGAAGTCAAATCATTGGAATCAAAATCTTCGAAATACTTCATTGAGACAGAAATGAAGAAGTACTTTAAGTCTAACTTCAGAAATGTCCATTTGTTTAATATTACACCTGAAGCCATGACATGAAATTAGAACGCTGTGCTCTTCAAAGTTCACCTTCGCTTCTTTCTGTTACCAGTTGGACAGTCTTTCTTCTTTTCCACCCCTACAGGAAAAGACTCTACGATACAGAATCCCGAAAAGTGGTCTTTCTTGAAAAGGTAGGTGTATATGCTTTTTAGAATTAATTTGTAACGTTTTAAAAAATTTTAGCTTGAGTAAATTACAACCCGAGACTACTTAATCAAGAAGCAATTTTTATGCTGCTAATGCACGCCATTGTGCATTGAATTAAAACCTCAGATTCAGCTTTCTACGTTCAGTACTGAAGTTCCCAGTCCTTTCAAAGCTTATCTATTTTGAGCGAATTGTTGATGTCTATAGCAGTCAATGCACGTGAAGTGTAGTAAGTGAATGTCTCTCATCTTAAAAACTGAGAGAGATGAATATCCACCTACCTTGGTGACATATATTCTTCTTTTTCAGTGGGTGATTTCGTTCTCGGAAGCCCAGGGAGCTGGGAAGTATGAAATGGTCTCTGGCTCAAGTTGTGATAGCTCATGTTTTTTTCTGCGAGATTTCTTTTTCACAGCGTGGACCATGGTTTGTGTGATACTTTGTTAGACCTTTCTCCTCTTTGAAGCCAGAATGATCATTGTGCTTAACTGCAGCATAAATAATTTCCATCGTACATCTTGA
Organism: Martes martes; assembly: GCF_963455335.1. NCBI lineage: Eukaryota > Metazoa > Chordata > Mammalia > Carnivora > Mustelidae > Martes > Martes martes. The sequence goes on from NC_137896.1 coordinate 33,608,299, forward strand.
TACTTTGCAGCTGTAACCAAGTTGTGGGCATTCTTAGGTTTCTAGAGCTTTCTGTAATCTCTGGAGTCTCTGAGAGATTCTAGATTTCACAGACTGAGCTCTGATCCTAGCGGTTGCTTTCGTTTTCATCCAATACCTTTTCCTCTGTAACGTGAACCAACCTCAGCGGCGCTCCTGTTCTAAAAGGTGTGCTTGGGGACTTTGATTCTGAGGAGAGTGGTGGGTCCCAGCAGGTCCTTGGAGTGTTATGGTGGGGCCTGATGAGGCTGTCACCGCAAACCACAACATCTCAGAGATTTGGGGATATTGCACGATCACACAGGTCACACACCTGACATTCTCCTTCCATTTTCCCTTCTGTTTCCTGCCAAATTGTAAGATTTTAGCTGTTCGGTCATTTCTGGGCAAAGAGGTTATGGTGTAGAAACATTCCTCTCCATTTTAGAATCAAGATTTTTTTTCAAAGATTTTACTTATTTGAGAGACAGAGAGAGAGCGAGAGCGAGAGAGCGCACCCATGAACAGGATTGGGGATAGAAGGAGAGGGAGAACTGACTCCCTATTGTGGGACTCGATCCCAGGACCCTGGGATCATGACCTGAGCTGAAGGCAGATACTTTACTGACTGAGCCACCCGGGTGCCCCCATAATTAAAACTTTTAATATTGATGGGGTCTTTCCTCATTCTTCCATCTGTTTCACAAAAGTGACTTTTCACCTCCAGCTTCAAATGAGCTTGTCCAGAACATGGCCAGCTCCAGCCTGGGAACTGCTCAGTAAATGCTTACTTTAATTTTTTTCCTCACATGAATTCTTCTTCAGATTTTGGCTTTCAAATTGATACAGAGAAACAAGTGAATCCCAGGGAGTGAGCATACTTTCTGACAAAGCGATGATAGGGAGAGAGCTGAAAAACATCCTATTATCTGTTGAGTAATAACAATACACTTAAAAAAAAATCCAGTGTTAGACCTTGATCTTCTTTGACATTAGCGTGGTAACCGGGCTTAACTACAGCATAAGTAATCTATATTATATGTCTTCTACCAGCTAGACCCTGAAAAAATTTGACTGCCCAGCGTTAGTAGGGTTGCTCTTTCTCATTTCTCCAGTACGAGTCCAAAGCCCCTGTTGGGAACCATGACCCTCAGGTGTGGAGCACATCGTCACAGATCTGCTGGCCACTTAGAAGGATGCATCTTTAGAAGTGGGCTCCTAACCTGTGTGGTTCACAGAGCCCAGGAGCCTGTGGGATATTATAAGACCTGCTGGAATCCATGCTTGTATCAAGGATTGCTGACATATTAAATTGAGACTGTCTCTACTGTTTATGTGTATTTGACCACACGGTATAGCTGCTACTGTTACAAGGAAATACGCAGGAATATAAAGTTTTTATTGACTTCAGAGGAGCTTTTTGCTATAATGGATTTTCTTTCTTTCTTTTTTTGTTTTTTTTAAGATTTTATTTATTTATTTGACAGAGAGACAGTGAGAGAGAGAACACAAGCAGGGGGAGCAGCAGAGGGAGAAGCAGGCTTCCATCTGAGCAGGGAGCCCGATGCGGGGCTTGATTCCAGGACGGTGGGATCATGACCTGAGCCGAAGACAGATGTTTAACGACTGAGCCACCTAGATGCCCCTGTAATGGATTTTCTTAATAGGAGTTCAAACACCACTACTATAAATGGTTAATAACTTGTTTTGACATTAAAAATGGGTCACCATGGGGGCACCTGGGTGGCTCAGTGGGTTAAAGCCTCTGCCTTCAGCTCAGGTCATGATCTCAGGGTCCTGGGATCGAGCCCCGGATCGGGCTTTCTGCTTGGCGGGGACCCTGCTTCCCTCACTCTCTCTGCCTGCCTCTCTGAATACTTGGATCTCTGTCAAATAAATAAATAAAATCTTAAAAAAAAAAAAAAGGGTCACCATGGGGCACCTGGGTGGCTCAGTTGGTTAACCATCTGCTTTTGGCTCAGGTCATGATTCCAGGGTTCTGGGATGGAGCCCCACACTGGGCTCCCTGCTCAGTGGGAAGTCTGCTTCTCCGTCTCCCTCTGCCCCTGCTCTCTCTCATGCATTCTCTCTCTAATAAATAAATAAAATCTTTTAACAAAAATGGGTCACCATAATCAGAGACATTGAGAACTGTTGTTTTAGGATATAGTGAAGGTATCTAAATCAGGTTAGAATTGAGCCCAGGATTTAACCACAACAGAGCCAGAATGTTCTTCAATAGTTATGGAAAAGAAATACCCTTTTTTTTTTTTAAATATTAGATCAGGTGACTTGGGGCAATGGATTTGTTAGACTCCACAAGGCTAGTCTTACACTTTCTAACCCCATAGACAGAAGCCATGTGTTGCTGTATAAACCTAAATTTTAATTGGGAAAATTAAAAATTGAGTTCATTCTTCACAGTAGCCATGGTTCAGGTGCTTAATGGCCACGTGTGGCAAGAGGCTATATCCTGGACAGCACATAGGTAGAACATTTCCATCATCAAAGAAAGTGGGTTTTTTTAGATTTTTTTTTTTTTTTTTTAATTTGACAGAGAGAGAGAGATCGCAAGTAGGCAGAGAGGCAGGCAGTGAGAGAGAGGGGGAAGCAGGCTCCCTGCCGGGCAGAGTGCCCGATGCAGGGCTCGATCCCAGGATCCTGAGATCATGACCTGACCTGAAGGTAGAGGCTTAACCACTGAGCCACCCAGGCAGTTTTTTAGACAAAGAAAGTTTTTTAGACAGTGCTGGGTATGATTATCTATACTTTTAGTAGCTTTGCCTCTGGCATTGGATGGAGAAGACAGAGCCCGGTTTGCCCCATAGAATCGTAGAGAACTTGATGGACATGAATTCCCTAGAGCATGAGTGGAAAAGAAAATTGTTCTCCCCACCATCGTTTTCCAGTTCTCCCTCTCATGACAGCCCCCATCCCATGACAGGCGGCAGGGATCTGCATGCATTTGATTTGTTAACATTTTATTGTGTCTTTGGTAGACCTTTGTCACCATTTGGGCTGCTTGCCATCTGAATCCTTTTCCTAAATTTGGGGGAATCCATCATTGTGTAAAGCTGGGTGGGTAAGAGGACCCCGTTCCTCTTCATTTCCCAAAGAGAAACGCCCACATTTGTGTTTTTCCTGACTGGTGCCAGCGAGCAGGAGCGCAGGAAGGTCTGGCAAGCATGGGACTGGGCTTGGGAGGGACAACTCGGAAGGGCAGAAGGTGCTTCAGAATTCCGCCCATCACTACCTCAGGCAGCGGCATTTGTGGCTGTGGACAGAGCCACCTGCAGTGACCGGGGCCCATGGCTTTGGTGGCAGGTGGTTCGGCTGTGGCAAACAAAAGAGAAATACTAAGGAAAACAACTTTTCTGCATACGCAAGTATGGGAGAGTAGCTCCACCTTTTCTAACGGACATCCTCCTCCACATGGAATCATAGTAACAGGATAACAAAAGAACATCAAGAGAACCAGAAATCAGCAATTCCTTAAATTAGCCAGAACCCAAGTAAGATATTCTGATAATCTTTTATGGAAAGGAACACTTTCATTATTGGTACAAGAAAGACTGCATACATAGGAATTATGAACACACTCCTTTGGATTAGTAGAGAACTCTTTTTATTTATTTTTATTTTTTTGGTAGAGATTGCTATTTATAATTCTGTTTCTTACTGAGAACCTACTCGAAGCCGTTGCCTGTGAACAATCGCAACAGTTTTGGTTCTTGCCACCTGGGTCGATTGGCCTGTTTAATTTGTTTTCCAGAATGAGTAGACGGTGGCGCTTGTTGTACGTTGTGCTTGAGCCTGTAGTCTGTTCTTCCTTGGGCTGCTTCCCCACTTTGACGCACACGGCAGCTGTGGGACCCATCTCTGTCATCATGTGTGTCAGGATCTGGGGCAAGGCTTTTAAGAAGCTCCGTGCTCTATCTTCCTCTTCCTCTGCTTGGATCTAGATGACCATGAACCACAGTGGGTGTTGGGGAGACACGATTGAAGAAACCAAGTCTACATGGCCGTGTAAAGGAGGGCTCTTTCCCAACCAGGAACACCCACATATTCTTCAATAGAAAATCGTATTTTTTTGTTTTTTTTAAGTTTTTATATATGTAAGTGATCTGGATATCCAACGTGGGGCTCGAACTCACGACCGTGAATCATGCTCTTCCAACTGAACCAGCCAGATGTCCCTTGAATAGAACATCAATGGCAATATTTGTAGTTTTTCTCAGTAATAATTCTTTGCAATAGAAGAGGGAGCATAAGTTACATGAACATGAGAGAAAGAGAGAGAGAGAGAGAAAAGTTAACTTCTGTTGTGTTGAGGCTTTATGTATTTTTGGATCTGTTTGTTGCACAAGCTGACGTTACTCATGTACACTCTCATTCAGCACGTAAATTTCATCATTTCTTCTTTTCAGTGATGGACGTTCTGTTTTTAGTTAGCGTTTATCTGTAAACTCTCTCTCTACTGTTAGCATGGGTTCTATACGTAGTCACAATGAGGCTGTGGAAGCAGCTAGGAACATATTTCCCTCCATCGCCTCATCCTGCTTACAGGGAGACCCCAGAGCGAGAGGGGTGTCCGATGCCTCCTTGGAGGAACAAGTTGCCAGTTTGTAAAATGTAGATGCAGCATTTTGAGTGACTTCTTGGCCATGAAGATTGTGGTACCTGAGGATCTAAGTTCACTGACTAATTTTAGATTCATAAATGTGTAGAAAATCTTTGACAGTCTTATTAGAAGGCATTTTCTGGGCTGAAGAGTTTCACGTCGGCTGTATAGAAGGGTGCTGTGCAATTATTTTAGATTTAAACACTGGAAGAAAGCATGTGATATTCACTCAGAAGTCTCAAATGTGGTGGTTCGGGAGATGATCCGTTTTATGTTGGGCATCATGTGTGAGTGGTTGGTTGTCAGAGATGAGGTATTAGGGGCTTAATGTTTTGACTTTAGAGTTTACTATGTATTAGTAATAACATTTTCCTCTTCTAAAATGTGGAAGTAGCAACTGTACGCTTGTGAGGTTATTCATAGAAGTTTTATGCATGCTAATATATTTGAAATGTTTTGAGTCCTTTGGGGGAAAAGTGCTCAATAAACACCAATAACTACTCATGTTAATGGTTCATTTCTGTTGACATAGTACACGGCCATCTTTTTCTCTTAATAATGTCAGAACATCTGAGTAATGGTACGTCATAGCTTGAACAAAATAGAAGACATTTTTAGTCTCAGCACAGTGTAACCCATGACAGATGATTTAATCTCTCCTGCTATATTCTTTGCTGTTTAAAGGCGTTATTTGGCAAGATTGTATTGAATAAAGTAAAAAGTTTGCACAAAGAGCCATGAGGCTGTAATCTCTACCTCAATTATGAAGGTGATAATATTTAAGTCTAAGACTGTTCTTATAGGAACCCCACAAACTCAACCCTATTGCTTCTACTCTTTTTTTTTTTTTAAGATTTTGTTTATTTATTTGAAAGACAGAGATCACAAGTAGGCAGAGAGGCAGACAGAGAGAGAGGGGGAAGCAGGCTCCCTGCTGAGCAGAGTCCGATGTGGGGCTCGATCCCAGGACCCTGAGATCATGGTCTGAGCCGAAGACAGAGGCTCAAACCACTGAGCCACCCAGGTGCCCCAGAGCCTTTTATACTCTTAAAAATTGAGAGAGTCTCGAATGGCTTAACATTATGTGGCTTCTGTCGTAAATATTTGCCATATGAGGAAGGAAAATGGGGACACTTAAAAATATCTAGAATTAATTCATTTCAAGTAAGTAATGAACCCATCCTATGTTAACATAGAAAACTGTTTTCAAATGAAAAATGACTGTATTTTCCTAAAACAAGATAAGTTTGGGAAGAAGAGTGGCACTGTTCGATTTTTTCGCACATCTCTAATTTCTGGCTTCGTGGAAGATATCTGGATTCTCTTGTTTGCTCCTGCAGTCAGTCAACTGAGATTTCAAACATGATAAGTCCTCTGTGAATCTCCAACTTGTGAGGGAATGACAGTGAAAAAAGGCAAATCATGTCTTAATATTCTTGTGAAAATCGTTTGGCCCTCCTGGCCCCCCTGAAGTGGTGCTAGGCACCATATTTTGAGAACACCTGTTCTATACTAGAGCCCTAAAGCCTGTCTTTAGAGTATCTCTAGTTTTGTCATCTATTTGTACCAGAAACATCCCCATCCAGTGAGTGTGGTTATGGTAAGAAAGCAAAGATGAGAGGAAAAATTGCATGACTTATTAAAAACACTCTCTTTCGGTTTCATGTACAGAAAGCTGCATCACCTAATGACCGGAATGGAAGCATTTGAAATGTCAGTGCGTGTCTCTACCTTTCTCTCTCCAGCGGAGAGGTGTGCCTAAGTATTGGTAATTAGGATTACGATCTTTTACATCTGTGATGAGATAGTGGGCTATTCTTAAATGTTAGTGAGTGGATTCATCAGACACAATGACTTCCCCTTTAAGACATCAGTGCCATACCGCAAGCAGTGATTGTTTAATTATTTATTGTAGTGACTTGTCATTTATATTATGTTATTTATTATAATAAGTGTTTCTCGCCTGTGTGCCTGTAGGTTGGCTGGGATCTGAATGACCCAGGCTCTGCTCCCCTGGGCTCGGCTCCAAGCTGTGGGTTGGCTTCAAAGCTGCTCCTGAGCCTCCCTCCTGAGACTTGCACAGGCCATGTTCCTCTGTCATGGCGGAAGTGTAAAGACCACGCAGAAACTTGTAGTGTCTCTGAAGGCCTGAACCTGGAGTTGACCCACCATCCCTTCAGACTCACATGCCATTGATAAAGCAAACTGCATGGCCAAAGCTTAATATCAATGTGGCAGGAAAGCACATTCTTCCAGTGGAGAGAGGGTGGGGTTCGATAGGGAGAGGAAAGAGCCAACTGTTGGCTTTAACATATTCTGATTCACCACAATGTGCAATTCTAAAATATTAGTAAATAACCCTTTCTACCCGGCTAGTTCTTAGTCAGAAAAATAACTCAGGGAACACATTTTAATTTTAATTTTAGGCCGCCATCGTCCCATGGATTGTGTCTTCAAAGTAGCGCTGGCATCTGGCACTTACCCTCTTCTCAATGGTCACTTCTCCAGTTGTTCTTCGTGCTATTGATCTGAACTGTCGCAAGAGCCTCTCAATTCGTCTCTGTCCTAGTTACTGTTGCTGTGCATCAGAACACCTAAAACTAAGTGCTTCAAATGACAGCAACCTTGAGTCTGCTGTTAGGGCAGGGTTCCGCAGAGAGGGCTTGACTCTGCTCCCTACCTCCTCTGCTGGGGTATTTTGCTGGGTGCTGGGGCATCCACTTTTGCCATGATTCACTCACACGCCTGGCCAGTGGAGCTAGCTGGCTGTCGACTGGGAACTAAGGACCAGGAGCCTCGGGTTATCTCCACATGGGCTTTCCATGGATTACCTGGGCTTCCTTATTGCATGGTGGCTAAGTTGCAAGTGTGAGTGTCCCAAGAGATAGGATGTGAAAAGTGTCATTTTCCTTTTTTTGGTAAGTTTTTATTGAAGTTCTAGTTAGTTAAACATACAGTGCAATATTAATTTCAGGTTTGCCATATAGTGATTCAACACTTCTGTACAAAACATCCCAAGTGTACTTATTACAAGTGCCCTCTTAATCCCCATCACCTGTTTCCCCCACACCCCCACCTGCCTCCCCTCTGGTAACCATCAGTTTGTTCTCTATAGTTAAGAATCAATTTCTTGGTTTGCCTCTCTCTTTTTTACCCCTTTTGCTTATTTATTTATTTATTTTTAAAATTCCACATGTGAGTGAAATCATATGGGATTTGTCTTTCTCTGACTAACTTATTTCACATAGCATAATACTCTCTAGCTCCAACCATGTCATTGCAAATGGTAAGAATCCATTCTTTTTTCTGGCTGAGTGATACTCCAGTGTGTGTGTGTGTGTGTGTGTGTGTGTACACGTACCACATCTTTATGCATTCATCAGTTGATGGTCATCTGGGCTGTTTCCATGATTTGCCTATTGTTGATAATGCTGCTATAAACATCAGGGTGCATGTATCCTTTGGAATTAACATTTTTCTTTCCTTTGGGTAAATATCTCCTAGTGTGATTGCTGGATCATAGGGTAGTTCTATTTGTAACTTTTTGAGGAACCTCCTTGCTGTTTTCCAGGGTGGCTTCTCCAGTTTGCATTCCCACCAATAGTGCATGAGGGTTCCCTAGGAAAGTGTCAGTTTCTTAAGGTTTGGCCTTGAGAACCAACCCATTGTAACCTCTTTTGGCTTGTATTAGTCAAGCTGTTATAAAGTCCACTTTCAAGGGGAGGGGCATAGACCCCACCTCTCAAGGAAAGGCTTGTCAAAGAAGTCTGAGCCCATCTTTTAAAACCACCATGCTTTCTCTGCCTCAGTTCTTCCCCCCGCAAATCGCCCCATGTTTGCATCCTGCCTCCAGTTTCGTCTTCCTAAAGCATAGCTCTGTTCATGCCGTAGCTCACCAATGTCTACCAAATAAGAAATAAATTAATCTTGCATTCAGAATGATCCATTTATCACCCTTTAGCGTTCCCCTCCGTTCAAGCCAAACTCTAGGCTTTTTCTCCTTTTGCCTTTGATCATGTACTTTTTTTTTTCTCTCTTTCTAGAATATTATCCCTCTGATCTTTTCACGTCCTGAAATTCTGTGCTTAAAATAAATGCTATCTTCTCACAAAATTTCCTTGAGCTCTCCATTATTCTGCAGTGTGTCCTTGCACATTCTCCCATAGTACTGTTTTTTTTTTTTTTTTTAAGATTTTATGTATTTATTTGACAGAGAAATCACAAGTAGGCAGGGAGGCAGGGAGAGAGAGAGGGCAAGCAGGTTCCCCGCTGAGCAGAGAGCCCGATGTGGGGCTCGATCCCAGGACCCTGAGATCATGACCGGAGCAGAAGGAAGAGGCTTAACCCACTGAGCACCCAGGTGCCCCTCTCATAGTACTTTTTAACTGTGCCTTTATAGAGATCCTTCAATTGCTATCTTATGCAAGAATATATGCATGGGTATGTGTTTTATATACTCTAGTAGATTTTATGTTCCTCAGAGGTGCTTCATATTTTTATGTAATATTAATCTTCAACTGTACCAGTATTTTGAGATATATGTCACGGTGCTTGCTTTTTTTTAAATGAATGAATCGAGAGTATGAATGGAATTACAGAGTACGCTTAGACTCTTGTGAAAACCTACTAGAAGCACTATGATTGTGGATTAAGATTGCTGGTTGGCTACAAAATAAGTAAAAATAGGTTGATGACTTAATTGTGACATGAATGTTAGGAAGAATTACTGAAAGAAAGATTTTACTTATAATTACAATGTTGCTATATGGAAGTAGGGAGCAACTTACCTAGACAGCTGAGGGACTAAGTGAAGAAAGCTAGAAAACTCAATTGTGGGACATAAGATACATTTCAAGTAAGTGGAGAGGGATAGTTTATTCTTGGAAAGTAAGATTCAGTACAATTATATGCAATTATCATTTTTGTGTAATTAAAGCACAAACATGATACAATCCCTATCAAAACTGGGGAACCCCAATATGATTCTGAATTTGATCTGGAAGAATGAACCTATAAAACCCTTCCAGAATTATAAGAAATATTTATCAAAGTACTTGCCATCTCAAATATTTAAGAATAATATGAGTTAATGATGACTGAACAGAGGTATTGGTACAAGAATATATCAGTGAATAAAATATAGAGTGTATACATATGCATATATAGTAGGTGATAGGGTTGGCATTTCGGATTGGAAAGAAAAAGATAAATTAGTCAGTAAAAGGTGTTGGGACACCTACCTAGTCATCTAGAAAAATGAAGCAGAATCCTTACCAGAGAACTCATGAGAAAATAATTCTAGAGGATAAAAATTACAAGTGTAACAAAGTAAGCTATAAATGTATGTGCATAATATATGAGTCAGTATTTTTACCATCTTTTGGTAGAAAGGACATCTCTAAGTAAAAAACATGAAGGAAAGACTCAAAAGAAGAAACTACATACAGCGTTTTAAGTCTTCATTATTTTATTTTAGTGTAGTGGAGAATCATCTGAATTTGTTCGAAAGTTTGAAACTTGTTTGCATAATATGGAATCAACATGATGTCCCTAATGTACAAAGTGCTCTTACAATAAGCTTTTACAATTTCATCAATAAGATGAACGTCTTAATAGAATTGTGAAGGAAAAACATAGGTAATTCATAAATAATGAGTACAGGGCCAGCCAACCTATGAAAAGGTGTGCAAACCTACTAGCTATCAAAAGTGCACATTAAGTCAACAGTGGCATATCTCTGTAACTGAAACGATAAAAATAAAATGAAAGCAAACAAAATATGTCTACAATTGGGGATGGTATAGGGAAACAAGTACTCTAATGTCATTTCTCTTAAACTGAGGTGAAGGACTATGTTTCTCATTCTGTTTCTGGCTGAAGATATATTTGTAAAAATAAATAGCCAGAAGAAGACAATGAAAAATATACAAAATAAAATCTCAAATATATTTCTATATATCTATGAAATGTTCATCAGATAGAAAATTATTCTGTCAAATTCCTGTGAAAGTTTCTAAATGTTTATTCTCAGTTTCTGAACCAATCTCGTGGTGGACCAGTAACAGACCATTTTGTGGACCACACTTTGAGAAGTGCTGCTTTCATGCACTAATGGGAACATATTTTGGTTCAAAATTTCTGAAGGGAAGACCGGCATTACATACAAGATTTTAAATGTGCAAACTCTTCTGTTTCTTGGAATTTATTGTAAGGCCATTATCAGATAGTTGTGTAAGATTATTCTATCCTGGGGGCACTGGGTGGCTCAGTGGGTTAAGCCTCTGCCTTTGGCTCAGGTCAAGATCTCAGGGTCCTGGAGTCGAGCCCCGCATTGGGCTCTCTGCTCAGCACGGAGCCTGCTTCCCCCCTCTCTCTGCCTGCCTCTCTGCCTACTTGTGATCTCTTGCTCTGTCAAATAAATAAATAAAATCTTAAAAAAAAAAAAAAAAGATTATTCTATCCTTTTCTGTTACACAGAAAAAGATGGAACCCCAATATTCTTCAGTAGAGTAGGGATTAACTAGTGATGGTATAATCACACTGTGGAGTACTGTATAGTCATTATAAATAATTAGGTGAATGTTGTGTATTAAATTTTTTTATGGTAGAAAATTCAAATATATGTAGGAAGAATAGTATAAAGAATCCCCATACAACCAACACCCGGCTTCAACTATTGCCTACTCATGGCCAAATTTGTCCCTAGCCCTTGGTATTAGATGCGCATTTATTTATGTGGAAAGTTGATCATTGTAAATAAAAAAAGAAAGGTTATAGAGGAGCATGTTTTCACTCTCTTAACAATTTACTGATTACATTCTGACGTCAGAATTGGCATTATTCTAGGAGCTGGGGCTTCACAAGTGGATAAAAAAAGAAACTCAGCTAGATACTTCCATTCTCATAGGGAAGACAGGACAATCAACCATCAAAATTATACTATATAGTTACCTTTCACTATTACAGAGAAAGGTCAAGCAGTGAAGGGGGATAGGGAGCATTGGGAGTGCTGTAGTTTCAGGAAGGATGGACAGAAAATGCCTCGTGGAGGAGGTGGTCTTTGAGTCAAGACCCTAAGTTGCTAAGATGGAAACAGGCAGCAGTCTTTGGGGAGACCTCCCCAGGCTGCTGGGGGTGGGGGTGGCCAGTGCAAACACCTAAGGCAGAAGTGAGCCCTGTGTGTGTGAGGAAGAGCAAGGAGGCCCCTGTGACTGGACTGAACCGGGGTATGGGGACACCAGGGCAGAAGTGGTGGGAGACCCTGTGAAGGGTCTTACGGACCCCTGTGAAGACTTCAGCTCCTACTCTGAGTGAAATAGGGAGCCCCTGGAGGGACTTGAACCTGGGGGTGATATGAGGTTGCTTATATTTTCAGACACTCATTTTGGCGACTGAACTGAGAACAGACCATAAGGGGGCAGGTCCAGAAGGAGTAGGATCAGATGGGAGGTTATTGTGAGAGTCAGGGAGGACATGGATGATCCTAATTTGGACAGGGGTGGGAAGGGTAGAAATGGTTTGAAGGGGTCAGATTTTGATCTATCTTGAAGGGAGAGCCAGGAGAATCTGCTCAGGGATCCCCTGTAGGGTGTGAGAAAGGGAGAGGTGTTAAAGGTGGTTCTGAGGTTTGGAACCCCGGGCACCTGGAAGGATGGAGTTGCTGTTTACTGGAAGGGGGAAGACTCCACCACCAGATGTTCAAATGGGGAAGCTCAAGAGTGGGTTTGGGAGGCATTGAATTTGAGGGTCCATTAGACATCAAAGTGAAGATGTCCCATAGACCGTTGCATATAAGGGTCTGGAATTCAGAGAGAGGTCTGGGCTGAAGATGTGAAAATGTGGGAGGTGTGAATCTGGGTGAGGTCACCAAAGATGTCAATGCATGTGGAAAGCTAAGAGGTCTGAGAACTTACCCCAGGGCCATTCACCCTTAAGAGCGGGGAGATGAAAGGGGTCAGCATTAGCAATCAGGGAGCGAGGTTTCCTCCTCATGAAGTAGGAGGAAAACCAAGGGTGTGGGGGTATCTTGGAAGCCCACTGATAAGTGTTTCAAGGCAGGAAGAGTAATCAGAGGGCTGTCAAGGAAGAGGCTGTAGATTTGACTGAACAGAGAGCTCAGATGAAAGTCTGACCCACGGGATCCGCCAGCTTGGATTCCTTACTGGCGTGCGGATTGTGAAGCGTGGAGATGATGAGGATGAAGCCAGTAATTATTGTCATTTTAAGAATTCAAAAGGAACAGTGTCTTCTTATTTCTTTGTCAGGAATGTCAAATATATACCCTGCCATTAAAATTGAATATAGTAGCCAAAAAGGAAAGGAAGAAAAAGAAACTAAAATTACTGAAAGACAGTTTTCCCGTGTCCTGTCAGAGAGTGTAAATTAATTATAAAGCTGGTTGAGGCAGATGCAGCTGTCCAAACTTGGGTTACACTTTAGCAGGGAACATCCGTGGGGAAAGTCCTGGTGAGAACGTGAAGTTAGTTGAGAGAGAGAGAGAAGGAGAGAGAGAAGGAGGGAGAGGGAGAGAGGAGGAGAGTGTGAGGCAGAAGGAGAGAGAGAGGGAAGGAGAGAGAGGAGGAGAGTGAAGGAGAGAGAGAGAATAGGGGAAACATGGAAAACCCAAGAGAATCACTCATGCTTGAAGCAGATAAAGTTAGTTGAGTCTCCAGGAATAAGATACCAGAAACATGGTAGCTGCTTTGAACAGTAGCTTAGCCTGGATAGACTTGAAAACGTATACATTCTTTATGGAGGAACCGTTTTCCTGACACTTCAGACAGTCCACCGTGATCCCACAGAGTGGTGAATTCGGGTGTCTGAGGCCCGAATGCAGCCAATGTTCGGGAGATGCTGTCTTCCCGTCCTGAGAGTTGTGCCAGTTTCTTCCCTAGACGTCGACTGGATAAAAAGCTATCACATTTTGGGTAACTTTTCTCTAGAAAATATTGAAACAAATGCTAAACTAAAACTTTATAATTTTACTAGTTTCCCTAAGTAGAAAGGAAAGCCTCACCTTTTTTACTTGCAGGGAGTTCATGTGGGGTCTGAATACACAAGTTTGGGAAATAAAATGATTTATTTGTTTTATTTTAATTAATTAATTAATTAATTTTTTTTTGCGGTAGGCTAAAGTGATTGCTGCCTGAATAAACATTTTGAACACCATCCCTCCCCCCCAAACACACACACAATACACATATTCTAGTGCTTATTACCACATTACGAAAGCTGAGTTCAGATAAAGTAACAGGAGGTTTTTCCCTGGCATCAGCCAAGAGTTATTTGGAAACAGGCAGAACAAGTTAAAGTGTAAGCCTCATATAGCGAAGGGAAAGATTTGTGTACCAGACACAGATGGAATATGTTCATTCTCACATAAATATTATCTCTTTGTTCTTGCCAGGGCCGAGATGCAGTCATTGTCTTAATTAACTCGGGGAATTTTCAGTTATGGCTCCAAAACTTTAGTCTACTGGAAACTGTCACCCGGCAAACTAGCAGGGACCTTCAATGGGCTCCATATCCAAATTAGGTCTCAGGGATGGGTGTAGAAGGGCAGATTCACCTCTTTTTTCCAGTTTTTATGTTCTGGGCATCTGTTATTCCAGTTCATGGACAAGTTGCGACAGAGAAGCTTAGCAGCTTTTCTATTATTCATAAATGGATATTTTACTCAGCAGAACTCATGTCTTTTTGCAGTGTGTTAATTTGTGGAACATTCTGAAACCCAGCCCAAAGGTGACACCACTGTCAAGGGTCACATATAGTCTTTCAGTAATTTTGTTTGGAACTGTGGTTTTTTTTTTTTTTTTTTATTTGCAATAAAAATTGCCGTTGAAAACAGGGAAAATATACATCTGACCCCAAAAAACGTTTTTACCGATTAGCATTTATTTCAACAAAACTTGGAACTTAAAAGATGGAATTTTAACATCCTTCCATTCATACAGGCGTCATGGTCACAGAGACCTAGAAATAGCTCTCAAGTGACCATCTCTGTCCTATTTACATTGTCTTTTGTGGGGGGAAAATGAAGAGACTGAACAGTGTTTAGATTATCTCTACACATTTAAAATTTCTCGCCAAGCTTGCATGGGATGGTTGGCATCAGAGAGAATAAACAGGAAATTAGAGAGGCAGAGTTCCTCCTTCATCTTTTGCCAGGGCTGGGCTCCTTGCTTCATTTATTTTCATAGGAGACCCGAAATCTGAGAACGGTATTTAAGCAGACCACAGTTCCTTCATAGCCGGTCTTCACGTGGCGATGCACAGATTGCCAGACCTTTCTACTTTTCTCCAAGTGAGTGTGCTGACATTTGAAGTACCAAACGCACTTCTGGTCAATGAATAGTTGAGAATAAAGAAAGTTGAATAGTGGGGCGCTTTCATCATCCTAAAAACTACACCTTTTTTTTTTCTCCAAATGATGAAAGTAATATGTGTGTGTTACAGAAAATTCAGAATATTATTATAATCCGAAATCCTACAACCCACACAATCCCACTATTGGTATTTTTATCGTCATTCTCCTGAGATCTACCTGTATTCCTTAAGCTATTGGTTTAACATGCTATGGGGCGGATGAGGATGTTAATGGGTGTTCTGAGGAGGGGGGAAAAAAAAAAAAGCTTTCCATGGTCACAGACCTTTGGTAAATGCCAGGTTGAATAATGGTAGACTCAGCTTGGTCACAGACGCCCCCTTCAGGGCTGGACCTCCTCAGGATCCCCTCCACCTGGGAGGGATGTTTCTGCTCTGTCCCTGCTCAGTGGGAAGCCTGCTTCTCCCTCTCCCACTCCCCCTGCTTGTGTGCCCTCTCTCACCTTCTCTCTCTGTGTCAAATAAATGAATAAAATCTTAAAAAAAAAAAAAAAAAGTTTCCCCAAATCCCTTTCCCTCTTTGTTATTTCTCAAAGTGGTCCGTGTATAAAAGTTCTGTGTATTCAGCTGGGGCCTGACCCAGGTGACAGGTGATTTCAGCCCTTGCTTGGTGACCATCGTGAATGATTCTGAGGTATGACATGTTTACATTCATTTCGTTTCCGCCTTTTCCCCACCTGTTCCAACAGACCTTTAATTTTGGACAACTGCTGTTGAAGCTTGTGGATTCACCGTCGCCAAAGTCACTGCTAACTGTTGGCTTTGGAAAGGCCTGACAAAAATAGGCTGCTTCTCATGCAAATGGCTAATTTTCTCCTGTTGGTGGGCAATTCATTTAGGAATAGAGTGTTTTATTTATTGTGTTGTAAAAATAGCCTCTTGGAGAAGAAGAGCCTGCTCCGAGGAGCTCCCACATGCTGGATTTTTTCCGTACAGCAATGATTACGTTGATCTAGACTATCTATTGCCTTCCCAGAGTCTTTTTTTCCACTGTGAAGCAGAAATGTGCATTTAGTGTTTCTTAAAGCCTGCAAATGGGAAGCGTTACTGGCATCCTTCCTTCATGGTTGATCATCTAAAATCTTTTTCTACAATTAAAGGCAGACATGTATCTGCCAAGAATTGAAATCAAATTAAAAACAGTTCTTCATTTTGGATGTTCCCTTCGCCTTTTCTTTATTTCCTTTATCACAAAAATATTTTTGAATCTGAGCACTCAATAGTCAGCTTTCATGACCATCAGTTCTAGTTGGAAATTTAAGAATCTAAGGAGAAATACATTTGTCTTTCAAAATGTGTTTATATCATGAACAAGGGTTTAGTTAAGTCTTGGAGACATGTTGAAACAGACGCCTTACTCTTTTTTTTTTTTTTTTTTTGAAAGATTTTGTTTATTTATTTGACAGAGAGAGAGAGAGCAGGAACACAAGCAGGAGGAGTGGGAGAGGGAAAGCAGGCTTCCTGCCAAGCAGGGAACATGATGTGGGCTTGATCCCAGGACCCTGGGATCATGTCCTGGGGTGAAGGCAGAGGCTTAATGACTGAGCCACCCAGGCGCCCCCAGATGCCTTATTCTTTATTGGTTGTCTCAGCCCGATTGATAACCATCAGTTCGTTTAGCATAGAGAACACGCCTTTTAAATACTATAAACTACGTTGTAAAGCCCTTCCTTTTATAAACAGCATATCTGGGCCAGGCCTGGAACACATTCATGGACTCTTCCCCTATGCAATTCCTGGACAAGTGCATCACTTTTACAGACTGAAGCTGAAAAGCATTATGTGTACTTTTGGCATGGGGACTCCTTATAGAGATTATGCAAATTTCCCCAAGGAAAACTAAATTTGCATGCAAAAGCTCTCGCTATAATTATAACAATTTCCTCTTCCTTTTTTTCTTCTTTTTTTAAATTCAGCTTCTCAACGTGTTAAGTATAAGGTTTTCCCCTTCTCACCAAGACAAGCCTTGCCCATGGAATTGACTGCTGAGAACCCTCCTGCCAGGTCCCTCAGGCAGCAGCTAATGTGAGACACTGAGTTTTGAGATACAGTGATGTCACAGGCAGGCAATGGTGGTCCTGTGACCTTGTACATCATTTATGGGGGTGTCAAGGTGCTATCCGAGAGCTTATGCTTAGAAGAAAAACTGATGGACTCATTAAAGGGGAAAAAAAGAAAAGTTTGATGATCAAGTCTTTTTTTTTTTCCGAGGACTGTGCTCAACATAGTTTAAATTGTAATAAAAATTAAAATGCCTGAAATGTGTCAGAGTTGCAGGCTTCTGCTGCTTTAGCTCATGGGCACTTCCCAAAATGTTTCCTCAGATAGCAACACAAAACACTGGCAGCCCCCCAAGAGAACATTCTTTGAGGACCTCATAGCTGTGGCAAAACGGAACTTCGCGTTCTGGTTCTGGTCTTGTGGGCAGGATGTGGTCTCCATTCTAAGGTTGCTTTCTGCTTTCCATGTGAAGTGTATACTTTTATTACTATTATTTTTTTTCAGATGTGTAATAGGTGGCATGTTCAAAGAAACAGCTTTATCTTGGCCAGGAAATAGAAGGAATGAGTGTACTGGGAGAAGGTCACCTGTTACTAGTGACACTTGGGTGGATTATTAGTTTTCTAATAAACCAAACTGTTAAAATACTAGATTTTGTTTACGAAGAACTCAAGCTGCTAAACTGTTAAGTAATCTTATACACCAAGTTGCTAAAATAATACCAAACCTAATTAAACTTCCATTTGATTCCAAACATTTGATTTGGCATCCCCCGGTCATTAGCGGTATTGTATTCATGTGACATTCTAGTTGTGGGGTGTCCCTGTTAAAAGAAAGGCAAATAGATTGAGTCAGATGTATATACCCAGCATCGTGTGGCCTGCAGCAGGGTAGAAGGGCAGGACCAGAATCAAGTTCACAGCCTGACTTCTGCTGAAAATGTGTTGTCTCATCGGGAGGCGCACACTCCTGTTGGAGGCACAGGTTTCCAGCAGGATCATTCTGGCTTGACCCAGGACCGTGCTGAAAAATGTGTTCAGATGGGTCCTGCAGAGGTGAGGAGCAAAGAAGAAAAAGGAGGAGACCCTCATGGCTGAGCTTTGAGCCAGGCCGTGGCCAATTTGTGCAGCACTTGAAGACTTAGAAAGTGAAAGCAGCAGCCCAGGAGAGGGTTAGAGGTGAGCATGAGGACGGAGCGCGTCAGGGACCATGGTAACAGCTCATCTCTGCTCACCGCACTGAGCTAAGTGCTGAATACAAAACCTGAAGCTTGTTCCCAGCTTGGAGCCTTCCTCCTTGTCCTTATCTTCAGCAAAGAAGTGAGCGATGCGACTCTTTGGAGATTGCTTAGGGGAAGAGGAATATCGAGATCTGTTTGTACATCCCGGGGAGAAGCCGTTTTGAGCAGTGGCTGGTGAGATGTTCACAGCCCTGGGTGGTCAAGGCCTCGTCTTTGCTGTGGGTCGCCGAGAGTCCTCCCAGCTTGTTTTAACCACCTGCTTCCCTAGTTAAAGGTGGCCTTCTGGAACCTTTGTGTGGTACCCAGGGAGAATTAACACAGCTTCTAAGATGCCCGAGTAAGGACATTTCTTCCTGTCCCAGAACATGGCTGTAAAGGACACTCTTCCTTCTGATGGCCTTGACCACCCTCACAGAAGGGCCTGTGCACACTGAGTTCTGTTGCCTGGAGGAGGGGAGCTGTGACACCAGCCTGGGGTTGCTGGTGATCACCGTGACTCCACCCAGCGACGGAAGTTCACACAGTAACTGGCCTGCTGTCCCTCCCTTAATCTTGTGTCTCTGAGGCATTCGTTCTGCAAATAGTCTTCTTTGTGGACCTGTTCTGCTTGACCAAAGGTGAAGGACTTTTTCTGTTTTTCTCCTCTAGTTACTTCCTTATTTTGAGTAGTGAGCCTCATTCCCAGGGTTGGTTCCTGTTCCTGACAATGCATCTACAGACTGTTGTAAAATTTCCATAAGCCTCATTTTATGCATGTTTAAGTCCTGAAGTAACAATTTGAAACCACAGCAGTGTTGATGGCTTTTTTATTGAGGTAGATAAGGAATTTCCAGGGATAATACATATACGACTCTCCCAAAATTCTGTCTTATTTAATAATCAAAATACCTCTACACTCTAGGGCTCTATGAATAATAGTAGACTGAAACATTTCTTATAGTATAATTAAAATGTAAATTTAGTATAATTAACCTGAATTTATTCAGTTGATTTATTGACAGGCTGGTTTCTCTTTAATGCTGGGGAATTCTTACAGGTAGCACGTTGCTGTTTAGAAATGTTAAAGTTTATCCTAAATCGCACATTGTAAGTATAATTGTGGGCCCTAAATTCAGTCTTTTTCTGATCTGTAATATGTTTTCTTTACTAAATATTAAATACTACTCTTAAAATTATGTAAGAGGAGGTTAGAACATAATAACAAATACCCTTCAGGGGGCATTTTTGGTCCCCCATATGGACCCCCTATATTTAGAGTTAAAAATGAGAATATATAAACAATTTTGTATCATTCTTCCCTTATAAAATTGGCATTTCTGATGTTGTATTCCACTTGTGTGTATGTGTGTTTCTGTATAGCTGCAGATCTTTTATGAAAGAGAATTAAAAATTGCGAGTGTATTAGTGCCCTAATCCCCTCACTACACTGTTTCTCTCACTCCCAAGAAGTAGCTCCTCTCCTTAGGCTGCCATTTTCCTTTTCCATTTATGTTTTATCCTCTTGCTTCACGTATGTGTCCTTTATACATGTGCGTATACGTATGTGTGTATATATATATATATACACGTTCACACATGTTTACCACACAAAAATGTGTGTATACATACACACACATACACACATGCATACACATATATTTACATACACACATGCACACACACATCTGCACATGCAAACATAGTGTGGATATGCATAATTTTAATCCTTATATACGTGTGTGTACACACATGTACACACACAGTGTCGTGTATCCTAAAACTCTATGTGGCTGGCACCATTTTGGCGGCCCTCTTCACAGCTTTCGTCTTTGTTTCATCTGACCTTAACTCAGTCCCACATTGCAAAGACTAGGGTGCAGTGGGTGGGGTGCTCAGAACACAGGATTTACGGGGTGTTTGCTCCTAGGCGCTGAGAGCCTCACTTGTGTCACCCTGGTCTTTGCCCCTGGCTACGGCCTCAGAGCAGCTTTTGGTATTTGGTAGGTCAAAATCTTGGCTATTCTTGGTCCCTGGACTTAAGACATGAGTTTAAAGAAAAGGCCTGTCAAGTTCCATGAGAAATCCCAAAGGAATTTTGACTTGAATTACATGGAATTTGTTGGTTCAGTGGGCCTAACCTTTCCACTAGGACTTCTGTACTCTGGCCCTTTCTTTCTGCTGACCTCCTCTGCCGCTGTGCCCCGCTGTGCCCCGGCCACGCTGGCCTTCTTGCTGTTGTTCAGACTTGCATACCTCCTTCCCCTTTGGTTCACCACATGCCCCCTGTCTGCAACACAGCCTAGGTCTTTTTATGAGTACCTTTTCTTACCATTCATGTTTCCTGCTCATGTTTCACCTCCCCAGAGAGGACTTCCAAGGTCACCGTACCTAGAGTATCCCATTTGGGTTGCTCTTGTCTTCTCACCCTGCCTTATTTTCTTCATACATTATTCAGCGTCTGAAATGACATAATATTGCTTCCTGCTTACTCTTTTGTTTGCCGTGGGCTTCTTTTACTAAAGTGTCCAGTCCTTGAAAACAAGGCTTCGTCTCAAGTCTTGGTTATCATTATCTACTAAGTTTTCTAGTAGCATCTTTAAAAAAGCAAGATGAGAAAGGTCAAATTAATATTAAAAAGGCTTTTTATTTTTTATTTTTTAAAAAGATTTTATTTATTTATTTGACAGACAGAGATCGCAAGTAGGCAGAGAGGCAGGCAGAGAGAGAGAGAGGAGGAAGCAGGCTCGCTGCCGAGCAGAGAGCCTGATGCGGGACTCGATCCCAGGACCCTGAGATCATGACCTGAGCTGAAGGCAGAGGCTTTAAACCACTGAGCCACCCAGGTGCCCCTAAAAAGGCTTTTTAACTCACTCTATCTAAACTAGTATGATTTTCACATGTAATCAACATAAACATTATTGAGATACCGTGCTTTTGTTTCGTTTTGTTTTCAGTAATTGACGCATAAGCCCATGTCAGTTTAGAGCAGCCATGTTTCAGGTGCCCACCAGCCCTGTGTAGCTGCTAGCTACCGTGTGGGATAGTGGAGGGCTGGAAAGATGCTTGATATAAGAAGAAGTCAATAAATAGTTGCTGAATGGATGAACCAGCGAATGAATGAATTTAACTTCCGTGTGTCTAGGCAATGAAAGGCTGAGTCCAATGAAGAGTGAAATCAAGGTCCCATAAAGGGGGATTTATTGTCAGGGAGAAGCATGGGTCCTTTCTCAAGACGCTACTGTGGTATCCAAACGGTTTCAGTGAAGTGTGCCCTTTCTCAAGGCCCTCGTATGCCAAGCATCTGTACTGGGCCCTGAGAACATGAGAAAAGTCAGGTAAAGTCCTCAAGATGTCTGAAGTCTGGTGAGTTAGTAAGAACTTGCTGCCTCACTGTGTGTAGGTCATGCATGTTACTGAAACAGCTCTGTGCGTTGTGGATCCTGTTTCCCCGGTCTAACTGTTACTAATATTTAAAAACTTGGACTAATAGTTGCAGATGCAGGTGCTGTCACCATCCAGTCACTTTTGCTCGAACACATTTCTTAGGCACTTAGCATTATGTGCAGGTGCTCAAGCGAGTGGACAGTTGCCCTCGCACTGGTTTTAATATGTATTTCCCCAGATTAGATCCTTAACTCGCTGGAACTATCCTTTAAGCGTGATTCCTAAGCATTTCAGCTATATTTTAGGTGCGTTGAGATTCTAAATGTATATCCAATGTGGTCTTTCCTTCTTTTTCAACTTATAATTGGCAAGTTCCCATAGGAAAAAATCATTATTGGTGCTATAAAAGCACTTCTTATCTGTCACATTTGGGAAATGAAAGTTTTGTAAAGGTCAAAAGAAAGTGTGCCCCCAATTATGATGATGACTTGTACATCACAAATAGTTTAATAGCTTGGAACCTATCTCGGTCTCCCTTATAGCGGAAAAAGAGAAAAGGGGGGAAAAAGAGCCACAAAACCCTTGTCACTCAAGAACTATTTTACAACTTTGCTTTAAGAAGGATGAAAAAGAGCCTATTTAAATGGTTTTATCAATGTGTATTTGTATACATTCTCTGTGATTGGGAACTACTTAATACATAAGCCCACAAGTTTATTAGTTCACCTTGATTAATTTGTCAAGGTTAACGTCTGCATAATGAGTTGAAGATAATTAAAGATTCGCTGGCATCCATCTGCCCGTGTTTACTCAGTGTAGTACATTTTCCAGCTCAACTTGCAGTGTTTCCTGAGGAGATTTCTTTCCACCGAACCTGTTTTTTTTTTTTTTTTTTTTTTTTTTAAACACAAACCACGCTGCCGCCTTGGGCGATGTAAGAATTCTTTTTCTTAATCCTTCAGCACATGACAGCCTATTAGGGAGATCAGATGATGTACCTCTAAGAAGCCCTGGGTGTGTTTGCAGATAGCAGAGAGAGCGCAGCGATGCCAGCCTGTCAGACACATGAGCCGGCAGCTCCCCTTTCCCTCGGAGCCAAGATGGCCCTGGGCTCCCCTGCTGGAGAGGCTGGTGGGCACCGTGGGAGCCAGTGGGCTGATGGAGCCCCGTGCCATCCTGAGGGCCTACTGTGTGCTGCCTTGTGATGGATCCCCCGTGGAGCCAGCCACCTTGGAGTTTAAAAAAAAAAAAAAGGGAGAGGGTTTTGGGGTGGTGGGGACTCAAAGCCCTTTCTGCATATCTTGCTCACAGTTCATTTCATCTGAACCGCCTTGATCTTTCCACTTCTAAACCTCTCTCTCTCCCAGCACCCAGTGCCGTCTCTTTCTCTTTCCCTCCTCATAGCCAGTAGTGGTCAGTTGCTCTCCATTCCGTCAGAGGTCTCCCTCACCTCCATCCTCTTGGCTCCATTTTCAATACTCCTTTTTTTTTTTTTAAGATTTTATTTATTTTTTTTTTGACAGACAGAGATCACAAGCAGGCAGAGAAGCAGGCAGAGAGAGAGGAGGAAGCAAGCTCCCTGCTGAGCAGAGAGCCCGATGTGGGGCTCAATCCCAGGACTCTGGGATCATGACCTGAGCCGAAGGCAGAGGCTTTAACCCACTGAGCCACCCAGGCACCCCTCAATACTCCTTCTTACTTGTAGAGTGTCATTTGCCTCCCGACCTTGTTGCAAGCTCACCTGCACTCACCTGTCTTCTTTTCTGGGCACTGTCTTCTCTGGGCACTGGTCCCCCAGCCCTCCCGTGCTGTCTCCTCTGATTTCCCACTGTTCACTGAGCAGTCCGGCTCCTGTGTGCTGGGCTGCCTCTACCTCCCTCATTGCCTTTGCTGCCTCCCTTAAAATAGTTGGCCCCTAATCAAAGCCAGCTGTCCTTTTACTGTGCGCACCCTGCACGCCTGTGTGCTGCATCCCCCCCAACCCCCTCCGCCCCGCCCTGCCCTGAACAGCACTGGGCCTCCTCACCTGTGTGTCCCCATCATGCTCCCCCTCCAGCGCTGCTTCCCTGGAGCCTTGCTCACACCCAGCACCGGCCGGCCTCGCCCCGGCATCTCGCCTGTCTTGATGATCTTCTGGCTCTTTGGGACACTCTGGAAATCCTCTGAACTTTTCCCTTTGTGGTTATTCATCCATCCATCATTGGAGAGACCCTGCCCGTCAATTTCTAGAAGGCAGCGTGGCACCAGCCTGCTTTTTGTGTCCCCCACAGTTTTGGCGAGCCTTCTAGCACTTGCCTCTCTTGAGTGGACAGATGCTTCTTCAACTTCCACAGTCCCTGACATGGCACATTTCCAGCGCTCTATTTTTTCCCCTTCTTTGTTTAACTGCCCTTTGCTGTTTTTTGGGGGTTTTGTTGTTGTTGTTGTTGTTTTGTTTTTTTCTTGGTAACCAGCACTTGCAATGATCAGACTATTCTCCCCTGGCTTCTGGCTTCTCTGCAGGGCTCTGGGTTCCTCTAATGCATAGGTCCACCTGCTCCCTATTTTTTGCCCTACTTTCTCATCACTTCTGTGAAAGGATTTCTCTGGGCCATTGGGTCTTTTCCCCTTAGCTTTAAACAGTGTTGGTCAGGATGCTAGTTCCCAAGCCCTGGGACCAGCTTCTGTCTGGTCTAAACATAGGAACTGGCCTGTCTGTAATTTCTTAAGACAAATAGGCCAGTTATCGAACACCCTGTTGTAAAGTGTGCTGCTAAAATATCATTTTAGGGAGAGTTGCTGGCTTTTCCTGTGAAAGGCAAAAATCAGTCTTCAGTGGAAGTGGCACTTTAAATGTGGTTTTGAATTAAACGTGTCCTAAACAGACAGCCCTGTCTGACAAATATGGGTTAAGGGTCCTCAGTCTTAGAAAAGCCATGCTTGTGATTATGTTATTGCTGCTTTTTTCTAGTTACTTGTATTAAGTTGGTCACCTTTAAGGGTTATTTCTGACACTGGGTTTGTTAGGCCTAAAACATGAAAATAGTAGTTAGAAAATATTACACTTTTCAATTTTAATTATTACCTTGTTTTTCCCAGGACTTTACATACAAATGTTCTTTACTTAAATATTTCTCTCTCTCTCTCTTTCTTTTTTTGCAAGTGTTTGCACTTAAAGATACAATTAATCATGGAGTACGTTTTTGTGTTTCCCCAGCTGTGGAGAGACTAGTTTAACCTTTAGTGATATATCTATCTATCTATATATATATGTACCAACAGGAATAGAGACAAAGGAACATTATCAACATTTTGTTTTTAACTGTAAAGATGATGCTTATTGTAGATAACTTGGAACATCCAAGAAAGCATAAAAACGAAAATCAGTGTTGGTCCACCACCCATGCACACACACAAAAGTCACTGTAATGTAGTGTTATCTGTATCACATAGGATATAGATTGTATTTTTTTATAAAATGAGGATTATATTGGCATACAATTTTTATCCTGCTTTTTATCTCTTAACATTGTATTGTGATGACTTCCTACATAATTTTGTTTTAAATGTGGCTCTTAATGGTTGCATACTTAAAAAAATTTATTTTTTTAAGGGGTTTTATTTATTTATTTGTCAGAGAGAGAGAGAGCCTGAGCAGGGAGAACAGCAGGCAGAGGGAGAGGGAGAAGTATGCTCCCTGCTGAGCAAGGAGCCCAATGTGGGGCTCAACCCCAGGACCTTGAGATCATGACCCAAGCCAAAGGCATATGCTTAACCATCTGAACCACCCAGGTGCCCCTGGTTGCATGCTTTTAAATGATGAAGAACTATAACATTTCAGACATGTTCTATTACTGTATATTCAGGTGTTCTGTTTTCCCTCTGTTGCTTTAAAAATCATTTCTGCCTCTCTTCAAGATGTGGATATTTAGAAATTGTCATATTACAGTGTATTTCATAAGAAAACATAAAATTAATTAGGTGTGTACTCTCAATTTAAATATGCAGTATTTCAGACATTAGAAATAGGAAGATTAATTTTGAATAATGTTATATCATCCAGGCATTTAAAATCAAGTGCATTTAAGGAAAGGCCCAGTTTTGCTTGCCTTGATGTTGGCCCAAGTTTGGAGACTAAAGCATTTACAGACCATTAGCTATAATACTTCACTCTTGAGACCACTTGTCGTAATGAGCTGTCAATTATTGTGCATCTCCATGTAGTTAAAGGGGCCATTGGGCTTGCAGTTTAAAAGCCAGCATTTATAAATGTGCAGGAATTGAATTATAAATGTGGTGGTTCATTGAGACTGTGCCACATCATGCCGCTGTCTGGATGCCCTGTCTGGTCTCTGGAAGATTCTTAGTGTCCACTTAAAAATAAGAAACAGTAAAAATGTGCACTTGAGCATATGGCTTCACAAGTTTTATGTTCCTTATGATGTATTTTGGGAAAAATGTTTTTTTTTTTCAACCAAGAGTTATGACCAGTAGTTCTTTATTAAGCATGGAATGAACTAATTTCAACTGATATTTTGGAGTGAGAAGGATGGAAATTGGAGATATTAAAATGTACTTTGTCAGGGCACCTGGGTGGCTCAGTCGGTTAAGCACCTGCCTTTGGCTCAGGGTCATGATTCCAGGGTCCTGGGATTGAGCTGCACATGGTGATCCTTGTTCAGCGGGGAACCTGCTTCTCCCTCTCTCTCTGCTGCTCCCCCAGCTTGTGCACGCTCGTGCTCTCTCAAATGAATAAAAATCTTTAAAAAATAATGTACTGGAGCGCCTGGGTGGCTCAGTGGGTTAAGTCTCTGCCTCTGGCTCAGGTCATGATCTCAGGGTCCTGGGATCGAGCCCCACATCGGGCTCTCTGCTCAGCGGGGAGCCTGCTTCCCCTTTCTCTCTCTGCCTGCCTCTCTGTCTACTTGTGATTTCTCTCCCTGTCAAATAAATAAATAAAGTCTTTAAAAAAATGTACTTTGTCTTTATAGGTGACTCAAGAGAGCTACAATCTCTCACAATGTATAGTCTGTGTTACCTGTTTATCATTAGTTTCTGAACAATATTTGGCTTTTCAAAATCTATGTACTTTTAAAATACTTGGCCGTGGCTTTTCTTTTTAGTCATATGATATAACTGGGTCCCAATTCACATTTTTTTCATGGTTAGAGATGTACTTTGAATGTACCAATTCTAAATGATCATGCTGTTAAGAAACTTCTGCAAAACCGATTTTTTTTTTTTTAATTTGACATTGCAACCGTTTAATTTTATGTTGTTTGGAGAGGTCAGTATTCGGGGTGTAAAAAGTTCTCCTTGAACTGTATTTCTTTTTTAAATTGTTCATAATGCAAAAGGAGTACCTGCTTGCAGGAGTAAAATTACATAAGTGAATAAAAAGTAAATGTTTTATTTAATTTCATCCTCTCTCTTTAGTCTTACATTCTGCCTCAGAGGTAACATTGTTAGCAGTTTGGTAAGTACTCTTCTAGATCTTTCATCCTAGTCTGTACAAAACTAGGTCGGTGAGTAGGTAGGCAAGTGGATGATAATCCAGAGATGAGCTATAGATGTTCCCATTCAAATTATCTCATTTCTTTTCAAATAGGATACATAGAGCATTATAACCCAGGAATCTACAATCTGTGTTCTATGTTGCTGTCATGTAAATTTCTCTTTTCCAGCAGGAGTTGGCAACCATTTCCCGAAACAGGCCAGAAAGTATTTCTGACTTTATAGCCTCTGCACTTTCTGTCGCCCCCCTTCAGCATTTTAGCACCAAACACAGTTACAGGCAGAGCCTTCGTGAATGGGTTTGGCTGTGTTCGAAGAAAACTGTGTTCATGACCACCGAGATTTGAGTTCATATAATTATCTTGCGTTATGAAATAGTATTCCTCTTTTGTTTTTTAAACCACTTAAATATGTAAAACCAATCTTATTAGCTCAGGGGCGCTATGAAAACAGATAGCTGGGGACGCCTGGGTGGCTTAGTCGGTTAAGCGTCTGCCTTTGACTCAGGTCATGATCCCAGGGTCCTGGGATCGAGTCCTACATCAGGCTCCTTGCTCAGCCGTGAGCCTTTTCCCTCTGCCTCCCCTTACCCCTGCTTGTGGTCTCTCTCTCTGACAAGTAAATAAAATCTTAAAAAAAACCAAAAACCAAAAAAACAACTAAAATAAAAAACGGATAGCAAGCTGGATTTGGCCAATGGGCTAGAGTTTCCTAACCTGTTAGCTGTAGTTTGCCAACCTCTGTTCTGGAGGGGGAAAAAAATTATACTTTTTTCAGTGATGAAAGAAGATATTCAGGAAGCAAGCAAAGGTAAGAGATAAAAGGCTGAGAGTGAGTTCGTGGGGGGTCTCAACTACCAAAGGGTCAAAGTGTCTTGACCAATTCACAGATTCCCTTAACACTTCCGTAGGGAGATGTATTCCTGAGCCCGTTTTGCAAACACAGCATGAATATAACATCCTGATTCACATGGAGACCTGTATTTGCACGTATCATCTTTTTAAAATGGACTTCATTTTGCAGTCATTTGACAAATATCATCTTTACAATGGACCATAGTTTATATGTAGACCCTGTCTATATTTTTTATTTTTTAATTTTACATTTTTATTTTTTATTTTACATACCTTGAATTGGGTTTTTAAAAGTTTATTAAGTACGAAGTTTTGTATTATTAGAATATAAAATAGAAACGTTGAAGATTGCGTAGGAAATCCGTTCATTACATGTTAAACCTCCCTCAATAGGTGCTTTATAAGGTTAAGGCTGGCCTGTTTAATTTATTTCAAGGCATGCTGCCTGGATGCTTCTGATGCTCTTGATTTTATTCATCTGCCAGGTGTGTGTCTCTTGATGGCAATTCTCCTTTCGGACCAGTGAGAACACTGTGATCCAGTTTTGCTGCCTTTTGGAGCAATTGCGAGTTTTACTCTAATAAAAATAAAATGATAGGACACCTATTGTGAGACCTATGAAATTGTCATTTTCCACCATACTTGCAAAAACAACAGAATTTTCTAAAACTTAAAAAAACTTATTTTTGTTAAATAAACACTTTATTAGGGATTATTATATCTGACTATATGCCTGGTATATGACTAAATGAAAATGTGTGCGGTAAGAAGCAAGAATGGGTTCCTGGTGTTGGTTTTTTTTAAACCACTTGTCCCATGTTTCATTTTATTCATCTGAAGTGGAGAGTTAGGGTCTCATTTTTTCCCCCCATTGTATAACTTGGCAATTTGGGGAATAAAGGATATCCTTATGAGGTAACCAAGTATAAGTGTGAAAATATACACATATACAAAATATACATACATAGGTACACATGCATGCATGCAAATAAGAGGGGATATATGTGTGTGTGTGTGTGTGTGTGTGTGTGTGTGTGTGTATTTATTTTGGAAGAAGTTTATGGCATAAAATGTAGAAACAATAGATCGGCATAAAGAAGAAAATAAAGTGTGTGTCTTTTCACCACCTAGCCATAACACTGTTAATTTTGGGAATATTTTCAGTTGTCTTGTGTCTGTTTCTCCGTGCCCAAGCACATATGCTTATATTCAGTCTTTCGTTTATTTCTCAATTCACATGTGTTGCTAATCTATTACTTGCTGGGCACCTTATGAGGCACTGGGGGCACAGAAATGAACAGAACAGCCCCCTTTTGCCCGAAGTTTACATTGTTTAGTTGGGTAGTAACCAACAGGTCACTGTCTGATGGCGGTGAGTGCTATGAAGAAAATTTAGAACAGGAAAGAGGACAAAGGTCTGGGGGTGGGGTGTGTGTCTGGTCATTAAAGATATCTCTTAAAAAGCATTATTCTGAGTGGCACGCTTTACTTTTATATGAGCGAAAAGTTTATTTAACGAACCCAATATCATAAGCTAATTTTCTTTTTTAAAAAATCACTGCTATCATTGGGGAAGGTGTGTGCTATGGTGAGTGCTGTGAAGTGTAAACCTGGTGATTCACAGACCTGTACCCCTGGGGCTAATAATACATTATATGTTAATAAAAAATAAAAAATTAAAAAAAATTACTGTTATAAGCAAGGCTATGGGGAATATTTTTCAATGAAGATAAGCATTTTTGCCCATCCTAGGAGCAGAATTCCTGTAGCTAAGAATAATCATATGTCAAGGTTTTTGATATGTGCCTTTAAGAATCAAAGCATTATAAGGCTAATTCATAGCTCAATCTGTTTTCTTTTCCCCATCCCTTTTCTCCCTTCCCTCCATATTTTCAAAGTTTCAAATCCAGGCAAAAGTAGATAGTATTCCCCAAATTTAAAGAACTCTACTGGGATAGCATATTACTTTAGTGGTGAATTTCATTTGTTGTTTCTGAAATCAGATTCTTTTTGTGGGTGAGAGGGCTAATGCACTTATAATTGCATCATTGCACAAGCTAACAAAGTCCTATTTGTTGCTTACAAAGAAGGAAAAAAAAAAGACAGTAGGCACAACAAACCAGCAGCCTTGGAAATGCAAGAGGGTCAGTGCAAGTTTCAACATGTCGTTTCATTTACTTTTTTTTTTTTTTTTCAGGTCTGAAAAAAGTCTAGGAATATTGAACTGTATTACAAAAGAAGCATTCAGTCTGGGGAGAAAACCATTTTATTCTTTTCAGCTTGCCTTTGGATACATTTCTCTATTTGAGCAAAAGAAAATTGAATTTATTATTTTGGATGAAAAATTTCTAATTTGCTGTCACCTTTAGTGGGTTTTCTTTCAGGAGACATTATATGCCATACTCATGCTAGCAGTACTGGCCCACATTTACCTGGCATCTGCTCTGTGCCAGATCCTGGACTGCCTCATTTGAAAGCTAGATAGGGAGGTGGTTTTCTGCAAGAGAAGGTGGAAATTTTAACACCAACGCCCTAGAGGTTTATCAGCTCTGGCACTTTTCAGACATCATCGGTGGAGGGAGATCTGTGTTAGAGCAGTGCACGTAAATCACCTGCATTTTAACCCAAAAGTAAAAAATGCAGATTCCAATTCAGCACAGGTGAGATGGGGCCCCAAGACCCTGTATTTCTAACAAGCTCCCAGGGAACACAGATGCTGCTGGGCCATTGACCTTGAGTAGCAAGGTGTTCAAAGACACTGGCATGGAGTCTGTAGTTTACCAGTAGGGAGAGTGGGATCGAGAGGAGGCAGCAGCCCAGCTCTGCCAGCTGCAGGAGCCCACTGGGGCTGAGGGTGGGGAGCTGTCTGATTTCCCGATCTGTCCTTTCTGCACATTGTTCTCCATGCTGCAAGTCCTGAGAGAGCTCCCCCATGATCAGATTATAGATGGCTTAAACTTTCTTCTTTTTACCTATCTGCTAAGTTTTTTTTTTCTTTAAATATTTTATTTATTTATTTGACACAGAGAGAGAGAGAACACAAGCAAGGGGAGCGGCAGGCAGAAGGAGAGGAAGAAGCAGCCTCCCCACAGAGCAGGGAGCCTGATGAGGGGCTCAATCCCAGGACCCTGGGATCACGACCTGGGCCGAAGGCAGACACTTAACCGACTGAGCCACTCAGTTGGTTAATACAATACCAATCTTCTAAGTTTTAACTGTGATCATATATAATCAGAAAAAAGTTGAATCCATTTGTTTTTTGCCTAGGAGAGTGCCACTCCCCAAATCTCTATCGATGGTCTTCGGGCATCATTTGCTTTATCAAATCCCTATGACAGTGGGGGGGTGGTTTGAGTACCTATCTTTGAGGTAGGTTTTTGAGTGGTTATTAGAATAGATATACTTTAGGGGCTCTATCTATATCACCCTGGACTCTTGCCTTTTCGAAAAAAAATTGTAAAATCCACATCAGATGAAATTTACCATTTCACCATGTTAATGTGCTGTTCAGGGGCATTGATTATATTCACATGTGGTGCAAACTTCCCCACCATTCATTTCCAGAACTTTTAAAAAAAATTATTTTATTTATTTGGGGTGAGGGTAGAGGACGAGGGAGAGAGAATCCCAACCAGACTCCCTGCCAAGCGGGGAGCCTGACGCGGAGCTCTGTCTCGTGACCCTGAGATCATGACCTGAGCTGAAATCAAGAGTCAGATGCTCAACCAACTGAGCCCCCCCCAGGCACCCCTCATTTCCAGAACTTTTGCATTGGTAAAACTGAAAGTCTATATACATTAAGCCCTAACTTTCTGTTCCTCCCTCTTCCCAGTCCCTTGGCAACCACCATTCTATGTCCTGTCTTTATGAAGTCGATTACTCTAGCTTCCTTAGATAGGTGGGATCATACAGTATTTGTCCTTTTGTGGCTGGCTGACTTCTCTTGGCATAATGCCCTCAAGGTTCATCTGCTCTGTAGTCTGTCAGAATTTCCTTCCTTCTTAAGGCTGCATAGGATTCCAGATACCACATTTGGTCTACCCATTCATCCAGCAATGGGCATGGAGGTTGGGAAGGAATCCATGTACAAGTATACCAGCCCCCTTGCCTCTTTAATGAGAGAACTGGAGAATGTGTCTATGCCTTCTCCCAGAGTTCCCCAGTGGGGTTTGTCTTCAGTCACCCACGATGATAACTTGCTGGATGTCATAGCCTACACTGGCTTTCTTGTCTCATTTCTCTACTCCAGTACTAGCTTCCTGTGATCACCTCCCAAAACCTCCCAACTCAACTCCTTGTCTTAGGGTATGCCTCAGAAGGAACCCAAACTAAACAGTATTGAGAAGGCACGCTGTGACGACCTCTTTATACCTAGGAATGTTCTAGAGGTGGAAAGCTACCCAGATTTGGATATTTGAGGTAAATTCTTAGTTGCGTGCAGTTGCCTTTTCAACCCTTCCAGCTGGATGTTCCAGAAGAAAATCAAACCTGTTCACGTCAGCACTCGGACCTTGCTTTTGTAACATCTTAAACATGAAACATATTTTCAGAGGGCCCTTTTTGCCTCTTTACTGTCTTAACCACAGTCCCCTAATTTAATTACCGTTCATGGAGCTAGATCCCAAAGAAAGAAGAAAAACAGTTCTTTAAGCAAGTAGATTTCTTGTTGGTTAAGACAGTCCTTTTCTATATATAGATGCTTGTTTCTTACTTTTGCTACCATGTTTAGCCTCTGGGACTCTCCTTAGTTGCATCTAGTTTGTTGTTTTTGGCTCATTTTGACATTCTCTGTGTATTGTATTTTTAATATAAAATTATGTATCTAGCAACAAGCTTGAAAAACAGATTCTGCTTCACGTACCAGAAATTGCTGCTCAAAATGACAGAGCCAGAGATCTAAGTCAGAGCTTTGCCTCAGTGTCTTTAGGGAGCCTGACTTCTAGTGAGGTGTGAACATTCACTAATGTTTGGGAACTGTTAATATCGTACCTCGTTAGAGCCTTCACGGACCAACCCTACTTAAGGCAGCTGCTGCAAAACCACAGAGACTAAGTCCTAGACTTGGGGAGACAAAGGGAAAAAAAAGTGTACATTTCTGAACACTGAAACTAACCAGCACCACCTCCAACCAACCATAAATCTTTAACCATCTGTGTGACAACCCAGTAGATTTGGTGGGACGAAGATGCATGTATCCTTCAGAATGTCTGTTTCCATCTTCCTATTTCCAGTTTCAAAGATAAATTGCTCTAATTGATGTGTCGTCTAGCCAGTTTACAGCAAATGAATAACTTTGAAAGTAGAAAGCAGTTTCAGCGACAGAAAATAGACGGTAATGTCACTGCAAGGGTTTCCTCCTTACAGTGGTGGAAAGAGCATCACAGCAGATGTTTTCTGCGTTTGAACTGTTTTCCCATGAAACTGTGAACGATATTTGCACATGATAGCTTAGTTCCCTAGGTCAGGAGCATAGTTATCTGGTCTCAGGTGCTGGAGGTCAGAAATCTTTGTTGACTTTGCACAGTGGCCACTCTCTGGAAAGAAATAATCTTTTCCTTAGTAGGATCAATTGCAGTTGGGAGCAGGTCAGTGAGAAATTAACATAAAACCAAGCAAAGCAAACTTAGTCCTGGTTTCTCTGGGTTAACACAGAACATCATATTCATTATGCCTGTCGAAAAACAGTCTAATTTAGACCGAAAAATAAAGTCATCTCTTCTTTGTGAAAGGAATCTCTTGAGGGATTCCTAGGCAGGAAACTCACCCTTTCTAAGCCTCTTGCTTTTGCTTTGGTTGTGGGCCTCCTGACCGGCACATAGCATCGTGTGGGATTACATTACATTACATAATTTGGGATTACAAATTAGAGGGCACTCGGGTGGTATAGTAGGAGCGTGTCTTGATATTTTTTTAGTGGCTCTAAGAGCAATCAGAGCCAGATCTGCTTTGTGCTGGAGAACCCGGAAGTGATTCAGTTCTTTCTAGTTACCTATTTTTTAAAAAGATTTTATTTATTTATTTGTCAGAGGGAGAGAGAGAGCGCACAAGCAGGGAGAGCAGCAGGCAGGAGAAGCGGTCTTCCTGCTGAGCAAGGAGCTTGATGCGGGATGCAAACTGGATCCCAGGACCCTGGGATCATGACCTGAGCCCAAGGCAGACACTGAACTGACTGAGCCACCCAGGCGTCCCTCTGTTTACCTATTAATCTTCCTGTCTGTTTATTGACCATTCGTTAGATTTACACACCAATCAGCTAACACTAACATGTATGAATCTTTTTCTCGGCTCCCTCTCTTTCTGTCCTCTCTCATTCCAAACAAAAATCCAAACTAAAGTAAGAGACAACATCCTGGAAATTGAGCTCTGATTCTAGTGTTACTTCGGGTGCTCTGTAACAAGATACTGCCTAATCTCTGGGACCTGTGACTTCCTTACCTGTTGAATGAAGGGAGTGGATGGCTCCTTATGGTGCAGTCACTGGTTAAAGGCGTATGCGAGTCTCTGGGTCAGAGGGCCTCCATTTCAATCCCTGCTTCCTGTCTCTGTGACCTTAGGCAACTTATTTAACCTCACTATGCTTCAGTTCCCTTGTCTGTGAAACTAGGATCATAATCGTACCTACTGGCTGTTGGGAAGATCAGATGAGACAATATATATAAATTGCCTAGAAGAGTGTGTGTGGTTAGTAAATGCTCAGTAAATGTTAACATTGTTATTGCTATCATCATCTATCTTATCTGCTGCACACAGTCAATGCTTGGCCTCCTTCCCTCCCTCCCAGTCACCTTCCCTCATCCTTACAAAGCTCACAGTCTAGTATCGAGACAAGGGTGATTACCTGGCAAAGATAAATGAAGGAGATGACACGTCACTGAGTATCAAAGGACAAGAGGGGTTTGCCAGGGAGAAAAGGCAGCAGGGCCATTGTAAGCAGAGAAAACTGTGTTGGGAGGCAGAAAAGAGCTCTGCGTGTTTGGTGTATAGCAGTTACTTTGTTGTGGCCGGTGCATAGGATGCTCGTGGGGTGATGGGGTGACAGGAGGAAATGTGATCTAGCTTCTCTGTTCTGGGCTAGCCAGCTGAATGACACATAGTTCCACCAGCAACACTGGCTCGCCACCACGGTGACTGTGCTCCATGGTGACTGCTACATGTGGGCGAGGCAATGGTGATTGCCCAGGAGATGGGACCTGAATCTTGGATAGGCCAGGAGGGACTCATGGATGCATTGTAAAATCCTCACCATTCCCTGCTAGGGCTACATGCTTCTGCCTTCTTGGTGATGTACAGTCTCAGGGCTCACTTAGCCACTGGCCAAACTTTGAGGGATAAGGTGCCCCAGTTTTTAGACTTAGGGTTTAGAGCTAAGCAGCTCAGCACAACTCATCGAGCCCCACCCAACTTGGATGTTGTGTGGTTTCAGGCCTGGGTTTGCTTCTGACCAATGATGGGACCATCAAGGCTACTTTCCTTTTTCTAGATCATGTTTCTTTATCTGTGGAATGGGTGAAGGGCTTCAGAGTTCTTATGGACCTTTTTGGTGGTCTGGTGAAGACTTTGTGGACCGCTTCTCTAAATAATTTTTTAAATGCATAAAATATACAGAACTGCGAAGGAAAGAAACCATGATGTTGAAATCAGATATAAAAATAGTTAATGTGTGGCATGATAATATATGTACATTTTATTAACATTTGATGATATAACTACTGTAATTTCAAATTATTGGTGAGTATAAGTGATATTTTGCAATATCTGCAAAAATTTTAATATGATAAACTCTCTGGAATTTCCATCAACAGCCAAGTCATATGTACAATCAGCACTATTGTGGTTTGTGATTTATATTTTCAATTAGAGGAAATGCCACACTTCAGTTAGAGCTTAGTGAAAATAACCATGTAATTGTTTTTTCCCATCCCAATTTTTAGAATATTGGATATATCTGTGAACCTCTTGGGTGGTCACGGAACTTAGGTTAGTAGCCCTTGGACTAGACGACTTCTAGGATGGTTCCTTTGCTGTCCTATATTTAGCAAATTAGGAAACAGTCCTCATAACACTAAAAGATTTCCCTCAAAATGAAATACTTCAAAATCCCCATACAATCAGTAAAGCTCATGTCATCAGTTATGAGAAAAAATAGAAGTGTTGAAAGGGGTACCAGGAGGCACTTTCATTAAGGTATTTCCTAATGTCTGGTTCAGGAGTACTAGTGCCCAATTCTCAAGGCTCTCAGTAACAACAAACTAAAGATGTGTAAGTTATGTATAATTGATCTCATTGTTTCCAGTAGTTATGTCCTACAAAGTCTCCATGAGCCCTGAATTAGTGAACATTGAATCATTGCTCCTAGTGGAAATGAAAGGATAGTTTCCTGTGGGCCTCTGGTCACAACATTTTCATCAATTCATCCCTATATAACCTTGTTTCATGTGTGTTTCTGTTCTTTTTTTTTTTTTTTTAAACAGCCTGTTTAATATGTATTGTTGATTCATTCCCGTTGAACTCATGGCCAACAGCATTATGACTTATGCCTGAATGATGCTTAGCTAGCATATGCATTTTTTCTGCAAGGCACATCCCAGCCTTGTGCTTAGGGACACTACAGTTAAGCAGACTAGAACTTCATCACTCTGCTGGGTGGGTGGGGGGGCTTATTATTATTATTTTTTTAAGATTTTATGTATTTATTTATTTGTCAGAGAGAGAGAGAGAGAGAGCACACAAGCAGGCAGAGTGGCAGGCAGAGGTGGGGAGAGAAGCAGTTTCTCTGCTGAGCAAGGAGCCAGATGTGGGACTCGATCCCAGGACCCTGGGATCATGACCTGAGCCGAAGGCAGCAGCTTAACTGACTGAGCCACCCAGGCGTCCTGGGGGGGCTTATTTTAAACAGTTAAAAGGACACTTGTTTACAGTGTGAAAGCTGAAATCAGAAGGTAGAGCAGAACCTTGTATGACATCAGCAGGGTCCTGTGCACTATTAATTCAAAATTTTTGCCTCTCTGTACGTGTGCAACGAAGACCTCCAAAGCTCTACCTTATTGATTTTGCAGTTACAGATAAGTTTTGGTGTGTAGGTGAATTTGTGAGTATTGAGGACCAACTGTATATGCCAATATTTTTTTCTGGACCTGCGGTCTGGTTGTGACACTGCCATTCTCTGTGTCTGGCCTTGGTTGCATTGTTTTCTTGTTCATAGAACAAGGATGTTGGGTTAGCTCACTAGCAGTGGATTTTTTTTTTTTTCCTTAAATAGCAGAAGTAACTTTTATTCATGTGAAAGCCCAAGGTATAAAGCAGTAGTCAGCTCTCCACTTCCTCTACATCTCCTGTCCTCCTTCTGTTTTACTAAGAACCGATGGAAAACCATTGAGCTAGTCACCAAGGCCATTTTCCCAGTAGGTTGTGTTTTATTCATTTGACAAATACTTATTGAACCAAATAGAATTCTAGATGCTGTTCTTGTACCAGATTCACCAGAAATATTGATTAGACCTGTTTGAAAATGGCCTAAAATTACTTTTGATGTATAATTTTTATTAAAAAGATTTTCTGCTAGTTCTGCATCTTCTGAACTCTCTCTTGAGATTGAGTGACCCAAATTAATCTTGCAAACTTATTGTTGTTTCCTACATGTCGGATTCATTTAGCAGCTCACCCAGGCTGAGATCACCCTGGTCTGGGCATCCTTTATTTATGATATTGAAACCAGGAAGGACCTCCTCACTGGTCATGTCTCAAGGTACCCATGCATAAGATAAACCCATTCAGATGGATACTTGGTGTTTTCCCAGGCATCCCTCCCACTCTGTGGGTTGTGTCGACTGCTCTGCTATAAGGGTATCATAATGGAGATAACTTTTCTTCCTAGAGAAGGCATTTTCATAATTCACATGCGTAAAAATAGTAAAATAATAAATGGTATGCATTAAAACAGTCTTGAAGTGAACCTTTACTCATTCAGCTAAAGCAAATTATTATTTTGCATATGAGAACTGGTGTGTGACTTTTCTTATTCTTCAATGCGTGAAAACTTAAAGCACAGTTTGTTAGGATTGTACTTCGTTCTTCAAAGGCAGTTTGTTCACCGAAGAAGAAAATTGGGAAGAAGGGAGTTGATGGTAGATTTGGATCCGTTTGTTTTAATTCAGTGAGTGTCTTTTCATGATGAAATCTTCAAATGTATCCAGACAATAGTATCTAACCTTTAGGGAGGGAATCTCTCATCGTTGGCATTTCTGTCCTTTAGGGAAAAATAGGAATTTTTTTCCCTCTGAAGTGCTTTAACCGTTAGGAAATATGAGATTGAATTATTTCTATTTCTGTAGTAAGAGCTGGCCTAAGGAAGGCATGAAGGTGTCCGGTAGCTTTAGTTGTAATTGGTATGGATTGTTCCATATCTGTAATTTCTGGGT
The DNA here is from genome assembly GCF_963455335.1 of Martes martes. Classification (NCBI taxonomy): domain Eukaryota; kingdom Metazoa; phylum Chordata; class Mammalia; order Carnivora; family Mustelidae; genus Martes; species Martes martes. The sequence goes on from NC_137896.1 coordinate 33,646,669, forward strand.
TTTAACCTGTTGATGTTTAGTTCAAAAAGTCTGGGTAAAAGGACATGTTTTACAAGGAAACCCTGTTCCAATTGTGATACACTGTTACCTTGGTGGCCCCTGTGAATATGGCCTCCCAGCACTCACGCCTTTGTGTAGTCTCCTCTTTATTGACTCTAGACTTGGCCATAATTATGGACTCAAGACTGGGCCATGATCCTTTTGGTCAGTGGGATATTAGCAAGCATGTTGCAAGCAGAAGCTTGATAAGCATATTCGGGCTTGTCCCCCGGGTTTGCTTCTTCTTAGCAGCCAACCTTGGTTCTTTATAAAAGCTTAGGCTGTACTGTTAAATGATAAGCCACTTGGAGAGAGACTCAAAGGACGAAGGGCCATCTTGAATGTTCTAGCCCCAGTCAAGCTTCCAGCTGAATGTAGTCTATTGACTTTAACTACACCATGTGGAACAGAAGTGCCCAGCTGAGCCCAGCCAACCCAGTGAATTGTGAGAGATAATAAATCATTATTGTTTTCGTCACTAAGTTTTATAATGGCTAGTTATATAGCAATAGATAACTGAAACCGTGCTTTACTTCAAAAGGTCTATGCAAAAAGGTATGTTCTGCAAAGATACCCTTGTGCATATTTTGGTTCATGGTAAATGAAATTTTATAATGCCATAATAATTGAAAGCACAATGAACAAGGATGGGAGAGAGAGAGTATGTGTGTGTGCACACATTGTGGGATCATTGCTTCTACCTTTGCAACTGAGTGTCATGCAAGCAATATTTTATTTTCACAGAGGAATTACCTAAGGACGGTATCTTGAAAACTGATCGCTCTTTTATTTGTTCAGATTGTGAAAGCTACTGAAAAATATCAAAAATATCAAGGGGAAAGCCGTGAACCAGAATCCCACCACCTGGAGGCCAACTTTGGGAAGTTTTTCTATTGCAAAGATAGCATTAAAACTTTACTTGATTCTTCTTTGAAAGCCTAATGTCTAAATTAGTAAAATTAGAGCTAATTGTTAAGTGTAGACTCTCTCCTATGCTGTGCAAGTGGTTAGAAGTGTGAGCGCAGATATATAGGTTCTTGTCCTGGATGGATGGTCTGTGATGTCACACCACTCCGCTGCACACCCCATGCTGCTATCACATTCTGACTTGGTTCTGCCTGCTCAACATGGCTAGACGGCCTCCAGGACAGTGGTTCTCAGCACAGGTGACTTTTCTCCCAAGGAACATCTTGGCAATGTCTGGGGACATTACTGCCTGGATGGGGGGTGGGGGTGAGTGCTGCTGTTGTCTAGTGAATAGAAACCAAGGATGCAGCCAGACATCCCACCAGGCACAGATGACCCGCCACCATCAGGAATGGTCTAGCCAGAATATCAGTAAGTGCCGCTGTGGGGAAACCCCGCTCTGGGGTAAGGCCCTAACTCCTAACTGTTCTGCCCTCTTCCGACCTCGCATTTCTGATCTCAGACCTCACTCTTTGAATGCGTTTTCCATATGCGGTATGAGACAGCTTCCTGTTTTCATATTGTCTCATCTTTGTGGCTCCTGTGCAAGATTTCTGTAACCTGGAAAACCCTTTCCCTGGAGGTAATTATTCTGTGTATTTTATCACTGTGTCTGTACCTACTTCCACTTTTCTAATTACACTGAGTGGCAGTTACTTCTTAAGATCTGTTTTTCCTACATGCTGTGAGTTTGGGGTGAACTTAGGACAAGGCACCTGGCTAGTAAACATGTGAGCGACTAAAGGAAGGGTTGAGTAAGACCAGGGAAGAGGAGGCTGATGCTGCATGTTTTGATAGCATTGCTTGGCCTACCCTCAGTGCATTTTCTCTGCCAGTGTGTGATTCTTAACTGCAAACGCACTGTGGACACCATTTCTCCCTGCAGCACACAATCTTAAGATCACTGTACTTCCTGTTGTTTTTTGTTGCTTAAGCCCCATACCTGGCATCGATGTAGAGAGGCAGCCTGAGGCAGGTGAAGAGTGGGGAGGTGAAGCTTTGTGCCCCAGATGTCTTCCTCTAAGGAGCAAGTCAGGGAGGGTTTTGAGAAGTGAAGCAGAGTTCAAGACACCATCCTTTGCCTCAAGCCACGTTAACGTTGACTTGGCATAATGTAGGGCACTTGATGTTGAACTGTTGTGCATATCACTGTCACCTGGGCAGTTTCAAAACTACTGTTGTTGGCTGTCCAGACCCTGATGATGCTGATGTAATTAGTCTTGTGGGCGTCAGAACTTTTAAGAATTTCCCAGGTAATTCTATATGTCCCAGCTTTGAGAACTGCCAATGAAGACAGTTAGGTCCATTATAATTACTCATGCTAACATTTCCAAAGTCATCTAATATTTTCCTTCTTGGTATTTTAATCTTTCCTAACAATTTTGTCATTTTGGTGTAAATAATAAATGAGTATTTATATCTTTGTTGAAATTTATAACTGCTATAAGATAATTTAGCTAACTTTTTAGTGACATTGTATAACCTTGTTTTCTTCTTTCTTCCTCCCTCTTGACCTTGAAACTCAGATGAAATATCATAGAGAAGCAGTTGACCATTCTTCATGCTGGAGGAAATTGGAAGGAAACCATTTTTTTGATAGTTTGCCCACAAAGATACAAAATTAGAACTTTCCTCCTGGCTCCTGTCCTGCTTCTCCTGTTTCCAATATGCACACACTTTGAATTCTTTGTGCCTAAGAGAAAAAGTAGCGAGAGCCACTAGAGTCCCAGAAGGTCCTTCCAAGAGGCTCAGGTTAATTTCAGATGTTTCACTTTATTACAGATATAATAGTATATTTGTTATGAACATGCTAGTCAAGAAAGGGAAGTGAAAGCATACCTTATCACATTCCCTTTCATGTCCTCTGCTCCCTCCCCCATTCCTTCCCCAGGCTTTTTGTTTGTCTGTCAAATGTTTTCACATAGTTCTGAGACAAGGTCTTGGTTACCTGTCAGAACAGTCTTACTCATGCCTGGTGGTTGGAATGATTTTTGCCATTCTTTTAAATATGAGGGCTAGAAACATGGGTCTCGTTCATTCCATGGCACTGCATATCCAGCATTGAATTGTGTGTGTGTGTGTGTGTGTGTGTGTGTGTGTGTTTTAAGAATCATTTTATGAAAGTTCAGGATCCAGGGGCTTCTGCTTCTGAATAGGTAAGTTCTGCTCTAGGATGGCAGTGCTGGACAGAGGCAATAGCTCTCAAGAGAAGGGTACAGTCATTTGGAACTGCAGAATTTAAGATCACTATATTCTGTTTCATTTCAAGAGGGAAGGTGGGGGTAGGAAGAGATTGTCAAGATGTTATAGATAGCATGACCCACCACCCATTCTTCTTCTTCTATTTAGTAAAACTAGAGCTCAGGGCCATTCTTCAGTTTTATCGCTTGACTATTGTGTATGGAATGCCCTAGGCCCAGCTCTCTTGGAGGTGCTGCTGGGTGTGCGGGATGAGGAAGTGAAATAATTTGCCCAAGGAGAAAAATGAAGTTATAGCATAAGTAGGTCTACAAAGCCAGTCTCTATTTTCTGACGTATTACTTTATTTACTTATTTTTTTAAAAGATTGTATTTATTGGAGAGAGAGAGAAGACAGGGAGAGGGAGAGAGAGCGTGAGCGATGGTGGGAGGGGCAGAGGGAGAAGGAGAAGCAAACTCCTGTCGGAGCAGGAAGCCTGATGTAGGGCTCCCGGGGTCCCGGGATCATGACCTGAGCCAAAGGCAGATGCTTAACCAGATGGGCCACCCAGGTCCCCCTGAGGCATTACTTTATAAAAAATGTCCAGTCTTGATATTTTTATACATATATCCTATAATAGATTAAGGGGGCACTCAAGAGATGTTTATACAAGATTTATGAGTTTTGAAATAATTGATTGTATGAATGCTGTCAAATCAAGGAAATTTGTTTTAAAGTAATATCTAATAGCCATTTGGCTGATAGGTTAAATTCTTAATTCCTGCACACCCTGTGATTCCATTGTTTTCTTTATGGTGATGCAAAAGTGTTTTTTTGCCTTTTGTGAATTCCCTAAGTGTAAGAAAATACTCCCAAGAATGGAATTTCGTGTCTGTTCAAGGACTGGGCCTTAATGATTTATGTCCCTTTCACTGCTGAAAATCTTTACCAAACTTGAGAGTTAGACAAGAAACATAGAGGTCTTTATCTGAGTTCATTTGACAGATGAGGAAATGGAGGCCTGGAGAGGTCATTTCTCAGCTTCCCAGAGCAAGTTCAAAGCCAAGTTGGAGCCTTAGAAGTCACATTTTTATTTTAAGTTCAATGTATTTTTACTTTGGTGCAGAGAAAGGCAGGGAGGGTTGGTAGTCCACACATACCCATGCACATAACTCTTACACGTTCTTCGTTCTTCGTGACGGGTCCGTTCTCAGAGGTGTGATGGGTCCGTTCTCAGAGGTGTGGCTTACGACTCACACATTGTCTGAGATTGGCCTCTCCTGCCACTGGCCTGAGGTGAGGGTTGGAGTTCAAGTAAGAGGTCACCCCTGGAAGCACGGGGGTGGGGGGAGTGGGGCAGTGAGATAAGGAAGGAAATGCCGCCGGGGTTTGGTGTGGTGATGGGCTGATTCCACCAAGGGCAGTGAAGGTTCCTGTCTGCTGGAGCGGTGTCTTCTGGAAACTCTAGAATGTGCTTCACATTAGTGTCTTGGAGCGGGGAGGAGCTGAGCCATTTATTTACTGACTCTTCTGTCACAGTTGGCGGGTTTTTCCTGGAGGTCTTCCTCCTAGGCATTGCCTGCAGTAAGGCCTCTTCCGTGTGGCTGGGGATGGAGCGCAGAGCAAATGTGGAGAGGCGACTCGTACGTGCTAAGAAGGAAATGGAAATGGATGTACGTGGAACGTTCCTGCATACCCTGTGATTCCATTAAATACCATGTCTTGGCTCTTTCTTTTTTCCCTCTGTGCTAATAGTGCTGTTGTATGGGAAGGAGGGGGTTCAGAAATAAGTACCCATAATGATTCTGTTGGTGTTGGCTCTTCTCTGTTTGCTTCTCCATATCCATCCTCCACACTCCTCAGCTTGCTCCTGTCCTACAAGGGAGGGCTGTCATGTGCTGCCTTGGTGGGCTCCCCTGCCCTCTAGCTTCTGGTTGCATTCATGGGGCAGGGGATTGGGGGGCAGGAGGACCATGGGGTCAGCCTATTCACTCCTCTAGGTCTTTTCTTGCCACCTGGCTGACTGTGGTCTCTGTAGCCACAGTCGGTCAGGTGGCCCTCTCGTATCGCTAACTATTTTTCTGGGTCCCCATAGCTCTGTCCTCCCACCCCTTTAGGCTCAGGGCACTTCACGTTCCCCGGTTGTCTTCCCTAAACCCCGCCATGACAGATAAATAATCCCCTTATTAAACACCATCCATTGTCTCCTGTGAGTGGGCCATCTGTTTCCCACTAGGACCCTGACTGAGACACCGTCTTTGAAGACTTTGCTCTCCAGATAGAATTGGATGCGATGGAACCGCTAGAGATGTTATGAAGATATAAGAGAATGAAGTGTAAATTGTGCTTGAGCCCTAAGGACAGTCAGCATGTAGGATGCATTAACAAAAGAAGGGGTACTTATTAAAGAAGACATTTTTGGAGGGGTGCCTTAGGTTGTAATTAATCTTTTTTTTTTGTCTTTTATGGTTAGCTCTGTTTGAGTAGTGAATTGAAAATTGGAAGTTCTATCTTATTATGACCATGTATGCAGTTAGTTAAAATGTATTTGACTCTACAAGATGGACTCCTATGTAATTCACAGAAACAGAAGGGTGAAATGGATCTATCCATCTGGAAATTTCAGAGATTTCTCTCATGTATTCTAATTTTAGATAAGTCCATCTTTTCCTCTTAATTCCTTATATTTCTCATCCCTCTAATGGGTTGTAATCCATTTTTTTTTGAGAATTAAAAAAAAAGTGTTGTGAAAAGCATTTGAAGCTACTTAGAATAAGGCACCCTAGCGACAGAAATCACTCACTCTGTACATACTCATAGAGGGCCCCTTGTGATCCAGGCACTTTGCTAAGCACCGTGGGGTTAATAATGAATAGTATTTGATCACCGCTTTCAAGGAATCACAATGTAGTTGGGAAAATAGAAGTTCAAACAAATTTAACTATGATAAAAATTTCAAGTATTAGAGATATATACGGAGTATTGTGCGACTCTAAATGAGGGTGTAGCTAAATCTGTCGAGAAAAAGGCAGAGAGGGTGGTGAAGGTCAGGTAATGTTTCATAGAATAAGCGACACTGAGTGGTGTCTTGAAGGATGGTAGTGAGCTTACCAGGAAGAGAAAGGGAGGAATGGTATGAAAAGAGGTGTGGAATTTCCTGGTAGGGTTGGACAATCAGTGAGGCATGTAATTATTTGGCCAAATGCTGGTGGCCTTTGGAGAAGTGCCTGGACTTGAGACCAAGTGATAGAGTGGTCATCTAATCCTTAAAACTCATCACAACACACATACTCTAAATCATAGACAACACATACACCTTAAAAATATTAGGAATGAAGACAAAACAAAACAAAGATAATGGCTTAAGAATCTTAACAAATTGCTAGACCTCAAAGAGCATGTGTTCTAAAATCTGAGCAATACATGTTTTTAATTCACAAATATCTCAGAATAGGGAGATGGACCCATTGGTATCTTCTATCAGTGTGTGCCTTTACTAGATGTGCACTTATACCAAATTTATCACTGTGAAATCACCTTGTATCACGTTAGAGTAACCTACCTTATGGAAATATGGTGGGTAACTTGGAAATATGGTGGATTGCCTTTTCAGTTACTAATGATTATGTTAGCCCCTGTATTTCACAATCACGTGTTTCACAGGACATATCTGACACCTTTACCATAAGAAATACTTGAGCCTTATTCCCTCCAATTAGTCTGGTCTGTAAAATTTTAGGGATCAGTAATCTTGATACCTGAAGGCAGGTAATTGGTAAAGACTTACCAATACTACACGAGGAATTTCTGGGTGCTGCCTATTAAGTTGGACACTGATAAGCAAGAATTATTTTGGAGAGGCAAGAGCAAAATGGTGACCATAATACCTGGGTATTATAGTAAAAACCTTTGTGGACAGAAAGCCTTTAAGCTGGTCCTGTTAAAGTTCATTTTATTGTCAAGAGACTTGAGGTTCATGAGTTACAGAGAGAGGAAGAGTCCTCCATTCAGGTGAGAAGGTCTAGAATGGAGCTTGAACTCCTCATCATGCAGGGGCTGTATCCCTGCTTTTCTTTGTATATCTGCTGGATTCTTTCCTAATCTTATTTGCTACCTCACTCTGTTTCTGTTTCAGTTATTTCTTGCTTCGCAACAACTACCCCCAAACTTCTTGGCTTCAGACACCAACCACCGTTTGGTATCCCTCAGAAGCCTGGGCAGGGTGGGCTCTGCTGAGCAGTTCTTCTGCTTTGCATGGTGTTGGCTGGGGCTGCAGTTATCCAGGGGCTCATGTGAGCTGAAGTACTCGAGGGGCCTGTCTCACAGGGCAGACGGGGGATGTTGGCTCTGGGATGGGAGTTCTGCCAACACTCCTGCTGGAACACCTCACTTCTCTTGCATGTAGCCCCTGCCCCCACAGCCGGGGTGGGGGAGGGGCTGGCTTTCATGAGGAAGCTTGGAAAATGTGCAGAAGTGGAAGTTGCCAGTGCCCTTAGGGCCAGGCCTCCGAAATCCCTGATGACTGCTCCCATTGAGTTCCATTGGTCAGAGCAGTCACAGGGCCAGCTTCCCAGAGAGGGCAAGACACTTGACCTATAAATGGGAAGGGTGACGATTTTCAATTAAAAAAAAAAAAAATATTTTTTTTTCCCCCTTGACTCCAACATGGCCAACATGTCCCTCAGCCTTCACTGTTCATGGACACTTTTTAGTTCCATGTTCCTCACCAGCTGGCTATCGCATCATCTGTGTCTTAAGAGCTCCCAAGTTCAAAGCCTCCAAAGTTCATGAAACACTCATATTGGTTACTAGCAGGGCTAGTCTTCTGTGATGGACAGGGCCAAGCCTTATGCTAGTAGGGATTTTCTCTGAAGGAGTGAGGTGAGATGGGTTTTCACAAAGGAACGGTGGTCAGAGTAGGCAGTGGCAGATGGGAACAGTCAAGGCCTGCCTGTTTCTCTGAGGCTAGAGATTTCTTTCCATGTTCCACAAAGCTCTGCTTGACCTACCTTCTGCCTTCTAACTTCTTGAGCCATTCTCCCCCTGCTTTGCCCCCTTTTTTTTTTTTTTTTTTAAGGTTTTCCAGGGCACTGCTCTCTCTCCTGCCCCTGTGTCCTTCCGTGTCCTGTGACAAGAACTCTCTCTTCTCTCCTCCCATCTGTCATTTAACTTCTAGCTTACTCTTCAGATCTCAGCTCAAGTGTCACTTCCTCAGGGGAGCACGGAACCCTTTGGATTAAGTCTCATCCCCTGTTCCTTCTCTGTTTCCTTCGTTGCACTAATCATAGTTCATGATTTTATGCCTGTGTGACTACTTGATCACCATCTGCCTTCCACTGTAGACTCCAGAAGGCAAAGGAATGTGTCTGTCTTCCTCAGGGTGGCAGTGGCTGTGCATGGCTCACGTTAGGCTCTGGCAGATATTTAAAGTTTGTGTGAATTAAAAGTGGGAGGTGGTGACCTTGAAGAAGTAGAGTCTTTATCTTGGTGAGAGAAGTTGAGAGTAGCCTGTTTTGGTGACTGGAAGGACACACCCCTGGAACCCTGGAGTGGCGATTCATGAGTCAGTCAAGTCCTATCATTAAAAACATACTGGTGGGGGCGGCATGGTAGTGTCCAAGGTGTAGCAGGAATTCCTGCCCAGAAATAGACCGTAAGTGCCTGACTACAGGCCAACTTCATTTTGTTTTTGCTTTTCCCACCATGTGGCCCTAGTTCTATACCCAGGGATCTCAGCAATGGCCGGGCTTTGTGACTGGGACCAGAACTGCTCATTCCATTCCTGTTTACTCTCCCATGAAGCCAGGATCTTGTTTGACTATAAGTAAAACATCGGGTTCATTACAACTTGGGGTGTGATGTGCCTGTGAACATCATAATCTCCATGAGATAACCCCAGCCATAACTTCTAGTCCAGTTCTTCTGTGGCACACCACTCAAGAACAAGTTAGTGGGAGCATCAAAATGGCAGAAGAGAAACAGATAGAGTAAGAAATAATAGACTCTTATTCAGAGATTGTGTATCCTTTGAATTCTACGGGTTTTCAATTCCTCACTTTTGGAAGTTGAGATAAAGTTAAGGGGAATATTATCTCAGTTCATTTATTTTACTGAAATAATTTAATTTGGCACATACCGTATTGAACACTATGGTATCAGTGGAGGGGTAAAAACAAATACAAGGTGGTGTATGACCTTGCTGTTTACCTCGACCAAGGAGATAGGGCATGTACCTGAGACAGGAGATCCTAATGAAAAGGTTGTTATAGGACCTGCATAGGGGCTGGAGTCGTTAGGGGCGTTTTTATAGAGGGAGCTGAGTTTGAGCTAGTCTCCATGGATGAGACGATTTAAGAAAGGTTGCACAGAAAAGGGGGAGAGAGAGGGGAAAGCCCCACGGGTAAAAGTGAAAGTGAGAGAGTGAGCAGGAAGGTCCTCTCGTACTCCAGAGGTAGTCAGTGCCTGTGGGGTCAGGCACAGTGCCTGTGATGGGCCATGGAGAGATCCATAGTCATTGGGAGAGACCCTTGGAGGCAGGCAAAGTCCCATGATAACACCTATAGTTTGAGAATATTAGTTTGATGACAGTTGGCAAGGTGGTTTTGTTGAGAGAGAGGTTGGAGCCAGCAAGGCAGCCTGGGAGATTGTAGGGGTCATCAGGGAGTGGGCGATAGTAACTGTGAGGGAGGGAGGTGTACAAAATAGGGTCATAGGAAGCACTGGCAGAGTTTCATATCTGGACTCACAGTGGGGAAGACAATGGTGAAGACATGAAGGGACATTGGCCCTGGGTGAGTGGATGATTGGTTTAATGATCACCAATACCGAGGCTGGGAGTAGATGGTCTTGCTGAGGGAGAATGGACCAGAGAAATGCAATGTCTTAGAAGCAGTGGCAGGTGACCGTGGGTCAGTGGAAAGACAAAGGCTGGAGATGTACATTAGTGCATCATCAGGATGATGAACACAAATTTGGGCATTTTGATTCAGAAAATAAAAACCCTTTACCTTCAAATACTGAAACTGAGTTCATCAGTAAATTCAGTTCTGGATTCAAAGACCAATCTCAAATTTAAACAGTGTGTTCCCTTCATCACTACCACTGGTGCTGACACCGTCCCCCTTCCTCTGGATTGCTTCTGTCCTTGCCCACCTACAGTCTATTCTCTAGAAAGCAGCCCAGGTGATCCTCTTCTTCTTATTTTTATTTTTATTTTTTTTTAAGAATTATTTATTTATTTTTGAGAGAAAGAGTCAGTGAGCAAATGGATGGAGGAGTAGAGGGAGAGGGAGAGAGAGAATCCTCAAGCAGATTCCCCACTGAGAGTGACGCCCAACATGGGGCTCGATCCCAGGATCCTGAGATCATGACCTGAGCTGAAACCAAGAGCCAGATGCTTAACCGAATGAGCCACCAGGTGCCCCAAGTGATTTTTTTTTTTTTTAAAGATTTTATTTATTTATTTGAGAGACTCAGAGTGGGAGAGAAAGAGCACAAGTAGAGGGAGGGCCAGAGGGAGAAGCAGACTCTCCACTGAGCAGGGAGCCCAATGCAGGACTCAATCCCAGGATCCTGGGATCATGACCTGAGCTGAAGATGCTATACCAACTGAGCCACCCAGGCACCCTCCAAGTGATCCTCTTAATGGAAGTCAGATCATGTTGCTCTACCTCGAGCCTCCACTGGCTCCCTGCCTCATGAGAAGCATGAGCTGCAGCCCTTATCAGGCCCTTCAAGGACTCTTATGATCCCATGCTTTTGATCTCTGATGTCATTCTTTACTACGCCCCCTTGGTCCCTCCATGCTGACCACCCTTGCTAGCTGCTGTTCCTTACACACACACATACACACATACACACACTAGACACACCTCACCTCCCCCAGGGCCTTTGTATGTCGTCCCTTGACCTGGAAAGCTCTTCTTCTCAGTTTCTGTAGGACTTATTCCATGACCTCCTTCAAACCTTTGCCAGCTGGGGCCTTTCTTTACCCTCCTCTTTAATGTTGGCACCACCTGTGACTTACATTCCTGTCCCTTTTCCCTACTTTTGCCTCTTTCCTCTGTAGCCTTCAGTGTCTTCTGGTGCCCAGACTTACTGGGGGTGGTCAGTCTACCCCTGCAGAATGAAAGTTGCATGAGAGTAGGGATTTCTGTCCTATACTGTTCACTGTGACATCCTCAGTGCCTGGAACGGTGCCAGGTACTCAGTGATCATTTGTTAAGTGAGTGAAATTCTGTTAGCAGGTTCTGTGTTTGAATAGAATTGTGACTTTCCTGAGATCGACAGTCAAGAATTTCATCTTTATATCCAGGGATAGTCAGCACTCAATAAAAGCTGGAAAAGTACGTAGGACTTGAAATATGAAATCCTAACATTTTGCACAATCTAGCTCCAGAAATTCCCCCTAATAGTGGGACATTTCAAAAGTGAAGGGGGGAGGGGTGTGGAAGAATAGTTTTGCTTCATTTAGCTGAGCTTCCACTTTGGGCTTTAGAATTCACATAGCAGTTTGGCATTTCTTTCATTATTACTACAATTATTAATTGGATGCTATTTAAAAATTTGGCCCTTCAACTCTCTGCTGATGTTTTAGGAGATTATGCCATACAGGGCGCAGAAATTCCTGGGGCGGACCGTACTCATGGCCAATTAAGGAACAGCACTGGCAAGCAACACAGGGCGGATTCAATTGGGCCTTGTGGGAGTCCTGGTGGCGATGGTGCATGTCTCCGGAAGGCAGCTGCCTGGTCTCCCTTCCGCAAAAGGAATCCTGATTTGGTTACCTGGTGGGCACTTTTTATTTGAAAAAAAAAAAAAAAAAAGAGAGAGAGAGAGAGAGTGAGAAAGAGAGAATAAAGAGCCTTCATTGATTTAACTGTAGGGGGTTAAAGAGAGAAAGGGAAGAACAAAGTAAAGAAATTACTCCTTGTTTAGGAGACTTTGCTTGAAAACTCCCTCTGAAGTTCACTTTTTGTTTTATTTGGTATCATTCTCATCTCTTACCAGGGGATGGAGATGTCTCTTGAAAGAATGCATGCAGAAAAACAGGCCAGAGGAGGCAGAAATGAATTAAAAAAAAAAAAAGATTTTATTTATTTATTTGACAGAGAGAGACACAGCGAGAGAGGGTATGCAAGCAGGGGGAGTGGGAGAGGGAGAAGCAGGCTTCCTGCCGAGCAGGGAGCCTGATATGGGGCTGGATCCCAGGATGCTGGGATCATGACCTGAGCCGAAGGCAGAGGCTTAACCCACTGAGCCACCCAGGTGCCCCATGAAATGAATTCTTGAAAGTTCAACAAGCTGCCAAAAGACAGAGCTGCCCCAAGAAGCTGGGCTCTTCCCACATCTTTCAGGTCGAGATTTGGGAGAACCAAGTACAGTGTTCCTTACTGCTGCCGTTGGTGTGGTATAGGACTGAACTGAAAGACCAGGTTTTTATTTACACATAAGGGACTTCAGCCAGTAGGGAAATAGAGCACAAAGGAGCCTAAACAACAGCAGTAGAGTATAGCTTTGCTTTATGCTAGGGTTAAAACAATCTGTGGAAAATTGTTTTGGATTTCTCTAGCGCGTGACCATACTATACATCCATTGTTTTCAAATATAGTGTCTATAAGGAGTCAAAAGAAAGGTCAAATAAGATTAAAGGGCAGAGAACAAGGCTGTAAAGACACACAGCCAAAAGATCATCCATGTGACATTCCCTGAGACAACGGCATGGTGTCAGTTGGCAGGAGAAATCAGTGGCAGAGCTGTTTTCCAAGCTCTGCCTGTAAGTGCCAGAGGCATAGTGGGTGTTTGGTCTGGAGTCCAAGGCCATGTGAGAAGGAACTTTGGAGACAAGGCTTTTTTGGGGGGTTTCAAAGTGTCTTATCTATGTTTGTGCTCATTTTCTGCCCCTATTAAAGAGGACAACTCATGGGGTAACAAAGATCATGCACTTGGTGTCCAAGGTAAACGTGAGTGAGAAACAAAATATTTCAAGGGTGTTCTGTGATGGGACGCAGGAAATCTGACCCCACAAATCTCTAAAGAAAGCTCTCTCCTCCATTTTTGTTTGCTACATTGGAGAGGTCACATTCATCATATAACACCACTCTTGGAGTGAATCCTTTACTTTCAACAAGTGAATTAATCCATTTAGCTCCAAAAAATAAAAGCTGTGTCTTCAGATTCTCTCTGATTAGGAAGAGGAAGACACTCTTGCATCCTGCTTTTTTTCTGATTATCTTTTATATTTTTGACAGTTGCCTTCACTTCAAAAAATGTGGGTCTGCATTGATTCTAAATTCATAATGGTCACTCTTATCTAGCTGATTAAAGGTTATCAAGGTTCTTTCTATCTTCTTTCCTCAGCCATAGCCTAGTGTTTGTACTCAACTTTCCTTGATGTTGGGCAGAGGAGAGGATCAGCAAAAATCAGTCTATTGTACTCAGTGGCCTATCCTGCTTGTTCATTTCTCCATTCATCCAACCACACATAAGCCCATCTGATATTCAGGGATCATCGATGAACCAGGCATTGTATTGGGCTCTGGATCGAAGTTGGAATAAGCTAGGGTCTTTCCCATGAAGGAGTCTAGACCAAATGATAGGCATTTACATAAAACCAGGTAAATTCTATTATAGGATGGCCTTGCAATCTGTTCTTGGGGGTTTCAGGGACAGTTTTCCAGGCAGAAGTATTCTCTCCACTGATGCATGAAGGATGTAAGTTAGCCAGATGAACTCTGTGTGTTTGGGCTTGGATATGATGAAGCGGTAAGGACAGTTTCCAGCAGAAGAAACTCCATGTTCTAGAGGTCACATTTTATGTGAGGGTTGTGTTTCTGAAGTCTTTGCAAATTCAGAACTCTTGTCTTTCAGTACTAATCCTGACAAAAGATGGTGGGTATTTCCATTCACCAGCAAACGTGGCGCCACCCTATGGCCACTCTGTAAACAGAGTTTAGTGTTCCCTAGGTCCAGCCAGCTTCCAAGGGAAAGCTCTCCAAGAATATTAATGTTATGCTTGGATTTAACATTAATTCAAATTAATGTGAGACCATGTTGTTGCTATTATATTATTTCGAAGCTGCATAGTTCAAGTTCACATCAAAGAGCACCAGACTCTGGTGACTTTCAGAGCAATAGCTCATGGCCTGTGAGATGGAACTGAAAGTACTTCATGAATAGTATGTACACCTGAGAGTAAGGGTAGGGAAGGAAGATAAAGGGGAGGAAGAGTAGCAGAAGAGGAAATCAGGGCCCTGATTATTATCAGCTTGGGAACCATGATGGAAAGATGGCAATGGGGAGCCTCTGAAGAATGTTCAATGGCATGTCATCATGAAGCTTCTGTTACAGTTTTAATCATGGGAAAGTTGATCTTAGACTAAGGCTGTATATGGGTTTCAGATATTTTTGGAACATTCCTCTTCACTTATTAGACTTTGGATATAAACAATAAAAGCTTTCTTGATTTCAGAGTACCTTGAGGTTTTTGTCTTGTTTTGTTTGTTTTTGAAATGTTCATTAACTGCCTTGGAAGTTGTGCAAGAAGGTGGGATAGAAGCTCAACCTAGATGTGGGATCTAAGACTAGGGGAGATTTTTTTTTTAGTGCATCATACTTGGGGGTCTATAGTAAAATACATTGGGGAAACATAAATTAGACAAAGTTAAGTACGTTTATTTACTGTGGGACTTCTTAGAGCTTTTAAAGCTTTCATATATGTTGTGAACCTTTTTGTTTTTTTAATAGATTTTATTTATTTATTTGACAGACAGAGACACAGTGGGAAAGGGAACACAAGCAGGGGGAGTGGGAGAGGGAGAAGCAGGCTTCCCGCTGAGCAGGGAGCCCAGTGCAGGGCTAGATCCCAGGACCCTGAGATCATGACCTGAGTTGAAGGCAGATGCCTAATGACTGAGACACCTAGGCATCCCTGTTGTGAACCTTTAATGTCAAGTTAAGGTATTCAGTGTAACCCAGACTTGTTTTACCACTGGAAATAGTTCTGGAAATAGTCATATGGTCTGGGTGGTAGTCCAAGGAATATGCATCAGTTATCTACTGCCATAAAAATGCTATGTCACAAAGAACTATAAAATATAAAACCTCAGTGGAACGTAATAAAAATGTATTTAGCTTGTAGGTTGGAGGTTCAGCTGATCTCACTCGCATGTCTGTGGTCAGCTGTGGGTTGGTCAAGAAGCCCCTCTCATCTTAGCTGGGTTTGCTCGCATGTCTGGGGCTCAGCTGGCCGTTGGATGATCTAGGATAGCCTTAGGAAGACTGGGTGACTCATCTCTGCTATCTCTCTCTCTCTCATCCTCAAGCACACTTGACCTAGCGTGTTCTCCTGGCCATGACAAAGGAGCAAGAATGAGAACAAGCCCAGGAGTGCGTGCACTTTTCAAGCATTTGCTTGTATGATATTTGTCAGTATCTCATTGACCAAAAAAAGTCACACAACTGGTCCCAGAGTGAGAGGGCACTACAAGGGTAAATGGCAGAAGGCGTAGATAGAGGGAGGGAGAATAATTGGGCTCTTTTTGCAGTCAGGCCACCCGAGAACCCAACTTGAGAATTGCTGGGTGAGATCACAGTCAACTGAGAGCAAGGAATGAGGTCAGATTTGTTTCTCTATGCCATGGCCACAGATTGTACTTTTAATTTTGATAAGCAGTCTCACCAGCAGATGTCCAGGCCATGTCAAGTGAGAGAGAGTTCATCTGGTTGTGCACAGGACTTTTAATACCTTTCCATGGAATCATGTCAGGGCTGAAAGGATTGTGGACGTTAGTTCTCATAACGTCGTGTTGGAAATGAGGCAGCAGAGGCCCAGAGACATTAATTGACCAGCCTATATCCAGAAGCAAAGCTGAGTCTCAAACCCAGATCTTCTCTCAAGCTATTTGGGTTTTAATTATATCAAATTAATTTGTTTTGTTCAGAGGAGGGAGGGTGAGGCAAAATGGGGTTGGAAGGGACTGAAAAAAATTTTTTAATTATTTATTTCTTTTCAGTGTAACAGGATTCATTGTTTATGCACCACACCCAGTGCTCCATGCAATACGTGCCCTCCATAATACCCACCACCTGGCTCCCCCAACCTCCCACCCCCGCCCCTTCAAAACCCTCAGATTGTTTTTCAGAGTCCATAGTCTCTCATGGTTCATCTCCCCGGAAGGGACTGATATTTATTCACAATCTTTATATATGAACAAATCACATTTCTTCTAGAGGGACTAGAATATAAATAATTTTAAAAATAGATGTTAGAGGGGTGCCTGGGTGGCTCAGTGGGTTAAGCCTCTGCCTTCAGCTCAGGTCATGATCCCAGAGTCCTGTAATCCAGCCCCCATCGGGCTCTCTGCTCAGCGGGGCCTGCTTTCTCCTCTCTACCTGCCTCTCTGCCTTCTTGTGATCTCTCTCTCTCTCAGATAAATAAATAAAATCTTAAAAAAATAATAAAATAAAATAGATGTTAGAGGTCTTTGGAAGGGCAAAGTGGATAAATACTGAGTGGTTGCTGAATATTGTCATTGGGGACCTTTTTTTTTTTTTTGGAGGAAGAATTGGGGATGGAGGAAAAGTGTGTAGTGGAAGGGGCCTTCAATTGAAGAAGTCATTTCGCTAATCAGAGCCTTTGTTTCCACACCCCCCCCCCCCCGCCGTGAACATTAGAAAAAGAAAACCAAAATATGGATGGCTTCTGGAATTTGCACAGAGGCCATGCTAATCTTTGTATCACTGCAGTGTTAGTATCTGTGCTGCTGAAGATTCTTGGAGGTTCTGGGTAATATGTTTTCATTTGCAGAGTTTTTCTCTCCTCTGCCAACCTCCCTTTCTCTGAGAATTTCTGCTGCCTCGGAGAAGTTCAGCAGAGGACTTCTGAGAAGAGAGGAAAGAATTTGTGTTCTAACCCCTGCTTCATTAAATAGCAGATAAAATCATGAAGGTGTATCTAGCCTTCCAGAATGGGAGCTACATTAACACCTAATTTAGCCCACAGTGGCGGGTAACAATTTGTTCTACATAAGTAGGATCTTGATGGTGAAATTCTGTCCATTTAACCACTGTCCATTAAATCTGCTATTTTTATGATGGAAATAGTTTCAGAATATTACACATATCCCCCCGATTTACTAAACAGAATCATTGAAACTTATCCGCCTCGTTCTTTCAGACCGCAGTGGTCTAACTGGGCAGTAATAAACCCACTTGCCTTGTAAAGGGCCCCACCCGCGGGTCAGGATTGCTGGTGTTACTTGCTTCGGGGTGCTGAGGATATAGGACAACGTGCCATCCAGGTAGCTTTTGGCAGATCTGCTTCAATTCTTGTATTTTACTTTCAGAGTTTCTCGGTGCTTCCTCGTTGCCAGTTGATCGGCTCAAGCACAGACCGACTCTCAGATTCACTCCTGGATGATCTCTGGTTTTGCTCCACATTGGAGGGAATGGCGGTCCCAGGCTCCCCAGCTGGCTGGTGGCCAAGGGGAGGCAGGAGGGTATCACTCCCTGTGTCTCTGTGTTTCTTGGGTGACTCTAGCAACGGCGGTGTCTTTTTCATGGGTTCCTGCCCCCACCAGACGTCCCTCCAGGGAGTGCCGCTGTGCTGGTCACCACCAGTGGGTCCCAGTCCCTGGCTCTAAACACCCCCCCCCCTTATCCCTCCAGCATAGACAGGCTCGAGACTCCCCACAGTTGCTGGTGTCCGGGCTGTCTCCCTGGTCCCTCCCTGGCCTCTCAGCCATTCCCTCACTCTGTAACCCAGCCCTTGGCTTGAAAGACATAGTTTCTGTGTCCTGGTTGTCTTTCCTAAGTTTCTTGAAGTTGCCTTCTCCCGAAACTCCCTCTCGTTCTGATTTTTACAGTCTGCTATGAGGACAGCGGCCAACCTAACCAGCTTCTTTCATGGTTCCTGAAAGTGCAAACTCGAATGAGCCATAGAGCAGAGCGATTTAGAGCCTAGGCTCTGGCACCAGAATGCTTGAGTTCCAATCCCAGCCTTTGCAGTCATTGGCTGTGTGACTGTGGGCAAGCTTCTCAACCTCTCTGAGACTCACTGTGTTCATCCAAAGACTGAAAGTCAATTACAGACCCTTAAGATCCACACCTAGGAGGGGTGTGGAAGGAGGGGAAAGGGAGGACTTGGGATTGGGCTGAGGGAGAAGTTGAGGTGCAAAGCTGTCTTACTGGGAGCCTTCGTCAACCCCACCGGGAGCTTTAGAGCAGGTCGGGCCTTTATTGACTGATGTTGGCCATTGAAGGCAGCAGCAAGGCGGGAGCTTACCCTCAGGTGAAACAACTTTCTTCAGCTCAGAGCCATTGTCTGCCTTCTGCCTGCAGGACTGGCAGAGCAGGGAAATTAGTTCTTTAGTCCTAAAGCGGGGTCTCGTTATCACAGTGTCTCCAGCTTGTCTCCCGGTGTATTATCGTGAAAGATAGTTATTCCGTGAGAAGTGGGTTGCTGGGTGCCCAGGACCTGGGGAATGCGCAACAATATTAACATCATTAATAGGCTAAATATAGCCAGTAAATGGACTGTACACTGTCTAGTTTACCTATTTGGAGTTTCTTTTCTTTTTTAAGATTTATTTATTTGAGTGA
The DNA here is from genome assembly GCF_963455335.1 of Martes martes. Lineage (NCBI taxonomy): Eukaryota > Metazoa > Chordata > Mammalia > Carnivora > Mustelidae > Martes > Martes martes. The sequence goes on from NC_137896.1 coordinate 33,665,453, forward strand.
GAGAAAGCAGGAGCAGAGGGGAAGAGGCAGGGGATAGGGCATACTCCCCGCTGAGTGTGGGGCTCGATCCCAGGGCCCAGGGATCATGACCTGAGCCAAAGGCAAACGCTTAATCGACTGAGCCACCTAGTCACCCTTAGGTAGTCAGTGTTTTTACTGACTTTCTTATCCTAACTCTGTTCTAGAGGGTCCAGGAAGAGCTGTGTAAATGGTCTGTGGATAACCAGTGTTCTGTAGTTTCTACAGATACACTGTTAACACAGGTACAATTCTATATTACTGTTGACACGGTATCCTTAAATATGGCTTACCCCTAGGTCCTCAGGTCTTCCTTCCCCAAGCGAGTCAAAGCATTTAGCATCAAATAGGGTAAGAAAGAAGATAGTTCAAATTTTGGAACACTCATTATGTAGCCACCGTGCTATAAGCCTGTCTGATCAGTTCCTTGGACGACTCTCCAGGAGGACTTGATTTCCAGGGGAGGACCCGAGCTCAGCAAGGTGAATGCACCTGCCCTCCGCCACCCAGCCAGGAAGTGGCCGCTCAGTTCCCCCACTGGGGCTGCAACCCAGACTCATGCGAACCCACACTTCCTTTTTTTTTTTTTAATTTTATTCATTTATTTGACACAGAGAGATCACAAGCAGGTGGAGAGGCAAGCAGAGAGAGAGGAGGAAGCAGGCTCCCTGCAGAGCAGAGAGCCCGATGCGGGGCTCGATCCCAGGACCCTGAGATCATGACCTGAGCCAAAGGCAGGCACCCCTGAACCCACCCAGGCGCCCCTGAACCCACGCTTTTAACTAAACGTTTCAACGATTTCAGCAGCAGGAGGGGGAACCTCCTCTGAAAATAACTCTAGCGAAGTGTAGGTGTTGTTTTGGTAGAAACATTTCAGCTGCTGCCATAAAAATCTTCTCCCAAATGGCTTTGTGAGAGCAGAACTGTGCACCCTCTGCCTGTGTTTATGATGTGAGCCTTATGGCTCAGCCGCAACACAAATGATTTGTTTTCCTGGCCTTGTTGGCGGAGCGATTTAATTTCGGGATTTCCCCGAGGAATAAGCCTAAACAAATAATTCTGTATAATTGGCTGCTTAAAGAGGGGCCACGAGGAAGAGTGGAGATGGGAAGCCAGGTATGTTTTCCTTCACGGAGTGATGCGGACAGGGGGGCTCACGTGCATGGATGGGATTCATCTGGTGGCTTCACTTCCCAATATTTGGCTCCCTGCTCTTTAGTAGGAAAAGGTTAAGTATTAACAGCTAAAGCCCTAGCAGCCAAGTGGGTGTTTTGGTAAGTGGGTGTTCATCATTGTTGTGGCATAGCAAATTAGTTCACTATTTCTTTACGTCTAAATGAGAGCAATGCCTCCTTTATAAAATATAATTTTTCAAAATGGGGTAAATGGTCCTGAGAAATCCGGGAAGCGGTAAGGTCAGGGATTCCTAAAAATGTGCTCCTGGGAGACTTATTTTGATGTGTCAAATTAATTATGTTTGATGTGTCAGTTGCGATTAGTTTTGACTATTTCTAGTGGGAAAATGTAAAATAGCAGTGATTTAAAGATTTTATTTATTTATTTGAGAGAGAGAGATAAAGAACAAATGCACAGTTAGGGCAGAGGGATAGGGAGAAGCAGACTCCCAACTGAGCAGGGAACCCGATGTGGGGCTCGATCCCAGGACCCTGAGATCACGACCTAAGCAGAAGGCAGACTCAACCCATGGAGCCACCCAGGTGTTCCTAAAGTAGCAGTGACTTCAGATGGGAAGTTCATGGTAGAGAAATTCAGTTAGGCACGATGATTTCCTGCTGTGATCAGGAGCCCAGACTCCCATCTTTCTGTCCTCACTGTCCTAGTCATGTGACTTCCCTTTGCAAGGTCACTTAGGGCCAGTTTCGTGTGTCTGCTGCCCACACGTGCAGCAAAAGGGAATTAGAAGGAAGGAGCCTTCTCCGTTGAGAGGCCACCCTCTTCATTTCTGCAGCTTTCCTGGAAGTTCTAGGTGGCACTTGGTCACGGTCACACCCAGCTACAACAGAGCCTGAAACTGTACTCTTCAGCTGAGCACACTTGAGGCCGTCTGACCAATGGATCAGAGAATGGATGAGGAGTCATAACGAGCAGTCGTGCCACATTCGGGATGGTAAGACAAATGCCTTGGCCCAAACTTTAGACAGGTTGTTGGCATAAAGCATGCATAGGTGAATTCTGTCGGTGTTCTATCCGCAGAATCTTCAGGAGGCTCATGGTTACTGGAATGGAAAGTTCCTGATTGTGCTTTGCGCTGGTCCCCTTTCCTAGGGCAACTGTTGTTCAGATCAGCATGCTAATTTCATGTCATTCAAATATCGATCGATTGCCACGGGCCACGTACCGTCCCAGATCTTAGCAGGACGCAGGAGCTAGAATATTTCCCACACTTACTTGAGCACCCAGACTTCCGTGAGCACTCTGCGACCTCACTTGCTGTTCTTTGGGACGGCAATATTGCTCCGTGTCCTGTGTGCTCTCTAGCTGAACTGTGAGGGAGTAAGACACGTGACATAAATGGAACCCTTTTCAACAATCCTGTGAGGTAGGGTGCTCTGATCCCATTCGTAGGTGATGTTGCTAAGGCACAAAAGGGTTAAGTAACATGCCAAGATTTCACAGACCTAAGGTTTGCACCCACGTACATGGCCCCGTGGTCCTGTCTCCAGGTCAGGCTGAAGAGCTGCCTCGGGGTTGTGAGTACATGAGCGTTTAAAAAATGAAAGAAGGAAAGGGCAAATTTTGACAGAATGGAGAGGGATGCGAACAATGACTTTGGTTTTAAAAATTAACTTTGGACTCCTTGCACCAAGCCTGCCCTGGAAATTTACATAGCTATTTCTTGCAGGTACATTTGACATTCAGAAGCAATCAGATTGTATTATCTGTTCTTGGAGGGATTACTGGGCTCTGTGCCTCTTGAAGGTTACATTTGCAATCATTAATTTCATTGTTAACCATTTTTCTTCATGGTAGATACAGGGTCGTTTCTTCTTTTCTAGTTGGGTCTAGCAGAGATGATAATTTGTGAGATTCGATGGGACGATTAAAGTTTATTGTTCAGGAAGCCATACTGGGCAGAGAGTGAACTCACCTTCAGGAGCGTGGCTGAACCGTGTGATCTCTAAGCCAGTATCACCGAGCAGTATTCTCCGTCCTTCATTTCAGTCTGAAGTTCCCATTAAACTGGAGGGTGATAAAGAAAGTATATGATGTTGACAGAGAGGGTCTTCGCCTCTCCATTCTATGATTCACTCAAGGGGCTCGCACTAAACCATGTGAACGATGGGAGGAATTCCCCTGGGGCCAAGGAGAGAGAAAAATCCTATAAAGAGAAAGATAAATAAGTGATACCTATTGGCTTTTAAGTCTTCATCTATTGGGGCTCTGACAAAATAGCACAGACTTACGGCTTATAAACCACAAATGTGGCTTATCAACAGATACTTCTCGCAGTTCTGGATGCTGGAGTCTGCCTGGTGGGGTGAGGGCCCTCTTCTGGATCGCACACATCTGCTTGTGTCCTCCCATGGGAGAAAAGACTAGAGCGATTTCTGGAGCCTCCTTTATAAGGACACTAATCGTACCCATGAGGGCTCTGGCCTCATGACTTAAGTATCTCCCAAAAGCCCTCCTGTCCTAATCTCATCATCTTTCGGGGGTTAGGATTTTATCAGTGTTGGGGGGACACAAACATTCAGACCATAGCAGTATTCAAGCAGATTTTTAAAAAGCCATCGCAGGTAAGGTGGCCATAATTGAAACAAAAAGTCATTTACTGGACCAATATCCAGCAATAAACAGCAACTTTTGAGGTGCTGCATGAGTCAGGCAGAATGTGAAGAAAATGTTGGAAGAACCCCGTGCCTGATTGTAAATACATTTTAGTTGGTGTCATATGGAGAAGGAATGGCAGCCTCAATATACACTCTTAGTAATTGAAACACTGGGATTTCTAAAGTAAAGTGGAAAGGAAATTACAATGGAATTCAAGGTAGCGCACTTGATTTTCTGGTTTCCTAGGGATCACATGAGTATGAAACTCTTCAGTTGGTAGCATTTTTTTTTTTTTTTAATTTATTTGACAGATAGAGATCGCAAGCAGGCAGAGAGGCAGGCAGAGAGAGAGGGGGAAGCAGTCTCCCTGCTGAGCAGAGAGCCCAATGTGGGGCTCGATCCCAGGACTCTGGGATCATGACCTGAGCCGAAGGCAGAGGCTTTAACCCACTGAGCCACCCAAGCGCCCCAGTTGGTAGCATTTTTAATTCAAAACAAAACAAAACAAAACAGGTTTTTTTTTTTTTTTAAACCTGTACAGGAGCCCGTGAAGAAGTCTCTTTACCTTGTAATTCAAAGGCCAGAGGATCAAGTTTGAATATATCATTATTCACCTAGATTTATTTATAAAATACTGTAATACCTCATTTATGTGGAATTCTTGCTTTATGCCAGGTAACAAAGTAGTGCTTTACCTGTAATAACCCCTTTATCCTCATGATAAACCTTTGAAGTACATACTAGCATCACCTCTCTTTTACAGATGAGGAAACCAAGGCGCAGAGATCGCCAGTAACTTGCCTAAAGTTACACAGCAAAGTTAGTTGTGAAGCTCTATTTCAGCTCAGACCATCTTAATTCATACGCTACAGTGTTTCCCAGCTATCAGTCATTCATGCCTTGTGCCATGATTGTATTCCACCTCTCTTATTTCATGTTTTTCACTTTTTGGCCACAAAAAAAGTATTTAAAAAGAAAACATTAAATCACTGCCTTATATGGAAAACTCTGATGTGCCACAAATAGTGTAGATATCCAATGAAAGTTAAAAAATGAAAACCAAATAGTGTCCTTCAATCCTGAGCAGATGCCAGTGCCTGCCAAAACCCCTTAGTCAGAGGCCTGCCCTGGCTTTGTTGAGTGAGAGAGAAGGAGAGGGAGAGAGAATGGAATCAGAGAGACGGGGGACTGGAGCTCACTTTATTGAGGTGGGGGAGGGAGAGGTATCCCCCTTTCCTGCTGGGGAGTTCTGTGTTATTCCACGCTCAATCTGTATATTCACCGAAAATCATCTTGTAGTTTACCACTGGCAGGGGCTCCTATATTCTGGGAATCACTTACCCAAAATCTGAAGTTCTTGGGGTGCCTGGCTGGCTCAGTTGGTACTGACTCTTCATCTTAGGGTCCCCAGTTCAAGCTCCATGTTGGGCATAAAGCTCAGTTAAAACAACAACAACAACAACAACATTAAGGGGAACCTGGGTGGCTCAGTGGGTTAAGCCTCTGCCTTTGGCTCAGGTCATGATCTCAGGGTCCTGGGATTGAGCCCTGCATCGGGCTCTCTGCTCAGTGGGGAGCCTGCTTCCCCTTCTCTCTCTGCCTGCCTCTCTGCCTACTTGATCTCTGTCTGTCAAATAAATAAATAATATCTTTAAAAAAAATTAAAACAGAAGATTTTCTAACATCTTCAGAATTTTCTTGGGGAGAGTGAAGCCGAGGAATGCTGAAATGAATTCAGGCCCTTGTTAGTTCAGCCTGTCCAAGCAAAGCTGTTGTCTGAATTATTAACCCTGAAGTATTCACTTGGCTCCTAGAAGACCTTTCAGATTGCTTTGTACAAAAGCCAATGGGTAGTTTTTACCTAAGCTGTGATCCATAGAAGAAGGTGTGGTTACCCCTGGATTTTATTTTATTTTATTTTTAAAGATTTTATTTATTTATTTGAGAGAGAATGAGTGAGAGAGAGCATGAGAGAGGAGGAGGTCAGAGGGAGAAGCAGACTCTCCAAGGAGCTGGGAGCCCTATGCGGGACTCGATCCTGGAAGTCCGGGATTATGACCTGAGCCGAAGGCATCACTCAACCAAATGAGCCACGCAGCCGCCCTACCCCTGGATTTTAAAGCAGACTACTTAGAAAATGGCCCTAAATTGAGCCTTAATTCAGTCTTGACACATACTTGGTTAGAAATTTCCAAGGGCTTTGGGCCTCTTTCAAATATCTGTTGGAAGATCATTGGGAATAATATCCCCTTCTCTGTTACCAAGATGACATTCCATCTACATAGGCACTCTCCATGCTTAATCCAGGATTAGTATATTTGGTGATGGTGAGAAAAGTGAAAGGTGTCTTTTTATCTCCCCATGTAACATAAATGAGGAGGCTTAGTGTGCTTACATGTAAAGAAGCGAAATCTTTCTTTTGTTCACAGGTCTCTGTAAAAGCAATCCATAGACATAATTATGCTCATCAATGTGAACAATAGATTAATCTGCATCTGAAGGTTTTACTCATTATCTGGTCTCATAATTTCCATATATTTTGATTACATTTTTCTGATGCTCTTTACATTATATGAATTCTTAATCAAGAGGATTCTAATAACAGCACTTCCATATGTGATGAGGCTTGTAATGGATAGGACTCAGCTTGATGAAAGTTTTAACAGACTTGAAGATTGGGGGGGGGACCTGATTTCCTCTCACCCAACACCTCTGTTTTCTATTTTATCTTATTTATCTTATAAAAATAATTATAAAAAATATTTTTTATTTTAAAAAAAGTTGTTATTATTTATTTATTAGCGAGAGAGAGAGAGAGAGAGAGAGAGAAGGAGGGAGAGAGTGAGCAGGGGGAAGGGCAGGGGGTGGAGAGAATCTCAAGCAGACCCCGAGCTGAGCACAGAGCCTGACGCAGGGCTTCATCTCATCACCCTGACATCATGATCTGAGCCAAAACCAAGGGTTGGAGGCTTAATCGACTGAGCCACTTAAGCACCCCTGTATTGTAAAAGAGTACAGTCAAATATTAAAATTAAGCATTACAGCTGCAGATAGGCATCAAGATACTAAATGTGGCTTATGTGGCTGGTGATAATGTTTCCACCATCTGTGGTTCAGCGTGGCGGTGAATTTCGGAAAGCTTCTGAGAGCTTTCAGCCTGTTCAGGGGCTCATGGTCAGGGGAAGAGGTGGGCCGACCGCGGGAGCATCTTTTCACCTGACGTTGCTGTGGGTCTGTGTCTCTGAGCGGGCGGCCACTCCATTCCCACCAGGACAGCGTGGTGGACAGGGTCGGTCACTATTTGGTGGTCTAGTAGAGACCGCTTGTATTTGTAGATTTCATCTGGTCAGTGCCCCGATGCATGTTCTGAGTAGATTGTGGCCAGAGCTGAACCCTAACAGTTTTGCTGTGGCTTATTTAGATATATCCTATAGCCGTCCTCCTCTGCCCTGGGCTCCGGTGGTGCGGCCTGATTTTAGGAATAAGAAGAGTGAAGGTCAGGAGAGTTAAATCCTCGAGGGTGTGTGGGTCGTGTCTGTTATGCACCAGTATACATTTAGCACGGGACATGGCGCTAAGCGCGTGGCAGGCGTTCAGTAAATAATGCGGCGAATCAATGAGGGAACAGAGTCAAATTGGCCAGCTGATATTTATGGCATCATATCATTTTTACTGGGTTACAGGAAACCACAGCAAAACTGTGGGGGTGGGGGTGGGGTGTGAATGTGTGTGCGCGCGGTGCGTGTGTGTGTGTGTGTGTGTGTTTTATAGCTTCTTGAAGAAACAGGATCGATTTCAGTGTTGGGAGCTAAAAGAGAATACAGAGAGTTGCTTGGAGTGAGTGGCTGGTTTCCCACAATAAGGTTCCCTGATTGAAAAAGATAGTTACAGTCTCTTTAGGGACAGAGAAAGATGGCCAGGACTTCTATTCCTTTCCTTTTTGTGTCTGTGCAAGAAAAAAGAGCCTGCGAGGATTTAGAATAGAGAGAAGCCATGTGGAAAACAGATAGTTTTCTTCCGGACTTGGGTCTTGAGGATTAGTAGAACATACGAGGAAATAAGATTCTTTCTCTTGGGAAATTACTAATGTTGGCAGCTTGAAATAGCATGAAAAAGACTTTTGGTAGTGGCAGGTCTTCCGACAGTTTGCTAGAAAGGGGAAGGGCCCAAGTTGAGTGAAAGAAAGAAAGCCAGAATTATATTAGCAAGTAATTAAAAATGCATTTGGAAGCAGAAAGGTAGCCAACATGTTCTTAGCAACTACTGTGTGTCAAGCCATGGGATAGACTTATAAAGAGTAATTAGTTTTGAGACAACTGCTAATTTGAGATGTCTTTGATTTTATAGATACTATTATTCCCATTTTACTAATCAGGAAACTGAAATAAATAAGGAGGTCTGTAAATAATCCAAAACCACATTAACAGCTAGTATGTGCAACTAAAGCTTGAACCCAGGCCTGTCTGATTCAAAAACCTAAGTTCTTCCCCCCAGGTTAGACAGTCCCTTGCCTTTCTTATAATTATATTCTATATTTAACAGTTATCCCGAGTGGTTCATAGCTTTTCCCATTTTTAAAGAAAGAGTTCTGTTTTTGGAGGGAAGGGGATATTGGATGGTGTATTCAGTGTTTTGCATTTTCGCTAGCTGTGCCTGGGCGTGCATGTGTGTTTGTGTGGCATGCATAAGTGGTCGGGGGTAGTATCCAGGTGGACCAAATCCTTAATACACCAAGTGTGGTCCCCAGACCAGCTTCATCCGCACCACCTGGGAGCTGGCTGACACTACAGAGTCTCAGGTCCCCACAGCAAACCTCCTACATCGCAGTCTGCACCTTTAAGAGAAGCCCTAGGTGCTTTGCGTGCGTGTGAAAGTTTGAGAAGCTCTGGCCTTAACCACTGTATATTCAAGACAGTTGAGTGATTGGCATATTGGGCCAAAGCAGTAACAGTAGGGAGTGACAGTGAGGAGTTGTTATCCCAGTGTACTGAGTGCTTTCTAGGTACCAGATGGTATGCTAAGTGTCTGATGTAGATTTTCTCATTTTTAAAATTATCGATGACCCAGTGAGGTGGGTATTTCTCTTCCTGTTTTAGAGAGGAGAAAGCAGAGCTGTAGGGAGGTTAAGGAACGTGTCCGAAATCAAAGAGCTCTGATGCCAGCCCAGGTGTGCCCACCTGCAGTCTGATGCTCTTACCCACGGTCTCATGTTCTCCAGCTTAGTTTAAAGGCCAGGAGCTGTGAGTTACCAGCATCAGGTCCGAGATGGCAGGGAGGTCTGTCTGACTTGTAGCATAGAGCTCTGCCTGTTCGCAAGTTCTGTTCTGTGAAATGAACTCTATTTTCTTGACTCTAAATAGTGAGACAAAAATGAAGTTCTCTCTCTTGAATAATATCTGGCAGTGCTTATGTCATGTTTTTTGTGTGTGTGTGTGTATATATATATATTTTTTTTCTTGGAGCAGGATAAAATACATAGAACATAGGAAGCATCTTTGTGGATTGTTCTAGCTTTAAACAAAACAATTCCACTTGTTACTTGTAATGTGATTCAGTAATACTGATGCTATTGATAGAGTGCATTGAGAGTGATAAGCAGTGATACAATGAAAGTTGTTGAGTGAAGAATTAGAGGAACGTTGGTGAGTATATAAGTTTGCATATTTTATTTCTTCAGAGAGTGTTCTTTTTGGTTTTTGTCATATCTTTTTGTTTCATACGTCACTAGGTGGTTGATGTAGCCAAGACGAAACGAATCGATAGTGTTGGTTAGAATGTCGTTACCATGCTTGAAAACAATTATGTCTGATAACTTGTCTTTTGTTCCCTGCAACAATGAGTTGACTTTACCTTGAGTGTACTGAGGTGTTGGCTTTAAATTCAATCGTTAGCAGGGTCCAAAGGATCAAGGTGCTACTAAATTACTGTTTTGGTCTTTTTAATCAGTACGCTTTTGGGGAAAAGAAGTAAAAGGCATAATTTGTGTGTGTTTTAGGGATTTGGGGGGAGAGGAAGGAGAAAGGAAAGAGGCAGATCTGCGTGAACCTGAAAGTGTTCTTATTTACCGGTCCCGGGAAATGAATATGCTGATACTTCTTAAATTCCTTTGGTATGGAGAGTCAAAACAAACAAAAAACCCCAATAACCTTAATGTACAGCTTAGAGCTACTACGGGGAAAGGTGTTGTATAAATATACTAAAGGGAATTGGAAAGGATGCCATTTGCCCTGGAAACACAGCCTTCATTCATGTTCACTGGTTTTATAGAATTACAGTAATATTGTTCTGTCTTGCCGAGGCTCCTTATCTGGCCTTGTCAAACTGGTAAACTGTATTTATCAACTAATTAAGAAAAACCCAAATAGAAGCCTTGTCTTGTTCTCATTAAACATTTTTGTGTTCTTCCTTTACACACAGTTCTAAAAATGCTGTCTTTTAAAAATTCCCATGCCTTTCTGGTGGTGTGCTGGTCAACACTGAACCACCTGGTTGGGGGGGTCGGTGGGGGAAGGAAGCTTGGTTTGTGCAGTCTGCGGACTGGGCTTCCTGGGGTGGAGGTGTCCCCACCCAGCTGGACCCAGGAGGAGAGGCCCATGGTTGTATCTTGCTGGCAGTGTAGCCTGGCTCAGCACATCACTGATTTTTGGCACCAAGAGATTAGAAAGGGAAGAGGCGGTTAGCGAGAGGCCACATAGAGGCAGAAAAGTGGAAGAATGGAGAAAGTTAATTAGAAACTGGGAGCAAGTTGGGAGGTGGGGGGTTTCTGGCAAAGGATATGGACTGAAAGGTTCTCTTTTCTTCCCTGGGACTGTGGAGACAAAACCCTTTACAGAAAAGTGGGGAAAAAATCTTCACTGAAAGTAGGGAAGGACTGACCCCCAAATGTTAAGGCCCTCTGAAGCATGTCTGCCAAATTTGGTGATGTTTGGAGCAAATTCAAGGAGAGTCCGGGCATAGCTCTCCTAGAGCCCCAGCTGGCAGCAGCTCTGTGAGGCTAAGGCAGAAAGCTTGTCTTCGTCTTCGGAACGAGAGGTTGAAGGCACAGGTGGGTTTCTGGAGAAGCCCTCCTTGTTCGACTTTGAGGTTTTCTTTGTGTCTTAGGTTAGGCATTACCTTCCATATTTCCTTGTTTTCTTTCTGTAATTTAGGTGTATAAAAATGTCTTTTCCTTTTTTGTGGTAATTATGGCAATTCTGAGTAATAACATAAAATCTTGTGTTCATTGATTTACGAACTTTATGCAGTACTGACTTTTAGGTATGAAAACTAAAACAAAACAAAACAAAAAAACACTCTTCCTCTCCTCTTTTCATCCAATCTCTTGATTATATTACTTGTTTTTATATTAGAATTTACAGTTTTCTTTTTATATAGTTGCTGTACCTGTATTGATTTATTTTCCAACTTTACTGAGATCTAAGGGATGCATAACTTTCTGTAAGTTTGAAGTGTACACACTTATATTTAAAGCATACACCTTTTTCTCCCCTCTTGAATGTTTTTGTTAGTACACTGGTTAGTTGAATGTAAAAGGGGAAAGTGGAAAGGCTGAAGGTGTTGGGGGAGGTTATTGAAACTTGAAGACCGCGATCTTCTCACCCACTTCATATATGTATTTACAGTTTGGTTAATGGCTGTGTTTGCTTAGTAGGGCTGTACTTATTTTCCAGCTTTAGTGAGTCATAATTGACGTATACCATTGTGTATGTTGAAGGTCCTTGTGATGATCTGCGTAAGTATCTATTGCGGAATGACTACCACAATAACTGCAGTTAACACCTTCATCACCTCATAGTTATTATTTGTGTGTGTTTGTGTGCGCGTGTGTGTGTGTGGAGTGAGATTTGTAAGATTTTCATTGCATTCTGTATACCCCGATTGTTTGGCTTCTGTTTCGTATTTAAGTGACATTGCAAACAACAACAACAACAACAACAAAAACAGCAAAAGATCCTGTCAAACCAGGAAGTTTGACAACATGAGATAGAATTCAGATCACCTGGTTATTAGAAACCATAATTTAGATGGGATAAACTCATTCCTTAGAAAACTGTATTTTGAATATGAATCATCTGAAAGTGATTACCGGCAAGTGTACACTAAAACTCCAAAGTGGTTGTAATTAATATGAAAGATAGAGGGAGTTTTTACTTGTAATTTTATGTCTTCTGTGGTCTGAACTTTTCGTCTGTGTTATGTTCACAATCCTTAGGACATCCCAGCCTATATCCATGTAGTATAATGAGACACAGATGGGTGTTTTTCATAGTAAACAATGTTTAGTGTTTAGCTCCCATTTTTTTTGTTATAGTAGATAGTGGCTGAAGGAACATCTTGAGGTACTGGAACAGTATCTGTATCTTGGATGTACCCAGAGGTTTGTAGTTCCTATTTATCTCTTGAGCTCACTCAGCCTTGTGACAATTATTATTTTACAAGTGATTTTGTTGCTTATTTTTCAAATGAAGAAAATAAGATTCAGGGAAATCAAGCTGCTTGCTCAACACCCTCCCATCCTATATCTCTTGAGTCGTTTTTTAAGTAAAATAATTTTTTTCAACATGTAGTGGTCTCTTCAATAGAATGTTATGATTTTGTTCAGTAGGATCTATACGAATTAAGGCAATCATATTAAGGATTTTCTTCCTGGAAGGACTGGAGGAGTGTAACTCATTTTAGGAAGTTTTGTCTTAAAATGACACAGAAGGATAGCTTGTGTGGAGTGGTTAGCTCTGGAGTAGCTGGGGCAATTGGACAAGGGGTCAGAGTTGATTTAATTATCTCGGTGGAGCAGCTGTGAACCACTGGTCTATTCTGGTTCTATCCTGGAAACTTCCTACAAACGAGAGAGCTAGGCTGTGGATATGTGTGGGGATTACAGGACTCTAGGATTTGAGCTAAATGGAAGCGTTTGAGGTGGGAGTCAGGTGTTCACACATGGTTTGCTGAAAGCACATAATTCAGTATTTCTTCCTCTTGAGTCTGTGTGCAAAAGGGGTTGAAATATGCACATTTGGCATTGCATTTGGGTGGTGTTTGTAATGGCTACTCCAGGCTTGGTGTTCGTGTTTTGGCTGGGGTGCACTCTCTAAGATAGGTTGGCTGAATGTGAATCTCTGAGGTCTGACACTGAACTTTTGAGGGCAAATGGGTGTCCACAGTGCACCTGCATGACCACTCTCATGATGGCAGAGGTCCAAAGCAAAATGTCCAGCCTCTTGAGGAGAGACGCCATCCTCTGCCTCCTTTTTTCCTGGCATAATTCGAAAAATATAGATGTCTCTTACATACATGTATAGGACACCTTCCTTCCACATGCTTTCATTAGGAAGGCAAGCTTAGCCTTATGATACCGAGTATGGTAGAAATGGATCCCGTTGTAATTTTGGAGCTATAGTGCAGGTTGAGCTAGGCGGGAAGCCGAATGATTGAATAGCTTTTGTAAGTGTTGTGGAAACTGATCACTATGTCAGGTTTGTTGCTTAAAAACTGGCAAGTGGGGGCATCTGAGTGGCTCAGCAGGTTAAAGCCTCTGCCTTCGGCTTAGGTCATGATCTCAGGGTCCTGGGATCGAGCCCCACATCGGGCTCTCTGCTCAGCAGGGAGCCTGCTTCCCACTCTCTCTCTGCCTGCCTCTCTGCCTATTTGTGTGCACTCTCTATCTCTGTCAAATAAATAAATTAAAAAAAAAAACTGTCAAGTGGATTCTAGTTATTAGCATTTCCCCAATCTCTCACGAGATACAGTTCTCTCCGAATTGGCCCCCAAAGGGTTTCGTGATTAAATAAGTTTGGGGAAACAAGGCACAAAATTTAATATATTGACTCTGAACCTATTAAAAACTCAGAGAAATCCTGCAGCATAGGATTCTGGTGATGATCGTATAGGTTGACCATTCTAAAACTTAACCTGGGAACCTTGTTTTGTGAAACATTGTATGTTCTTTGACACATTTTGGCAAAAGCTTGTCTTTTTTGTTTTGTTTTGTTTTGTTAATTGCCACTCATGGATGGTTAAATCTTGTACGTGTAAGTATTACACATACAAGTAAGTGTTAGTGTCTTAATTTGATGTAGAATTAAAATCCTCTTAATCTATTTAGAGACAAAAGTCTATGTCACTATTTGTGCAAGGGAGATAATCTCCAGATCTCACTTTAGATATATGTTTTTTTAAGATTTCATTTATTTGAGAGAGCGAGAGTGCACAAGCCAGGGGAAGGGCAGAGAAGCAGACCCGCCACTTAACAAGGAGCCCGATGTGGGACTCGATCCCAGGACTCTGGAATCATGACCGGAGCGGAAGGCAGAGGCTTAACCGACTGAGCCCCTCAGGTGCCTTCACTTTTTATATTCTTACTGATTTTTTCTTTATATCAGCATTACTAGTAACTTGAAAGTCCAAAAAGTTTTATTTCCTTTCTTGAGCCCTCAAGGGATGATAAAGGAGGTTAAATAGGTAAAAGGGGCAACCAGATGGGGAAGTGGAAACATCAGGAGCATTTAAGTTACTACATCTCCAGAATCGCGGACCTTCAATTTTGCTTTCCTTCACGTTTATACCTTGAATTTTTTTAAGGAAGACCTCAGGTGTACGTTTCCAATTTTACTCTTTCTGTTGATAACCCCCAACCTGATCTGGTGGGACACGCTGTGGGCAGGACCTCTTACTCATTCCTGGGCAGTTAGTCGGCAAGACGCCTGTAAAAAGCATTTGCTTGTATTTATTGTTCTGCTTAGAACGGTGAAAGGAGTCTCTGCCAGCCGGCTCTGTCTGGATATTTTGTTGTGGCTGTGGGCACTGTTGGCCCAACCTCTCACTTTGTGGCCAAGGGGTGGGGCTCTCCCTCAAGGACCAGTCTTGTTACGTTCTGGGCTGAGCTTGCTCATCCCATCTCTTGCCCCCTCCTCCCCTTCTGGAAAGAGTGAGCTTATCCAAGAACCGTGGTTGTCCCTACAATTCTCAGCCTGCATCAGTCATGCTCTCAAGAGCCTGCTTCTGACCGGGTGAAGTTTAAATCCTCCTCACTCCTTTTCAGGTAAGAGAACATACTTTCAGCTTTATGAGTGGCAGTTAAGATTTACAAAGGAGAGTAGTTGAGGTAAGTTTGTTTTTTTAATGGCTTGGAGAAGGGCTGTCACAGTTTTCTTTGTGTGGTTGCTGAAGGGGTGGCGGTAGAAAAGAAAATACTTCAGCCTCTAAATTTCTAAGACCACTCAAACTTTTTTAATGAAGATTGTTTTATTTATTCATTATTTTTAAAAAAATATATTTTATTTATTTACTTAACAGAGAGAGGGAAATCACAAGTAGGCAGAGAGGCAGGCAGAGAAAGGGGGGAAGCAGGCTTCCTGCTGAGCAGAGAGCCTGATGTGGGGCTTGATCCCAGGACCCTGAGATCATGGCCAGAGCCGAAGGCAGAGGCTTTACGCCACTGAGCCACCCAGGCGCCCCTCATTATTTTTTTTTTTTTAAAGATTAAAAAAAAAAAAAGATTTACTAATAAGGGAGAAACCCAAGGCAAAAATCAAGACAAAGTACAGTAGACACCGTTTTGTGGTAATTCTGGCATTAGATACAGATTTAATGTCTCTTTTAAAATATCCTTAAACCTAGCTGTAACTCAAATAGATTTTTCAATAAGGCATTTATCAGTATGATTTTATGGGCTGGTAGGATGTGTGTGTGTGAATTAGCACTTTGTAAATCTATTTTAAAAATGACCTATGTGGGGCCAAGGGGCATATGAAAAATCTGTACTTTCATCTAATTTTGTTATGAATCCAAAACTAAAATATAGTCTAGCAAAAACTTAACCAGTCTCTTGAATATTTTCTGTGAATACCTCCCTATGATACAATACAGCACAAAGTGTTAAGCATTTTTTCCATCATGCATAAATTGTTGCAAAACCAATTCATTTTAATTTCTTGTAATTAGGAATTAAAGTATGGGACCTGTTTATGTTCTGGTTGCCACTTTTTTTGGTTCACCTGTATTAAGATAGGCCAAATGATTTTTTAAGTCTTAAAAGAGCATGAAAATATACTTTGTACTTATTGGAAATGTACTTATTCATGGTCTTGGAAAGTTAATCAGACACTGTGTAAAATTCCTTCCTGAGATAATGGAATGGAAATTAATAATTTAGGGTTTGGTGTGTACGTTTGGGGATGGTCTCTTTAAAAACTGAATATGTGTCATTACCTGTATTCATAGACAAAAAAGTGATGCCAGAGTATGAAACTTGAGGTTAGCATAGAAAAACTGGCTTCAGATAGCTTTAGAAAAAGATTTCATGTTTATGTACTTTGTTTTGTCAGGAATTTTAGTATCTTTAAAGACCTGTCATTATGAAGAAAGGTTAAAACTTTTAGCTTTATGTGAACCATGACTAGCCACAGACAGTTAAGCATAAAACAGTCTGTATTATGACTGAAGTGAACAAAACATCATTAAAATAGACTTATTTTAGACAGATGTATACCTGAATAAAATGTGACATTCCGTGGCTATTTTTAAGGGGATTGAACTTTCATAGCTGTCCCACGGTTGAAACAGGACGGTGGCCGAGAGCTCTTTTTCTCTGGAGAAAACATTTTCTACGCTTCTTATATTAGGCAGCAGTTACATGCAGAGTGATCCACTCTCCAAAGACACCCAGAATATTCCTAGACCTACTGAAGAAGAGGAGACTTTCCCAGATGTTCAAAACCAGCTCAATTGTCTTTGATTTGGAGAGACTCTGGGGGAGGGAGGGCAGGTTCTCCTGCACAGGTGGAGACTAGGACTGAAGTGGCCGAGGAGGTAGTAGCAATGGGCAGGGGACAGTGTTTACAGGAGACGGGTCCAGGGCTTACTACTGCTCACCTGTTGGCCTGTGACTGTCCTGAGTCTGAAGTTAAAGCCGCTCTGGAGACAAGTTCAGTTACTGAGGCTTGGTCTGTAGGCATGTAAGATCTCTCCCTGCTCCTCACACTTTAATGTGAACATGAATCCTCTGTGACTGGGTTAAATGGTAAATGCTGATGCAGCACGTGCACCTTGTCAAATAGATGCTCAGGTGGTTATTTTTTTGTTTTTAATGTTTTTTAAAGATCTTATATATTTATTTGTGGGAGAGAGAGTGAGAGAGAGCATGAGAGGGGAGAAGGTCAGAGGGAGAAGCAGACTCCCCATGGAGCTGGGAGCCTGATGTGGGACTAGATCCAGGGACTCTGGGATCATGACCAGAGCTGAGGGCAGTCGGTCAACCAACTGAGCCACCCATGTGCCCCATCAGGTGGTTATTTTTTAACTAATGGACACTGTCTCATCAATATCAAGTGGTGAATTTGTGAAGCAAATAACTGAGGATGTGATTGGGGTGCATTGATGAGCTGGAGACACGGGCCCCTTCCAAGAAGATGTAACTGATGTGTGACCTGCTGTTTGCTCTGGAAGGAATGGGGAGGGGGGCATCATGACCTCTGATGAGCTGCCATAGCCCCTCTTGCCCAGGACTTGTCACTGGCAGCATGGCCCTTGTCTCTTCAGTGCAAATCTCTGCTTTGCCACCGCCACCAAGCCTCATCTGCTCCTTAGGCAGCTGTCCCCTCCCATTTGTCCTGAGGCTTTTATTGCATTGGGCTGGACTCGTGTTTGCACCAGAGTCTTCCGACAGCGTCTCCTGCCCAACTTCAGTTCACTGATTTTTTTTTTTTTTTGAAGATTTTTTTTGTTGTTTTTTGTAATCCCCACACCCATCGGGGTGGTGAACTGACCAGCCTGTGATCACGAGTTGCACATTCCCCCTGACTGAGCCAGCCCCGTGCCCTTCACTGATTTTAAATATAGAAACTCTCTGTGGGGAGCTACTTTTCTCTCTTTCACTTAACACACCACTTCCCATGTAATCAGCCAGTTTCAGGCAGGTGTGTGTATGTGTTAAAAGATTTATTTGAGATAGGGAGCACAAGTGGGGTGGGGAAAGCAGAGGAAGAGGGACAAGCAGACGCCTCTCTGAGTACAGAGTCTGAGGCGGGGCTCGATCCTGGGACTCTGAGATCATGACTCAAGCCAAAGTCCGATGGTTAACTGACTGAGCCACCCAGGTGCTGTGTGTGTGTGTGTGTGTGTGTGTGTGTGTGTGTGTGTGTGTGTGTGTGTGTGTGTGTGTGTGTGTGTGTGTGTGTGTGTGTGTGTGTGTGTGTGTGTGTGTGTGTGTGTGTGTGTGTGTGTGTGTGTGTGTGTGTGTGTGTGTGTGTGTGTGTGTGTGTGTGTGTGTGTGTGTGTGTGTGTGTGTGTGTGTGTGTGTGTGTGTGTGTGTGTGTGTGTGTGTGTGTGTGTGTGTGTGTGTGTGTGTGTGTGTGTGTGTGTGTTTAAAAACACCTTCTGTGTCTCAGCTTCGAAGTTTCAACTTAAATATTCTTACTGTGTCCTAGATACCATGAAGTTCTTGAAGAAAGTGGATAGTGGGGTGGCAGCATGCTACTTTTCATTCTTCAGTGATTTGTTTCCATCATATTTTCTTCTGCATTTTTAAGGAAAATTTCACACGTTTGGTAATTTGAGTTTTACAATGTACAACTGTATGTATCACCACCTAGATTCTACCTTTAATACTTTACATCCTTCCATATCCATCCACCTTTCCTTTTCCTATCTTTTGATGCATTTAAAAATAAACCACAGGCATCTGTTTGCATATTTCAACATGCTTATTTTAGCTAGAGTTTAATACTGAGTTTTTTATATGAAATTTATATATGATGAACCATATACATCCTTAATTGTGTGTAAATTAGGCTTTGACAAATAGATACACCTGTGTAAATCAATCCCTAGCAAGATACAGAACATTACCATCACCCGAGAAAGTTCCCTCATGGCCCTTTCTCAGCTTTTATGTGCTTTTGTGAATCTTTGCCTGCAAAAGAACTCATCATAAATGAGTGATTTCTTCAGACTACACGTCGATCAATTTTATTTCATACAGATTAATCTACTTTGAAATATAGATTGGACAACAAACACTTTCTAGCAAGTTAACACTTTGTTTCATACAGATTAATCTACTTTGAAATATAGATTGGACAACAAACACTTTCTAGCAAGTTAACACTTTGTTTGGATTAACTCCCGGTGTTCTTATTTTTGACAAACATTGAAGTTTTAACAGTAACTTAGAATATCTGGTTTCTGGTGCAGATTCCTTGCCAATGACTTGGTTGATTCTTCTGACCTTTTACAAGATGGTTGATGAGATCAAAAACATGGAGACGTGGAGATCTGGAGGTTAACCCTATTCTAAGAGGTTCCTTGGGTCAATACCACTGGTTTCTCTGGCCAGCTATTTACTGTGAAGATTTTACTTGAAAACCTATTCCTCTCCTGATTTTGCCTGATATAGATGTTGGTTCACACATTTTGTTAAATCTAGATGCATTCTTATTTTAAATAAGAGTATAGTTGACACAATGTTACAGTAGTTTCAGGTGTACAATATAATGATTCAGCTTCTCTCTTCATTGAGTTACGTCCTCAACAAGTGTAGCTACCGTCTGTCACTATACAACGCCATTACGGAATCACTGGCTATACTCCCTGTGCTGTGCCTTTCGTCCCCATGATTTAATCCTTCCATAACTGGAAGCTTGTATCTGAAGCGGAAAGCTCTGTTCCCAGGATCATCTTCATTCCTGACGTTCCACTTCTGCATGTGGCCGTTTGTGTTTGCCTTACTCTCAACACTTCACGAAGGATGGGGACTGATTTGGGTCCCCCTTGGGTGGCAGGGGTCGGCGAGGGGGAGGTACACAGAGCCGGGTAAAACCTCCTCTATCTAGACAACAGTGTGCTGGAAACGCCAGGTTCTCAGAATGACCTGTAACCAGAAAGCAAACAATGCCCCATGATGTCTTTGGTCACAAAGAAGCAGTGTTTTTGTTGTTGTTGTTGTTGTTGTTGTTTTAAGATTTTATTTATTTGACAGAGATCACAAGTAGGCAGAGAGGCAGGCAGAGAGAGAGGAGGAAGTATGCTCCCCGCTAAGCAGAGAGCCTGATGCGGGACCCTGAGATCATGACCTGAGCCGAAAGCAGAGGCTTAACCCACTGAGCCACCCAGGCGCCCCACAAAGAGGCAGTGTTTTAACATCTAGCAGGAAAGTAGTGTAGCCGAAAGGGTCTGGTCAAAACCAGTGAGTTCATAAAGTTGTTCAGGGGCTATAAAGTACTCAAATGGAGTTTATTCAGAGTGCCTTAAAACTCCCAGTTCTTACTCTTTTCATTCACCTTAGTCACTTTAACACCCTTGAATACGTGATTTATGTTCTCAAAGGCCACATAGCTCCTTCAACTGTTACTTACATTTAGGCGTATCTTGCTTTTTCAGCAAATTCTGAGCTGTAAGCATTGGTTTTATTCAGCTGCTTTCAGCAATAAATACCCAGAGTATAACTCAGAGTTACAGATATTAACTTTTCTTAAATAGTCTTGCCCCTAAATACTCGGTCGAAATTTATAGTGACTTTTAAAGGTACATCATTTAATAGTTTGTTTTCTTGCTGGCAAAGGTATGCAAGAAAATATCCCAGCAGTTTTTAAAAGCACAGTGTGTGACCCTTAGAACCAAATTGAACAAATTCTCAACAGTTATCTGTTCAAAAATGTAAACCAGAGACTGGCTGTTTATCATTAGAGAGAATGTATAAAGTTAGCTACCTGTAGGCCAGAAGAAACAATCCCTTCATGTGCATTTTTTTTTTTTACTCTTTGTTTTCTAAGCTATTTAATTTATTACTTCTGAGATGAAAGGACAGGAATAATTTTTGCAACCACTTGCTGAAGTCAGTTCTGATAAAATAACTCAGAACTGCGTTTTAAGAAAAAAAAATTCAGGTTATAAATCTTAGCGGCTTTCTACTGGGTTACAACAGTATGAGACTTCTGTTTAGATATTTTATGATGTAATTGGAGGCATGAGAGGCTTGTATGGGTATGTGGATATCCTCCACATTTATTTATACACATGTATAACAAAATAGAGAATTGTGGGAGATGGTGGGGGATATTCCTCCTTCTAATAATACCAAGCCCCCCATGGAATAGAAAGAAATGTCCGTTATGTTTTCTCCAATCATGCAGAGCTCTTGTCTTGATGATATGTTCATCCTAGAACAGAAGACAGCCATTTGTGCAAGTTGTTAGTGTATTTTCAGCTTCAATTAAAAATTGAAGATTCTAGGATGGGAGAGAAGTCCCCAAACCCACTGTTGAGTGGGTTAGCTTACCCTTTTTCTATATGCATTTACTTCCTCTTTGACAGTCAGCACAAAGCTTTTCTCCCTCCCATCAAGTGTCTGTCTGTCCCTCCTTTTCTTTTTTTTTTTTTTAAGATTTTATTTATTTATTTGACACAGAGAGAGAGAGATCACAACTAGGCAGAGAGGCAGGCAGAGAGAGGGAGGGACGCAGGCTCCCCGCTGAGCAGAGAGCCCGATGTGGGGCTCTATCCCAGGACCCTGAGATCATGACCTGACCTGAAGGCAGAGGCTTAACCCACTGAGCCACCCAGGTGCGCTTGTCCCTCCTTTTCTTGAGTACCTCTCTTATTGGCTTACAGACCTTCTTGGCATCATTCTTCAGGGCACATAAAGACTGTTAATTACTCTCTATTTTGTATATTAGCCTTGTCTTCCCAGTGACATTATAAATTCCTCTGTGTAAGAGCCCTCTTACATTTCTTTTACACTTTCTACCTTTTCTTGTTTTACGTTTTCTACCTTTTCTTGTTTTAGTGCTTTGGAGACCCTTCACTCAATAAATACTGTTGGCTGATTGTCTGAATATTAAGAGAGGCCACTTGTCTCTGTGAATGTGATTAGCTTCATTCTTCTTCTACCAACATAGAATTAATAGGATGACTTTGAGGCAAGATATTTTGGCATTTTTTTTTCTTTTTATCTTCATTTATAACTTATTACCATGGAGCTGGACATATTTCAGTTATAGTCCAAAGAGTACCCCTTTAAAAACTCCTTTCATCTGTGAAGAACAAGTTTTTTGGAAATAATTTTATTTTTTAGAACGACTCCTTAGAGTAGGTAGTCAGCACTGATTATCTAGAATGTAAGAAAAATCTAAACTCTGAAGTTCATCTTCTGAATGACTTGTCAGCAGAAAAATGGACCATACTTTGCATTGTGTATTGTGGTCAGAAATTGGGGCGCCTTGGTGGCTCAGTTGGTTCAGCATCTGCCTTTGGCTCAGGCCATGATCTCAGGGTCCTGGGATCAAGTCCCACTTCGGGTTCCCTGTTCAGCTGGGAGTCTGCTTGTCCCTCTGCTTCTCTCCCCTCTTGTTCTCTCTCTCTCTTTGTCTTTATCTCAAGTAAATAAAATCTTTAAAAAGAAGAAGAAGAAAGAAATAGAGGGGTTTTGGGGCTCCTGGGTGGCTACCTCATTTGGTTAATTTGACTCTTGGTTTCAGCTCTGGCCATGGTCTCAGGGTCATGGTACTGAGCCCTGCATCAAGCCCCATGTTCAACTTCACATGGAGCCTGCTTAAGACTCACCCTCTCCCTCTGTCCCTGCCTTCGAACTCCATGCGCAAGCTCTCTAGAGGGGTTCCATTAACAGCTGATCACTTTGCCAGGGTAAGGTTTGATGTGGTCAAGGTCTGGAGTGGAGCGCTGAGCCAGAAAAGATGGTTGCAGTGGTTTATCCATCCTTCATCTAGTGTGTCATGATTGGATATATCCAATACCAAAAAAAAAAAAAAAAAGAAGAAGTCAAGGTCATACTTTGTCCTGCACAGTGTTACTAGTTGCTAACTTCATGCCAACAGATTTTTCCACATGTCCTAACAAACTGGGGAACCTGGCAAAACTGGGAGTTGGAATTGCATTCTCTTTGTTAGAGGAGGCATATCCTCTCCAGTTCAACCCAGCCTCCCTGAGATTTTTGTATTAGTTTTTTGTTGCTGCTGTAATAGATTGACATGCATTATTGGCTTACAACACAAATGTCTCTCAGTTGTGGAGATCAGAAGTCTAAAATAGGTCTGCAGGGCTGTGCTGTTTCTTGAGACTGGAGGTGGGGGGGTAGATCTGTTCATTACCTAATCTAGCTTCTGGAGGCGGCTCACATTCCTTAGCTCATGATTGGGTCACTCTGACCTCTGCTTGCATTGTCCTATTCCTTCTTTGATCCTACCACTTCCAACTTTTACCATTTATAAGAACCCTTTTTTGGCATGCCTGGGTGGCTCAGTTGGTTAAGCATCTGCTTTCAGCTCAGGTCATGATCCTGGGGTCCTGGGATCGAGTCCCGCATTGGGTTCTTTGCTCAGTGGGGAGTCTCTCTTCTCCCTTTTCCTCTGCCCTTTCCCCTGTACATTCTCTTTTGCTCTCTCTCAAATAAATAAACGAAGTCTTTTAATATGGCGAGTGCCGTGAAGTAGGTAAGCCTGACGATTCACAGACCTGTACCCCTGGGGCAAATAATACATTATATGTCAATAAAAATAATTAATAAATAAATTTTTTTGAAAGATTTTATTTATTTATTTGACAGATAGAGATCACAAGTAGGCAGAGAGGCAGGCAGAAAGAGAGGAGGAAGCAGGCTCCCTGCTGAGCAGACAGCCCGATGCGGGGCTCGATCCCAGGACCCTGGGATCATGACCTGAGCCGAAGGCAGAGGCTTTAACCCACTGAGCCACCCAGGTGCCCCAATTAATAAATAAATTTTAAAAACCCACCTATCTAAAACAAAACAAAAACAAAAACAAAAACACAACCCTTTTGATGACATTGGGCCCATCCATCTCAAGCTCCTTAACTTAATCTTGTCTCCACAGTCCTTATTGCCATGTAAGTGAGCTATGCACGGGTTCTAGGAATTAGGTTGTGGACATCTTTGGGGGGATATGGTTCTGCCTGTCACACCTGAGGTGTACCTCTTCCCCCGAATGACACAGCTGACCTCTTCAGACTGTCACCGCCGAAGTGATGAACCATTTCAATCAGTTTCCATTAACCTAGAGTTGGATATTTATCTGACAGACAAGATGGAAGTATTTTCCAGAATTGATCCTTTCCCCTCTCTTCACAAATCATGGTTACTGGTATATCTTCTATATATTTCTATTGGTATATTTTCTAAATGTTCAGTCATTTAAAAATACCACTTCCTTCTCTCTTGGCTTGACTTTTCTTCTGTGTTTATTTTTCCCGACATTGTATTTCAACTGCTTTTTACACTGTGGTTTTCTTCTAACCTATAGAGTAAACTTCCCACTCATGAAACTATTTCTCCCCTTCCTGGTTCCTTGACTATGAATCTCTCAAACGCTAGTCTTTTCTCCCAGAATTTCTGGTTCTGTTGTGATTTGTGTTTTCCCTTGTTTCTCCACCTTTTCATGGAGTTTCTTCTTTTCACCCTCTGGTTCCTCCCTAACAATTCTTGTATCTTTGTCTTTTTCCTCTGACAGTAGACAATGATGTACATTTTGAACTGGCGACATTGCCATTTATCAGCAAAACCTAGTATAATATCCGCTTTTACTGATAAGAGAGTGGCAAAATTAATGTCAGAAATAAGCTGCTTAGTAACCTAAGAATTGAGGAAAAACTCATCCATATACAAAGGTATCTGGAGCAGAAACAATTTGTCTGTTTTCCAAGAATTTTGATATTTTCCTTTTTGACCTTTCTTACTGTTAGTGCTGATAGTGCAGCTACTGAAATGAATTAATCAGACCTCATTCTACTGAATTCATGGGTAAGGCTGTTCTAGAATTTTACAAAGGCACTGGTGCAAAAGACCAGAGCAGTGGTTTTCAAAGTGTGGTTCCTAGGCCACACTAAGTGGTTCCTAGAATCACCTAGGAACTTGTTGGAATGAAAATTACCAGGCTCTACTCCAGACCTACTAGGTGAGAAGCTTCTTGGGTTGGGGCCCAGAAGTCTATGTTCTAACAAGTTCTCCAAAAGATTCTGATACAAAATCAAGTTGAAGATCTCTTAGTATATTGTCAGCCTAGGGGGCAGGGGAGAAGGATGAACTCTTCTTGGTATTTTTTTCTAGATCATTTTATTCACTAATCCCAGTCTCCAGGGATATCACTTCCAATAAACTATGTTCACTGAAAATATTTACAATTCTGGTAGACTGTCCAAAGTCCCTTTATTTCACCTTAGATAGTAATCTATGGATTGGCATCCAGAAGAAGTAGCTCTTACTTGGAGAGTCTACCCACAGGGCTTAAAGCTTAAGTTGTACCAAAGCAAACACAGATCTCATTTTTGGAGCCCACCAATTTGTTCATCTCAGGCCCACGTCCCATCTTCTAAAAGTATGGCAGTTTCCGTAAGTGTCAATGTTTCAACTCTCTGGAACCTTTTTAAAAAGGTTTTATTATTTATTTGACAGACAGAGATCACAAGTAGGCAGAGAGGCAGCCAGAGAGAGAGGAAGGGAAGCAGGCTTGCTGCCAAGCAGAGAGCCCGATGCGGGGCTTGATCCCCGGACCCCGGGATCATGACCTGAGCTGAAGGCAGAGGCTTTAACCCACTGAGCCACCCACGCACCCCAACTCTCTGGAACCTTTAAAATGAAACACCAAGTTACTCCATGTAAGAGAAAAAAAATTCTCTATCTGTCCCTACAAAGTCATTCAAAGTAAATTTTATACCTACAACATATGGCTGTGTCCATGGCACGTCAGGTCATCCATAACACGGTCTCCAAATTTGGTGAAAAATCCATGGGACCACTAAATTTTTTTGAACTATAATTTACATGCAGTAACGTGCATCCATGATTAGTGTCTGCTATGCATTTCAATGAGTCTTGTCAGATGGGTACACGAGTGTAACCATTACCCCAGTCATTATATAGAACCTACTGGTACCCCAAAAAAGCACATTCAAGCCATTTTGCAGTCGCTCCCTCCTACCTCCTTGGCTCCAGGCAATCACTAGTCTGCTTTCTATCACTATAGATTCTTTTTGCTTTTTCTAGGATTTCTTACAAAAGGAATCCTATTCTTTTCATCTAGCATTTTTTTTTATTTTTAGCATAATGTTTTTGAGATTCTGACATGTGTACAAGTAGTTTTCGTTTTTTTTTTTTAATTGCTGGGTATTAATTATATGGATGTATCCTAGTTTATTTACCTGTTGATGGAGATGGGTATTTTTCTAGTTTCAGGCTATTGAAGTTGCTGTGAACATTCGTGTACAAGTCTTTGTGTGGACATGTTTCTCTTCCGGGTAAATATCTAAGAATGGAATGTCTAGTCCTATGCATGTTCAGCTGCACGAAAAACTGGCTTCCCAAATGGTTGGGACCCTATTTTTCATCTCGGCAAAGCCTGGGAGTTTCCCTTGGGCCACTTTCACATGCTGTGATCTCAGACAAATAGAAACGTAATTTTGTGTTACTGTCAACTCTATATTTTTACATTTCACACGCATATATAAGTCTGTGTATGTACACATGTAAAAATACAGATATGTTTCAGATGGACATCAATGTTGCTAGTAAATATTTTATATACAATATAAAATTCTAACCTATGAGCTTATGCACACAAACACTTAAACTACATATAAGTGGTTGATTTCTGTTTTTCCTTAGTATTTATTTGCATCTATCATTTGCCGGCTATTACTACTGACTGTTAAGTCAAGTGGCAATCTTTAGAAAAATAATAGCAACCCTAACCCAAGAAGATGATCATTTTTTCCCCCCAACTTGGGAAAAGGTAACTGTCTCAGGAGGTTGGCGTTAGCTTACTTTGGGATAGTGGAGCCCTCCAGGACTGCATGATGCAAGGTGCAGGGACCTATAGGATAAACAGTGGACACGGGGGTACAGATGAAGGAAAGTGAGGAAGAACGATCTTCCAAGGAACAGAAGAATTGACTGGAAGTGAGGAAAGAGATTTTCAAGGAGGGATGGTCAGGACCCAGGGATCGAGTGGGGATGGGACCAATGGACGTGGCCACCATGGAGACATGGAAACCAGATTGACACATATATCACCATAACACCAAGCAGAATGTGAAGAATAACAGAAGTAAAAGCAGCATGCTGTCAGGGAAGAGAGTGACTCACTCTAGCTGAGATGGGGAGGGGAAAATTGAGGAAAGGTTCCAGAAGAGCCTTTAGTAGTGGAACAGAACAATAGAATAATAAAAAGAATTCCATCTGTATATAGGAAACGCTGGAGTTGTCGAATAGTGTTCCTAGAGCACGGGAATAAAATCTGTGATTGTTTGGACGGAATTTTATCTGAAAGGTATGATGACTAGTTAAGCTGCGGCTATTAATTTATGTCCCATTGCGAGCAGAGTCCCTGGGACTGGCCTGAACCAGGGGCAAGGTGCAGGGATAAATTTCAGTGACTCATCTCTGTGTCTAAAATAGCAGCAGACGAGGGGGCAAAGTGTAGTAGAGGAAGGAAGTCTTTTTGACACATGTTCCTCTCGAAAGCAAACTTAGAACCAGTCTACGTCATTGAATTGCTCAAGCGGGTGTAGGATAAAGGTGGGCGATGGAACATGAGCCCGCATCCAATCAGGAAAGGAGCTGTGTTCTATGCTGAGACATTTCGATTTTTCCTATAGGTCAGCCATTGTCCAAGCGACTTTAGGCATACTGTTGGCCATAAATGAAGATATTCCAGTAGGGTACATTGAAGGACTCAGAGACTTAAGGGAATAGATATCCAGTTTTCAGCTTTATACGTCTTCTTTCCTAAAATTAATCCATCAGAGAATGTGTTTGCTTTCCTTTCTCCCTTTTTACTGAAGGGAGGCATTCCTCTTGTCTTCTCAGAATTTTAGTGTGGTACATTGTCTTGTGATCTGAAATCTTCCAAGGGCTAAGCCTGAGGAAACTTTTCTTATGACAGAATCAAAGACCTATTGGATCATCCATTGATGGGTAATTAAAAATAAATTTGATGATGGATCATGGTCTTTGGCTTGAAGTTCCAAAAGAGCTCAGAAATATAAGTGCTGTTAAACTCCTACATTCCTCTGCTTATTTAGGCTAATTTGTGTACAGAAATATGAAAAGTTGAAATAAGACTGATGCCAAACCTTTGTTATTTTAGCATTAAGTAATATTCATGAATGCGTGGGTTAACTTTTTTAAAGCTCTATGTATCAAGAGGTAAATTTCAAATAGGTTTGTTCTTAATATTTTGGTCAATTATTAAGTATGATATTTATGTGTGTTCTTTTTTCAGTTGTTTATTGGCAAATGTTGTATAATTCAGAAGAAATTATTTCATCCTTAGGGGCTACATTCAAAGTAAACAGAAAGCTCTAATTGATATGCCTATTTTTGATGTGTGTACGATAGTTTAGTCAGTAAAATACTTGGAATCATAAAGATCTTCATTAGGATAAAACCTGCGGGAGAAGTAAAATGGAAATGTGAAAAGGGAACGATAAAACATGAATGGTAAAGAAGAGGTTTTTTTTTTTTAAGATTTATTTATTTATTGGAGAGAGAGAGCACGTCCACGAGTGACAGCAAGCACACAGAGGGAGAAGCAGACTCCCTGCTGAGCAGGGAGCCCAATGTGGGGTTCAGTCCCAGGACCCCAGGACCATAACCTGAACCAAAGTCAGACATCTCCCTAACTGACTGAGTCACCCCACCCCAAGAAAAGTTTATTTTTAAGTGGGAAATCATGAGTATCAATTCATTATTGGATTTAGATTCTTATGGCTTCGAAGCAATATAATAGCTGTTTTACTTAAAATATCAACACTGACAGCATGCCAGAAATTACATCGTTAACAAGTCTTTTGAAAGTAGGATGAAAAAAATTAAGATATTAACTTAAAATTGATTTTTGAATACAGTTATTTCTAGATTGTTCTAGAGGGACAGAAATATAGACTTTTGAGAACCAATGTAATGGTGGGTAATGGGACCTCACAGAAACCTTTTGAAGGGGGAACACCTTACAGGATTGATGGCTTTGAAGAGAAGGTGTTCTGCATCCAAGTGGAAGATGGGGAGGGTGCAGTGTGAACATTGGAAGTAATGCGAGACTAGGAGCGGGTAAAACCATGAATAGAATCTCACAGTCATTTTAATGAGTAATGTACCATTCAGGATGTTTCTAACAGCAAGTAAGAGGGAACTTCAAGGTGGCTTAAATAACAAAATAACTATGTCCCCCAAGAAGAAATCGCAAGGTAGAATGACCCATGTGTTGATGAACTCCGTGAATTAAGGTCTGTATGTTACATTCTTGTCAGATGGCAAGGGGCTAGCAGGCTACCATGACTAGTTCAGACCAATCAAGACTTATCCCATGAATGTGGGGCTGGAGCACACCTTGCCTGAAGCACATGGCCCTAGAAGGACAGTGTTGATAAAACTGGAAAAAAATGAGCCTGTGGCAGAAGAAGGAAAAGAGGTAAAGAATTCAGGGAGGCCCCAGTCCTGGGCACAGCAGAGTGTAGAGAGCAGGCCCCATTACATGACATAGTTAGGATTTGGAGTCTGTGGGATTTAGCCACTAACTGGATGTGGAGTATAAACAAGTGGGGTTAACTGAGGCATGTCTCCCCAGTTTCTGACCCGGTCATCAGTTAGGCTGTGGGGGCATTTCATGATGTAAGAGTCTGTGAGGGGCAGATGTGGTAGGTAGAATAATGCCCCCCACCAAAATGTCTAAGTCTTAATTTCTAGAATTTGTAAATTTTATGTTATGTGGCAAAAAGGATGTTGTGGATGTGATTAAGGTTAAGGACCTTGAGATGGCTACATTAGCCTGGGTAATCCAGGGGGACACAATCTAATCACCAGTCCTTAAAAGTGGAGAACCTTTTCTGTTGTCTGGGGGGTAGGTAGTAGGAGGGAGAGGGAGAGAATTGGAACATTAGAAGACCTGGCAGGAGAAATGCAAAGTGTGAAAGGAACTTGGGACTTAGTGTTGCAGGCTTCCAAGATATAGGAAGGAAGGGAGCCAGGAGCCAAGGAATGTGCCTAGTCTCTAAGAGCTGGGTAGAGCGAGGAAACCAGTTTTTCCCCTGGACCCTGGGGAAAGGAGCACAGCCCTGTGGGCACCTTGATTTTAGCTCCACAAGACTCGTGTGACACTTCTGACCTATAAAACTTTAAGATAATGAATTTGTGTTTTAAACCACTAAGGTTGTGGGTTTTATTATGGGAACAAATATGAAAGGAATACAGCTGGTTTGCCCAGGTTTTTCTTGAGGAATGCATATTTCTTCACGAGATACTGAATTAGAGCTGCCAAGCATTAGCAGTCTAGGGTTGTGGGCATTCTGACCTCTTTGAGTACATGCTTGCTTTAGCAAATGAGAGAACGTAGTTACGAAGGAGCACTTTATTTGAAGCTTACTTGTTTTCAGTTTTCTATACATAATTGTCCTTGTCCTCAAAATTAGGGTTTGGAATAGTGGACCTCAGGTGCCCTTCAGCTCGAAAATTCTGAAGTTATTTGGCTTCCATAAAATAGAATCTATCACTACTCAGGACAGTCTCCTGTTTGGTGAGAATGAGGCAAATGGAAACCCATGCAGGAATTGTTGGTGAGCACAGGAACATAGCATTTGCTATAAAATATGAGTGCGGGCTTCCAGTACCTTGTTTGGAAATGCAGCATTCCTAAATGTTAGACATCAATCAACATGTGCCCTGGGATTTTTGTGCTGAGATCACTCGTTTTGCATCAAGGTCAGTGAAATAGAAGGTTCTGAATAGAAGCATGTGTTGTCCAAACTAGCTTGGGGGCCAGATACTCAATAAAAATAAGTATCTCTGTATTCTGGCCTCCCTGTGGATTATTCCATAACATAATCTGGGGAGGTGTTGAAAGCATTCCTGTCATGAGCCCTGGGGCTCCTTTGTTCAGAGATTATAAATCTCACGGGGAGAATCTGCTGCCTGATGGAGAATGGTTGCGTTACAAAACTGGTGCTACTGTCTGGATTGAGCAAGTGGGCAATTTGCTAGGTGTAGGCTAGGCTATCTGTAGAGAATAGGGGTGTTCAGGAGAGCAAAAGGGGAGAATGCACGCCAAAGTCAGTCTTTGAGGGCCACCTCTTAGCATGAGTACTGATCCAACCGAAAATCCCCTTCTGCACAGGAGAAAAAATATAAATGTCTAAAACCACTGCTGTCTTGAACAGAGATGGGCCCTCTTGCTAAGCTGAGGGGTGGACTGCATTCATCGGTGTCATGCGGGATATACTTCAGTGTTGTCCGTGGCCCTGGCTGAAGATCACCATCATATCTGTTCTCACCCCTTCAGGGACTCCCACTTGCAGACTCTGCAGGAAAAAAAAAGGTCCTAGTTAGCCCCAACTAACAGTTATCTCATTGACAGGGAGTTTGAAATGTGATTCCATTTGGATCAGCTTTTGCTCCTTCTACCCTAGAAAACTTTAACAATTATTTAAGCACTTGAGTCCTCATTGAACAAATGCCCTTGAACTTGTTGTCCAGACCTGGGCTTTGCCTCATGCTGTGGTGAGGCTTGAGATGGTTAAGTCCACCGTGAACGAGCCCTGTAAGCTGCAGGGCCCATGTGTTGTGTCCGATTGGGTTGCTAGGGACAGTTCTTTGGAAATTATGACTTTGACCAAACTTGGAATAGCTGATCGAAATGTAGTCACAGGAGATGATGCACTCCATGTCTGCAGACAGACTGCCAGTGTCCTGGGACAGCTGTTGAGGGGCTCAGTGATCAGCATTGTCCGCTCTAGCCATATCGATCTCCATTCAAGGCATATCTCAGAATAAGTCTCTATAACGTACAACAATCACCAAGTGTTTCCTTGAGGACTATTGGGTAAGGTGTTTTTTCCCTGCACTTTCTGGATCTCTCTTTTGGTCCTTTCTGGTTGTTCTGACAAGATATTGGAGTCTGGGTGGCTTCAACAACACACATTTATTTCTCACAGTTCCGGAGGCGGGGAAGTCCAAGACTCAGGTGCGGGCAGATTCCGTGTCTGTTAATGCTCCTTCTCCTGGTTTGTAGGGAGACCTCTTCCATCTGTGTCTTCATACGGCCTTTCCTTGGTGCATGCATGTGGAGAGGAACAGATCTCATGTCTCTTCTTCTTCACGAGGTCATTAATCCCATTAAGAGGCTCTATCCTTGAGACCTAATCTAACCCTAATTGTCTCCCAAAAGTCCCACCTCCAGATACCATCACCTTGGGGATTAGAACTTCAGCATACTAATTTTAGGAAACATAAGCCTCCAGTCCATAAAAGCCTCACTAGGACAAGAAAATGAGACAAATTGTTCTGTAGACTTTTTTTTTTTTTTTTTTTAGCATAACATAGTATCCCAAGAAGATACCCATTCTTTGGGGTTGTTTTGTTTTTGTTGCTATAGGAAGGAGATGAATATTGGTAACAGTGGGACTAGGGCATTACTTTCAGATCTTGGACTCACATCCTTGAAGTGATTTTGAGGAGAAGAATAGAATAAGTAACTGATTTTCAGAATAGCTGTGAAAATGTGGGGGTGGTGTGGAAGGGGGTGTCTGTTTTGTTGTCCTTTTTCCATGGCATCTCATAGCCCAACCCAGGGTAATTGTTCAGCAAGTACCTTTTGTTGAAATGAATTGATCATTAGTTGGAATGGTTTACAGCAATAACTAAATTGTAGAAGAGCTATTTTTTTTTTTTTATCTTGTTGTTGTTGCCGAAGATTTTATTTGAGAGAGAGAGAGTGTGTTTGTGCGCGTGGCGGGGAGAGAGAGAGATAGGGAGAGAGCTCAAGCCAGGCGGAGAGGCAGAGGGAGAAGCAGACTCCCCGCTGAGCAGGGAGCCCAGTTTGGGGCTCCATCCCAGGACCCTGGGATCGTGACCTGAGCCGAAGGCAGACGCTTAACTGAGCCACCCAGGCACCCCTGTTTCTTGTCTTTAACTGCCATTCAGCTTTGGGTGCCATGCTTGGAACCCACTTCTTGCCAGTAATGGGTTAAAGGTTTTTTCTCACCCTCACGATACCAATCACTTGGGATTCTTTAGAGCCGGCTGGGCGGCAAGCTACATTAGGCCAGGCAGAAGTACTTAAGGGAGCCTTGTCTTTTTCCTTTTTTGTCCAAAAGTGAAGGCTGATGGGCATTTACCCAGTCATCTGTGAGTCTGACCCCAGATTGTGCCTCTGCACCCCGTCGGTTATAGCAGAAGGTGCACTTACGGTTATTTATTGAGTCCCTACTTGGGCAGTTTACTGGCCTGACTAAAAACCAGTGACAGGAAGCTTCTGGTAGAGGGTGAGATTAAGAGACAATGGAGCCTACCTGTCATAGCCCAAGAAGTGAGCCCGGCATGGAGAGGCTCCTGGGCCTAGGATCTTCAGTTTTCAGTGCAGGACCAGCTGGTCACCTAGGGCTGAAATCCCTGTTCCTCTGCTGCGGGGCCGTGAAGGGCCTGACTGTGTAGCTCATCTGTCTCATCTGAGTCCTGTCTGTGTTCTGAGGCATCACTGGGGGGAACGGTTTGGGGGTATATGTGAAGGGAAAGTACAATACCACTCCGGTGGAATCACATGTAATTGCTCACCTCAAGTTGTATTTATAAGGAAGACTATGTTTACTGGGACCTGAAGCTTTCATTCAGTGGGGATGTCAGAGCCCAGCACATCTTCAGGGGGCCAGGGAGTCAAAATGCTCTCCTCACAGCAAAGCCAGGGAGAATTTGTGTGTGTCAGTTAAACTGTGGAGAGAATAAGATTCATGGGGCTTCTGGGTGGCTCAGTTGTTAAGTGTCTGCCTTCGGCTCAGGTCTTGGTCCCTGGGTACTGGGTTCGAGCCCTACATTGGGCTCCCTGCTCGGCGGGAAGCCTGCTTCTCTCTCTCCCACTCTCCCTGCTTGGTTCCCTCTCTCACTGTCTCTCTCTCTTTCAAATAAATGAATAAAATCTTAAAAACAGAGAGAGAGAGAGAATAAGGTTTAAAACCCCTCTTGCCCCTGGAGGATATTGTCCAAACACAGGAGGTCTCCACTTTACAATCCAAGTACATCTGCCAGCCCAGTAGGGCTGGGGACTCCCCCATCCCATGAAAATATGCTCTCGTTTGTGCCCCGAGATGCCCCTGAGCGTAACAAGGTGACTGCAGATTGGCTTACTTAGCCCGTCTCTGATGATGCAGCGGCAGGAACAATTTTCCTCGTCTGCGTTTGTCTCCTTCAGTTAGTGCTGCGGGGGGTAAAGTTAGGAAGGGACTGGTGGGGCTCATCCAGAAGATAAGGGGGCAGCCCCGAAACGAGGTCAGACAGGTCACAAGAACTGTGTGATGCACCCGGGGAAACAGATACTCTGTCCTGTGACCACAGGTGAAGGAGAAGAAAGATGTGGCGGATTTTCAGAGTTAAGCTCTGGAGCAGCATGGAAAGGGACCATCGAACTGGAGATACTTATTTGGATAAGAATGCAGGTCTGATCTAGATGTTGAAGCTTTTCTTGTTTGTGATTGCAATCAAAGAGTGATGAATACTGTTTGAAGTGGGTGTTTTTTTTTTTTTTTTAATGGTTTTGGGAACTATTGTATGCAGATATTTAAAGTTGAAGCAAATCAAATTAGGGAAAATGGAATCTCACTTTCTTGTTCCTGGGTGCTTCAGAGACACATCTTTATTTGGAACTGGACATTCTGACAGATCGCTGGTGAGGCTTAGGCTGAGCCGCATGAAATTGATGTTTTTGTTGGTCAGAATGATGGAATAGTCGTAATTTCATATGGTTCATCCTAATATATTTATACCATCTTGGTCTTTTATCTAGACACAAGTAGATTAATCTATAAAGCTATTAACTCTGTAGCGAATATATTAATAAACTGAAGAATATACTTCAGCAAGAACTACCCTCCCTGCTCTGTCATTTTTGCAAATTCAGATTTTCTTTTCCTGGGTTTCCTTTGAAGGAGGCAAAATGAATTTCAAATCTCTAAAGCATCTGGAATGTACTAGAAGATGAGCACTTTCAAAGAAGGGATGAACCTGGAGGTAGAAGGTGTCCTGTTCCATGCAATGACTGTGAGAGTCCTAGCACCACTGCTGTGATTGTGAGGGCAATCCTTGGTCACATATGGTCGTGATGCTGATATTATGGCAATGGGTAGGGATCAACATGCTTTATCTTCTCTCTGGACTTTATTTCAACTCAGTTTTTCCTATTTGAGTACCTTGCCTTATTTGGCTCAGAATGAGATCAAGGCAGGATTTTTGTGAAATGTTTTCTTCTCCGTAGAAAGCACTTCCTTTGAAGCCCCGGGTGAAACACACCTGTGTGGTGGATATCATGTCGTGATATCCTTGAATGTGCTCTGTTTTGTTTTTGTTTTTGTTTTAAGATTTTATTTATTTATTTGACAGAGAGAGAGAGAGAGAGAGAGAGATCACAAGTAGGCAGAGAGGCAGGCAGAGAGAGAGGGGGAAGCATGCTCCTCGCTGAGCAGAGAGCCTAATGCGGGACTCGATGCCAGGACCCTGAAATCATGACCTGAGCTGAAGGCAGAGGCTTAACCCACTGAGCCACCCAGGCGCCCTGAATGTTCTCTGTTTGGGAAACCACCCATAGTTGTAGTTCTGGAAATAACTCAGATCAATAACATGACTAGGACCGTGGGTTTTATGTTGTTTTGAAATTCAAGTTAGCTTAGAAAGCATTAAAAGGTCATAATCCAGTATCCTGTCCCCCCTCTCCAATTTTCTTATGATTAGGAAACATTTTTTAATGCAATTAGTTGACTTTTTAATTAACATATAATGTATTATTTGTTTATTTTAAAGAAATGAAACTTTGCCACTCTGGACTGAATTATGGTCTGTAAGGTACTTCTATGAGTGGTTACATACACAAGACACATAACTACATGTGCCTGCTTTTATTAGCCGAACTAGTACCTTGGCAGCTGCACGTGTTAATTCATGTAATGCCTTCTCTACGACAGACCGCTCTGATGTTTCTGTTGGAACAAAATCACCAGTAAGTGCAACTTGTAGACCATAAACTTGCTTTGACCACACACTCCTGGACTGGAATCTCCTATTTAATAAATAGCAGGTGCTAAATGGAAACCTGGTGTTTGAGAACCTGTTCTAGAGCTCGTTGGGGTGTTTCTGCTGAAATTTAACAAGGGTGTGTTGCACAATTCTGTCCCTAGAATCGTCCTTGATGTCTTCCTTTTCGTCGTCCACACACAGTCTTGGTGAATCCTGGCTGCCCTGCCTCCCCAGTGCACCCGCCTTTTCTTTCACCTCTTCCACTCTGCCACTGTGGTGTAGGCCTTACTCTCCTTCACCTGGATGACTGTTCTCTTTTCTCCGAGGCTTGTTTCCTGCACCCCCTCTCCCATTAAGCTGTTCTCCCCTCTGTAGCCAGAGTGACCGTCTAAGCAGAAGTCCGACCCAGTCCCTCCCTTCCGAGGTCTTCCTCTCTCTCCCAGTACAAGTCGGGATCTTGACCGTGGCCTCCTGGTCCTGCGTGATCTGACCTCTTGTTACCTCCATCACCTCTTTCCAAGCTCCCTCAGCTCAGCCACACTGGCATCGGGCTGTTCCTTCTGCACACTGGTTTGTTGCCCTCGGAGGGTCTTTGCCTCGGCTGCTTCCTCTGTCACGAGTCCGTTTCCTTCCCCCCTCATCTCACTGGCTGATTCCCTCACCTCCTTCAAGTTTGCGTACCTTCTACTTAACACCCAGCCCGTTCTCTACCTTTGTCCTCCTTCCATGGCACTGACCGTTTTTCAGTTTCTCTGACTAAGCAATCTATTGGGTTTAGTGTTGAGGTTCTCTCCCTTCTCTAGCAAGTGTGTGTCCCCCTGGGTCGGTTTGAATTTGTTTACTGATGTGGCCCAAACACCTTCATAGTGGCTGACTCCGAGGGGAGGCTTTATATACCTCTTACATAAATGAAGGCTCGCTCTGGGTGATGGATGGGCCCATATCACCCCTTGACTACAAGTCCTCCTTTTTAGAAATCAGACTTAACAAGTCTTAAAGCCATTTCCTATTGATTTGGTTTCAGACTTCCTCTTTTACATGTCCACTAATGAGATGAGTCAAAAGAAAGTTTAAAAAGAATAGTATTTGTATTGTTAGGGTAAATACCCAGTAGTGCTGTTGCTGGGTCATAGGGTAGCTCTGTTTTCAACTTTTTGAGGAACCTCCATGCTGTTTTCCAGAGTGGCTGCGCCAGCCTGCATTCCCACCAGCAGTGTAGGAGGGTTCCCCTTTGCTTCCTCACCAACATCTGTCATTTCCTGACTTGTTTATTTTAGCCATTCTGACTGGAGTGAGGTGGTATCTCACTGTGGTTTTGATTTGTATTTCCCTGATGCTGAGTGAGGTGGAGCCCTTTTTCATGTCTGTTGGCCATTTGAATGTTGTCTTTGCAGGAATGTCTGTTGGTGTCCTCTGCCCATTTCTTGATTGGATTATTTGTTCTTTGGGTATTGAGTTTGATAAGTTCTTTATAGATTTTGGATACTAGCCCTTTATCTGATATGTTGTTTGCAAATATCTTCTCCCATCCTGTCAGTTGTCTTTTGGTTTTGTTCACTGTTTCCTTTGCTGTGCAAAAGCTTTTGATTTTGAAGTCCCAATAGTTCTTTTTGCCCTTGTTTCCCTTGCCTTTGGCGATGATCAGAAGGGACACATGCACCCCAATGTTTATAGCAGCAATGTCCATAATAGCCAAACTTTGGAAAGAACCTAGATGTCCATCAACAGATGAATGGATAAAGATGTGGTATACAGGAGTGCCTGGGTGGCTCAGTGGGTTAAAGCCTCTGCCTTCGGCTCAGGTCATGGTCTCAGGGTCCTGGGATCGAGCTCCGTATCGGGCTCTCTGCTCAGCAGGGAGCCTGCTTCCCACTCTCTCCTTGCCTACCTCTCTGCCTACTTGTGATCTCTGTCTGTCAAATAAAAAATAATAATAATAAAGTCTTTCTTAAAAAAAAAATCTGGTACACACACCCACACAGGAATATTATGCAACCATCAAAAAGACCCAAAATCTTGCTGTTGGCAACGACGTGGATGAAGCTAGAGGGTATTATGCTAAGGGAAGTAAGTCAGTCAGAGAAAGATAATTATCGTATGATCTCACTGATATGAAGAATTTGAGAAACAAGACAGGATCCTAGGGGAAAGGAGGAAAAAATAAAACAAGATGAAACCAGAGAAGGAGACGAGAGACTCTTAATCTCAGGAACAAACTGAGGGTTGTTGGAGGGAAGGGGATGGGAGGGAAGGGATGGCTGGGTCATGGACATTGGGGAGGGCATGTGCTATGGTGAATGCTGTGAATTGTGTAAGACTGATGAATCACAGACCTGTACCCCTGACACAAATAATACATTATATGTTAATACAAAATAGTATTTGTTATAACTCATTCTTGATGATCTGTTAATGAGAGATTAGCCTCTGCCAACACAATCTAGAAACTTCCATGTGGTTTACAGAGGTTTCAGAGGATCGGGGTGAGGCCCTTCTCAGGAAGGGTCCATTCTAATATCTGTGGAAAATAATCCCGTACCCTTGATTCCACTTCTCTGAAACCACCTGATAAACCAAATGGAAACAGTGGGCATTGTAATGTTCTAAAATGGCTTGAATAGTCCTGAGGTCATGGTGTTGATCAAATGCCCTTTCTTGCCTTCCTGTCTATTTGTGTGCCTTGTGGGTGTGGGAAAACTTGGGCGATTTCGTAGCTGCTTCTCCCCTGCTTCCCACAGGATAGTCCCGGCCCTCTCTGCATACACCAGCTGTCTTCTTCTCTCGTAGGTTCCTTCTTCATCTAGCTAGAATTATTTCGTTACCTTCTGCTTCTCTTCCCAACCTGCTTATCGAGGCCCTTTCCTTCCACCCAGGAAATGAACCCAGCCCAGCTGCCTCTGAGCTTTGTCTTCTAACCATCTGTCCCAGGCACTCAGCCCTCCGTGCACTGGTCTCAGGGACCTTTCACTTGCTTCCCACCACTTCCTTACGGGTGGCCTGTGGTGCCAACCAAAGGGGAAGACTCGCCACTTCCAAAACACAGGCCTCCCTCCCTATGATCACTCTCCAGGAAACCCTAGGGCTGTCTCTCCCTCCCCACCTTCCCTGCCCACCCCCCATCTGCAGAGGACCCCCGTGTTTCTCTTGTAACATGGAAACTAGTCATCCTGCTGTTGGTCATCAGTACAACCATCTTCACTTCCATGCCAGACCACAAATGCTCTGAGGACAAGGACCCTGTGTTCTTTATAATTTCTGGCCCCATGGGCCATGCCTAACTGTGTATGTTAAGTTTTTTTTTTTTTTAATTTGTTTTTAAAGATTTTATTTACTTATTTGACGGACAGGGATCACAAGTAGGCAGAGAGGCAGGCGGGGGGCGGGGGAAGCAGGCTCCCTGCTGAGCAGAGAGCCTAATGTGGGGCTTGATCCCAGGACCCTGGGATCACGACCTGAGCCAAAGGCAGAGGTCTTAACCCACTGAGCCACCCAGGTGCCCCATGTGTATATTAAGTATTTCATAGAATCATGGAGTGCTGCTGAGGTATTCTGAGCATAAAAACATTGGTTAGTGTGGGATTTCTGGAACTGTCCTGATTTTAAAATTTTCTATCCCTTTCTCTTCCGTAAATACCGTTGTATTTTTCTGACAACACACTGATGATGAGTTTGGAAAATGACAATTTGCCATAGACATCAACTAGTTTAATCCCTTATATTTATGAATTGTGATTGAAGGAAGTTTCAAGGGTGGGCAGGCTAGGCTCCCGCTATGACCCCCCATGCATTTGTCATGATAGCATTAGGAGGTCCATTTGAGAATTATTCTTAAAGCTCTGTTTTGATACACAACAGGCTCTGAAAATGGCCTTGGCAATAAGTCGAAATACATACTTTTTTCCCCATTCAGACTAGAAGCCTTCTCCCAGCCATAGTGCAGTACCTCCACATGGAAATAGCCATACACTCACTCATTCATTTTAGCAAAGATTTATTGAGTTCCTGCTATCTGCCAAGTATGTAGCAAGGATAAATTGGTCAAAAGTTCCCACCTTACGAAGCTTGCATTCCAGGAGGTAGAAGAAGACAAAGTCCAGGGACAGGCATGCTGGATGGCCTGTGCTCTGGAGAAGAGGGGGAGGATGGTGCTGAGCAGGAGGGAGGGGAGCTGCCACTTAAAGCAAGATGACTGGTGGAGACCTGAAGGCAGCAAAAGAATGAGCAAAAGATATCCCTGAGGATATCTGTAGGAAGAACATTCTCGGCCAAGAGAGCAGTGGCTGTGTGTGGGAGTGGCTTGTTCTGTGCAGGAGCAGCAAGGTTAGGGCTCTGCAGCAGGGAGCGTGGGGGAAGAGGACTAGATGTGTTGGTGGAGGTGGAAGGAGTTCAGACCGCTTCAGTCCCTCACACAGGCATTTCTCTCCACTGCGGCACTGCTGACTTCGTGGGCTGGATAATTCTTCGCTGTGGGCGCTGTACCGTGCCTTGTAGGCTGTTTAACAGCATCCTTGGACTCTACTAGATGCCAAGAACAGCCCCGCCCTCCAAAGGGGACAACTAAAAGTGTCTCCGGGCATCACCAGATGTCCTCCAAGGTGCGAAGTCACACCGGAGTTGAGAACCAACGCTTTAGACCCAAGTAAGGACTTGGTTACTTGGGGTGGTTCTTTTGGTTTCACCAAGACTTCTCTGGCTGCCATGTTGAGGATAAATTGAATAGGGCCACAGGCAGGACAAGGAAGCCTGGGAGGGATACGGCAAAAGTTCAGGAGGGACGTGAGTGCACCTAGAACCAGGACTGGGTGGGCTGGGGTTGGTGAGGAGTGATCAGATTTGGGATATTTTGAATGAAGAGCTGCCTGAATTTGTGACAGACCAGATAGTGGGTGTCAAGGTGGAGTCAAAATTAGCTACAAGGACGTGGCCCCAAGCACAGAGCTTGCAGGTGAGATGCTGGTTCTGGGGGGGTGTCTAGAGTTCAGTTTGAACATATGGCATTTGAGAACATGGGTAGTCCTCTGATTTTTCCCTCACAGTCCCCCTGGGAGGGGGGGTATGCTCTCCCTTTGCAGTAAAAGGACACTGAAGCTCATGAAGGTTAGTTGACTGCACCAAGTCACACAATCTCTACAGAACAGGAACGGAATTTTAATCCTGAAATGTCTGTCTACTAATCCCCAGCTCCTTGCTGCTCTTGAAAGTGCTTTTGGGTGGTTCCAGAAGTGCCCTGCATGAGGCCATTAGTATCGTGTAGTATTGAGTGCCCTATGGAAGTTCATTCAGCAATTTTTCATGACATGAAGTTCCACTAAAGGCTGACATTTTATTTTATTTTATTTATTCATTTTTTTAAAGATTTTATTTATTTATTTGACAGATCACAAGTAGGCAGAGAGGCAGGCAGAGAGAGAAGGGAGGAAGCAGTCTTCCTGCTGAGCAGAGAGCCCGATACGGGGCTCGATCCCAGGACGCTGGGATCATGACCTGAGCTGAAGGCAGCGGCTTTAACCCACTGAGCCACCCAGGGGCCCCAAGGCTGACATTTTATTTTATTTATTTTTTTTTTTTTTAAGGCTGACATTTTAAATGGAGGTGGTCATTTCTTTGCATCTTGAACAAGACTGAAAACATACTTTAGAAATGACTGAGTGTAGTAAAGCCACCTGGCATATCAGGAAATTAAGTTTGTGGTTGATTGGGTCTAAGCAACCATTTCTCAAAGTCTGTCCTGTTCAGCCCTACTGGGCTCATTAAGGGTTCTGTGGTCAGTTGTGTTTGGAAGCATGTCCTGGATCCTTCTGGGAATCTACAGTGCATATTAGCAGACTGCTTCTCTTCCCTAAAATGTATTAAGCACCTCATAGGCACGAGTGCTGTTACACCATTTTCCCATGTTGGATGTGTTTCTATAGGTCTGCTCTAGTCATGGCTGTGTCCTGATATCACCTTGATCTGCACGTTCTCTCAAATATACATGACCCTGAAGCCTAAATATGACATTAACAGGCAGTTTCGTACCCCTTTCATTTTTCTAGTGGACCCTTCTGACCTTTTAGCAATGTGGCTATTGGACCCCCAAGTGATGAACGGGAATGGGTTTTCTTGAACTAGACCCTAAGATCTTTTGCATCCTCTATCTAAAAGCAGGTTCTCTTTCTCTTTGGTTATATAATCTGTGTGTTTAAATTGTGGGACTCAGCAGGGTCATTGCAACCCAGGGGTTGTCAGCAGTTTGAACCATGCAGCAGGCAGCAGGGAGCTGTGCGCCATGATTGATTCCTTGGGTGTTGGCGAAGTCCAAAGGTGATGTGAACTGAAG
The DNA here is from genome assembly GCF_963455335.1 of Martes martes. Taxonomy (NCBI): domain Eukaryota; kingdom Metazoa; phylum Chordata; class Mammalia; order Carnivora; family Mustelidae; genus Martes; species Martes martes. The sequence goes on from NC_137896.1 coordinate 33,707,590, forward strand.
TGCCCTGAAGAGCTGCCCACGGGCTTCTCTGCTCTTACAAGTCATGTAGTCTTTCTGTAGCTTGACCTCAAACAGACGGCTGCTGTTTCTCCTTCCTCTGAGAATCATCGGTGCCAAGGGAGCAATCTTAGGAGGTCTCTGAGAGTTTATCCTTGATGAGTTCTTGGCAGGGCCAGTTTCATGGGCGTGTGGCCTGTGCAGTTACACGGAGCCCGGACTCAGAAGGGCTCTGTGTTTGGTTTAATGCTCTGTTGTCATCGTCTTGAAATTTGTAGTAACAAAGGGCCCATGTTTTCCTTTGGCAGTGGATCCTGCAAATTACATAGCTAGTCCTGATCCTAAGAGCTGGGATCAAGCTCCTGTCCTTGACTTCCTAGCTTCCAGGGGGAGGCCACAAAGGAGGAAGGATTTTGCATCTGGAGGGCATTTAAGAACAACCTACAATACTAATCTCATGTTTCTTTACATGCTGCAGTTTAGGGTTCGAGAATTGGAGTATCCATTGACTTTAGAGAAAGAACATATTGCTAGATGGTAGACCCATTCAGTAGAGGAATGGCTGTCATAAACAGCACTGAGTTGTTCAAAAGGAAGTGATGTGGGATCCTAGGCCCTTCTCAGGGTCTTTGTTCTAACTGAAACAAGGACTCACCATCCATATATAAGATAAGTTTTAGATGGAACACAGGATGCTTCTTGATGAGCATCACCAAGGTGAAGATTAACTGTGGCAGTTCATTCATTCAACAGATACATATTAAGCACCTACTATGTGTTGGCTACTGTGTTAGGGAGAGGGCATGGGTGAGATCTTGAACTTGTGTTCCCCCAAAGTTGATCCTGAGACAAAAAGATTGGAATGCAAATGATCCCTGGAAATACTGGCAGGAGAGTAAGGAAAGGAAGCAAAGAAATGAAGGAATCCAATTTAGGATTGATTATCTCAGTGGGCAACCAGCTCGCAATCCCACGGGGACCCCTGGAAGACACCGTAGAACAAGCCTTGGATTTGTCCCATAGAAGGACTTGGAGGCTGGTTATTTACCCACTAACCATCACCCATCTTTGGCTAAGCACCACCCCTTGGGCTTTTTTGGCTCCTCTGTGAAAGGATGAACACAGCTCTTGGCCAAAGAAGGGTTTTAGGCAAAGAATCAAAAGCACTGAGAGGAGGAGGCTGTGGGTGAGTATAAGATGGGTGGGTGCCAGGGGTGAGGAGATGAAGCATGACAGAGGTGAGGCTGCTATCTTTGGATGGGTTTGTAGAGGGAGGGCCTTCCTGAAGAGGTGACATTTGAGCAGAGACCTGAATGAAGTTTGAGAGTCATGTGGATACGCCAGGTGGAGGGGGTTTGAGGAAGAGCATGGAGGCTATTTTGGATGGAGTGGAATAATCAAAGGAGAAAAGGGTGGGATGTGAGATAAATAGTGTCCCCAGGAATCAGGGTAAGGATTTTGGGTGGTGTTCAGAGTATTTCAGGAATCTATTAGAGAATTCTGAGCAGAGGAATGACATAATCAGATTTAAATTCTAAAAAGAATAGTTCTGCCTTCTGGGTGGAGAACAGATGATGACCAAGGATGATAGGGAGAAACAGAGAGATGATGCTGCTTGATCAGAAATCAGAGTTCAAGGGGCTAGAGTTTCTGGAAAGGACAAGCTGGCTGTGCTGTGTTAGGACAACAGTGTACGCACCCAGCCCAAGCCGCTGCCTACAGACTTGCTGCCATGTTCTTGCTTTAGCCTCAGCTCTTGATTTTTGTTGGCTCTGAGGGGCCCTGCTTCTCAGCCCTTTCTCCACCCTGGGACCGCTTCTCCCTTCTTAGGGCCACCTTGCCTTAGTTCTTCCCATCACCGCTGCCCTTCAGTGCTTCCCTGACACCCACTCTGGCCCTTGCTGTGCCCTGACACACAGTTACCGCAGGATCCAAAGATTTCACCGGAACATTTACGTATGCGCTGCTTTTCTCACTTTTTTTCTTTCTGTGTATTGTAGCTGAGCTTTCAGGGTTTTTGTGTTTGTAGCAAAAGGATTCACACAACCAAATGTCTCATCCTCTTCTCACCTAAGATTGGCTCCATTGGCTTGCTGCATCACAGGCTATGGAAGGTGTGAGTCACTAACATCTGACATAGAAGCAACATCAGACAAAGACACTGCCATGGCTTTCCCAGTCCACCAGTCTTGTCCACTCTTGAGCACTTGGACTGGGAAGGAGGCAGAGCAGTGTTCCTGCTGAGGCTGCAGGGGAGCCAATGGGCCATGGTAGAGTGGAAATGTAAGAGAGGACACCCGGGGAAGGCCTGGGATGTTCCTTCAACAAATAGGCCATGAGTTGTCACGTCAGGCACTGGGATTCCGTGAGTGTGGTCCCTGTCTTTCTGGAGTTCACACTCTGGACACCCTTCTTTGCTGAGGCTCACAGAGCCAGCTTTTAGATCTAACAACTCCACAGATCCATCATTCTGTTTCCTCTCTCCGTGGAGAGAGACAGGAAGGGCCAGGGGCCAGATGACCTGCTCATAGCAGTCATAACATGAGGCACTTTCCACTCTGTTGCTTATCCATTATGAAAAAATGGCGGCTGCTGGAAACGAGATGGTGTCTTTCAACTGGAAACTCGAGAGAACAAAGAGTAGAATCAGAGTATGTTTGGGATTTTTAGCTTTGTGCATTTTTTTTTTCTTTTTTGAAAAAAAAAAAGGAAGGGAGAATTTTTTTTTCTTCTTTCTTTTTCAATAATGAGAGGCACCCATCGAGAAAAATAGAATTCTAAGATCATAAAGAATACATAATAGACAAAAGGTGAAAATATATTGTGATCTTTGGCAGTATGGTTTTCTGAAAACTTTGCAACTTTGAAATAGTATTTGGTCATTTGTTGGGCTTCTTGATTTCTTCTTAAAATTCTGTGGCATTGGGGCGCCTGGGTGGCTCAGTGGGTTGAGCCTCTGCCTTCGGCTCAGGTCATGGTCCCAGGGTCCTGGGATCGAGCCCCGCATCGGGCTCTCTGCTCGGCAGGGAGCCTGCTTCCTCCTCTCTCTCTCTGCCTGCCTCTCTGCCTACTTGTAATCTCTGCCTGTCAAATAAATAAATCTTAAAAAAAAAAAATACTGTGGCATCTTTTCATCTATATTCAAGGTTTTCTCAGTCATAGACCATTAATCAGAATATTAAAATTTTCAAAAGCAAAATAATTTTTTCATTAAAATGTGGGAAAATTTCCTTAAACAGGAATTACTTTTAAAAAATGGGAACTTTATATTACTATTATGTTCCTTGTTGACTTTGTATTTCTTTGTGTTTTTAAACAGATTATAAGCAAAAAATATAACTGCCACAACTGTAGGATTGTGAAGTAAAATGTAAATTTTCACATTAGAAAAAATGATTATTACTCATTTGTTGGAACAACATGGTGAAGAGCATTGTTCATGATAAAACAAGATAAAATGGCTCCAAAATTACTTAGTTTGCCTGATACCATATAGACATTATCGTTAAAATATATTTTATAACTGTACTTCTACTGCAAAAACACTTGAAAGGTGAACTCAGGAAGGTTTAGCTACATTTTTCTGTAAAGCATAGTTTCATATAGCTTAAAATCCAATGTATTTTCTCATTTCTTCCCACTCACATTGATAGTTACTTAATAAAACTGTGTCTCTCCTAAATCCTCCTAATAGAATTTGCAGTGTTCACAAAAGGAAATGTGTAGGGCTAGTTAGTGATGAGATCGTGTTTGCTTGTTTATTTGGCACTTACATTGTGCCTTGTCCTCAGGTTCATTTGCCCAAATCTTTTAGTCCTTAGTGTCTCTCTGGGCATATCTGGGGTCACAGAGTATGAACTTTCACCTCAATAAAGGAAGAGATGGCAGGATTCTAGGACCACATGAAGAAAGTTGGTTTTTCTCTGGGAACCTTTTTTTTTTCAGTCGAGGTTTAGGTTAGAAAAACAGGCTAAAAACAAAACCCAACAATTACTAGCATAATGGGACTTCAGTGAACAATTGCCGTTTTTATCAACTGTCTAGTTGTTCATAAAATCATAAGTCACATTCTTTTCAGCTGTGTCTTGGACCAGGCTTCTCACACTTTAATGTAGATATGTATCATCTGGCACTGTTAAAATGCAGATTCTGCATTTCTAAGAAGTTTCCAGATGGTGCTGATGCTGCTGGTCCGTGGGCATCTGTAGAGGAGCAGAGCCTTAGATAACTAGTTTCGGGACCCATCTTGCTTGACTGTGGGGCCAGGCTATATCTGGGGGAGGGCCTGACTGCTTTGGAAAAGAGACTGTAGAGGTAAGTCAGCCTGAAAATTTTTCTGATGCAGAAAACCCTTTTTATGCATATGGGATGGTTGAGCACCTATCTTCCCAGGAGCAGGTGAAATGGAGAGATGTGATAAAGGGGGGGCGTGCTTGACTTTTTTTTTTTTTTTAATAGTCTGGTTTGAGAACATATAAACTGCTGTTCCTCTGCCCTGCCCAAACCCACAGTTTTCCAGGGAGGGAGGGTTCCGTAACGCTTGGAGGCCCCTGAAGTAACTGATTTGCATTTATAGTAGAGGGCGTCCGTTGTTTCTGACCTCAAATGGAAGCTGCCGGGCTTTGCCCGGGACCCAAAAAGCAGAGGTTACATTTTTGAGCAGTACGGGGCCTTTGATGTTAAGGAAAGGACTGGTGGAGATTACAGAAGAATTTCCGGTGGTAATTACAAAGGCAGTGCTCTCTTCTCCTTAGCAACCATCCAAGCAAAGGGAGCAGGAGCTTGGAATAGCAGTGGTCCCTACAGAGAAATGTGTGTGCAGACAGAATCAAAAGCAGTTGCAGTAAGTTTGCACTAATGACTTTGGGGACCAGCGTGCCCTGAGAATGGAAGAGGAGGGCCTTGTTATCAGGGGTGACCTCAGATTTGCAATTAAAATGACTGTCGGGCATATAAATGGACACCTGGGTGGGAGGATTGTGTAGTGTAGGTGGTACTCAGTGCATTTCTTTATCTTCGACTTTGGATGGAGAAAAGTTTTTCCTCTGCTTCTTGTAAGCTCAGTAATGACAGATGGTTCTTATTTTCTGCTGGTTTCTGTTCCCAGAGGAATAAAGTAGGAATTGTGTTCAGAATTCAAGCCTATACAAAGATGCTTGCATTGGGGTGGGGAATTTAGGAATACAAGGACATTGGCTGTGATTATTAAGGCAGAGAAGGGCTATAGAAAGTTATGGACTTGAGGACTAGACAGAACTGGTCCTGTGACCTTGTTGTTATCCTTCTAGTGTTGGTTTACTGTAGTGCGGGCAATAATGTCTCCCTTCAGTGGGTAGGAGACCGTGTTCATGAAGTGTCTAGGAGAATATTTGGTATATAGCTTTTCAGTAGGTGGAAGAGTTCTCTTAGAAAGGTTTCCTGAGCTATAGCTCATGATTACTTTTCAAGATGAGAGCTGGAGTTATGAATTGAGTGTAAATTTGAATTTCACCAAGTGAGTATAGCAACAAAAATAACAGGTCATGGAGAATATACGATGTCAAGAAAGCAAGACGTGCAGAGTAGGGGGACAACAATAAATTAGTAGTTTTTGCAAATGTGAAGGATTAATTTTTGAGCCTTTTGCACATTGAGGTTACCAGTGAAATGCCTGGGGCTATAAGGATCAAAGAAGAGTTATATTCTGATGATTCTAAGAACTTACAGAATTCCTAAGTGCTTCTGGGCCAAGGACAATGTGAGCCTCCCCAGTTCTTTGTCTTCCAGTCACCTTGTCACGGAGTAACTGTGATTGCCACTCAAAACCCATTGACTCCCCAGTACTCAAGTCCAGATTCTCTCTAATGTTTGTGCCCTCTAATACAGGAGCCCCCAGTGCATGTGGCCAGTTCAAGCTGAGATGTGCTTGCAAGTGCCACGCACTGGATTTCAGAAGTTTCATATAAAAAATGTCAAGTATATCGTTAATAATATTTGTACATGAACTACTTGTTAAAATGACATTTGGGGGTACATTGGCTCAAAATACTAAAATTAATTTGACCTGCTTTTACCTTTTTAACATGGCAACGAGTCCATTTAAAATTACCCAGTTGGCTCATGTTTTATTTCTTTTGGGGAGTACTGGTCTAGACTGCCCTGAGAGACCCACCTAGGCATTTATTGGAGAGGTTTAAATCCTCAAACTCCCCTGTCTCAAAACAAGAACAAAACAAAACTTTGTGGTGGCTTAGGGGAGCTTCCTGATCTGAATTCTGTTGTCCTCTCAGTGCAAAGAGCACTCTGTGCAAGTTAATCCTATTTTTAGGGCAAACAGATTAAGTCTTTCCAGAACTGTCTCAAAGTATTTACATCATTTACATTCAAGTTTTTCTTCACGTTGTTCTAAGTTCTAAGTCAGCGTTTGACAACTATTATCTAGAGGCAGCGTTCCGTTGAAGGGCGTCTGTTTCTGAAACACACAGCAACAAATCCGGTAAGAGAATATGGAAACCAAAGAGCAGTTACAAGGTGCATTTTTGCTCAACATTGATCTTACTGTAAAGATAGAAGAAAGAGGAGGTAGTTTTGCATCCGTTAAATGGGTATCGCAATGATCGGTTCTCTTTCCTCACGGAATACAGGGAATCAGCAAAGTAAATTGATTCTTTGCGGTTCTAAATTGTCAGGGAGTTCTTGAAAGCAAACAGCAATCCTATTTCTGCAGCTGAATTGAGGTGAGGAGAGGGGGCGAGACGAGTTAGCCAGCTGCTTCAGGCTCCTGATTGATCGCTCATAAGACGCAGATGAATGTAGGGGTTTGTGCTATTAAATAGAGTTATGGTTCTTAACTTGAAATGAATACTGTGATGTGGCTTGGGTAGTCCTATGAATCGAATATCTTTGGTTACACGTTTGTCCTCAGATTATCTGGGCTCCGGAGACAGGAATGATGAACATTGCACTCTCACTGTAGAGAGAAGGAGGGATGGCGTGTCGATAAATTGGGATTGAAGAATGGCCCATGAATTCTTTCACCAGCATATTCCTGTGTCCCCGAATTTTGATCTAACACCATTTCTCTTTCTTGAAGGCCGTCTGTGAAAATAGTACAAGGATTTTTTTTTTCAACCTCGTCCAACCTCCGGTGAATCCTCAAAGCTGACAGGGACATTCTGGGGCGGATAATTTCATGGGAGAGCTTTTAGCATTTCCAAGGCGCTTACGTGTAGTCGGGCTATGTTGTTTGCGGTGTGGGCGGCAAGAACATGAATTACCAGTGGGACTTTACTCATAAGTGACACTAAATGTTTTTTCCTCTAAAAAAAAAAAATGTGTGTGTGTGTGTGTGTGTGTATATATATATATATGTATTTAAATTCCTGTTGTTTTAACACACAGTATAATATTCATTTCAGGTATACAATTTAATGATTCAAGTTCACTAAATGTTGATGTACTTTAACTTTCGGAAGAAATTTCAAAATAGTTTCTACTCTTCCCCCCCCCCCCCAGCTTTTAATGCTGTAGGTTTCTGGATTATAACAACTCACCTTGACAAACACCCAGAATTCTAACTAGGGAAGTACATTGGGCCTGCCTTGGGGAAGGATTGTAAAATGGAGGGGTTTACTTTCCTACTCTGCCTGATGTATTAGTCACCATCCTAAGGCTTTCTTCCTGGGTAAGGGTGGTGGAAAGTTTCGTTCCTGCCGTAAGCATTTATTGAATACCATAAGGTGTGGAAACACTGTATAAAGGAAGGAGAATAACCCTAGAGGCAGTATGAGGGGTACTTGGCTCCACATTGGCTTTTTCAATGTCCCCTAGCTCTGGTGGGGTCCTGAGGACCGTGTTAGCACAGCACTAAAATGTGCTTCTCACTTGTGGATCTCAGGTGGTGGGGACAGTGAAATCTCTGGGAAAGTTGTCCAGTGCTATTTATAATTTCAGCTTCTTCTTTAAAACCATCTTGAATTTCTTTAAAATCATTACTCTCAGTTTTAAAGCATTAGGTTATCTTCATCTCAAGTGGTTTTAATCTTTTTTTAAAGATTTTATTTTAGGGGCGCCTGGGTGGCTCAGTGGGTTAAAGCCTCTGCCTTCGGCTCAGGTCATGATCCCAGGGTCCTGGGATCGAGCCCCGCATCGGGCTGTCTGCTCTGCAGGGAGCCTGCTTCCTCCTCTCTCTCTCTGCCTGCCTCTCTGCCTACTTGTGATCTCTGTCTGTCAAATAAATAAATAAAATCTTAAAAAAAAATTAAAAAAAAAGATTTTATTCTAGAGAGCATGTGTGGAGAGGGGCAGAGAGGGAGGAAGAGTATCTTTAAGCAGGCTACCTGTGGAGCATGGAGACAGGGCTTAATCTTGGGACCCTAAGACCATGACCTGAGCGGAAACCAAGAATCAGGTGCTTAACTGACAGAACCCCACAAATGGTTTGAATCTTAACAGTATCCTTCACTTTCTGAGAGAAATGGGAAAAAAAAAAGTGTATTCTAAACTCCAGGCCATCCAGATTTCTGTTAATTCAGTTAGTTGATTGAGTGTATGAAACTTCTAGAATTATAATTCACCATTTTGAATTTTATCTCTTCCTGCATGATGGTTTATGCCCTCCACTGCATTAATCTCCATCTGTTTACATTTCAATCATCTTGTTTATCTGTTGTGAATCTGTTCATCTGCATAGTTCCTTCCAGACCCAGCTACCATAGCTGATATGAACATATTACACAAGAGTCATTGAGGGCAAAAGAGAAAGAATGCTATTCTGATTTTGAGCTTTGCTTGGAATTCTCAATGACTCTCCTGCAGTGACTGATGACGACAGGTGTTCCAAAAGGTAGCTGTTGGAAATGACAGTTGTTTGTTTTTTTTTTTTTAAAGATTTTATTTATTTATTTGACAGAGAGAGATCACAAGTAGGCAGAGAGGCAGGCAGAGAAAGTGAGAGGGAAGCAGGCTTCCTGCTGAGCAGAGATCCCGATGCAGTACTCGATCCTGGGACCCTGAGATCATGACCTGAGCTGAAGGCAGCGGCTTAAACCACTGAGCCACCCAGGCGCCTCGGAAATGACAGTTTTTTATCTTCCCTCTTGGCTCTCAAAAATTAGATGCCACCTAGTCAGTACAGTTACTGTGCTTGTTTCTTAAATATCCTAGTTGAAATGAAACTACTCATTGTTTTCAGACTAAATGATTTTGTTTAACATTTTTTTTTTACAGATTTATTTATTTTTAGAGAGAGAACGTGCACATGTGCACAAATGTGTGAGCAAAAGCCAGGGGGAAGTGTAGAGGGAGAGCGAAAGAATCCTTAAGCAGACTCCCCGCAGAGCATAGAGCCCGACCCAGGACTCAGTCCTAGGACCCTGAGATCATGACCTGAGCTGAAATCAAGAGCTGGACGCTCAACTGACTGAGCCACCCAGGTGCCCCTCATTTAACATTTCAATGCTAGTTTTCAACTTCCAAGTCCTGTCCTTTTTTGCATTCCACATGTTGTAATCAGCCAATCCTATTGCCTCTACATTCAAAGTATTACCTAATTGACCACTTTTCTCAATGTCAGCTGTCATCAGCATTGACCAAGCCAGTGTCCTCACCCCTCTGGGCTCTTGTAGCAGCAGCTTGTTAATTGGTTCTCTGCTTCACCCTTGGCCTACTACAGTCCTCCAAGTAGCAAAACACGCATCCTTTAAAACCGTAGTTCAGACTACCTAATTTTGCTGCTTAAAATGCTCTAGTTGCTTTCCATTTGACTGAGAATCCAATTCGTTCGATGTCTTTGCATGATCTGGCTCCCTTTTTCCAATTTCATCTCCTTGTAGTGTCCCCTTGCTCACTCTGCTATGCTCTAGCTGCATGGATCTCATCAACCTTGTGAAACACTCCCCTCAGGGCCTTTTCACCCGCTATCTCTTCTTTCTGGAATCCTCTTCTTCCACATCTGCACAAGGCTTATTCTGTCATTTCTCTCAGGTCTTTGCTTATATGCCACTTCATTAGAGTCCCTCCTGAAGTTCCCATCTAAAATAGAACCTGCCCCCCACCCCTGACTTGCTAGGAATGCAATAAATAGTTGTTGAATGGGTGAAGTAACTATTTTTCATGGAAGACATTTAATTTCCTGTTCCATCTATGGGAATAGATAAGGAATGCATAATATGATCCTTAGCAGAAGATGACACATAAATATTACAATAAAGTGGTAAAAATAAGACATAGTAAAAATTCTAAACCATATATTTAATTTAAAGTGCAAGCAGTAATAGGACAAAGACTCATTTTTAGAAAATAGAGATCTTCCTTGGGACAGCTAACATTTGTAATCAGATAATTAATTTATGCAAAGTGTAGTGTCGTTGGTATCCTTTTTCTAAAACCTTAAATACTCCTTTTGTGATCAAATTTGAATTATCAATGTACTTGACAGACTACTTTTTATAATAAAACGTATCTGTGTGTATGTTATATATGTAATTATATATAACACACATTGAATTATCAGTAATTCATGATTTTTACACTAATGAAAGTTTTGGATTAGAGAGTTATATCCTATTGTTAACTGGCAAACTTATTTTAATTTTTACATTTTAAGGAATCTTTACAGCCCAGTGTGGGACTCGAACTCATATCCCCAAGATCAAGAATTACGTGCTCTACCAATTAGGCCAACCAGGTACCCTGGGAATCTGTTATTATTGATGTATTGTTATTATTTGTAGGTATCAGATACATGGTTGCAAACTTGTAGAAGGAACATTTCTTTTATCAGGAGAAATTCCTCTTCATGTTTTAACTCTGAATTCTACTTCATTGTTTTGGGCTTGTTGCTTTATCTGCAAAAGGAATATAATAACACATTATTGACTTAAAGGTAGAAATATATGGTACTGTGAAATCTGATCTTGAAGATTCACAATTTTAAAATCCCAATAAGATAGCATTACACCCCTGTTATGGCTGAAGTAATAAGAAAAAAAAATAGATAGTACCAAGTGGGTGAGGATTCAGAGCAGCTGGAATTCTCATACATTCAGTGCTGGTGGGAACACAGAATCATTTCAGCCACTTCAGGAGAAAAATTGGCAGTTTCTTATTCTGTTAACATATGCTTAAATATGACCCAGCTGTCCCACTCATGGATATTTATCCAAGTGAAATGAAGACTTTGTCTACACCAAAATCTGTATGCTAATATTTATGGTAGCTTTATTTATAATTGTCAGAAACTAGAAACAGCCCAGATGTCCTTCAGCTGGAATGAAAAATAAGGCTGGTACATCCATACAATGAAATATGACTCAGCAGTTAAAAGGAACAAACTATTGATGAAAACATAGACATTGATGATCCCAGAATGCATCATGCTAAGTGAAAGGAGTCAGACTCAAAAGGCTACAGAATGTGTGATTCTGTACACTAAGGGTGACGTTATAAGAACAAATGACAGATCAGTGGTTTGGGTGGGATTGGGAGGAGGGGCTGACTACATGAGGGCAGCAGGAGAGAGTTTTGGGGGGTAATAGTACAGTTTTATGTCTGGATTATAAGGTGGTTTACATGACTATATGCATTTGTCATAACTCACGGAACTATATACCAGAATGAATTTTAATGTATGTGAATAAAGAATTTTTAAAGGTTTTTCTTGAGGCATAATTAACATACAACATTAGTTCCAGGATTACAACGTAATTGATATTTGTATACATTGCAAAAGGATCATAGTAAGTCAACCTCTTCCATGTTTTTCCTTGTGATGAGAACTTAGAAGATTTACTCTCTTTGCAGCTTTTCAATATGCAATACAGTGTTAACTATGGTCTCCATGCTGTACATTATATTCCGATGGCTTATTTATTTTATAATGGGGAGTTTGTACCTTTTGATTTCCTACACCCATTTCGTGCATCCTTCACCCCACCTCTGGCAACCACCCATCTGTATCCACAAACTTACTGTTTCTTTATTTTTAGATTCCACATATAATTGAAATCATAGGGTATTCGTCTTTCTCTGACTTATTTCATGTAGCATAATGCCTTCAGGGTCCATCCATGTTGTTGCAAATGGCAAGATTTCATTCTCTGTTATGGCTGAATATTTTATATGCATACCACATTACAACATTTTCTTTATCCGTTTTTCCCGCTGGGGACACCTAAATTGTTTCTGTAGCTTGGCTATTAAAAATAATGCTGCTATGAACATGGCAGTGCATATATCTCTTCAACTTAATGTCGTTATTTTCTTCAGATAAATACCAGGCAGTAGAATTGCTGGATCATATAGTAGTTCTATTTTTAATTTTTTGAGGAGCCTCCATACTGCTTTCCAGAGTGCCTCTACTAATTTACATTCCCACCAACAGAGAATGTAGTCTTAGAGTTAGTAGGATGTTAGCTGTGGGCCTGTCATACACGACCTTTATTATGCTGGGGTGTGTTTCCTCTATACCTACTTCGTAGAGTTTTTATCCCAAATGAAGTTGTTTTTAGTCAAATGCTTTTTCTGCATCGATTTGAGATTATCATATGATCTTTAGTCTACATTCTGTTAATGTGGGGTATCACGTTGATTGAATTGTGGATGCTGAACCATCCTTGCATACTTGGAACAAATCCTACTTGATCATGGCATATGATCCTTTCAATTTATTGCCGAGTTCAATTTGCTAATATTTTGTTGAGGACTTTGGATCTGTGTTCACCAGGGATACTGGCCGGTCATTGACCTTTCTTACGGTGTCTGTGTGTCATAACACTGGGCTCATAAGAAGAGTTTGGAAGTGTTCCCTCCCCTTTTATTTTTTTGGAAGACGTGAGAAAGATTGGTATTCTTCTTTGAATGTTAGGTAAATTCACTAGTGAAGCTGTCTGGTCCTGGACATCTGTTTGTAGGGAGTTTTAAAATGATTAATTCAGTCTCCTTACTAGTAAATGCGTCTGTTCAGATTTTCTATCCCATCCCGATTCAGTCTTGGTAGGTTGAATGCTTCTAGGAATGTATCCGTTTCTTCTAGGTTGTCCAGTTTGTTGGCATGTAATTGTTTGTGGTAGTCTTTTCTGATCCTTTGTATTTCTGTGGTGTTAGTTGTGGTGTCTCCACTTTCATTTCTTATTTTACTTATTTGAGCATGCTATTTTTTTTTCTTGGAGATTCTAGCTATAGGTTTATCAGTTTTGTTTATCTTTTCAAAGAATCAGCTCTTGGCTTTTTTGATCTTTTCAATTGTCCTTTTAGTTTCTGTTTCATTTAATTTTGTGTTGATTTTTTAAAATTTCCTTTTAATTTTAAGTTTTCTTATTTTTCTCGTTCCCTCACATGTACAGTAAGGCTGTTTGAGATTTTTTGTGCTTCCTGAGGAGGGCATTAATTGCTGTGAATTTCCTCTTAGCACTGCTTTTGCTGTACCCCATAAGCTTTGGTATATTGTACTTCGATCTTTTTTTGGTCTCTATGTATTTTTTGATTTCACTTTGACTTCTTTGTTGACCCATTGGTTGTCCATTAGCATGTTGTCTCCGTCTCCACATATTTGTGAATTTTTCAGTTTTCTTGTAGTGGATTTCTAGTTTCATACTATTGTGGTGAGGAAAGATGCTTGATGTGATTTCAGTCTTTTTAAATTTCTTATTACTTGTTTTGTAGTCTAACAAATGAACTGGGTTGGAGAATATTCCATGTACATGTGAGAAGAATATGGATTCTGTTGCTTTTGGATGGAATATCCTGTGTATATTCGTTAAGGCCATCTGGTCTGACAGGTCATGTAAAGCTGATGCTTCCGTATTGACTTTCCATTTGGATGATTTGTCCATTGATATGGGTGGGGTATTAATGTCTCCTTTTGTTATTTTACTGCTGTCTTATTCCTCCTTTATGTCAGTTAGTATTTGCTTTATATATTTAGTGCTTCTGTGTTGGGTACATAAATATTTACAAATGTTATATCCTCTTGTTGGATTGACCTCTTTATCATTATGTAATGCCCTTCCTTTTCTCTTATTACAGTATTTGTTTTAAAGTCAATTTTGTCTACTGATAAATATGGTTATTCCCCAACTTTCTTTTGGTTTCCATTTGCATGGAATACCTTCATTTTCACTCTATGTGTGTCCTTATATCTAAAATGACTCTCTTGTAGGCAGAATGTAGATGGGTCTTTTTTTTTTTTTTTTAAGACTTTATTTACTTAGAGAGAGAGAGAGGGAGAGCATGCGAAGGGAGAGGGTCAGAGGGAGAAGCAGACTCCCTGCTGAGCAGGGAGCCCAATGTGGGACTCGATTCTGGGACTCCAGGACCATGACCTGAGCTGAAGGCAGTTGCTTAACCACTGAGCCACCCAGGTGCCCTGAAGGGTTGTGTTTTTCTTCCATTCAGTTACTCTGTCTTTTGATTGGAGAATTTAGTCCATTTATGTTTAAGGTAATTATTGATAGGTGTATACTTATTACAATTTTGTTAGTTGTTTCTTGGCTATTTTGTAGTTCCACTGTTCCATTTTTCTTCTTTTGCTCTCTTCCTTCATGGTTTGATGATTTTTTAGTGGTGTGCATAGATTCCTTTCTCATTATTTTTTGTGTATCTACTATAGGTGTTGCTTGGTGGTTACCTTGAGGCTTATATGTGACAATTTATATTTATAACAGTCTGTTTTAAGTTGATAACACATTTTAAACTCTACACTTTTAAAAAAAATTAACATATAATGTATTATTTGCCCCAGGGGTACAGGTCTGTGAATCATAAGGCTTACATATTTCAAAGTACTCACCATAGCACATACCCTCCCCAATGTCCATAACCCAGCCACCCTATCCTTAACCCCCCACCCCCAGCAGCCCTCAGTTTATTTCATGAGATTAAGAGTCTCTTGTGGTTTGTCTCCCTCCCTGGTCCCATCTTGTTTCATTTTTTTCCTCCCTAGCCCCCACAAGCCCATGCCCTGCCTCTCAAATTCCTCATCAGAGAGATGATATAATAGTTGTCTTGCTCCGATTGACTTATTTCGCTTAACATAATACCCTCTAGTTCCATCCACATCATTGCAAATGACAAGGTTTTGGTTTTTTGATGGCTGCATAGTATTCCACTGTGTGTGTGTGTGTGTGTGTGTGTGTGTGTGTGTACATACCACATCTTCTTTATCCATTCATCTGTTTATGGACATCTAGTTTCTTTTCATAGTTTGGCTATTGTGGACTTTGCTGCTGTAAACATTCGGGTGCATGTGCCCCTTCGGATCACTATATTTGTATCTTTAGGGTAAATACCCAGTAGTGTGATTGCTGGGTCTTAGGGTAGCTCTATTTTCAACTTTTATGAGGAACCTCCATACTGTTTTCCAGAATGGCTACAGCAGCCTGCATTCCCACCAACAGTGTAGGAGGGTCCCTCCTTTCTCTGCATCCTCGCCAGCATCTCTCGTTTCCTGACTTGTTAATTTTAGCCTTTCTGAATAGTATAAGGTGGTATCTCACTGTGGTTATGATTTGTATTTCCCTGATGCTGAGTAATGTTGAGCACTTTTTTCTTTTCTTTTCTTTTTTCTTTTCTTTTCTCATCTTTTTGTTGTTGTTGTTGAGCACTTTTTTCATGTGTCTGTTGGCCATTTGGGTGTCTTCTTTGCAGAAATGTCTGTTCATGTCTTCTGCTCATTTCTTGATTGGATTCTTTGTTCTTTGGGTGTTGTAAAACTCTACATTTTTACTCTCCCCCAGTCATAATTGTTTTTGATATCACATTTTACATTTTTTATCTTGTGTATCCCTCAGCTCATTATTGTAGTTATAATTATTTTTACTGCTTTTGTCTTTTGACCTTCACAGTACCTTTATAACTGTAAATCCACTACCTTTACTATGTACTTGCCTGTTAAGACTATTAATCTTTCTTTCAACTTGAGGAATTCCACCTAACAACATTTTCTTGTAATGCTGATTTAGTGGTGAAGAACTCCTTTAACTTCTGCCTATCTGGAAAACAGTATGTATCCTTCGATTCTGAATGGTAACTTTGCTGGGTAGAGTATGGGTAGAGTATTTTTTTTTCTTTTAGCACTTTGATTATATCACCACTCTCTTCTGTCCTGTAACATTTCTACAGAAAAATTTGCTGATGAACTTACGGGATTTCCCTTGAACATAACAAGTTGTTTTCTTCTTGCTATTTTTAATATTCTTTCTTTGCCTTTGATGTTTTCATTATAATATGTCTTGGTGTTCTCCTTGACTTTCTCATATTTTGAATCTGTGGGCTTCCTGCATCTGGATATCTGTTTTCTTACCAAAGTTGGGAAGTTTTTAGTCATTATTCCTTCACATATGTTTTCTGCTCCTTTATATCTCTCTTCTCTTTCTGAAACCCCTTTAATGTGAATGTTAGCCCATCTGATGTTGGCCTATAACTCCCTTAAATTATAAGTCAGTTTTTTTCTTTTTTTTCCTGTTCATGTTTGGCGAGTTCCTCTGCTCTGTTTTACTGATCCTTTCTTCTGCTTTATCTGCTCTGCTATTGAACTCCTCTAGTGTATTTTCTGTTTAATTATTGTATTTTTCAGTTCTGTGGCTTGTGCTTAGAACTTTCTCATATTTTCTATCTCTTTATGATGCTATCGGTGTGTTCATCGCTTTTTCTCTCCAGCTTGGTGATCATCTTTAAGATTGTTACTTCGAACTCTTTATCAGGTCAACTACTTATCTCCATTTAATTAAGGTTTTTTTCCCTGAGGTTTTACTTTTATTTGGAGCATAGTCCTTTACTTCCTCATTTTGCTTGACTCTCTGTTGGTTTCTGTATAGTAGATGATACAGTCACCTCTTCCAATCCTGAAGGATTGGTTGGCCTCGTGTAGGAGATGAAACTTATTGTTCAATTGTGCTTTAGTTCTTGGTTGTCTCTTAAGCATTTGTGATTGTCCAAAGAACCTATTTTATTTTCAAGAGCTCTCAGTAGTCTAATGTATGCCAAGGTAAGTCAGTGTTTCAAAGGAGAGAATGTCAGCCAGTGCCTGAAGCCAGACCCTCAGGCCACAACTTTTAAAGAACGCAAATGTATACAGTCCTGTGAGGCTGTCAACTTAGGTCCTATTGGCCCCCAAGCAGACAATACGAAGGTGTACCCTGGGCGTCAGTTGTCAAAAATCAAGGTTCCAGATGCATGTGTGAGCTCCTTTCTTGGAAGTATCAGGAAGCTGTAATAAGGTGGAGGAAGAGCAGAAGGGTCTAAGTCCCCTAGCCTGTGTTACCTGAGAGCAGCCCTGCAGTATCTAGATAGATGCCAAGCCTGAATCTTGCCCCTAAGGTTGGAGCTCGAAGACTAGCAAGTAGGCCCCTTTCACAGAAAGGGTATGGTTCAATCTGTTTTCTATGTGGTGCCTTGGGGCTGGTAACCTTCCAGGAACTGTCTCTTATTACAGTCCTGTGAGACCTAGGAACCCAAGCTCCTCTGGCTTCCAGAGCTAGGTGACCAAAGGGGTATCCCCAGGGCACTTGCTGTACAAACTGGGTTACCAGATATATAATGTATAATAGCTCCGTTCCTGGAGATGCCTGTGCTCTGGAGCATGGTGGAGGGAGAGCACAAAGGTAGCG
This sequence comes from Martes martes, assembly GCF_963455335.1. Taxonomy (NCBI): domain Eukaryota; kingdom Metazoa; phylum Chordata; class Mammalia; order Carnivora; family Mustelidae; genus Martes; species Martes martes. The sequence goes on from NC_137896.1 coordinate 33,725,172, forward strand.
CCTGCCTTCCAAAACCTCAGGTAGTATGTTAGTCAGTCTTTAGATTCATGTTTAAGTAGAAGTCCATCTGTCAGGTTGTAGCTAAGATGGTAAACTAATAGTCCTCCTTCACAAACAGACTGAGCTCCTTGATCTCTCGTCCCTTGCTGGGCTCTGGTTGTGGTAGCTGTTAAAGAACTCATTCTTTTGTAGGTGACTGTCCTCTGGGACCTGTGAATAGAAACCTATTTGTCACCAGAGTCAGGGGATACAGAGGTGTTCCCTGGTAGCAGCTGCAAAAATCGGGGCACCAGACAAGGATATAAGCTCCTTTCTAGAAGATAACAGTGAACTAGAAGCAAGGTAGAGAGAAACTTCAGAGGTGACATCCACCAGCCTGTGTTCCCTGGGAGCTCTTCTGAGTGTATCAAACCAGAAGCCTGACCCTCGAGCCTGAGCTCTAGGATGAGCAAATAGGCCTCTTTCCTGGAAAGGCTGGGCGTGTTTCAATCTGCTGTCTGTGCAGTGCCCTAGGAGGAGGAGTCTGCCAAGAACTGTTTTTCTGATTGTTACATTCCTATGGGACCCATAAATGTGAGCCCCTCCCCCACTGGCCTCCAGAGCCAGGCAATCAAAGGGTGTCCCTGGGGCAGCAGCTGCAAAAACCAGGTCACCAGACGTAGAAACCGGGGCACCAGACATGTGTAGAAGCTCCCCCTCTGGGTGCTACTGGCACTCTGGTGTGCAGCAGAGGGAGAGTGTGAAGATGACATGGGCTGGAGTGAGGCCAAGGGAGATTGCAAAAAGATGGCACCTGACAAAAAGGGGGGAAAGAATCAAGGAAAAATGGGAAAAAAAAAAAAAAAAAAAAAACAAGGAAAAAGGGACCCTCCCCCGATCTCCTCCCTGTAGAGAGAGAGCTTACACATGGTACTTGTCTGCTGGAGCCAAAAAAATGACACCTCCTGAAAGGAAACAAAACCAAACATGATGGTGCTTGTTGGCTTTAGCAGAGCAGGAGAGTAGAAAGATGGCTCCCATCGACCTTTGACCACGGAAATTATTTCAGTGCAGGCCCCTACCCCTCAGACCAATGCTTTCAACTTAGGAAATGAGTCTCTTTCACACAAAGTTTTCTGGGCACTTTTCCACAGGCTGCTTCTGTGCTGGGCCCCAGTAGGTGAGTTGAGTGTCTGCCCACAGGCCCTTTAAGAGTGTTCCTTGGTTTACTATCCCCTTGGGGTTCTTACGAGTGTGAGCCCTGTAGTTCTCAAAGCCAGATGTTTGGGGAGCTCACTTCTCAGGTGCTGGTCTTAAACACTGGGTTGACCGATGTGGGGTATGAACCCCTTGCTCCTCCAAAACTCCAGATTTTGAGTTCCTGCCTGATTGTGGGTTGCCATATCACATGTGGGATGTGTGGCGAGATGGTGTTTCAGCCTGTTATACCCACTTTAGGATGATTTTCCTCTCATTTGCCCATTGTGAAGGGATCACTTTGCCAGTTTTTAGGTTTTTTTTTTTTTTGGAGAGGAAATTGTTCCATATATAGCCGTAGGTTTAGTGCGTCTGGGGGAGGAAGTGAGTTCAGGATTTTTCTGTGTCCACATCTTGAACTTGGAGCTGGGAATTTTTTTGATTATTAAAACCAGTTATGCCTACCCAGACGTTGATGAAGCCCGAACGTCTTAGATGGGTGAACACATCTAAGGTTTAGTTTCTCGTTTCATTTTACTTCAGTTGCTGTGTTTTTCTAGAGAGACTCCATCTTGCTTCACATGGTATCTGTAGCATAGTGGACTTTGACTCTAATGTCAGAAGGATCAATGGCAGAAAATAGCCCCATATTCTCTTAGAAGCTGTTTCATATCTTCAGAGGGACCCTCTTAGCAGTAGTGACAATGCTGATAAAATCTGGGATCTTGTCCCACATATTCAAGTTGTGGATAAGTTGCCTGTTTTAGTTCCTTCCTAAAACCAAAGAGACATGAGCAGGAAACAGAATTACAGCAGCAGGCTCTTGTCCATACAAATCACCCCCAAGGTGTGCATTTGGAGCCCTTCTCTTCAATATTGTACCCATCCAGGGGCTCTGATACTGGTAGCTATGTTCCAGGTCTTGCAGAGTTTGCAGAGTTTAGTTGTATATATAAAAACTGAGTTACTGTTGCATCCCTATATTCTGGGACCAGTGGACCAGCTCACGATGGGATTTGTCCTGGAACACATGGACAGTCAGTTGTCTGTGGCCAAAAACTGTCTGACAAACATAAATACCCATCTCAAAGTTCTATAATTTGTTACAAGAGAACTTCAGACAATAGTGGTTCTTCTAAGCCGTGCCATAGTCTTTTTTCTACTCTCACTTGCTGACTAGAAGATATGTCGTATGTTTATGAAGAACATGAATATATAAAAGTTTTTGAGGTCTTGATTCTCTGATGAAACCAGTACAGTTTCCATTTTTTTAAATTATTTTGGGGCTTCTGCCTTAGGCATACCTGCTTCTGTACCACTGTCTCAGGAGGGCTATATACCTAGCTTGATTGTGAAACCAGCTTCCTACTAACAGATTAGAAGTGAATCACAATAGATTAAAATGACATTTTTCTCCTTGGCATTACTCTAGAATGATAGTTCTTGAGTTTCAAATGTTACTATTGTTGGTTTCCCATGCACAGATCATTTTCTCTTGATGGGTAGTTCCTTGAGTATAGAAAAGAGTGGGAAAGGACAGTAATTGAACACCCACTCGGGATTGCAGGAATGTGATAGGGGCTTTTCATGTATTATTCCATTTAACTACACCACAATGACCAAGGTAGATAATTTTGCTGCTTTACAAACCAGGAAAGTAGGTCCGAGAGAGATTAATGGTCTTATATTCTCAACGATCAGTCTCCCTCATTCTGTAACCTGCTCTCTTTATATTCTTGAAGGTTCTATTTGGGAATAGTGATTTCTCACTGCTTTCCCACTTTCTTTGGTGGATGGAGATGGCACTGGTCTTTTGAGGTTGAGCCCTGAGCTTTTTGTCAGACCTGGTCTGAGAACCAGTTCTGCTTGTTGTTTTACTTATCAGCATCCCAAGAGATTTAGCCTAATTTAATGTATTTTTTCAAAGCTGCCATTACACACTTGTTTCTTTCTCCTCTGTGATTACCTGTAGAGGAAGATGGGGTCTTACAGTTTCATGGCTTTAAAGAACAAACCTATAAGACCTTCTCATTTTAAGAAGTTTAATCACCAAGGAGAAGTAGGAAAGCAGAGATACAACAGAAAAAAAAATCACAAAGGTTCAAAAATAATTAAAAATCTTAATTCTTGAAGGGCGCCTGGGGGTCTCAGTCAGCTAAGCATCTGACTCTTGATCTCACCTCTGGTTTTGATCTCAGAGTCGTGTACTATAGCTCTTAAAACTCTTCTTAGGCATTATTTCATAGAAGCTAGTAGAGGTCTCTTTTATAGGGATTAGTTATTTTTGTCATGAAACTCTGGTCCAAAAGAGATTGAGGTTGGTACCACTGATGAAATTTTCTCTCCCAGTCAGATCATATTTTTCAGTGATTGTTTAAGCTCTGAGGGTTTCATTATGAACCTGCTCTGTGAGAGACTTCCAGAAAGCAACAATGATTCATGTTAGAATGTGCCACTTGACAGGACTGGGAAATGGATATTAGGCTTAGTTTAAGGTCTTTTTGGTGCTTGGTACTGGAACTCACAACCCACACATGGCCATCAAACACTGGAAATGTGACTAGTTCGAAGTGTGCTGTTGAAGGAAACTATGCACTAGATTCCAGAGACTTAGAATTTAAAAAAAAAAAAAAAAGGTAAAATATCTCAATTTTTATATTGATTGCATGTACATCAATTATGGTAGAAAATTCTGTAATGTAGGGTTAAATATATTATTAGAATTCAGTTTTTTTTTAACTTTTAATTTTGATCTTATTGTAGATTCATATGCAGTTGTAAAATTTTTTTTAATTAAATTTTTTATTTATTTTCAGCGTAACAGTATTCATTGTTTTTTCACCACACCCAGTGCTCCATGCAATCCGTGCCCTCCCTAATACCCACCACCTGGTTCCCCCACCCTCCCACCCCACCCCTTCAAAACCCTCAGGTTGTTTTTCAGAGTCCATAGTCTCTCATGGTTCACCTCCCCTTCCAATTTCCCTCAACTCCCTTCTCCTCTCCATCTACCCTTGTCCTCTATATTATTTGTTATGCTCCACCAATAAGTGAAACCATATGATACTTGACTTTCTCTGTTTGACTTATTTCACTCAGCAGTTGTAAAATATAATACAGAGCGATCCACCAGGCCATTGGTTTTTTCATTTTTTCCCCACTGGTATCCTCTTCGAAAACTATGGTATAATATCACAACCATGAAATTGACATTGATCCAATCCACTGACCTGTTATTCAGATTTTATCAGTTTCATGCACATGTGTGTGTCCGTGTGTCTGTAATCACCAGTATAGATGCATATGACCAGCACCACAGTCAAAATACAGAATTCCATCACAAGGATTCCCTGTGCTGAGCTTCCATAGCTATAGCTGCCTGCTTCCTTCCCTTAGTTCCTCCCTTTCCCCTAACTCCTGAGAATAACTAATCTGTTCTCCATCTGAATACCTGTGTCATTTCACGAGGGCCATATAAAGGGAATCTCCTGTAGTTTGTAACTTTTGAGGTGAGCTTTTTTCACTGAGCAAAATTCGCTTGACATCCATTCAAGCTGTTGTCAGATCTTTACTTTTAGTGTTGAGTAGTAGTCTTTTGTTTCTTCACACTTTTTTTTAAAGGATTTCATTTATTAGCATACAACAATGGGAACAGGAGTAGGAGGGGGAGGGACAGAGGGAGAGAGAGGGGCACACCCCCCACTGAACCGAGAGCCCAAGGCTAGAGTATATCCCAGGACCCTGGGATCATGACCTGAGCCCAAGGCAGGCTCTTAAACCAACTTGAGCCATGCAGGGGCCCCCTGTCTCTTAGTTTTTAAACATTGTTACTAGAAAGTTTAAAATTACAAGTGTAACTCACCTTCGTGGCTTTCATTGTATATAATGTTGGAGAGCCCTGGCGTAATTCATGTTTGTTGGAAGTAATCAGAAAGCACATTTCTGTTGTGTTTTCATTGAGTTTCAGGCATTCCTATGTCAATTGTTAAATTTTGTTCTGCTGACTCTAAATCAGCTTATTTGGAAATGAACAATGGAACGGTGCCTTTTAAAATGATTTCAGAAGAGTGAAATCCTCTCAGATCTCTCATATTTGCCTCCTCTCTCTGGTTTTTTTGGGGGGGGGGATCTGGTCAGTTTTTCAGTAAGACACTCTTTGTATTTCTATCTGTAAAAGAGACTTCATAAGGGTAGGCAGTCGGGGGTGGGGGGGTGTCTTGCCGCCGCTGCCAACACTATTCAGTACACTGGTTTGCGACTAATTAAGTGGCTCATATTTATCTGATATTTTCCCCCTAGAGAGATCCCGAAACATTTTTTTTCAACTTAAGCTTCAAAAAGAAACCAGCTCAGCTAGCTTATAATGGAGGGAAGAAGCAGGACACAGGGACACTTCAGAGCAGATGAGAACTCAGGTGACGGATAATACCATTTTCAGTTAAATTGCCTGGGGAAATTAGGTAGGCCGAGAATAATTACCTGGGCTGGCATACATCCAGGTTTCTGAAACTGAGACCCTGCTTAAATGTTCCGAGGCTCACTGATGACCACAGGCAGCCAGGGACCGTAAGGGTTTTTGTTCCATCTGGAACATACTTAAACTTTTTCTGGCTTCAGTGCCTGGCAAGTTTCAGGCAAATTATGTAGCGTGAGAAATTCTAGCAAATAAAACTGTGTAAAGACCAAGCCCTACAACAAGCAACACCGCAATGCATCATACTGAAGGGAGGCTTCTCTGACAAAATTTGTCTTTATAAATAATATAAAGAATACATATGTAAAAATATTAAATATATTACAAATACAGTCAACAAAAAACATGTAGTTGTAATTAAATTGATATTTCTGATATTTCTGCTATGTGACGGTCCCTAGGACTCTGAAGCTGAGATGGGGATCAGAGGTGAGCCGTAGAGAGGACTGAGGGAGGTCTGGTTCCAGCCTCTCACTCCTTGCACAGAGGGCCCTGGCAGTGTAACAGTCCTTGGTCATGCCTGGCAAGTACCAGGAAAGAACACTGAGGGAATGCCACCCAGCTTGTGGGTTCCTCCAACCTGGTTGTGGAAATGAATCTTGAATGCAAATGTGTGTTTCATGCAAAAGTCAACATGTGGTATTGTGTTTCCCATCCCAGCTCCACTCCTAGTGACTTATTACTATAACTGCTAAGCGTCAGTTTCTTGGCGTCTGTGCTACTGGTGGCTTAGAGGAAGTTAATGGGAAAGGTATAAGGTGTGAGGTGGTTCAACTATAGATTTCTCTCTCTCTCTCTGTCTTTTTAAAAGATTTTATTTATTTATTTGGCAGAGATCACAAGTAGGCAGAGAGGCAGGCGGGAGATGGGGGGGGGAGGGTTGGATGTAGGCTTCCTGCTGAGCAGAGACCTTCATGTGGAGCTCAACCGAAAGACCCTGAGATCATGACCTGAGCCAAAGGCCGAGGCTTAACCCACTGAGCCACCCAGGCACGCCACCCCCCCAACACCACTTTCTTTTTTTTTTTTTTTTCCTTTCTCGTGACCTAGAGGAAAGCTTACTTTCGTTTCAACAGAAGGAAAGGGAGCCAGTGGTTTTTCTTCTTTGCTTCTAGTGTTAGCTTTTGCTTTGTTCCTATCTTTTCATAATCTCTGAATTTCAGAATGCAGAGTAGTGGAAAAGGGTGGGTTTGTAAGGAGTAAAAAGGGGATCAGTTATACTTTTCCTCTCCCGGCCCCCCCCCAACCTTTCCAATAAAGATCTTGGGGGTAGCAGAATGTTTGAGTTATTTCATAACTTTCCTTGGATAAGGTTGCTGCTGGTACATAGGGCATCTTTATGCAAATGATAGAAACACCTCTTGGCAGGATGGCGGAGCCATTTGTCCCTTGGCTATGGCCATGAGCCAGATCTATCTGAATATAGTACATAAGCATTCAGCCACCACCTGTGCTGTATAGAAGGTGCAGAAAGCGCCCCTGTCTCTCAGCACTGGAAGCCCAGGTGGGTGAGTCAGATGTAGGGCTTAAAAGGAAGTGGGCTGGTGCCAGATCATCAGGGTTTAAAGCCCTGCTGCTTTGCTCACTTACCATGTGCCTCTGGGTAAGTGATGTAACTGCTGGGTGTCTTCATGTCCTCTTCAGGAAAAAGTTTCCATCTACAGAGTTTGGTGAGACTTGATGAGTTCATACACATAAACCAATGAGCGATACCTGGACATAGTAATTTCTTATTAATTGGTAATTATTACTATTATTTGTTCCTGATCTGTCCATTTTGCTCTCTAACCGAATGTGTTTCCAAAGAGAGATCTTAAAGTTTCTTTTTCTTCTGTAAAAAAAAAAAAAAAAAAAAAAAGTCTTGTGCTTGTAGACGTATGAAGCATGCTTTTAATTATCTTTATCCTTTCCCTTTAAATATCAGCAAGGTTTTGTGTATGTTGCCGCTATGTAACTTACAAATAAGTCAGTTAGTTGAAAAAGCAGTTGAATTGGTTGATGCCAAGTAGAAAACAATTTAATTTAAAAAATTTCAGCCCATGGCATTTTTTTTTTTTTTTTTTGGTCCCTTGTCTTAAAAGCTTTTTTTTGTCCTTCTCGGTACTAGTCTGTGCTTGTTTTTCATCTTTGTTTCTTCCTCCTCCTCTTTATAGAATGTCAGTATTCTAGAGATTTAGTTTCATAACGGTTCAGTTTAAGTGAAAGGGGAGAAACCTCTGCTGTAGATTTGGAATTTAGCGAGTACGTGCAGTCTTGGGGTAAGACAGTGGAATCCTAAGAACATTAACAGTTCTAGTGATGAACTCAAGAGTTTTTAAAAATATACTCTTTGGTTTTAACTTTCATAGATTCCCTCTGTTGGCCGCTTAGCTTCTCTTGTGACGTGACCTCAGCTCCTAGCCTGAGGAGAAGACCACATGCAGAGAGACAAAGGCATGCTTGCGATTAGTAGGTATAGTAAGCAGAATTCCAAGATGGCCCCACGGCACCCACCCACTGGTGTGTGTACCCTGTTTATCCCCAGGGCTGGGGCTATGTCACTCCTGTGGTTAGCTTACGGTGCATAGCACAGTTAGCTTGAACAGTGAGAGCTTATTCTTGGTGGACCTGCCCTCATCAGCTAAGCCCTTATAAAGGACTGAAGAAAGATTCAAAGGGAGAGAGAAGGATTCCACACATGGGAAATGCTCTACCTCTGGCTTGGAAGATGGTAGGGGCCAGATGGCAAGGAGTGGAGGTGGCATCTAGGACCTGGCAGCAGCCCCCAGCTGATAGCCAGCAAGCAAAGGAGTCCACAGTGCTGTGATTACAAGTAAATAAAATCAGCCAATAGCCCGAGTGAACCTGGAAGCCAGTTACTTCTCAGCATCGGGAAAGGAAGCCACAATTTTAGCCTTGTGAGTAGCTGAATAGGGAACCCAGCCACCATGCCCAACCAATGTCAGGCCAGCAGGACTAAGAGCTAATGGATATGTGTTAAGGTGCAGAGTTTGTGGCAGCCCTGGAAAACCGGTACATGTGGGAAATCAGGCAAAAAAAAAAAAAATGTAGGTGGGTAATTGCAAACTGTTATTATTCAGGGAAAAAAGTCCCAAAATAACTCAGAATAAGCTCCTATAAAGAGCCCCCAGTTACAGCTTGTAAAGCTGATTAGCCACAGTAAATGACAGCTACGGGAGTTGTTCACTTTTCTGGGCAGAATTTAGAGTGGTTTCTCAAACAGGGGGTTGGAGACTCAGCGAGATGCTAAATTGCTCTCTTGCAGGACATTGATTGCATGATGGTAAAGGAAGAATATGCAGAACAGGGAAGAGGAAGCCCCTTCCTTCATGCTTAGAAATGTTGCTGATGGTGCCTTTATTTTTTTTTTTAAGATTTTTATTTATTTATTTGACAGAGATCACAAGTAGGCAGAGAGGCAGGAAGAGAGAGAGAGGGGAAGCAGGGTCCCCACTGAGCAGGGAGCCTGACACAGGGCTCGATCCCAGGACTCGGAGATCGTGACCTGAGCTGAAGGCAGAGGCCCAACCCACTGAGCCACCCAGGCGCCCCTGACAGTGCCTTTAATTTAGGGCTCATGAACTCGGGGGAGAAGGGGGAGCAGGAGAACATAGGTGAGGGAGTTGTCTGGGAGGAAGAGATGGGGCTGGGGCTGGGGGAGGGGGAGAAGCTGTGGGGAACTAGAACCCAGGCTTGCTTAGAAGGGACAGATGCCCCTCAGCGGCAGCTGCCTCACCCGCGGCACTCTGGGTCTGTGATGCCAAATCTTCTAGATTTCCAAGAGAAGCTGGCGCTCCAGAGATGTATATGGAATCGCCCATTTTTAAATGTTGGCAACCAGCTCAAACTTTACAGGTTCCCAAGGTGATTGTTGAAACATGTATATCGTCAGACCACGCTGGCTAGCAGCCTCCCCAGTACAGTCCAGAGGAGGGAGGATATGTTGGGGAGACAGAATGGGAGGGTGTGAGCTCAGTGAGGACCTGGAGTTTGGTTTTTGTTCACCGTCCTGTCCTCAGAGCCAGGAGCAGGGTCTGGCACCCAGTGGGTGCTCAATAAATGCCAATTTGCAAAAAATATCAAATGTGATTGCTTTGGCGATAGATGTTTCTAAAATCCATTTACTCTAACGCAGGGTCCTTCTGGCCTGCCCACTTACCTTTCTTAACCTAGAGTTCCGCTCAAGGACTGTGTGGGAAGTCACTAACTATGACAGAAGACAAGCCAGTATTGGGCCCTTCTGTCTGGCTCGCGCCCTCCTAGTACCTGGTGTGCGTCTCATCTCCTTTCATACTGACCCAGATTTCTAAATGGGTCCTCATATGACCTGCATCTCAAAGAGGAGGAGATGGTCTCAGAGAGGTGAGGTCAGTTGCTGGAGACCACACATCTAGTAAAGGCTGCCCTCCGCTTCATTTGATGGTCAGGCCTCTGCCCTTCTACCTGCCTGCTCCTCTGAGCATGTTTGCACACTGCCAACCTCACCTTGCTAAAGTTACAGAATCTCTGGTCCCGCCTCAGACCTATCCCAAACAGAATCTGTGTTTCAGGCACATAATCTTGGTGATTTGTACACGTTTTAAAGTTTGAGAAGCATTGTTCTACCCGGCAGGGTTCTAAACTTTGGGTTATTCATGAACCACTTGTATGGATTTGGCCACATTGGACAGCTGAACGTATTCCTTATCTTTTCCATTTCCATATACTTGCTTAAAAAGAAAACGCACTGGGTAAAAACAGACAAACAGAAAACAAGCAAAAATACACAGACAGCAACTGTGTGGCAGTATGGTAGCATGACTCCGGTAAATAGCTATGAAACTCTATTCATAGTGCTGTACTTCAATAGAAGAATGACACTGTTGTCCATGAAGAGAAGACAGGCATTAGTAAACATGTACCATACCTTATCTCTGCATGTAAGTTACCTGTACCTTACATGTAAGCTGCACCATTAATAATAAACTGTAATGAAATTGTAAGACATTTCTCCATGGATCATTAAGGTAGTGTTCCAAGTTGAGTCACGATGCTGTGGCAGATTGCAAGAATGGCCACGACGTCTTCCCGTCCCTGCACCCACGCCCAAGAAGGGTGCACTGGCCCAGCAAGGGGTGGGTCTGTTTCCATATCCTTTAAGTGTGGGCTTGACCGTGTGACTAGCTTTGCCCAAATCTGTGCCAACATATCGGACCCTGCAGAGGCTTGGAAAGTGCCTGTATGTGGGGTCCTGACCTCTTGCCCTTCTTGCAAACTTGAGACCACAAGGGAAACCAAAAGAGTTACTGATTTAAGCAACAAAAGTTTCAGATGGTTTGTCAGGCTGCTTGAACTCACCAACGTGACTCTTCTCAAACGTGGTTTACAAAACAATCATTTCCATGTTCAGTAGCAGATCAGGGTGAATGGACGCTTTTTTTTTTTTTTTTTTTTTTAAGACAGATCACAAGTAGGCAGAGAGGCAGGCAGAGAGAGAAGGGGGAGCAGGCTTCCTGCTGAGCAGAGAGCCCAGTGCGGGGCTCCATCCCAGGACCCCGAGATCACGACCTGAGCTGAATGCAGAGACTTAACCCACTGAGCCACCCAGGCACCCCCGGACGCTGTTTTGATTCCGTCTTGCCCAGTCATTCTTCCTTTGAAAACCGAAACCTCAATACTGAATATCTGGGGGAGAGTGTTAAATGCCAATCCTTTTGTGTTTAGTACGTAGATGTACCAAAACCCAACCTGACAGTGTCCCCCTCAAAGATTTGTAGATTTCTTCTCCCTATGCTGGGAAATCTTCACCCTGGGCTACAGCTCCCCTGTTGCTTTGAAATAAGACCATACCGCAAACACCGCGATGTCTGTCATTACTGGTGGTTTGCAGTGAGATATTGGTCCTTGGTTATGGCTTGGAAGCAGTGCTGTGTGTGTGCTCCTCTTTAGTGAGGGTGAGATACGATTAAACGTGTTTCTCATCACAAGGAATCCCATGGAGAATTATGACAGCAGGTCTTTTAGAAGTGTAAATATTCACCACTTACTGGGTTTCCTTGAAGAGTGCGAATAAGTGCTTTGTCATTTTTGAAAAAAGCCAACTAACATCCACGGGCAGATTCCCCGAAATGCAGCCTTTAAAAAAAAAAAAAAAGGCTTTAATGAAATATAGTTTACCTACCCTAAAGATCGCACATTTAAAATGCACGTTTTCAGTGAGTTTTGGTGCAACCATTACCACGGTTTAATCTTCGAACACTTCTATCACTCACACCCACAAGCTGTCCTTCCCTGTCTTCCCTGCCCATCCAGTCCTACATACCTGCTAACCGGCTCTGTATCTCTGTGGATTTGCCTAGAAGAGGACATTTCATATACACAGAATCCTAGCACATGTGGTCTTTTGTGACTGCTTTCATTTAGTATAATGCTTCCTAAGGTTTATCCATGATGTCCCACATCTCCACATTGCATTCTTTTATTGCTGAGTAAAAGGCTGTCGTCTTCTGTCTGCATTTTGTGTATCCATTCATCACTTGTTGGAAACTGGGATTGTTCCTACTTTTTGGCTATTATGAATAATACTGCTATGAAAAAGCATGCAGTTTATTTTATATGGACATATGCTTTTATTACTCTTGGGTGCATGCCGAGGAGTGGAGTTAGTTAGCCGTATGGTAATTTTATGTTTAACCATTTGAGGAACTGCTAGACTGCTTCAAAAGTGGCTGCACCATTTTATTTCCACAAGCAATGTATGAGCGTTCTGATGTCTCTGAATTCTCACTAATGCTTGTTATAATTGGTCTTCTGATTATAATTATCCTAGTGGGTGTGAAGTAATAGCTTATTATGATTTTAACTTGCATTTCTCTGATGATTGAGCATCTCTCCGTGTATTTGTGTATTTTTTTTTTGAGAAATACCCATTTAGATAATTTATCCATTTTTTTTTATAATTTATCCATTTTTAAATTGGGTTGTCTTTTTGTTGTTGAGCTGCAATAGTTCTTAACATACTCAGGATACAAGTCCCTTATTAGAGAAATGATTTGCAAAATTTTTTTCCCATTGTGTGGGTTGTTTTCCTCTTTTTTCATAGTGACCTTTGAAACACAAAAGTTTTTAATTTGATGAAGTCAAGTAATTTCTTTCATTGTTTGTGCTTTTGGTGCCACATTCATGAAACCATTGCCTAACCCAAGGTCACAAAGATTTACTTATGTTATTTTACTCCTATGAGTTTTATAGTATTAGCTCTTATAGTTACATGTGTGATCCATTTTGAGCTAATTTTTCTGTATGGTGTGAGGTAGGAGTCCACCTTCATTCCTTTGCATGTGGCTATCCCGTTGTCCCAACACATTTCCTGAGTAGATTCTCTCCACATTGATTAATCTTGGCACCCTGCTGAATTAAAGCAGCCTTTTGTTTATCAGCACCAATTGGATTCTAGGATTTGAGTTTTTGTCTGTTTATTGGCTTTCTGTGTTATAGAGAAATATTCCGCTTTTGAAAGACCAAAAGCACACACAAAGATACACATAAACACAGACATTCAGAGACTTACACACACTCACTTGCACGCACAGTCTCTCCTTTACCAAGGACCCATTTGTACCCTTTAACATGTAGAGTAATAATATTAGAAGAAGGCAGTAGGTTGATGCCTTGATTGATCTATGACTACAGCATTAAGTTATAGTAGCTCCTCTGCCATATGCCAATAGCTAAATAGTTTACGACAAACTGTTTATACCATTTCACTTCTTGGTGGATAAGTATGTCATCCTTGGCTTCCTGAAATGTTGCAGTATCCAAGCCGTGCACAGAATTAGGAAGGTTTATGGAATGATGCATCAGTTTTATGCGGAGTAGTTACCAGGGGATTAGAGAAGGAAAAGGAAACCACGTCCAGTCTTTAAATCTTTTATTACAAGGAGGATTGGGTGGCAAATCGTTTCTCAAAATGAGGAGCATGGAATGGTAGGATCATTAATCAAGGAGTGTCTTTCGAAGTCAGCTTGCTTCCTAGGCCCAGGAGGCATAAAGTAGTTACATAGTTTAATTTCCCAGCTGTAGGCAGGCCACCTAATTATTCACCTATTCAATGAAGACTTACTGAGCACAGTATATGCTAGGCACTGTGCTAGGTGCTAGGGGTATCCATGATGCTTTTCAGTACTTTCTTATGAGACTTCATTATAAATATAAATGTAATATGAAAATAAGGTAAGTGCTGTACAGGAGGCAATATCAGGGATACTAAATGGGGGTTAAGGTTCCTGGGTTTGAATGCCAGCTCCGTGTGGTTCCTGAAGGGTCATGTCTCAGTTTTCTATATAAAGATGGGAATAATCACAATATATACGTTTTAGAGTTCTTATGTGGATTAAACATAATATAATCCATGCTTAGAACCTGGGTCGTAGTCAGTATTCATTCAATCAGTAAGTAAGCTTACATGATACTGGATATTCTGTAGTTCTGTATATTTAAAATGGAATTTTTTTTTTTCTCTAGAGAGGGATGAATTGGATTCTTTCTCTTTCAGTTTCAATTATAAAAGTAATAGGTTTCGTGGTAAAAGATTACATAATGGTGAAATGTTAGATTAAAATGCAAAGGTCCTTTTATTTATTTTTTTTTTTTAAGATTTTATTTGAGAGACGGTGCACAGGTGTGCACGGGGGCAGGGAAGGGGAGGAGCAGAAAGGAAGAGAGAGGGACAAGCAGACTCTGTACTGAGCCAAGCCTGATGTGGGACTCAGAGGACCTTGAGATCATGACCTGAGCCTAAACCAAGAGTCTGAGGCATAACCGTCTGAGCCACCCAGGTGCCCTCTTTTTTTTCTTTTTTACTCCCTTCAGTACCAATTCTCTAGAGGCAGCCAAACTCAAGTTTGTTATCCCTCCAAATATATTCTGTACATCTAACAATGTTTCTGCATAGACTGTGAGGTTTGTTTTAACATGGTGGGGTCATGGTACATATATTACTCTTCTAGCATTTTTAAAAATTAATACCACTACCTGATGTTTTTTTTCTATATCTGTCTACATAAATCCATGTTCGCTTCTTTCTTTTCTTTTTTTTTTTTTTTAAGATTTTATTTATTTATTTGACTGAGATCACAACTAGGCAGAGAGGCAGGCAGAAAGAGAGGAGGAAGCAGGCTCCCTGCCGAGCAGAGAATCCGATGCAGGGCTCCATCCCAGGACCCTGGGATCATGACCTGAGCCGAACGCAGAGGCTTTAACCCATTGAGCCACCCAGGTGCCCCTGCTTCTTTCTTTTTAATGGCCTAGTCTTTCATTGTGGATGTACCATCCTACCTAGGACCCTACTGTAGAAATCTATATACGTTGATGATGATGTTCATGATAACCCAATTTAACTTTTACACACATCATTTTCCCATGTCTCAGTTGCCAAATTTTCTTCCTCTGCCCTTCTTCCCAAGTGCGAATGGTCTTCCTCTTAACTTTTGTGTACTGCTGGTACCACCTGGGACCACCCCCCACACACACACATTGAATGCCAACCCCATCTTGGAAGGTCTCAAAATCTGAATTTTCAGCAAACCAAAAGTTGAGTGTCAAATCTAGAATCTACATAAGCAACTTGTTAACAAAGACAACAAAAAACACACAACAAAAATACTTTGTCTGTAGATAGCTGTAAATCTTTCGTGTTCAGCCCTACTCTTTGCTGAAAGGGCAAACTTTTTTCTTAAAATTATGGTTCATCTAAGGACATTTTACTGTTAATCAGGAGAAGATCATTATATTCTAAAGGATTTTAGATGGCCTTGTTCAATTGCTCCTTAATTATCTTAGTAAGAGGTTGCGTAGATGAGCAGCTTGGTAAAAAGCGTGTATAAACCCCGTAGGCTTGGCCCAGCAGTAATATTTCTGATTTGATGACTGTGTATCTTTGTTGTTCATTTGGAAACTAATGTCACTATTAAATTAATGTGACTTTCTAATGCATTTTTAAAAATATCATAGGTTATGATTTTGAAGTGCAAAAAGCTGTTTTTTTACATGAGAATCCTGAAGGGCCTTCACATTGATTTTTCTCTGGTCTGTGTCTCCTTTCTTCACAGAGGACGACGCTGTGGGTTTAACTAAGTGGACGTCACTCGCAGCCCATCCAGACCTGCCTGGTGAGTATTCTGCCCACCATGGGAGAGTTTCTAGTTGTGGCATTCTAGAACTTTCTACACATTGAATCCCGCTTGATTTATACTGAAGTACTGAAATGCCTCTCAAAACTGATTCATAGACACTTTCCTTCGTGCAGTGGAGCATTAATGCCCCAGCACTTTCCAGATTCTAGCTCATTCATTCCACTTCACCCTTCACTAGATTTTCTACTTGCTGTCTATGGTAATAGGGCCTGCATTTAGTGAGCAGTCTGGTATTATTTAAGTAACTATTCTCTGCAGTTCTTTCTGAGGAGAAATGCATGACTTGTGTTCAGTCCTATGTAGGTGTTGTTTCAGAAGATTCCCACAGATGTGAAAAAAGTCAACTGTGCTTATGGTCAGACACTGTCCGTTTTGTGGGAAACTACCTGTGGAGATGATATAAATAAATTCTCTCCCAGTGCCCCTCTAGAGTTCCATTTTACAAATTTTTAAAGAAATTCTGAAATGGGAACCAGAAATATCTTTATATGGCCAATTCTTTTTATTTACAAAATATAACTTGCCAATGCTTCATTCTAGAGCTGGGATCCTGGTGAATATAAGAGATTGTTCCTTCCTGATCCCTTAATCAGATTCCTGTTTCCTAATTGCTGTCCAAGGGCAACACTTGGACTCTGTATTGTTTCTTACTTCAACAGACGAGAAGTCATTTGATAGTGAACACCTGAAAAAGAAAACCAACTTTACTGTTTATCTTGGTACGTGAACTTCAGGTTCCAGGCATTGGAAGTCAGTGTTATTTTTTCCCCTCCACACTGCAAGTCCTGTCACACACTCCTTCCAGCAGGGTCTGTAGCTGGTTTTCTTCCAGCCTTTCTGGGTGGGGAGAGAAGAATCACACTTCTCTAAGGGGTCTGCTATTTAATGCTGACATGAGGA
This sequence comes from Martes martes, assembly GCF_963455335.1. Classification (NCBI taxonomy): domain Eukaryota; kingdom Metazoa; phylum Chordata; class Mammalia; order Carnivora; family Mustelidae; genus Martes; species Martes martes. The sequence continues at coordinate 33,741,894 of NC_137896.1, forward strand.
TATCAGGAAAGTAGATTTATTATTGAATGTCCCTACCTATTTTTAGTCAAGGCACTGTTATTTACTGCTTCACCGATGACTCATAAACCATATCCTAGCAGGCAAACCAGTGCTGGGGTAGGGGGTTGCTACATAATTCTCCAGGGACTTTTAATCAGTGTAGACATGACATCTGCTTCTTAGCCTTTATTACATTTTTCTGGACTGCTCACTGTCTCTGCATAATAGTTGTTATCCTTAAGAAATAGATCATTTTCATCAGCTGATTATACATGAAGAATTATGTGCTTAGCAAAAATAAACACTTGATATAGAAGTTTTAAAAAGACAGAAGTTGTTTGTTAAATATTTTAAGTTCCAAGAAGAAGTTTCTCTATATGAAGTGATGTCAATTCCATGTGCTTTATTTTACAAAGACTCTGGATGGACTCGGGGCCTAAGACAGCTAATATAGTATGTGGGCTCCTTTTCTATTCCCACCTCAAAATAGGATCGGATTGGAATTGGGGCCCCACATGTCACCAGGAGGTGGTCATCCTTACCTTAGTCTTGCCCTCCTCCCAAAGAAAGAATTTCTTCTCTTACTTCCCTCTGTCCTTTATTAAAAAAATTCTGCAAGTTCAACTCTAGGAACATTTGGTTGTTGGGTATCTTGTATTAAGAGACAATTTTTTTTTGGCATTGAATTGAAATCTCTTTCTTTTATAATCTTTTCCCATGTTCAGAATTGGGAACTTCTAGAGCTGGGAGCTGGAACTCTTCTGGTTTTATCTTGAACACCTGCTTTATTTCTCCCTGATTCCCATCATGAGTACCTCTGACTGTGCATTAGTTCAAAACATTAGTTTTAGGCCTGCTGGGTGCACAGTAGGCATTCAGAATGTGTTTTAATTCCTGTAATGGCACAAAGTGAATATATTCTTATTCATGTCTCATTCAACTTGGCTTTTTATCAGTATTAGGCATCTGCTCCTAAAATAGAAAATATTTATATAGAGACCAAAAGGATTACTCTTGGATTAATTACCCCCACCATTGTAATTCTAGCTTCAGGGTGACTCTTGGTGAAGAGGAATCTGTGAGTCTAGTCAAACCAAAGGTGGTCTTCAGATTTCATGGAAAGAAAGAAAACAACCTCCGATTCCTTCTTTCCTGCAGTATTGCAGTTTGGAAGATCTACCTAAATTTAGGGATGCTTGCTTTCTGAACGATTTTAAGTTGTTTTTATTAAATATTGATTATGTGCAGAATTTATAACATCAGGTAGAAAGCTCACTAAACTTTAATGTTGAGTTCTCCTTTCTTTTTACCTCTACTTTGGAGCCTTACATGCTGTTCTAACTTCTCTCACACCTGGAGATATAGACATAGGTATATAGTGACGTGTGTGTGTGTGTGTGTGTGTGTGTGTGTGTGTGTGTCTAGCCAGCTATTAGCATCTTTTTTTAGACCTAAGACCTGTGTTCTAGCATTGCTGCAATGCTCTTTAGTAAAAAAGATGATTCTTATTAAGATGTGGATAGTGCAGTTATTTTAAACTCTTAAGTATTATATATAGAAGCCCTTATTCCTGGTACAACAGGAATCTGGTTTCATGTTTTCTTACAGCCCATTCATGCATGACAAGAGTCTTGGACTGAGCTCCCCAGAAACCAGACTCGAGATGAGGGATTTTTGCGCAAGTGTCTTATTAAGGCAGTGCTCCCAGGAGAAACAAATGAGTTGGAGAAAGAGGGAAGAAGCAAGCAGGGGGATACTTCAAGCAGAGTCTCTGCCTCAGTGTTGATCCTGGAGGAAAGCTTTGGAACATGATGGCTCCTGAAAACCTCTTCCTTTTGCCTCAGGGTGGGGGGCTGGTGTTTTCTATCCCTGCCTCAGCCTTCAGCTGTGGACTAGTGGGAGGGGGGCTGTGAACTTGGGAGCATTTTGGTTCTTTGCCTCTGCAGGAGAAGCAGCTCCAATAGTTAAGGGACGTTCCTCTGAAGAAATAGGCAAGTACCATCTCCTAGAAGCAAAGCACAAATAAGCCGGGAGATGGGCACACAGGACAGTGGAAAGGGACCCAGTGGTATCTGGCCGGGACCCTGGATTGTCTGCTTTCCCTAGCAGCATGCGAGGTCATTCCCTCACCCCTGTACACCCATTTTTTCATCCCTGAGGCTTTTAGCCATTTCCTGGGACAAGTCTTCTGCACTCTCAGGAGCACTTTAAATGTACTTTCTTCCCTAGAGAAGGTACTAAGCTACTGCTCCAAATATCCAAGTCCTAAAGAGATCGCAGTGTGGGGATATCAGTGAATCAGTAGCTGTCAGTGAATAAAATTTCTACATACATTAGAGTTAAAAAAAATAAACTCTGAGACTTCAAAGGCTTTCCTGAGATGAACATCATGTTGAATAATGATTTTAGTGCCCTAAAAAAAGGAGGCAAGGATATTGTGTGATTGTATGATTGGCAGTTATTCTGCTAGTGGCATTTTTGAGCATACATACTAAATGTTATTTTTCTTTCTCTTTTAACCTTCCTTTTTATTCCCTAATATTTGACCTTTGCCTTTAAGAGTATTTTCTCCCACAAACTTTTTAGGAAGATATAGATGGTGTTTCCTTGGGCGCCTTCAATTCAGAGCACAAAAGTACAATCCAATGGAAATTTCATGTGAGCCCCATATGTAATTCCAGTTTTTCCTGTAGCCTCATTAAAAAAGTAAGAAAGAATCGGTGGTTATAGCAGCCTGAGCTGGAGGCTGGGAAGTCCAAGATCACAGCTGAAATTAATTTTAATAATCTCTTTAGCCTAGCACATCCTAATTATTATTTTAACATTTAATTAATAAAAACATTATTAATGAGATTTTTACGTATCTTTCATCTGGTGTATATCTTATACTTAAATCTCAGTTCAGACCAGCTATATTTCAAGTCCTCAAAAGCCACATTTGGCTAATGGCACTGTGCAACTTCAGAATGTTAGAGAAAAACCTGGGTAAGAGGCTTCCTTCCTCTGAGATAAGACTTTGTTAGCACTCCTGAGTCTCTCAGCTTGGTAACTGTTCATTAAAAACATGAGGCAGCACTGTTTTCCAAAGAAAGTGAGCTCATCTGTCTTGGAAGAACCTGTGCTATTTGCGTTTGTTAACTTAATGCCCTGTAGTCACAGATTATGACTACACTGATTAGGTTTGGGGGCGCCTGGGTGGCTCAGCGGGTTAAGCATCAGACTCTTGATTTCGGCTCAGGTCATGATCTCAGGATGGTGAGACTGAGCTCCGTGCTAGGCATGGAGCCTGCTTAAGATTATCTCTCTCTCCTCAATCTCTTTCTTTCTCTAGCATAAGTAAAATGATTGGGTTTGGCTGCTGAGATGTCAATGATAACCTTCAAGAGTGCAGAATCCTAGGGTCACTTTTTGGAGGAAAATGGATCCTGAATGAAGGTTAGTATATAGAAAGATTTCCAAGAGGAAAAGAAGAGCATCTTAGGTAATGGAAAAGTGGGTGTGTTTATGAATATAATGTGTGTTGGAAGGTTCTAAAAAAAAAATTTGGGGTCCTTGTGTGTAAACTGACGAGGCCATTCCTTCCTGGGCACGCTGCTGCCCAGTGGCTCCCTCTCCTTCCCCTTCCTGGTCAGCTGGACTGGGCTAGAGTTAGGAAAAACCTAAAGTCTTGCTTAGTCCATGAGTGGCCAGCCTGGGTCTTCCATTCATTTTTCATTACCTTCACTTAATCTTTACTGACAGAGGCATTCCAAGCGGTGGGCATACCCCAGGCTCAAATGTTTTCTGCCCTTTTCTGATTTGGGGGGGAATTGAAAAAAGAGAGAAAAGAGCAAAAACAAAGGAAAGGAAGAATTTTCTAACCCTTTACTTTTACCAAAAAGGCCCACCTTTTCTACCCATGGGTGTCCTCCTCAGGAGAGAGAATTCTCCACCCTGGCCAATAACAGGGTTTTTCTCACCATCTTTCTATTTCTGGATGGCTGTCTGTTGTCTATTTCTTGGGTCTTCATGGCCAACTGGGCTTCTTTTCACAAGGTGATTGGAAGGAGGGAAGATGGAAGATGGGTGTGGGGCCAGCAGCACGACTTTGGGAAGATAACTTACCTAACAGTTGCGGAGGTCGGCATTCTGTACTTCCTGGTGCTTCCTGGGTTTCGCAGGAAGATCTCTATCCCTTGTTACAACCTCAAATTTATCTCAGCTTGGACCCTGAAACTCGGTACAATGAATTTTGACTTCCTTTCCCTCCTCCCTCTTGTGAAGTCACAACCTTCAACTAGAAAAGATTAAAATGCCAGCAGTGTGAGAGTTCAGAGGTGAAGTGTATTGAATTCTGCAACTTACTGTGAAATACATCTTTTAAAAAGCTGGTGGCTGGCTGGATAAAAAGCCAGCTATTGGGGAAAGCTAGATGGTGGGAGTACATTTGTTCACTATAAAAAAACAAATAGCCCACAGTTGTTTTTTTTTTTTTTTTTTTTAAATCTTAGAGTCAACTATACTTCAGTAAAAATATGGTAGAGAAGAAAAGTATTAACCATAAAATTATAGTGGGGTACATTTGACAAAAAAGGTCAGTTTTCTACTCTAGTAAGTACTTAAGGTTGGACCTGTCCTTCAAACCCCCCCAAAAAGTTAGTTGCAGGCATCTAAAAGTTTGTGATATTAACAAAGTTGTTTTGTTCCAGGTCATTTCCCTAAAGATTGGAAGAAACTAGAAAATGCCTCACAGTTCTGGATAGAAAATTTTAGCTCTTTGCTCTTCTATTTCTCAGTCTCTTTGGGCTTTTCACACGTAGCTTGTGAGATGCTACCCTTGAAGTCATTATGCTAATACAGTTTCTTCTGTGTGTCATTTCCCAGGGGCCCCTGTGTGGGCGCCACACCAAGGACTTCTCCCCTCACTGTTGCAGACTCCCCATTTTGAGTTGAGTGTCGGAGTCTTTTCCAGGCCTGAAATACAGACTCCCCACTGCCAAATGGAACTATTCGCTTTGTTGGGTCTGTTTCTATAAAAGGAGAAAAAAAAATAAATCCTAGCTCTGCTCTTTGTAAATTTTGTGTGCTATAAAAACAAAATGGCGAAAGCCCAGTGGAAATGGTCGCATTTGAAAAGTCCTTACCTACTTTTCTGAAACGAAAAGAGGAGCAGGCAGCCTGGCAGCTGTCCTCAGGTGGGAAAGGGCAACCCACGGAGGCCTGAGGACTAAAATAAACCCTCCCGGGAGAGGAACCAGCCTGTGACCTTGGGCTGTAGCCACCTCCCTGATCAGCTGCCTCCTTTCTTGCCATATTTTGTGGCCCCTGGGGGGAATCCGTGTCACAAAGGCAGGAGGAGGGCAGTTTGAGGACTGGGAAGCTCTGTTGGTGAGAGTGCTGTTGGGGTCTGCTGGCCCGTCCGTGTAGCCAGAGGACGGACGGTCTCACTGGGAGCCTTCTGGTTGCTGGGAGAAGGCAGTACTCCGAAGAGAAAGAAAATAAGCAGCAAGGAGCTCATGTGATGATCATGTTTTTTATACTTCTTGAGTAATAATACAGCGGTCTCGAATTTGGGGAGGTGCAGTATATCCTCTCATCAGAGATCTGTCAGAGGGTCTCAGTGGAAGTGATAGGGAATAGAAGTCAACCCCAAATCCCCTAGCAATTAGAGGTTTCCTTTCAAACTGGATGGTGCTCCTGGGGATTTTTCTAATTTCTCACCTGGCTTGGGTGCCTTACGGGTGTGGGAGTCAGAATGGGAGCTAGGGAGCCCAGGGCCTTGGTTTTCCCATCCTGGAAAATGCGCGAGATGGTTCTGTAAGCTGTTCCTGAGAACGAGGCGGTGCATACATGGGACCTGTCTTATTATACCCGCTGTATTCCTTCTTGTTTTCCTTTCCCGTGGATGTTGCTGAGGCTCCAGACTAATTACTATGTGACCGGCTGGCCGCCTTCTGCTCCTCTGTAGCCCGATGCTCTTTCTTCTATAAAAAAGTGAAGGCATAAACGGTCTGTAAAGGACCAGCCTGGAAGAGCTCCAGGGACCATGTTGACCCCACGTGAAGGACCTTCTGCCTAGGGGTGCTCTGCCCCCTGGGACTCTACAAAGTGACGTTTCTGTGGGCTCTAGACTGTGTACAGATACGCTGCTCTTTGGTTAGGAAGACCATCTCTGTGCATTGACCGTTTTCTTTTCATGGTGTTATGATATTTCAACTTCTTTCCTCCACCCACGTTTCCCGGCACCACTGCGTCGGCTGCTGCTCATTTCTGCCATCCTCCTCATTTCTGCCTCTCTTAAAGAGCTGGGCTGCCTGGCCTGCCTCGTCTTGTCTTCTTCCTTCGGCTTTCTTTCTTTAATGGAAATGAAATTTTCATAACCCAAAGTAACCATTTTATTTTTTTGTTTGTTTTTTATGGTTTTAATTAATTTTTGGAGGGGGGAGAGGGAGAGAGAGAATCCTAGAGCAGGTTCCTCAGTCAGCACGGAGTGAAATGCGGGGCTTGACCTCACAACCCTGAGATCATGATCTGAGCTGAAATTAAGAGTCGGGTGGTTAACTGACTGGGCTATCCAGGTTCCCTACAACCATTTTATTTTATTGAAGATTTTATTTATTTATTTGACAGATAGAGATCACAAGTAGGCAGAGAGGCAGGCAGAGAGAGAAGGGAGGAAGCAGGCTCCCCGCTGAGCAGAGAGCCTGATGTGGGGCTCGATCCTAGGACCCTGAGACCATGACCTGAGCCAAAGACAGAGGCTTTAACCCACTGAGCCACCCCGGCACCCTCCTACAACCGTTTTAAAGGGAACAATCCAGTGTTATTTAGTGCATTCACAATCTTGTGCAACTACCACCTTTCTCTAGTTCCAAAATATTTTCATCACCCCAAAGAAAATTTCGTTATGCAGTTGCTCCCCACTTTCTCCTTCCTCAGCCCCTGCCAACCCCCAATCTGCTTTCTGTCTCTGGATATTTCATATAAATGGAATGATACAATACAGGGCCTTTTGTGTCTGGCTTTTTTTCACTAGGCACAATGTTTTTCAAATTCATCTGTGTTATATTGCTCATATCTGTACTCCATTCCTTGTTATAGCTGAGTCAACTAACGTCTGTTGTATGTATATACCACAATTTGTTCACTACCCATTAATGGACATTTGGGCTGCTTCCGTCTCTGGCTATTGTGAATACTGCTGCTTTGAACCCGTGCATATATGTGTTTGAGTCCTTCTTTTCAACTGCTTTGGGTATATACCTAAGAATGGAATTTCTGGGTCCCCTTGTAATTCTGTGTTTAACTTTTTGAAGAATTGCAACCTTCTTCTCTACCATAGTTGCACCATTTTGCATTCCCATCAGCAGTGTATGAGAGTTCCAATTTTTCCACATGTTTACCAACACTTATTTTCCTTTTCTTTTTATCATAGCCGTCTTCACAGGTGTGAACTTGTACCACATGTGGTTTTGATTTTCCTTCTCTGATAACTAATGGTGTTGTGCATCTTTTCATGTGGTTGTTGGCCATTTCTATACCTTCTTTGGGGGTATGTCTGTTCAACTCCTTTACCTGTTTTTTTAAGCAGGTCGATTGCCTTTTGATAAAAGTTTTTTATTCTGAGTACTTGATCTGTATCAGGTATATGGCTTGCAGGAACTTTCTCCCATTCTGTAGGTTGTCTTTTTTTTTTTTTTTTTTAAGATTTTATTTATTTATTTGAGAGAGAGAGAGAGAGAAAGAGAGAATGAGAGGGGAGAAGGTCAGAGGGAGAAGCAGACTCCCTGTGGAGCTGGGAGCCCGATGCGGGACAGGATCCAGGATCATGACCTGAGCCGAAGGCAATCGCTTAACCAACTGAGCCACCCAGGTGCCCTTGTAGGTTGTCTTTTTACCTTCTTGATAATGTCTTTTGATGCATGAATTTTTTTTTTTAATTTTGATGAAGTTGAATTAACCTTTGTTGTTCTTGCTCTCATTGTCTTATATGAGAATCCATTGCCAAAGCCAAGGTTATGAAGATTTACCCGTATGTTTTCTTCAGAGAGTTTTGTGGTTTAAAGCTTTGATGCATTTTGAGTTAAATTTTTTAATATATTAGGTTGGGGTTCAATTTCGTTCTTTTGACATAGATATCTGGTTGTCCCAGCACAGCTTACTGAAAAAACTGTTCTTTCTCCAATGAAAGATCTTGGCATTCTTTATTTTTTATTTATTTTTAAAATTTTAACTCCAGCCTAGTTAACACATAGTGTTATATGAGTTTCAGGTGTTCAATATAGTGATTCATCAATTCTCTACAATACTCCATGCTCATCATAAGTGTACTGTTTTTAAAGAATTTTCTTTAAGAGGAGAGTGAGCGAGTGCCTGAGCGAGAGAGTGGGGAGAGGCATAGGAAGAGGGAGAAGCAGACCCCCAGGTGAGCAGAGAGCCCAATGCCGATGCAAACTGAGCCACCCAGGTGCCCCATGATTAGTGAACTCTTAATCCCCATCACCTAGTTCACCCATCCCCTCACCCACCTCCCCTCTGGTAACTGTCCATTTGTTCTCTGTAGTTAAGTGTCTGCTTTTTGGTTTGTCACTTTTTTTTTCTTCATTTGTTTTGTATCTTAAATTCCACATGTGAGTGAAATCATGTGGCCTTCCTGACAGCCTGTTGGCCATGATGTACGAGTTTATTTCTTGAGCCTCAATTCTAGCCTATTGTTCGATATGCCCATCCTTAGGCCAGTGCCACATTGGTTGGATTTCTGTGTCTTTGTAGTAAGTTTTGAAATCATGAAGCATGAGTCTTTCAGCCTTGTTTTTTTCCCAATATTGTTTTGCCTATTCAGGGCTCGGCCTTCTCTTTTTAATTTTTTTAAATTTTTTTACAGATTTGTATTTATTTATTTGACAGAGAGAGAACACAAGTAGGCAGAGAGAGAGGGGGAAGCAGGCTCCCTGCCGAGCAGAGACTCTGATGCAGGACTTGATCCCAGGACCCTGGGATCATGACCTGAGCCGAACGCAGAGGCTTTAACCCACTGAGCCACCCAGGCGCCTGTTGTCCTCCTCTTTTACTATTGTTTTGTCCTGCAGTGATTCTTGAATTGTGTTACTGCACCTCAGGACAAAGCAGCAACCCAGTGAATAGTCCTAGAGTTGCATGTGGGTTTATTACAGGCATGGAAGAACCCAAAGGCTTTTCTTGCTTAAGGTCATTCCCTAGGAACCTTGACAAGAGCCGCATTGATGGTATTAAAAGCAAACCCAGTGCACAGACTGTTGGCTTGAAGCTGCTCATTAGAATTCCCAGGCAACCTTTTTGGGAAAAAAACAAAAAACAAATATATCGTCTCCTCTTTGCTGTGATAACTAGATATTGTTTTCTGGTTTGTGCACATGTTCAGTTGTATTAATGATGATCTTCAATTATATAAACAACTTTTTAAAAAACCCTCTCCTATAAAGGAAAGCTCTGACCTAGGCATCAAAATCAGAAAATGGTCAGAAGACGGAAAGACAGAGCTGGGGGAAGAAGGGGTGATTTTGCCAGGATCGGTTGCTGGGATGACTCACATTTGTTTCCAGTATGTTTGACCTCTGGTCCATTCCTTTGAGAATATGTGGGATTTTCCTTTTGGAAATAACTCTTATCTGTGAATCCTCGGCAAATGCTTTTTAAGCATTTCCAGATGGCCCCTAAAGTCCTCATCTAATAGAAGCTGAGAGATTGTTCCTGGTGGGCGGGAGAAAGCTGCTTTAACCCTGAGACACTCCACAATGGGAAGGTAAGAAATACAGGCATGTGTTTTCTGCTTGACCCGCATTAGAGTAAGAGTTAGAAGAGTTACATGTGTGTTTATGTGTATACATGTGTATGTACTAATGAACTCTCATTTAGAGCACTGAGTGAAAAACCCAAGTAACTATGAAGGGACATGTATTAGACAAATGAAACAAGGTAGCCAGAAACGGATTTCCAATGAAAGTTGCAGGGCTGGGGCACCTGGGTGGCTCAGTGGTTTAAAGCCTCTGCCTTCAGCTCAGGTCATGATTCCAGGGTCCTGGGATCGAGCCCCATATCAGGCTCTCTGCTCAGCAGGAAGCCTGCTTCCCCCTCTGTCTCTCTGCCTGCCTCTCTGCCTACTTGTGATCTCTGTCTGTCAAATAAACAAATAAAATCTTAAAAAAAAAAAAAAAGGTTGCAGGGCTGTCCATGAGAGTGTCGGAGCTAACTTCCTTTCCCCCAAAAATGAGCTTATTTTTTGTACTTTATGTGGTAGCTTTAGTAAATACCTTTTTTGCAACAAATATGGATTCTTTGTGTTTAGAATGATCTTTGAAGAAGCTTAAGAAAGGAATTATCAGAGTGCTTGTAAGGGGAAAATACAGGAAAACTTCGGTATTTTCCCCCTGCAGGCCATTTATAGTCACACTATAGTCATCTAGAGTGGCCATTGCAAAATGTTACCAACGGGGTGGCTTAAAGAACAGCAATTTATTTTCTCACCATTCTGGAGGCTAGAATGGTGAGAAAATGTCATCAGGAGTGGTTTCTCCCAAGACTTTTGTCCTTGCCTTGTAGATGGCCACTTTCTTCCTGTATCTTCACTTCATTTGTCTCTGTACATACACAGCCCTGGTGTCTGTGTGTCTAAATTTCCCCTTCTTTATAAGGGCGCCAGCTGGATTGGATTAGTGCTTACCCTCATGACCTCATTCTAATTTAATCACCTCCTTAAAGGCCCTGTCTCAAATACAATGACATTCTTAGGTAACTGGGAGTTAGAGCTTCAGCATAAGAATTTTTGAGGAGACACAGTTTAGCCTACAACAGGCAGCGTTAGATGTGTTGAGGAAGGCATAGATCAAGTAGGACATTAGTACCAGGAAAACAGATAAAAGCTCAGGGCCATGAGGGACCAGGAAAGTTGTGGGAGGGGACTCTGTGCACTACTAGTGGGGAAGAAGGTGTTTTCCTTGTGATTGATATGTCACTTAGCTTTTGCTGTATAACACACCAACACCCTCCCCCCCATGTAGTGGTTTAAACTGATGACCATTTATTTAGCCCATAATTCAGTGGGTTAGTAATGTGGACTTGGCTTTGGCTGGGAAGTTCTCCTACTCTTTGTTGGGCTCACTTAAGTATCTGTGATCAGCTGCTGGGTATATTGAGGATGGTCTAGGATGGCCCCAGCTGGAATGGCTTATTTCTCTTCTTGTCTCTTGCCTTCTAGCAGGCTGGCTTGGGTGTGTTCACAGGGCAGGAGCCAAGTACAGGAAAGGCGAGAGCAAGGGGGAGAGAGTGAATGTGTGCAAAAACACACCCATCATTTCTGCCACATTCTGTTCACCAAGGCAAGTCACAGGATAGCCCAGATTCAAGAGGTGGGGAAGTGTAGACCCTTTCAGGTAAATGGCTTTGAGATGAGGATTATTTGACTGTCAAAGTTCCATTGCTTATTTTATTTTGTATTCAAAATAGACTTCTACGCATGAATCAGAAAACAACATTCTGGAAAGGAATTGCAAGTGCATTAATTTATGAGTGAGTGATGGTTCTTTATTCCCAAATTGGGATGAATAATTTAATCAGAAAATTTATGTAAGCCACGGGTGTCTGTCATTCCTGCCTGGCTTGGTCTAGACAAATCACTGGGACAGATCCTCGTTGGGGGAATGCTGAGGGAGAGCTCAGTTTTCTTCCCTTGTGCTACTTAGAATACTAAATACCCTGGAAATAAGAGTCTAGTGGAAACCTTCAGCTCTTATGTTAAGGCGATAGACCTCATAAAGCTGAAGCAGGAGAAACAGGATCTCTGAGGTATTCTTTAGGGAGGATATTGAGCAAATTCAGTTCTGACACCTTATATGGGAAAATATGCTTCATATAAGCCTCTTAGAAGAGAGTTACCTCCATATCAGATTTACTAGTCGTACCTACATGGGGGTCCTTTAAGGGACTCTTTCCTCTAATTAGTTCAGTATCTCATTAAAAAGCAAAAACAAAAACAAAATGCAGTGTATACCAGCTGCTCCTTAACCCCATGTTGGATGACTCCAGTCCATTGAGTTTCCATAGAGATTGAAAAGAACCTTTTCTGCACCTCTGCATCTTTTGGGGCAGAGAAAGGCAACTGGTGTGTAGGGTCTGAAAATTCCATTAAAGTTGTATATCTGGAAAGCAACAATAAACCTATTTTTAGAGCATTTCCATGAAAGAATCACTTGGCAGATCTTTTTTTTTTTTTTAAGATTTTATTTATTTGACAGACAGAGATCACAAGTAGGCAGAGAGGCAGGCTGAGAGAGAGGAAGGGAAGCAGGCTTCCTGCTGAGCAGAGAGCTCGATGGGGGGCTCGATCCCAGGACCCTGGGATCATGACCTGAACTGAAGACAGAGGCTTCAACCCACTGAACCACCCAGGTGCCCCTCATTTGGCAGATTCTTAGAAAGTTATATGTACACTTACGGTATGACTCCAGCAACTTCACTCCTAAGTTTTCTCCCCAAGAGAATGAAAACTTATGTCCTTACAAAGACTTGTCAATGAATGTTCATAGCAGCTTTCGTCATCATAGCAGAAATTGGAAACAATCAAATATCCACCGATGAGTGATGGATAAAGAGATTATGATGTGTGCAGGCAATGGAATACTGCTTAGCCATGAAAAAGAAGCAAATTACTGGTACGATAACAACTGGGGTGAATCTCAAAAACACCCTGTTGAGTGAAAGTAAATGATACATAAAAGCGTGCATGCAGTGTTATTTATAGGATGTTCTAGAATAGGAAGAATCTAATCTGTAGGGACAGAAAGCAGATCAGTGTTAACTTGTGGTTGGTGTGTGTATAGGGTAGGGTGTGGGGGTGAGGCTGGCAAGGGTGCCTCAGGGAAGTTTTGGGTTAATGGAAAAAGCTTCCAGAGTCTTGGTTGTGGTACCAGTTAGTTACCTGGGTACATTTTATTTTATATAACACACACCTCAATAAATTTAGCTCTTTGGGACAAATTGTTCATAAACAATTTGTTTATGACATACATTAGGGCAATGTAAGATTTTTAGGATCATTAAGAGGGGACATTTGGAAAGATTAAAGGTGTCTAGACACTTTCTAGAAGCTATCATTAGATGAAGCTAATTTGTTAGACTTATTTGTCTCTCAGTTGTCCATGGTTGGAGACAGTGGGCAAGAATAAGCAAGTAAATGTTTACATAGTCTCATCATGTTGTCGCCGCCATCTTCTTAATTAAAAGCAAATTTGGAACATTCTTTAACAGAATTGGGGCCACATCACTTCTATGGCTGAACTGTGGGAGTGGCAGCTAGGTAAAGTTAACAGACCATTGTCCATATGTGATGCAGGGCAAAGGAGAGAGAGCTCGAGTTTATGGTTCATAGATCATATATTCGTGCCAATCAACTCCTATTCTTTGAAAACCAGAGTATTTTAAAAATGGGTAAATGTTCTATGTATACTGTTCTGGAAGGGACAAAAGTACCTTAAAATTATTTGGAAGTGTCCAATCTAGTCATGCAGAACTTGCTGCTAAGAGCCTCTTTTGGTCTGTTCGCTCTCTGATCATTGAAAAGATAGAGCTGTGAGAAAAATGTTTGTCCTGTGTTTATTTAGATTCACTATTTGCATATAACTTAGTAAGAACAACTTGTTTTCTTTTAGCATGAAAGGGTTTATTAATTCGCAGATGTCATTCATGCCCCAGAGTGATAGAGACAGTGATTTGTGTTGTCAAATGCTGGTGATGCTAAAATGAGAGCAGATTTTGTTTTGCTTCTTAGCCAAATTACAGTCTGCTCAGAGTGACTAAAATGTATCTCATTTTAGTTTTGTTTGGGTAATTGAGAAATGAGTTTCAGATTTCATCTTTTTAATGTTTTAATATTAAATGATAATGATGCTGACTCAGAGAAACTTTATAGTTTCTTTTTCATTAGTGTTTTCTAAATGGTCATTTTTTTTTGTATTTTATGTCTAACTTATTCATTCAGCAAGTATTTATCTGGTGTCCGCAGTGTACCAGCCCTAAGCACTTAAAGAAATCAGTGAGACCTGTCCCTGATCTTCCAGAGGGTGGTTTTCTAGTAGAGGGAAATAGATAATAAGGAAGTAAACAAATGGAAAGACAAGAGAATTTCATATAGTGATAAGCATTAAGAAAATAAAGTGAGATTAAATGATAGAGGCTGACTGGGGTGGGGTAGATGATCCAGTTGGATTTATAGATGAAGATTTATTTGGGTGTATGATATGAAATTTACCGATATGGAAAAGACAAGAGAAAAAATATGGATTTTATTTTGAAAAATCAAGTGTTCTGCTTTAAACTTCAATATGCTTTGTATTCGGGTGGAAATGTCAAAGAAGTGATCAGATATGAGAGTCTGGAGCACTTGGAGGTATGAGGGAGGGCTAGAGATGGAATGTGAGCAATGGACAGAAATTTAGAGCATCGGGAACCTTTGAGATCACCCAGGAAGAGAGCATATAGAGAGAAGAGCCTTGGGTCACTGACATGTGTGAAGGTTAATAAGCAAAGCAAAAAAGGTCGTGATTGAGGACAAATGGCTGGTGAGAGCAAGAATAACTAGGAGAGTATGGAATTGCTGTCACCAGGAGAAGAGAACGTTTCAAGGAGAGAGTGGTTAATCGGGTCAAAGCTGGTGAGATAGTTGATGGGGCCAGAAAGATGATCATTGACTTTCACAATAGAGAGATCATTGAAGATGTTGACAGAAGGGGAGAATTCTCAGTGGAGTGGTCTGAGGAGAGAGAGAGAGGTGAGGAACTGAAGTCTGTTTATGTTGACACATTTAAGAAGTTGGGTTCGAGTCAGCATTATTGGAAAGGGCCACAGGGAGGGGAGACTGGAGGTTTTAAGGAGAGCGTATCTTAAGAGAGTGGAAGAGTAAACATACTAAAGAAGGACTATCAGACGATCTTGGAGTGTTCATTTGAGAGTCGTGGTCTTCAGTGGAAAGTGAAGGCTGGTCAGTCTGGCTGTGGAGTTTTCTTCAGCCTCGTTCACCTCCATGACCACAACCGCTTAGCAGACCAAGAAGGAGTTGTAGCCACAGTGGGGAATTGGCCAAAGGAGTATGAGGGAGGGAGAGGCTGGAGGTGGGAGGATGGGGGAGAATGGCTGTATGGCATGGTGGTCAGTGGGTCTGGGATGGCTAAGAGGGGAGGGAGGCCTGAGGGCTGTGATGGGTAACAAAAGAGTGATACAGTCCTTGAGTCACAGGTCTCCATGAGATTGGGAATTAGAACCATGGGAGTTATAACCAAAGAGAAGATAACCAATGACTGGGCAGGGAAGGGATGCTTGCCTAAGGATTTTTAATTCATAATATCAAGGTCAAGCAAAAGCCCATGAGCATGTGTGACTGAAGTTGGGTGGATGAAGGTATCTTTGGAGGTTAACAAGTCAAGCATCTTTGCTTCTCTTAGGCCATGAATGTTAAAATGTATTGATTCCAGTTTTATAGAAAAATATATAATCATGTCTAGGACCCCCTTGGCTGCAAGTGATGTAAAGGTGCTCTACTTATATAGACCAAACTTCTCCCTTTAGTGGAAAACGTGACTTCCGACAGCCAACAAACTCGACGTATCCTAGCCTCAGGCATCCAGAAAGACAAACCACTTTTCCAATCCTGTTTTCAAAAATCCCTGGGAAGATGATGAATGGCCTAACACTGATCCCCAGGCTTTTGCAGAACCAGCCATCCACAGCTGGCCAAATGCCAGGCTGTAGATGCAGATTGTTGGGCGGATAATCCCATAAAGGCCTCCTCCAAATACCAGTGGTTTTATATCGTTTGGTGGGGAAGAAAGTCTCAGGCTAGACAGACTTCATGGACAAACTCTTACTGAAGAATGAATATAACTTAGGCCCCAAGGTCACTGTTTCTGGCATCTTTCACGAGGAGTCTGGATCTTGTTATTAGCTTACCTTTCCGGTTTAACTCAGCAGGAAACGTCACAGGCTGTGATTGCCTTTATCTAGTCCAGGCCGGATCTCTCCATTGTCTAGATGCCTTGGTTTGTCTGTTCCTTATTTAGTTATACAGTCTCTTTATTGAAGTGTAACTAACACGCAATTAGGAAGGTGCACAAATCTAAGTGTACAACCCACTGGATTTTTTTTTTTTAAAGATTATTTATGTTAGAGAAAGCATGAATGGGAGGGACAGAGGGAGAGGGGGAGAGAGCCTGGAGCAGACCCTGCACTGAGTGTGGAGCCCGACGTGGGTCTGGATCTCACGACCCCGAGTTCAGGATCTGAGCCCAAACCGAGAGTGGACACTTTACCAACAGCACCACCCAGGTGCCCTAATGCGTTGGATTTGAATGAAGTGAATGCACCAGGTAACCTCCTACAGAAATAAGATATTCCAATACCCCAGGAGGCCCCCCTTCATGACCTCTTCTAGTCACTATCCCTTACGGAAGAGTAACGTCTTTTCTGACTTCTTACATGGCAGCTTAATTTTCTGTCTTGATGTTTGCACCAGAGAACCTGGTTATCTGAGCAGGTATGCTAGAGAAAACGAAGAAGGTTTAAATGACCTTCCTTCTAAGCCCTAAAAGTCTTGCCTCTCCGCCCCTTCTCTCCCCACGGCAAGAAAGAACAACCTTCCAGCATAAAGACATTACCCTCAAAGTCTGTTGGTAATTATGTAATGATATAAATTGATAGGACACAGGGCTCCTTTTGTAGTATCCTGGCTTTTTCTTTTGGGTTTGGCTTTTTGTTTATTTATTTATTTATTTTTTTCAAATATGAACCTCAGGAACATTTTTTATGAGACTCCTGCAGGGAACAACCTATTTAGACCAAGGCTAATTGGACAAGGCCGTGTTTAATCTTCCATTTTGTGTGTCTGTAATGGAGACGGCTCTTCTGATAAGGATAGCAGATGCTGACTTAAGTGCTCTTCTGTTCTTCTGCAACAGAGCAGGGCTGGGCGATGGCAGGCGCCAAGGCAGGGCTTTCCTGGACTCATTCTGAATTGATGGGAGAGGCACTTAGTCCCGACAAGCAGGAACATTCTCCAGGAGTTTCTATGGAAACCAGCAATGTCTGATGAGATCAACAGCTAAATGCCATTTCCTCCAAAGGTGGCTTAGGTGATAGGATTTTGGATAAAACTTGGCCTGGAAGAAACAATAAGTTCTTTCATGGGAAAGGACAACTGAGAAACTTTTATTTATCCACCAGCGTGCAGGTTGCTCTTCTTGTATATTACTCCCCATATGCTGTCATGATACCTGTGAGATAGTTTTACCTCTAGTTACTTCCCTAAGTGATGCCTCGCTGATGTTATTACCATGTCACAAAAATACAGAATGTGGAACAATGGGTCACTCTCCCACAAGTCTTGAGAGAATGGATGAAAAAAGATAAAATAAGAACTCTAAGACATAGCCTTTTCTGTCTTCTATATTTTTCCTCACTTTTCTTCACTGTGTTTTATTTATTGGGGTATAATTTTACATTCTGGGAGATGTATGTCTTAGTTCATGACCTTATATGTGTATATGCACCCATATGACTGCTTCACAGATCAAGGGGTGTGTGTGTGTGTGTGTGTGTGTGTGTATACATATATTTTTAAAAGATTTTATTTATTTATTTGACAGAGAGATACAGTGAGAGAGGGAACACAAGCAGAGGGAGTGGGAGAGAGAGAAGCAGGCTTCCTGCCGAGCAGAGAGCCCAACTGGGGCTTGATCCCAGGACCCCGGAACCATGACCCGAGTCGAAGGCAGACATCTAATGACTGAACTACCCAGATGTCCCAAGATGTGTGTGTATATTTGACTGACCTGTATGTACACACACACACACACTCCATAGTCTCTATTACCTCAGTGTGTTTTGGGATCATTTTCTCATATTTCTAACCTGGGCCTCCATGTGCAGCTGCCCCTGTTGTGCAGTAAACAACCTACAAAACCATTTGTGGCAGCCGAATTTCTAAGCCCTAATTTCTAAGAGGTGCTTAGTGGATTTTTACTGAATTTAGCAGAGTTCATTTCACCAGAGTGGGTTTGACTGCCTATCTTGCTGTTTGGGGTTAGTAAGGGTTTCCCCTAATTCAGATCATCTGCTTTTGCCAGCCATGCATTCATTTACTTATGAAGTGCTTTTTGAGCCCTTACAGTCTACAAAGCAGTCTGCCAGATATTCTCTGTAAACATAAGTCAGACAGAGAATATGACTTCCTAAGGTTCTAGACTACAGTAGAAGTTAAGCAATGCAAATAAGCAATGACAAATCAGGACAGGAAGTTCTAAACTTTGTAAGGTCAAGCCAAGCCCACCAAGCATCTGTTTGTTCTGGACCTTGAAGACAGAAGCATTTGAGCAGAGGGAGATCATGGAGGCCGGTGAGGACGATTAGGATAAAGAAGTTCTTTGGGCTACAGCATATGATAAGGAAAGCAAAGCAGTGGGAGAGAAGGAAGGTGAAGAGGGTCTTGATTAAAATAAGGAGGAACTTGAACATTGTGCTAAGGAGTTTGGATTTTTTTCTGGAGAAATTTGTCCCTTGTATTGTTAAGGGGCCAGGAGCGTCATACTGAATCAGTGGCCTCTACTGGTTTACGTGCCTCAGAATCTTTGGGGTAAACCTCAACAATCTGGGTTTCTTCACAAGCCTTCCAAGTAGTCCTTACGCATGCTCAGGTTTGAGAAGCACCACCACACACCCGTAGCTCCTGAGACCACAGACCCCTAGTGTTGCCAGTGTTTGCTCAACAAAAGAGGAATTCCAAGTGGTGTTAATAATTGTTTTGTGCGGAAGAGAAATGTTGAACTGAACAAAGTGAGATCCTTTTCTTTACATGGGATTCCCAGAACCCAACATATTCTGCTGTCAATTGTGAATCTCCCCAGGGGAGTTATGGTATGTAAGAGTTCTGCAAATTGTTTTTCCATGGAATCCTTTTCTTCTTTTTCTTAGCATTTTTTATAAGAATGAACAGGGGGATTAGTACTGCTCCTTACACTCTTGGGGGACATTCCACGGTGTGCAGTGATGAGCCAAAGAAAGTTTATCATCAGGAAAGGAAATGGAATAGCCTAAAGGGAGCAAGACTCTATGAATAATCACGTGGATGTCTGTTGTGGGCTCAGACAGTTGGGTTGGTTGGGGGGCTGCGGGTTTGGGAAGAAGGAAATGATGGTCTTGCCCTGCCATGAGGAGGCTCCCGGAGTGGTCCAGTTGGGAACTGCTAGCACTGGAATCGTGGTGGTGCAGGGTTGGGCGGGGCGGGGAGGTAGTCAGGATTTTGCAGGATGGGCTTAGACCCTGTGGATACGGCACCAGCCCAAACTGTTTTCACATTCGACTCTAGAGATGTCCTCCTGTTATTTCACCACAAGCAAATTCCCTCATGGCCCATAAAGGTGGTCTCTGAAAATGGCTGTAGTTCAGCCTGAGAGACTGCCGCGCGTGCACTGTGGAGGAGGAGGTGGGCTGGTCCCCCCAGGCTGTCATTCTATCCTGTGTAGGCATCGTTGTCCGTCAGCCCAGAGCAGGAGAGCTGGGAAGCAGCCCGGCCTTTGCTTTCCAAATCTGATCTCACCATTCCAGGCCTTTCTACAGTGACACCGCGTTGCTGGGTGGGTGCTGCCTCAACTTTGATACCACAATACCTGTCCCTGTAATTTTCCGGGGCACAAAAGGAAAATACAGTTGTCAGCAGTTCCTCGTGACTGAGGAGCCTCGTGGTGGCGTTTTCCTTGCTGTCGTGATGGTGCTCAAAGACAGGTCATATTTGAGGGACTTCCTGACTTACCACAGTAAACGCCCTCCTTGTGCCTCTGGATGAACAACGGGCCCATCTATGTTGAATTTTTCAGTAGGGAGAGCAGAACATTTAAATTTCATTTTTTGTAAGAGCATTATATCCCTATGTTTAAAAAAAAAAAAAAGAAAGAAAGAGAGAAAAAAAACTTAGTGAAGAAATAGAAAATGAATTGATTCCTGCACTGCACACACTCCCCCTCCCCCGCCAGTGCTTTGCAAGCAACCACTGGAACCATCTGTTTTTAAATCTTCTTTCGGTTACAGCTATAACCTAAATTATATTCTCATCCTCCAGCATTTAGTCAGTTTTGAACATTAGCTGTTGACTTAATCGATAATGATTTAACTCCTATAAATGACAACTTTGATTTTTTTTGTTTTTTGTTTGTTTGGTTTTTTTTTTTTTTTTTGATAATTATGTTACTGCATGTCCTTCTGTTACTGGCCTGTTAGTTTTTTGTTTTTTGGTTTTTGTTTTTTTTAAGATTTTATTTATTTATTTGACAGACAGAGATCACGAGTAGGCAGAGAGGCAGGCAGAGAGAGAGGAGAAGCAGGCTTCCCGCTGACCAGAGAGCCCAGTGCTGGGCTTGATCCCAGGACCCTGAGATCATGACCCGAGCTGAAGGCAGAGGCTTAACCCATTGAGCCACCCAGGTGCCCCTGGCCTGTGTTAGTTTATGTAGCCTTTTTGAACCTCTTTTCTTTTTCCTCCAACAATTCAAAGTCTCTTGACTTGCGCATTAGGTAAAATGATGGTGTTCAATTCCACTCTCCTTTTCCTGGAACTTTCTGTCATTTCCACTTGTCTGAATAGGTCCTCTTACTTATACATTGCCAAATATTAAAGCATTTCCTTTGTTCTTTTTTTGCACCTTAGACCATGATCATTATATATTCACTACAAACTTGATTTTAATGGAGGCATAGTATGGAGTGTTAAGGATGTCTCTTCATTTCCTTAATCATGTTGTTTCCCTCTGTTCCCCTTCTGCCCAGCTTTCTCTTTCCTTCTCTCTACAACACCAGTTTGTTGTAAATAACTTTGGATCCTCAGCCTTTTGGCATTTGCTTTAGATGTAACCATTTTTAATTCTTCTTTGCTACGTCTAAGGTTGATTCTTCCTCTTAGCCTCTGCTCCAGCCAACCCCAAGCCATGCCTACTGCGACTCCCTCCCACCATATTCTGGGCTGGAACTTTCCCTGCCCTGATCTTAGCACATATTTGCCTTTTTTTTTTTTTTTTTTTGTCTCTACCTTCTAGTCTTGTTTAATCTGGATTCCTTCTCCTCTTTGGCTTTCAGTCCAGGATGTTCTTTATTCCTTTGCTCTTACTGGGGGACTCGGGAGACTTTCTAGGGGAAAGAAGAGAGGGAGGAAGGGAGGGGAGAGACAAGCACGTGAGTTCAGTCCAACAGCCCTGGCCACTCGTGCTATACTTCTGTTTTCTGCTCTGATGGCCTGTGGCCTGCATGAGAACTTTGTTACTGTGTTTCCCCAGTAGCAAAGAATTGAATTATTCCAGTTACAGAAATTTTATCAAGCCCATTGAATCAGTTACATTCCTTCCTCCATATCCTTTCTTAAAGTTATGGCATGAAAGATAACACCAGTGGAAGAACTATCTAGGCCTGGTTTTCTTTGAAATATAAGCAAAGTAGTAAGTAAATGAAAAATAAGTAGGAAAAAATTTGCAGTGGAATTAGTTTTATTGGTTGACAACAAAAGACCTACTCACTTGAATGGGGGAAGACTTCTCTGATTTCTTTGATATAAATAATCAAAGGTAAATGGGGTAAATACTGCCCCCTCCGTCCCCTTCTTCCCTGTTTCTCTTGCCCATTTGTACATCTCCTTTGCATTTCTCGGCGTCTGAGAAGCAGGGATAAGTGAATCTGTCATTCTCATATTTGTTCCACAGCAAAATGCCAACAGCACGCGTATGTGTACATGTGTGTACACACACGTGTCCTTGAAACTCCATAAGAGAAACCAGCAAGCCAAAAGCAGACTGGGAAACAAAATTGGTCAAGCATAAAAGAAATGGAAATGAAAGAACTGTGATTCTTACTAACCAACCGTAAATAGGATTGTCTAGTTCGAGATAGCTGTGTGACGAGTCAGCCAATACGTTCAAGGACTCTATGCCCAGGGCTCCATTGGAAATGGGAGGCTTTAAGCCAAGGGTATAACCTGATGGGGCCAAAATAAGGACAGCTCCTTCCCTAGAGGCAAGTCTTAGTAGAAACCAGGCAGGGAGGCATCTTAACAAAATCCTCAGAATCAAGGTTGAGCTGAGGCATGACGATTCTATCAGACACTTTACCAATTACCCATGGCCATGGTAATGATGCATAATCCTCATTCTGGAACCTCGGTCTGTAACAATAACAAACTTATTAACTTGTTGTTAATAATAATAAATTATTATTGGTCACAAATTCATGGGCCAGCTGAGCATTTTAGCCTGTCTGGGCTAGGCTCACTGGGGATTTCTCTCGCATTTGTGTCCAACTAGTGGGTCAGTTAGGGGCTGGCTAATCTTACATGACTTCAGCTGGGATGCCTTAGCTCTGTTTACTGTGGTCTCTCAGGCTCTGTCTGGTTAGCTGGCCTGTTCATCGTGGCTGAGCGAGGTTCCAGGAGAAGAAGCAAAAGCATGCACGGCCTCTTGAAGGGCTGGACTGAGAATCGGCTCATCATCTCTGCTTCATTCTATTGGTCGGAACAAGTCCCAAGTCCAAATTCAGAGTCAGAATTCAGAGACTTCTGAGTTACAGGAAAATGGGAAAGGAGACGGACTGTTAATATAAGGCATCAGAGTAGTCTGCCTCAGGCTCTTGTACCAGATATTGTCCCTGGGGGACTGGACCGTTACTTGGTCAGACTCCTAGGTCCTAGACGTTCACCAGGCTCCTAGGTTGGAGAAAGGTCAGGGACTAAAGCAAATAGTCATTACGAAGTGATCTGCTTCTAAGGAGGGAAATTAGGCTGGAGCCCTCTCCAGGCTCCTCCTTGGGGGCTAGGAACGGGTTCTCTTAGGGGCAGGTGAAAACAAAGGGTTGGCTCCATAGGTTCCTTGACAAGCTTGCTTCCGGACAGTAAGTCATGTGAGTCTTAAAGTGGTTCTTTCCCTCCACAGGAATCTAATCCAAGGTATACAGTGGCTAGATATTCTTTAGTCTGGCATTTTCTGGTTTCCTAGGAACATTGAGGGAAGGGGACTTGAATGCTCATAGTGCATAGATGAGACTCCTGTGTTCTTCTCTGGGCTTGTGCAGTCTAGCTGGGGATTTTATAGACTTGGGGGTGCTCTGTTGCCATATTCTACCTAACTCAGGGAATTAAGAGTATTGGTTCTCCAAGTGTGGACCTTAGACCAGCAGTATCCTGTGTTTTACCTGACTTATGTTTTTTCTGGCAGCACTAAAAAGAGGCCTAGAAAAATTTAGAGGGTTCAAAGAAGAGCAATCAAGATCATGAGCAGGATAGAAATTCTAGAAAGATAGGTTAAAGAAACTGACTTCATGAACCCAGAGAGCAGGACACTGGTGGGGTTATGAATTTGGAGGATTTTACTTAAAGGGAATGCTGCTGAGCTGTTCTGTATGGCTGCTCAAATTAACCCAGAAGAAATTTCTAGGAAGAGGCAAGACTTCCTGTCAATGAATGATTCCAGTGGGGGTTCATGAGTGTTTTTGTGATTCTCAGTGGAACTCAGATGCATTTGGAAATTTCACATCATTGTGATGCAGCCTTTTCTCTGACCTGTGTTTGTGAAGGAACAGTTTAGAGAAGCATTTGACAACAGGGGCCTGGAGCAGATTACTTCCCAGGGTCCTTCGTGACTGCTTTTAAGATTGTTTGAATTTGGGGCGCCTGGGTGGCTCAGTGGGTTGTAGCCTCTGCCTTTGGCTCTGGTCATGATCTCAGGGTCCTGGGATCCAGCCCTGCATTGGGCTCTCCGCTCAGCAGGAAGCCTGCTTCCTCCTCTCTCTCTGCCTGCCTCTCTGCCTACTTGTGATCTCTCTCTCTCTCTGCCAAATACATAAATAAATAAAATCTTAAAAAAAAAAAAAGATTGTTTGAATTTGCAATTTTGCATCATTTAAAAAAAATTATCGTGTCTTCATCGTTTTTGTTTTTCAGACCCTTAGAGTTTATCTGGAAGTTTGGTTTTTCAGAACATGGACGTGAAGGAAAGGTAGTAAGACAGTTGTTAAGAGGATGCCTTAGAAACAGACTACCTGGGTTCGAATCCAAGCTCTGCCACTTCTTAGCTGTGTGGATTTATGGTAGCTACTTTGTGCCTCAGCTTTCTTACCTGTAAAATGGGAACGATTAACAATTAGTTAGTCTCGTGGGTTGTTGTGCAGCTTAGTTGAGCTTATTTATGTAAAACATAGGAGCTGTGTGTGGAACGTAGTGAGCCCTCATTCAATATTATTTTACATGATTAAGGACTTGAATGTCTCTGTGCTAGGTATTCAGAGGCTGTTTTAGCCAAATGCTGGCATTGAACGGTCAATTCATTATTGTGTATGAGAGAGGAGCTGTCCCTTGTGAGCAGTGATGTTTTGCCCCTCTCTGTGACTCCTGATTTTGAAGTGTCGACTTCAACTCCCAGGGATGATATTCTGCAGTGTCCCTGCCCCTAAGTCCTAAATCATTTCTCCTTCTTTCCCACATCTTCCAGAAACCCCTCAAGAGAGTTAGGTTTCATTTCCCATTACAAATGGAATTCAATTAAACAGCTGTAAAAGAATGCCATATAATGTCACAGAGAACATAATGACATTTCCAAAATATTTTTGAGAAACTTGAACTCTAAATCAATTCAGTTCTGCTTGTGAGGACACAGATTTAGTCATGGAAAAATTTTAACCTGACAACTAGCTTGTACCAGAATTATGGGTCCAACTGAGATTAGTTGTGTTTGGCAACTGAATTTCGAAGGTGAAAATCAGCTGATCTTCTTCCTGAACTTCTAAAGAGAAAAAAAAAACAAACCTGTAATATCCACCACATACCTGGTGTGATTTCAGTTTGCACATGACTGAAGCCTCTCATGGTCTTGTTAGAAAGAGTTTTATCAGTCTATTCAGGACTCAGCTGTATTTCCTTGGTCAGGAAAATGAGTGTTTAGGCCAAGTTAAACTCTTGTGTTGTTATTTTGGTGAAAAGTTTAAATGTGTTTTTTTTTTTAAATTTCTTTTTTAAAAGATTTTATTTATTTGACAGGGATCACAAGTAGACAGAGAGGCAGGCAGAGAGAGGAGGAAGCAGGCTCCCCGCTGAGGCGAGAGCTTGATGCGGGGCTCAATCCCAGGACCCTAGGATCATGACCTGAGCTGAAGGCAGAGGCTTAACCCACTGAGCCACCCAGGCGCCCCTAAATGTGTTCTTTTAAATGACGCTCCCTTTTGAATTTACCAAATAACAAGCACTTAGTGTTATGGGGCTCAAATTCTGACAGAAAGTGGTCGTGGTTCTCTTTCTTTCAATACAGAAAATGTGCTGTGGTGTCTACATCAGTAGATTCAAATATTAAGCGTTTATTATTCTTGAGTTTTGGTGCACTGGGCCGTTCTGAGTAAGTGGATGTGGTTTGATTGATCTTCGCCGGCCTTGCTCTTGTGTCTGCCTCCTCTGATGTGTTTGTTATCCGGTAGCTGTCTGGCTGAGGATGGCCTCCCTCAGACCTCTGGGCGTTTGCCAGCTGGAGGCTGAGGATGCACTGGCTAGGCCACATGCCTCTCATCATCCAGAGGGCTAGTCCGGGTTTGTTCACACGGTGAGGCAAGTTTTCTGGCCTGCTGATACATAGTGCTAATTAAGTCTAGCTAAACATTTCTTTGTTATTGGCAGAGAGACTGGAAATGGGTAAGGTCTCTGGAGACCTAGGCTAGGAATCGGCACAAGGTCATTTCTGCCGTGTTCTCATGGCCAAAGCAAGTCCCAAGGTCAGTTCAGATTTAGGGATGAAACAACTGACTCCACCTCCTGGTGGGAGGGGCCGCTGAATCACGTGACAGAGGGCCTTGTGTTCAGCCACAAAGCGACCCCGGAAGTCCATGTTAAATCTCTGAAACCTGTGAATGTTGTTCACCGTAGGTAACAGAATGCAAAATGTATGATTAAATTAAGGATTTTTTGAGAGGAAGTGTTTCTCTGGGATTCTTATTCAGGTGGGCTCTGAATGCTGTAACATACATCTTTATAAGAGAGAGGCACAGTTTGCCAGAGAAATCTGCCCCCCCACCAGAACAGGAGGTGATATAAAGAGAAGCAGAGATTGGGTGATAGGGCCGCAAGCTAAGGAAGGCCTCAACCAAGAGAGGTGGGAAATTGACAAGAAATGGAGTCTTTCCTAGAGCCTCTGCAGGAAATGTGGCTCTGCCCACACTTTGATTTCAGACTTCTGACCTCCAAAACTGTGAGAGAATAAATTTCTGCGTTTTAAGTTACCTGGTTGTGTTAATTTGTCCTGACACACACAGGGAACAACACAGGCATGGATATAGGAAGGGAGAAAGAATGGAAGACGTTATTGCCATCATCCACATATACTCCTAAAGTAATATAATTTTGTATAGCTCTTTTTCACTTAACATGACAGAACATTTTCCCATGTTACGGAGTTGTTGAAAACACTATTTTAAATAGCATTACCCATTATGCAGATATGTATGCATAAGACAATACATAAGTGATTTCATGATAATATATAACGTATATTAAGTTAGTCTAGCTAAACATTTCCTTGGTATTGGCAATTCAGTTCCTTGGGCTTTTCAGAGGAAGCCATCCCGCGTGAGGCAACGCAGATAGTCCTGTGCCCTGAATCACCATTCCGGTTTCTCTCTTGTCACTTTACTCCATCAGGCCCTGGTATCTCTTGTTGGAGTTAAGATAGTCCTCTCCTGGGTCATCTCAACCTCTCTCCAGCCCACCCTACAGACTGCTCCCCCAGATTAATTTTCTAAAGAAAAATGTCCACTCAAGTCACCTCTGGCTAAACACTCTCAGTGACATTCAATTGCAAATGTTCTTTAATCCAGCCCTCGCTACCCTTGTACAAAAGTGTACAGTTATCTGTGTCGTTCCTTTCTGAGTGCCTTGAGGACAGTGTTACCTTCCCTGTCTTTGTATCTCCCGCTTCACCTGCCGTGGGATTTTGAAGGTACCTAGTATCTGCTGCATGAGTGAGTACGTGGGTTAAAAGGAAAATACTTCTCATTGCCGTGTCTTTTCACATGGGATCCCATTCAATTTGTCTGACTTTGAAACTGACTGGGTGAGTTGATGGGTTGTTCTAGCTCAGGGACATCTTACTATGTTTGTGTCATGAACCCATTTGGCACTTGGGGAAGCCCGTGAATTCTTGGCAGAATAATGCTTGTGGTTAAGGCAGAAAATAAAATAAACTAGGGTTACCCCAAAAATCAGTTGTATTGCACTTAGATGTGGATTGTGGCATTGTAATAGATCTTCATCTTTCATGCATAAAATAATTCTAAATTGTAGGCCTATTAGCTACTATAAGTTCAAGGTAGTGATGAGAGTACACAGAATTTCAAGATACTTGAACAACCATAATGTGATATGCACATATCTGTGGTTCTATTGATGACAGAATCCCAAAGCCTGCTAAGACTACGGTGGTTTGTTGCCTAAGTCCATCTTTGAAGAAAACTCCAGATCTTAATGAGAAGCCAGTGTAAATAAAGGTGAAACTTTGTTCCTATCTTAGTTGATGGGAACCACCCCCGCTCCTTGAATTCTCTAGGTCCAGGTCAAGGGCCTGCAAAGCTTGTTCTAGAAATAGCTCTAACACCAGTCTCTGTGTAGCTTAATTGTCATGTCACTCAGAGCCTCCGCTAAATGTTTTGAAGTACTTTGTGGGGTTAGAGGTCAGCAAGAAATTTCAGAACATTGGCCCATATACCAGGCGTGTCGCCTTCCACAGCATAGGAACTGAGGCCTTTCAAACAGCTGTAACTTGTGGCCCATGTCCCAACTTGGACATATTTTTGTTTCTAAATCTCCTGGGCAGTTATTTAGTTGAATTGAGTTGTTTAGTTGGCTGTCTCCCTAATGGTACTGGATTAGCCCGTTGCTTGCATTTAGGGTGTCCTAAGCACAAGTAACTTTGATACTTATGGAAGCTTTTCTGATACTTATGGAAGATACGTTATGGAGGCTTTTCTACTTCCAAAGGGGTTTGGGGCAGCTTGTCATCTGACACAAACCACAGAGAAGAATGATGATGCCTCTGCAGGAGGCCCAGGCAGGTGCCAGGGACGATGATGCTCCGGGCCCCATGTGATCGGATTGCACCTCCCAGACGTTGCCCTGCGGTTTGAGTTCTGTGGGCCTGTGTCAACTGGGGAGCATGTTGTGAATGCAGCTTCCATTCCCTCTGGATAGAAATTCCGTGAAAACATTTTTTATTCATTTCTTAAAAGAAGCCTGTTTAAAAACAAAACAAAACAAAAAAGCAAACACCTATTCCTTCATTGTACGAGGCACTGGTTTCCAGCATCCTGGAGTTTGTCTGTGAAGTCAAATTGGAACAGTGCAGGGATTCTTTTAACACTGAAACTGCAGTGTTGTGGATGGTGTTTCTAATTGTATCAGTCACCTGTTAGCTATGTTAATTAAGAATCTAAGATGAATGCCTATATTATATATATTACATATCTCTGTCTATCCATTACTGTGTCTGTGTATAGTATATACACATGTATACACACACACATATACACACAGTATGTGTTATGTATAATCACATACACAGAACATCTGCATGTAGGTATGTATACACACACTCGATGATTAGAACTCACCTAGGGGTGCCTGGGTGGCTCAGTCATTAAGCGTCTGCCTTCGGCTCGGGTCATGATCTCAGGGTCCTGGAATGGAGCCCCGTGTCAGGCTCCCTGCTCTGCGGGGAGTCTGCTTCTCCCTCTCCCTCTCCCTCTCCCTCTGCCCTTACCCCTGCTTGTGTTCCCTCTCTTACTGTGTTTCTCTCTGTCAAATAAGTAAATAAAGTCTTAAAAAAACAAACAAACAAAAAACTCTTCTTAGAAAATAAAAAATAAAACAAATAAAACTCACCTAGAATGGTGTTTACCTGAACACTGACCATTCTTTTAGGGATGGACATTTACATTTTTCTCTCTCTCAAACCATCTAAATCCTCTTGACTTTGAGACTAAGACAGAATTTGGCAATCTTTTAATACGCCACGTTAACTTGAATAGTTCGTTGGTATGGGTGGGAGAAAGAGATCATTCATAAGATTAATCATAAATGTAGTAACCCCTTGAAGTTCTCAGAGCAATACTTAGTTCTTTGTTAATGTGGACATCTCTTGTACATTTCACTAGCGTGTAAGAGGGGCTGCCTTTTATATGAGATTGAGTAAAAATGGCACAAAGAGTTTGTGTTATTTTTGATTTTTGTCTCATTGAATGAAAACTTAAATCTGACCTAGTGAAACCTTCTGCACATCAAGAGCTATGTTTTTATTTTAAATTTGAGTAACTACAGCTGTGTCTTCACATTTCTTAAGGCCCTAGGGCGCCTGGTTGGCTCAGCTGGTTAAGCGTCCGACTCTTGATTTCAGCTCAGGTCATGATCTCAGGGTCCTGGGATCAAGTCCTGTTTCGGGCTCCAGGCTCAGCAAGGAGTCGCTTGAGGATCCTCCCTCTCCCGTTGCCCCTCCCCCTGTTTACATTTTTTCTCTCTCTCTCTCAAATAAATAAATCTTAAAAAAATTCCTTAAGGCCCAACTTAAGGCTGCTTCCTTCATAACTTATTCTGATCCCCTATATCAGTTTCTCATTTCTGCTGTAGAACAGTACAACAAAGTATAGTGGCTTAAAACAACACTCATCTATTATAGGTCTGGAGGTCAGAAATCCTAAATGAGTTTCACTGGGCTAAAACCAAGGTGTTGACAGGGCTTTATTCCTATCGGAAGGCTCTAGAGGACGATCTGTTTCCTTGTTGCCTTTTGCAGTTTCTAGAGGCTGCCTTGGTTTGTGGTCCTTTCCGTCTTCAAAACCATCAGTGGCCTATGGGGTCTTTCTTGCAATCTTACTCTTCTGCCTCCTTCTTCCCCTTTTAAGGACCTTTGTGATGACATTAGGTCTCTCTAGAGGATCCAGGATCACCTTTGTTTTAAAGTCGGCAGATTAGCAGGTTTTCTTTTTATTTTCTTTCTTTCTTTCCTTTTAAGATTTTATTTATTTGTCAGAGCACAAGCAGGGGGAGCAGCAGGCAGAGGAGGAGGAAGCCGGCTCCTCGCTGAGCAAGGAGGCTGATGTGGGGCTTGGTCCCAGGACTCCAGGATCATGACCTGAGCCAAAGACAGATGTTTAACTGACTGAGCCGCCCAGGGGTCCCAGCAGATTAGCAATCTTAATACCGTCAGCAATTTTAATTCTCCTTTGCCGTGTAGCACAACATATTCACAGGTCTGGGCACTCGGAAGGGCATCTTTAGGGAGCTATTAGTCTGCCTAATGTGGTTGGTAAACCAGAAATGATTCGTTCACTCTTCATATGGTTTTAGTGACAGCTGTTTCAACTTGCTATTATTCACATACATCCTTTCTACATATATATATTTTTTGTGTCTTTTAACCTGTGGACAAGACGTGACCATTTCTATATCACGTCTGTGCTCTCTATAATATATAGCGACACCGAAAGAACCAGGTGAATATATTTGGAACAAATCCTGATTCCATTTAAAGTTTATCCAAAGACACATGAGTTAGAAGGAAGGAAAGTCAACTACAGTAGTATAGAAAATGGAAGCAGGCAACAATGGTCAGATAATCATCAGTATTACGCCCGGGAGAATAGTTTCATGTGTGTGGGGTCTAAGCAACTAATGTCACTGGTGAAAGCCTATCATCTACTTGATAGATTTATTATAATTTTTCTCACTCTGTGTTAATATTTTGGCATTAAACATCCTTCTACATCTTGGCTTTCTTTTATTTATTTATTTATTTATTATTTAATTATTATTTTTTTTACCATGAATCAGTTCTTTGAAGCCTTCTGAACTCTGGGCAGCCTACCTTCTCATGCCTGAATCTGCAAAGTTTGGAAAGTGATGGCCACATGAGGGGGTAGATGCCCTGTGGGGAGACCAGCTGAGTAGCTCACCCACTCTTGCCAAGTGGTACCCACAAGCTTTCCTCAGACTCAGAGCTTTTTGGCTTTAAAGCGCGTCTAACTACATGTAGCTTTTCTGTAAGTATGCTTAAGAGCAGAAGGAAATGAATGGTTTCCCCAAGAGGTTCAGAAAGCCAAGAGTTTCTCCCAGGTGTTATCTTTAGACTGTATGTGAGTTATTCTCCTCCCCAATGTATTTGTGTAGTTCTAAATAGATCTTGAAAAAGTTTCAACTCCCTTCCAAATACAAGCACTGTCATTTTGAGAAGTGTGAACACATATTATCTTTACCATAGTTTGGTGATGTGGGTAGGTGTTCTTTTTCCTCTCTTAGGGCGAGAAATTCAGCTCCAGAGTGTTAAGTGACTTGTCCATCACACAGTTATATGATGTGTGCAACACAGTGAGTAATTGGAATCTAGATTACTTCACCCCAAGCTCCATGGTTCTTAAGCACTTGAATACCACACAAACTGCACTTTCTTGGCCTTGGTGTTTTCTACTAATTCATGATCTAAATAACACAACACAACTCAAAAAATGTGTTCCCTGCCACATTAATCCAGTGAAACTCCGTGTGAAAGGGAAGTATTTTGTTATCAAGTCTCTAATTAACAATACTTTAAAAATTAAGGCATATACTAGCTTAGTGGTGATTATGCATGCAAAATCAGGTGGTAGAGAAATGTTTTAGGTTTTTACTCCAGCATCTTCCAAATTCCTAAGACCGCAGAACCCTTGCCTTCTGCTCTCTGGTTCCCATAATAGCTAGTATCTTTTGGAAAGGGACAGATTCTAGGTCCTGGGTTCCCAGTTGGTCAATCATGATCATGCTGCCAGCCATGGAGTCCAAATGGAGGAGCTAAAGGGCAGAGGTTGGCTTTGCCCTCCACGTCCACTAGGAACGTTTTCAGTAGCAGGAACCTAAAGAATCTGAGTGATTTGGGTTGGAACCCCTGGGAATGAAAGTATGGGACTTATGTCGGCTACATAAATAGCACCTGGGAACTTGTTAGATATTCAGAATTTCAGTCCCACCCTAGATTTGCTGAAAGGGAATCTGCTCTGTAACAAGATCCCCAGGAAATTCATATGCATAGCAACATTTAAGAAGCATTGATTCGAATCATTAAGACAGTAATTTTTTAATCTAACAAGAAATTCAGAGATAGAGAATCCTTTTTTTTTTTCATTTGAACTCTAAGCGGCATCTAGAACTTAGGGTCTCATTTCCTCCTGGTGGCAAAATGGCTGCCAAAGCTCTCTGTATTCTGTCTTCTTCTAACTGCATTTAAATGTAGCTGGAAGGAGGCAGACATAAAGGGCTTTTTTCTTTTGTGGCTTTCTCTTTTTTATTAAGTGATATTTTCCTTCTCAGAAGGCTTCTTGCAGACTTCCTCATCAGGTTAGTGTGGGTCACATAGACCAGTTAACCAATTAGACCACCCATTAGACCAATACTGGCAACATGTAATAGGAAAGCCTCAATTGCTTTTAGTCTTGACCAGTACTGTCTAAAAGAAATATGCTTGCCTCATATACAATTTAAAATTTTCTGGTAGCCACATTTTAAAAATGAAACAACTGAAGTTAATTTTTTTTAAAAAGATTTTATTTATTTATTTGACAGACAGATCACAAGTAGGCAGAGAGAGAAGGGAGAAAGCAGGCTCCCTGCTGAGCAGAGAGCCCGATGCGGGGCTCGATCCCAGGATGCCCGGATCATGACCTGTGCCGAATGCAGCGGCTTTAACCCACTGAGCCGCCCAGGTGCCCCCTGAAGTTAATTTTAATAGCGTATTTTATGTAATCCAATCTGTCTAGGCTATTATCATTTTAACATGTAACCAACATACAAAAATTACCAGTGAGATATTTTATATTCTTGGTTTCAAACTAAGTCTTTGGAGTCAAGTCTTCATGCTTATATCACATCTCAAATCAGCTGCTAAATTTTTATCAGAGATACTTGATCGTATTTCGTTCTCACAAAAATCACAATTTTTTTAAAGGCTCTATTTATTTGAAAGAGAGAAGAGACAGTGAGTGAGAGAGAGTGGAGGGGGAAGACGTAGAAGAAACAGACCCCCCTGATGAACAAGGGGCCTGTCATGGGGCTCATGGCATCATGACATGAGTCGAAGGCAGACACTTAACAGAATGAGCCATGCAGGTGTCCTACAAAAGTCACAATTGCAAAGTATTCACATGCCCAAATTGCTCCATGTATCCTTATTACCCAATAATCAGGTTTAAGATTTTAAATTTAAAGTAAAAATGTTCCTCAGTCTGACTAGTCGCATTTCAAGGGCTCAGCAGTCACACGTGGCCAGTTGTTATCACACTGGACAGTGCAGGACTGGGTCTCGCTATTCAGAGGGTGGCCCAAGGACCAGCAGTAACAGCATCATCTGAGAACATGTTAGCACCACTGAACTAGATCTAGCCAATGAATACCTATATTTTAACTTTAATGCACATAGTTTGAACAGCACGAGTCTGTGATGTTCCTAAGTTTGGCTATGGTTTAGAATGAATGTGGGGACTTTAGGAAACACTGATGCTTACACCCAGCCCCAGAACCTTGGAGTCAGACTCTCTGTGGTGGGGTCCAGGCATCAGTACTCCTTATTCCAGTATGCAGTCAAGTTCGAGACACGCTGGTCTAAACCAGTCCTGATTCTTCCCCCGAAGATTCAGATGCACAGCAACCTGGATGATATTGTAGTATAATTACTAGGATCCGTCACCAACAGTGGTTCCATACTTGATTCCCTCTGTTCTGTGGATATTTCCAGCCAGGAGAAGACTCTGGCTGTGATCTGCTACACCTGCTAGGGTTACTCTTTCCTAGTTTCCTTTCTGAATTCAGTCAC
Source organism: Martes martes (assembly GCF_963455335.1). Classification (NCBI taxonomy): domain Eukaryota; kingdom Metazoa; phylum Chordata; class Mammalia; order Carnivora; family Mustelidae; genus Martes; species Martes martes. The sequence continues at coordinate 33,775,784 of NC_137896.1, forward strand.
TGACTAACTCTTTGCCTCTGTTTCCCTGTCAACACCGTCACCATTGATTATCTTCTTTTCTTCCGGGTAGGGCTTTAGGGTTCTTGCCTGGTGCTAATTCATACCCAGAGCCAGTCTGGAAGGCCGTTGGTGACTACCGTGTTGTTCTGCCACCTTGCTGCTCTTTTGTCTTGTTATCCATTAACTCCACATCCATGTTTCATAGACAATGGCCTTTTCTTAGTTCTTAGACATTCCTGATGGCATTTCCAGAATTAGCTTCCTTCAGGTGTTCATAATTCTGCCTTTGTTTTGCATATTATGTTCTACCTCTTCTCTGATGAGGTCAGGTGAGGTGGGCAGTGAAGTCGGCTCACTCAGAACAATCAGTCCATGAGCTCTGACTGAGATGTGAGTTTTATGATCATATTGGGGTGCTTTGGAAGTGGCCCACATGCACTCCTCTGGGCTCCTGGAGATTCAGAACGTGCCCATACCTCAGAGCATGGCCTTGTACGTTTTCATGCTTCTGCTGCAAAGTTTCTCTTCCAAGGAGGCGACTTTAACAGGACATACTTGGGAAGAAATAGGTGCTCCCTTACTAGGAATCTTTACTTGGGAGGTTCTCACCAGTGCAAACAAAGCCGTGTTCAAATGAAAGTGCTGAGTTTGCCCAGCTCCAAAAGATGCTGTCTGTGGTCCCTTGGACTTGAGAACAAAGAGACTGATCTGGCAGCCTTTGGAACCTCACCTGTTCCTTGGTAGAGCAGTTTCTGGGAAGGATACAATTCTGTGATAAGTAATTGTTGTCAAATCTAATAAAAAGACTTTAACATTTAGGCTGTAAGACATGTAGGCTGTGTAATAAATAAAACAAACAAATAAATAAATAATTGCATATTAGTTTATATTCACTAGAAGAAAACTAGATTTTAAGTGAAGCTTATCAGTTTCTAGAAATCCTTACAGTATAAATGTTTTTAGTCTACGTTGTATAATCAAGTGTGTGAAGACTGAGCATTTAGAAAGTTATAGGAGCCAACAAAATCCATTTTTTATCTTACCTCAAAAAATTAAGTCAGTGTTTTAATGGTATAGCGTCTATGATTTAAAAAAAAAAAAAAAGCCTTCGATTAGAAAAGTCTTATTTTTGACATTTAAAGTTGTAGTGTGGTGTGGAGGAGGGTGTTTGCCTGGCGTATTTGATAGAACATGTGACTCTTGATGGGGTTGTAAGTTTGAGCCCCACATTGGGTGTTGAGATGACTTAAAAAGAAAATCTTTAAAAAAAAAAGTTGTAGGATTAAAAATGTCTCATTTTAAAATCTATCACATTTACATAAAGGTTGTCTAATACTTGTATTGCCATAAAAATGAATATGGTAAAGTCCCCATGACATTTTTAGGTATTTATGGAGGTGGTCCGATGGCTATTCAGTGAAGCTCCCTAAAACAATACGGTCCGCGTGACTCAAATTATGTGTAGAATAGCAGAATATTAAAAGTCTAATGTCAACCACCTAGAATTTAGAATTAAGAAATAGGAGGAACCACCTAGCACTGTGGAGAGCCAGAGAAATTTTGACTCATCTGCAATCGAACACCACCCAGTATAAGGGGAAAAGCTAATAATTAAAGGCACATTATATCTAGTGAAATATGTGTTTATGCCTGCCTATAGAATGACGTAGATCTCATTTATGCAGGAATCTACCTAACAGATGGTGTGTTGTGCCTTGCCATGTTCATAGCGCTGTCAGAAATAATCCTGCCATCTTCTCTGCCTGGGGTAGAGTTGGTAACATTTTGGTCCCATTTGACAGATTTGAAAACCAAGACCCAGAAAGGAGCAATGTATACCCCAAGTCAGCAGAATGTAGAATTAGAAATCATTCTTCTTACTCATCCGCTGGTGTTTTCTTCGCTGCCTGCCGTATGCTGTCTCTTTATTTCTTAGAGCCCTCAGGCACCACCCTGGGCTTTTAGACATAAAAGGACCAGCCACTGAATTGGAAAAGCCTCCCCCCGCCCACCCCGCCACCCTGTGTGTTAGACCAACTTGGTCCTCTCTCCTCTGGAGTATCGAAATGTGGTCCCTTTCTCTATAATTCTAAAAATATTATAGCTTTGAAAACTTAGTTTTCCTGTAAATTTGGCAGAAACTTCATGGCAAGATTATGCCTGAATCAACAGGATTTATGTCATCTTTATTTATCCCACTTAGAGGGACTAGCCATAGCTTTCACTGCATAGATACGGATGTGTTTGGGATCAGCAAACTACTTCTCTTTTCCTGGACCCCTACTGTCTTTGCGGTAATGACTCAACTCCACCATTGTGGCTAGCACAAAAGCAGCCAGAGACAATGTGTATTTGAAGGAATCACTGTCTTCCAATAAAACTTTATTTACAGATATAAATAGCAGGCAGACTTGGCCCTTTGGCCATCATTTGTCAGCCACTGGACTAAATGCATAGATCTGTCAAGGCTCATGCATAATGTATGATATATGCACCACGTTACCTTTCTGAATCTGAAACATATCAGACCTCAAGTGTTTTGTGTGTTTTTTTTTTTTTTTTGTAAGGAATCATGGGGCTGTATCTAAAATTTTGAAGAAGTTTTTTTAGAAGAGAAAGTTCTCTCCATTTTAGTGAAGGGTTAAGACCTTGTATACAGATGACTGGAGAATTAAGATTCACGTATTGCCAGTGCATTCATCAGGAATGAGTTCTGTGATTCAGAAGTATTTAAACAGAGAGGTTCATGTTTTTTCTACATAACAAGAGGTTCAGAGGTAGGTAGTTCAGGGCTGGTTCAGAAGCTAAGTCATTCCCTCAGGGATTCTGCCTCTGTCCAGATTCACTCTCCACCATCCTTAGTTGATAAGCTTTCTTCTGGAAGCTCATTACCTCATGGTTACAAGATGTGTGCTGTGCCTCCAGGTGTCGCTTGCATACTCCCAGCAGAAAGCAAAAGAAACAAGCAGGGAACAACCGTATTTATGTTAGAAAACCAGAAACGTACCACCTGCAAATCGCAACATACCTTTTCATTGGATTAAACTAGGTCGTAAGGCTACCACTCATTTTAAGGAAGCCTCGAGAAGCAGGTATTTTTAACTGGGTTCATTTTCATCACCCATGGAAATCAGGAGAAAGGATGTTGGGAGGTCAAGTTGGACCATCTGCTGAGGCATCTGGTCTTGTTTGGTGGCTGTTATATTTCATTCCAGATATTTAACATTGTATAGTCTTCTCCCCTGGGCAGCGTATCTTTTTAAGTATCCCCTGTGTTAGCAGTATTTTCCATCTGAGTTGGAAAATTAAATCTTATTATTCACATTCTTATGTAAATGTTATATAACATGCATATGTAATCACTTCAGAAAAGACCTCTTCAGAAAGATCTTTTACTGATTTTAGTTCTGGAGGACTTTGTTTAGATGCCACCCTTGGCGAGTGGGTTAGCAAGGTTGAGGAAAGGGTGAAGATAAAATCAGTGGAAGGCAACTTGCGCGTTCAACTTTGTAAGGGCGTCTTTGTTCTGATGGGGGATGAGCGCACGTTAGAGCAAAGTTTCATGGCAGGGTGCTGGTTAGCTCAGAGCACCTGAACAGAGAACAGTTAGTTACACAGTAACTTTCTTGGGAGATGACTCTGATGCAAGTTTGAAAGCAAAGCAATTAAATAAGCTCCCAGAGACCATTTTAATTTTTACTTGTGCATCTTGGGATTCTTGTGTTCCCCTCTGAAGTGGTATTTATTCTCTTCCCCATCGGGCACTTACTTGTTCTTTATTTGGCATAGACTACCGTAATAATAATAATAAGAAAAGATAAAGGTACCTATACAATTTTAATGTCTTTTTGCTTTAGTAGGACATCCTCGAATGGTGTACATGGGAATAGTATGAAATGAATAGATTCATTTATTGATTTGTTTAGACTTGAAGTGAAATTATTTTTTTCTTCAACTAAGTTCTGTGATACTGAATTAATTCTAGAATCTATTTGAATGTAGCTATTGTGGCTAAGTATAACCATGGGCCTTCATCTGTCAGATAAAGCTTAACCCCCAAATAATGGCCATGACATCCTCACCTTGCATATTCTTAAAAATTAAAATGAGAAAACCCAGTTTTTAATCCAAATGGTTCATGGTTGCCAGGCTGTGTGCCAGGATACAAGGATCCCCCAAAACTGTTTCACAGGTGACCAGAAATGGAGTGGTCACATTTTGGTGACAGTGTAATTGTTGGGGGAAAATCAGGAACTAGAAAAGAGAGCAGAAGGGAACTAGAAGGACCCTAATCTCTCATTTTACAGAGGCAGGGGAGAGAAGACTGTCTCATTTGGTGAATTAAGAAAAGGAGGGTTTTTTTTGTTTTGTTTTTGTTGTTTTTTTTTAAATTATTATTTAAACTTATTTTTTAGTGTTCCAAGATTCATTGTTTGTGTATCACACAAGAAAGAGAAGTTAAAAATCATTTAAAAATAAATGATCTGTTTTCCACTTCCAGCCATAATGGAGTTAAAGAAGCTAGTTTACTCCTCCCTAAATAGAAAACCAGATAGAAGGGGAAAAAAAAAAAAAAAAAGCAAAGGGTGTAAATACAAGGGTCTAAACGACAATTGAGAAATGAACCACTGAAACAATGGTGGTGGTGATGGAATGCAGGGAAAAGGGAAAGGCATACCATGGAATCAAAGGTCAGTTTTAGGTTGACAAAAAAAATAAGGGTTTGAGTGTATCATCTAACTGTGCATTCTCCAATTCAGTAGTTACTGGCCAAGTGAGGTTAGTGAGCCCCTGGTTTGTGCAAACTGACATGTGCCATAAGTGTAAATATATAGACATCAGATTCCAAACACTTTGTGTAATATAAAAAAGAACATAAAATACCTCCATAATTTTTGTACTAATTATATGTCGAACTGATAATTTTGGATATAGTTGGTGAAATATATATTGCTAAAATTAATTTGACCATTATATATTTTTTAAGATTTTATTTATTTATTTGACAGACAGAGGTCACAAGTAGGCGGAGAGGCAGGCAGAGAGAGAGAGAGGGGAGGAAGCAGGCTCCCCGCCAAGCAGAGAGCCCGATGTGGGGCTCGATCCCAGGACGCTGGGATCATGACCTGAGCCGAAGGCAGAGGCCTTAACCCACTGAGCCACCCAGGCACCCCAGACCATTATTTTTTAATGTTTTTATTTTAAGTGGCTCCATGCTCAATATGGGGCTTGAACTCAGGACCCTGAGACTGGGTTGCACATACCACCATCTGAGCCAGCCAGGCACCCCTAATTTTACTTTTTTTTTTTTTCTCATTAGTGTGATTACTAGGACATTTTAATTTACAAATGTGGCTTACACTCTACTTCTGTTGAGCAGCCCCTGTTTTGGAGAGATGGAGGTACACTAGAGAAACTGAAATCAGAAATGATCAATTTATTTATACACACTGCAGGAATGGACTGGGTGCAGTGGGAAAGGAAGGCTTTTGTTTTATACTTGTATGTATTTTAGAAAATCATTTTTACTAAATATTGAGCAGTTTCAAAAGGATATTTGTAAGACATATGAAAAGCATGAGCAATAACAAGATAACCTTCCTGATCACCAACCAGTTAAAGGAAAAAACCAACACAGCTCCACATTTACTTGGAAGGCACTCTTCCCTCCCCACTCGAGGCTGTTGTTTTAATTATAATTTGTATTACTTCATACTATTAAAAATTATCACAGTCACTTTTAAAGAGAGTTTTGTTTTTTTTTAAGATTTTATTTATATTTGACAGACAGAGATCACAAGTAGGCAGAGAGAGAGGAGGAAGCAGGCTTCCCTCTGAGCAGAGAGCCCAATGTGGGGCTCAATCCCAGTACCCCGAGACCATGACCTGAGCCGAAGGCAGAGGCTTAACCCACTGAGTGACCCAGGCACCCCTAAAGAGAGTTTTTAAGTGGAAGCTACCTTCTATCATTTTTTGTTGGTTTACATAATCTGGCAGTATTAAGTTTTAAAATGTGTCTGACATTCAATTCAGTGGGTCCCTTTATGAAATGTGTTCTGTGTGTTTTTAAAAAGGCACACTGCAAGGATCTAAAGCTGATGTCAGGTTTTTAAAAGCAGGTATTGTTGTGTATCTATTTTATAATTATGCATGTACATGTGCTGTCATAGATATACACATGTTTGTACGCATAGGAACAGGTCCATATACAGCTACTGATAACATTACTTATCTCAGAAGTCTGCCTGCCAGACAAACGAAGGGAGTTTCATATTCTTGTTTGATAAATTTTCAGAGAAAGATGACCGTGGAATGGTATTATTTACTTAGCTTTGATCATTTTCTGTATTTTCCAAATGAAAATATTAAAGAATTAAAGAATTTAAAATAAATATTTAAATACGTTCTAACAGTCAGGACGTTCTTAAAGCAGAACACTTTGCCTTGGCAGCTAGAAAGCAGTAAATAGAAATCTTAAAAGGAAGGGGTAAGTTACACAAAAAGTATTAAAGCCATTGTTTTCCTTCTCTCCCATTCCAAATAGATGAGACCATGAGGCGTGTGTTACCACTTCCAAACCAACCCTGAAATTGATTCCTTTCCTCACTGATCCCCACTTGGGCTCAGGCACTTGGGAAGCACCAAGTCTTCTGCCAGTGCTCATTTGTTCACTTTCAACACATAAAGAAGCATCTGAGCAAATCATATTACAGTAATTGGCTGTATTTTCAGTAGGACAATTGAAACAAAGGAGTTACATGGATCATTTTAATTTGCTGAATATAGACCATAGATCTATAGGTAATGTTTATTTTTCCCTAATTATGAATGTCCATGTGCATAGAAAAGATTTCTTAAAATTCATAATATTAAAAAGAACAAATGAAATATTTATTATGAGCCTAATATCCAGACATAAACAGTAACCTTTTGTTGTGTTTATTTCTAGTATTTCCAGACATAAACATTATTTTTAAATTTTGGACGTATACCATGTATATGTTGTTGTTGTTTTCTGAAGAACATGCTATTGTGAGTGCTTTTCATGGTGTTGAATATTCTTCATAAGCATAGTTTTAATGACTTTGAAATAGAGAACTTTTGAGAAATCAATTAAAGTATGCTAAAAGTTGGGATTGAATATATTTATTCCTTTACTTGAGTCTGAGTGTGTAATTGATAGCATAAGTGAAAAGATGATGAGATCTCTATCTTCTCATAATCAATAGTGATTTTCTAAGCTATTAATATTAGGCGAATGGAAATCTTCCCTGTGGATGTGGAAGACATGTCCAAGGACACATCTTTTAATGCAGACCATCTGGTTATGCACTTCTGTACCCACCAATAGTTGAAAAAGCAGAGACTTCATTAATGCAATGTGGCGTGAAGCTATAATCTTGCATCTTAGGACAGAAATCAATCTAGATTCTGTTCTTGCCTCAAGGAGGTAAAGGTTGTAGGTTCATCTTTGCCTGGTTGTTTACCTTTAACTAATGACTCATCTGGCATAAAGTACCATTATCTAGGTGAAGTCCACCTCTGCCAAGTCTAATACCTGTCACGAAAGATGGGACGTGGTGGTGGTTATGCAAACAGTGGGGGATGGTATTGAATTATGTCTCTTTTGAGGTCAAGCAGATGAATGGGGTTCGGGGGGGGTGGTTGGGAAAGGAATGGTCTTTATGGTTTAGGGATCCAGGAGCTGGTGTCACCGGAGGAGAACCACTCAATTGTTTTTAAAGTGGAAGAGCAGAGACATTTACAAGGATTGTAATAAGAGTGTGGTAAGACAAGATGGGAGGCTCAAAGAGGTAATTAGGTTAATGGGAGAGTGGAGAGCTCCCACCTCTTGATGCCTTCTGTGGGCCAGTCACTTGTCTCCCATGAGGTGGGATAGGAGTCACCTGCATAGGGAGGGAGTGATGGAAGACTAGGCAGAGTTTCTCTTCACTTGGCACATAAGCATAACAAGATTGAAGGAAATAGGAAGGAAGTAGATTGAAGGGAACAGAATCTTAATTTTTAGAGGAGTGTGAAGAGTTGACACTGTCTGACATTCCATGAGGAAATGAAGGCTCTTTTTTTTTTTTTTTTAAGATTTTATTTATTTATTTGACAGAGAGAGAGCGATCACAAGTAGGCCGAGAGGCAGGCGGGGGTGGGGGGGGAGCAGGTTCCCTGCTGAGCAGAGAGCCCGACTCCATCCCAGGACCCTGAGATCATGACCTGAGCCGAAGGCAGAGGCTTAACACACTGAGTCACCCAGGTGCCCCTGAAGGCTCCTTTTAAATAACCTGCAGAAGGTCACAGATTGTTCACAAGGAGTCCCAGGAAGCTGCCAGCCACTGTTGGATATGGACCTTTGGAAGATGATTCTCCTAGAAATTCAGGGTCCTGGATGAGAATGGAGAGAGATGCCTGTGTCTGATGCAGGAACCATAATGCCTCCTGTTGTGGGTCGGCACCCAGAAGTGATGTGTGGGATGATGAAAAGGAAAGAAAATGCAATCAAGATGTTAATATCATTGCCAAAACAGAAGTATCCCTGAACTTGCTTTTAATTGGGTAGTCATTTTTTTGAGGTTAGTAAATGTCACATATATTAAATCACTTTATTTCTTGTTTTTATGTCCAGCTCTTCAAGTCTTTAAAGTCTTTGGAAAGGCATCTTTTTATAAAGCTTGAGCTGTTTGTGAGCTAAGATCACTAGATTATTGGTTTAGAACACAGACACCCTCAAGAAACTCACCTTTTGTGTTTTGGACTTTGAAATCTAGGAAGGTACATTTCAGACACTATAGTTTGCAGGAATTCCGTCTTCCTGTAGTTACTCTTATTTACTCCTTAAAGAGCCCTGAGAACTAATAGGGTCCTATAACCTGCCATTACTATGAACTCAATCTGCTCGTGTAGGGGGGAACATTTATTACTTAGCAGCTTGACCAGAAAATCCAGAGGAATTATTTTCTTATAAAAATTCTTAGTTGGTAATGGTTAGAAACGACCAGATGGAAATAATAAGAATTTCTGTTTTTCTGGACAACCAGAAGGCGTGACCACAGCAAGACCTTCTGCCATGAATTCAGATCTCTCATCAGTGCATATTTTGTTGGAATAAAAATGTGTTGACTGGATCAGATCGGACTTGCTAAAGCCAAGTACTCTAATACCTTTGATATTCTAGGCGACCACGGTTCTCTATTTGTTAAAACAAGGCTCATTTTGTCTGGACGTTTAGCCTCTTTTCTTTGGATGGAAATTAAGAAGTACTTGGAATCTTTGACAGACTCTGCGCCATCCTTGGCCGCACATACAATCACTGGGGACTTCGGACAGTTATGAGGCTTGAAGACCACCTCCAGAGTTTCCATTGTAATTGTTTGTGTGCAGCACAGGTGTGGGGAGTCTTAAACCCCCTCCTCCCCTCAGGATTCTACTGGATGACCAGCTTGAGAACTGGCATCTTATTGACCTGTTTATCAAACAGTCCCATAAGGTGGGTGTTGGTAGGGTTGCCTGTCAAAATGCAGATTCTGGGGTACTAGCCAGAGAATCAAATATAGTCGTATTAGGGAATCAAAATTGATTAAGGAATCAAAATCTGTAAGCAGGCCTAAGCCCCACTGTAATTCCAATAGAGGACACCATTGTGCCATACTCAGAATTGCTTTCTAAGGCTCTTTCTAAATAGAAAATGATGAGTAGGTCTAAAATGCATGTTGAGTGGTAGGTCATTAGGGATCCATAAGTAAGTGACTCTGGCATATTTGAAAAAGATTAAAAAACACTAGTGTGGTGTAGGGGCAAGAGTCCTGGAGTAGCAATGAGAGTGAAATTCTGGTCCTCATTTTGCTTCTCTAACCAGCTCTGTTGTACCAGGTAAGATACCCAATCTCTCCACTAAGACAAGCACTTTGCCTGTCAAATGAGGACCTTGGGAAATAATCTCAAGTCTTCTGAAACCCTAATACTTGATTCTCTCATGTTAAAGATCTTCTGTTTGCGTTCTTCATACAGCGGTTTCCAGCAGGATTCTAGATAGATGCGTAAAGACAGTGAGTCAACATGGCTGCTTCCTGGGTCAGCAGGATCTTCATTACCGGCCACTTGTTAGAAGTGCAAACTCTGAGCCCTGCCCCAGACTTATTAAAGCTGAGGGAATGGGGTCACTGTCCTAAAAATAATCCTTGGAAAAAATATGGAAAAAATATTCTCTTTATCTTATACAGTGAAGAGAAGTTGCCTCTATGAGTATGAACTTTTAACTGTTTAAAAATAAGAAATATTCTATGTGTTGACAAGCTAATTCAAAGGGGAATCTGCAAAAAATACCAAAAATGTGGAGACTTGCTATACAAAGTAGGATCTCCTATCAGTTATCTTATCACCTGAGAATTTATGGGACTTGGAGAATCTTGGTCCCACCCTTGTATTGGATCAGAATCTGCATATTTTATTTATTTTTTTGCATAAGATCTCCTGGTAACTCATTTGCAGGTTAAAGTCTGAGGAGCACTGTTCCGGATAAAGATGTTAAGACCATAAGGTCAGCTTTCTCTTACCTTCATAATATTAATTATATACCTTTCAGTAGTCTTTCCACCCATATATCCATAGTCAAACCCAGGAAAAAAATGTTTAAGTTTGCTCTTATTTAAGTTGAATAGTTGGTAGCTATTGTTGTCCTTGTATTTTTACCTATTTGAGGCTTTTCAGCCCTTCTTCTCATTCTTTGTTGAGGAAAATGACACTTTGACTTTTTCCTTCCCCTTTTTGTCTCTTTTAAAACTACAATCCTAGTCTGAATTCCTATATTGCTTGAAAATAATTAACTTATTTCTTCTGGTATCTGGACTAATTCTTTAAAATAGGTGGGAAAAAATGGATAGGCGTGGAGTATTGGTGGGTTGGTTTTTGTTTTGTTTTGATTCATTGGTATGTCTGTATGTCAGGATCAGTCTCAATAAAAGGCTAAAGTAGAAGATTAATATTGCAGAATTTCCTTTTAAAAGGGAAAAATTCATTAAAGAAGCCATTCATTCCAGCGGCAGAACTTTCTACACTAACTGCTGAGAAGAACCAGCCCTGTGCAGTGGCCTTCTCAGAGTAGGCATGAGCAATTTAGGATTTCACAATCGGAACAAGGCAAATTTAGCATGGAATAGATGGAGACAGAGCACAGCACACTGTGTCCCATATTCTTATGTAGCAACTTAAAAAAAATAATTTTGGGGGGTGCCTGGGTGGCTCAGTGGGTAAAAGCCTCTGCCTTTGGCTCAGGTCATGATCTCATGTTCCTGGGATGGAGAGCCCCGCATCGGGGTCTCTGGTCAACAAGGAGCCTGCTTCCCCCTCTCTCTCTCCCTCTGACTGCCTCTCTGCCTACTTGTGATCTCCATCTGTCAAATAAATAAATAAAATCTTTAAAAAAAATAATTTTTGTAATCATTTCTACCATTAGGTACTCTGGTCCTAGTTCCTAGGTTCCCAAGACCTATTTTCAGCTTTCTCAAAAAACATGTGAGTTCTGAAAAAAATTTACTGTCTCCAGAACAAGAGATGAAAATAAGATATTAAAATGATGAAGTGTTTCATTAAACATCTTCCAAATAAGGTAGTTCATGAACTCTTCAATCTACTATGATATTATAGCAACTTGTAACTTAAATCATCCTCATGTACTTCTATATACCTACATAAACTACACTTGCTATGGGTCTCTGTTTGGTATGTTTGATATGATTTGGGAGGGTCACTTTGGGGGTGGGGGAAAGGCATTCCTAGAGCTATAAAGACCTTAAAACCCTGGCCTTCCATGGTTAATTTTTTTTCCTTTTTTTCCTCTTCTGTGGTTAGTCCATATCTACCTTTTCTATTTAGAAGTAGAAACTGGTCAAGTTTTTCTTTTTGCTCGTAAAAATAAGAGTATGTCACAAAAGGGCAATTTTTCGTCAAGTTTTGAGGTATTCTTTATAGGAAAGAGGTTCTGGAGGTGTTGAGGGATTACAACTCATTGGATCATCTCATGAAAACCAAAGGACCTCTATTCTGGACACATGAAAATATGAAAAGATATACATTTTGGGCTGAAGAATAATGTTTCAGTTAAGATTCTTTGGATAGTTTATTTTGTTGGTTTATTTTTGTTAACTAGTATGTTGACTTCAGGAGTGATAGTTCAAAAAGGCTAACTTTCTGGTTCACATAGCTTGAAAAGATTCCAGGGTCTCTCTTGGCATAATTATACTTGAGTTCTGTTTCTGTGACATGCCTTCTGCTCTGTTTGGATGCTTCTCTGGCTTCACAGGTCCATCACTGACTACTCTGGACTGGTATCCCGTAGCATCGAACCTTGGAGAAGGCAGACTCTACTATCCAGGTATCTCAAACAAAGGCTCAGAATTGAGCTTCTTAATTCTGGCTGGTCAGACCCAAGTACTCTGTCTGTCCCTGAACTAAGACCCTTCTATCTCTAGTTATGAGAGGTCATATCCCTAGTCACAGACTTCCCTCCTAGAGTCCATATTACTGGAATCTCAGGAACTGGGAGGAGGAGAGACCACCAGGCAAGCTTATCAATAGAAAGGGGGGAGGTGTTAAAGGGCAAAGAACCAAAATCCACTGCCCTCGAGGAACCTCTGATCTAGAAATGCATCTAATTAGCTCAAACCAAACTTCTTTATTCCCATGGAGCCCAAAATACATATCTGAATTCATTCCTTTGATAACAATGTACTGTGTACCTTCTGTGCAAGGCCCTTCAACCATGCATCCATGATGCTTGTGCTCACTGATAACATTCCTCTTTTGAACCTTGTCACATACTTTGTCCAAAGTGCTATGTTTGCTTTAACATTTGAGCAAGATAGGTGGGCATATTGAATTTGCTCGAGTATCTTCCCTAGAGTGCACAGTGCAGGTAGCTCAGTCCCTAGGCCTCTAAAAATGAAGCTTATTCCTAATGCTTCAGGCTACATTTGCCAAGTCTCCTGGGGAGTTTTTCCTTAAACAAGTCTGTAGCACTGACTTTAAGCTTAACTAATGTATTTAGTTGTTAACAGAGAAGGAAAGGTGCATTTAAACTCCCCAAGTAATGAACAACAGAAGACCAATGAGGAACAGGCTAACAGTTGATCAGTAGATGAAAGGTTAATATTTTGGGTCCATTTGTCAATAATGGTACTGACCTGGGTTAGGACCTTCCAAAGCTAGGGGTGGAATGGGTCAGGAATGGACAGACTACCTGGATCTGACCAACCAGAATTAATGAACTCAATTTAAGACTTCGAGTTACCTGGAAAGTGGTCTTTTTTTCTACTAGGTTTGATATTGTGGATTATCAGCCTGGAACTGTTGCCAATGAGAGATCATTTGCTAAACTAACATATGTCATCATTCCAACATAGTCAGCAAGCACCGAGTGGTACTGAAAAATCTAGAAGATAGAAGGTGGTTGTACTTTGGCCATGGATTGCTGCATTTAGATGGAATTTTTCTGGAACTTCCAAATAATCCTATCTTTAGGGAGCATGATATGGGGCCATTTTATAGCCAAATTTATATCAACAGAGACCATGGCAGGATAAAAAATAACACATGCTTGGTGTTTCAAGCAGGAAAAGATTTAGTGCAGGGGATTAGGTCTTTACAGAATGGCTTCCACTGCTAGAGACTGAGGAATGGTGTGGCCACCACTGGACTTTTGAGTGCAAGGGCACGCCTCTCTAAGACTTCTTTCAAATCTTGCTCGCCAAGAGCACCAGAGGTGCGCTTCACATATTTAAGTGCTTCTGATTGGTTCCGATTCTAATTGGAACCTAGCTGCAAAGGAGTCCTGAACATTTAGCTGACATCCCCAACTAAGGAATTGTAGAATGGAAGTGTAGAGAGACCATCTATAGTATATACTGCAATTTTAAGAAATGGATTCTCCTTCTTCCTCAAAAAATTAAAAATTAAATTAAAATAAAAATAGACCTACTATATGATTCCACAAACCTACTTCTGGATATATACCCAAAGGAAATAAAATCCACATTTCCATTATCTACACGCCTATGTTCATTGCAGCCTTATTCATAATGTCCAAGACGTGGGAAAAACCTGTCTCTCAGTGGATGAATGGATAAAGAAAACATGGCATATGCATATGTATTTGTGTACACACATGCACACACACACACACACACAAATATTATTCAGCCTTAAACAAGAAGGAAATAATGCCATTTGTGATAGCATGGAAAGGTACACTACATGACCTCACTTCTATGTGGAATCCAAAAAAGCCAAACTCATAAAAGCAGGGAGTAGAATGGTGGTTGCCAGGCGCTAGGGCTAGGGAATGGAGAGATATTGGTCAAAGGAGGACAATGTTTCTGTTATGTAGGATGAATAAATTTTGGTGATTGAATGTACTGTATGGCAAATATCGTTAATAACACTATCATATACTTGAAAGTTACCGAGAGTAGATTTTAAACGTTCTCACCACACATGAGAAATGTTAACTATGTGATATGATAATGTTAATTAGCTTGATCGTAGTAATCATTTCACAATATATACTTACATCCAAACATCCTGTTGTAGCCCTTAAATTTATACAATTTTTATCAGTACCTTATAAAAAATTTTTATTTTTACCCATGAAAGGTGAAGGAAGAAGTAGGTTCTCCTGGGATTTTATGAATGAAGCCCCTTTTTAATCAGGAGAAACCCACCTCTCTACTAAGTTTAAATAGTGTTAAGATTAAGCCTCAGTAAAAAGCTTATTTTCTTTTTGAAAAATCATGTTTAAATTTACAGATAGTAAAATTTATGTTTTTGGTATAAGTTATATGAGTTTTGACAAATGCATGGGGTCCTTAACCACTGACCTAATTAGGGTGAACACCAGTTCTGACACTCCAGAAAAACTCTGCTGCCTGTTGGTAGTCCAGCCCTTTCCTAAATCCCTGGCAACCACTGCTCTTTTTTTTTTTTTAATAGGTTTGCCTTTTCCAGAATGATCTAGAATAAAATCATACAGCGTGTATTGAATTTGACATTTGGGCAATGCATGTGAGTTTCATCTATTTTGTCCCTAGTATAGATAACCCCTTTCTTTTAATTGCTGAGTCGTATTCCGTTGTATACATAAGCTATTCACGACTTTTGAGAGTATCACATATTTCCCTTTTTTCAGAATCTCAGTTTTTAAAAATAGCATGGGTTGGGGCACTTGGGTGGCTCAGAGGGTTAAAGCCTCTGCCTTCGGCTCAGGTCATGATCTCAGGGTCCTGGGATCAACTCCCGCATCAGACTCTCTGCTCAGCAGGGAGCCTGCTTCCTCTGCTCTCTCTGCCTGCCTCTCTGCCTACTTGTGCTCTCTGTCTGTCAAATAAAGAAAGAAATAAATCTTTAAAAAAAAAATAAAAATAGCATGGGTATTATGAATCCCCTTTTGCCTCTTGCTCACAGTAAAGAAAGGAAGAAGGCAAACGTCTTCCCCCTCCCGGGTGACCTCAAACTAAGTGTTCTTTATTGACAATCAGGTTATGTAGTCTAATCATGATTCCTGAAGAGGAGCAGGATAATTAGACAAATTTCAAGAAATGGGATTTTTCTATTCTTTCCATTCTAATATTTAGACCAAGTACCTACAGTGTACCAAGTGCCTATTCATACCACTTCAATGAGTTCCCCAAAAGATGAAATACTTTCCAAATGAATTATCCCTTGATTGGTGCCAGATTAGAACAGAAAGGCCAGCAAGGCCACCTAAATCTCCATCTCAAAAAAGGGGAAACATTTTTTGGCTCTATTCAAGAGAGCCTTTCCTCTAGACCGATTTCAGCGTGTTTTGATGATTCATTGTGGAAATTGGTTTATCATTTGCAGTAGGAGAAAGCACTGTTAGCCAACAGCTCAGAAAAAGAGAAAAAAGGTTGCATCATCAGTATCAGGTTCCCAACGGACTTAGTGGGCAGAATGCAATAAATGAGCTTTGGATTCTCCTCTTTTGAGTTCTTATCCCCCATCTCCTTTCTGAAGGGTTCTGTGATCATTCGTTATGTCAAGTCTCTTGGTCGTCCATTTCATATCTTATTTGAACCCTGACAGCACAGTACTTTCTTGGGCTCAGCTGAGCAGTCAGGGGTGAAGAAACCAAGAAGTGTGCTTATGCTTACTATACCCCAGACATCCTGTGTATTCTGTTCACTGTCTCATAACCTTATCAGGGAGGTAGTAGTTCGATCAACATTTAACAGGTAAAAAAGCTGAGGTTGAAAGAAGTTAGGTACTTGCCCAAAATTCACATAGCTCATCAAGTACTTGAACCCAGGGCTGCCTGGTAACAAAGTTCATGCTTTTCACCTCTGAGTTTTGGCTTTTTCTTTGCATGTGAGCTTGATGTCATTTAGAAAACATTGACATTGTCAGCACTATTTTGTATACATCAAATTATATGTATCCATAATTAAGATGACACCTGCTTATCCAGATGATTTCCATAAATCGTTTCTCAACAAGGTGAGGTGTGAGTGAATAATACATCCTGCATAAAATGTTTGTGGACCAGTGAGATGGCTAATTAGGAACTGAGTTTCTTCCAAAGGGTTGTTCAAATGCAAACATAATGGAGTTCTTTACAACACCTGTGCCTGGAATCAGAAGATGCATTTAATGTCCAGGCTTTCTCCATCAGTTGAGGCTTTTAGAGTGTGTGCTTATTAGATTTAGGAGGGACATGTTTTGACCTCCTAATAAAATAAAAATCTTCTAAACAGAACTTGGTTGCAATCAGGTTCTGCTATATCATTTGAAAGTAATTTGATGGAACTGAAGTCAGGGCCTTGTATCCCAAACTTTGCAGGTGCTTTAGTACATTAAAAAAAAAAATGCTTTGCTAATGAGGATGCTGATTGGCGGTCAGAAATTCAAGATAGAGCCTTATTGACGCTTTATACGCTGCTGTAATTATTGCAGTAAAGGGATAACAAAGTGCTAAGTCGCCAACCTAGGCTATTCATCCCATGCGCTCCCCTCCTGCCCCCACATTAAATGTTATTCTGGACAACATTTTTTCAGCACTTTCTAAGTACATTTCATTGTGACAAGTTGTATATTTGCTACATGGCTCTTTGCAAAGTAAATAAGCTACAGGAGCTCTGTTCTGGGGGCTGTTGACAACACTGTTTTGGGATACTCTGGTCCCAGAGGGTGAGTAGGTGTTTTATGGTGAGCACACCCTTAAATTCCCAAAGATGGTCTTTGGTTGATGTTAGGCAAGGTCAACTTGCTCTTTGTTCTAATGAAAAGGTAGGGCTTCCCAGCTTCTGGTTACAAGACTCATTTTTCTCTTTTCCTTCTGCCTCTCTTGGTGCCAGTACAGTGTCTGATACATTGCAGATTTTTTTTTTCAAGATTTATTTACCTGAGACAGAGTGTGTGTGAGTGGGGTACAAGTGGGTGGAGGGGCAGAGGGAGAGAATCTTCCCATAGACACTGTGCTAAGCATGGAGTCTGACTCGACCTCACAACCCCAAGATCATAACCTGAGCTGAAACCAAGAGTCAGATGCTTAACTGCCTGAGCCCCCCAGGCTCCCCAACAGCAGGTACTTCTACAATTTTTTTTTCTTTTTTCGTGGAAAAGATTTTAAATTTGCATGGGAAGAAATCTACACATGTAACTCAGAGGAGACTGAAAGCTCTTCCAGAAGATGGAAAATCTTTGGTTTGAATCTTTAGTCAGTGAATATTTATTAAAGAATAATGTATTATGGAGCAGCTGGGTGGCTCAGTCGTTAAATGTCTGCCTTCGGCTCAGGTCGTGATCCCAGGGTCCTGGGATCGAGCCCCATGTCGGGCTCCTTGCTCTGCGGGAAACCTGCTTCTCCTTCTCCCACTTCCTCCTGCTGCGTTCCCTCTCTCACTGTCTCTCTCGCTCTGTCAAATAAATAAATAAAATCTTAAAAAAAAAAACATATTATATGTTTGACATGGGTCGGGTACCATGGAGGAGGGATGATGATAGATGTATTTTTGCAAAGCATCTAATAAACAGTGAAAGACCTATAGATGGAAAACAGGATGATTCTGCTACCACTTTTATGATTACTTCTGCCTACCATTTATTGAGCAATAATGAGATGTCAGGCCCTCTTCTAAGCCATTTCTATGTGACCTCATTTAATCCTCAAAATGGCCCTATTGAATAGGCACCATGATTGTGTCCATTTTACAAATGAGGAAACTGAGGCACAGAGAGGTTAAGTAACCTCCTGAAGATCACACAGTTGTAAAAGATACAGCTGGGATTTGAATCCAGGCAGTCTGACTCCAGCACCCATAGTTGTAGAGCTGAAGTCTGTTGGTAAGATGGGAGAAATGGGAGTTGGGGGGGGTGGGGATTGCCAAGGGGTCCTCCCCCCGAGTTGTGGGTTAAAGTAGGCTTCCCAGAGTTAGTGGTATTCGTGTTCAGTCTTAGATGATGGGAAGAGCTAGCCAAGTGAAGGAGGAGGAAGTGGAGGCTATAAGAGTATTCTGTTTGGATGGTACACTGTATACAGCATTGGCCGTTGTAGTTGGGTGATGTGTGTGTGAGTTTGGGGTGGATGATACAGGTACATTGTGAGAGACAGATATATAAGTCTTTGTTAAGCCATGCTATTAAATGAATTTCCATTTTATAAATGGTGGGGAGCCACTGAAGTGTCTTAATCAGGTGATAGGATAAAACTGGAATTTTTAGAATACTGAGTTAGGCTCCTGTGTAGAGACAAGTGGGAAGGGCAGGTTAGAAGACTGTGTGCAGAGAATAACAAGGAGACCTTGCTGCAGCCCACAGAAGGAGTGAAGGAGACTCAGACTGGGGCATGAAAAGGGGGCAGTTTCGAGGGAGATCTGAGGGATAGGATCAGTGGGAGGGACTGGATGGACAACAGAAATGACTGAGAGGACGGAGTCACATTTTAAAGCTTAAAGTGTGAATTTCACAGAATTTTCACAGTTTCTGTTCCAGCCCAGCATTTGATTAGTCTCACAGTTCATTTCCCTATAGAAAGAAAAAGGCAAGTTCAGTGTCAGAGGAATAGTTCTCCATACCCTACTGGCCCCTTTGGCTTTCTTTTAGAACGCTGTAGTTTCTTGAGTTCACGTTACTCTTGGCACGCTCTTTCAGTAAACTTTGCATGCGTGTAGTCTTTAAAGGACAGCAGTGCTGATCCCTCTAATTTGCCATCTAATTTGCACATCGGAAGGGCATCAGCAGGGTGAAAGGGATTCTGTGAATCTTCACCAGCATCATGGGTGCTGTGTGCTCCCTAGGTGTTAAGACTGAACGTGTCTTTACCTCCACATAATCAGATTTAGACTTTATTTTGATACACGTAAACACGTTTGGAATTGTGTGCAATGTAAACCTTCACATGTATGTTTGGGAACAACAAAGTTATTTCCAGCAACCTTGGGCAGTGCATTTCCATAATGGAAAATTCTATCCTTAAATATACCATAGTGTTAAAGAGAAACGTATCATTTGTCCTAAGAAAGCCCTGCCTTGAGCTTTTGCTCTGTGCTTTGTTTCTGGAATACCCAGACAACAGAAGCTGTTGCTGTGAAGGGTTTCTCTGCTGGCTGATAGGTTTTTATCTGTTGCTCCAGTATGAAAATAAATGTATCACATAAATGTCCCTCATTAGCTGACAGTCTTGCTTTTTATGTACAATCCAGGTTTGCAAATGGTAAATTCCCTGCCTGTGTAAAATTTAAAAAATCTGTACTAATTACCTAGTCCTTTCCCTCCTCCCCCTTTGTAATGTTTGTTCATTCAAGTGTGAGAAAGACAGAACCATGCTCACTATGCTTGAAAAATTTTTCTAGCTTGGAACTCTTTGAATGGAATGGAGACTCTTTTAGAATTGTACCATATCAAGGATAATACTGACATCTCCACACGGACAATGACTTATCGTATTCTTTATGACACAGCATTGCCTGGGCAGGGGGGAGGAAGCAGGCGGCATATTATAAAATGGGACCCTATTCATATGAGAATAAAAAAAGATAGAAGGAAGAATAGAAGAACAGAAGAAAGACCGCTGTTTCTGGAGGGAGCACTAGCTGCTATATTCACATTATCTTATGTGACCTTCCCAAGAGGTGAGCCAATGGGATGATTATTGCAAGGTTGACGGAAGTGAACTTGGGAAATTAATCTAGCCGTTCTTGTCCAATTCTGTTACAAGGAAAGGATGGAAATGATTTTGGACCTAATGTTTCCTTTTCAAAGTTGATGCTTTTACCCGATACACGTCATTGAGGATACATATGGGACTAGTTGAGGGGAAAGCACAGGAGGGAGGCAGGGAAGAGGAAGAAGGAAGGAAAAAGATGGGAAAGATACAGCAGAGGAAGGCTAGCTGCTTTGAACCAAGAGGACCACAAATACATGATCGCTCACGTGTGTGTGGCTCATCTAGCAATACGAGGCAGGTGAGGAGATTGGCAGGGCTGCTGTGTGTTTTCAGTTATTCAGGGATGGAAGCTGATGAGAGCTCTGACATCTTTAATATCTACCTTCCAAGTTTCCCCAGGGGATAATGGCCACCTAGAAGAGGCAAATTGCATAGAGGAATGAATGCATGTGGGAGAATGTTGTGAGCATGCCTAGGTGTGATGCCCGTCACTGCTACTCTCCTTTCACAGACCAGACTCATCCCACCGCTCTGCCTAACTGCGAGGGAGGCAGGTAAATGGGCTGTGCACCAGCCCCAGAAGATGAGGAATGCGTGGATTTTGCGGATCTATCAGCAGAAGGTCACAAGCCCCTATTAGAATCACGCCTCCTTGTAATTATTTGTATCTTTCATTCTCTCTGCTTTGTGAGAGAAGGATAATTTGTCTTATTTTTCAAAACAAAGAATTGAGATTCAGGGAGTAGCCCAAGGTCATGTGACTTTTAACTGGGAGAGCCGAAACTCCAGCATGGCTCGGTTTCATTGCTGAGCCTCATTCTTTTTTCCCATCTTATCACATACATTATTACCAGGAGCTCACTGGCCACAGTCGAAGTCCTGGGATAAGGATCAACCCTAGAAAGTAAGATCAAAATCCCAATCCTGGGCTACTCAGAATACGGTCCCTGGACCTGTAGCATGGAAAGCACCAGGAAGCTTGTTAGAAATGTGCATTTTAGTCCTCACCCCAGACCTGTTGAGCAGGACTGGTCATTTTAACAGGCTCGTGATCTGGACGTAGGGTAAAGCCTGAGAAGCCTTGGACTTGGGTCCTATAATCCAACTTCTCAACCGGATCCTATTGTGTGACTGTCCCCTTTCTCCTACACATGAGAAGAGGTAGATTCACTCTGTTAGTCAAGCGCTATAAGCAGTTGAGCAAAATTTCAGCCTTTATGCGGCGTAAACATGTTTAACCTAAAAAGGACTACTTAGCAACATAATATTGAATGACCGCTCAGCCCAGTTTTTGAAAAGCCTGAGCTGTTTCCATAGATAAGCCAAACAGGCCTGAACAAAACAAGAAAAGAGAACTTTATTGTTTGGGTTTGTGAACAACAATTTGACTTTTCTAAAAAGAGCAGCTTTGTTCCTTTTCCGGAGAACCTAAGAGTCCTGGGTTCGGAGTCTCAGCCGGAGCAGTTTCCCTGCTACAGTTTATCATTAGGGCAAAAACAGATGAACGACGTGCACCATGAAACCATCTGCCCTCCAATTCCAAATTTCCCACAGTGATCCAATTACTAGGGTTTCGAATGTTAACCTTGAGCCACAGTTACAAAAAGGCCGCTGTGGGTTAGATTGTTAATAGCTAATATGCTTCAGGGAAGGTCTTTCCTGCGGTGAGACCAGTTCCCTTAGGAGTCTTAACGGTACTCACTTCCTTTAAGGCACCATTCACTGGAGAGGATGAAGGCAGGGGGATGTCCCCTGTCGAGGGCCCCAAGTGCTGTGACAGATGACTGTGGAAAGCCTGCCTGTGTAGGAGAAATGGAGCCTGAAGCCCATGCTTCGAAGTTGCACAGGCCAGGCACTACTGTTTTGAAACAATAAAATAAAACTATTTTCCAACTGTTCTTTTCTCTTGATAATTTTCCTCCGTGTCTTTGCTTTCTTCCTTAAAAGAAACAGATCAGGAATAGTACCACTGTTCTAGCCCAGGACCACATGATT
The DNA here is from genome assembly GCF_963455335.1 of Martes martes. Classification (NCBI taxonomy): domain Eukaryota; kingdom Metazoa; phylum Chordata; class Mammalia; order Carnivora; family Mustelidae; genus Martes; species Martes martes. The sequence continues at coordinate 33,797,964 of NC_137896.1, forward strand.
GCCTTAGAAGGTAACCTTATGCTATTTTTATTCAATTAAATCTCACAAGCCACTCAGCGAATGTTTCCATCTTATTTTCTTGGACATCTGGACGCCGAGAACAGAAACTTGCTTAAGGTCAGGGCGAGCAGCATTCCAGTGGTGTGGAATCTCCCTGTTACATCTGTACTTAGACAGCTCCTGGTGGGTGGGAGGGGCGGCTTGCAAACCGGAAGACTTTACTACTTGGCAGTGCCCTTCTCCCACCGACTGAAATGTTCTGTAAATCAGGGAAGGTGTTTGCCATGCCCAAGCCAGTGTACTTTGTTGCAGTCATATTGAAAATGAGTTGGTATTGATGTTCCATTGACAAGGCTTTCGGGCAGGATTGGATGTCTAAGAACAGCACGGTGCATGAGGGTGTGCACTGCTTACACAGGACACCCAGAAACTGAGTTATTCTAAGTTTGCAAGTACTTTTACTCAAGACAAGCACAGTAATTCTATTGATGAAGTTCCAAAATGGCATGCTAGGGAATCTTGGAGCAAAGGTGTTTGCTTACTAATTCATCCATGGTTCTATCCAGCAGGCGCTCCCAATGACAGGAAGAGCTACCTTTCATGTCATGCGTTGCTTGTTACTGGGCACGGTGTTCAGTCCTCTGCGTGCACTGATGTAATACCACAGTAACAGGAACTTAGGTAGATACTGTTGTCTGTAGCATGCTGCTTAACGGGGTTACATAGGATCTCGCAGCTAGCAGAGATGAGAGTAGGGGTTCCACTGTCATCCAACACAAGTCATTCCTATGGGTTTTTCATTGACAACAGACATGAAAGTGAATGTCATCCATACGTGCATGACTGTCATGGGGCATCTTAGGCAAGGACTGCGCATTCCCTCATCCATTTCATCTGTTTAACAAGCATATATTAAGAATTTACCATGTTCCAGGAGAACATAAAAATGAGAAAGATTCACAGGCCCTGCCTTTTGGAGTTTCCCATCTAGTTATGTTTTACTCTATTTCCTTCCTTCGGTGGTTGCATGTTAACAAAGATAGGTTGTACGCTGGACAGCTTCCATTAAGCAACATGTCTGATAACTCTGTGAGAGTGTGGGCACCAAAATTTGGGGTTTGGCACCTCGCTAGAGAATGAGAAGACCTCTAAGGACAGATTATAAAATAAAACCTAAAACGAAATGCTTTGCTTACTAACTTGTTCTTTTTCCTGTTTATTTCATCTCTAGTCCTTTATTGACAAGTATTGAGTTCTTCCTATGTGTGAGGTGTTGTATGGGGTGTATACAAAGATGAATTCATTTTCCTGTGTGCCTGAAATTTCTTTCAGGCTTTGACATGAACTTGAAATGATTCTAGCAGTTTGTGTGGGTGGCTCAGTGGGGTAAGCCTCTGCCTTCAGCTCGGATCATGATCTCAGGGTCCTGGGATCAAGCCCCATATTGGGCTCTCTGCTCAGCAGGGAGCCTGGTTCGCCCTCTCTGTCTGCCTGCCTCTCTGCCTACCTGTGGTGTCTCTCTCTCTCTCTCTCTCTCTCCCTCTGTCAAATAAATAAAAATTTTATTTTATTTTAAAATATTTTATTTATTTATTTGAGAGAGATAGAGGGATCACAAGTAGGTAGAGAGTCAGGCACAGAGAAGGGGGGAAGCAGGCTCCCTGCTGAGCAGAGAGCCAGATGTGGGGCTTGATCCCAGGACCCTGAGATCTTGACCTGAGCTGAAGGCAGAGGCTTTAACCCACTGAGCCACCCAGGTGCCCCCCACTTTTTTAAAGAAATGATTCTAGTGCTAGATGGAAAGTTTCATTGCCTGGGAGGGGTACGTATAAAGGGCTTTGGGTTTAAGGGAAGAGAGAATGTGAGAACAGCTAGGGGAGGAAAGGACATTTGAATCAGACTTCAAAGGACAGGCAGGATTATAAAATGGGAAGCTTAGGTGAACGGGGGTTCACTTCAGGCAGAGAGAACAATGGGGAAGAAAAGTCCGGAGAAGAGTGAGTAGCAAGAAATTAAGCTGAACTGTGAGCTATGATAGTAACATCAGGGATACCAAGAGTTGTTAGCTAGCAGCTTCCAAGAGCTCGTCATCATGTTGATAATCTCTTATGGAGATTGAAATATTTTTCAGAAATCTAAATAAGATGTGATCATTTAAAAATTTAACGCATAAAATTATAAAAAGAAAACGAAAAACTTGGCAAGAAACTTTCACCCGGATGAAACCCCCGGCTAACACTTGAATATTTTCCTTCAGATCTTTTGCATTTTGTTGGTGTGCATCTTTTTGAATAGTTGACATCATGGATTTCGTTCTACTGTTTAGAATACCAGCAGGGAACCGTGTTATGAAAAGCTCTTCAGAACCGTCACCTGTAATGGCCTTGTCCTGTTCCATCCAATGGCTTTGTCGCAGTTGACTTTACTCACCCTATTGTTGGAGGCTTAGGGTGTTTCATGTTTTCCACTGTGAAGAGACTGGCTGTTGGCCAGCTAGCCCCGTTGTATTGTGCAGATGGTAAAGCCAAGATACCGAGGCTGAGGTGGGGACTGACTTGTTTGACTGCTAGGCACCAAAAGGAACCGAGAGACTCATGTACACAAAAAATCAGCCCCCTGACTAGAGAAGGGAACTGTGGAGTTTCTGGGGGTAAAGATTAATTCGCTGTTGGGACATGTCCCCTGAGATGTTTGATCTGAGTTGGACCCCAAGAAGGAGATTTATTAATTTTCAGACCCAGGGTCATTTGGTTACTCCCATTTCCCAGGGGAGTTTGGGCCAAAACATTGGCTCTTCACATTGGATTCCCAAGTTGAGATGAGGAGGCAGGGAGACCCGTCAGAGGGCAAGTACGTTCTGCTCCCTTCTTTGACCTGAAAGATGGAATGTACCAGTGTGATAGGGAGGGTAGGGAGGGAGGACAGATGCTGTCCTACTGTCAGTAGATTTCTGTTTCCATTAGTTGGAGCCAGCAACCAGGAAAGCATTCTCCTCAGGAAGAAAAATGAGAAGTCAAGTCATTACTGCCTTTTTGGATTTTCAGGGTCACTGAATGCCTGTGTTTCTGACTTGTTTGTTGTATGCTGTGAGTCTGACCTGTTCTTCATTGGTTCTTCTTTGCTTTGGCCCCAACTTTCCTTCATGAAAGTTCACTCTAAGAGAAGGTCATTGAAATAGGGGGAGACACAAGTCCTCACCGAATATGTTCCGGTAAATCCAGCTGTTAAATCCATGGTCAGTCCCAGCAGATGGGTAGATCAGAAGTGTGGTTCAGTATTCTGTATGTTCATAATAATAGCGCCTTAAGATCTGCTCGTGTTACGGCTCAGCAAAGGAAGGAGACAGAAAGGAGACTATTAGCTTAAGGTAAAGACACATCTGTTCCATGAGGACTCCCCACCCCACCCCACCCCCGCCCCCTGCCAAAGAAAGGTATACCACATATTATATAATAGATGCTGCTTTGAACCTTTCTTTGGAATCTCCTATGTTAAATCATGCCCCAGGGCACCTGGGTGGCTCAGTGGGTTAAAGCCTCTGCCTTCGGCTCAGGTCATGATCCCAGGGTCCTGGGATCAAGCCCTGCATTGGGCTCTCTGCTCAGCGGGGAGACTGCTTCCCTTCCTCTCTCTCTGCCTGCCTCTCTGCCTACTTGTAATCTCTGTCAAATAAATAAATAAAATCTTAAAAAAAAAAGAAAAAGATTAGGATATCTATTTAAAAAAAAATCATGCTCCAAACTTTCTTAGAAACTTCACTTTTTAAAAGAACCATTCTATTAATTTTTTTGAGAGAAAGTAGAATTCTCCACTCTGAGATGAGGCGGGCTTCATTCAGATATTGGCCCCATCATTTAATAGCTTTGTGACTTTTTGGACAAATGACTTAATTGCCCCAGACCTTAGTTTCCCTATGTATAAAACAGACACAATAATAGCGCCCATCACACAGAGTATTGATACAGATTAGATGTGAGAAAACAGTTTAGAACTCAATGGGAAATAAAGCTAAGTACTTGAAAATGCGACTAATAATCTGTGAATGATCCAAGTGATATTCTGCATGCAAAAGAAAAATTTGCAACCATACTTATCCGGCTATGAGTCAGGTCTGTAAGCTAGGCACTTGAGCACATTCATAACAGTTCATGATATATTAGGTTAAAATGATAGAACGAAAACACTCCAGCCTGGGAGAGTCAAAAATCGGTCAACTGAGCCGTGAAGCTTGAGAGATCTCTAAACTGAATTCTAAAATGTTGATGTTTATCACATAATAATCATATTACTTAAACTTGCTCACAAAGTGTAGGTTCTTGTATTTAAAAATGATAATCTGTGTTTAGTTGGAAATGTGGGGCTGAATGATTTTGTGAAGTTAAATTGAGAATGAGTTAAATTTAGGGTCCCCGGGAAAACTCTATCATTAGATGGCTAATATTCCTTATTTAGCTTAATTGGGAAAAGAAATATTGAAGGTTAAACACACTCAAAAACGTCAATAAATACTACATAACTACATTATTTATCTGGGTACCAGTTTACAAAGATCAGCCATGTGGGTGAAACAAAGTAAAACTTCCAGAAGTAAAAAGTGCAGCTAAATATTGTAAATGGCTTTTTTACAGTCCCTGTTATAAAGTGCTGTTCTAACACCCAGATGCCCTAATGCGGAGCCTTCATGATTGTTATTTATCACCTAATCTTTGCCCTACTTATTCCTGTGAACAGAATGGGAGCCATAAACAAGAATCATTTGGGAGAATGCAGAGCCTAACATCAAAGGGATGTGGAGTACAGTGTAGACTTGTGCTTTGTTACCACATTGCATAACGGAGTCATTTCTTTCCTCTTGCAACTATAACCCTCTTCCTCTAAGCATCTCTAATTACCTCATAAAATACCAGTCACTCTGCTAAGTACAGAGTTTGGAGAAGCAGGTGGGGGAGATTCAAAGACAGGTAAGGTACAAACCTCTCCACATCAAATTGGTCACAGTCAAGTGGACAGATTTGTGATCCTAATAATTACTGTCTTCCAGAAAACTGATGTTGCTGTTTTAAGTCCTGGCTTGAAACAGTCACAGGTAGCTGACTGTGATTTTATTATCCTCCCTTACTCACACCCCAGATTGCTTTGCTAGTTTCTCACTGCTCCTTTATTTATTTATTTATTTATTTATTTATTTATTTATTTTTCTGGACTTCATTCTTCCCTGGATCTTCTGCATCCTTTTTAAGAGCAGTATTTACGTAACATAACTTGCACACTTACTTCTAGAGTCCTGTAGAGAACTCTCAGCCCACCCATCCTTGTTTAGGAGGTGTAGCAGTTAGCATTTGCCATGTAACAAACCACCCCAGAATTTAGTGGATTTAAATACAACTGTTACTTGTCACAGTTCTGAGTATTCATGTGGAGGTTTGATTAGTCTGGACTGGCTCAGCGAGGACCGCATGATCTAGGATGGCCTTGAATCTTGTATTCTGGCTCTCAGCCAAGATAACTGGTTTGTTGGAGCCTTCTCTCCATGTGGCCTGTCCTCTTCCAGCAGGCTTCCTAAGACTTTTAACAGAGTAGTCTGAGATTTCCAAAGAGAAACAAGAAAAAAAAACCCAATGTACAAGTGTTTGTACATGCTTTTCATGTGTGTCTGATTTGCAACAAAGCCAAGTGTCATGCCAAGCCCAGATCCAAGGCCCATGTGCAGAAATCATCTCCACATCTTGGTGGGAGAAGCTACAAGATCACATTGCCAAGGGGCATGATACTGGGGCAGGGGAAGAATTTGTGGCCATTTTTGCAAACTGTCGATATTGGCTGGAGAAGGAGCAGTATATGTTTTAGCCCAAAAGGGTCCCACCTCGTCTTTGGTCAGAACCCCTTGGCTGGACCTAGTCACGTGGCACCTTACTGAGTTTGGAGGCCAAGGAGAATGAAAAGTAAAGCCTTTTGTGCAATTACGTGTTACACTATCTCAAATGATAGTTACAACTGGCTTCTTTACTCAACAAAAATCCATTCAGGCCTTTGAGAGTCAGATTCTGAGACATCAAGAGTTTCTGTCTTCAGGCTTTCAGAGTTGGAGATGAGTCTTTTAATGATAAGGTTTTGAGAGAGGGCAGAGAGTTGTATGAAGTGGTTTGTGGTTTTAGAAGCAAAATGATGGTAGAGGTCACCTCTCTTGTCTCTAAATTCTATAAAATATTTTACTGCTTGTGTTGAATTATCTACCTACCTCTTCTTCCCTGCTGGATTGGGTTTCAAAGTGTGGGGCCCATGCCTTCCCTGCTATCACATTCTAGATAGTGTCCTAGTCGAGCAGGGACACAGTGACAGATAATCCCTTGGGGAAGAGGCAGAAGGCTATATTTAACCCTAGTGCCCTCATTTATTCCTTTTGCATTGGAAACGTTAATGTCCCATTTAATTGTTTACTGTCCCCGAGTCACCAACGTAGAGTCACCAACCTATCAGGCCACTGAAGGTTTGGATCCCTCTGTTAATTCCTTCATTGCAAAAAAGTCAGAAGAGGGAGGCATTCATTCGTTCTATACAAGTATATATGAAACACCAACTTGGTGTCACGCATGTTTTATATGACAGAAATGCAGCATAAAAGAAGATAGGTGAAGTTTCTACTCTGCTGGAGGGATATAGAATACAAAATATGTAAAATAATAGATACTAGATGTTGGCATGTCTTATGTAGCAAAATAGAACAGGCAAGGGGAGAACTGCTGGTGGTGGGAGGCGGGAGGTACTATTTGGTAAATGAGTGGCCAGGAGGGGCCTCTCAAGTGTGGTGACATGGGGACAGTGATCTGCCTACAGAGAGCCATGCAGTTAGTCACGTAGGGAAGAGCTGTGTATGCAAAGGATAGAGAACCAAAGGTTTTGAGAATTACGTGGGCTTGGGGAGATAGAGGGAAGAAGGGGACATTGTGCATTTCTGTCCTAGGGCCTTTTTTCTCCCTTTCCTCCATCAGTAAACAGGTTTTTCACCTTGATCCCTCTGCGAAAAATCTACTTTCAAGATTGACTCTGTGCTAGCAAATCATCAATACCTACAAAAATAAATACCATATTCAGACATGTGTAGAAACACTTCCTTCTACCAGAAATAGTTCAAGGATGGATAGACTGTATCTTTTGCTGTTAATTCTAGTCATTTTTATGAGATCTGATCCTTTTAAAAATGAATCCCATATTTATGTATTGCCTTTATTATAATTTAGGTTCTCAAACAGGTAGGTTTCTTTGACCAAGTAGAGATAGCTATGCTTCAGTAGTTTTAGTAAAACGCAACTAACTGTATGTTATAAATAAAAATAAGCAATTATTGGCCTTAAAATGACCTTCCTGTCATATGGCTGCACATGGGACAATGCAGAGGAGTGAGCATTGACTTTCTGTGTGAAAAAACAACTGCAGATATTTTTTTCCTTTTCTTAAAAGATTTTATTTATTCATGAGAGAGAGGGAGAGAGGCAAAGGGAGAAGCAGGCTCCCCACAGAGCAAGGATCCCCATGCTTGGATCCTTGGATCCTGAGATCCCAGGACCCTGAGATTATGACCTGAGCTGAAGGCAGACGCTTAACTGCTTAACTAACTGAGCCACCCAGGCATCCCAGTATTTTCTTTTTCACAAACTCATTTTTTATAAAGAAAATCATCAAGCACAAAGAGCTATCTATATAAGTATGGTAGAAATATACTTTTTAATTTGTTATAAAAGTAACAATAAATACAGACAATGTAGAAATTTTTAGGATTTTTTAGAAATATAGTTAATTCCTAATGGATTTTTTTTTTTTTTAACCAAGCCAAACAAGCCTTGTTGTGAACATATTAATTTCTTTCCAGGGTAATTTGGTTATAACTGAGTTATTGTTTTCATGTGACCAATTTGGGCATTTTCAGTCAAAGAAAAAATTGAATTATCATTTTTACTTGCGGTGGCCCTCAGTACATAAAACCTGATCCTCATTCCCTTTGCATAACCTAGTCTTCCTAGTCTTGGAATTCATAGAAAACCTGGGGGTTGGGGCACCTGGGAGGCTCAGTGGGTTAAAGCCTCTGCCTTTGGCTCAGGTCATGATCCCGGGGTCTTGGGATAGAGCCCCACATCAGGCTCTCTGCTCGGTGGGGAGCCTGCTTCCCCCACTCTCTCTGCCTGCCTCTCTGCCTGTGATCTCTGTCAAATAAATAAATAAATAAAATCTTTTAGGAAAAAAAAAAAGAAAACCTGGGGATTGGCAGAGGCTAGAACACTGTGTGGCTGCTAACAGAATCAGTATCAGGAAATAATGCCTCAAGTAATGTATAGAGAGCTTCATTGTTCCAAGAGCCTCCCACGTGTGCATTCTCTTCTCCCTTGGGAAAACCTTTCAAAATGAGATGATAAGCATGTCCATCTTCAGTTGGGGAAACTCCTCGAAGGGTGATTTGTGGGATTCTCCTTTGGTTTCACAGTACTTGGTTGAATCAGGTCTTAAAATTAGTCCTTTCCACTCTTGTCCACTAGATTGAGCTCCTATACCTCATGCAATTGTGAGCTGTCCTGTGTAGGTGTGTGTATTGATGCAAATTTGAAAATAGGCTAGAGTTTAGGGTTTGGGGTCTCCCCGCCACTTACTATGTGTTTCTTGGATGCAGATGCCTTCAACTGGACTTAATAATCAAGTAGGCTGAAAATATAACTAACCTATAAAACTATGTGTTGTATGCCTCCCTCACACTTTTAAAAAAATTTTGCAGAGGTGAGCCCTTATTTAGCATATCAGGAAGCTGTTATGGTTATGGTGGAAGAGGCTGGAGGTAGCATTTAGGGAAGATTCTTTGGCTTCTGGTTTTGCATCCCTAGCATCGTTTCTGTAGGCTTTTAAAGCCTTTAGTCTTCATTGCATAAGAATAGTTGACACCCAACATTTCATTCTTCTGACCAAGAAAGGAAATGCCAGGTCTGCTGCCAATCATGTAAGCCTTTGAACCTGATACACTACTTCGCTTAGAACTAAAAAGGTACCTTGAGGTACTACATCTTCTTTAAAATAGTCACAAAATGCAGTGGGAGTCCGTCTTTCCGACCCACTCCAAGGAGGTCTTCGTGAGTCGTGACCTTACAGGGAGAGGATTTGAATCAACTGTTAAAATCTGCAGGAAACAAAATAACCGATGGGAGGGTCTGAGGTCCACTGAGAGGGCATTTTCATGAGCCATCAGCATCTGTGTTAGACCCTCCATCCCTAGAAACTGTACAGTCATGTAATCAGGAATGTTTCCGGGACCATCTTCCTGGGCACAGAGCTGCAGGCCAAGGGATGTCTTCAATCTTTTGCCTGTGAGTCAAAGAATGACTCTACTTAGAGGGTGTCTGGTGAAGTGGTGGGGGCTCTATAAATTTCAGATAGTGCTTTTCTCTCATCGGGGAGCATCGTCATTTTCCAACATGTTTGTTGTCAATGAAGATTTTATTTTTTAAAGAAACCCTGACATTAATTTCACACACTACCAAAGACAAGGCTCCCATGGTCTGATTATGTGAGGTCAACCTTACGCCTTCCCTGAAATACAGATGTCTGAGAACTTAGGAGAGCAGACTCACCTGACCCAGGTATAGACACACAAGACTTATCTCTGTTTAATCATCATGCACTCATGGTGATGATATCAGGGGACGGAAAGGGTTGCATGGATAACTCAAGTTATTATTGGCACTTGAATTTGCATTTGTCTTAAGAATACCAGTTGACTTCAGTCAGTGCCAACATAGACCTTACCTGGGCTGGTGGCTGATTCCTTTGTGAAATGAACGGGCCAGGGCACAACGAACTGTTTCTGATTAGCTGCTTCACAGCTTCACATGCTTCACATGACCAAGCCTTTGGCTTGGGTCATAATCTTGGGGTCCTGGGATCAAGCCCCACATCGGGCTCTCTGCTCAGCGGGGAGCCTGCTTCCCCCTCTCTTTCTGCCTACTTGTGATCTCTCTGTCAAATAAATAAATAAAATCTTCAAAAAATTTAAAAAAAAAACTAATGTGGAATAATTTTTTTTTAATTTTATTTTTATGAACCACGGTTTTATATCACTCTGTTCATCTGATTTGAAATGGTTGTAATGTTTGGAGAATGTTAATATTGAGCCATGCCAAAACCTTAATAAACTTAGTCATGAACTAATATTGCAGGCTCATGTGGGATTTCTGTATGCTAAAATAGTTTTTAATATTACAGAAATGCAATAGCGACCTTTCCATAAAACCTTAATAAAATCACTTTGTGATATAAACTGCAGAAGAGACGGGAACTTTCTGGAACGAGAGTATACATGACTTCTCTGAATTTCCTGGTTTATCTTATATCTCCATCTTCCGATCCCTTATGTTTTTCTTTCCCTCAAGCCAAACAGTAGTTTGAATAATTTAAACTAAAGAGCAGACGCAGAATTTTCAAAGACCTAGTTTCCCTTTACACCGGTATCATTTCAGTGCCGCTGATATGCCACTTGTCTTGGTAATTCTAACAGTCTCCATGCTGTTCGAAACAAGTTAACAGATAGAAAATCTCACCCCTAAGTTTCAGATATTTAAGATTGAAAATACAGTTCGGGGATGACACGTAGCAGCTGCTTAGAAGCAAAGCCATCTACAATGGCTTAGGACAAGTGTTGAGTAAGATTACCATATCCAATTTATAAAATTAAAGTGATGGATGTTTGGCAAACAAATTGCAGCTTCCCAAAATTTATATGTGGGCTGCTATCCTGAAATTGAAATTCTTTGTTTCCCAGAGACTGGCATCTGAATGACCAAAAATGACCAAAACCTGAAGCTCATGACTTTGAGCTTATAATATGTTTTACTCTAGTTTAGGGTGGAAAAATCTTAATAAGTATAGTCAGCATGAATCATTGTTTTCTAAACTGCTTTCTGTGTTCTTTTTGATGGCTTGACTCCTGGAAGACTCAAGTTCACAGATCAAAGGCAATGGATGTTTAAGGAGTAGAAAGTTGTGCCTTTTATTAAGTTGCAAGACTGTTTGCAAATACAAAGCTGGACAAGTGTTTTCAGCAACAATCAATCATTCTGCATCTGTTTATCACTTGAATTTTTTTTCAAGATTTTATTTTTAAGCAATCTCTACACCCAATGTGGGTGGAGCTTGAACCAACCCCAAGATAGAGTCATACGCTTAAAAAAAAAAAAAAAAAAGTCATATGCTCCACCAACTAAGCTAACCAGGAACCCCGAATTTTAATTGATATTCTTAAACAGAATAAACATCAAAAAGCATTTCACTGCATACTTGCAGTTGAGAGAATGTTTAGACTACTTTGGGTCAGAGGAATCTGGAAAGAGGCTGATAAGACCTAGAGATGGACTAGCCCTACTTTATTTTCTGAAAGGTTCTCACCCAGTGCAACAATCCTTTTATAACTTCCGAGAACAGAGGAGCATCTCTGACCTTAAGTGATGAGAAGCATCTACTTTGAAATCTGAAAATTCACAGTTGTCATTTTTCAGTAATTTTCTTGTTGATTTAAGGTCTACATTCCAAAGACCGCTAATCTTTGGTACATAATTTTTCCCTTGAATGAATGCAACATGTCTATATTACTCCCTCTTCCATATGAGTGAGTTTCAGTACATGCTGTCTGTCAGAATGGGGATAGCATGGGAATTGGACCAGCAGTTCAAGGATATGGTTCTTTCCCAGTTCCACCAGTGGGGCTCTGGGACTCAGCCAGTTCACCACTTCTTGCCTTCTCTTCCCATCCAGTTATAGGAAGGGCTCAGATTAACTCTGACATCCCCAGAAACTACTTTTATTAAGTGTTGCTTAAATGGTGTGACTTCTTTCCCCAGCTCTCTGTTTTGTTGATATGGTTCTTAAAATTGTGGCACAGGGTTTACAAAATACTGTAAAGCAGTGGTGGGATCTGAAAGAGTTTGCTGAGATGGTTTTATCTGTTCTTTGAGCTCTTGTCTTCACCAAGACTGCCCTGGGATATAAACACTGACCTCTTTACCGTTATTAGCTCATGAAGGTTGGAATTCACTGGAAGTTCAGATGGTTTTTATATAAAAAAGCCAGTTTTCAAAAGTTTTTCTTTTAATTCCAGTTATTTAACATACAGTTTTATGTTAGTTTCATGTGTATGATATATGACTTAATAATCCCCCCTTATCACTCACGACGAGTGCCCTCCTTCATTCCCATCACCTATTTCCTCCAACCCTCCGCCCCCTGCCATCGTAACCATCGGTTTGTTCTTTATAATTAAGCGTCTGTTTCTTGGTTTGTCTTTTTCCCATTGCTCATTTGTTTTGTTTCTTAAATTCCACAGATGAGTGAAAGCATATGGTATTTGTTTTTCTCTGACTTATTTTGCTTAGCATTACAATCTAGCTCCATCCTTTTTATTGCAAAAGGCAAGATTCCATTCTTTTTCTGGCTGAATAGTATTCCATTCTGTATATACACCACATCTTCTTTATGTACTTATCAATGGACAGATACTGCTTTCCTATCTTGGCTATTTTAAATAATGCTGTCATAAGCATAGGGGTGCATGTATCCTTTTGAATTAGTGTTTTTATAATCTTTGGGTAAATACCCAGTAGTGCAATTACTGGATTGTAGGGTAGTTCTATTTTTAACTGTTTTCCACAGGGGCTGGGCCGGTTTGCATTCCCACCAACTGTGCATGAGGGTTCCTTTTTCCCACATCCTCACCAACACCTGTTGTTTCTTAAGCCAATATTTTTTTAAAATTTGGTTTTGTAGTTCCTTTTTTTTTTTTTTTTAATCTCCATGAAAATCTTTGTGTTGATTACTTTTACATGGATCTTGATAGTTTGACCCATTCTTTCAAGCAATTGTTTTGTAGCAGTGAGCTGAGCTGGGACATATCAAGACATCTGAAGTGCTGGGAGCAGAGGTGGAGATGTCTTAGAAGGCCATTGGACATGAGGAGTGGAATTCGGGAGAGGAGAAATGAATGGTGATACCACAGGATCACCACAGGAGGGAGAATGAGAGCAAACAAAGATGGAGGACAGAAAGGGGAACAGGCGCATGGGGGAAAAGGAACAGTTGGGTATAGGGTGAAGAGAGAATTTAAATGCTGGAGAGGTTTAGAAGCCAATCTCTAGAAGGACCAAGATGAGGGTATTGAGTTTAAAGACTTAAAGGCCCACCTTCTCAAAAAGTCATTTTGAACAGTGAATTTGAGGTAGATTTCATATTTTAAAACATTTATGGAAAAGTAGTAGTTAGGATATGGTGACATGGAGCACAGCTTATTTTTATTATTTAAGGAAAATTGGCAATGGGAACATGTAATGTAGATGGCCAAAATATCCCTTAATGATAGCATTCCTGTCTTTAAAACTTCAGTAGATGTTTTGTCTGCAAAACCTGATTTAACTCATTCATGCAATAGCCGTAATTGGATTCTGTCTCCTTCTTGTTTTATCACGAGGGTTGGTTTCAGTTAGGGCAGAAGAAAATAAAAATATATATCAGGGCTTACTCACCCTTTTGATTTCATCGAAGTTAAATATAAGCAACCACATTAATTTTGTTAAAATGCCCACCACCAATTTTCCAAAATAGCATCATAGGCCAGTGAATGTCATGGACTAACTGGTTCGATCCTGATGTTTTGATAAAACTGAGTTTTCTGTTACATTTAGAAGACTCTAAGAACAGAACTAAGAATTAAAGATACATTGATTATTTTAAAGTGAAAATTACAAAAGCATTGAAAAATAAAAGGAACTTTAATTGAGTTTTCTTTTGAACAATATAAAATACCTTCTGATTTGGAAACTGGGGTAACCAGGATCTCTGTCGGGTGAGTCTGAAGTGAGAAAGTGGTTATTGATACTAATGTAGGCATCTCCTTTATGGAGGCAGACCTTATTTGTGGCTGAACTACCTTTTATTAAAACAGCTTGAATACAACCCCAAGAAAAGACCGATTTCCCTCGTTGACGTGAGAGGCCATATCTTCAAAACTGTTTTACTGAATTTAAAGAACTTTCCTCACGAGGACCAGGGTCAGACAGTCAGAGTTTAAAACCAAAAGGCTTTAAGTGCTAGTTCTTACTGTAATTTGAGGGAGTCTAAGCTTTCTGAGCCCTGCTTTCCACATTTGGCAGCTGAGTTATGGTTTCCAACTTGAAACGAGTTTGTGAAAATACTGGGTAAAATGTAACTATCACATAAATGTCAGGAGCTCTTATTGGGAGAGCTGTGTGATCAGTGGCATTAGCCCCCAGCATCTGCGTTCAGCGCTGAGTGGTGACAGGAGCCACATCCATTCCTCATTACTTCAGGAAGTTCCCTTCTCTCGCCTAATGAGAATGTCATTCTCCTAGTCCCGGGGTTAGGCCATTGATTTCTTCCTGGTGTCTTTGAAACTTGCCTGCAATCTTGTAGCGTTTTAGAATATACCGGATCAAACTTTACCTCTGAAGAAACAAAATAATTGATTGCAGACACAAGAACCCAAGCGATTTTCAGCCATTTTTCTTGTTAGTGCTGACCCTGGAGGGTGTGGGGGGCGGGGGATCCAAGGGTTTGTCCAACAAAGGGGCAGGGAATTTCATTCAAGAAGCTCTGTTTTTTGCTCTTTTTCCCAGCCTGCTGATATGGCTTGAATTAGAAGCTGGAGACATTTGCTAAAATAAAATACGACTTGAACCCTTGGGAATTGCTTCACATCCGACTTCTCTGACCTCTGATATCCTTCCCATTGCCTCTAGGCTTTGTGAGAGTGAGGGATGTTTTTCAGTTTCTATATAAGCAATGGAAGCAAACACATTTTAAAATAATCCAGTAGAAGCACACATCATATGAAAGGAACAATTATTTGGAGGCTGTTGACCTTACCAGAATTGGGCAAGTGTTTGGCATCTTGAAAGTCTGCTTTGCTACTGAAGAGCTGTTCTAGAAATGTCACCGTGTCATTATCTTGTCAGCTGCTCTTCAATACACAATAGTAGTGCATTGTTTTTAATCTTACTTGGAGCCATCTGAATGTGGCTTTAATTTTAGGAAATAAAACCTATTTTGAGAAGGGCATATATGGTTTTTAAATAATATCTACATTTATTTGAAGCCCACATAATGTTTAACCAAACCGATTAGAGCTGGAAGAGATCAGAAAAAAATGACTATTTCAGCCTCTGATTTTTACAGACAAGGAAACTAAGGCTCCAGAAGCTTTAAGGGTCTTTCTCAAGGACACCACAGCTAGCTGGGACAAAGCTGGGACTGGAAACCAGGTCATCCATCTCCGACTGCCCCCCCTTCCATTCCAGCAGGCTGTACAGGTCCTATTAATTTAATATTAATTGCGGAAGCAATGCAATATATAATTAAAGTCAGACCTATTTTTTAGGGTGTGGCCAAATTACTTAACCATAAAATTTGGATCGTCGTAATTCACTTTTCTAATGTCCATTGTAAGACCTATTTCAAAGTGTGCGAACACTGGTGCTGGTATTTCTTAGGCAAATGACAATGATAAAACATGAAATGTTCAGTCTCCTGCTGGTCTATCAGACAAAGTCAAAGACAGTGTATATTCTAATATGTATATCTAGTTCTTTTTTTAGTAAGCTCTACACTCATCATAGGACTTGAACTCACGACCCTGAGATCAAGGGTGGCATGCTGTACTGACTGAGCCAGCTACGGGCCCCATAGTATGTCCACCTGGTGTTTATGTACCCTCTTGCTTCCGTAAACCAACGCCCAGTAAATTCTCTGCCTCATTGGAAATCATGATTCATTATGATGCCACATCTGGAAAAAAATTTAAAAACCTGAAAAGATAACATTTCTTCCACAAATGAACTGAGGTTAAAGATTTTGCTTCTTTTTCCTTTCGGATGAATTGTATAAAAATTGCATAAAAAAACAAGGAAGAAAGGTTTGTGGATTTTTTAAAGCACAGGCACAAATTGGGAAAAAAAAAATCAAGCCTTGTAAAACCTCAAATTCTAAGTCATTTTTTGTCTCACTATCTCTATGAGTTCCATCTCTATCCTTGGTTAAGGCATTTCAAGAATGGAGGTGGAACAATTCTGAGCATGTAAGGAGATCATTAAATTTGTGTGAGATTTGAGTTTATTGAGATTACATCTCTTTGACCACAGGTTATTTTCAGGTCCTATGGTACCTCTGTGTGTATGAACATAGAAAACTGTTAAATTTGGATACCTTTTATCTCAAAACCTAAGGAAAAATATTTTCTCCTTTTATGGTCTGGACTCCGTTCCAATATACCGCCTTACTCTTTATCCTCTTCTTATGATTCCTGTGTAATAATAGCAAAGGCCTATTTATAAATTTGCTTGGAGAACATTTAAATATCAGGAATCTTGATTAAATTTAAGAGCCCGTTGTCTGTGTGTGTTTATTTTAATAAGAAAATAGTTTTTAAAATAAAGGATTTCTCAAGCCCTTGAATTTGTGCCTGCTCCTAGGCCCAAGCAGTTCCCCTGTTTTTGTGAAGTCCTGTCTTGAAGTCATCAAACTTATCCCAAGCACATGCCTGAGGCAACATTCAGATAGATTATTCAAGCAAAGATAAAATAAAAATCTTTCCTTTGAAATAGTCAGATAATTAAAGCTAAATCAAGCCTCTAAAGAGGTATGACATTCATGTTGGTGATGCTTTGCCTAATAATTGTTGTAGAGCCAGTTCAAGGGCAAATGAAGGGCAAAGTGTGGAGGGCTGAGCACAAGAGAGGAGGACCTTAGGAGCAGTCTGCTGCCGTCCTCTGAAGAGGCAGCTTCTATGGAAAAGAAAACCGCATACCCCATGAGGGCTTATCTAGGGTGTGTTCCTACCTTTGAGGACCCAGGTGCCAATCTGAGTCATCCTCAAGGATGTTCAGTGGTCAGAGGTCCAAGCTCCAGGGTGGGACACGGCAGAGGTAGGGGTTGGGATGTACAGTCAGCCAAGAAGTGAGTCATAGGACCAACCAGCTGCAAAAACCAGATGAGGAGTGCAAACTCATTCCACAGCTGAGTTCCAGCCAGGCACCAAGGGCGGGCTGGGGGACAGCAGGGTTATGAGTTGGGAGCAAGAGTCTGGGAACAGCATTTCGGGATCTTGGAGGGAAGGGCACGTGTCCATAAACATGGGACTGACATGTGCATTTGGGTAACAGGGGAAGAGCTTATTGTCCTTGGCTGCTCTTAGTCTTGGTTGGGAGATCTTCCATAGAACAGTCTTTCATTCATCCTATATTTACTGAGTGCCCTCACCTTATACAGATGGTCCCCAACTTAGGATGGTTCAACTTACGATTTTTCCACTTTACAGCGGTGTGAAAATGAAACGCATTTAGTAGAAACTGCACTACACATTTTGAATTTTGCTCTCTTCCCGGGGTTGGGGCTATGCAGTATAGTGCTCTCTTGTGCTTCTGGGCCTCGGCGTGAGCCACAGCTCCCAGGCAACCACGCCACCCCAGGGGTAAACAACCGATACGCTCGGAACGATTCTGTATGTGTACAACCGTTCTGGTTTTCACTTTTAGTGAAATAATTCACATAGTCACAGCAGACAGTCAACGCTTTATTATCAGAGAGGTTTATGTTAGCTGACTTTGCCCAAATGCAGCTAATGTTAAGTGTTCTGAGCAGGTTTAAGGTAGGCTAGACTAAGCTATGACATTTAGTGGATGGCCAATATTAAACACATTTTCCACTTAAGATATTTTCAACTTAGGGTGGGTTTATGGGGATGGAACCTCATCATGATAAAGGAGTATCTGTAATAGCGAACAAAACTGGTCTTCCCAGAGTTCCCCCTACAGTGAAGACAGAGATACCCAGCAACTGCTTCCAACATAGCAGGGTGAGCTCTACAAAGAGGGAAGTTCAGAGTGTTTAAGTGAAAATAGAGGAGTGCTGCCTAAAGTTTCTTCAGATCCCTAGAGGACAAGCAGAATTAACCAAGCTGAAAAGAGAAGTTCGGAAATGGAAAGGGAAGAGAAAAATGCAGAAGGCTCAGTATATTTGGGGCAGTAAGTCAAGTCTGATAAACCCAAAGAAGAATGTAAATGGCAAAGTGACCCTTTCTGAGCGTCCTTTGGGATGCTGCTGCTTTTCATGGCCGCCCAGGGCCCGTTTCTTCTAGAACCTCATGTTTTAATGTGGTCTTTCTCCTCAGCAGTTTGGTTTAATTGCAGCTTCTCAAAGATTGAGTTTGCTGGGTGAATCTTGAGTCCCCCCCCCTCCTTTTTTTTTTGTTTTGTTTTTTGAGTTCTAAGGACAAATATTAGCATTCATAGTTTGTCGTTCTCAGGGACCCTAAAGGTCTGGGCCAGAAGAAGGAAGTGCTTAAAATTACTTGGCAAGTGACTGCACTGTCTGCATTGTAGATTAAAGAGCTGGTGTGTTGGGTTTTTGGTTAGGTCACCCTTTGTTTGCTTTCTTCAAGTCACCTGTCACCCTTAGCTGGTTTCTTCAGCCTTAACCCTAAAAGATGAAGCTTGAAAGAACTGGTGAAGGAAATTACCCATTTACTTGGGGCCATCTTGGTATCTACTCTTGATCTTGATGGGGAAGTAAGTACCAGGACCCAGAATTTCCATATCTTTGATTTTCCATGGCCTTCCTGAGACAGGTGTGCATTCTAGACAAATGAACTGTCCTTATTTCTCACCTGAGCTTTAGTCCCAAATCCCTAGCAGGTCTCTCTCCCCATAGATGAAGATTGAAAGATCCTTTTCCCTTCCTTTTTTTTCCCCCATTCACCTTTTTCTTTGTGATGAAGACTGGATGCAGGGCACTTGTTCTCAGACTTTACCTGATGTCAGAATCACTGGGCCTGCTGGACACACCATGGACTTTTGGGCCATACCCCAGAGTTTCTGATTCAGAAGGTCTGGGTGTGAGGCCTGAGATTTTGCATTTGTAATCAATCCCCAGATGATGTTTACTGTCTGGGTACCACACTTTGAGTGGTAAGTCTAGGCAAGCCCACGAGACTTAAGCCTTCTCTGGTTTTTCCCGGGTGCTCCTGCCTTGTGTCCCCACCCGGGCTATCTGGATATTATCATCAGGAGCTCAAAGAATGTTCTAGTTAAGAAGAAGCTAAGACTGAGGGAGAGATCAGTCCAAGCTCCCATTCTCATAGTCCCCAGCCTGGAACCCTTGGGCTCTCCAAGGACAAAGCTAAAGACTACTGTCTTAGCTGCACAGTCAAGAACAGCCTGGAACAAGATCGAAGAGGGACCACAGTTTGTATTTATGTTTGAGCTCCATCGAAATGTACTTAACGTACTTCCTCTGTCATGGTGCAGTTTTGTTTTCTATTCCCCAGACCTTATCAGAGCCCTTATTATGGGAATGAGAAGGGAGGAACTCTCTTCAGATGTTGTGGCGTGTGACTAATTCCTGCTACTAAGGGAGAAGTTTCTGTGCTGGTGAACTATACACACCGCCGTATATTCTGTTAGTTCTGGTCTTGAAAATAGTGACAGTTCTTCCACTTATGAGAGATGGAGGAAAAAAAAAAAGCCCAGTCCTTGTTTACAAGTTGCCTAATTGTTTCTCAGGACTGTTCTAATCCTCAGGGCTGATGGGTTAACTCTGTTTACCTTACATAGTCAGTAGTAATAAAACAACTTTTGCTGATTGCTGTATCCCTTTAGTCAGTAAAAATACTCATTTCAGAGGCACAAAAGAAATAAAATGCCTTTACTGTGCAGAATTATAATACGAAAAAAAAGTCTTGCTGAAACAGATTTGTTGTTACATGAAGTTAATTTATGTATTCCTTTCCCCAGGTTTCTACCACATACTATGTATTTTCATATACTAAAAGTCGATTTATCTTACATCCCATTAAGCAGAAATTTATTTTTAGAAGTCACGTCTGTAATTCACTACTTGAAAATCATTAATATGCAAATTATATATTTTATTTCTGGAAGATCAAAATACTGGTAAGCCAGGGACTCACGAGGCATTTAGGAATCCGACACCTCAGAGGACATTGTAAGCAGATACGCCCCCACTGCTCTCAGCTTCGTTCACCAGTATTGCTCCCTAAAGCCAGGGGTCTGTCAGAGCCCTTTGGTGGGAATTAACTGTGCGGGAAGAGATGAGTAGCAAGACCTTGTCAGGTTAGAGAATCCCAGTCAAAGACAACGACGTTCGTTCATTCATTTAAAGCTTTTATTCATTTATTAGAACACGAGCGGAGTAGGGGAGAGGGAGAAGCAGACTCCCCACTGAGTATGGAGCAGGCACAGGGCTCCTTCCCAGGACCCTAGGATCATGACCTGAGCCAAAGGCAGACTGACAGTTAACCGACTGAGCCACGCAGGCGTCCCATAGACAACTACTTTTTTTTTTTTTTTAATTAACATATAATGTATTATTTGCTTCAGGGGTACAGGTCTGTGAATCATCAGTGTTACGCAATTCACAGCACTCACCATAGTCCATACATACCCTCCCCAAGGTCCATAACCCAGCCACCCTATCCCTCCCCCTTCCCCCAGCAGCCCTCCATTTGTTTCCTGAGACTAAGAATCTCTTACGGTTTGTCTCCCTCCCCCGTCCCATCTTGTTTCATTTTTCCCTCCCTTTCCCCCCACGAGCCCCCTCCCTGCCTCTCAAATTCCTCATATCAGAGAGATCATATGGTAATTGTCTTTCTCTGATTGACTTATTTTGCTTAAGCATAAGACCCTTGAGTTCCAACCTTGTGGTTGCAAATGGCAAGATTTGTTTTTTTGATGACTACATAGTATTCCATTGTATTCCATAGTATTCCATAGTGTGTGTGTGTGTACACACACACACACACATATCACATCTTCTTTATCCATTCATCTGCTCATGGACACTGAGGTTCTGTCCATAGTTTGGCTATTGTGGACCTTGCTACTATAAACATTCAGGTGCACATGCCCCTTTGGATCACTACATTTATATCTTTAGGGTAAATACCCAGTAGTGCAATTGCTGGGTCATAGGATAGCTCTGTTTACAACTTTTTGAGGAACCCCATACTGTTTTCCAGAGTGGCTGCACCAGCCTGCATTCCCACCAACACTGCAGGAGGGTTCCCCTTTCTCTGCATCATCACCAACATCTGTTATTTCCTGACTGGTTAATTTTAGCCATTCTGACTGATGTGAGGTGGTATCTGACTGTGGTTTTGATTTGTATTTCCCTTACGCCGAGTGATGTGGAGCACTTTTTCATGTGTCTGTTGGCCATCTGGATGTCTTCTTTGCAGATATGTCTGTTCATGTCTTCTGCCCATTTCTTGATTGGATTATTTGTTCTTTGGGTGTTGAGTTTGATAAGTTCTTTATAGATCTTAGATACTAGCCCTCTATCTGGTATGCCATTTTCAAATATCTTCTCTCATTCTGTCGGTTGTGTTTTGGTTTTGTTGACTTTTTCCTTTGCTGTGTGAAAGCTTTTGATCTTGATGAAGTCCCAATAGTTCCTTTTTGCCCTTGCTTCCCTTGCCTTTGGTGTTTATTAATACAGTTTCAGCCCTCACAGAATTTAAGAGGCTCTTGAAGTGCTGACACATGAACTCGGATGGCCTTTTCAAGGGAATTGTCGTAGCTAAACAACCAATATCCAAGGAGCCTTCTGAAACAAACCAGTTCCTTCCTTGGAAAACTACATACTTTGTCATATTCTGATTTCTTTGCAAAACGGTCATTACAGACTGAATTATATCTTAGTAATCATTCATTATATTCAAATTAAGCTGGTCCTAAATATCCCCGATTACCAAGCATCTTCTAGATGTTTTGTAAAATTCTTAAATAATGAAACCAAATAATATGGTCATAGGTGTCTCCTAATAAATTCATGAAGGTAAATTCATCATATTTTTATCCATATCTTCTATAATAAACTTTAAGACCGTTACATCTGCCTCTTATTAATGTTAAGGGGAAGATGGATACAAAGAGCAGATGTTTGCTGTTCTCATTTTATTTCTATTCAGTGCATGTGTTTTACAAATGCCAGGAAATTATTTTGAACCAGGTGGTACTTTATTGCTAAAAAATTTATTACGTATTTATGGTTAATTTTATAGATTTATCATGGCAAAGGCCATAAGTTTCTTTGTAGTTCAGAGTTCATTAAAGCCTAAATCCAGCATGACCATAATCTGTTTTCCTTCCAAGGAGAAGTACAGTAGAAGCTTTAGAGTTAATACCCAAGTTTTAATCAGTATTATTAAGTAACTCTTCCTAGGAACCAGTCATAATCAGTGTGTGAAGTTTCCAGTGTATAGTCAGGATTTTAAATCTTGAAAAGAACATTTTACAGTTTTATTAGTTTCTTCCTGCTCTTTGTACTTGCCAGGAGTTGTGGCGGAAAACATGGACGTTATTTAAAAATTGGTCTGTATGGAAAAAAAAATAAGATTTTTAATGTTTTTAGAGGACATTTTTTCCTGATTTTATAAAAATTATAGTCACTATAAATATTTTAAAACACACAAAGTATTAAAATATCACCTAAAATTCTGCCACCGAGATATACTACTTGTTTATCTTGTGTTTTAGTGTATGTTTTGTTACTCTTCTCTTGTTAAAAAAAAGTGTGTGTGTAAGCAATATGTATATAATAAATAAAAATTTGGATCCTTCTTGGATACAGTTTAATAACCAGCTTTTTTACTTGCTGAATAATATATTAAGAGCATTTGTATTTGTTTGAGGGAGTTAAGACTATTTTTAGAAGATCTTCTAAATTTGCTGTTGTTCAGCAAATAATCATTGAAAGCATTATTTTGGATGAGCACAGAATATTTAAATACTGTAGTATATTTAACCAATTGCTTAGTGATGATCATATAAAGAAGGTATTTTTCCACCAGAAGTAGCACGACAGTGTCTTTGTCCATAGATTTTGTGTGCATTGATGGAGGATAAATCTTACTGGTAGAACTACTAGATTGGAGTATGGACACTTCAAGGCTAAAGAAATGTACTACAAAATTCCTTTCCACCACACGGTACAAGGATGCCCTTACTCCTAACCCTCAGTAGCATTACCTATTATCATTGTTGTAATCCTGCACAATTTATATGTGCTTTTGGAAAAGGCTATTTAATGGCTTGATGAAAAAGAAGGTATTTTTAGCAAATGGGAGAAATTTTCATTAATGATGTAATATATCAGTGTCAAAGTAGGTTCTCCCTTGAAGGGCAGTCATTTATTCAAAGCTGGGGGTGATCCAATGTAGATGTCCATCTGTTTTTAGAAATTCGGGGTATCTTATTTAAAGATTGAAGAACAAGACATTGAAATGTGCTTGATAACCAATAATTCACGTTAAGTCGGTAGAGATTTTATCCCAGCCCTCTATTCTGGATAACAACCTTAGTTACTCTCATCATGGGGTCTGTATATACTATACTGTAGAAATATCTTAGTTTTCTCAGGCTATTAAAAAAAAAATACCTCAAACTTGTGGCTGAAAAACAACAGAAATTTATTCTCTCTCAGTTCTAGAGGCCAGAAGTTTGAAATGAAGCTGTTTGTGGGGCCATCTCCCTCCAGGCGAGGGGGGAGATTCCATCCCTTGACTCTTTCAATGACTTGTGGCTGCCAGCACTCCTTGGTTTTGGCAGCATCGCTCCAGTCTCTGCCTCTCTGGTCACATTGCTTTGTCATCTTCTGTCTGTGTCGAATCTCCTTGTGCCAGGGTACTTAGGATGATTGCACTTAGGGCCTACTTGGATAATCCAAGATAATCTCCCCATCTTGAGATCCTTACTTTAATCACATCTACAAAGTCCTCTTTTTCCATGTAAGGTTAACACTCAGATTTCAGAGATTAAGATGTCGATATCTTTCTGGGGGGGCCATTATCCAGCCTACCATACCCAGGGCCTTAAAAGTACCTGATTTCACGTACTTCTGCCTGTTCACTCTCTACCAGAATATGAAGCATGGGTCAGAAACAAAAGATTTTTACCAATGTTTTGACCCAAATGTCTGGGGAGGTGGTGGGGGATGGGCAGAGTTGACTCTATAATTGATTCAGCGTATCCAGGGTCTTGTAAGTCTATAGGTCTTGAGGGTAGGTCCAGCCAGGGAGATAAGACAGCAGATTTTAAAGATGCAGGGCAGAGTAGTCAAATAAAAAGCTGTTCTTCCTCAGTTTCTCCTCACCCGAGCAAATGAAGGGACGGAAGTCCAACCTCATGCGTAGTGTGCATGTCTTACTTGAACAATTTGATGTTTGATCCCCACGAGCCGGCCTGGGCTCCTTTGTTGACCTTATACGAACACTTTCAGTTTCTCATCATCTTCAGAAGGAGCTTTTTGCCACTTGCTATGAAGCAAGGCCTTCTAGGGCTCCCTTCCTTTCTCATCCCCTCTCTGCCAAGCTCTGCAGTCCAGGGAGCGTTTCCTCTGCCACCAGTGCGATAGCTAATCCGTTCCAGTTGCATAAGAACTGAGGAACAATGAGACTATTTAAAAGCCCACTGGCCTCCCTCCAGTAGCTGTTCACTTCAGTGTTTCCTCTGGAAAAGGTGCCGAGTTATATATCCATTCTTCGCATAAATTCTCCTTCACTTCCTGTGTCCCTCAAGGAGAAGGAGGACCCTTTCCTGTGGTCTCTGTAGGGAGAGGTGGTGCTCTATGGAGGCAGAGGAGGCAGTCAAACTTTGGAGTATCTTGTGTAAGTGAGGGCTTAGAAGGCCAACCAGAGAATTTGAGAAGAGGAGGCTTTCTCATGGTACAAGGAAAGCTTTTTTTTTTTTTTTTTTTTTTTAAATCAGTTAGCTGGTAGGTGGAGCTCTGAGATGATTGTAAAAAGGGCATAGTCCTAGAGTGGCCATTATCCCCTTCCCTGCCTTTTAAAATAAGTAACTGTCTCTGGAGTCTTTTGGACTGAGACATGTTCCTTCCTTTGTTCCCATTTTAAAATCAATTACCTGGACCAAACAGCTGTGAAGGCTGGGCTGACATTTTTGAGTCTGTAGGTCACGGTTGTACCATCTACATAAAATAAGCCAGCCGCTGCTCCTAATGCTGGACCCAAGAACGTATTTTGGGGGCAGTGCAAAGAATAGCCCCCACATACCAGTTCAAGGTTGAGGCGACTCAGGATACTCAATTGTCATTTTGTGAAAATGCCTCTTACGTTATTCAGAACCCCAGAGCTCTGAAAAAGTAAACCTCTGCTACAGATCTCTTTAGATATTGAGGCCAAGAGTTTCCTCCTTCCTTTAGCTCCTGCCAAAGTCCTTCCCATAATGAGACCATTGTGATGAAATTTGTACCCAAGGTAGAGATGAATATTTTAATGGTAAAGATAGTAGTGAAATCTAAGAAACATCGTGTACTGGGGACTATGTTGTGCGTCCTTTCCCTGAAAAGATTCTGGGAGAACCAGTTAAACCAATGACAGATGATGCAAGTTGATAGAAGCTTTCTTTTCATTTTCAATACAAACATTTCATATCAGTAGCCTGTGGTTGCTGGTTTTTTTTTTTTTAAATAAAACCAAAGGGAAATATTAAAAGGTATGGTTGGCAGGAGTGAAAAGATCATAGTACATAAAGTTCTGCAAAGGAGAGGTGTTTTGCCTACTGATTTCTGATGTCTGGTCAACTGGGGAGGACACCGTGTAGCTCTCTCATCTGTCTTCAGTTCTGTCACTTAGCTCCCTGTAGTTGGTTATTCTCATTACAGATCACTAAATAACACATCTGTGTCAGCCTGAGGGGGTCTGTGGGTCTATTTTGCTCTGCAGATCTGTTTTATGGCATAGAAAGCATGAATACACAGCACTGTACCAGAAGCTGGCTTCTAACCCACCTTGGGTGAAGGGGCTGTGTATATGTGTCTGTTTCTCCAATACAGACACAAAGAAAAAGACCTGGAAAGACACAGAAAACAACAAACCAATAAGAGTGGAGAGAATTAGGAAGAGAGACCCAGTTACAGTCATTATTGGGGATTCAGAGACATGGACTGGGAGGAAGCTCCTCTCTCTTCTCACACTGTCTGCTGCCTGGCTCATCTTGGCTTTCCATGGGAAGCCTTGGTGATGACTAACCTCAGCTGCCCTGATTAGAATGCCCTTTCTGCTCTCACCTGTTTTTAGTCTGGTCAGTAGTGAGTAATGGAGTTGTTCCTCTTTCAAAGAGCCATGACTTACTACTTTCTTCTGCTGCTGTTTTAAATTGTTTGGGACTGGGGCACCTGGATGGCTCAGTGGGTTAAGTATTTGCCTTCTGCTCAGGTCATGGCCCCAGGGTCCTGGGATTGAGCCCCGCATCGGGATCTCTGCTCAGCAGGGAGCTGCTTCCCCATCTCTCTCTGTCAAATAAATAAACTCTTGAAGAAAAAAAAGTTCTAAATTGTTTGGGACTAAAGAATCACACATCTGCCTATCTGTAGGATTTCAGCTTTTTTGTTCCTCTTTTAAATTTGCATTCTTTTCTAGTTACACAAGCAGTACATAAATGTGAGAATATATTCCTATAATAAAAACGTGCATTGCAAAGATAACACTAAAAATCCTTGATTTTCAGCTCCAATTTTTATTTCCTTTCCAGGGGTAGGTAAATTTCCTTTTTTGGGGGGGGGGGCGGTGAGAGAATGAGTATGATTGTGTGAGTGGAGGAGGGGCTGAGGGAGAGTGAGAATCCCAAGCAGGCTCCATGCACAGAGCCCACAGAGCAGCACAGAGCCCAACATGGGGCTCCATCTCCTGACCCTGAGATCATGACCTGAGCCAAAATCATGAGTTCCAATGCTTAACCAACTGAGCCACCCAGGTAACCCACAAATTTCCAAATGTTTTAATAGTTTATCTATATACACATAAATGTGCCTAGAGAAGTACATAGGTTTGTCTCGTGTCTGTGTATTTACATCAGTGGTATTAGGTATTACACTGGTCTTATTCTGTAGCTGTGTATTTAGGTAAATGGTATCACACCGTTCATAGAGCATATCATTCTGTGGCTTCCGGGTTTTATTTAATGGTATGTGTTAGAGACCTTTGACATTCAGGTTGAGTTCCTATTGTATGGTATGCCGGGATATGTGTGTGCTAGACTTTTCTCCTTAATCCCTGTAGGTAGTGAATCACAAGGATCTGCTTTCAGTGATGAAACATCCAGAATTCTTCTTTTAGCCACTTTCTGAGATAGATTTGTTCATCTTTCAGCTAGAATTTTTGCTCTGTGAGGATTGAACTCTAGGGTCGGTTGGTGTTTTGTTGACCTACCTTATGGTGTCCTTGTCAGGACCTGATCATGGGACTTGTGGAATGAGTCAGGGAGTAACTTACTTTTTCCCATGGAAAAAGGTAAGTAGGATTTGCCTTTTCCTTGAACATTTGTAAAACTCACCAATAGACCCATGCGGGTCTAATCTTTTATTATTTTTTCAATTTCTTCCAAGGTTCAGTTTATGTATTCTCCTTTTTTGAGTTAAATTTATTTTAACTTTGAAAAACCCATCCACTTTATTTAGGTGTTCAGATATTTTGGTTAAAGTTACAGGTACTATTCTGTCACGTGTTTTTCTTCTCTTTGTAATTACACCCCCTTGTCATCATGCATGTTGTGAATTTATACGTCTTCCTCATCCTCTTCCTTCCCAATCTTTCTCTCTCCCCAACACTCGACAAATGTTTATCTAATATGTGAATATTCAGAAAGCAATTAACTTTTACTGATCATCTTTAAACAACTTTTGGCTCTATATTACTTACCTAGGTTTTGATATATAATGCTCCCACCTTTCATTTCTAAGCAGTTTATAATTTTTGCTTTGACTGTTCTGTTTTACTGAAGAATTATTAGAAGTCTGT
The DNA here is from genome assembly GCF_963455335.1 of Martes martes. NCBI lineage: Eukaryota > Metazoa > Chordata > Mammalia > Carnivora > Mustelidae > Martes > Martes martes. The sequence continues at coordinate 33,825,829 of NC_137896.1, forward strand.
GTATGTTTATGTTTAATTTATATGCATATAGATTTTATTCACTCTCTCATCAGTTTGTAATTTGGCCTAATTTTGGCCAGTGAGCATGGCCACCTTAAACTCTGACTTTTGAAAAGACAGAAGTTTCCTCTATGGCCCAATTATGAACTGACTCTGAGATTATTATATGTGTGGGAGGTAGCTTGAATACAAAGAGGGAGTGAAAAAAATATACAATAATAATATATTATCTATTCAAGAGTCAATAGTCTATATTGTATATGTTTCTATATATGTAAAGAAAGGCAGGGACATGTTTAAATTCAGTAATATATTTAAATTAAGTCATCTAAATTGTTTTGGTTAAACTAGTAAGTGTGGTATTCTGATCTTCAGTATTCTTACATTTTTGTCTCATTCCATTAATTTCTGAGACTCATTCATTGTCTCCTGATATGTTTGTGACTTTGTCAAATTCTTTGTATTTGACCAGTTTTTCAGTATATGTTCTGATGTTATGTACTCACATGCTTTAATGCTAATGACTCGTAAGTCACTGTGATCATCTCTTTTCCTAATATGATTTATCACTCTCTCTTGCTGTTTTCCCTGAGTTTGTTTTATCTACTACATTACTGTGGACACCTGCTTTCTTTCCTCCTAGCATGTGCTTATTAGACTGTTTTATTCATCCCTTCATTTTTGAACTTCCTGTATCATTTTTATTTTATAAATACTTCTGGTAAACAATCATAATGTTACCTAATGTCGAAGCCTCTGTCTTTTCTTTTTATACGTGAATTTAGCCAATTTATATCTGTTATAACAGGGATATGTTGTCATTTTCTTTTGTGTTTTCCATTTATAGTGTTCTTTTTCCCTCTCCTCCCCGCAGCTGTTTTCTTTTTAAAGGGCACTCGTGTTTATGGGACGCCTGGGTGGCTCAGTTGGTGGGACGCCTGGGTGGCTCAGTTGGTTAAGCAGCTGCCTTCGGCTCGGGTCATGATCCCGGGGTCCTGGGATCGAGTCCCATATCGGGCTCCTTGCTCAGCAGGGAGCCTGCTTCTCCCTCTGCCTCTGCCTGCCTCTCTGTCTGCCTGTGCTCACTCTCTCTGACAAATAAATAAATAAAATCTTTAAAAAAAAAAAAAAAAAAAAAGGGCACTCGTGTTTCTTTGTTCTGTTCTCCCCCTAATGATGTGCAAATTTTATTCTCCATTTTTAATTTCCTCTAGGAAAATTCTTAAATTCTTAAATTTCTATTTTTCTGCCAATGTCAAGAGTCTTAAATACTGATATTCCACTCCCAAAATGGTTAACCTCCCTTAGGTCCATACTTCCTTCCCTTTCACCACGTGAGCTGCCACAGCCTTTGTATTGATATAACCAGCAATTTGGGAGCAAAATTATTATAATTTCTTTTTTTTTTTTTTGGTATAGTAAGTAAAACTTAAGAGTAAACTTTCCCTTTTTTTTTTCTTCTGTCTTCACTGTCTCCACATTACTTCCCCTATCCCATCTCTGCAAGTCCATAAATACCTCTATTTTCTCCTACAAATTAAACTATTAGTTGATTGGACACAATTTCAAGTCCAAAATTATTGTCCCCCAGAGTTTTGAGGTTGCAGTATTGAGAACAGTATGCCCGATTTCCATCTACTTGTCATTCACCTCTGAATTGTCTTCTTTCTGCACATCTCTTAGGAATTTCATAACTTCTCTTCTCAGTGTCACCAAAGGTATTTTTAAGTGTGTGTATCTACCCACCCCCCACATTTATGCTGCTTGCATTAGTGGATTTTTTTTTTTTTTTTAACCAGGGACTCAGATATTCACACTGAGGACTCAAATCTGAATATGCAAATATTCAAATTTCAGAAATATTCTTCCACTGTTGTTTTGATTAGTCCTTCCATTGGCTCTGTTTTCTCTCTTTCTGATGGAAGAAACTGTTTTGTTGGGTGGTGGTTGAATCTTTGGCTTTCATTTTCCACCTCTCTAAATTTTTTCATTGTGCTTTCTTTTTGTGTGGCAGTCTCTGAGAATGCCTTGGCTCAGCATTTCAGCTGAGTTCTCTTTATAATTACACTTATCTGATAAGAGTTTGATTTCAACAATCTTTTTTAAATTTCTAGATTTCTAGTTAATTATATTTTTGGAACGGAGTGCACTGTTTCCCCCCACACTTATTAGCCACACTTAAACCAAAGTCAGGTTCTAGCGCTCCTGTTAACTCTGTTTTCTCGGGTGTCAGTTCTACTTACTGGGTTTGGTGTCCATCCTCCATGTTCTTGGCATCGCTTAAATATTTGGTAATTCTTGGTTACCTTTTCATTGAAGATTTTCCTTTTCATTTAATTCATTTTAAACCTTTTCATTGAAGATTTCCTGCTTGCAGCTACTAGAGGTAGACCATGGTGGGTAATGCTAAGAATTGTGGGCAGAAAGAGTGCTGCTTCTTCCAAAGAACAGGCAACCACCCTGAAGAATGTCCATGCTCTCTTTCAGTGTAATATATGCTGCCCTGTGCTGGAAAGCAGACCTTCTGCAGTCCTCTGAGTGGCCCAAGTGAGGAAGGGGTGAGAGAGCTATTGAGAGAACCAAGAGCAATGAAAATATTTCAGCTACTCCTGTTTGATTCTGCAACTCATCTTCCAATGGACTTCTCTGCCCATGTGTCCATCTTTAGGCTTATAGTGTAGGCTGGCAGAACCACCCACCCTTAGCAGTAGGCCTCTCCTGTAAATAGGGTCAGGATTGTGGTTTCTCTCTTTTATCTGATGCCATCAGATTAAAATACATACCTTACTATCTTACATGATTTGGAGAGGAAGGGGAAGGTTCCCAAATGATCACCTCTGGTTGATCACCACTTTGTGGCTATTACAGTTGACCCTTGAACACCTTGGAAGTTAGGGGCTCCAACTTTCCACGTGATCACAAATTCAATATAATTTTTGACTCTGCCAGAACTTAACTACGAATAGCCTACTGTTGACCAGAAGCCTTACCAATAACATAAAAAGTTGGTTAACACATATTTTGTATATTATATGTAGGTATATATTGTATTTCTACAATAAAGTGAACTTGAGAAAAGAGAATGTTAAGAAAGTCCTAAGAAAGAGAAAATGCATTTAAGTACTGTGCTATATTTATTAAAAAAAAAAAAAATCTTGTATAAGTGGACCCATCCAATTCAAACCTGTGTTGTTCAAGGGCCAACTGTATTTCCCCAGGTTTAGAGACAAGGTGAAGGGAAGTTGGAGTTGGATGAAGGAAAGAAGAAGAAAGAGACAATTTATGGGTTTACTCTATGCGTATTAAGAATGGCTTTCACAAATGCATAAATATAAAGTGATTAACCTTTGATCTTTGCTTGTTTTTAAATTTTGCACACTAATGAGATGTTCTTTTTCATTTTTAGGTCTTGAGTGTAATCATGGCCAAACCTTATGAATTTAACTGGCAGAAGGAAGTTCCTTCCTTTTTGCAAGAAGGAGCCGTTTTTGACAGATATGAAGAGGTAAAGAAGTGCTATTAATCTTTTCTCTCAAAACATTCTTACAATTATTTTATTTTAATTACAGTATTGAGTAAATAGTCTTTGACATAAGTAAGAACATCTTTGAGATTTATAAGTTGAAATAGTTGGAAAGAGGCAAATTATGAGATATAATAATAATGAAAATGATACTGTAATTTATTGAGCACTTACCGTGTGCCAAATATAATCAGGATAATGATGCTATAAATTATTGAGTGCTCTCTGTGTGCCAGACAGTCTTCTAAGCACTTGTGTGTATTATTTGTTTAATTCTTCACAACAACCTTATAAGGTTGTTGCTATTATTACCCTGTTTTTACAGATGGGTTTCATGTAGTAACAGTTTTTGCCTAACGAAGTGTTTTTGGCAGGCTTGCTACATAAAACTTTGTATTTGTTGTAAATGGAATAGTGATTGGACTTTGTGCTAGTCATTTGCTTTGCCGGTTTCATTCGTACCGAACAGCTGGATCAAAGCTTTGCATGCCTGGGTTTCTACCATTTATCGTTGGTGCCCTTTGCAAGACAACATGGGCTCCAGACTTTCTATAGAGCAGGAGTTTGGGTCCACCGATCTATTAGGGAAGTTTAGGTCTATGAGTTGAAGCCTCATCAGCATTTGTAAGTGCATTGTTTTTCTTGGACTGTACTTGAATTTGAGGTGAATTGGGGAAGGGGAGATGAGGAGACTGTCACCTCTGAGGCAAAGTGAAATGTAAAATTGTTTAAGACGTCATCTCAAGTCAGGATGGGTTCCCCTGGAAAGCTCTGGAATGTGTGTGGTGGCTGATTGTGGTGGCCCCCTCAGAGGTTTGGATTGTCAGGCCTTTTCATGAGGTCTGTGGGCTGACGTGACTCAGTACTTGTCGACTGGGTTTTTCCAAAATGTGTATCCTGATACCCTCTAGATTTATACCATAGTTGCTTTGTAAGTAAACAAAATTGAGAAAGGCTAAGGATGGGCCCCAGTGTGGTCACTATTCCTTGTAGTAAATTAAAATATTGAAGTGACAGCTGTTTATAGGACAAACTTGACTCCTTCTGCGAAGGAACAGTTAGCTGCATTTTGCTATGAGAAGACAGAAAATATTTCACCCCCTGGAGATAAAACCACTATTAATTCTTTGGCAGTTTTCTCTTAGTCTTTTGTTTGTTTGTTCTTCTTTTCTCTCTTCCAGAATTGTGATTCTGATCTTTTGAAAATCTAAATCACAACTTACTTTTTCTCTATTTCAGAGGCCTCCATAATTCTCTGTTGTAGGATAAGATGAAATATAAGGCCTTCCTTGATTTGGTTCCTACCTAATACCACAGCCTCATTTCCCACCAGTTTGCTACACACACACACACACACACACACACACACACACTCTGCTTTCACCATAAAAATCCCCTAGCAATTCCCCCAAGCTACTGTTATTTTACATGCTTTGTGCATGCTGCTCTCTTTTTCTAAAATGCCTTATTCCTCCTAGTGTGACTGGTGAACTCCTAATCATCCTTCAAAACCCAGATGAGAAATCTCTACGTCATTGATCTCTTCCTTGACCCATTCAATAAGAATTGTTAACTCCTTGGGGCACCTGGGTGGCTCAGTGGGTTAAAGCCTCTGACTTTGGCTCAGGTCATGGTCTCAGGGTCCTGGGATCGAGCCCCGCAATGGGCTCTCTGCTCAGCGGGAAGCCTGCTCCCCCCTCTCTCTCTCTGCCTACCTCTGTCTGCTTGTGATCTCTCTCTCTGTCAAATAAATAAATAAATAAATCTTTAAAAAAATAAAATAAAATAATAAAATAAATAAAGTAGACATCTCTCTTCATAACAACATATCAAACAAGAAAGTCACAATATTAGAAACTGGACCGTGGCCACTTTTTATTAGCATTTCCTGGTCCTGTAAGATTCAGTTCTTTGGAGCCACAGCTGCTAAAATATTAAAGGCGACAAAATGCGGGTATAAAAGGTTTGTTTCTACGGTGTGTGTGAACAGCAGTGGGAAATGACAGCTGACGGCAAGCGAGAGGAGCAGAAGTTAGAGAAAACACAGCCCGAGCATCCCAAAAGCATCATAGCAAAGGGACCATTTACGAAGGGGCATAAATACCTTCAGCACCATGTGACAGCTAACATTATCATGAGGGCCTGAGGGATCAGCCAGATACTAAATTGTGTTCCACGCATGTGTTTAAAGAAGGCAAGGAAGGGGGTCAGGCTGTGGGTGAGCACGCACTAGATCAGAAAAAAAGTGTTGACTAGTCACTATTTTTTTATGATTTTATTTATTGAGAGAGAGAGCGAATGCACGAGCCTGGGTGGGGCGGGGGGAGAGGGAGAAGCAGACTCCCCACTGAGCAGGGAGCCTGACACAGGGCTTGATCCACAGACCCTGAAATCATGACCTGAACCGACGCTTAACGACGCTTAAACGACTGAGCCACCCAGGCGCCCCTACTTGTCACTATTTTGAAAGTATATGTTATTTTGCCAATAAATGTAATCAGTGCAATTGCATTTAAGCATTATTTTATTATTTCTGTATTGCTTTTGAGGTTGGCCACATTCTTACAGACTGTGTAACATAACAGCCCACATTGTAGCCCCTGGTAGTATTCCCATGCCACTTGTAAATCTGCTTTTTATCCAAACCTACATGACCTAAAAGTTACTGAAATGCAAAATGTATTTTGTTTCCTAAGGGATGCTTGTTTTTCAGTCTTTAAAACAGAGATTTTTCTATTGCAGAGGTGAGAAATAACAATACCTTTTAAAACACTTGCAACCCAAATGTCTCCAGCTTAAACAGCCTCCTGACTTTCCTTTGATAACGTATTAAAAGACTGGAGACCTTATGCCCTGGCTATAACGGGCCCTCCCCCGTCTTTCCTAGATTCCTACCTGCAGACACTTTCTTGGTGATGTTCCACATCCTTGGTGCCTTCTAACCTTTCTGTCCCCAGGACTTTGTATATATCATCAACTCCCCAGAGCAAGAGCATTGTATGAAATAGACTTTCATGTAAGATTTGCTGGTAGCGGAGGAGGATTGGAGCACACAACAGGACTCACTTCAAGGTTAAACATCAGAGATGGCGCTCAACAAATTTCCTTCGCCAGCCTGGCCAGGGACTGGCTCTCATTGTCTTCTCCTTTCCCCCCTTCTCTTCCACTAAGATGCATGTTCCAGCTTCTCTTCTTTTTTTAATCTCCCCCTCAGACTCCTTTTCCAGTTTACCTATTTCCTCTTTTCCACATGCCTCTTCTCCAAATTTAAAAAAAAAAAAAAAAAAATTTTTTTTCCTTCTCTCTCTTAAGCCAAACAACCAAAACAGAAGATTTTAGTCCCTTCTCATCCTGAGCAATTTGAAGTGAGAGTGTGAGGTAAAAAAGGGGCCAGACTCTCCTGAGACCTTTGCTTTTGCGTAACCTCGCATGATCCTTCTAGATAAGTGGTCACCTGGGGAGCTTTGCCTGATGAAGGTGGTCTATGTCTGTGCTGCCCTTGACCACGTATGGCTGCCCAGCACTTGAGATGTGCCTGGTGGGGTTGAGGGAACTGGGTTTTTCACTTTAGTTGGTTTTAATCTGAACTTACCCAGCTGCACGTGGCCAGTGCCTGTCTTACTGGGCAGCACGGTTCTAGGCAACAAGCTCAAACGACAACCAGATTTCTCAACCCACAGAAGGAGCTCTCAGTTCCCTTGGTTGGAATCTACAGTTTGCTTCAGCCATGTCTTCTTGGTGGCAGCTAGAGCTGAGATTTAAATGTCGTACAGATGATTCATCTCAGGCTCCCATCCTCCCATGTCCCAGATCCCCAGGTGGGGGCTACTCCTTTTTCTTACCCATGGGACTTCATTGTCACTGGGGCAAGCTGCCCAGGTAGAGCCCTGTTTTCTGGAAAAGCCTTGGTCTTTGTCCTAGCCCCTTCCACCTTCTACCCTCCAAACCTTCCTCCAACACACACTTTAGTGGAATCTGTAGGTGCTTCCACCTGTTACCAGGACAAGGGAAACAATTATTGCTGTCATCAGACCCAGTGAAATATCAAAGTGCAGGACCAGGACCAGCCTAAAGTAGGTCCGAGTGCGAGAGGCCAACAGTTGCCTCTTTCCAGGGCAGCTCTGAAATTCGAATGGAGGACCATGTAGCAAAGCTCCGAAAGGCCCAGGCAGCCTACACACCCCAGGCTGTTCATCAGGGAAGTGAAGAATTTTCTAAATATAATTTTCAAAAAAAAAAAAAAACCCTAAAAACACAACCCTCATAGAAAGTATTTTGGCTTCAAGATTTATTTAACCCCTCTGTGAGGACACCGGCAAGATGGCAAAGCTAGTTCTAAGAGCACTGGAAGAAGAGAGTTGTACAGTTGACCCTTGAACAACTCAGGGGGTGTGGCCCAGACCTCTTTGCCGTGAAAAATCCTCATACCACTTTGACCTCCCCCTTCCCCAAAAAACTTAGCTGCTAACAGCCCACTGTTGACCAGAAGTCTTACTGATAACAAAAACAGTTGAGTAACACGTATTTTGTGTGTCATATGTATTCTCTGCTGTATTCTTACCATCAAGGAATCTACAGGAAAGAAAATGTTGGGAAATTCTTAGGAAAATACATCTACAGCACTGTACTGCGTTTATCAAAACAAAACAGAAAACCTCTACATCTACGTGGACCTATGCTGTTTGAAGGTCAACTATGTATAGTTAGGAAAGGAAAGCTAACCCAAGTTTGGTCAGTTCACTATAAGCTGGTCGCTGTCCTATAGGACCATGAAACTATGAGTTCTGTGGTTGTCTTTTCTACCAGCCACGAATCCCACGCGTCTCTGTGGACACAAAACAGGTGCAACATCTCTAGCTAACTGCAAAGATTCTGAGTAACTGGTTGATCAACCCAAAGTACATTCTTCTATAGAAATAAATCCTCCTCGGGTAGGCCTCTTAGACAGTGTTCCCTTAGACTGTCCAGATGTTAGATAGCCTTTTATTTATTTATTTATTTATTAATCATCCCCAAGTTTTGGATCGTTTAAACTGAATTGTACCAACAGGATCAGGATATTAGGCTCAAAGAGCGGAGTGTAGAATTTTGCCTGTTACTTGTATTTGCAGGGAAAAATGCTTACAGAGTCACCATGATGGTAATGATAATCATAATATTTAGTGGTTTTCCAACTTTTTAAAAAAAGATTTTATTTGAAAGAAGGGGGGACGCACACACTCATGAGAGAGCAAGCACAAATGGTGGGATGGGGCAGAGGGAGAGGGAGAAGCAGGCTCCCCACTGAGCGGGGAGCCCGACGTAGGGCTCGATCCCAGGCCCCTGGGATCATGACCTGAGCCTAAGGCAGATGCTTGACCCACTGAGTCACCCAGGCGCCCCTAGTCCTTAAAGTACTCTAAAAGGTGGACAAAACATTTAATGATTAGTGAGAGAACTGAATGAAACGTTAATTTTGCCCACACACAGGAGGAGCGCAGGGAGGTGTTGGAGTCGAAATGGTTAGAAAACTGGAGGAAAGACCAGAAGATTAATATTCTCCTGGGAGGTATTGCTGATGGTCAGTTGATGGTACATGGAATAGAAGCTCATGCTTCTTTTATTTAAAGCCTAAAATTGCCAATCACAAAGCCAAAAATAATATAACTTTAAATTTGGAGTGGGGAAGTGGAGAAAAAGTAGGGAAATGAGCTCAACCGAGTTTAATTTTGGAATTTTCAACCTAGGAACCTATTACTACATGTGCCTGGTGGATATTAGTTCAGGAATTGCTTGTCTTGCCACAAGTCTCACTTTCTTCAAACTCCAGTCCCCACTAGAATTGGATATTTAAAGCAAAACAAAAATGTGTTGAGATCACTTCATTTTCCAACAAATTAAGTACAGACGTCTCATTTTGAAACTTAGCCCGTGGCCTAGGTGCCCCACCACCCTCACCCCTATCCTTTCCCCCAAACTCAAGTTGTGATGAGGAGGGTGGTGGATCGTCTTCCTTGTGGTGTGAGAGGGCTGGAAGGGGCCTCCAGTGCACAGGGCTGATCTAGGATGCCTAAGAGAGCAGGCGCCCTTCTGGCTGAGTCTTAATGGAAGGGCCAACGAGTTGATCAAACCACACCTGAGAGGCGGGTGGAGCCCACAGCTTGCTCAAGGCCACGGGTGTGGGGGAGGGGAGTGGCTCGTCCAGCTAGGGCTGAGGGAAGGGTGCTGGAGAGCAAGAGCCGAAGCTACAGAAGGACAGTGTCCACACCATGGAGAGAAGTAAGGGGAGAGGCTAGGTATGAGAATGAGTCCGAGGATTTTCTGACCCAGTGGGTGGAGAAGGTGAAGGAGAATAAGGACTGTAAGGTGAGGTGGGGGTTTCTGGCACCGGAAGCTCGGGTGGTCCCCAAGGGAGGCAGAGAGAAGGGTCAGATTTATGGATGCACTTAGGCTGTTCCTCTTCCTGAAATGAACAGCATTTATCATCGTATCTTCCACAGTACCTAAGAAACATTTTGCTTATAATAGAAATCGCCTAAGTTTTAGTTAAAAATAAAGTGAGCAGAAAGGGAATTGAAAAGCCTAAGTGGAGGATGAACAAATTGGAAGCACACTCGAGTATGAGAACCAAGGTTGTAGAACCAGGACGAGGAGCTTGGATTTCTTTCTGGTCATCGTGGGAAGCCATTTCAGCGAGACTGATGTGCTCTGATAGGCACTTTGGAGACACTTTGGTGGCTGTCTTGAAAATGGTTTGCAGGAGGGGGGAGGGGGCACGAGCAAAGTAGGTAGGAGATCGGAATGCATGGTTGGAGAACACCAGGAATTTAATAGAAGAAAGGCAAGCTAGAGTCTTACTCCTTCCTCCTACTGGCTGTATCTCCACAGAAAATTTTCTTTCTTTCTTTCTTTTTAAAATTTTTTTTATTTTTTAAAGATTTTATTTATTTATTTGACAGAGAGAGAAAGACACAGTGAGTGAGGAAATGCTTGCAGGGGAGTAGGAGAGGGAGAAGCAGGCTTCCTGCTGAGCAGGGAATCCAATGCAGAGCTCGATCCCAGGACCCTCAGATCATGACCTGAGCTGAAGGCAGTCACTTAACCAACTGAGCCACCCAGACGCCACTCCATAGACAATTTTCTTACCATCTCTGTGCTACAGTAGAGATAATAAGATGGGTGGGCCTAAGGATTTTGCAGTTCTATATCAGCCTGCCTTCAGGTACATTTCTTGTCATCTCAGCCATGGGACTTCTTCCTTACAAGATGAGAAAGTTGTGGCCAGGTGCCTGGGCACTTAGTCAGTTGGCCTGAACATGGTATCAACCCAAAACTGTACCACCTAACATCAGCCAAATTTTTGCAAAAACACCCAGGCTTGTTCCTTCCTCTAGATCCAATTTAATTTTTTTTAAAAAATATATTTGTTCTTTTTAAGTTGGTTCCATGCACAGCATGGAGCTTGAACTTACGACTCTGAGAACCAGAGTTGCATGCTGTACTAACTGAGCCATCCAGGTGCCCCTAGACCAGATTTTAAAACAACAGTTCTGATACTATTAGCTGTGTTTTCAAATTCCCAAAGCTTAGAGCTCAAGGGCGTCCAACCCTGAAGCATTAAGAAAAAGTCTGTATGGTTTGGAAAATTCCAGAGAATGGATAAAAGGCAGAATACTCTGGTTTGAGCCTTGACCCAGACATTTGCAAGTTATGACCTTGAGCAAGTCCTTTTACCTGTCTGAGTGAGCATCTGTCCTGCGTGTCAGTTTATCCATGCCAGAGCTTCCAAGTAGGAGTCTGAGTCACCCGTGTGTGTGGATGGGATGTGTCTTCAGAACAAAGGCTCTATCGTGGTTGAGACCAGGTCTGTTTTGTTGTGTCCCAGTGCTTATCCAGAGTAAAAGGTTCAGCCAATAACTCAAAAGATACCAGTGCAAACTCTTGGCATAAATAATCAGATTTCTAATGTTTCTGCCATAAATGGCTTGAACCTCTCCCCCCTTTCTTTTTTTTTTTTTTTTAACCTTAATTAAGATTGAGGGATTGTATAACAGAAGCCTAGGATAATCCCAGATTTTCACTCATAGATCCTTGGTGCACATTTGCTCCTTTATTTGTGGGTTAGGTTAGAAGAGCAATTTCAAATCACAGTTTGTGGACCTGCCCTCTGTCACTATTTGCCTCTGAGTGTGTGAGCTGTGGGAAGGAACCACTCACTGCCCTTGGTAAAAAGGAAGTGTGCCTCGACTAAACCAATGAAGAAATGTTGTTAAATGAGAGGTTTTCCAGAGTGCTAAGTACAAACCTATCCAAGGACTTGGAGGTGAAGAAGTCTAAAAGTATTGGAACTATGAGAGACAGTTGCCCCAAGGAGAAATAACCAGAGGTCAGGCTTGACCAACCAGTAGGTAAAGTTCCAGCAAAGCAAGGAGAACAAGTGTGAACCTGATTTGAAGTCCCACTAGGAGACAGGACATCAAATCTGGAAAGAGCTTTGAGGCCGGAAAGTGAAGAAAGGCACGAGTTAGTAACGTGAAAAGACAAGGGTATAAAAGGATCAGTGATTGGTCAATAATTGTATCAGTTTTTGTTGTGTTGTTACACACAACACAGCACACCGAAGCTTAATGACTAAGCAGAGCCAAGCTTTCCTCTGTCCTCTTAGGTTCAGTGGCTGGGGCTAGCAAATTAAGATGACATAAGCCAGATGAACAGGAAGAAAGGCATAAAATTGTGTTGATGTTACTATTTTTACAGGCACAGGAGCTTCACCGGAAAGTGAAAACCCAAAGAAATGGGTAGACTCAGAAGCTTGTATACCATTTTAACAAAAGATGATAAATTGTGGAGTAGTGACCAGATAAAGGGAAAGAGGATTTGGGCTTCTAGGGGCAATAAATTGTGGGAAGATAGATATATATGGGGAAACAAATGAGAGATAGAGGTTATTTTAGTAAGGTTTGTTTGGGCAGACTCATCTTGGTGCCAGCTTTCTGTCTTCATGCCCATAAAACTCTCTGGAGAGGGGATTCATGGCCGCCTTCATTTCTCAAAAGTTTCTGCTTTTAAGCAGATGAGGGAAGCTTTGAGAAGGCCTTTTTCTGCATCTGTTGATTCTCAGTTATTTTCAGTTCACCATAATCCATATGCCCAAGTGGCATATTTGGGAGTGATATATTCCAATCCCAAAGTTTAAGATAGCAACCACTTAAATAGCCTAAGATTCTGTGGGTCAGCCATCTGAGTGGAGCTCAGCTGGGCTCACTCAAGTGTCTGCTGAGCTGACTTGGGGCCGGCTGATTTCAGGTGGCCTTAGCAAGACCTTCTCCTTTCCAGTCCACCTGATCTGTCATCCTTCTGCCAGCAGGCGAGGCTTGTTGTCTCTTGGAGTCAGCCGTGTTTCTGCTGCATTCTCTACTAGACCAAAGCAAGTCATGAGACCATCTCAGACTCAAGGAGTAGGGATACCTCCTGATGGGAGAAGCTATAAGTTACATTGCAAGGGGTGTGGATGCAGGGAGGCATGAAGGATTGGGCTGTCTTTGCAATCAACCACAGTTCTCTTAGGTACTCTCTATGTAGTAAAGGCTTAGAAGAGCAGTCAACATACTTTTCTATAAGAGACTAGACAATTTACCAGGTTTTATAAGCCACACAGTCTCTGTTACAAATACTATACTTTGTGGCACAAAAAGTCCCAGAACATAGATAATCCATCATTGAATGAATGGGCTATGTTCTAATAAAATTTTATTTTCAAAAACGGGGGCACGCTGGATTTGACCCACAGGCTTGTAGCTTGCAGACACCTTGCTCAGAAGACAAATAATGTTATACAGAAATGAATAACACATTAGTTTGGGTGGTAAGGATACTTTCCGTTCCAAGTAGTTACTTGGAGCCCGTCGTTTGCCCTTACAAATGTCTTATTTTATTTTTAGGTTAGCCATTCTCCACTTCTTTTCCCTTTTCTCTAGAATTGTATCAGCTTTGCTGTGCAGTGAACCACTTGGGTCTTTCTTTTCTATAAGATGCCCCAGTTTGCTTTGGTTTTGCTTATTAATTACTCTTTTCATTTTTATGGTTTTTTTCCCCTCTCCATGAAGTCTCCTTGGGTTTGCTATTCTTCATTTCTTCACAAGGGTAGAAGATAACTTTATCCCCTGTTGGAATAGAAGGACCTCACCCATGAAATAGTGTCTGAGTCAGTCTCCTGGAAAACTCTATGGCTTGAGATGTATGCTATTCAGGGGTGCAGGAAGGTCTGCTTATTGCTGGAAGACGTGAGACGGATCCACGAGGAAATCAGAAGGAAATCTGGGGTGGCACAGATTTACAAGGAGCATGTGGAAACAGAACAAAACAATATACGAAGAAAACTGTATAGATCATGAACCAATAAAATTAAAATAGAGGGGCTGAGAAGCCGCTTAAGTGCTAGTTCTTTGTTGCTTCTATTCAAGCTGGAGTATATAGGAAAATGCTCAGTATTAATCCCTCCCAGCCATGTCTGTGGCCACGGGTGAGCAGGTGCACAGCGGCCAGAGAATCCTTCTCATTTGGGGGGATGAGTGCAGCCTTGCAGATCTCCACGCTGACGGTGAGGAGGCCCGAAGGACATCCGGGCTGCGTGCCATTGGCGAATTCTCTTTGGGAGTGCCCTCTGTTAATGCTTGTGCTCTAGCCATTGAATTAATAGAGTTCGTTCAAGGGTGAACAAATGAACCGTCCAGGGAAATATACTGCATGTGTTAAAGTGAATCCTCTTCAGGTCCTTTCTTGAGTAATACAATTCTGTTTCTTTAAACTCCCTGTTCTTAAAAATTTAGGGGGAAATGTTTGCACTATTATTACTGATTTCGCTTGTATTTAGGGAGGGTGCTTTTTAGTCCTTCCACTAGAAATCGGTGTCATGGCCACCATGAGCCTCCACAAGGTGCTCTGCATGGGGTGTTGCTGTTTAAATGCTGAGCAAACACTGTTTCACTTAAACCTCAGAAGATGCTTGCTGTTGGGGCGCCTGGGTGGCTCAGTCCTTGGCTCAGGTCATGATCCTGGGGTCCTGGGATCGAGCCCTGCATCGTGCTCCCTGCTCAGCGGGAAGCCTGCTTCTCCCTCTCTCCCTCCACCTGCTTGTGTTCCATCTCTAGCGCGCTCTCTCTCTCTCTCTCTCTGTGTCAAATAAATGAATAAACTCTTTAAAAAAAGAGAGAGAGAAAAGAAAAGAAGCAGCAGCCTGTTGTTGGGTAGATCTCTAGCCTCCTTTTATAAACTGTAGAACCAAGGCTTATGGTGATTAAACACCTCATCTGAGGCCACATAGCTGCTCACAACTGAGCAGAAAGATTCCGTTTGCTAGCCTGATGTGGTTCTCAAAGTGTGGTCCCTGACCAGCTGCACCAGCAGCACCTGGAGTCCTTGTTAGAGATGCAGACTCTCGGGCCCCACCCCAGACCCACCGAATGAGAAACTCTGGGAGGGGAGCTCCAATAATCCTTGTTTTAAAAGCCACCTGGGTGATTCTGATGATGTAATTCAAGTTTGAGAACCACAAGGCATAGAGCAAGTCAGGGAGTTTGGGATTTCCATAGAAGGAAAAAAAAATTTAAATGCATTTAAAGTTCTTCACAGCTGATCTCCCCCAAACAGGCAATGCAGATAAAGAGAGGGGGACTGTTCAGTAAAAGAAACTTTTCTTTTTCCAGAGGACGTGAATGTATTAGATTTATTTCACTCTTCAGCATGTTTTGCACCTGACATCAGTCATCTTCTTTCAAACCCTCAGATGGCATTAAGGATTAAATGAGATTATTTTCCACATTATACAGAAGAAAGAGAAACCTAAATCAATTAAGGAATTGCCTACTATTCAACATGTAGTGATTGCTGGAGGCTGCCTCCAGATCTGATGTGCTGACCAAGAGAACACACATGAATCACAGCTACCTGTGTCATGACTTGGGACCTTGAAATGGCTGCCATTTGCAAATGATGAGGTTCAAAATATGGCACCTCGGTATGTTGGAAATTTTAAGCAGGAGTTTGCAGGTCATTCAGAAGCATCCTTCCTCCTCCCCCACTCCCAAAGCAGGTCATAAAAAACCCACATGTGAGAGGTGTCCTCCCTATACCTACAAGTAAGAAGCATCCATATCTTCCATGAAAAAGGTGCTCTGAGAAGAGTCTGAACAAACAGGCCTTTCTAAGACGCTCCCCACCCCCAGCTGACTACACTTAACCTCATACTCCTTGACCTATGCTATTTCTAATTGTCCACACTATTCATCACACCTAACACAAAAATACTCAGGTTTAGCCATTTTTTTCTTGTCTTCACTTTCTTTTGCAGACTGTCATGTCACATGTTTAAAAACAAAATTCATCCAAGTAAATGTGAAGATCAAGTTGGCTTCGTTAAACAATTCACGAATTGAGTAACATCCCACCAATGCACCCAGCAGGTAGAAAGGCGCTCTGTTGAGCTGTGGAAAAGGAAAGGTTTTTAAAAGCAAGGAGGGAATGGAAAAGGGAATTATTAGCAAAGAATGCATTGTTTTAGGCAAAGTTGTCTTCCTAAGGGGAATGGAGAGGGTCTACCAGTGGGCTGCCTCCTAGTGCTGACCCTGAAACTCCGGGTTGGCTGGTTACAGGTCACATTACTTTTGGGGTTGAAACCGCAGTTAGTTTAGGTTTTAAGTCTTGGTTTGCTGACAAGGACCTTCACATAAGTGACCTCATTTGGTGCCTGTGGTTCTTTTTATTGTACATAAAACTTAGAGTAAATAAATTTGCTTGCTTTTCTGTTGCTGATCTGTCTTTGTCAGTTTAATTTCAGACCTAGTCAGGGACCTTGAGAGGATTAAGGGAAACTTTTTTTTTTTTTAAAGATTTTATTTCTTTATTAGAGATTATGAGGGGGGCGGGGAGGGATGGAGGGAGAAGCAGACTTCCCACTGAGTGGGGAACCCAGTATGGGGCTTGATCCCAGCATCCTGGGATCATGACCTGAGCTGAAGGCAGATGTTTAACAGACTGAGCTGCCCAGGCTCCCCAAAATGTTTTCTTTCCCTCCAGTTTTTATGTATGATATTTAAAAAAATATATTTATGTATACACATAGTAATGAAGGCTACTTAACTTTCTTAGTAACCTATTTGCTTTATTTCAGACCATAATTATTATGTTACTATATGCAGGAGTTCTTGATTTGATTATTTTAAGGAAATAAGGATAGAAAGAATTTATTTTTCATCTGTTTGTCTCTCACAGCAAATAAGTGTCCCTCAGAACACTAATACCTTTACCTTATAATCAGTGAAGATCAGCCTTTAACGATAGGAAAGTATTAACCCAGACTTTGTAGTCTCTAATTTTTTGTGTGGGTGGGGGAAAACTAGGTAAAATGCAGTATATGGAAGCAACATAACATTTTCTTTCAATCAATGAAAATAGACATAAAATATCCTCAGTGGGGAAGCCTATCTTTTAATACTTAATATTGATAGATTAATAAATATGTTTTTAAAGTCCTTACTCTTCAAGTTATAAATAGTAAGCAATTGCTCTGAAATGGTACCTTGTCGGAAACATGTAATGCGTGTGTTGGCTGAGCCAGTATGGTTTCCCAGGTCTGGAGTCTGCCATGCTCTTTCTGTTAAGGAGTTCCCCTGGAAACAGTTTTGTTGGCACCCCTGTTGCTCTCCTGCTGTGGATTCTCTTCTCCCAGGTACCTAAAAGGACAGATGATCCTCTTAATGGTGAAATGCAGAAAGGAGCCTAGTGTTTGGATCCTCACCAAAGTCAAGCTGCCAGGATATTGTTTGCAATGAAGAAAGGGTTTGTACTAGGTGGTATTTAGGGTAAAAATCTTGGCCAGAGAGCTCTTTATTGAAGAGTTTGAAATACACACATTTGGTTAAGGGCACGGGTTTGGAGTTAAACAGAAATAGCTTTACCTTCAGGGGCTTTCTAGCTCATTTCAAATAATTTCCAAATTCCTTCCTATGGCCTACAGTCCCTCTACATGACCCTGTCACTCTACTGTCCCACTGATGTTCCCTGAAAATACCAGACACACTTCAACTTCAGGGCCTTTGCACTTGCAGTCCCCTCTCTGGACTGCCCTTCCCCCATTACATGAGCATACCTACCACCCCCATACACACACACACACATTACCCTTACCCTTTTAGATTTTTTTACCTTCACGTTTATCAATTCCTGATATATTATTTTGTGTTCATTGTGCAAATTCCCCCTAGAATATAAGCCATGAGGGCAGATCCTTTGTTTTTATTTACTGCTATATTCCCAGCGGGGAAATTATTCATCACCCAACAGGTACTAATAAGCACCCACCGTGATGCAACAAGTCCTTAGTTACCTATCTGGGACCCCAATTTTTTGGGTACTTAAATGGCCCCTAATTCTTCAGGAATCTTAAGGGTACCAAGGAATGGGAAGTGGAGGTCCTTTTTGGGGAATCTGGAGAAGGGTTAGCAAGAGATCCAGTCTCTGGCAGCCATGGTGGTAGGCCACTAACCTCTCCTTCCAGTGGATCCCGCCATGAGCTGTGTGGTCAGTAGGCAGCCTCTAGCTGCCACAGCTTCTGCACTCTTACAATGTTCATGCTGAGGTTCCCAACCAGTGAGCAACATGGCAGAGATTCTAGAGCTGGCCCTTGTCTTCCCCAGATGATGCCAGTGGATACTCCTTGCTCTGGGAGTTCCATCCACCTGGTGGAGATGTTGTCAGAGCCATGCTGCCATCGGGGACCCTTCCTCTTTCCTCTCCTCTCTCACAGGTCTTAGTCCTGCCTCATGGTTTGAGGGCTCTCCCTGCCTGCCTCCCTGCTTCATCTCCCCTTCCCCTGATGCTGCAGCCCCCCTTTGGTGTGAACAATCACATGCTAAGCCTTCAGATCTGCAGTTTTCTGCAGCTCTGTGCTCTCTGCAGAATTCTCAAGGTGATAGCAGAGGCCTTTGTGTGCATGGTCCAGTAATTTCTGCACTTCTCTTAGACAATAAAAAGTGATAGAGCCAGGATTGGCCCCAAGACCCAGTGGGACTGTATCTTTGAGGCCCAAATAGAAGCTAGTTCAGAAGACAAAGTGGAAAGGAGTGACATCTCATGCAGTGAGTATAAAGACAGGCATTTTAAGAAGCTGAATTATTTAAGTAGGAAATGTGTACATTCACAGGGCAATTTCGTGGATGTCATTTGAGATTCCTTTCAATGACTCTGTTCAGCGTGGACTGTCATCTCCAGGTAGCATTAGCTCAAAACATTCTTCCCTTGACCTGCTTCTTCAGATATATGTCTTCTCTGTCACTCTATTTTTTTCTTTCCTTTTTCTTAAGAGATCGCAAGGGAGTGTGAGTTGGGCAAAGGGGAGGTACTGAGGGAGAAGGAGAGAGAGAATCTTAAGAAGTCTCCATGCCCAGCACAGAGCCCTACACTTGACCCTGAGATCATAACCTAAGCGGAAACCAGGACTCAGACACTTCACCGACTGAGCCACCCAGGCGCCCCCTGTGTCGTATTTCTAATCATTTGCTCAGTGCAGTTTATTATTCTGGAACAAATTGTGGTTTAATGAGAAGTGCTTTACTGAAAAGGATTTTCCCGCTTGTGGGCATGCTTCAGGCCCTTCAGCAAAGCACATCTCCTGTTGTCCTTGGAGTAACTGGGTGTGGTGGGGGGCATTGAAGAAAAAGCCATTCCTGACACTCACTCGTTAAAGAATGATCGGGCATACTGTGTTCAGGAGATGACTACAATGGGGGGTATGCGGTACTTGGGGAGAGGTGGAGTCCAACTCTGAACACAAGGAGGAAAGGGGGGCCTTATAGCCAAAGAGCAGCAGGTGGAGGTCACCTGGAGATGGTGGAGGTTGAGATGCCTGATCAGATAGCAAAGATGCTCAGATATTGAGGGTGGGAGAGTCTGGCTAAAGCAACTTAGCAGGATTTCTGCTAAAATCGATCACTGCCAAGACAGACAGTGGAGGTCTAGTCGGGAAGAAGATCAGAGGAGCCTAAGGTTTGCTCAAAGGAGAGAACCTTTGGGGGTAGGGGAAGAAAATGGGAGGAAGGGTACATTTTTATTATAATATTTGTTGTAAACAGAGGCGCCTGGGTGGCTCAGTGGGTTAATAAGCCTCTGCCTTTGGCTCAGGTCATGATCTCAGGGTCCTGGGATCGAGCCCCGCATCGGGCTCCCTGCTCAGTGGGGAGCCTGCTTCCCCCCCTCTCTCTGCCTGCCTCTCTGCCTACTTGTGATCTCTCTCTCTCTGTGTCAAATAAATAAATAAAATCTTTAAAAAAAATATTTGTTGCAAACATTTATTACAAAACCAGTTATTTTCCTCCCCGGCCCTGTGTAAGTTGGTCTTCTTTAATTTCTCCTTATTTTAGTTGCTAAGGCTACTAAGTTGCTAAGTTTTGACGAACATGACAGTTTTCCTGTCCAAGTGAGTTACTTTGAGTGGCCACCCACTCCTCTTGAAAGCATGTTTCCTTGACTTTGCTCTTCCTTCTGCAAGCAGAGAAGTTGTTTGCTGAATACCCTGGGAATAATTGCTTCAGGTGTCCCATGGCAAGAATCAGGGAGCCTGTCCCATTGTCTTAAGACAACACAACATAACACGACACAACACAACACAACAGCTCTCTTAGAGCCTGACCATCCAGATTTGGCCTCAGAATCTCCACATCAGAGATGCTTCAGGGTGGAAAGGGATGTAGACAGACCTAGAGTCCAGCATCACTAAACGGCAGACCTTAAAAATTGAACCCCAGGGATTTAACGTCTTTATCTGGAAGTAAAAGGGAAAGTGGGACTTCACGACGACTCATGACTATACTATAAACAGAAACAGAGTTTGACTCTTAGGTATCTCATCCATGCGTGCCCTCACTCTCTGCCTCCCAAATTCAAACCCTACTTGAGCTGACCACAGATTCTCACAGCGAACGATATGTCAGAGATCTTGTTAATAGTAAGTATCATCGGGCCACATTTCAGGGTTTTTAAAAAATCTAGAACCTGAAGGAGCAGGAAAGGTGTTGTGTTTTCCCCTTGTTGCTTTTCAGTATCCTTCATTGGCTCTCCCAAGCCCAGGTTGCTTGGAAAGTTGATGATAGTCTTTATTTCTGAAGAAAGAATAAGATGAAATGAGTGGATGAAAACTTTCCAGTTGATACCAGAAGGGTTCACTTTATCTCTATCATTGCTGAAATGAGCAGGTTATGTACTCATGGCTAGTTATGGAGGAGGAGAACGTTTCATTTTTGTTTCTCTGGAATTCAGAAGTCACGATAGACAAAGGGTCTCTAGCACCTTGCGAAGTTTGCCAGATGATTCCCTGGGTTGCCCTCTCACCATCTGAGAGTGCGATCCACCATGTCAGGGAGGTGCGGGGGTGGAAGGGGGGAAGCCCAAGCCCCGCATCATCTCCTTGGGTCACTGTTCCCCAACATGGCCAGTGAAGAAGGTAGAAGCTAAAACTGTGTTCTGAGGACAGAACCTCTGTGCCTGATACAGTCCGAGGCTAGCTCAGGCAGAGAATAAATACAACCTGAATTCCGTGGGCAAAAAATGGAATTTCACTGAGTCTAGTGCAATAGAAATTTACAAATGCTGGGTTTCTGCCATGCTTAGACTCCCAGATGTGCCCCCTGGGTCAGTGGAGATAAGCACACTGTGATAGCATTGCTTGGAAGGATCCACATGACAGAAATGCTCTTCCCACCACAATGTGGATAGAGCTCACTTCTTATTATCTGTGTCTTCTCGGGCAGCTTGCTAACCTCAGTTAGGATCAGTTTACTCATCCATAAGGGAGGGATGGTGATGTTTACCTTTGTTCTTAGATGATGAATCGTAATTAATACTGGCACAATATTATTATTATTGTGTTATTAATAATCAGTGATAATTTACTAGAGTTCAGATTATGCATCAAGCACTTGAATGCCCAGAGGTAACCTGTGAGATGGGCAATTATTTTTGGTAATCCCTGCTTTTGGCGATGGAGTAATGGAGCCAGACATAGTTGGATCTGGTCTATCTGACCCCAAAACCAATGCAAAACACCCAGTAATTTCTGGGGTGCTTTTTAAAAAAAGATTTTATTTATGTATTTGATATGGCATGAGCAGGGGGGTAGGTGGCAGAGGGAGAGAGAGAAAACAGATCTGCTGCTGAGCAGGGAGCCCGACGTGGGGCTCGATCCCAGGACCCTGAGATCATGACCTGAGCTGAAGGCAGACACTTAATGGACTGAGCCATGCAGGCGCCCCTCTGGTGTTCTTGAAGTGGTTTCTGTGCTTATTTATACACGTTTCTTCCATATTCCAAAGTAAGCTGTCATGCAGATATAGGTACCACCAGAAAAAAATGAATGGAACTGGGATTTAGGCTGAAGAGGGTACGGGGGAAAGGAAGAATGTGGAAGACATCAAATTAGCAGGAAAATGAGCAGGCAGCCACTCTGCGGGCAGCAAGAACGTTCCAGGAAGTTGGAATAAGTGAGCTGCGGAGTGGCTACTTGTGATTCTGGTGGTCAAACTGACGCAGGAAAGGCAGTTATAGGACTCACCCTGTCCACTAGATTGCAAGGGAAGCAACAAATCAGGACAAACCGTTTTCCTTGGTACTAGGATCCCAGAACACACTCTGACATGATGCGAGGCAGTGGAAAAGCCCTTTCTGTCCCACCCTGGTAATACATACCATCTGTGCAGCTGGCGGGCGGTGAGGGATGGCTCGCGGGGGGGGGGGGGGCGGTGCGTCAAACGGAGGGTTCAGAAATGCGGTAATTAAACCTCAAAAGCTCCCAGCGCCCTTCTAACCCTAGCGATGGCTGCAGGCATTCAGCGACAGGGAGAACAGTGGGGCCTCCAGATGGGACTGCTGAGCAGTTCCCTGGGCCCATCCCCGACAGTGCCGCTCTCACTTACCAGCCTGGGCGCAGGTGTGGTTCAGGGGTGTGCTTCGGTGGAGTGGGCGGTCCCGGCTCTGCCCCACCAGCTGTACCATACTGGGCAAGATGCTTCCTTCCTGCGCTTCGAGGGTCTCCTCTCAAACGGGAATAAGTGTAGTACCTCTCTTGTAGGAGTGCGGGGAGGGGAGCAGGTGAATGTGTACGGAGGGCGGGGGGCATCGACCGGTGCTCAGTAATACTGCGCATCTCCGCTAGGGGCCGCTGGCACCGAGGGACAGAAGCGGAACCTTGGGCAGTAGGGGCCACAGACGCATTTTGGGTTGCTTTTCGCGATACCAAGACTATATATCCTTCTTGGATATATATATCCAAGCCAGAAGGATATATCCTTCTGGCTGAGCATTAGAGAGAGGAGCAAAGGTTTATATGAAATTTGAACAACGTAATCAGGAGGGACATTCTGCCCGAAGAATCAAAGGCCATGGAAAGGAAGACAAAAGCTACAAATGCTCCTGTGTTATCCGACAGATCTCTCCACAAGGTGGTAGCATGTCCCTAGGGTCCGGGATGGGGCAGCCATGACCGGGGTCTTCCTGCTGCTCTGTGGCATGTGAGGTGAGAATCCCAGAGTCCCATCGTCTCACGGGGTCCATAAATTAGAAGGGAGATTAACACATGGAATGAACATTCTGGATTCTTCCAAGGGGAAAGCAGACCCACGAGGGTAAAAACAACTTAAGGACCCATCTGCTACAGCAGTCCATAAATCATTCTGATGATAGAATGTCATCACCAAGGGCTTTTGTTCTAACTTGAAAAAGTAAAATATAAAATAAAAAAAAATTGTGATTCTATCTGAAAGAGGAAGTGTTTGTGCAGAATGAGAAAGGATCTGCTGCTGCTAACTACAGAGCTTAGCCAATTCCTCTGGAATAAAGAACTGAAACAAATAGGCCATGTGGCTTCACTCGGGCTCTGGGATTCCAGGATCTGATAGAAAGCAGTTTTGGTTAACTATCCCAGACTCCACCTGTGTCTCCAACCTAAGGCCCCTCTCAAGCTCATCTGTTTTTGTGGTTAGGGGTTTATAACATTATCGATATTTGATAAGAGCCCCCCCCCCCACCGTGGCCTGGCCCTAACTCATATGTCCCTTGTCTCTCTCCAATCTTAATAAAGTCATTTTTTTTCTTCCTGTCAGTTCTTAACAAACCAGGAAACAAGGACAGTGAGCCCCATGTGTCCCCAAAGTTAGAGCCTACAAAAACTAAAAGTGTTCATTTACCGACCATCCAGTCATCCATCGGTGACAAGCAGAGGGGGAGCTGTTTGGTCAATGCTGACAAAGTAGAACAGGCATGGGCTCTGGAATCCAAGAAACCAGTTTGCATCCTGGGTCTGATACCTATCACCTGTGGCTTTAAAGAACTTAGTCTTTTCTGAAAAAATTTCCCCTTATCTCTATAACTGTGTTGTTCAATATGGTAACCACTGACCACCTGTGGCTCTTTATTTATTTATTTATTTACTTTTTTTTTTTTTTAAAGATTTTATTTATTTCCTGTGGCTCTTTAAATGAAAATGAATTACAATAAAAAAATTCACCTCTGTTGCACTAGCTACATTTCAAGTGTTTCATGGCCCCATGTGGTTCTCATGGCTACCATGTTGGGCTGTGCCCATCGCCAGCATTTGCATATGGAAAGTCAATCGGGCAGGGTTGATCTAGTCTAAAACCTTGCTGAGTTGGCAGATTTAAATGAGCTCATATTTGTGAAATGTCTTGCACCATAGCCCCAAATTAAATAGTATGCTGTTTTCTAGTAACTACTACAATTCATTCAGCGCTTGCCTTGGCCCAGGCACTCAGGCTTTCTCAGTTTTGAGAGCTCTGTGAGATTGGTATCCATGTTCTCAACTTACAAATAGGAAAAGTGAAGCTTGATGAGGTCGGGCAGCACCACCACCAAGATTCTCCAGCAGATGCCTGGTGGGGAGGCTGGCTTGGGAGCCAAGAACCACCTCCTTTTTTCTTTTTTTTTCCTTTTGAAGGTTTTATTTATTTATTTGTCAGAGAGAGAGAGAGAGTACAAGCAGAGGGAGAGGCAGGCGAAGGGAGAAGCAGGCATCCTGATGAGCCAGGAGTCCAATGTGGGACTAGATCCCAGGATCTTGGAATTATGACCTGAGCCAAAGGCAAACACTTAACTGACTGAGCCACCCAGGCGTCCCCCAGCACCACTTCCTATGAGGGTCCTCTTCCTCCTCTGAAAATAGGGGACTTCTGCTGGAATGAGATCGTCCCCACCCATCTCGCTTTTCTGTGTCTCCCAATCTACCCATCAATCACAAGCGGCTGATGTTTAAATTTTTTTTTTAAAGATTTTATTTATTTATTTGACAGATGGAGATCACAGAGAGGTAGGCAGAGAGAGAGGAGGAAGCAGGCTCCCTGCTGAGCAGAGAGCCCAATGTGGGGCTTGATCCCAGGACCCTGGGACCATGACCTGAGCTGAAGGCAGAGGCTTTAACCCAGTGAGCCACCCAGGCACCCTGCAAGCGGCTAATGTTTTTAAATAAAACGGAGTTGATGCATTGATTAGGCAATCCAAAATCCCTATCCCTAGCTGGTGGTAAGACTTGACTTTTCCCTATTTGATGATACAGACCCCACAGTAGAAAGGTATAGCAATTCACCTGCATAAAAATGATGGTGGGCGAGAGGCAGGAGAGCAAAGGTAAGAAAGAACACAAGCAAAATAAACTCAACCACCTGCTGTCTAGAAACCCCCTGGGAATACCTGCCTCCTCCAGAGTACTCCCCCTGCCCAGACTTCTGCCATTCCTTGTAAGAAATGGGCTTAAATTTTGTTTAACCAAAAGACTTTTAAACTTGAAACAAAGGAAAAATATTTTAATCTATGTCCTATTTTTTAAAGATTTATCTATTTGAGAGAGAGAGCACAAGTGGGCAGAAGGACAGAGGAGGAGGGAGAAGCAGACTTGCTGCTGAGCAGAGAGTCTGACGTGGGGCTTGATCCCTGGACCCTGAGATCATGACCTGAGCTGAATGCAGATGCTTAACTGACTGAGTCATCCAGGCGCCCCTAACCTATGTCATTTTGAAAGTGACTTGAATCTTTGAAAGCTAGGTCGTGATATTGAATAATGCTGCAGTGGCATGTGTTAAGTGGGAAAAATAGGCTAAAAATAATGTTGAGACACACGGCTTTTAAATATACTCTATCCTTGATGAAATGAGGGAAGTGCTCGGGAAGCCCATCACGGCACAAGACTTTCAAAGCAGGGATCCTTGAAGCAGAGCAAGTTTCTAGCTGTAGTGACTCCAGAAAAAGTGATCCTTCTTGCCTCTCAAACAGCGTGCCCCACCCCGCTCCCCAGCTTGTCCACAGTCTCACCAGAGGAGCTGCTGTACCTTCCATCCCGTCTCTCCCAGTGGCTTGAGGAAAGAGTGAGCTTGGCTGGAGGAGTTAGCCAGTCCTTGAGCTCTAAAGTGTGACTGTGCCGAATTTTCACAGAATCCTGTGAGAACTGAAACTCTGAGCTCCCTGGAGGAAGTTCTGTTATGGTTCATTTCCTTACTAGAGAATCCCTAACTGCAAAACAAACAGATTGGCCGAGGAGAAAGAAGCCGGCTTCCTTTCATGACCTCCACAGCCATGCTCCAAGTCTGGAGGCAAGTTCTCCCCAAGAAGGGGACTGAGGGTAGTACTGCCTCTGCCACGTCATGGTGTGGTCAGTAGGTATCCGTGTGAAATTTAACACTGCTGGTACGGAAAAAAGACTAGGGACTGTATGTTTGCTCACCCCAAGGGCCAGGTCCTTCTGTGTGTTCCTGAGAGTGGAGACAAACACAGAGATTGTGTTTCCATTCCTTTCAGACGATTGCCTCATGCTCCCCAGCTTTGTTTTCTGACTGTTATGGGTAGTTTGAACACTTTAGTCTGCGAAACTTGTGGCCAGAGTGGACGACATTACTGCGGGCTTCTTTCCTGGGAACCTTGTCTGCAGCATTGGTCAGAGCTTCTTGGAGCTTCCCACAGAGAATTTCTTTTCTGGCAACTGCCTCTCCTGACCCCCAAAGTGTTTTTATCTGTGAACTCTACGGGTTCCTAGTCAATACTAATTTTTCCCCTTTTTGCTTTTGTTGCTAGGGAGCCCAGAGCCAAATTGGTATCTTCTATTAACTGTTTAGGATCTTATGACAAGCCTTTCTGGAGCTTTAATTTTAAGCTTATTTTACTTTACTGTCTTACTTGTCTTCTCCTTGCCCACATTCCTTGTCCTGTTTTGAAAATGATTTCTTTGAAGGGCACTCAAACAGTGCTCCTGGTCCAAGGGAGTTTCCAGGAGGTGCCTCAAAGAGACACCAAAAATCTGAGATGAGCTTGTATGAATTTAAAACAGGAACCCCGAGCCAGGCAGACAGCCTCAAAGCAGTGCCCTTGGATTTGTACATCTGTCCATGGCAGCCTTCCAAGGACTGACCGTGATGGGTTCCGGGTTTGCTACAACCCCCTCAATTCGAGTAATTTCTTGTTTATCTGTTTTATAGACTGGCCTGCTGAAAGCTATTTTATTTGAAACAGGAAATCATGTGTTCATTGATTTTTTTTTTTTTAGTGCATGAATTTGGTTTCAGGGTGCTTTTGCTGTGCTAGGCACTTGGAACACAGGTATGAATAAGAATGTCTCAAGGACTCTGCCCTTGTAGAGGTTATACTCTGGTGTGAAAGCCAGACAATCAACCGATCACTATGATGGCAGACTGATTGGTGCAGGCAAGGAAATAATTGAGATACTGTGATAGAGACTAAAATATGAGATACACTTTAAGGAGGTTAGGGAAGCCCCTCTGAAGATAAGTTAACTAAGGCAAGGTCCCTAGGATGAAGAGGAGCCTGCTATGCCAAGGGCAGAAGGAAAGGATTTCTGGGAGAGAGAAGGTGGAAGCACAAAGACCCTGAGGCTGGAAAGAACTGGAGGAGTTCAAGGAAGAGAGTTTCCATGGCTGTAGTGAAGAAGAAGGAAAGCAATGGAAAGTGGCAGGATATACAGTCCCAAGGATCCAGCTTGTCTAGGAAGTTTGGTAAGGAGTAGGATTTTACCCTAATTAATGCAGGAATCCACTGAATGGTTTTAATGAACTGATGAAAAGTTTAACGAGTCGATCTGGCTGCTGTAGGAAGAAAGCATAGAGGTGAGAAGATCAGTCCTTGGGCGTAATGATGATGGTTTGGATCAAGGTGGTGGTGAGATGGAGTAAAAATGGATATATCTGAAATATGAAGGAGACTCGTTAATGAAGGGAGAGGGGAAAGTTAGGGATGACTCAGCTTCCGTAAATCAGTAGATTCAGGGGACATTATTTGAACTTAATGTCTTAATGCTGAAAAGGCTTAGAGAGTGGCTAGGGAGTAAAGCATTCTGTTAAGGGCATTTAATTTGGAGACATCTGAGTGGAGATGTCAAGTAGAGAGTAAAGTTTGGAACTCAGAGAGGACTGGGATGCTGTTATAAATTTGGGAGTCTTCAAGAAATAGATGGTATTGAAACCAGGGGATTAAAGGAGATCTAGGAGCATCATGGCCCTGAGAATTCTCAGAACCAAGTCCTGGAAAGCATGTAGAAGCTGAGTATAGAAGGAAGAGAGACTAAAGGAATGGTATGCAACCAAGGTGGGAGAGTGTTTCAAGAAGGAGGGAATAGTCTACCATTCAGAGATCAAATCAGATGAGAAAAAGAACATGTGTGTGGCATTTGGCTGCACGAAAGCCATGGTAATCCCGGCCAAAGAAATTAGAGAGGGAGACAGGAACGGAAGGCAGATGGAAGATCAAAGATAGTATGGAAGAGAGGTAGTGCAGGCAGTGAATATGGGCAAATTTTTCAAGATATACCCTAAAGGGGATCAGAGACATAAGGTAATAAGTGAAAGAAGCAGTGGGAACAGCTAGAACATGTGTGTGTTGCCAGGAAGGATCCAGTAGAGAAATGAAAAGCTGATGTGTGTTGGATGGTGATGAATGAAAGACTGCAGTCCTTGTGTGAGTGAAAGAGGATTATATCTGGAGCAGAAATGGCAGAGGGTGGGTGGACCTCTGATCAGACAAAGTATGCTTAATGAGGAGGGAAGGAGGAGAGAGGTTCTCATTGGATGGGTTTTCTTTACTCAGTGAAGCACAGTAATTACTGGAACTAAAGGAGTTTGAGAAGAAGCCATGAAATAGTCCTTTCATAGGGCCGGGAAACTTTTAAGAAAGAATTAATAGGTCTGGAAGTCATTGTTGACTATTCATGTGACGTTTGTGATCTTGAATGTCAACTCAAGCTTGTCAATCCGGTTCTGTGATTTTCTTCATCAATTTCAGTGATAAAATATGGATAAGATGGACTTGGCTCTGTGACTAAGAAATCAGAAATGAGGTTAGGGGATTGAGGGTATCTGTGAGGGAATGACCGTCATACTGAACGATGGAAATAAGCTAGACAAGGGCGGAAGTAAAAGGAGGGAGAAGTCTGGTAGACAGTGAATGATCAGAAAGGTTAACAAATAAGAAGTTTTGAAGTCAAAGGGATATAGGAGAATGGGTACTGTCAAGGTAGAGACTAGAGAAATCAGGTGACGTAATCCAAGAGTGGGACCTTAGGAATTGAAATTTCAAGGTGGTGGTGATCAGCCCTGGGGGTACTTTGCAACCTACAGAGAAAGAAAGAGAAATCATTACAGTTAAGGAGGCCAAGGAACTGAAAGTTCCACCTCAAAGTACGTTGTAAAACCATTCTTATTTATCATGTATATTTCATGGGTCATTTCAAATCCTTATTTGGAAAAAGAGAGGGTGCACATAAATAAGTAATAATGATGGTAGCTGATTCACTGTGGATCTACTCTGCAAATGCCATTTTAGGATAGACATTTGAACGTTATGCATCAGAATTCTGTACCGCCATTAAGATACTGCTTGGGAAATCTTCTAAAATGTGTTAATTCTCATATTTTAGTTAGTGATTCTTGTGTCTCTATCAGTAATGATAACAAGACTCCCTGTGGCCTTTTAGTCAAGTTTAATACCTTTTGTGTGGCCTGCAACACCCTTCTGATCTAGCTCTATTCATTTGTCCAGTCTTATCTGCTGCTCTTCCCTTGAGATGTTCTAACCACACCAATTCCTCCAAAGTTCCCAATGTCACGTCAGGTGTACATGTCCTTGCAAACGCTTCTCTCTCTACTCAGCATGCTGTTTCACCGGGATAACTACTACCCATTGTCTAAGACCCATCTAGAGTGTGAACTCCTGGGGCAAGCCTTTTCAAAAAAACTTGAACCATCCAAAAGGGCCATCTTTGTGGGTCAAATACTGACAATGTCACGTTGTTAGTAATCTGTTATCACAAATGCATATTTGAGCCATTCATTGCTGATAGTAGCTACCACTCACTGAATTGTAACTGTGTGCCAAACACTTTATATTTATCAACTCACTTAATTCCTACAAGCCTGAAACATATGTGTAAATACCTCCATTAGATAAGGATTCTGAGACTTAGAAGGGCCTTTCTAGGAGATGATAAAAAAACAAATGGCAGAACTGGGTTTTGTTTCCAAAGGCAAAGGTCATACCATCCCCCATTCTTTGTATTTTTCATTGCTATATTTGCAGCGCTTGGCATGCATCTGGTACACAGTTGAAATATGTATGATATTCTTCACCTGTCAGAAAACTCCCCAAACAAATTTGAAGGCTGGCTTTGTTCCAGGCCCCGGGGACTCTAAATCCTGACACCTTATGGTGGCCCAGCCTCTTGACATTGGCTTTACCTTGATGAATGTTGCTGTTTGCCTGAAATTTAGAAATATATGTTTTGATGGGTGAAACTATAAGTCTGAACTACCCTTAAAGTCTTAATCCTATAATTACTCTTTGTTTTAAATCACTGCCCTGATCCACATGTGGTAGACAGGCTCCCTATTGTTGGCCCCGTAATTATCAAGGAAGATGACTTCTTTACATCCTGAGAAGGAAGTGTGGATTTGTTGATGCAGGAGTGCCAAGGCTTGGTGCAATACCATCAGAGGGCAGAGGGTATCTGGGTTCATTTCCTGAATGAATACACTTTTTCTTTCACTGATACAGAATTTACCTGGTGCTCCTAAGCACAATGGTACTTTCCTTCTAAAGACCAGAAATGTTTCGGAAAGTACAGCATAGCTGTCCCAGACCCCTGCTTGTGGGGCCTAACATTCTTTCTTTTTTTTTTTTTTTTTAGATTTTATTTATTTATTTGACAGAGAGAGAGAGAGGGAGCGAGCGAGTGACAATGAGAGAGGGAACACAAACAGGGGAAGCAGGAGAGGGAGAAGCAGGCTTCCCTCGGAGCAGGGATCCCAATGTGGGACTCGATCCCAAGACCCTGGGATCATGACCGGAGCTGAAGGCAGAGGCTTAACCCACTGAGCTACCCAGGCGCCCCCTAACATTCCTTCTTGATGCAAATTTTGATTCTCTGAGTTTCAACAGAGTTTCTGGTGTCCAAGACCACAGCAGTAGTTCTCAAACTTTAGCATGCCTTAGAATCACCTGGAGGGGTTGTTGGAATGCAGATTTCTGGGCCATGCTCCCAGAGACTCTGGTTCGGTTCATCTGGGCTGGATCCCTAGACTCCACAGTTGAGTCAAGCTCCCAGATGATGTTGATGCTACTGGTCCAAGGACTATACTTTGCTTAGCTCAAAATCCTGCTCGAGTCCTGGTTCAGAGGATACCACATGAGGTTGAATGTAAAAACAAAAATCTCAGAAATTTTCTGAGTAAACATCTGAATGCTGAAAGATGTAGACAAACAAAATCAGTGACTTAAAAAAAAATCTGATTTTTTACATTATATTAAATATAGGCAACAATTGTTCTTTTGTGGAGGGAGACCAGTTGACTGGAATCTGGGAGTCCTTCTTCCTTCCAGGTCTTGGAAGAACTTTCTTCTCTATGACCTACAGGACATCAGTGTGTTTTGTCCTTAAAGCTACTCTAGAGGAAAATGCTGCATGAAGTTGATCAGTCTTTCAATACAGAAGTGAATGCAAAGAGATTTTAAGATGAAACTATTCCATAATAGGAAATGTGGTCATTAGATTTAGGATGCAAGAGGCTGATTTCTCATTTTCCCTCATTTAGAGACTTAAAAGATATTTGCATTTCTATTAGATTCAGAACGGGACTGAGTCATACAGATCAACACATTTTTTTTTAACAGGAATCCTTTGTGTTTGAACCCAACTGCCTCTTCAAAGTGGATGAATTTGGCTTCTTTCTGACCTGGAGGAGTGAAGGCAAGGTAGGGCAAGTTGTTCTTTCCTGCCATCTGATTTAAACCATTATATTTCTCAACGAGTAGGCAGAAGGCCTCTTAAGGGCATGGACCCCTACACTTACTTATTTATTCAAGATTTTAAAAACGTGCTCCCCTATGGCAGGCATTGGAGATACTGTCCTAGACCTCATAAATTCCAATCTAGGAGAAGAGGAGGCATCAAAAAAAAAAAAAAAAAAGGTACAAGTCACTGAATGTTGTGAAAGAGGTCAGGTTGTTACAAGAGTTAAAACAGGCAGATCTGATTTAATCTTGGGAATTAGGAAGGTTTCCTAGAAGAAGAGAGTTTCAAGCTGAGTCTCAGAGCTGCATTAAGAGCGTGTTCATCTTGTTACACTCTGGGACTTCACTCAATACAGAGCACAGCGCGCACATTAAATGAATCTTTGAACTGAGTTTAAGGAAGTAGAATTGGAATCCTATAAAAGCGTGGTACTCACTTAATATTACATGTACATGCACACATTTAATGCTGTCTTACTCTAGCAACAGAATTATATGCATAAGATAACAACACTTTATAAACATAAATAATTATTCAGACCTGCATCCACATAGACAAGTATATTTGAAGTGGATGGAACATGTGGGGTCACGACTATTTCTGATTGTTGGGTATTTCGATGACCGTCCTTTGTTTTTTGCTCCCTCTCTACCTTCCTGTCATTGGCATTGCCTTCAAAATTGTGTCGCTAGTCTGTGCCACAGGTCTGGAAGGATTTCAGCTCACTGCTGTATTATATTCTCTCTTTCCAGGAAGGACAAGTCCTAGAATGTTCCCTCATCAACAGTATTCGATTGGGAGCCACGCCCAAGGTACCCGTGATTGGTGTTTGCTTTTCTTCTAAACACAGATTAACTTAGTTTAAAAAAGGGTGCTGGGATGTTATTTAAGCTTTCACTGCCCCAAACTCATCAGCGGGGAATGAAGAACACACGGTTTAGAAGTCTTTTCACCTACATCCATTGGGTGGTCTGGATTGCGTTGTATTCAATTCTATGAGAAGCGAGGAGCGTTACTCACCTTTCAAAGATAAGATGCTTGCATCGAAGAAACAGTTTCCTTAACTCAGAAATTAATGCATCAAGGGCCCCTTCCCTCTGCTGCCATTTTTTTCTGAAGTAAACTGTGAGTCACTTCTGGCCTGCGGTTGATGTGGAAATTTAAATGGCATGGTTAGTTCCATGTTTGTGCACCTGTGCACGCAGACAGTGGCTCACCCTGGAGGCTCCGTTTGCCTCTGAGAGAAAAAGATGACAGAGTATATAAATCTTCTTCACAGTGATTGACTTGTTTGAATAAGAAGCTGTTTGCATAGTGGTGCTGGGAGTTTAGAAGCTGGCTTTTTTCTAGAATATTTTTTTTTTTTTAAAGATTTTATTTATTTATTTGACAGACAGATCACAAGTAGGCAGAGAGGCAGGCAGAGAGAGAAGGGAGGAAGCAGGCTCCCTGCTGAGCAGAGAGCCCGATGCGGGGCTCGATCCCAGGACGCTGGGATCATGACCTGAGCCGAAGGCAGCGGCTTTAACCACTGAGCCACCCAGGCGCCCCTTTTTTCTAGAATATTAAAGCACAGTATGTATTCCCTTTTTCATAATAGCCCTGCAGGTTTTTAGATGTTGAAAAACAAAATTGCGTGCCTCATTTTGTTTCTGTGTGTCTTTTTCAAAGCTGTCCTCTTTTATGTTAGTTAAAATTTCCGTGTAACTGTTGGCATTTCCTCCTGAGTTTTTTGGAGGACAAAGATGCTATTTTATGCGCTAATTAGGGTAGACTTTACATTGTCTTCATTCCAAATAAAGACGCCATGGCTTCTAGGAGATGAACATACTCACTCTTTGTGTCCGGGTTACTTGAAAGACTCAATCTTATTTTTTTTTTAAAGATTTTATTTATATATTTGACAGAGATCACAAGTAGGCAGAGAGGCAGGCAGAGAGAGAGGAAGGGAAGCAGGCTCTCTGCTGAGCAGAGAGCCCAATGTGGGGCTTGATCCCAGGACCCTGGGATCATGCCCTGAGCTGAAGGCAGAGGCTTTAACCCACTGAGCCACCCAGGCACCCCTCAATCTTATTTTTTAATAACCGTTGGTTGCTGGCTGTGCGGATGTCTATGTTTATTGGCATGAGACATCAGGGACTGTCCTCTGCTAAAAGGCTCCTTGATCTCTGTGGACGCAAGCAGGTCCTGGTCAGAGCCTTTCCATCCCATTATCATCTTCCAGGTCCTCCTCTAGTTGCAACCAAGAACCTAAAGAAAGACCCTTGCACCTAGTTTTCTCAATCAGTAATATTAGAATACTTTCTTACCAAATGAGTTCAGGTAGTGTGTAGTGTTACAAGTTTTCCCTCTACATGTTTTAGAATAATGCTACATATAAAGGTATTTTTGGACAGAAAGAAAATATTTGTCCTGTGTATTGCACTACTGGGTGTTTACCCCAAAGATACAGATGGAGTGAAAAGAAGGGCCATATGTACCCCAATGTTCATAGCAGCAATGGCCACAATTGCCAAACTGTGGAAAGAGCCAAAATGCCCTTCAACAGATGAATGGATAAGGAAGATGTGGTCCATATACACAATGGAATACTGCTCAGCCATCAGAAAGGATGAATACCCAACTTCTGTATCGACATGGATGGGACTAGATGAGATCATGCTGAGTGAAATAAGTCAAGCAGAGAAAGTCAATTATATGGTCTCACTTACTTGTGGAGCATAAGGAATAACACGGAGGACATTGGGAGAAGAAAAGGAAAACTGAATTGGGGGAAATCAGAGGGGGAAGACAAACCATGAGAGACTGTGGACTCTGAGAAACAAACAGGGTTTTAGAGGGGACTGGGATGAGGGGATGGGTGAGCCTAGTGGTGGGTATTATGGAGGGCACGTAGTGCATGGAGCACTGGGTGTTGCCCATAAACAATGAATCTTAGAACACTACATCAAAAACCAATGATGTATTTTATGGTGACTAACATAACACAGTAAAAAATTTTTTAAAAAAGAGTAATGCTACATATCAGGGCATTTTTTGATAGAAAGAAAACGTTTGTCCTTCTGTGTATTTTTACATCAAATGAGTATGTTCCCTCCATGCTCTGTGATCTAACAATTTTTTCCTATTTGTATACGTCTACGCAGGATCCCAAAATCCTGGCTGCTCTCGAAGCTGTTGGAAAGTCAGAGAATGATCTGGAAGGGCGGATAGTTTGTGTTTGCAGTGGCACAGATCTGGTGAACATCAGTTTCACATACATGGTGGCTGAAAATCCAGAAGTAACTAAGGTAGCCTTAGTGAAAAAAACCTCCCTTCTCTTTCCCCTCCCTATATGTATATATGTGGTCTGCCTAATATGTTATGTATAATTTTGATTTATATAGTAATATTGTATAGTAATAACTTTAATTTAAAATTTAAAAAACATATTTCCATTGCCTAGGTGGAATGTTGGTGTAGAAAATTCAGCAAGCACAGTACTCTTTGAGTGTATCACTTAAATATACCAAGAATCCAAGTACGTCTGTGAATATGTTGTAGGAGAAACTAGCCCAGCACCTGTCACACTAGAAGGTGCACAGGAATCGCAGGATTTTGTAAAAGGACATGGTGATTCGATAGGTCTGAGATGGCCACAAAATTCTCCCTCCCAGGTTCCTAACTGGTACTCATCCCGCTGGTCTGAGAACCACAGTTTGAATAACAGGGGGCTAGATCAGCAGTGCCCAGTAGAAATATCCATCAAGCCACAGATATCATTTAAATCTTTCTAGCAGGCACATTAAAAAAGTAAGAAGGAGTAGGTGAAATTAATTTCAGTAAAACGGTTTGTTCACGATATACCCAAAATAACTGTCATTTTAACTTAAAACCCATATAAAATTAATTAATGACATTTTACATTCTTTTTATAGCACGTCTCCAAGATCTGATATGTACTTTCAATTCAGCCTAGCTATATCTGAAGTGCTCAATAGCTACATGTGGCTAATGGCTACCATACTGGATAGCGTAGGTCTAGATGGTGAAGATATCTAAGCTCCGCCCCCCTCACCCCTATAAGTTATTACAGTATTGGGTTATGATCTGTCTTTTAATACTGTACCCAGCGTACCATTGCCCTGGCAAGTGACTCTCCAAGAGCTTTTGGCCAAAGCAAAAAGCCTCAAACATAAATCACTTTTCTGCAAGACATTTGTTTTGGGGGATGGCTTTACCTCTGAACAGAGCTCTCAGTATCTTTCTGTAACAGGTGTGGGAAGACCTGAGCCTTGATTCTCCTGTTACAGAGACCCAGGTGTGGGGCCTGTGGGAGGCATTTCATTTTCCCATTTAATGCTACCAGAAAAAACTCCATGTAGGGTTGAATGAGAAAGTCATCATTACAGATATCGGGTTTTAGAGCTAGACGGGAATGTACAGATAGGCTCATCGGACAGAACCAAGCTTAGAAGACTTGACTGTGAACCAGAGCTAGCCGGTGGCAGAAGTGAGTTCTGCAGACTCTGAGACCCTCGAAGCTCTTTACCCCCAACTCACAAAGTATGATCCATTCCAGCAACACAGTCTCGCCTTGGAGCTCCTTACACCTTAGAGTCTGAGGCCCACCCAGACCTACAGATCCAAAATCTTCATTTTTTTAACAAGACCCCTCCCGCTCCCTGCCGCAGATGACTCAGATGCGCAGGGAAGTCTGAGCCGCTCCGCTCCCGGACTCAGACGTCGGAGCCAGGAATGGATACCCCACTTTACAGGGGAGCCTTTGTTTCTGTCGCATGGTGGTTTTGTTGGTTTTGTGCTCTTGTTCCAGGTTACCTCACTTTGGGAGAATAGAGATTGCAAAGCCTTCAAGTTCTTTTATTATTTTGCTTAGATCGATGCCAGTTTGGTCCCTTGATCCCTGCTGATCTAAACGTGTATTTTTCCTGCTTTTTGTAGTTCACGCCTGCCTCTTTGCTGCAGAGGTCTTTTTTAGTGGCTGTTTGCCATAGCAACATTCAATCCCAGAAGTCCATGCTGACCACTCATAAAGAAAAAGCTTCGTTAATCAGATACAGATGTTGAGCTGCCCCAAATTTTGCAGAAAGACCATTCTGTAGACCCGTGTCTTCTGGCTTTTGTCATCTCGTCATGTCACAAGCAGGAGGCTTGGGCTTCGGGACCTGGTGGCCTGGGCTCAAATCCTTGCTCTTCTGCTAGCAGGTGTGTGACTTAGACAGACAACTGACCTCTCAGTGCCTCATTTCCTTCATCTGTGAAATGGGAATAATACCAAAACGTGTGCTGTTAGGCGTGTCATGAGGATTGCATGAGTTACTGCCTGGAAAGTGGTTAGTGCAATGTCACTCATTGAAAGCCTTGGATGAGTGTTAGCCCTGATTATGCCAGGGTCCCAGAATATTAGAGCCAGAAATGGAGTTTAGGAAGGACTTGCTACCACATCATTTTTCAGTGAGGCCAAGGTGTTAAAAGAACTCATGTAAGACTACACAGCAGGTAGATCAGAGTCTGGCCTCACACTCGGGCTTTCTGATATCCCGTGAGATACTCCTGCCCACCCTACCTGGTGCCCTGAGCAGGTACAGTCCTGGAAAGATGGCTCAGACCAGTAAATCTCATAACCCTTTTGCTTTCCTGAGTTGAGTGCTATCAATCATAGTCCATTTCATTTAACAACTATGTTCCAAAACCTCTCTTTCTGAGGAGATAGTAGATATGACTATCTTTGAGGTAGGGGTAAGGACAGAAAGTTAAGATTTAGGTTTCTTTTCATAGCAGCATTTTCACTGACGGAGTAGGAGATATTGAAAAAACCTGTTTTCAGTTTTACTATTGAGTCAGTTCTCTAGTTCTGTGTAATTGTTTAGTATAATGCTGTAAGTCATTATCTGGTCCTACTCTATAAGTCTCCTGGTGTTCTTTCATATTATCTCAGTAATTAACTCTGTTTTAGCGTAGCCTGTAACTATAACTTTTATGGGAAATAGAAATACATTTGTTTTGAAAGCAGATGCTTTTATGAGAATAACACCTTACCCAGCATTGTTTAAATGGTTTTTATCCAAGGCATTGGAAAAACTTGTTCACGGAGTATACATATATGTGGGTAATTTGGCCTGCTTCCTGATTTCAAAACTTAACTGTGCTAATTCATATCCTAATACTCCCTCCAGCACTGACAATATTTTCCCTGTCGCCTCCATTTTATTCCTGTTCCTCTGTATGTGTTCGTATCCCCACCAGAACACGCAAGTCATTGAGGTGAGAGGATTTATACAGAATACACACAGATGTAAGAGCATCAGGTCAGAATGATAACAGAATTCACAATTCACATCAGGTCAGGTGAGAAATGTAGAGACAGCCCAGTGTCCCTAAAATGGCATTTATGACTCTGTACCACTTCAGCCTGAGTACGACCTACGAGCCTAGGGTCATGGTACCTTAGGGTAAGCTAACTGCCCTTCTCTTCCTTCCCTGCATTCCTGGTCAATTTATCACAAGAATCATTTAAAGCAAGTCATCATTTTTCTTAAATAACACATGCGGACCTTAAACACTTGATTTTTTAACTAGAAGCATATAAATGGGGTTCAGTTGTTGGCCAATCTTTTCAGGTCAGGGATGAAGTATTTTCATGAAGTATTTTTGCCTTTATCTGACCTGTGAAGCATGGTCTCAAATACCCAGTTTGGTTGCATTGAAGTGAGGCTTTTAAAGACAACCCGTGGAGCAATGGGAGGGTAGAATCCTACAGTTGTAGGACTTCTTTCCCTAATCCTGTAGTTGTTTTGTTCACTCAGTTTGAGAAAAAAAAAAAAAAATACGTGATGCAACTTGCCTTTAAAGTATCTTTCCAAAATAGCCAACTTAGAGAAACAACAACCCTCTTTCTTCCCACAAACATATTTCATGGATTCATATAATTTTTATTTCTTTGAGGATCTATCGCATTATTTGAGAGAGGGAGCTAGCGCTCATGCATGCGAGCATGAGTGGGGAGAGGAGTAGAGGCAGAGGGAGATAAACAGATTCCCGGCTGAGCAAGGAGCCTGATGTGGGGCTTAATCCCACGACCCCAAAATCATGACCTGAGCAGAAATCTGGAGTTAGTCATTTAACCAACTGAGCCACCCAGGTGCTCCAGTTCATATAATTTTCAAATTGCAACAGACAAAACAGGTTTGGTAACAAATATGAGTAACTCATAGTAAGCATGCGAAGTAAGAACCAAGGGTCTCAACATACCCAACAGTACCTTGCTATGAGAGTTCAGCATTCCCTGGGTGGTCAGAGAGTTTTGCTTGTTGTGTGAACATCTGACAAGTACTGGTCTAACCAGAGAGAGAGAAACCGAGAGAGTTTCTAGTAGAGAAGTTGCTTAGGAGTATTTATCCTATGAGATTCCTGAGCCGCCTCTTAATTCCTGGGCTCTTCAGCACTGATGACCTGCCCATTCTGGGGGAAACAAAACAAAACAAAACAAAAAAGCAAAACACCACTTTACCAAACCTTTCACCCAGGCAAATGGGCCAGCTTTCAGCTTTGTGGGCTCTCCCTGGAGAACCAGCTTTCACACGGAAGAGGAACCTTTCCTGACTTTGAGCAAGACATTGCATGTTCTCTGTTCTTCCTGTTCCCCAAGGGGGTCTCCGATATTTTTTTTCTTTTTATTTCAAGTGGGATTTTTAAGAATCAATACATAGTATTTTTTACGTAGTATCTGAGTTTCTCAGAGTTGAGGTTTCAAATAAATGCAAAATATTGTCCAGTATGTATGACTGTGAAAATAGGGTTGTGCTTTTCTTCCATCAAAGAGGACACAGGTATAAAAAAACATTTTTATAGCTCGGCTTGTGTTTTCTCCAGCTGCCTTCTCTGCTTTGAGTTAAGAGGTTGCCTTGCGGCTGTACCTCTTTAGAAATTTGATCTCAGTTCTGCACTCATTCTCCCCTACAAAATAAATGTCGACTGGTATTGTAAACTTGTGTCCAAATCTAGACCCTTCACCCACTGTCCACACCAGCAGCTGAGACCATGGACGCCTGCCTTGTCTCCTGTGT
Organism: Martes martes; assembly: GCF_963455335.1. Lineage (NCBI taxonomy): Eukaryota > Metazoa > Chordata > Mammalia > Carnivora > Mustelidae > Martes > Martes martes. The sequence continues at coordinate 33,865,739 of NC_137896.1, forward strand.
CAGCCCATTGTCGACACACACCCTTGTCTCAAGAATCTAGTTGCTTCTCACCATCACCGTCACTATAGCATGATCCAAGCCCGTATCCTGTCTCCCCTCGCTGGATTCTCTGCCTTGGCCTGGCCCCTTTGAGTCTATTCTCGAAATAGCAGCTGGAGGGATGCTTTTAAAATCTGATTCAGATTGTGTCACTCCAAGACTTACAGGACCCTGTAAGCAAACCACCCGCACTTCCTTTCCCTTTCTCCCTCTTTCCTCTTTTGTGTTTCCCTCCAGTTCTGGGGACTTTGCATTTGCTGTTCCTTTTGTCCAGAACACACTGTTCCCCCAGTTCTACTGCTTTCTCTCTCACGTTTCTCACATCTCTGCGGGAATATCGCCTCGGCTCCACATCTTGCCACCCCGTGGTTCACCCTCACTCCTTATCCTGCTGTGTTGTCTTCATAGCACTGATCGCTTCATAACATTTATTCATTTAGTCCCTTCCTCTGCTGACATGAGGGCAATGTCCTGTTCCTGCTGCATTCCCAACATCTGGAATGGTTGTGCCCAACTTTTAGTAGGTGCTTAATAAATACCCATTTCGCTGAGATCTTTCTATGAACAGAATTGGTAAATTCTAACCCAGGTGATGGATCGATCTATCTATTTATATATTTATATATGTGTGTGTATATATATGGTCCCTCTTGCTGTAACCTCCAATTTTGTACCATTTAGCTCTAAGGAAATTTTGGAAAATGCTTTTTAGACCGCAAGCCTGAGAAAATGTGATGCACTGATAGTCTGAAGGTCTGGAATTCCATGATGTTATTTTTAGAGTCACTGCAGGAGACAACGGGACTGTTGTTACGAATCAAGACTGGAGGTTTTCACCTGGTGTCTTTCCTCTTTCCAACTTGGATCATTATTTTTATGCTTGCCTAAATCTTTCCTGTCGTTTCAGTTAGAAAATTTAGCTTTCTTCCCCTCTCCTTAACCCTCAGTTAAAAGGCTTGGCCAACAGATCTTGGCATTTCTTCCTCGAACATATGTGCCTTTCAGTAATAGGTGACTCAGATATGCAGCTTAACGTGCTTGGGAATAAAAGCAGTCACGTGAAGAAGATATTTTCCAATCTTTTTCTGATCTGTAATAATACTTTTTTTTTTTTTTTTCCTGGCTTATCCTCACCTCTTTGCAAATAACATGGAACATTGTGACTGCGTTCCTTAGTTAGAAAAGCAACTCGGTTTCTCTACTGCATTTTTTTCTCTCTCAGAATGCAACCAGCTTGGAAGGATTATGTCTCTGGCTTGTTGAAGGGAGTTCAGATGTCTTTCATTAAGTTACAGCTGGCGCTGCACGGCAAACTGAAATCACAGAGTCACTGTACATAAGATGGAAATGCAGCCCTCATTTAAAATCCCCAAAAATAAGTGTGTTATTTTATACTAAGTTGAATTTTCCTTTGATTACAAAAATAAGCTGTTTTTATGAGGTTCAAAATGCAAAGATTTGGACTGAATTTAGACAGTTTCCAGACTGCTCATTATACTTCGTGCAGGTTGTAAATATTTGGCAAACTCTATAAATTATGCTTTGTAACCAGGTCCTCAAATAAGCCCATGAAAAAGTACTATAGAAATTAAATGAGAAAAATGTTACATGTTCTCTTTCATATACAAAAAAGATAAAGTCCGGTAGTTTATTAGAGGTAATAAAATCTTATTTTAGTGGATTGGGTTGAAGGCCAAAACCACTTTGCTGAACTTGAATTATGTTGAGTGAAAGGCTAACTGAGAAGTTTCGTGGGAAAGACCCTGCAGAGCCCCCTCACCTCACCTAGGTTTTCTCTTTCCTGCCAGACACAGAGCTTGGAGAGCCCCTATATAATGCACATTTACCCAATCCCAGAAATCTGGAATTCTGGGGGCTGAGCCCCATAATCTCTCTTTTAAACTAACCTGCCAAGGGATTCTCAAGCAGGGTGACGTATGAGTCCTGTTGGTTTAGTGTACAAATGAACTTCGTCCGAAATTGACAATGACTGTGAACTCAAGCAATTATTTTGTCAAATTGACTGACCACAGCAAACAGGTTAATCTGTAGACCCGTGGATTCCACTGGCTTAGCCATTGTTCAGAATTCCCTAAGAACACCCAAAAGCACCATTAAAATTAATTCATGCCTAGCAATAGCTTTGTTTCAGAGCACTCCCTGGCAAAATGTTTCTCGACACAGAGTTTTGTTTTGTTTTTTTAAAGATTTTATTCATTCATTTGACACAGAGAGAGATCACAAGTAGGCAGAGAGGCTGGCAGAGGGAGGGGGAAGCAGGCTCCCCGCTGAGCAGAGAGCCCAATGCGGGGCTCAGTTCCAGGACCCTGAGATCATGACCTGAGCCAAAGGCAGAGACTTAACTCATTGAGCCACCCAGGTGCCCCCTCGACACAGAGTTTTTTGTTTTTGTTTTTTTAAAGATTTTATTTATCAGAGAGAGAGAGAGAGAGAGAGAGAGTGCACAGGCAGACAGAGTGGCAGAGGGAGAAGCAGGCTCCCTGCGGAGCACGGAGCCCGATGTGGGACTCGATCCCAGGTCACTGGGATCATGACCTGAGCCGAAGGCAGCTGCTTAACCAACTGAGCCACCCAGGCGTCCCTCGACATAGAGTTTTAATGGTATTGTCCATGCTTGTGGTTCTCCAAGCCTGGTCCCCAGATGAGCAGCTCCAGCTGTCTCTGGGAACTGAATCAGAGAGGCAGATTCTCAGCCCTACTGAATTGGTAACCTTGTTTTCATGAGACTTCCAGATGGTTGTGGGGTACACTCACGTGTGAGAAGCTCTGCTCAGTAAGGAGCATTTAGATCCGTCTCTGTTAAAGAACCGCCACTGACTCCCTGGGCTGTCCAGGCTCTCCTGAGCCAATGTCCACTGAATGCTGAAGTAGCCAAATTGTAAATCTCAGCTTCTTATCACCCGAGCCCCAATACACTGATGGATTGAATTCTTTCCCCCCATCGCTTCGGTGGGTTTTGAGGCTGCACTCTGGGATGAGAGGTGTGTGTGTTTTCACGTTTCTGAAGCTGAAAGTTGGCATGTTCTTGTTTGTTTTCACTTTAAACCATTTTGAATTCCTGTGAGGTGAAGCAGGGAGGACCAGTTAAAAGGCCTGCTTCAGGACAGAGCTGTGAATCAGCAGATGAGCAGGTGGGTGCTGTAAGCTTCAATGCCCCCATCCCACCTGGGTGCTCATTATCTTCAAATGAAGATAATAAGGTTCATTTGTCTTACTGCTGGGTTGAATTTAGAAACCACCACTCTCTGTTTGCCTTCGGAGGGAGGGCTGAGATCATTGGTTCATCTGTGGAGTGGGTGAAACTTGTCTCCGTGGGCCACCCACGACCACCTTCCATCTCTGTGGCTCCCTTGGTTCTCGTCCTGCTTTTCAAGACCATCTGTCCCAGAACTCAGTTCTTCCGTGTCTCCTCGGTGGCACACTGTCAGCCCTGAACTTCGTAGTTTCTCCGTGTGATACCAAAAGTAGTAGTTCCTTTAGACCGTGAGTTGCGACCCCAGGTGCCTGTAGGAGACAGGAGGATGATTTGAATAATGGAAAAGTACCAGGTGAAGACAAATAAGGGATGGTATCGACGGTAGCGAGTTGGAGTGTCCATACACCCTCTGGAGGTGGGGGGCAACATCTACCTGTCTCCAGTCAATTTTCTGATGATATAAGAATATACGCCTTGAGGTTGCTGGATGGTTGAAGATGGTGGTGTGTTTTCCATGAGATACTGGACATCTGGATTTATTTTTACATGAAATCTCCTGATGCTAAAATGTTGACAAATATATTCATTTTTAAACACCAGTGTGCCAAATGACAGACTCTGTGTGGCTCATTTAGAACCTTAGCTGTAGACATCAGCCAGCATGCCGCATGAAGGCACTTAGAGTAAGATAAATGCTAATATTTACCTAATGTGTTTACTTTGTTGACATTTTAAATGAAGATGCCTGTTTTTTCGGCGGTTTTTTGTTTTGTTTTGTTTTGTTTTTTTCCTTCTTACCTTCTTTTATCCAGCTACTCATCCAAGAATTACTTTTTGATGAATTCTAAGCTTGGATAAATCATTTCCAGTACATGGGCTTTTTTATTCTCATTGATAAAAGTAACAAGTTAGGGTGCTTGGATGGCTCAGTGGGTTAGGCCTCTGCCTGCGGCTCAGGTCATGATCTCAGGGTCCTGGGATCGAGGCCCACATTGGGCTCTCTGCTCAGCAGGGAGCCTGGTTCCCCCTCTCTGCTTGCCTCTCTGCCTGCTTGTGATCTCTGTCAAGTAAATAAATAAAATCTTAAAAAAAAAAAAAAAAAGGTAGGAAGTTGTACCAAGTGACCCTGGAAGTTACTTTCTCTTCTAAGGGTTGAGGAATCTCTTTGCAAGAGAAAATATACTAGATGCCAAGGAGGATGTGGCTTAGTTGCTTTGGAGGACATTTGTATATAGGTAGAAGTCCCTAGCCTAATGTGGGTTGCATCACCCTCGCCAAAGCCAGTCCTCACACTGCTAAGAAAGGAGGTTCTGTGGTCAGACAGGGAGAGGGGAGAAGTATTTTCATAAAAGAGGCAGGACTTGCTGCTGGTCCCGTTATGGTGCTGTCCATAGTGTGCGGTCCACCGGAAGACAGAAGGCCGTGCATGGGGGCATGTGATAAAAATTTGAAAAAAAGTCTCATCTTCCCCACAAAGGAAACCCCATTCCCAACACCCTATAACCCCAGCCCAGCCACCCCAGTGTGCCTTTTTAATTCACACAATTTTCTTCTAAACACAGTTGGGCTTGTGCTGTTTATGGAGTTTCATGTACTGTATTTTACTTAAAATTTTTATCGCATGCGTTTTCTTGGTACTTACAGTGTTTTTCTTGGGCTTCTGTATAATTGTAAATCCCCACCATCTTGGAGATGGATTTTCTTGGTGTTGCCCGGTCTTCCTCAGAAAACTTCCAGCCCCCTGGGGGCTTCTGGGCAGAATGCAGGGGCTTCTTGGGAGACTGGTTTTCATTGTGGGGGAGGGGGGGGCGGCTCTCTCATTGCTGTGTGTCATGAACTTGACAGGTTTCGTAGGAAGAGACTCTGTGCTCTCGGCCTAGCCCCAAGCAGCTCATTTTGCCCTAATTGCGAGTGTTATCAAATGACTCCACCAAGGGAATGCAAAATGAGTTCCTCTAATTGTTCCAGAAGCAATAGGAAGTTGGGATTTCACCTTTTGGCCCCTGGGAGAGGAAACTGTCACTAGCTTTAAATTGCTTCTCTACTTACCACGCAGCCCCAGTTCTCCCTGCTGGCAGAGATGGCGTGAACAGAGTGTATGTGGAAGACGAGCTCACACACACTGGTTTGTTTTCTTTAAAGAATAGGATACATGAGGAGATGGGTCGGACACCTCACCCCCTGAGTAATATGATCTAGAACGAGTTTGATAATCACAATGGGGGCTGGCAAAGTGTAGCCCAGAGCCAAACCCACCCCTCAGCCCAAGGTTGTATGGCCAGTGAGCTAAGAATGGCTTTGACATTTTTAAAGCGTTAACGAAGCATAAAAACCATACAACAGAGAATCACCGGCGGCCTTCTTAAAACCTAAACTACATATTTTCTGGCCCTTTACAGAAGTGCTGACCGGTGATCTCCAATAATTAATAAGAGCAGCAGCCATGGGATTTTTTAGTTTATATTGGATACCAGGTAATGTTCAAAGTGCTTGACCATATATTCTTCATTTCATTCTCACAGCAATCCTCTAGGTTGGGCATGGTTGTTATTATTTTACAGAGGAAGAACTAGGCCCAGAGAGGTTGAGTCACTTGCCCAAGGTCACACAGCCCATAAGGGGCAGAGGCTTGAAGCCAGGCATTGGGCTCCCTCCAGATTCTGTATTCTGTCACCACCTGACAACTTCCTCCTGAACATTATAAAATTTTACACTACTTTTGAGGTAAAAGTTAATGTCCTTATCTGTGGGAGCTGAAATCATACAGCAGCACTTCCCAAATTGGGGGGTTCTGCATAATAGCCAAGGAGGCTCCCTGGTCAACGAAGCCCGAGAGGGCCTTGTTAGATTTCTTTACCGTAGCATTCCACGAAGCTGTAATGTTCTGGTGTGAATCTCTACACACGGGGGTGGTATTGAACTATTTACCAAACTTGTTTGTTTGTTTGTTTGTTTTTGCCTATTGAAGGCACACAAATGAAAACCTTTTAGAACTACTGCTTTGTTGGGGGGGGGCGGTCAACAAGCAGTGTTATAGAAGCATTCTCGGCCCTATAGTTTTCCAGAAGTATGAAAGCAGTTGTCATCTAGACATTCATTGTTTCATCTTTTTTTTAAAAAAGATTTTATTTATTTATTTGACAGAGAGAGATCACAAGTAGGCAGAGAGGCAGGCAGAGAGGGAAAGGGAAACAGGCTCCCTGCTGAGCAGAGAGCCAGATGTGGGGCTCCATCCCAGGACCCTGAGATCATGACCTGAGCCAAAGGCAGAGGCTTAACCCACTGAGCCACCCAGGTGCCCCTTATTGATTCATCTTTACATACGTATGCTTTTGATTCCATTTTCCTGCTGCCACATTCCCCTCCCCCTCACACCACCTCCAGCCCCACACCTGTCTTGTTGCCTGGGAAGGTCAGGGAACTCGTCCCTAAAACAGAGAAAGGTAGTGAAACAAAAACGTACTGATTTAGATTCTTTTTGGTATCTTGTATTGAAAATCCTAATTAGCTTATGGGAGTACCTCTCAATTTGATGCGCCCACGCTCTGTAGGTTGAGAGCTCTAGGCCAGAGTTCACCAGAGGTTCCCTGATTTGATTATATTTGTCACTGAGCTTCCGCATGGTGAGATAGCGTTCATTTTGGCCTGCCTTACTTTCCCAACATCATCTGCCAGTTCATGTAGTAGGAGTATGACTTCAGGGGTTATAAGTACAGGTATCAGCCAGAGAAACAACTTCATGAATACCTTTTTTTTTTTAAGATTTTATTTATTTTATTTGAGAGAGAGAGCAGGAGCTGAGGAGGGGAGGGGCAGAGGCAGAGGGAGAAGCAGACTCCCTGCTGAGCAGGAAGCCTGGCATGGGGCTCGATCCCAGGACCTTGGGATCATGAACTGAGCTGAAGGCAGATGCTTAACAGACTGAGCCCCCCATGAATACCTTTTAATTCACCAGCTGTTTACGCTTCTCTTACTACCAGGACTTTGCTGATTTGGCAATTGAACCCCCAAAGGCACTTTCACAAAACTGGCTTCTACCTGGCATAGGAGGGTACTCCTGGTTTTCTTAAAATTTTGAAATTCTTCGGTTATTTTAGAATTCTCCATGCAATTACCAAAGAACGTCACTTAAGATAAAGCCAGTATCTCACTGGGGTTTTGAATGCGTTCTGGAGTTTGTAGGAACGGAGGTGCTCTGTTAACCTGAGTTAGGAAAGAACATCGCATATTACTTAAAGTCTGTAGGCACAAGTGAATGTAAAGCGTTCATGTATTTTTTTTTTAAGATTTTATTTATTTATTTGACAGAGATCACAAGTAGGCAGAGAGGCAGGCTCCCTGCCGAGCAGAGTGCCCGATGCGGAGCTCGATCCCAGGACCCTGAGATCATGACCTGAGCCGAAGGCAGAGGCTTTAACCCCCTGAGCCACTCAGGCGCCCCAAGGTGTTCATGTATTCTGAGTGTATAGCTGTAGTTGGATTTTCTTTGTGTTTCTTTAGGTAGGTGTGTTTACGAAATAAACTGACAAGAGACAAATTAACAGAAATGGCACACAAATTTATTCATTTTTCATTTTGTGTGCATGGAGCCTCACAGGAGAAAGTAAATACCCAAAGGAGTGGGGATATTTGGGGGTTTGTACATCCTCTGAGGAAGGGAAAGAAAGGAAGCAAAAGGCAACTTTCAGGAAAGCAAATGATTTTTAGGAAAGATCAATGGGCCCTTAGGAAAATAGACATGAAAATTTTGTGACAATTTCTGTCTGAGTGTGGTGTCACCATTGCGTCTTCCAGAAGGGAAGGTTAGAGCTGCTCCTGGTTGGGGATTTTTGACAGTGGGGTTCTTTCGGGGAAGGCCCTGCTTGTAGTCAGATAAGGGATTTCAGGAATTCGGATACCGTCAGCTCAGAATAATTTTATACCAAAGTGTCATATTCTGGGTGGCTTATCATGATTCCTTCAACAGCATATTTATTGGAGTAGATACCTGGCGTAAGATGTGATTATTTGAGACAAGGTTCTATAGATGCACTAGGGCATGTTTACAGGGTACCCGTAAAAGCAGGCTTAAGTGATGGAAAAGTTGTCTCTTGGAATGGTAATGAACAGAAACCCATTTGGTAGCGGAGTTCGACACTTGAGCTTCTGAACGATAACCTAGAACGGCACAGTGTCCTCTCATTTCTTATGACTATTTAGAGGTTCTTTTTGACCTAACTATTCCCAGTGTTGTCAAGATAACCAGCCAGGCTGACAGACTGTTTTGACTATCTGTGAGTGACTAAACTAATCTTGACTAGGAAAGCACAGATATTATCCAGGCCCATCCACATTTGTCTTCTGCACACAGCCACACAAAACCCATCTATGGTAGCTTGGTTCCTGCCCAAATACTCCTTCCCCATGCTCTGCAGGTGACTGGAGAATCAGATGGCACTCAGTACCTTCCTCCTTTCACCTTGATCAGCTTTCCTCTGAGGACAGAGAACAGCAGATGAAAAACTTGTATTTTCTGGAAGACACTCAGGCCGTGTCAAGAAAAAAGGGCCTCAGGTTGCTCTTCCCTTTTTCCTCGCTCCTGTCTTGGTTCTGAGATTTGAAAATTTTATCAGAATTATTACTGACTTCCCAAGGGCCTTTGTGATTACCATGGAGTTGTCGCTCGACTGACCTTGGGTTTTTCTCGGCAAGATCCCCAGGACTGTTTGAGCACTAGCTTTGGTCGGTCGTCACTGGTCGTTATTGGCTCCTTCATTTCCCCTCCCATCTGGTGCGTATCAGCTGGATTGTATCTGGGATCACAAGTTGAGCTTCTGCATTGTGTGTGAGATTCTTCAGCCTCTCCGTTATCTTCCCCTCTTCTCTCTCTCTCTCTCTCTCTGGATAGCAACTGGGGTGACTTTCAGGTTTCTTTGCCCGATTTGTTCTTGCAGTCAGCGCTGTCATTGTCTGCCTGTTTGCCTGCTGTCCCCGGCCAGGAGGGAGTTTCCAGCACTGTCACAGATCTGTCCTGATGACTGACACTCCGTATGTTCTACCTGTGTTTTTCTCTCCTCAGGAGAACCCGGAGGAAGTTGTTGACATGAAAGAGAAAATGGTTGTATTTTTTTTTTCTTAATGTGATGTAGAAGTCGGTCTGTGATATCCAGACATTGGTAGATCTGCTCTCATCTCATTTTAGAATGGATTCAGCATCTTAGATGAGCACATTTAAAGAGTAAAATGTGATTTTGGCACTCACGGTGGCGGGGGGTGGTGGTCAAGTCCTGCATCAGTCACCAATCTCTCTGCTCTCCTGTGTCTGCCTCTGGGGTTTGGTCATCCCTGGACCAGGCTCTGCCTCAGCACTGGGGTGAAGGCCATAGGGACCAAGACTTTAAGAACACAGACCCTCGGCCCCTACTTAGTCCTGTTGCTGTATTGGTTCCAGCTCTGGTGCTAAGGCCTGATCGCTGGACCAGTAGGGGCACAAGTACCCTAGTTCTGGGAAACAGACATCTGTCTTGTTTCTGTACCATTCATTCACTCATTCATTCATTTTTTAAGATTCTATTTATTTATTTGATACAGAAAACACAAGCAGGGGGAGTGGCAGGCAGAGGGAGAGGGAGAGGCAGGGAGAGAAAGAAGCAGGCTCTCTGCTGAGCAGGGGGCTCCACACGGGACTCCATCCCAGGACCCTGGGATTATAACCTGACCTGAAGGCAGACGCTTAAACGACCGAGCCACCCAGGCACCCCTGTCGAAGTTATTCAGTAAATGTTCTCAGCAAAGCCCAGACTTCCAGATCTGACCTGTCCAGATGCTACGCTTCCCACTCTCACAGTCCCAGGGGAGCTGTTCCTTCTAAGGGCCTTCCCCGGGGCCATCTCCTGCTGCCTGGTGAGATCCTACAACATCACCGGCAACTGGATATGCTGGGGCTGGGGAATAGCCCTTGAGCCAACCTCCTTCTCGACACCGGTTCTGCTTTCGTGGTGCTTGTAACTTTCTTTAAAATACTTGAGCATATACTGTGATTTTTTGTGTGCATTTCATCCAAAACAAGGGAGTGAAGATTTAAAATTCAAAGTGTCTCCCTTGGCAGTACTCTTACCCTAAGCATGCTTAGTTAGCATTTGAGAACTTTGAATCAATAACTCCTAGGCCATTCATCATATATAAATTGTACCTCAATAAAATTGTTCAAAAAGCAAAACCAGACAAGTCGGTCCTCCTGTGGACACCTCCACACGCTCTTCAGTTATCTTTATCTGTGATCAGTACCAGGTGCTCTGACACTAGCATCACCTGATTGTGGCATTAGAGGCACCTGCAGGGCCTAGTAAAATGCAGGTAACTGGGCCCCATCCCCAGCGTGGCCAAGTCTTTAGATTTTATGTGGGGCCTGAGAGTTGTCATTTCTAATAATACTCCTCTGAGATGCTCAGGCTGCTGATCGGAGGGCCACTTGAGAAAAGCTGGCATAATGGAGAGTAGGACTGCTTTCTCATCGGTGGACTTCTTAACCATGTACAAGATAAGTGATTTTTTTCTAGAAATGATGTCCAAACACTGCTACTCTTGTGTGAACAGGGCACAGAAGGTCATGCCAGCCCCCATGGCCTGTCTTGGAAGATTGTAAGAAATGCAGACTCTTCAGTACAGACACTGTAGTAGACCTATTAAATCCAAATCTGTGCTTGAGAAAAGTTCCCAAGTGATCCATATGCCAGGTAAAGTCTGAAAAATACTGGCCTACACCAGATGTAGCGCACGTGGTCTGGTTCAGTGGTCCTCCATTGTAGGTTCGCATTAGAATTACCTACAGACTCTAAAAGGTAGCTTGATGGTCCAACTGGGCTCAGATTGTTAATGAGAATCTCTAGGAGAGGCATCCAGGCTTCTGAAATGTCTTATAAGCTCCCCAGAGGCTTCTAAGGTACAACAAGTTCTGGCAACTACTAATCTGGTCTCTGAGTAATAGCCACACAGTATTGCTATAACCGTGTACCAGCCGGAAATGGCTTTTGCTTGGCCTGTCTTTGAAATGGTCAGTATTGACAATTTAATGGCAACTGATACCTGACCCTGACAACTGAAATCATTTCCTTCCCCTTACATGTATCGACCCATTAGAGGAAACATGTAGAGTTCTACCTACAGTGTCTTTTCAGTCTAATAACACTCTTTAAAGCTCAAATGCCTTCCTAAAACCAAGTTTCTGGTTGAATATAAAGATAGTTACTCCACTCTGATTCTTCCTCTGGAATTTTGTGAAATGTTGCAGTTTTACATCCTAGCACATTATAAAGAGCCTTATCTTGCTGCAACATTAGACCCTGTGGAAATCTTGGAAAGCTTCATAGTTTGTCTCTAGTGCATGGTTTTAAGGGAGGAAAAATAAATTTCCCTCTACCTTTCTGGGTTCCTGGCTAAGACATCCACCTCTAATAAGAGAGAGCTGAACAGGAGAAAAAGAAATCTAATTACGTGTGTATAGGAGCCCCCCAAGATTCGAAAGGCTCTCTGATAATCAGGTAATTGAGGTGTACTTGCCATCCTGAGCTAAGGAGAAAGGGGGTAAGGCTCTGGGGCTTCAGAGGTGAGGAAGACAATTCACAGGAAGATGGGAAAGGCACATGTTTGGAAACAAATGTTTGTCATGCCCTGTGGTGAAGACTTTCTTGTGTTTTAAAAAGAAGAAGAAGAAAAAAAAGGAAATAGTTCTCTTTGGTAATAGCTCTCTTCCTGGCACAGGCCTCTATCTACATTCTTTTAGGCAGTTAAGAGAGAGGTAAAAAGCTCTTCTTGAGTTTATCTGGCCATGATCGTCGTCAGCTCAAAATAATGCAATGCCAACGTGGCACATTCTGGGGCGGCCTGCCCTGAACCCCATTGGTAAAACGAGTCTTATTACCAGAACTCACAGTACAGTGGAATCAAGGCTGTATTTCAAGTTCTATAAATTCCTGGCTCATGTTGTTTGAGCAAATAACAAGTAAGTAACTGTCTAGAGCAATTGAACACCTTGAGAATAGCCAGCTGAGATCTGCCTTGACTTTTTCTGATCCCCATGTACTTAAACAAAAAAAAAAAAAACAAAAACAAAAGCTCTCCACGGGTCAGGGTTTATAAGTTATAGGTAACAAGAAGGTCCCATACCTTAAACATCTCAAATGGCCCTGTCCATTGATTCTTTTCACAGCACGGACATCAGGAAGGTGAAAGTCACTCCCTGCAACGTCTTGCTACCTCCTGTTTGCACATGCAAGCTGGTGAACCCAAGTAGGTTACATGCTAGTGAATGCAGATTTGTTCAGCCCAGGTAGGGAGGGATAAGACAAAAACAAAGTAAGTCGGGAACTGGAGAGGAGCTCTTTCCAGAGCCCTTACTAGAAGACCGGATATCCCAGCCAATGGCCCTGTAGGAAATCATCGTCTCCCATAGGAAACAAAACCCAGATCTTCCTAGGTGGGCAACAGAAGTAGATACTCCAGGTGGGGAGGGGCCCCTCTTCTAGATCTGTGCTTCTCAAGCTGGGGTGTGCACACGAGTGCCCCCGGGATCTTATTAAAGGAGGATTCTGATCCAGTGGGTCTCGGTGGTATGAGACCTAAGATTTTGTGGTTCTAACGAGCAACCTGGACATGTTGATGGTATTGGTCTAGGAGCCAACCTTTTGTCTGAGTGGCTTGGGTTCAGAACAGTGCCTTTATATGCAGATTTACAAAAGAGCCATTTGGAAAGCTCACTTCAACACCGGTTTCTCTTCCCCAGCCCTAGAGACAGGTTTCATAGATAGGGCCTGCTGATTTGCCTTTTAACAATTCCCAAGAGATGCTATTGTCCTGGACTACACCCTGCGTAACGAGTCTGTAGTTAACTTGGAGCAGACTTAGTTAAGTTGCCTCCACCACTTCCACCCGTAGCCTCCTCGTTGAGAGCAAAGAATCACCCACCAAAAGATGAAGGGGGATGCCACTGAGTGTTCCCTTTGGAGAAAAAATCACATAGCACACTTGGAGAGTGTCACAGGGTCTGTGTTATTTTTTTGCTTTGACAACATGCTGTTTTGACTAAAGACTGAAAAGGACGCTTCTGGAACAAAACCTAGAGCTAAGGTGGAGTTAAAAGAACATCAACTCTACCTGACATGGTACGAACTAACAAGTAATGGGACTAGTTATTTTAGGATGACAAAGCTATATGTACATAAAAAAAGGCTTAGAGTTCAAATACCAAAATGTTGTCAGTGGCTCGCTCTTGATGTCAGTAATGGAATCTGAGGTGATGTTTACTTTTTGCTGTATACTTTCTTTCTTTACATTCTTTTGCAAAGGACATTTGAATACTGGTTCCCTAACCTTTAAAAAAGCAAACAAACAAAAACCCCCCTGAATATTTTTAAAGGGAAAAAGGGAGGTATACTCCCTGTGTAAATTCATAATTTTTTGATTTCATTTCTTTATGTCTGTGCCCTTCAGCTGCTTTTTTCGGTGAGAACAGGATTGTTTTGTCCTTGACAGTCCAGTACCCTCCCCCCAGGGAGGGGGTGCAAAGGAGACCGCTAAGGGCGAGGCCATGCCCTTTGCCTGGAAAATGGATACAGGCCTGTATGGCGAGAACAAGGAGTCCCAGACGGGAGGTTTTAAGTCCCTAGGAGGAAATTAGAGGCAGCTTTTCTCCCTCCCTCCTTTTCTCCTAAGCCATCCATCTAAGCCCACAAGAGTCCCTGGAAGGACCTTTCTTGCCCTTCTCCTAAGATGGCCTGAAATAAGCTTTAAGTTAGAATTGGAAAAGATCAAAGACATGAAAAGAGCAACCTGGTGGGGACGGGGAGAAACTGCTGATTTGGACATCTGAATCCAGTGGATGCTTTAGGCTGGTTTTCCTGCCTCCAGGCTGCATGGGCCCACTCAGCATGGCCGGGCCAGAGGGGAGCACCAGCGTAGTAGGAATCCTTTAGCGTGTCGCCATTGAGCCAGTGAGTGTGCGCAACATGGTCAGGGAATGATCCTTCTAGAAACATGCAGTCCCGGGCTTGAAGTTGTACCTTTTGGGGCATTACGTAGACTGTCAATGTATGTGCTTATTTTCAGCAATTCAGGGAAACATATCTAAGTCATAGTTTTTTGTTTTATTTTTTCTTCTGTTCATCTAGAAACATTCAACAAAGTTTATATGTATCCAGTTCACCCCGGGTACAACTTTTCAGCTAAACTCTAGGGCTCTACTGACACCTGCTGGCATTTCATCTACTTTGTTAGAAACAGCAAAACAAAACACTGAACGTTATTTCCTAAGGTCTCTTGACTTTAATATGCTAGATGTCCGTTACGTGGGCAACGGTAGAGAAAAGGAAAGGCCTGATGGGACTTTTCCATGTCATGGAGGGAGATGTGTGAACAAGCCCTAAGGACGGGCAGACAACAGACTTCTTACTGCCTCTCAGCCCCGTGCCAGCTGCTCTGTGATCTTGGGCAAGGCCCTTGACCCTCACTCTCATCATCACAAAGAGAAGAAGCAACACCCCCCCCCCCAACCGGTGCCCTTTAGGGCCTAGGAGGATTCCAGTGGCATTTCCTACTAACTGAAGCATGAGTACTGTCCCTGGACTGGTGACCTCAAAGGTCACTCCCGGAGACCTTTCTGTCACAATAAACAAGATTTCTTTACCAGCATTACATTTTCAAAAGATGGATGAGTTGTTTCAACCTCCTCAAAGTCTGGTATCTCTGTAATTTATTTTTAGGAACAACTAAATCAGGATGCTCAGAAAAAGCCAGTGAACAGTCTCAGAAATTGCCTAGTTCTTTGCCCTAGGAAACCATGGACTCTGTTTTGTGTTTTGGGACCTGTAACAAGCCTTCAGGTTGAGAAAATGCTGCCCAGTGAATGCCAACCTAATTATTTACGTTTTTCTGTCTCCTCTTGGGAAACTGTGTGAGCCTGTGGTTTGTTAGGCCAACAGCAGGATATTTGATGGTCCCCAGGGAGTTATAGTCCCATATTTAGCCTGACAGAGGAAGTAAAGCCTGATGATGAAAATAATAAGGCATTTCTTTAATTCTACTATCGCCTTTCTTCCTCCTCCCTCAGAATCCTGGTGTCACCATCATGAGGCTTTCAGTGCTATTTATGGTCCTCAGGAAATGGCCTTTTCTAGTTGTGGAAGGAAACTGACCTCCTTTGGCTCCTAAGTCCTCCTTCAGAAAACTGTTAGGTATGACTAGAGCATAAAGAGGAAAGCCAAAACTCTCCATTAGACTCCTACCCATTAGAATGACTATTCTCAAAATGAAAAAAACAGGAAAAACAAAACAAAGGAAGTGTCAATAAGGACGTGAAGAAATTGGAACCCACATGCACTGTTGGCGGGAATGGAAAATGACACGACTGCCATGGGAATCAGCATGGTGGTTCCTCAAAAAAGGATCCAGTAATTCTGCCTCAGAGTATATACCCAAAAGAATTGAAGGCAGGCACTTGAAGAGATACTGGTACACCTGTGTTCACAGAAGCATCTATTCCAATAGCCACCATTAATCACAGTAGCAGCCCAGGTGTCCATCAATAGATGAATGAAGAAGCCAAACATGGTCTACACAGCCAACAAAATATTACTCAGCCTTTACAAAGAAGGAAATTCTGACACATGCTGTGAACTGACTAAGCCTTAAGGACATTATACCAGTCCACTTGGTCAAAGAGCAAATAACTGTATGATTCGTTTTTATGAAAAACCTAGGAAGGGCAGATTCATAGAGACAGAAAATAGAATGGTGGTTGCCAGGGTTAGGGAGGGAGAGGAAAATAGGGAGCTGTGTAATGGGGACAGAGTTTCAGTTTTGCAAGAAGAAAAGAGTTCTGGAGATGGATGGTGGCGAAGGCTGCACAACATTGTGAATATTATTTAATGCCATGGAACTGTTCACTGAAAAATGGTTCTGACGATCAATTTAATGTCACTTGCATTTTATCACAGTGAATTAAAACCACACACATGTTACAGAACTCAGTCTTTACCTCTGGCCCTTGCAAGGACTAAATCATTAGTCCATGTTAAAAAACCTGGTAATATTGGGGCACCTGGGTGGCTCAGCAGGTTAAGCCTCTGGCCCCATGTCGGCTTTCAAGCTCTTGATATGTGATGAGTGAAATGGAGACACTGAACTGTACCTTTATTCAGTTTCAATTTAAACAGTCACATGTGCCCAGTGGACAGTGCAGGTAGGCTGTACGTCTTTACTACTCTCTATTCCCACATATGTTCCCTTCCTCAGCACAGAGCTACAGCAGTCAGACTATAAACCAAAGAAGGTAAGATACTGGCTTTTGTGGAGGCCTCAGCTCTGTTTCCACCCCCCAGTATCAATTTGCTGCAAAACATGTTTCCAAGAGTGTGATTCTTTATTTTAGCAACTTGGTGTGGCATTCATTGGCATCAGTTATTGGACTCAGGGGCAGAGTTGGCCTTAATTCATGGGCCAACCTTTTCTAGTAGAATGTCCTTACGAGACCCAAATTCCTTTACTGCCATGTACAGTCTTCCTTCACGTTTCCTTGTAAATCCATGGAGTGATGTTATGAACTAAAACTGAGGTCCAAGCCCTTATAGAGAAATTATGTAAGCCCTTTGCTGTTTGCGCTGGATTCCCCGGCAATCCGTGCATGCTTTCCTTTTTAAGGCTCTGCTGGAAAACACAGACAGGTAAGCTATGTACCAAATTCTTAGATTGAAATAGAATCACACGATAAAATTGATGAACCCCAAATGCATTCATCCTCTAAAAATGGGAATAGCTAAATATGTCATCATGTGTTGTATAACGTTGCTTGGAAATAATGAAGATTGCCAGTGGCTGAGAAAGGATTTCTATTTAAACAGGCTGGAAATAGAAGGTTTAACAAGTCAATCAGTGGGCAGCGTTCCTTTGTGACAACCCAGTGTTTAATGATGCTCTAGATGTTACATTTATCTTCATGGAAAGAATGAAAGCTGTTTGTTAAAGAATAAAGGATGGCATGCAAAATGAAGATTGCTCTGTGGCAGGGAGGAGATAAAAGAAGAATTTACATTATTCTTATACTGAGTGGATACAGGCTGTCTAATAAAAACCACCATTTTCAGTTCCTGTGGATTTTGCTCACCAGGAATGCTTTTTCTTTCTCTTTCAGCAATGGGTAGAAGGACTAAGATCGATCATACACAACTTCAGGGCCAACAATGTCAGTCCAATGACCTGCCTCAAGAAACAGTGAGTTTTATTTACATCACTCTTTGTTTTGGGATGTTAAAAAGCAAAAGATCGGATTAGGACATGAAGGCTTAGTATGTGGCCAGGCAACATCATCCTTGTCTTCCCCTCTGGGCTCCCAACATGGAGAAAAAGTTCCCAACACACACCTGGACTCTTCATGCCACTTGGCAGGGCATGTGTGATCAACCCATGGCCCAAACTGATAAGAAAGGAACGGTTGCTGGCAGGAAGATGCTGAACTCCAGTGTCTTCTGGGTCCTGGGCCCCAGACTGAGTGCTGGCAAAGAGTTCTCCATGCCCCAGGCCATAGTTGGGCACCATTGTAGTCGGAGCCTCTGTTGTGTGAGACTGAGAATTGGGGAGTGCGGCCAAGAGAAGCACTTACAAGAGCTCCCTTTTCCGGTGTCGGAAAGGAGCACTGGCCCCAAGGACTGTTCAGCACTCGGTCAGGGATCTAAACGTGCAGGCTTTACCCCAGCTCACAGAATCCAAAATCCAGAGAGAGATCACCGTGGTAGATTTTTAACCCTTCCCAAGTTATTCCATTAGAGTGAAGTGAAAGTTACTCAAGTAGAAAGCCCAGCCAAAGCCCAAGTCAGCCTGTTTAAAAATCAGGAATTTATGGAGGAAGCAGGCTCCCTGCCATCAAGAGGCCATGGGCTGGCAGCTGTAGGTACAGAAGGGAACTATACTAAGAAATTATAGGAATAGCCTGCACTCGCAAGCAGGCCCAGCACCAAGGGTGTAAATCCTTGGACTGTCCAGCAGGAGGAACAGAGGGCAGCCCTCTGGCTACCTTCACCCTTACTTTTGGTCTCTTTGGCAGGTGCTTTAAGAGTACCAGTTGCAAAGAAGTACCTACAATTTGTTTTGCTCAGTGCAAGCACTCCAATTTTTAAATCATCTAGGGTTGCTGGGAAGAATACGGACTCCGAGTTACATTTAAATTTCTGATAAATAATTTTTGAGTATAAGCATATCCTGGGCAGTATTTGGCACATACTTGTAAAAAAATAAATAAATAAAATGGTTGTTTTCTGAAATTCAGATTTAACTGAGGTTCCTGTATTTGCCAAACCTGACAACCATAAATTGATCTCACAGTGTATTATACTGTCTCCAGTTTTCAGAATAAATGTTCTTTGTTTGAATGAACTTTTTTTTAAAAGTTCTTAGCTGGATTGAAGTGTTCCACCTAAGAGACATTGAAACAGTGTTGTCATGGTTGTTTTCCAGCTGGATGAAATTGGCGTTTATGACCAACACAAATGGTAAAATTCCAGTTAGGAGGTAAGTCAGTCGTTTCTGTCTGTGTTCCATACCCTGGGCCAACCCTTGTGATGCCAGACCAAAGGCAGAGCCCACCACAAGTGCTTGTTAATTGCTTTCACTAAAGATATTTCTGGAAGGTTGCTTTAAATCACTCCATCAAATGCCGTGTTCAGTTTGTAAAAGTCATTTGTGGATGTAAATTTGCATTTTTCCTCAGAATAGGTAGCATTAACTCTACTTCGACAAAGAACATCTGAAGATGTAGAGTATTCTTTTTAATCTTCAACTAAGTGGGTTTTTAGGATTTTAATGTCTTTCATCTACTTATCCTGAGCAATTATTAGCTAAAATGAAAGAAGATTTTATTGTAAATTGTATTGTAGTGCAAGTGTGTAGACCGTGTCTCCACTGTGTGGAGACGTGTGGTACCTCTGGGTGATGCTTCTCGATTTGGTCCTTGTTCTTCCTCTGGTGGGCGGGGCACATGGACACCTTTGGCTTCTTGCCATTTGGTCTCTAAGTGTACTCTCCCTGCCACCACACACTCTTCAGCGCTGTCACTTTCCCCCCTTGCTCTGCCCAAGGTAATGGAATTAAGAATGAAGAAAACAGGGGCATCTGGGTGGCTCAGTCACTTAAGCATCCGACTCTTGATTTTGGCTCAGGTCCTGATCTCAGGGAGATCAGGCCCTGTGTGGGGCTCTGTGCTGAGCGTGAAGCCTACTTAAAATTCTCTTTCCCTCTCCCTCTGCCCTTCTTCTCCACCACCCCCCCCCCAGCTTAAGTGCTTGATCTTAGAGATAAAATAAATAAATAAATCTTAAGGAAGAAAAGGATGGGGGTGCCTGGGTGGTTCAGTCATTAAGCGTCTGCTTTCGGCTCAGGTCATGATCCCAGGGTCCTGGGATCGAGCCCCACATTGGGCTCCCTGCTCATCGGGAAGCCTGCTTCTCCCTCTCCCACTCCCCCTGCTTGTGTTCCCTCTCTTGCTGTGTCTTTGTCTGTCAAATAAATAAATAAAATCTTAAAAAAAAAAATGACCTGCTAGCATCCTTGACTGATAATTGTTGACAAAGATACTTTACACCGATTCTTTTTTTTCCCCCCAAATCCTTTGCTCTGTTGAGCAACAGCAGGACAATTATTTTCATATATCTCAGCATCCTACAGCTACCGCCCAACATATAGTACATTTTTTCTTTAAAATCTATATTGAAGTAATAAGTCCAAACTTTGCACAGACAGCACTGTGGATAACAGAAATTTAGGTTGGATCTGTTTTTGCATACCTTACCATCCTGCTTTTTCTTCCAAGATAAGGCTCAGGAAATGGTTCTACAAAGTACAGAGATTACGATCAAAGCGCTTCTATGTAGCAATTCTGGTTTCATTTATATGTATCCTTCTAATCAAGCCATTGTTAGACAAACTTGGACTTCTTTTACGGTTCAAAGATCTTTATGGGTATGTTCGCATCCAAAATTATTACCATCCTTTTGTCATTTTCTTTAGCTCGCTTTGACACGACCCCTTTGATGCTTGCCAACATTAACAGGTGTTTGACACGAGACATCTGTGACTCAGGGGCAGTTTGTTCAGAGTCGATGGAGAATTGACACCAAGCCAGACAAAAGCGGATGAGTCTCCTGGTAGATGAGCTGCCAAGGGCGAGGTGGAAGTTGTTCTGAATGTTTTAATGGATATGAAGAGTAAACACTTTTAAAATATCAACTTCATCGCTTTCATTCTGGAGTTCTGAAGATGGAAACTATTAGTATAGTGTGCATATTGTTAGAAGGGATCTGGCTTCATAGTTATTCCATAGCTTGGGAGTGGCCCCTGCTCTTGAGTATAAGCTGAAATTTAATACCCAGGATGTTGCCTGAATGATTAGTGAAGAAAGTCTTACTCTTTATCTCCCTCTCTTTCCCCCCCATATATGATCTTACACAGTCTATCTTTCTCTCAAACTTATGAACTCACACTCAGTATCGTCCCACCTAGACCAAGGCTTTGAAAGTCACTCTTTTCTTTGCCATTTCCTATTCCTTGTAACCTGGAGTTGGAACCAGTAGCTCGAGAGTCGGGAAATGGTAGCCAGACAATAATTGTGGGCTCTAGCTGGAAGTAGTCTTAAAGGAGACTGTTGTGTTAAAGAGGGCTGAGAGCTTCCGGTATGGTCATGGCAGCCCAGCCATGGAATCCATCTATGTCCCAAAGGCTTAGCTTATCTGTGAAGGGAGTAGGACTCTACTGAGGTTTGACTACATGAGCCCTCCCTGAATGTTTCCAAAGATGGTGTTAAAACCACTCGGTGAATTGTAGGCCCATCGAGGACAAGGAAAGAGTATGACTCACTTGGTTTCTAGAATCATTGCTGTCTTAGTCACCTGTAAAGTCTGCTGGAACATGGAATTGAACCAGAACTCTAATAGGACTGGGCACCACTCAAGCGTATTTGCTTTTGCAGCATTTCCTTTGGGGAAGGTGGTTTATTTTGACTCAACAAAAACTCACTGAGTACCTGTTAGCCATGAAGCCTAACTTGTACTTTGTGGGCATGGGTGTGTATAGAAAGGGTTGAATCAGTCACAGTTCTTGATAAATACTCTCCCACCAAATGCCTATGACGGTATCTAAAATGTCCCTAGGCTTTGACAAAAGCATTTCTCTCGGGGCGCCTGGGTGGCTCAGTGGGTTAAAGCTTCTGCCTTCAGCTTGGGTCATGATCCCAGGGTCCTGGGATCGAGCCCCACGTGGGGCTCTCTGCTCAGCAGGGAGCCTGCTTCCTCCTCTCTCTCTGCCTGCCTCTCTGCCTACTTGTGATCTCTGTCTGTCAAATAAATAAATAAAATCTTTAAAAAAAAAAAAAAAGTCTTTCTCTCAGGACCCTGTTAAAGGACATTCTCCTGGGCCTCTAATGTAACTGGAAACTCAAAGAATTTGCCTTTGCGCCATAACCTGCCTTACCCCTGAGGGAATCCATTTTGAGGCCCAAGCTGTCCGATAGCTGTCTGGAGCTAAGGCCGTAAAGGCACTTTATTAGATAGGTGGGGGGATGGTCTTACTCTTATTCAACGTCCTTGCTCCTATTTTCCATCCTGGGTTTGGTCTCTTTTTGAATGAGGTGGGCAAATTTGTGGTGATATTGCCCCCTCAGGAAAGGGGGGGCAGAGAGCAAGCCCCTCTAGGCCACATGGCCACTTCTTGCCTCTAGTTTTTGCACAGTTGTGTTGTTGGGCTCTGACCTTGCCCTCACTAATATATTCCTGCATGGATTTTCCTCTCTCCTGGCACTGGACACCCTGTTTTTTCCCTTTCTCTCTCAGTCTCTTTATCTGTCCGCCCCACCCCCTCCCCAAGTACATATGCTTGGATCTCCTCCTCCTGCGAGACGTTCTTCTTCTGCTTCCTATTTATTTCTTGGCATTTCGGCAAGTTCTAGCCAATAGATTCTATTCCTGTACACTCTCCCCTTCCTCCCTGTCCTTCCCTCCCTCGACCCCACACCCAGTTCTGCTTCGCTGGAAAGGCTCAGACCCTGTACCAGCTACGTTCATGGCCACGTCGATCAGTTCTCATCTCATTGTTCATGCCTCTCCGAACCTAACCGAGGCTCAAGTTCACCGAGATACCCCTGAGGTAGCGAGGTGGACCGTTTCCTCCTGCAGGCACACCAATTATGAAGATGCTGGCTCCTTTGGCTCTCAAATTAATACATAACAAAATGAAAAAAAAAAGAGAGAGAGAGAGAACACGCAATAGCTACTTTCCCCTATTTTACAAAAGTCATCTAAATTGCTTCTCAACCTAATTTAATGTATCCAAATTCCATGAACTCTAGCGAAGTGGGAAAGTGTGGACATAACACCATCTACACTAGAAACCAGGTTACTCGATGTCAAATATGTACACTCTACCATGTCTGTAGATGTGTTAAAGAGAATCCGTGGGCCTCCTTGGACCCGAGTGCCGCTGTGTCCATTCTTAAAAATGAACTTCTCAAAGTATTCTTGGACCAAGTATGAAACAATAAAGCTTTGAATGAACACATAACAATTCCTTTACCTAAAGTTAGCTCTCCCCAATCTATTTTGGGAAGCTGTACTGGGCACTTGAAGAGGTGCTCTCGCCTACTCATCAAGAATAATTGGCTCTCCGTGCTTACATTGGGAGCTAGCTTCCACTTAACGTGGATGGCGGAGTGTGTGACAGGGTTGGGCGTGGGGAGGTGCTCTTACAAATCCCCCCTGTGCTCACAGAGGAGGCTTTCCAAAACCAAGCTTGCCACATGAAACAGCTCTACCCTCATGTCGAGGCTGGACTTGTGAAATTAGAGTTTCAGTTATTAGGGTGACAGATTCCCCAGGCTTCCAGCCACGGAATGAATGAAGACTCCGTTGGTTGGCTAAGGCACAGCTCAGAGCCAAACATGGATTCTAGGGTACCGGCTCCGCCCCTCAAGAGGTCATTCTGAGTGTCGCGAGTATATTTATCAGAAGAGAAATAGGCTCATTAAGGTGTTACCCATTTTACTAGCCTCGATATATACCATACGGGATAAAGGGCAGCACCATTATTCAGAAATACCACACATTAGGGCAGTACCAAGATTCTACTGAAACACTGAACGAGTGTTCCCTTGTCCCCCCACCTTCCCACCACACCTATCCCTTTCTCAGTAAACTTCCTAATCCTTGAGGCAGCCGACATTTCGGAGTAGTTCAAGGGTGCTTACTTAGCTCAAAAAAATGTAAGGACACCTGGGTGGCTCAGTCCGTTAAACATCTGACTTCGGCTCAGGTCATGATCTCAGGGTCCTGGGATCGAGCCTTGTTGGGGGAGTTCCTGGTTCAGCACAGAGTCTGCTTCTCTCTCTGCTTCTGCCCCTCCCCATCCCCGCTTATGCTCTCCCCCTTTCTTAAATAAATAAAATGTTAAAAAAAAATGAAAAACTCATCTGATAGTGCATCTCAGCTGTAGTAAGTATGAAAGTAAAGTATAAGGGCCATCCCAGGCAGAGGCTGAATTCAGAGGAGACTGTTCCCCCCCCCTCCAAGCCTGGATAGCGTCAACATGAGTTTTATTCTAGACCTATTCCATCTGCCACATTCCTTTTTCCTGAGAAAGTTATTCGGTAGGACCAACATTTGTCATTGTTTTGGTCCAACAGTATGTATGTCCAGGGCTTCCTGGGACACCCAGGGGGACACCCCTCTGAGAATCACGTTGCCTCGTGAGTGTAACCAGAGGGATATTGCAGGAGCTAGTTAGGGAAGTGAAAAATACCTAGAAATGAAAACTAAGTGTATTTTCCTTCCCCCTCTCCCCTGCCATCCTACAATCCTGAGTATTGCTTGGATTTTTGCCTCACGGAAAGCAGAATTAACAATAATTTGACTTTTTCTTCCCCCCTTTCTTTTCTGCCCTAGTATTACTAGAACCTTTGCATCGGGGAAAACAGAAAAAGTGATCTTTCAAGCCCTCAAGGAATTAGGTCTTCCCAGTGGAAAGGTATTTATTTATTTAACTATGTGTTTCTAAAATGATTTTGTCTGTTTAGGTTCTCATATGTAATAAGCTAGCTGATTTATGTTCAACTGACGCCGTTTAGATTCAAAACTGGTTTCAGTCACGTAAAGTACGGGTAGCTTTCCCTTCTGCCTGCCTGCCTGCCTGCCTTTTGTTTTCTGGACATTTTAAACTAAATGTTTTCAAATTCAAATAGGGTACTTGAAAATGTTTTTATCAGTTTTATTAAGAAAAGGAAATGATAGCCAGGCTGCTCTTTTATACAGCTTCTGGAAAACTCATTTTTTGAGAGACAGAGAGTGGGGAGGGGAGCGGCACACAGAGGGAGAGAGAATCTCAAGCAGGCTTCATGCCCAGCGCAAAGCTGGATGCTGGGCTCGATCCTAAGACCCTGGGATCATATCCGAGCAGAAGTCAAGAGTCAGGTGCCCAAATGACTGAGCCATCCAGGCACCCCGGGAAAGCTTCTTAGAGAAGCCCATCCACATTGCCTTAACTAACTAAACACAATGTCAGCCTGAACTGACTAATATAACCAGTGCTTCAAGATGGCGGTGCGGTATTTTATAAAGCACCCCTCCTTCCAGATACCATTTGCATTCTTGGCCCTTTGGATTTAGAATAATTGAAATTAATTTATGGATTGCAGGAAAGACTTAAGCCTGTTACTACTTTAACAAATCCAATCGGAAATACAAACTTCAGTATTGAGAAGTAAAATTTTACGTGGTTGTCCTGAGCTCCTTCATGGGGTCTTGTGAAAATTCGCAAGATAAACCTAAGTAATCACTAGGTTGGATTTATTCAGCATCCTTTAGGCAGGCACTTACTTTTCCCTGTCAAGGAGAGAAAGAGGAAATGTTTCTTTATGTTTGTTTTATGGGGTGTTTCCCAGAGTGAGCCCAGCTGTAGTCAGTCAGTGTTTGAACACACAAGTCATGGCTGCCCTTGGTAACTGGAAACACCCATTTACACACTCAGGGTCCTGACGGGTTGGCTTGGCCACAGCTGGGATTGGCCTTCTGGCTTCTCTCAGTAAGACTCAAAGATAGAGGCCCTGGGATCCCAGGTGGTCATTGCTTTGCATCATGATCCTGTAGATTCCTTCCCTCTAAGGAAAAAGAGGTTGCATGAGTTATAACACTCTTTTGTTCTTTACAGAATGACGAAATTGAGCCTGCGGCATTTACTTATGAAAAGTTCTATGAACTGACACAAAAGATTTGTCCTCGGACAGATATAGAGGATCTTTTTAAAAAAATGTAAGTTCTACTTCTGAGAAAATGTCATGTTCTTGTCCCTTTAGACTTTTAAAACATTTTTTTGTGGTAATGTTTGAATATAGTATGTTGAGAGTCTCCAGGATTATGTAGCTAGGGTTCCATTTTTCACCCCGTAGCTTATCACTGTAAAAGTTCACTCTGAGTTTTTGAGAAACTTTTACAAAAATTAATGGCAGCACCTGGAACGATCCCCGCCCCCCCCCCCTTGCATTGGCTTTACTAACTACCTACAATTTTAACCTGCTCCTTTAGGTATTAACCCATTATGTGAACTAACTAGATTTGATTTGGAATGTTATTATGTTGTGGAAAAGTTCATTCATTCTAGTTATTTCAAATGGATGACTTACATGTTGTTTCTAAAGTAACGGCTTTCTATAATGCTAAAAGGAAGAATTGCAGACATTTTCCGTGAGCTAGTGGGAGTGTTTTCTTTCTCTTGTTGTTGGGTTGTTGTTGGTTTTTTGTTTTTGTTTTTGTTTTTTGTTTTTTTTGGTTTTTGTTTTTTGTTCTTACAAACAGTCTCTGGCCATTTTGAGAATGCACCACTACTTCAGGGTTAGAAGATAAGTTTAGAATTATCCTCAACAAATGTCAACATGTAAATCGTGCCTACTGTAGCATCATATACAAAAACTTACTTTTTCTAATAAATTTCTTTTCAGCAATGGAGACAAAACTGATTATTTAACGGTAGACCAATTAGTGAGCTTTCTAAATGAAGTAAGCTTTTTCATACATTAACTCCATAAAGTCTGTGTGCAGTGGCTTGCCTCCTCCAGTGTCCCCATTGCATGCCCGCCTCCATTTGCCCTGTTCGCTTTGCTTCTGACCTGCTGATCTTTCCATATGGCTTCCTTTACCAGGTGCAAAAATCAGCTGCTGCTCCTGTGTTCATGCACTTCTTACACGTCGGCTTTGCACACTGCTTTTTTTTTGTTGGTTTCCTTGCTGCGATGTATAGCTCTGGTTGTGCGTGCGTGTGTGTGTGTGTGGTGTGTGAATTTTATAATATATTCATTTAATTAAATGTGTCTATGTTTTTGCAAGATGATATTTAAGGTACTTTTTTTTTCTCTTCCTATTGATCTCATTAAATAGAGAATGGATTGAAATGACCCACACTGTAGCCGGATTCTCCATTGCTAACTTTTTCTCATACCTTTGCATGGACTGGAAAGCTTTATTTTTGTCTTTTAATGGATTGCATGTAAGAACGATATGTAGGTTCCAAGAGAATATTTTGACAACGAGCACAACAGTGGAGTTCCTGGGTGAAAATATAGTACATAATAGGTCAATTAGATGGCGGGTCAAATTTTTACTTTTTTTTTTTTTTATAACAAGCTTAGGGCTCAATTTAGAATATGATTCACTCAACAACCAGCACTGGTTGACAACATTTGCTGAAGCACAAGAGAAAAATATTTTGGAACACGTAATGGTTGCAACTTTTGTGACAACTAAAATTAACTTTTTTTTTCTTTACATGTATGAAAAATTGTTCTGTTCAGTGAAACCCGCTGAAGCTCTTGCTAATCCACAATGGAAAATGTCCTTTTTTTTTTTCTAGCACATTAATGGAATGGACAATATATTTTTGTTTCAAAACAATGTTTTTAGTATAATTTAGCCATGATACCATATAAAGAGAGAAGCTTTGAAGACAGAGTATCACACCAGACGTGAGGTATTACCCCAAAGAATGGGCAGCAGCCGGCAGACTGTAATTTGGCAGTTTGTGGAGACAAATCACATCTTTGCCAAAGGGCTTCTGTTTTCTTGCCCTGTTAGGGCTCAGTGGCTTCCCATTGGTAGGCTCGCCCCGTCAATGCTACAATAACCAGAGCCTATAGCGTTTGTGCTGGGAAGACTAGCTATTCCATTTATCACACAGATGCCTCTACTTTTAATAAGCCTCTCAGTACAATACAGAATTGATTTCACTTGAAGACATTTCAAGTTTTCCCACCCCACTAGTTTTTGGTCACGTGAATACTATGTTCATAATCTTTACCCAGATATTATCCACATTCCTGTGCCACTATCACTCAGAGGTTAAGTTACCTTGCTTTGTTTCTTTGTTTAACTCCTTCTCCCTCTTCTGCTTTATTTTTAAGATGTATTGTTTTATTTCCTTCAGCTTCTTCATGCACTTTGGGTCAGTGATCATCTTAAGTTTTGGGGAGATGGGCAGGAAAGTCTTGCTTTTTGCTAAAGAGGGAAGACTGTTGGAAGGCACGGAGAAAATCTTTATCATTGGTTTGCTACTTCCCTAGGAACAAGGTCTTTTGCCTACTCTGAGATGAAGCTGGTGTGCAGGCATCTAGTAAACACGACAGAGACCTTATGATGTATGTCACCATGAAAATAAAGAAAAATTCTGAAGTCTTGAGGACAGGCACGGCATTCGTGGGCTCTTATCTCATGCCTTTTCTCTTATGGGTTGTTTCTGTAAGCCTACCCCATCATCACTTGTCATTTTTGTGAGTCTAAGACATAACATTTAATTTTTAAAAGATATGATCAATCCATGCTTCCTGGCTCTGCCATCCAAATTCTTTCTTCAAATACTTATTATTTGATAAGCTTTTATACATCAATATCACAGTGGCCAGTAGCACTCATGTGTTGTTACATTTTCTTCTGCTTGGCTTCTCACTCATGGTAAGGAAGCACCTTTCCTTTTGGGGTGGGACACATGGAATCAGTGTGATTCTTGATTTCTTTAGATCATAGAGACTATAAGATTGTCCAGGAATGTGTACAGCCTTTGTTTTTAATCTAAGTGCCCAAATCTCATCCTTTTCTATCCTAGCAAAGGGAATTGGAAAGACTAGAGAGCAATCTGAATGTACCCTTGAAGAAGTTTTTCAAAGTTAGAAAACATTCTGCCAGCACCTTGTACCCTCTTTTGGGTCCTATAGTGTCTCTTCTCCTCTTTCCAAAATCAGAAGCACACTTTAGGCAGAACAACTTCAAAACTCATAATGAAAGGAGATAGCATTCGCTCAAGAAGGAAGCAGGTATTGCAGTGTAAGAGTCTATGGCTCCAAAAACTTAGATCCGAATGTTTTCAAAATGCCTTAGCTACATCGTGTCAACAAGCCAAAATTCAACATTGTGTTAGAAGCACCGTATTATGCAATAAGATAGGAAAAATAAATGAGTCTCATGAATGCAAAAGGACAAAGTCCTACTCATCGTTTGAAGATGATGATTGAGTACCCTATCAAAAATTATCAACTGAAAAACTCTTTGAGTAAGAGTTCATCAGAATAACCAGATTGACGGAACAAAAATCAATAGACACATGTATACCAGCATTAGCCAATTAGAATAAGTAATAGGGAAAAAGTCATGCTGCCACCCACCACTTTCCAGCTTGTAAATCCTTTTATTCTTTAGATAAAATTTTATGTTCAGTGTACTCATGTGTATTTCCAGGAAGCTGGAATGAGAGAAGAGAGTACTGGCCATTTACTCTCTTGGTCACCACGTAGGGGTTTGTACCACCTCCTCCCTGTCCATGGATACCTTCATTAGTAGCTTTAGACCTTCTTCTCTGTCTGCACATTAAAGTTTGTGAAGCACTGCCCTAGTGAATTACCTAGGTTCCTCCTTGGAATGCTTAGTGTGGATGGGAAGAGTGTAAGCATCATATACCTTCCCTTATTCTCCGTGACGGATTTAGTCATGGAAATCGAGCACTCAGATCTAAAATTTTGCCACAGCTGTGCCTCTTGTTCACATCAGTGAACCAAGAGAAACTTTTCTTTTTCCTGTTTTATGAAAATAGTAAACCAGAGTCAGAGGAAGCCTGTAGAGATATACATACTGTGAGTTGCCATGTGGTTAGATACTGCTTCCAACTCAGCTATCTGTGGTGGAGCAAATTAATGTCCCTGAGCTTTAGTTAATTTCACTTCTCTTTCCACATTTCCAATAAGAAGCCAAATTGCTTTCAGTTTTACCTTTATTCTCTCACAAAGGTGATAACTGATGGGGACAGCCTACAGAATCAGGAGATGCATGGAGGCCTGGAGAGAGAGATTGAGATGAGAAAAAGAAGGAAAAGGTCTGAGATGACCACAATTTTCCAGAATCGGCTTTACTTGTTGCTAGTGATCTCCCCCCTGCCTCACACACATTATATGATCACGTTAGGGCTAGACCTGTTTGTTTTATTTTGCTGTTACATAGGAAAGGGCTTGTGATCACTTTCCATTTATAATATCTTTATTCTTTAATACATAGACACGGGAAGAAAAGGAGGTATTTAGTGTTTCGGGTAAGCCCCCTCTTGCAAATTATTCCTTTATCTTCTTTGTATCTCATCTGAATATTTTTTGGTCAACAGCTGTCTCTCCCAAGGCTGCTTGGGTTAAAGCCAGATGATGCTTTTTCTCAGTAAGAGTAAGGACATACTAATGGAGTGATGACCCCTGTCTCCTCATGCACATGGGCACAGTTCTGTGACCTATTTTCAGAAGTTGTTTAGATCTCACTTTACAGTGCTCTGGAGGTCCAGAGGTGAATGTCATAGGTTCATTGCTCCCCCAAATCCCCACGGAAAGCCAGTGAACCCTCAGAGTTGTATACCATTTGCCCCACTGTGCTTACGGCTGCGTGGGACTCTTCTGCGACCTCATTACTCTGAGTTCACCTGGGAGTGATCTTCTTCGTCTTTGTTATTTCCTATAAACATGATCGTTTTGTGACTCTAATGCAAATTTTATTATCTTCTTCCTTGCCTTCGGACTATCCAGAGTGCGCTATGCTTTCTTTGTGAAACATGAAAGCTTTAATGAAGCAAAGATCATGTTATCTGGTGGACGATGCAAAGACAAATACGGTTTCGTACTGTCTGCTTTTAATGCTTGTTTGCTGCAAATGTACAATTAGGGGATGATGATAAATCCATTTTAGGGCTTGGTTTTCCTGGCTTTTGCTTCTGATAGACAGTATGTTCTAGTGAATATTGTGCCCTGGGACTAAATTTCAATGGGCTTTAATTAGGAGGACATCTCAAAGATTTAGCATTCTGTCCTTGCAGGATGTAGGTCTTTGGGTTGGTTAGTTGGTTTTTTTGTGTTACTGATAATACAAATGTGTTAAAAATGCATACTTTTACATGTTAGAGCAGTGTTTCTTAAGCTTGAACATAGCAGAATCACCAGAATAAAAAGCACAGAAAACCCAGAACCCCAGAAAATCAGATCTGGTAGGTCTTTGGTGGGGCCTGAGAATCTGCATTTTAACTTCCAGGGTCAGGTGCTGCCTCTGCTGCCATCAGCGGTCACATTATAAGTCACACCAAGCTCACAGGCATATATAGGCATATAAAAAGCACCTAGGAGCATCCGGGTTCCCCCTTCTTTAGCTAATATAATCTCTTCTTTCCTCTGCAGCTTAATCTCTTCCTTCTCTCACTTTTTAAATTCATATGGATTTGCCCCCATCATCTCCATGAGTCCAGAATTCTTACCAATGAGCATATCTTTGAATCAAAAAAAAAAAATCCTACTTTTAATAAGGAAGCATAACATAGTGGCCAACCATGAAAATGACTGCAGTGGGGTCTAAAAAGGACCTTTTCCTCCCATCTCCATCTTCTTCCATGATGGTATTTTACAGAGACGGGAGAAGGAATGTGCGTAGAAAGAGTTTTCTGTTCATTGGTGTAATTGTTGGTTTTTAAAAGCGATGCCTTCTCACCGGAGGGGTGGTGCTTGTCATGGCCTCAAATAGCGGGCTCTAGAATTGCATGATGCCCCTCTGTTTCATAAATAAGATTGTAGCATGCCTTCACGTGCCTGGCCTTCCACGGTCCACCTCACAGTTTCTCTCTGCACGCCCCACGAGTTTTGTTTTTTTATGGTTTCCAGGCCTGTTGTTAAAATAAGTTTCTGCTCTTGCACGTGCATGGACGTGAGCTGTTGTGAGCTGTAATTTCTTAGATTACAACAGAAGCATGCTTCATTGGGATAAACTGACCAAAAGATACTGATTCCTTATGAGTTAACACTCTTGGCTGGGCAAAGAGGTGGGAGGACCAGAGTAGGCTAGGCCACCAGTGCTGGAGGAAATCACATCGTGCGTGTTGCGTTGGCCAAAGGCATTCATTCTGTGTTACCCACTTTTCAAACTTTCATTTCACAACAAATGGGGAAGGGAAATCCATATGAACCTTTCACAGTTGTTTCTCAAACAACATCTCAATTCTGTTTTCCAACGTCTGTGCATATATTTGGGTAAAGAAATGTTGCCAAGGTTCTACCTGTTGACCAGGTTTTGCTCACATCTGCTTATCTCCCATTATTGCCATGGAAGTTACAGATAATTGATGAATGACCAGGGTCCAAGTCACGGTGAACATTAAGGAAGTTTCATGGACCCAATGCCTCCAGATATAGACACACACATACACACACACACACACACACACACACACACACACAACTGTAGCTGAGTCAGTAAATTGGACTTTTTTTGCCACTGCTGTGAAGTTTGTATGACAGAACTGCAGAAATGGCATTTTTCCTGGTGTCTCCAATAGTACCATGAGCATCCAGGTGCTGATTTGAAAAGAATGGCATCGCCAGCTTCCTAGGTGCCTTAATCATTCATGGACTCACCTTGCCCAGAGAATTTCCTCAGGGCAAACCCAGTTCTAGTTCCTAGTGAAAAAGACTTTCTGAACTACTGATATTCAAATACATATTCTCATATTGTCAATAATTGATACATATCCTTGTGCTGATTAATTGTCATCATTATTATAACGGATTTGATTTGATAAATATTTACTCAAGAAAATGAAGTTTGCAGACTGCCCAAGAAAACTTTTCTTTATGTTAAAAAAAACTATGAAAATGAAATGATGTTTACCTGTTTTAATCTTAGAGATTTTTGTTGTTGTTGTTGTTACTATTGTTTTTCTTTTTGGGCACTTAAGTTAGTACATTAGCAATTTGAGTTATTTGGTTTTTGTTTTTGTTTTTTGGCTTTCGGTTTTGGGTTTTGTTTTGGTTTTTGGTTTTTGCTTTTGTTTTTCCCTTATTTCCCCCAAAGATTTTTGACCTCATTTTTTATAGATATTTATGCTTAATCTCTCACCTGTGGTATGGGAACTAGAAGACAGTACAATTGACATGCACACTATTTTATATATCTTTGAGCTTATGAAGGAAAAAAATATATATTCTGTATTCTCTTTTTAGTTCAGTGAGAGAAACCAACAAAGCATTCCCAAATTTGGACTTTTTTGAAGTATATTTTAGGGAGAAAGACAGTAGGACAGTGAAATCCTATCTTTGTAACTATAAATGTGATATTCTAAATAGACCTTATTTTAGAAATTACATACTTTAATGATGTGTTATGATCCAAGGGTGAGAAATGTCAACCTAAATGGGGTTATTTTCTCATCATAGCATCAGCGAGACCCTCGACTGAATGAAATTTTATTCCCATTTTATGATGCTAAAAGGGCAATGCAGATCATCGAGATGTATGAACCCGATGAAGATTTGAAGAAAAAAGGTAATGAAAGTGAAGAAAGACAATTTTCTTTATTAAAGAAAAAGCAAGACTATATGCAACTTTAAACATTCTTGGATATTTAGTTAACGACATCTTTAAATGCTTTGGAGCTTCCTAGAGCCAAGAATTTTTAATGGACTGATTTTTTTTTTCCTGTTTTAAGTTAGTATAAATTTTACCTTACATTAGAATTTGCCCATGCTGCCTGAGGCATAATGTAAATTCACTGTATTTTAAACACATGTTAGTGATATTTTCCCCGTTGTAATCTCTCACATTCGATCTTTGGTATTGCTTAATGCTTAAACTGCAAAAATGCCCATATGGTCTCTGTTTGCCAGCTTGGAAGGAATTTTACGTCTTATAAAAGTTTATACCTTCTCTTTCTCCCTTTTGTTTTGCCAAGCTGAGTAAATTTTAATACATGATTTGATGAGCCTACCCATCACTTGACCTCTGTTATGGAATACAAATGCAACTGATAGGAAATTAAATGGTCAGGAACCAGTTATTAGGGTTTCTGAACATTTGCCTCCTTCAATGAAACATTGGAAGCAGTGTGCTGTCCATTCCAGTATTTGACAAAGAAAAGGCATGGAGAGGAAATTGAAGATCAGTCCTGTAGCAGAGGGAGGCACCTGCAAAGGATGGGACAGGTGATGCTATAATTGGACAGGAGGTCCTGAGACAAGAGCTACCTGAGCCTCAGCCTTGTGTTCCAGTGGAGGGTTGAAGGGAGATTCAGGTTCAAGTTCTATGTTTCCCATGTGTCCCTGGGTAGTATGGCTTCAGTTTCCATGTTCTTTTTTCTTTGTATCTCAGTGAATGTGGCTAAAAGTTTTATATAATCTCTGGACCCACATGAAACCCATGTATATTCATGCTGGCACGCCATACCACATGACCCACCCTGATCTGTTTCCAACTCAAATAGTCATACACTTATACTTCCTGCTATGGCCCCAAATAACTCCTTCCAGCATGAGTGCTTCCTTATTTACCTTTATGCCAACACTCTGAGTAGTATTATTTACTCTACATTGCTTGGGATTAAAGTGAAGGGAGGGGTGGCTTGATAGCTCATGTAATACTTTGCAATAGTATTGTTGCTATCCTGTCCTGTCTTGTTGCTTGTTGCTGTCCTGTCACTGTGTGACCTTGAGCAAGGGACCCTATTCCTGGGCCTCAGTTTCCCTGCTCATAATACAGTGGAGCTCATACAGTCATTCAACTAATATTCCGCTCCCCTACCTTCATTTCTTGAAGTTTACAGAGGGCTGACTAGTTGCCAAGCCCTGGACCAGATGTTGGGGATTCAAAAGTAAGACATTTGTGATCTGTCGAAGGACAAGGCTCAGTAGTTCCTTGGCAGTATGATAAATGTTATGATAGAGGTGTGTCTTTCATTATTTCTAAAGTCCTTCCAGATTCAAATGTCTATGAAATTGCATTGATGCATCTAAAAATCATAGCTTCACCAATTCATAAATGACAGAAATTTTAAAGTCTGCCATTATTAAGTATGAGTGAGAATGGGGTACAAAAGACATTATAAACTTCTGGGAGGAGCTTAAACTGGTACAAACAACCACCTTTTTGAATATATTGGCAATGAATGGTAGAGTAGAAAACATGCCCTTCTACAGCCCAGCCTATCCACCTCCAGGTATGTATCTTAGAGAACCTCCCATCTTGTTCCCAGCTCTGGATGTCAGAGGAAGCACACTTACTCAACTCAGTGGCTTTAAATTTCTTCTACACACATGACTTTCAAATTCTCCACTTCTGACCTCTAACTTCAACTACAGACCTGCGGTAGAGTCCTCCATTTGGATACTGATGGGCATTTCAGGTGTATATGTACAACATGTTTTGATTCTCCCTGCCCTCAGACCTGTTCCCTTCTCAGCCTGGAAAATAAATGTTACCATGATTCACCTGAATTTTTAGGCCAAAACTCTTGGAATCTTCCCTGACTTGCTCTTGTTCTTTTGTTGTTGTTGTTATTCTTTCATGTCACTTCTGATCCATCAGTAAAACCTCCCAGATCTATCCTCAGAATAAGCCCTGAATAAATCACTTCTCACCATCTCTACCTTCATTGGTCTATCCATGCCTACATCATGTCTTCCTAGATGATGGCAACTGACTTTTAACTAGTCGTCTTTCTACTCGGTGCCCTACAGTTCATGTTCCACACAGCAGCCAGACTAAACCATTGAAAACTAAATCTAATCATATTATCCCACTCTTTGGAACCCTCCAAAGGCTTCCCAACACACTTAGAGTAAAACCCACAGTACTTAGCGAAGACTTCAGGCCAACTGATGTAGCTTTTGGCTTCCTCTCTAGCCTCGTTTCTAACTCCCTCTCCCCTCGGTCACACACTCCTGTGTCAAGGTCGTCACACTTGCTTGTCCTACTTGGGATGATTCCCCAGACTACAGGCGGCTTGCTCCCCATTCATCAGTGTGACCTCCTCAGAAGGGCTTTTGCTGGCCCTGTATCTAACACAGCATCTTGGGCATTCTTGATCACCTTCATTCCCTGCTTTCTATTTCTTTCTAGCACTTGCATGACGTTACATTATACTTATATTTATTTGCTAATTTATTTGTTCTCTTCCCCATAATACATTTTGTGAAGGCCGGGTGTGTCTGTTTCTCCCATCATTTCTTCTGTCCCAGTGCCTTCAAAAGTACTTGCTCTTAGAATGGATGTGTGTGCCCAAGGAGACAGGTGCACAGATTTTTATTGTAGTACGTTTAATTATAATTAGAAATTTCCTAAATACCCATCAACAGAATCATGGACAATAAATGGATGTATTCAGACATGGACCTATTCTACATTCTACAGTCCTACATACCACGCCTATGCCTACTACTATACATTATTCAGGGGAAAATAAAAGACCAAGAGCTGTTTATATTAACTGAACCAGTTATAAGAAAATGTAACATTAGCAAATTTGCATATGCAAATAATGGACTATCTTTTATACAATCTTTTAAATATTCACAACTACCTATGGTTTGGATACAGGCGTATGTAGTAGAGTTACAAATCCATTTGGAGAATGTTCAATACAAAAAGTCGGGAATGGTTGTCTAAGAGGGAATAGAAAGAGGAACTGCAATAGAATGGAGGGTGGGAGGCCAGGGTGCTGCAGAGGCATCTGTAATTATGTATTCCTCTGGAAAAATGAACAGTAAATAAGGGAAGATGTTATGAAGCTGTGGTCTGGGTCCATAGTTAGTTGTTATGCTATCATCTGTACTTCTTTATAAGCTTGAAATCAGTTCATAACTTGCAAATGCTTAAGTAAAAACAAAAGACTAAAAAAAAAAACAAAATCCAAAAAGCTGAGGCAGTCGATAGTTGATGGGGTGGGAGTTGTAGAAATATTGATCACTTCTCCTGAGACCACAGGGGACTGGCTTTGTATCAGAAAGGACTGACCAAAATGAACGGTGGCTCTTAGGACCACTGCACATTTCAGTGATGACTACTCTTCTCACCAGTCCTACACCCTGTGCATAGAAAAGAGGAGAAATGAATTGTTTAAACCCAGAGAGGTTGCTCATTCCTTCTCCAATCCAGTGAGAACTGTAGTGCCCTACAGTTGTAGGTTTTCCACCTGAGCCCAACGTAGAGTTTGAACTCACGACCCTGAGATCAAGGCCTGAGCTGAGTTCAAGAGGCAATGCTTAACCTACTGAGCCACCCAGGTGCCCCCCTCTTTTCCACTTTTTTAAGACTCCCTCTTGTATGTCTTGTCCTTTATCATTCGGGATAGTCCTGGAAAGTGGGTGTGGCCAGTATTTCTCCCCCATTTGCCAGAAGAGGAGGTTGAGACCCAAGAACGTAGAGAGTAAGTGGTAGAAGCGGAACTGAAAAAGGTCCCCTTGACTCCTGGTGCTGCGCTTCTGAGCTCAGGGAATCTGTGCTGCTGTCATCCTACTTAGAAAAGCAGAAAGCGCCCTGTCTTGTGGAATGGGTTAGGTTACTTGTGATGTGCAACTCTGTTGCTTTATTCAAGTTCCGAAGGATGAAGTTTCTTGGGAAAGAGAATGAGAAGCAATTTACTCTGAATGAAGCTGCCTCAACTTACATGAAGAAAAATGTGAGAGGTGTATCTTCCGAGCCACATGTCTACTAGCTGTTCTTTTTTCCCCCAGGCCTCATATCAAGTGATGGGTTTTGCAGATACCTGATGTCAGATGAAAATGCCCCAGTCTTCCTGGATCGTTTAGAACTTTACCAAGAAATGGACCATCCTCTGGCCCACTACTTCATCAGTTCTTCCCATAACACCTATCTCACGGGCCGGCAGTTTGGCGGGAAATCTTCAGTAGAAATGTACAGACAGGTTCTCCTGGCTGGTTGCAGGTCAGAAGCTCAGGACAGTTCCTTTTCTTTTTTTTAAATATGATGCCCTTCAATTTAAGATTTTTCTCTAAAAAAGGAGGAGGTAGTATTCTGAATGAAAGGACATTTTTTCCTTCTCTTTAATTGATTATGCTGGTCATGTAACCTTAAAAAAGAACAGATAATCTTTGCTCCAGAAAGTTCTAGAATCCTCCTATGGGCCAAAAGATAGTTTTTATTATAAATTTTTTAATATTCCCCCTCAAATAAGTAAACAAATATTCCCCCCCTCAAAATTGCAAAAAAAATTTCAAGAAGTCATGTTAAATTTCTTATTGGTCTGAAGCATTTGCAAATTTAGCTCTACTTAATGTTAAAAGTCTTAAAATGTCATTCTCTGAGAATGAAGATTATTGAAAATGGTTTTCCTTCTGTGGAAATCGGCAAATATTTGAAGTTTAAAATATGGAAAAAATGCTGAAAGTGAAAAATAAGAAATGTAGTTACATTATGATATTTTTTCTTGGTTATCAATAG
This sequence comes from Martes martes, assembly GCF_963455335.1. Taxonomy (NCBI): domain Eukaryota; kingdom Metazoa; phylum Chordata; class Mammalia; order Carnivora; family Mustelidae; genus Martes; species Martes martes. The sequence continues at coordinate 33,903,779 of NC_137896.1, forward strand.
CCATACCTTAGTATTTAATAACTCACTATTTTTTGTGTATGGAGAGACTCTAAGGAAATGACATCACTACTTCTTCCTCTGAATACTTGACACAATGAGAACATTTTCTTTTATGGCCAAAGACACATCATTTCATCTAACAAAATTTTTCAAAACTGTTCTTTAACATCATCTAAATCCCAGCCCGCATTCAGATGTTCCCAATTGTCCCCAAATTGTCCTTCATTGTAGATTTGTCATGACTGGAATTTCATCCAGAACCGCACTGGTGGTTGTATCTCCAAAGTCTGACTTCATCTCTGACAGTCCCTTTTTCATGACGGCAACGTGATAAAGAATATAATGTGATTTTAACCTGCATACTCCATAAAATAATCATGTTACTTAACTCATCCCATGTCCTGCTTCTATAAGAAAACAACTTATTTTGATGTCTCTCCTTTTACTTTGCACACACACGCAGTATTTTATTGTAAGGGCTCAATCTTGTAATGTCACTGTGTGCCTAGATGTGTTGAACTAGACTGTTGGGATGGAAAAGGTGAAGACCAAGAACCGATCATAACTCATGGAAAAGCAATGTGTACAGATATCCTTTTTAAGGTAAGTTTCAAAATAGCCATAGTCTCTTCCAGACTGTTGTAGAGATAGATGAAGTGGAGAAAACAAATTACTCATTTTCTCAAGTGTTTTACCTTCGTATTCCTTTCCTCTAGCTTTGAAGAGAAAGTCAAGAAAAATGTTTTCTCCACTTCATAGCACCTTCCTTTTCTGACTTTGCTGCTTTCAGATGGTGACAGCGCCATAGAATGAGGCTTCTTCTGCCAGAATCCCCCGACTCTAATTACTTTTAAAAACAGTCTTGTTTTCTTGCTTATTTTGCATTATTTCTGAAGAACGTCAAAATGGCGTAAAAAGATAAATAGAATACAGAAAAAAAAAAGGATTATAAATAGTGCCTATCAGAGCAAGAAGCTACTTTGACTGAAGTTAGAGTTGATGAATCCTCAATATCAAGTCCTATAAACTGCCAAGCCATGCCACAGACGGGTTCCAAACTGTCTAGAATTCATGGCGAGGAGAGAAACATGATGATTCACAAGATTTGCAAAATAGAAACCGGCCCATTGGTCCAAAGAAGCATAGTTGTTCCCAGTCCTGATGCCAGAAAGAAGGCTTTTCCCCAAGGACCCTCAAAGAGAGGCATCTACAGTTTTACAAACAGGCATTTCAGTAATGGCCTTTTGGTGATCTCTATGTACAGTTGGAAGGTTAGTTTCTTACAGCATTCCTCAATATGCTCCAGGGATAGCCTGCCAAAAGACAAGTCAAAAAAATGCAATTCTGAAAAAAAAAAAAATGCAATTCTGTGGTTGGCCACTGTTCAGGTACATCTGTCTCTGTCGGTTGCGTGCAATTTGGGATGGTTATTGCAACATCTGGAGCAATGGTCTCGACCCTGCCTGCATGTGGGGAATCACCAGAGGTATTTGTAAGAACAGATGCCTGGGCCCTATCCCTATGACCCTCCATGCATACCATTTCTCTTAGCCAGATGTTGGTGAATTTGAGCAGCAACAAATTCAGGGTTATGTTCCCTGAGAAGGAATTACACTGCCTGCGAAATACCAAAAATGTATTCCAGTAGGAAGCCATGAGTTTGCATAGCCAACTAAACTGACAGGAAGGGTTGTCCTCTTTAGAGAATTAAGGGGCCTGATAAAGAAGCTTAGCTGAAAAGAAGGCTGTTTCTTCTCAGCTCGGAGGTGAGCAAAGGAGAACCCCGGGGCAGAGCCAGAATTTTCCTCAAGGAGTAATTCTTGGTCAACTCAAGTTGGCAAGCAAGGTCACAGAAGTTTTCACCTAAAGAAACTTGAAGCAAGAATAATTAAAGGACCACCTTAGGCATAAGGATGCTCACGAAAACACTCCATGATTCTCTAACCCAAGGCATTAGATGGGTTTCAAAGGGACTAGCCTAGATTACTATTGTATAATTTTTTTCCAATTTAACTGAATGGTGGGATTTTCCCTGTGGTTACAATAAGCCAATAAGAATTTGGGGATTTTTACCAAGCATGATGCTGTGGTTGTGGAAACATTGGTTTGAAACTGCGCTTTCTGAAGCTAAGCAGAGAGCAAGGATATGCTCAGCTTGTTCAAAGGGGGTTTCAGATGACGGAGCTTCCAGTTCAGAAAGGGGCAGCCAGGATACCACCTGTCTCATCTCACATGTTGCTTGATCAAGGAGAACAGCCTCCCTCGTCACCTGCCCCCTCCCCCCACCAACCATTTTCATCAGGCTAATCAGAAACAAGGGATGTTGAGAATGTCACAGGAATCTTCATCGAATTAATGAAACGTAGCCAAAACCCCACCTGCTCTTCAGCAAGAAAGATGAGCTCTGAACCTGTCTTGCCAGGTAATCGAGCAAGGAGCCAGCATGCCCTTGAGACGAAATTCCTTGTCAGTTAATAGCATCATAATTTTGGAGCAGTCAACGGTAGCTTTGAAAAAAATTGTCATTAACCATTAGCTGTGCTTGGGTCTAACCGCAAGGGGGCTCTCCCTGTGACGGTATCAAGGTGAATGGGCTCTCCAGGTCTTAATTGCCAGAACGGACTTTCTGAAAAGCTGAAACTAATAGTCTTTGAATGGGTTCAGGTGCCTAAATTTATTTTTTGGCTCTTCTCTCTCATTAACACTTTTTATCTTTAAAGGATGTTATTCAAGCCATCAAGGAAACCGCATTTGTCACATCTGAATATCCTGTAATTCTCTCCTTTGAAAATCACTGCAGGTATAACGATGGGTTCTATTTGAAATATCTACCACCCGATTCCCACTGCTGCTGCTCTACATCTTTTTAAAGAGCTGAATGGTTTGGGGGTAGTGGTAAGGATACTTGGTCTTATGCAAAAAAAAAAAAAAAAGTAAAAAGAAAAGCCTCAAACCAGTACCAACCTCCCCAACCTAAAAAAAAAAAAAAAAAAAAAAGAAAAAGAAAGAAAGAAAGAAAGAAAGAAAGAAAGAAAGAAAGAAAATACAAAGGGGGAAAAACAAGTCATCTTGCTGTGTTTTAGAGATGCTCCCTCTAAATGGTGAGCGATCAGGACACCTTGCTCAAAGTTCCACTGAGCTGGAAGATGTGGCAGTGGATTGGAAAGCAGACTTGATGAACTTGAAAGCCATTTTTTAGTCTGCTTACCAGCTCTTATTTTGGCGGGGGGCGGGGGGGAGGAGGATCTGCTTTTGAAACTATTCCAGTTAAAGTCTGTGGCATGTAACTGAGCGTCTCACTTAGCATCAAGAGAACAAGCGTGGATTTTGCAGAGTGGGAGTTTTGAATCACCTAGGAATGGATGTTTCTTGTTCTTGGACACATAATGGATGTTTGAATTTACGAATGCCAGTTCTCTCTCTCTCTCCAGCAAATATCAGCAGTACAAGATGTCCAAATATTGCGAAGATCTATTTGGGGATCTCCTGTTGAAACAAGCACTTGAATCACATCCAGTATGTATTTTTAGCAAACCGTATTTCTAACCTGAATGAATTTGTTTTGAAATTCATTTCTAAAGGGTCAAGTAGTGCTAGAGGACTAAAGATCTTCATATTTATTTAAATTCATTGGTATGGAAAGCTTTTGTGCTTCGGACAGATGTGTAGAGAGAGACATAAAGTAAACATCTGGTTCAATTTAATTTAAAGGGTCTCAAGGCCTTTACGGTTTTTGAGATCTCTGTCCTAAAATTTTATAAAATGCCCACTGACCAAGGGTCTATACTCAGCATTTGTTCTCAACTCGGTTGCCTGCTAGAACCATCTAGAAGGACTATTAAAAATATTAAAAAACCCTCCAGGTGAATAAAGTATGCACATAGGGTTCAGCACCCATAGGACCCCACTGCTGTAAGAAGTCCCCTAAATTGAAATCAAAAGAGTCTGACGTTCAAGCTCCCAACTCCAAAACAGATAATTGGGCGGGGGTAGGGGAGCAGGCACCCGGATAGTTCAGTCGGTTGAGTGTCTGGCTCTTGGTTTTAGCTCAGGCCATGATCTCGGGGTCCTGAGACTGAGCCCCAGGTCAGCCTCCATGCTCAGTGCAGTCTGTTTTGAGAGATTTTTTTCCCGTCCCTCTCCCTTCCCCTCTGCTCCTCTCCCCATTCGTGTGTTCGCCTGCACACGTGCTCACTCACTCTCTCTCTCTGTCTCTCAAAGAAATACAATAAAATCTTTAAACAACGACAACAACAACAAATACCAGGAAAATGTTATACATACAACTTTTGAGCTTCATGTTTACACCTGTAACTTGCTTCATAAAACAAAGATTGGGACGCCTGGGTGGTTCAGTGGGTTAAAGCCTCTGCCTTCAGCTCAGGTCATGATCCCAGGGTCCGGGGATCAAGCCCGCATCGGGCTCTCTGCTCAACAGGGAGCCTGCTTCCCCCTCTCTCTCTGCCTGCCTCTCTGCCTACTTGTGATCTCTGTCAAATAAATAAATAAAATCTTTAAAAAATAAATAAAACAAAGAACCTTTAACATATGGCCCACAGATAGGCTTTGTGAGGTCAGTGACCTCATTCTAATTGCATACAACTTTTTTTAGTGTATAATTATTCCACAGAGTTCATCACATTTTGCAAGGATCCATTACTTCCAAGTGGTGAAGATCCACTGTCCCAAGATGTTATGAATAGGAAGAGAGCTAACGGGATTAAGTGTAAAGTACTCTGCAGTATTTAAAAACAAACAAACAAACAAAAAAAAAACCTGGGGAAAAAAAATGCCTAGGACAAGAGGATATTTGGATCCTTTGCACCCACCCCCTGATTGTCCTCAGCCTGTGGACGGAAGCCATGCTGCAGGCTCCCTGCCCCTGTCCGTGCAGCACTCTCTATCTTCCCTGTACACTGGCCTGCTTATGGCTGCCAGAGCCTGCAGCTTTTCAAGTGAGGTGGGGTGCTCTGGTCACCAGAGCGGACTCTGCCCATATGGGAAGGACAGGCCAGAAGGGCCGCAGAGCTCACACCCCTCCCCCGCAGTCCCCTCACACAGCAGGAGGGACAGCTCCAGAGCATGGGATCTACACCAGCTGCCAGGCTCCCCAGCAGGACCACACGCCTGCCCCCTCAGTGATAACTTGCCTGATAACACCCCCTTGGGGTTGGCTGCTTGCCGCCTTTTTCTCACTTTCCTAACCCACACCCTCCGTTTGGACATTGCTGAGGCTGCCTCCCAAGGAGACTTTGGGTCTGTTCACATCCTTGTCTCAGAGACTGATTCTGAGGGAACGCAAACTAAGAAACAGCCGGATTTTAATTAATTTTATTTTTGTTTTACCTAGACCCTCTGTGTTCTTTTCTGATTGGGCTAAGGTGCTTGTTCCTGTGGAAAGACCACTGTGTTCTTTGCAGAGTGATATGCACATACATGGAAAATGTTGTGGGGAGCGTATGTGAATACACATGGGAGCGGGACCTCCCTGAAGTGAAAAGCTTTCAGTCTTGAGTGGGGCTGTGGGGGAGACAGAGAACACAGGTAAAACTAGAGCTACAAAGGAAAATGGCCTGTGACATATTGAATACTAGAGATACCCAGGTTCAAGAGAGATCGCTGGGGAATGGACCGGTTACAGCAAGCTTCAGAAGGAAGCAGAATTTTGGCAAAGAGCCTTGTTCGGCGCAACACAAGCATAGGAGTGCATAGTGCTTTGCATGTAATAAGTAGTATAAAGATTACTTTTGGAAAAATGAGTGGATGGATGGAAAAGACAGGTGGATGGAGGGGTGGGTGGGTGCATATGCAGATGCATGAGAGAATGGGGAGTGGGTGACTAGATATGGCGCAGTTGTATGGGTCAGAGGTAATAGAAGAAAGGACACTGCCTTCGCAGCCATAAATCCAGGCAAATGAAATCACAGTAGAGGTCAGGTTTTGGTAACTGACCACTCCCTTCTTGATTCTCTTACTGAACCTACAAAACCATAATCCCAAGTATTGGGGTTACATCAGCCTACTGAGTAAACAGGCTTCCTAATACAACCTAACATTTAAGGGGATCAAGGGAGCCCTCGACTTCTGCCTGGGAAAGCCGTTGTGACCCCAGCCATCTCAATGACCCCTTGTACTTTGCCCGATGCATAAAAGGAGCAAGATCGGAAGTTGAGCACGAGGCCCTCACCCAACAGCACTCCAGGTCAGACCTAGCTCCTGCTGGGGAAGGTGGAGTGGCTCTGCACAGCTCTGGGAGACTGTGGATGTCAAGTCTGCAGTCTAAGGCAGAGTTTCTTGCAGTAGGCTGATAGAGGTTGGGGAATGAAAACATAAAACTGTGCTGACTGCCATCTAGTGGATGTTGGGCTGTATAACAGACCTCCGTGCTCACACTGGGCAGAGAATGAGACTAAAGAAGCTCATCATTAATTCAGCCTTTTCTGTTTTTCTCTAGCTTGAACCAGGCAGGCCCTTACCGTCCCCCAATGACCTCAAAAGAAAAATACTCATCAAAAATAAGCGGCTGAAACCTGAGGTTGAAAAAAGTAAGTCAAAGACACACACCAATGATGAAGCATGCACACATTGTGTGTTTGGACATTTCAGCTGTCTAAAATGAAATCTATTTTAAAACCACTGATTTGGGGGAGGAAGGGAGCATTACAGTGTTGCATATACTTTTCAGAGCAAAGTGGCCACACTGACATTTAAGTGTAGGTTCCTGCGGTGGGAAAAGCATATTCATATATTCATAAGATGCAGGATTTGGAATGATCCCGAGGCAAAATGAGAAGAAAGTGAAAGAGGCATTTTAGAATTTACCAAGATAGAAGGAACTCCTTTTTTTTTTTTTTTCACTTAATATGCCCTAAAGTCCTCTTAAAAGCTTTCCCTTTACAGTTTGCCTCTGTGAGATACACATATCTAGGGGTCCTAGGTGAATGTGAGAATGCATGAATGTGTGTATATGTGGTGAGAGAGGAATGATTTTATATAGATATTTTCCCTAGAGATTTTCTTTGAAAATATTTTCTTTCAGCTAGTCTTTTAATTCAGTGAATTGGTAACTTGAAATATGGGGATGATTGCATTGTGTTTTTACCCTAGGTATTCTAAGTTTTATTTTTTTAATTTAAATTCAATTAATTAACATATAGCATATTATTAGTTTCAGAAGTAAAGTTCAGGTACACATCAGTCTTATATAACATCCAGGTGCTTATTACATCACATATCCTCCTTAATGTCCATCACCCAGTTACTCCACACCCCCACACGCTTCCCCTCCAGCAACCCTCAGTTTATTTCCTATGATTAAGAGTCTCTTACGGTTTGTCTCCCTCTCTGGCTTCATCTTGTTTTATTTTTCCCTCCCCTCCCCTATGCTCCTCTGTTTTGTTTCTTAAATTACATATATCAGTGAGATCATATGATAATTGCTTTCTCTGTCTGATTTCACTTAGCATAATACACTCTATTTCCATGCACATCATGCAAATGGCAAGATTTCTTTTTTGATGGCTGAGTAGTATTCCATGTGTGTGTATACACAGATATATATGTGTATATATACACTGTATCTATATCTAAGTTTTAAATTATAGTAATTATTATTACAAAAGTAATACCATAGGAAAATGAAAACAACAAAGAAAAATATAAGAACATAATAAAATAACACTGAGTTATGTATTTTATACATAGATACATGTACTATAGCTACATGTTTAGACATACATTTCTTATAAAACTGGAATCAGTTTAAATATGCTGGTTTTGGTGGGGGGAGCCTGGGTGACTCAGTGGGTTAAAGCCTCTGCCTTTGGCTCAGGTCATGATCTCAGGGTCCTGGAATCGAACCCCGCATTGGGCTCTCTGCTCAGCGGGGAGCCTACTTACACCCCTCTCTTACCTGCTGCTCTGCCTACTCGTGAGCTCTGTCTCTGTCAAATAAATACATAAAATCTTTCAAAAATATGCTTGTTTTTTTATCTTTAATTCAACCAACTGAGTATACTTACACTCCTACTAATGTTACTACATACTAACTTGACTTCTGATGTGTGAATCACTCTGCAGAATTTGTTGTGTGGGATATGCTACCGTTTAAGCAGTCCCAAATCGATGGCTTTTCATTACTATAAAAACAACAATGATAAACCTAAGTCAATGTTCGTTTTGTCCGATTTGCACAGCTTCTTGAAATCAGTTGGTGCAATTCACGTTGGTTGGCCAAAGCATGTATGCACTTTGTATTGTGATGCATCTTGTTACACTTTCTTTCAGAAAAAGTGTACCAATTTACACTCTCCCCGCAATACACGAGAATGCCTGTTTCCCAGTGATACTCTTACTGCTGGCTCTTGGCCAGCTTGTACGTATGTGTGTCCAATGGGTTGAAGGAGAACGAGACTCTAGTTTTTTGATAGTAATGTTCTTAGTAGCTCATTTCTTGATAACATCATTATTTATAACGTGCTTCCACATGTTTTTCCATTTTCAAAATTCTTCATCTTACCGACGTATAAGGGCTTTTTATATGTGAGGATAATAATCTTGGGTCTGTCGGTCACAGATATTTTTTTCCCTGAAGTTGTATCACTCTCCGGTGTGCCTGTCTCTTTTCCGTCACTTAACAACATTGTTCTCAAAACTGTGGACCTTTGGCACCAAGCCTTAAATCCTTCTCAGTGACTGAGGCTTCCTCTCAATTTAGGACCAGAACTTTGGGCATTTCACCGACGTCCCATAGTCCTTCATCAAATGTTGATGAAGGTTGCACGTCCCATGAGAAGTCTGACCAGCAGATCTGGGTGAGACAGTGGCCTTAGGAATGTAACCACGAGGGACTTAGACTATACATTCCCTTCTTGGTGTTGATCTTAGGACTGGGGCTTTGCAAGTCATCTGGCATCTGTCACCATCTCCTTCCTATTTGTTTTGAATAACAGAACAGCTCGAGGCTTTGAAAAGCATGATGGAAGCTGGAGAATCTGCTGCCCCAGTTAGCATCCTAGAGGATGATAATGAAGAGGAAATAGAAAGTGGTGAGTCAGTTTTCTTCTAATTTATGTGTCACAAAAAAATTTTTTTAAACAAGTTTATTTATTTATTTTTAAGTACTCTCTACACCCAATGTGGGCCTTGAACTCACAACCCCAAAATCAAGGGTCGCATGCTCTCCAACTGAGCTAGCCAGGTGCCCACAAAAATAATTTTTAAAATAAGAAAAACATGAGTTTGTCTCCATGGGCCCTTTTACATAATGTGATGGCTTAAGTCTAATTAGTCAAGTGTGCACTCATGCACCAAACTTTCATATTTGGTATTTTTTGATATTTTTCCAAATGTTCCTTCCAGTTTACATGGGCACTAGATTTTTGTGGCTTAGTCATCTCCCTTCCTGTTGTGCAATCAGCTGCTCATCTGAAATTCACAGCCAGAGAATCCTTGCTGTAGAAGGCAAGGGGTTGGAATAAAAAGAAATTTTGTAATCCTTTCTATAAACAAAAACATAAACTTCAGCGTTGTTAATGATGATAGTAGTAAGGCAAGTTACCACGAAAGGAACACAAGTGGAGACCCTCAGGGAAATGATGGGTTTGTGCGCACACTTGAAATGACCTGGAAATTCAAAGCCAGTATTAAAATTTCCATTTAATATTCTTTCAAATAACCAGCTCACCAGAATTACCAAGACAGGTAGGTGATTTTAGCAACGGTAGCCTTGCTTAAAAAATCAGAATATTTGCTACTAGCCTCTACATTACTTGGGCCATATAGCCACAGCCATAATGATTGGTTTTAAATGGACCTTTTGAAAGGTCTGGAATGTTTTAGAAAGTTCTTTCTCCATTATGTGGTATGAAAATTGGTTAGCAAAATTGTGTGTCTACTGGTTGGACAATTGTCTTGTATTTATGTCATGGTTGGGACTACATAATGTAGAAACATTTGGAGAAACTCTCTCCACTTATTATATGAAAATCTGAAATATACAAGTAGATTTTAGGAAAGTTTGCTCCTATAGATGAAAACCTGAAAGTTGTGAGAATTAACTAATGTCAGTAATAAAGACAGCTTTATAAAGATGGCTCACCATGGAACAGACTTCACCGGGACGTTGTGTTTTGTGTGTCCAAACCAGAGGTTCAACCCCTCTCCCAGAGAACACAAATACTGACTGACTCTTATGTATTGTATATGGCAGTGAGTGCCCTAGAAGGCAAAGATACCTGGAATTATTTAATTGGTGACTGTTATAATTTTCTATTACTAGATAACAAACCACCCCAAAATCTAGAGGCTTTAAATAACACGTTATTACTTTCTCCCGTAGTTCTGTGGGGGCATCTGGGCTCACACTGATGATTTTCCCTTAAGCTTCTCATGCATTTGCAGACAGATGACATCCAGAGCTGGAGTCATCTGAGGGTTCAGTCAGGCCTGATGTCCCAGATGGCCCACTCCTGTGGCTGGCATTTGTTGTGGGGAGCTCAGCAGGGTCAAGGACCAGAACTCCTCCCTTTGTCCTTTCCATGTGGCTTGAGCTTCTCACAGCATGGTGGCCAAGGTTCTAGATGGCACACCCTGAAAGCCAGTCTTCTAAGAGGCAGAATGCAGAAGCTGCTAAACTACTTTAAGAACGATGCCTAGAACTGGCCCATCATCACTGCCTGTATATTTCTTTCATCAAAGCAAAATTAAGGCCTGCCCAGCTTCGAGGGGGTGGGTGAGTGGCAAGATCACATTCTAGAAGTGCCTGCAGGAGAGCAGATACTCTTGTAGCTGTGTTTGGAAAACACATCAACCACGATGCCCTATTATTTCACTTTTTTTTTGCAAATAATAAACCTGAACATGATTTCAGAATAAAATCCTGAAAAGAATATTATTTGAAAAGGTCAATAAAATACTTCTAAAATTTGAAAAGATGAATATTATGTAAAATGAGTTCCTTAACTTAGGTTAAGTTTTAGAGATGGTAGTCGAAAACGTTTTAGACATTACTAGATCCTACAATCCGGTAAAACAAACTGCAGAGTACTGGACTAAATTAACAAGGAAAATAATAGTAATACGAATCGCAACCGCCGTCGTTGTACTAACTGTGAAGGGAGCAGTTTACATCACCGCGTAATCTAATCTTTCTATGGCCCAATGAAACAGGTATCATTATACGCATTTTTCAGGTAAAGGAAGTGGAAGTCTGAGAGGTAAACATAGTCTGCACATGCCCCCACAGCTGGTGAACAATGGCACTAAGAGTCAATCCCAGAATTGCCTGACTCCAGGTTCAGGACTTTTTGTGCCTTACGATACTGCCCGTCTAATATACAGGAATACGAAGAGAACACAAATATGCAAAATTGTTGTTAAAAATATTTTTTAGAAAAAAAAATATAACTGATGAAAGTCAAAGATGTAAAATTTCTTGAACACACACTAATAAAAGATGAGGGTCAGTGTGATTCCATTTATCATCCTTAAGGGTACTTCCCACCTTTTATGCATATACTCATTATTCCTACAAAATATTTGGCTCTGGTGGCTCTGTGTTGTTCAGTGTGGACATAAATAATCATGTGGGATAGCATACATGTAGAAAATTAGCTGAGAGGACAAAATCATCCACTTGAATTTCTGTTTAAGGGTATACAGATTTCTGCTATACCAGTTATATATTCTTAGGTTCCCTCGGTGATGCCTGGCTTAATTCTGGTCGACCAGTTGGCTATAATTACCCCAGTGTCACCGTATGATCCTACTATACATGAATGACAAGAGTCTCTAATTTAAATACTTCAGCACAGTAGGTAAGAGGAAACCAAGCATAACTTGAAAGATTAGCCCTGCCTGGAGGCTGTAGAAAACAGAAAAGGCCCTTAGTCAATGAAAGCATGTGCCCATTCGTTAGGCAGGATTTAGATTCCGAAGGACACGTGGCTTCCAGGACTGTGTGACAAGCAGTGGGGAATGCCCAAACCATATGTGGTTGTGGGTATGTCTCTGCACCTTTGCACAATCAAGGAATGGCAGCATCCATTCATACAACTCTTCTTTTTAAAAGATTATGTATTTATTTGAGAGGGAGCACACACTCGAGAGAGCGTGAGAGAGGTGTGAGGGAACAGAGGGAGAGGGACAAGCAGACTCCATGCTGAGTGTGGACCCGATGCAGGGCTCAATCTCAGGACCCCAAGATCAGGACCTGAACCCAACAAAGAATCAGACACTTAACCGACTGAGCCACCCAGACACCCCCTTTTTAAAAGTCAAGTCTCTACTACTTGTATGGGACACGTTCCTTGACTTCAAGTAGTTTATATCTGGCTGGCCAGATAAGACTAAAAGATATATGAACTGGAAATTTACTAGTAATGGTGGGAAGTTTCAAAATCTCGGTTTCAGACTATAGATCATGGAAACTCAGTGTCATGTTAAGAGCATTGTGCTAAGAATCCAGGGAAATCTAGGTCCATATCTTCCTCTGTGACCTTGGATTTGTAAATCATATCTCTGGATCGATTTCCTTATCTATAAAGTAGACACACTGGGCTAGATTTTTTAAAGACCTATTCCAGCTGCTTAATTCCTTTTTTTCCTGCCAAAGGCCTATACGAGCTATTTTTTTTTTTCTCTTTGTAATCATCTACTTCCACTCATCCACCCATCAGAATACCAGTTTCAGAACAGGAGGGTGTCCGTCTGTCTTGCCTCACTTTTTTTTTTCCATGTCTGGAATAACACTTTGCAAAAAGCAATCCCTCAAGAAATTCCAGATCTAAGACACCATCAGTTGAAAGACACCATTATTTTATAATGACTAGGAAAGAAAGCTGCTTCCAAGTAAAACAGCATTGAGTAGAAGAACACGTTACAACATCAGAAATATTACTATGTGCAAAATATGCATCTTAGAAGTGACGAAATCTTATTCTTGAGTTGTTTGCACATTTTAAACATGCTTTAAAACACACACACACACACACACACACACACACTTCTTACGGGTCTGCTTCCCACTCTCAGGAGTCCATACTCAGAAATTATTTCACTGTTTTTTTCCAGTAGGGGTCCTTCAAGCCCTGTGTTGTGACAGTGCGGATTTATGTTGGCCTTGTCCTGAGGCCTATGGGTTTCTCCTGATCCTGACAAGTTTTTAGGCAGATTCCTAACCTGGGAGTTTTTTGCAGAATGGGGGATCGTGGGAATCCAGATCTCACACCAACATGTGTCATTTTCTAGTGGATTTCTTTTTTCCACTGACAGCCTTGGGAGGATACCAGCCTCAGGAAGATACCAGAGTTCTTGTCACTTTCTGGACTGGACTGGTGCTTCTGTACCTCCTTTCACGATCTGGGCCATGCTCCTGGGGCATCAGCTTTATCTAGCACCCACTTCCAGCCTCCCAGTTAGCATGAGCCCTAGGAATGATTCTAGAGTCTCTGAAACCTAAGCCAGGGTTCAGAGTGGTGTACAGGTGCAGTCTAGTCTTTCTAAGCTCTTTCTCTTTTATGTCTCACCAATCCCGGCCACAAGTCACTATACCCATAGCATTCACATGCACATTAATCTCTTTTTTAAAAGTGTATTTTCCTCTTCTCATACCTTCCTTGTGTTTTCCCTAAGTCCCAGGGAAGATCATAACACCCTTTCAAGGTCACAGCTGTTTCTGAGTGCTTGAGGCTTTAATTTTTACAGTGAGTATACTGGGATGGAAATCAGTACTCACTTAAGAAAAATGCATTAAGCAACACACGTGTCCAACATCATGCTAGACGCACAAGAAATAACAGCTAACAAGATGTGCTCCTTGAACTTGAGAGCTAGTGAGAGTTTTACTTGAAAAAAATTTGCCTGTTTAAATGTTCCCATCTTCATTTAGCTTCCGTCTTCCCCTCCGAAGGAGTTTACACTCCACTCAAGATTCTGAAGACCTGATTGATGGGCAGTAATTAGGCTTCATGGATTTTCCTTTTGTCTTGCACACAGCTGACCAAGAGGAGGAAGCTCACCCTGAATACAAATTTGGAAACGAACTTTCTGCTGATGACTTGGGCCACAAGGAGGCTGTTGCAAATAGTGTCAAGAAGGTCAGAGTCTCAGTATTCCTTTTTTTTTTTTTCTCAAGACTGTCAAGAAGAGGTAGTAGCTAATAGTTATGAAATTTTAAAAATGTGACAACCACATGAAAATAAAGTAGCCTATAATTCCCCTTCTATGTTGGGTGGCCAGAATCAATATCTTAATGCAAGCTATGGGCAATAAGTTAGAAAGGATATTTGAATGGCTCATTAGCCATCCCCACTGTTGACCACCACCTATTTCTCCAGTATTCTTTAAGTAATATCATTTATTGCACTATTTTAGGTGAATAGGGAGACGACAAAAGCAGCCTGTTGAAGTCATTGGGAAAATGACCTACCCGATTATCCCAAGCAAGCCCTCGTTAGAAAACCAGTCCTACCAATTAGATATCTCCTCTCCCTCCTAATGTAGAATTAACATGAGCGTATTTCCATCCATCCAGCTGTTCAGGCAAGAAAAATGGCTGTTATCTATCTACTACGTGCCAGGCATAGCCTAGGCCGTAACAACCCAAAAAGGTCAAAACAGGCTTAGTTTCTGCTCTCCTGGAGCTTAGAGTCTGGGAGTTTATTGGAAGGGAATAGGAAACAACGACAAACCATCAATTATGCAATTACAATTGTTATAAGTGCTATTATGAAAGTTAAAAATGAGGGCTAAAAGAGAGAATCACGAGGTTGAAGGAATAAGGAAACCAGAACCCAAAGGTAAAGAGGAACCAACCATGCACGGAAGGAGAGGAAGGACCCCGGTTATGGGATAACAGCAGCAGAGACACTGGATGGAGCGGGCTGAGTAAGGGGCAGAGGAAACAAGATGAGATCGTACAGGCAGGTAAGAGCTAGGTGATGCGTGGGATTCGGAAGCTACTATGAGAGACTCAGATGTTAATTTAAGTGGAATCTGAAGCCCCTGAAAATGTTCAAAGAAGGAAGCAGTGCAGCCTGATAGGGGTTATTGAAAAACCACTACAGTTGCCATATGGAGACTGGTTAGAAGGGAGTAAGAGAGGGTGCAGGAAAAGTGGCTGCACTCAGGCTGTTGCACTCAGCCAGACCCCTGAGGCTTAAACCAGACCGTAGAAACAGGACTGAGTGGGTTCAAGGTCAACTGAGGAAACAAAAATGATCCAACTTGCTGATGGACTGAATGTGAGCAAGTGAGGGGGAGAGGGGAAGCGAGATGACTCTCTGGGTCTGAGTCTGAGGACCTGGGTGGACAGTGGGGAAGACTGGAAGAGGAAAAACTCGGTGTCTCAAGTGGGACAGGATCTTTGAGGGCTGTGAGATACTCCAGGGGTGCTGCCACCAAGGCACCCATAGCCTTGAGCCCTGATGCTGCTTTCATTTCCTACCTGTGTAACCTCAGGTAAGTTAACTGAAGCTCCCAGTGCCTGGGTTTTCTCCACTGCAAGGTGAAGATAGCGCCTACCTCACTGGTCCATTTTGAAGAGTCGATGGGTCTAGAATATGTAAAGCGCTTCCGGTGGTGCCTAGCACATGGTCATTCCCATTAAGGCCTTCATTACTGCTGCTCTGTTATCATTTTCATCTTCACCGTTGTGAGCACCGTCATCACCTGTATCTAGAACTAGAAGAACTAGAAGAGAGGTGGGGCTAGAGATATAAACTGGAAGTTCAGGAGATGGGATTTAAAGCCATGGAAATAAGTGAGATGACCCATGGGAAGAGTCAGAGAAGGCGGGCCAGAAAAGAAGAGCAAGATATGGCCCGAGAGGTAGGATGGAAATCGATGAGATCAAGGAAGCCAAGAGAAAAGGTGGAGGACAAGGAGAGAGGTGTTTCCCCCCGCCACCTGCTCCAGCTTAATTGAAATAAAATTGACACATAGCATTGTGTAAGTCGAAGGTATATAAGTGATGATTTGATGCCTGTATATATTCTGAAATGCTATTTCAATAAGGTAAGTGAACATCTCCATCGCCTCGTAATTACCTGTGTGTGTGTGTGTGTGTGTGTGTGTGGTGAGAACATTTAAGATCTGCTCTCTGAGTAACTTTCAAGTATGCAGTAAAATGTTAACTGTGAACACCATGCTGTTTGTTAGATCCCCAGAAAGTTCTACTCATAACTAGACGTGTATCCCCTTGGACTAACACCTCCCCATTTCTCCCACCTCCTGGCCCCTGGCAAAGTGGTTGGTGTTTGACTACCGTTGATTAACTCAGTAAGAAGACTCCAGAGTTCCGGAGCTGGCAACGTGGAGGTCACTGGTGACCTTGCAAAGAGAAGTTGCAAGGGTGTGGTGGGGACCACAGAAACAGACAGATGTGAATGAGCAGAGACTATACTTTTGAGAGGTTTTGCTATAAAGGGAAGAAAGGAGTAGGCTGGGGGGTAATGGCAATCATAGGAGTCAAGAGAGTGTTATTTTTAGAAGGAATCTGGAGTGTGTTTGCAAACTTTTGGAAGTGGGGCCGTAGAGAGGGAGAGATTAGGCTTGCGAGAGGGAGAGAAGACATAACTGCCTGTGAGTTCCTGGAGAAGGGAAGAGTGGATGGTATTCATGGTGATGTGATGGGGGCAAGGATTCTTAATCATTGAAGACAGTGGCTGAAGGTGTAGGTAGGTGCATCCATTTGGTAGTAGTTGAAAATGGGAGAGTGTTGGAAGAGCAAAGCCAAAGGAACACTTTGATTACACCCTCCCTCTTCTGATAGAGAGTATTGCCTCTATTTTGAGACTCTTGGATGCCTACTAAGACTCAGTACCTACCTTGACGCTCCCTTACCACATAAAGCCTTTATCACTACCCACACATGAGTGTTGAATCGAGTAACCATTCGTGCTCGCCTGCCCTTTACAAATCAGGAGAGGTGGCCACATCAAATGATTTCCCAAACCCCATGATGAAATAATTAATCTACTGTAAGGAAACATCTAAATAGGAAAGACTATCAAGAAAGGAGGGGAGACAGTATTAAGATTTATTTTTCTGGTATGTAAGTCAGGCTGTTGTATCTTTCCTTCTTATTTTGTTGATGGCTTTATGTCATCAATAATTTTCCACCTTCACAAATAAAAAGAATAACAAGCTTACCCATATTTATTTAAATATTTACATATATATGGCTGGTAAATTTGGAATTTTGCCCTTTAGAGAAGTAAACAAATTAGTCTTTCTCTAATTTAGGCTTCAGATGACCTTGAACATGAAATCAACAAAAAGGTAAGAAAATAATTTCCTTGTGTAGTTTGCTCTCATTACAGAATATCATATGTGCCCCCGTAATATTTAACAATTTATACTAAATGTTGTTAACCCTGTCTCCCTCCCACCTCAACCCATGGAATGTCAGGCTTACTGTTTACCATATTCACATGCTTAATGCATCTCATTGCAAGGGTCTTCAAAAGAAAGAATTATTCACAGTAGTGAAATAAGCAAATCCCGATAAAAATCACAAAACAAAGGCAGGTGAATATGATGGTTTTCCTGAAAATAAGTGTTTAGTACAGTCAGACACTTAGTTGGCATTAGAGATTTCATTTCTATAATAAGAGTGCATAATTGTCAACACATCAAATTTGAAAATAAAAATGACCTAATAGGTCATCAGATGTTCCAGCATACTAGGAAGGTGATCTTGTTTCTGACTACACTGGCATTTTAAAAGATCATTAATTTAATTTAATTTAATTTAATTTAATTTAATTTGACACTGCCTGCATTCTAGGACTTCAGTTTGGTATTCTTAGATATGGACTTTATTATAAATCGAGTTCCATTTTTTATTTCTTTTGTCCTCTTTGACATTCTTCATGGTATCACAGTGGTTTCTCTGAGTCCATGCGGATGGTTTATTATGGTAGGGAGATTGGCGGCAGTCGCAGACAGAAATTTGCCTTGTAATTTGATTCCCATACTTCAGAGTTGGAGAACATCATGACTGGCTGTCTGTGGGGCCCTATCTTATTTGGAGTGAGACCCTATCTTCTAACTGTGTAAAGAGTAAGTTTGGATAAGACCTATCTCAATCCCTCCCATCATGTTCATGAACTTCTCTTCTAGAATTTCAGAGGATATTGAGGTCAGCAAAGCAGAGGTTAGTGTTTGGTCACTGCCGTGTATTAGCTGACTAGCTGCGACCAAATCGCTTTCATCCCCAAGGCCCTGGTCTTCTCACATGGTCAGCGGGTGGGACTCTCATCCTTACTCCACCTGATTACTAACAGTAATGAAGTTGTGCATGCAGGAGTTCAGCCCACTGCCCAAAACAGGGTCCTGGTGTTACTTACCATCATTAGATACCCAAGAAAGGAGTCACCCAAGAAAGGCCTCTGCCCTTGTTTGGGTGGATGGGACATATAAAGAAATGACTAAAAATGAAAACAAGTTACATTATTTGATTATTTATCTCAGGTTTTTATTGGCGAAATCAGTTTGAGGATTTAGAATGCTCAGATTGTTAAATCATCAGATAAGATAATCTGACCACTTTTTTTACTAGTCCATTCCTATGACTAGTCCATAGGAATGGACTAAGTAAGTAGTTCATCCGCCTGTATCTGTCGATGCAGGAAATTGTGGCACAAAGTGGAAAAACAACTTCCGTGTGTGTCAGAATCCCCTGGAGGGCATATTAAAACATGAATTCTTGGACCTCATCCTCTGAGTTTTCCGATAATGTGAGTCTTCATCAGGTTTTCAGAGCTAGCTCTCAACAAAATGTGGATCATTTTTGAAGGAATTGTTTTTGCTGTTTATTTCGTTCCAATTTACCAAGAAATAAACCAAAATAATTTACCTCTATGTAAAATAATGCAATTTTGACATGTCCTCTGTAGTGGTTTATCAGATTATTTTCAGAATAAGCTCTTTTAAAAAGTACCATAGACTACTTATGTATGTGGCTTAAATTCTAAACCGGTGTTAAGCAAAGTATGGTCCCCGGACCACCCACGTCATTACCACTTAGGAACTAGATGAAGAGGAAATACTTGGGCCTCCCCCCAGACTCACTTCATCAGAAACTCAGAGGATGAGGTCCAGGAATGTATGTTTTAACAAGCCCTCCAGGGGATTCTGATACACACTGAAGTTGTTTTTTCATTTTGTGCCACAATTTATGAGATTATAAATGATAATACTTGCTGCATATTTCCATAGATTGCTATGAACCTCAGTATGCTTTCCTTTAAAGTCGTCTGGCAACCTTAGAAAAATGTAAGAGAGAAGCCTTATATTTTATT
The DNA here is from genome assembly GCF_963455335.1 of Martes martes. Classification (NCBI taxonomy): domain Eukaryota; kingdom Metazoa; phylum Chordata; class Mammalia; order Carnivora; family Mustelidae; genus Martes; species Martes martes. The sequence continues at coordinate 33,923,083 of NC_137896.1, forward strand.
ATTATCTCCTTTTATATTATTAGGGGCTATGATGACATGAACTTTTTTTTTTTTTAAAGTATGTTCCAGGCCCAACATGTGGCTCGAACTTACAACCCTGAGACCAAGAGTCTCTTGCTCTACTGACTGAACCAGGCAGGCACCATAGACAGGCGCTTTTAAAATTATCCTGTAGCAAAATGGAGGAAGAAAAGGTCTTTCTCTTTCAGTTTGTGCATGCAGGTCGTCTTTCGTGAGGACATCTGTAGCGGGTTCCTGTCCCACCTGAGTCCTCAACATGTATATTCCGTTCATTGTGCTCGTAGGGCCTGGTGACCGTGGAAGACGAACAGGCATGGATGGCGTCTTATAAATATGTAGGTGCTACCACTAACATCCATCCGTATTTGTCTACAATGATCAACTATGCACAACCCGTAAAGTTTCAAGGTTTCCATGTGGCTGAAGGTAACACCAAAGGTTAAATTCTATTGCCTTTTTTGGTCTGCTTCTCTTCTGTCATGCCGCTGAGCTGTGCTCTGACACGTCGCCATTTTTCTTTCCTGGGCACGGCCCCTTTCCTCTTCACTGTGTTTTGTGTCACAGACTGTGCCTGTAGCCTCGTGTCCTTGGCATGCCGCGAGATTGCTTTGCCATTCCCCGAGATTGCCTTGCCATTCCCCACATTGTCCACAGGGTGGCTCTGAGGTACTGCAGAGTTCTTAGCACGAGGCAAGCTTAGCGTTGCCTCTTGCGTTCCATGGATCTTCCTGTGCTTAAGAAAGCAACTGATTGCAGGGTCATAGGGAAGCTCTATTTTTAATTACTGGGTATTTACCCCAAAGATACAGATGTAGTGAAAAGAAGGGCCATCTGTACCCCAATGTTTATAGCAGCAATGGCCACGGTCGCCAAACTGGGGAAAGAACCAAAATGCCCTTCAACGGATGAATGGATAAGGAAGATGTCCATATACACTATGGAGTATTATGCCTCCATCAGAAAGGACGGATACCCAACTTTTGTGGCAACATGGACGGGACTGGAAGAGATTATGCTGAGTGAAATAAGTCAAGCAGAGAGAGTCAATTATCATATGGTTTCACTTATTGGTGGAGCATAACAAATAATATAGAGGACATGGGGAGATGGAGAGGAGAAGGGAGTTGAGGGAAATTGGAAGGGGAGGTGAACCATGAGAGACTATGGACTCTGAAAAACAACCTGAGGGTTTTGAAGGGGTGGGGGGTGGGAGGTGGGGGGAACCAGGTGATGGGTATTGGGGAGGGCACGGATTGCATGGAGCACTGGGTGTGGTGAAAAAACAATGAATACTGCTACGCTGAAAAGAAATAAAAAAATTTTAAAAAAAGAAGGCAACTAATTTCTTTTTTTTAATAATTTTTTATTTTTTTATTAACATATAATGTATTATTAGCCCCAGGGGTACAGGTCTGCGAATTGCCAGGTTTACACATTTCACAGCACTCACCATAGCACATACCCTCCCCAATGTCCATAACCCAACCACCTCCTCCCTACCCTGCTCCCCCCAGCAACCCGCAGTTTGTTTTGTGAGAGAATAAGAGTCTCTTATGGTTTGTCTCCCTCCCGATCCCATCTTGTTTCATTTATTCTCTTCCTACCCCCCAAGCCCCCCACGTTGCCTCTCAACTTCCTCATATCAGAGAGATCATATGATAATTGTCTTTCTCTGATTGACTTATTTCGCTAAGCATAATACCCTCCAGTTCCATTCATGTCGGAAAGCAACTGATCTCTGTGCATTGATTTTGTATCCTGCCATATTACTGAGTTGCTGAGTTCTAGTAGTTTGGGGGTGGAGTCTTTTGGGTTTTCCATATAAAGTATCATGTCATCTTCGAAGAGAGAGTTTGACTTCTTCTCTGCCCATTTGAATACCTTTTATTTCTTTGTGTTGTCTGATTGCTGTTGCTAGGACTTCTAGTACTATGTTGAGCAACAGTGACGAGAGTGGACATCCTTGTCGTGTTCCTGATCTCAAAGGGAAGGCTGTCAGCTTTTCCCCATTGAGGATGATATTCGCTGTGGGTTTTTCATAGACAGATTTTATGAAATTGAGGAATGTTCCCTCTATCCCTATACTATGAATCGTTTTAATCAGGAACAGATGCTATATCTTGTCAAATGCTTTTTCTGCATCAATTGAGAAGACCATGTGGTTCTTCTCTCTTCTCTTACTGATTTGTTCTGTCACATTGATTGATTTGCGAATGTTGCATCACCCTTGCATCCCATGGATAAATCCCACCTGGTCATGGTGGATAATCTTTTTAACGTACTGTTAGATCCTGTTAGCTTGGATCTTCACGAAGACCCCTTTTGATCAAAAGCAGACCTCCAGAAATATCCACAGGATTTTTAAACTTTCATAATCATTTTTTGGGGGCCTGGAGAAGCCACCCTAGTCATCAAATAGACATACCTTGGGGGTGGCTGTGTGGGCCATATATACATAATTTGTTTCATGACTCCAGATTTAATCCATCACTATTTAAGTCAGCTGTCTCTAGCCCCAGGACATTGATGAACGTAGGCATTACTGATAACATAATGGAACACCTGCCTCCAAAGCCTCGTGATTTGAGATGTAATTACATTTATTGCTTGTCTTTCCACAAGGTTGGATGGAAGCGTTGCTGAGTGCATCTTTATTTTTCTTTACAGAGCGTAATATTCATTATAACATGTCTTCTTTTAATGAGTCCGTCGGCCTGGGCTACTTGAAGACGCACGCCATTGAATTTGTGAAGTATCCTTACGTAGTGAATGGAGTAAACGGCCAGTGCCCTTTAAGTTTGGCGGGAGTCTCTGAAACAGATAAATGGTGAATAGATAATTGTGGTTGTCGAGCTAATAAAATAGTATGTGTGAAAGACCACGGCAACTGTGAAAACCTGCCCAAATGTGAATTGTTTATGCAGTGAACTCTGGTTTTTCTCCTCAGCCTCACTCATACATGTGAAATTTCCTCTCCGTTAGCTTCGTGTTTGTCATTGTTGGTCTAGCCTTTGTTGTGTATTTATTACTTCTGGAATACTCTTTTTTCTCCCCTCATTCTCCTTAATAAGTTACACAGCTATAACAAACGGCAAATGAGCCGCATTTACCCCAAGGGAGGCCGGGTTGATTCCAGTAATTACATGCCTCAGATTTTCTGGAATGCTGGCTGCCAGATGGTTTCGCTGAACTATCAAACCCCAGGTAGGAACTGATGTCCAGTGACCTCAAATTCCAGGAGAACACTTTGACAGGATGGTGCCAACCATTGCCATCCGTTGGCCGTGGGCATTTTTTTTTAAAGGAAGAAGACATATGGCAAAACAATGTGATGTTGGATTTATGTAATGGTGAGATACGAAACACCAAAAATAGAGCCCTGTAAAGGGTGGAAGACAAAATATTTTGATTTAAATTGAATTTCACTTCATAAATACCACAACTAATCTGCCAAACATTGTCCCCTTTTCCAAAATATCTTCAATTTTTCTTCTTTTTGGATCAAACTTATCTTCTTTTCCAGAGACAGAATTAAATGAGAAAAATGTGAGTATCTCTATCAGGAACTATGACTCATTTCTCCTTTAGAAAGTACTCTTCTCTCTGTTAACATTCAGCAGGTATCAATAACACAGCATCTCATCATAAAAGTACAGAATATTCAAGAGTAAACTCCACTAAAACAGTGTGTAAGGATTTATATATTCTTAGAGGCACTAATCCGTAACTTGGTCCTCCAAAGTGTGTTCAAAGGCAGGCTTCTAATATATGATCTTTCCCCCTCCCTGGAAGGAGAGGAGTGAATTTTTAAAATGTATGAACAATTTTTTCAAGTTTTTAAAGTCTGCTTAGGAGCCAAGTATCACAATTTTAAGATCAGAGGTAGAAAAATTCTGGACTCTAGTTGTTTACTTAAAAGAGGTAAGAAATATGCCACAAAACCATTCACATGCTGTGGTTAATCCCATAGCCTGGTCCTTAAAGTTGGCAAAACAAAGCAAAACAAAAACATTTTCTTGTTCAGTCCTTTGCTGTATAAGGGGGTGCCTCCCATGTTTCCTGGTTTGGGGGGCATTTTCCTTTTCTAGTCCATCCACCATACTTTGAGAGTTTCTATCCACCTTGTTTATTATCTGGACTGACCGAAATTTCTCTTGACTTCCATCCCTTTGCCATAAATGTGGGCTCGATAGTACTTCCCTCCTATTGGTGACGACTTCTCAGGGACCAGAAGCTGGGGTCAAATGTCTGTACAACATCCCCATCAGTCCTTGCTATACTGAACTACGACTGGATATCAGTACAAGCCCATAATGTTTCTAGCAGAAACCAAATAAAACAGAGTGCTGCTTTTACTTTTTAAAAAAAGCGGGGGTGGTGGGGTGGAGGAGGTCAAGTTGTATTTTCAGTTGTCAGTCCATTATATGGATTAAATTATCCTAAACCAATTTATTCACTAGGTCAGCATGTGTTTTATTCTATAACATTAGGATCAACCACAACATGCTGAAGAAGGGAAAAAAAAAAAAATCTACCAGCTTGTTTGTTTTGTTTCGTTTTGCTAATGAAAAAAGGGAAGATTGTGTCCACTTGTGAGAGAAAAATCCTAAGCCATGCCCTGCCAGCGCAGACACCACTAGAAGAATTCTCCCTAGGTTTAAAAGTAGGAACAAGCCGCTAATTTTTCCATGATACTGTCTGGATTATTTTTTATTGTTTTTAATCGAGTTTGTACTCCTACGACCTTCCTGGAATGTCCACAGCCAATCCTTCCTCTGTGACCATAAGGCACATTCTCCCCAGTTGGACACCTATACTCTCAACACTAATTGGACAATCATTTGACTCATATGTTTAATCCAATTTTTAATGCAATTCTAGCATGATCTTTATGAAAATACATTTTATGTTTGACTTAAACACAGATGATTTCAACAGGGAAGAGGATCGTGTGCACTCAACAGACCCAGACATAACTTGAAATGTTAAAAAAAAACCTTTCAGTCTAGGATCCGTATCTGACTTCCATTGTTTAAAATCACCCATCGTGGTCTTCTTTGTGCAGGGAGATGAGATGCTAAATTATTTTTGTCTCTTGACAGATCTAGCGATGCAATTGAATCAGGGAAAATTTGAGTATAATGGATCATGCGGGTGAGTAATATGATTTAAACTGTTGTCACTGTGTTCCTGAACCCATACTACAGCTGTAATGAAACTGTGTCATTTTTAATTAGGGGCTGCTCAATTTAAGCTGAGTTTGAGGGATGGGATAGAAACAATTGAAATCCCTAGATAGATTGTATTTGTAAGTATACATTTTTCATCTACCCAGTTTATTGAACAGAATTGTCCCCCTAAAAATTTAACCATAAGTTAAGCAGTTTATCATACACACTCAAGTTTAATTCCCTCACTTTAAATTCAAGAGTGGAGGTTTTTATAGCCACGGCAAATAATGATCCCTGCTCATTTGGACATTAACTGGAAACATAGATAACAAGTATATGTATTTTCCCTAAGACAAATAGAGGAATGAAGTTGATTTAGTATGTAAGGAAGTTATGAATGTCAATTTGAAGGTAATACACCTAGGAAGAAAGCTTTATCCTGTCTTAATTCTTTTGCATGTCTTGTAAAGAGCGGTTATCAAAAAATAATACTATGAATATTGTTCTAGTTTACTTAACTGGCGTTCTTTAACATCTGTGAACCAAGGAGTGAAATAAGAAATGTTGATTTCCTAATTTTGTAATGTGGAGCACAACACGGAAAGGTTAAGTGAAAATGTGAAGTTAAATTCTGTGGAGAAAAAAACCAGTGTGGCCATTTTTTTTTTTTTTTCCTTCATGCATCTGTCCCCAAGCCTCTAAATTAATCCCGTGGAGTGCCATCCCATCCATAATACTACTGTCAGGAAATTCTTGGCCTCCCTGGTTGAATACCTCAATTTTATCACGAAGAACAGCCAGCCAAGATAACATTTTTCAGCAGTTACGGGTTCAGAGTGCACACTCGCCCGTCTTCCTCCTGCCGGATGGTTCTCTACCCGTGTACCTCCACCCATGAGTGACCCCCCCCAATGCATTGCTGGCACATATGTTATGTTTTCCTCTGCTGTGTGCTTTGAAAGAAATCAAAGTCTTACACCGTAAACTAATATGTTATATGTCAATTACAGAAAGAAGTAAAAACTATGTAATTCAAAAGAAAACTGCCAAATACTCATTTTTAGAATTATTTTTTCAAATATTTTATTTATTGGGGTACCTGGGCGGCTCAGTCATTAAGTGTCTGCCTTCTGCTAAGGTCATGATCCCAGGGTCCTGGGATGGAGCCCCGCATCGGGTTCCCTGCTCAGCGGGAAGCCTGCTTTTCCCTCTCCTGCTTCCCCTGCTTATATTCCCTCTCTCACTGTCTCTCTCTCTGTCAAATAAATAAATCTTTTAAGGAAAAAGATTTTATTTATTTACTTGAGCCAGAGAGAGAGAGGAGAGCATGAGTCGGGTGGGGAGGGCGGAGAGAGAAGCCAGCTTCCCACTGAGCATGGAGCCTGATGCAGGACTCGATCCTGGGACTCCGGGATCATGACCTGAGCCCAACGCAGATGCTCAGTGGACTGAGCCACCCAGGTGCCCCTGCATTTTAGAATTCTTTACAGCTCTGTTGTATTTAACGCATAGCGTTCATCACCAGGAGGTGGTGCACGTAGCTTGATGGAGGCAAACTGAGGCAGCAAGGCTGCAGGGGGCAGCGGTGGTGTGGGGACGACAGCTCACACTGAAGCCCAGCCCTCATGGTTCATACCAGGCACCCCAACCCCGTGCGGGGCTCCCTCCTCAGAGCCTCCCTTGTAGCCCAGTGACACTAAAGTTTGCCCTCTTGGCCACAGCTGTCCGACAGCCAGTCCTTCCACAGGGTGGGGGACTGTTGCCAGGTCACAAGGTCCCACCAGGAGCTGTATGCATGCCCTCCGTTCCTTTGTGGGACTTCCTGTTTCGCCCGGGTTCCCACGATCAGTGTCTCCCTTTAGGCACCGCTGCTTATTCTAAAATGCATTCCCAGACAAGCACGGTGCCGCTGGAGCCCAAATTCCATGCTGAAGTGTTGGAGTGATGTGACCGAAAACCTACGTCCCACCAGAGGGGCTAGGAAAATAGGATTGTTCAGTGGGGCGCCCCGCCTTGAAGAGCCATTGACGGTCATGTTCCGTCACGTGTCACCATCCCCCATCCTTCCCTTTCCCCTCCCGGAGGCAGAGTTTGTCACCGGCAGGGAAGAGGGAAGACGTCTTCCTCAGCTGTGTGTTTCTCGACCCCATCACTCTCGGCCATGGAGCAGTCATAGCTGGTAGATACCGTGTTGGCCATGCAGGTGTATTTCCATGGAGCGAGAGCGTCCAGGACACTCTGGCTTTCCCTATGTTGCCTTTGTCATTCACCCACCCACCTGCCGGGACTCGTTCAACACTCCTTGTTGGCGTGTCTGAGGGCTGGGTGTCTGTACAGAGGCCTTCTGAACTGTTTAGGCTTAGGGTGGCAAACGGTAGTGGTTGTATAGAGAACAGCAGTGTTGCAAAGCACGTGCACACTCTCTGAATCCACCAATGCTAACAAAACATTGGGAACCTGCCCAGGACTCCCTCTCTGCTCTCCAGGCTGATCTTTTGGAAGGCTGTGCCCCTGAGCTCAGTAAGTGTGATTTTCAGTAGGAAAGTGAGTGGTAGTTCATGACAGACTCCTTTCTAAAGGTATGAAAATGGAAGGCATTTGTATAATTCCCAAGGAAACGAGACAGAGCAAGTTAATTTCTCAAGTCCGCATACTTTCAGAGGAAATTGGCGTGGCTGAGACCAACATAGTAGGATGTTTTAGGATCCAAAGATGCATACTTTTTGTAGAACTTTCTCAGGGTAAAATGTGTCTTGAAATCCATGACGGTCTTATAGTTAAAATCAGCCATTTTGCTTTCCTGCTGGTAGAGAAGATGGTGGAGTGTTGAACAATTGGTGCATCTTGGGTGTGATGAAATGGGTTGTCCTTCCTTATGACCGCATCCTCTGATTCTTATGGCTTCTGTCCACCCACCTGGCTGAAGGCCCTTCTTTTCTTCCTCTCTTGCCTTCCAGGACCCTACAAAGGTCTCAGAAAATATTTGGTTCTCTTCACTTGTCATTGGCTTTGGCCTCTGCCCAAGTCCACCACACAGACCTGGGTGCTTGGAATGAATTTATTTTCTGTACCAAAAAAACACCAGGCAGGACCAGCTATGGTTGGTTTGCGGGGCCCAGCGCAAAATGAAAATAAAGGCCTCCTTGTTCACAAATTTTTAAGCATTTCGAGACAGTAGCTGCAGAGCATTAAACCAGGTACAAAACTCTTCTAAGTTCAGAGCCCTGTGTAATGACACAGGTCCCACTGATGCCCAGGGCTCCCTGGACCTGCACGGGCACCAGTGAGTGGTGGCCTCTGCTGCATCCGCAGGTCCTCACAGGCCCCAAGCAGACACCCCTTCAAGATAAGCTGACTCAGTGTCACCCCCAAGCCAGGGCTTACCTCCTGGCCCTGTCAAACTTCTCCATGCTTTCTTTTATTTATTATTATTTTTTAAGTATATAAAATCAATACATTACACTGAAGGCTGCCTGCCTTGGAGAATTGGACTCCGGTTTCTTGACCTTTTCCCCTGACTCTTCTTATTTTGGATTGGTTCACGCTCTCACAGATGAGTTTTCTTCTAAGCAGATATGGAAGGAGGGAACATGGAAGAATATTTTGGGCACCCAGAAATCATCAGCATCACAATTTTGTATTTTTGGTGGGAAAGGTCCCTTCAGAAATGGCTGTAGGGAATGGAGAGTACGGAATCTCCAGAGAGCCCCTGCCCCTGTGGTTCTCAGGAGGCAAATCCCTCATCCCATGCAACTGGTATCCATGTTCCCCTTCTTGCGAAAGCCAGAACCATCCTCTCTTACATCCCCTTGAAGCTAATGGCCGATATTTTGTCAGCACTGGTAGACTTCGCTTGAAGTAGTGTGTCTTAATATTGTAGTTTCTCATCTACTTTCCATCCTAAGACTTCAACTTCTGCCATATCATCATATTTTCCCGTGGCTAACACTAGCCACAAAAAAAAGGGGGGGGGGTCCCAAATCTAAAACTGTAAATATAGGAAACCATCTGTTTTGTGCTGTTAGATTTTAAGTTAATATTTAGGGTTACATTCTCTTGGAGGCAGGTGAAAGTTCAAAATCATCTTTAATATTTGAATGATTCTGAAAACTCTATCTTCGATTTAAAAATCAGTGCTGTCCCTTGGAGATTCTTCACTGATGATTAAATCTAAGTTGAATGTGCAGTTATTTTCTTCAACACTTTTTTTGTTCAAACTTAGAAGATAGCAACGAATGACAACTTTGGCAAAACTACAAAAATGGGACTTGGGGTTTTTCTTTAAGGAGAAAAGTCATGCCCCAGAATCCTTTCTGCTTGGATTTTAAAAGATAATAAATTTGACATCATCTAGAGTTAAAATCAGTAAAAGTTGCTCTCCTAAAGAATAGGAAAGACTTGATCCCTCTAATTTTGATTCTTTTGTACTTAAAAGTAAACCAAGAGTTTGGGGGAAAGTACTTTTATAGTCCCTTATCTGCTATTCATGTTAGGATGGAATTTTACTATCTGTGGTTATAGTCCCTTGTAAAAACAAAAATTTTTTTCTTAGGTGAAGTCTGATACAAGTTCAGGGTAGTTATGGAATCTGGCTGAGGTCTGATTATGTGACTGTAACCAAAGGACATAAGTGACAGACATTGTGGAGTTGGGTCAATTTCCAAACATTTTCCTTACCTCACAAAGAAAACTCATACCCTTTAGCCATCACCTCCCAGTCTCCCCTACCTACTCCCTATTCTACTCCACCATCTACTCTCTGTCTTTCTGTATTTGTACAGACAGCACATTTTATAGGAATTAATTCATGTAGTATGTGGTCTTTGTGACTGGCTTTTTTTTTTTTTAAGATTTTATTTATTTATTTGACAGACAGAGATCCCAAGTAGACAGAGATGCAGGCAGAGAGAGAGAGGGAAGCAGGCTCCCCGCTGAGCAGAGAGCCCAATGTGGGGCTCGATCCCAGGACCCTGAGATCATGACCTGAGCTGAAGGCAGAGGCTTAACCCACTGAGCCACCCAGCCGCCCCTGTGACTGGCTTCTTTCACTTAGCATTATGCTTTCAAGGTTTATGCTGTAGCACATATCAGTACTTCATTTCTTTCTACCAAGTCATTTCCCGTAGTGTGGTATGCCTCATATTATATATTCACTCATCTCTTGATAGACATTTGGATTGTTTCCATCTTTCGGTTATTTGGTTGCCCTAACATTCACAGACAAGTTTTGTGTAGCTCTATTTTCATTTTTCTTGGGTATTTACTAAGAGTGGAATTGCTGGGTTGCATGGCACCTCTCTTTAACTGTTTGGGGAACTGCCAGACTGTCTTGGTGTCATTTCACATTCCCACCAGCCATGTATGAGGGTTCCATGTGTTCCATGAACTTGACGATACTTAGTGTTATCTGATTTTTTCACTATAGCCATCCTAATGTGTGTGTGGTGACAGCTCGCTGTGATTGTGATTTGCATTTCTCTCAAAACTAATGACACCAGGCATCTTTTCATGTCTTTTCATGTTTCTCTTATTTGGAGAACTATGTGTTCAGATCACTTGCCCTCTTGTTAACTGGGTTGTTTCTGACATATCGTAGACACACACCTCTTATTACTATATGATTTGCAAATATTTTCTCCCATTCTATGGCTTGTTTTTTCACTATCTTGATAGTGTCCTTTGAAGTGCAGAAGTTTTTATGATAAGGCCAATTTTATCTTTTTTTTTTCCTCTTGTTGCTTATGCTTTTGATGTTATGTCTAAGACCCATTGCCAAGTCATGAAGATTTATCCTTATTTTTCTTCAAAAAATTTTACCATTTTGGCTCTTACATTTAAGTCTTTGGTCCATCTTGAATTAATGTTTGTATATGATGTGAAGGAAGGGGCCAGTTTTCTTCTTTTGCATGTGGCCATTATAGTTGTCCTAGCAACATTTATTTAAAAGAATATTCTTTCCCTCTTTGAATAATCTTGGCATCCTTGTCAACAACTAACTGAGCATAGATATATGAATTTATTTCTGGACTCCCAGTTCTATCTCATTAATGTATATGTGCATCCTTATGCCAATACCACACTGCCTTGATTACTGTTGCTTTGTGGAAAGTTTTGAAATTGAGAAATATGAGAACTCTAACTTTGTTTTTCTTGTTCAAGGTTGTGTTGGCTATTCTTGGCCCTTGAGTTTTAGGATCAGCTTGTCAGTTTCTGAAGAAGCCAGTTGGGATCTGGATAGGGATTGAATCTGTGTATCAATCTGGTGAATAGTGCCATGTTAAGTCTTCTGATCCATGAACACAAGATGTCTTTCCATTTACTTAGATCTTCTTTAACATCTTTCAACAGTGTCTTGTAGCTTTCAACGTACATGCACTTATTTTGTTAAATTTATTCCTAAGTATTTTATTACTTTGGTGCTATGGTAGATGGGATCTTCTTTTTTGGATTGTTCATTGCTGGTATTTAGAAATACAATTGATTTCTGCATATTGGTTTTTAACCCTTCAGCCTTGCTGAATTCATTTATTAGTTCTGATGGGTTTTCTAAAAGATACATTCTTTAGATTTTAAAACAGTTTTAGAAAGAAAGAGAGCATGAGCTGGGGGAGGGTCAGAGGGAGAGAGTCTTCAAGCAGATTCCCCACTGAGCGTGGAGCCCAGTGTGGGTTCGATCTCATGACCCATGAGATCATGACCTGAGCCAAAACCAATAGTTGAACACTCAACCGACTGAACCCAGGCACCTCTCTGATCATTTTTTAGTAGATTCCTTAGATAGATTCCTTAAGTATATTCTATATACAAGATCATGTCATCTGTGAAGAGGAGTTTTACTTCTTTCTTTCCATCTAGATACATTTTATTCCATTTTCTTGCCTAATGGCACTGACTAGAAATAGGAAAATAATTACATCTTTATGTTCACCTGCCTCTAACTTGAAATTTCATGGTTCTTTTCACTGTGAACAAAGACAACAATCCACAATACTATTAACAGTACCTGTGACTCTGACACCAATGTAAATCACAGATATTTTTGTATCATTATTACTGTTACAGATCTCACAAAATATTTTTATGCATATCAGTACTTTAAAATTATAGTTATCAACTTAGCATCATATCTCATAATTCAATGCAGTCATTAAAACACAAAGTAGAATATCATGTACTCTCATTTTATTTTTTTTTAAAAGATTTTATTTATTTGACAGAGAAGAGAGATCACAAGTAGGCAGAGAGCAGGAAGAGACAGAGAGAGGGGGAAGCAGGCTCCCTGCTGAGCAGAGAGCCCGATGCAGAGCTTGATCCCAGGACCCTGAGATCATGACCTGAGCCAAAGACAGAGGCTTAACCCACTGAGCCACCCAGGTGCCTCTACTCTCATATTTTAGTAACTAGAGCTCATATAATTGGTTTTTCACTGTTATTCCTTGTATTTTATTTTGTGCACATGAGAGTAAGTATCTAAGGAGGTCCATGGCATAAAAAAGTTCAAGAGGATATAATAGCATCAGGAAGCTCTGGGTGTCACTGGGCCTGGAATCTAAAAGCATTCCTCGTTTCCTCCTTCTCTTCAGGATTATCCGTAGGAAAGGAATAGTGTCTTCAATCCTTAGACTCCTCTGCCTAAAACCCTAGTTCTTAAATTAGAGATGGGAGAAAGGAAGTACCTAGTGTCCAGAAGCATGAGTTTGTTAGTCATCGTAAACGCAACTAATAAACTCCTTCTTTGCTTTTGTCCTACCAGGTACCTCCTCAAACCAGATTTCATGAGACGGCCCGATCGAACATTCGATCCCTTCTCTGAAACTCCTGTCGATGGGGTTATTGCAGCCACTTGCTCAGTCCAGGTAAGCCCCCTGCTGTCTCGGGACTGTAAAAATGTGTCTATGGATGGTCCTGGAAAAGCCTTAAGAAGCCACATTGAAATATTTACTGTCAAGTTAGAAGGCCCCTGTGTTGCTCTCAACTTTGCGATTCCCCCTTTTCTTCCTAAGAGATACATTTTGTTCCCTAGTAGAACTATTAGCTACATTCAGCAGAAGATGCCAGATTGAAAAAGTACCTACTGGAGGATATGGAACAGTAGCAACTCTTATTCATTGCTGGTGGGAATGTAAAATAGTGCGGCCACTTCGGAAGCATGCTCTTATCCTATAATCCAGGAATCGTGCTCCTTGGTATTTACCCAAATGAATAGAAAACTTGCATCTGCACAAAAACCTGTACAGATATGTTTGTACCAGCTTTATTCATAATTGCCAAAAATTGGACAACTAAGATATCCTTCCTTAGGTATTGGATACATAAACTGTGGCACACCCAGACCACAGGATATTATTCAGTGCTGACAAGAGAGGAGCTAGCAAGTCATGGAAACACATACAGGAAACTTCCGTGCATATTCCTAAGGGAATGAAGCAAATGAAAAGACTTTGTACTGTATGTTTGCAACTACATGACATTCTGGAAAAGTGAAAACTGTGACAGTTTCACACATGTGCACATACGTCAAAATGAACCTTATGTACACTTTAAAATGTATGGTTTATTGTATGTCAAATTTTACCTCGAAAAACTTTGGAAGTTATGATCTGTTCAATAATACAGAAAGAAACCCTGCTACATGGCTATATAGTCCTTTGGAAAGTAAATGGAAAATAGTCTGCCCGTGGCTTTATAATAGATGGAATTTAATGCTGGACGTTGCAAGTATATACCTCCGACCATTATTGATAATCGGTAAAGGATAACAGGCAACAAGCAAATTTTAGCATTGCTTTTTTCTTCATTGTGTCTCTTTCTAGGACCTATAAAAGAATTCAGTAAAGTGTAGGTGGGCAGAATTTCAGAGCTCTGATGGGATTCTAGGGCATATTTGAACCCATCACTTTGTATGTGGACATTTAGGTGGAATTAAGCTGCTGTGGGCATTATTTCTTTGTATTATAGGGTTCATCATTTTTGTCGTCTCTTTATAGACAGTTCTTAACATCAGAACCTCTGTCTTGAGCAGGGCTTGTTGTTGTTTGGGGTTTTTTTTGTTTTGTTTTGTTTTGTTTTGCATAAAGTAGTTGTTCAGTGTTTTGTTTTAGTAAGAAATGAATATATTACTTCCCTAGGTAACTAAAATTTCTAAAGATGAACAGATGATTTCTTACTTCTGGATTATTCATTGCTCTTGGTAATTACACAGACTTGACTTCTCTTTCACCCTGTTTCTGTGTTGCTGCAGGTCATATCAGGTCAGTTTTTATCAGATAAGAAAATTGGTACATACGTAGAAGTGGATATGTACGGGTTGCCCACCGACACCATACGTAAGGAATTCCGAACTCGCATGGTGATGAACAACGGACTCAATCCAGTTTACAATGAAGAATCATTTGTGTTCCGGAAGGTAGGGCACTTTCAATGTGTCAGACTTGCTGTGCTAACTCAGGGGCCACATTTTAGTGCATAGGCTAACTAGACACTACATGACACGGGGCAGTTACACACCCCCAAACGTCGTCATCTTCTCTTCTTCCAGTGGGTAAGTTCTGTAGATGCCGTATGATTGTTACTTCTGTTTGTTCTTGTCCTTTGGGCTCTCCTTTCCTCCTCCAAAGAGCCCGCCTTCTGTGTGGCAATGCTCAAGTTCCAGCTGTGTAGTCCTTAGAAAGTGTCCTCACTGGTGGGCATCACACACACTGGAGAGTTCTTTTCTGTCCTGGCAGCAGCTGGTAACTTGCTGTGCTCCTTTAGCCAAGAGGACAGGTAGGATGGTGAACCCAAAATTAAGACCAATAAATGTCCTTAAATATATCAGCTGGTATTGTCCTGTGCCTCTAGGAAGTGTGATACCTGTCGCCACCCCCACAGTCTGTACCTCATGTGCTATTTTGGGTTTTGGGCGGGGTTTCTACCATTGTACCTTGATCCCCAGACCAATCACAGTCATACTCTATGATGATTTCATTTTTATCTTGTAATCATATTTTGCCTTTGTTTCTCATGTGTCGGTGTAAGATGTATTGAAAAATCCATGCATTGGTAGTGCCATCTCCAAGGAGAGCTGTTTTTCTCTCTCACTTGCTCTGTTATCCCAACCCGGAGAGCTTCTTGCTGCTGCTTCAGGCCCAGGGCTTCCAGTGTTTCTGTTCCACATGCATGTCCTCCAACACAGATCTTTGGCTTCTTAGCTTAACGGAAATGAGGATTAGCAGTTTCAGAATTGGCTAATTGGTTTTCAGAAACCAGATTACAGAAGATCAGTAGTTCAATGAAACAAGCCATTGTGAGATTCAGGCTCCCCCTTGTTATGTGAGCACTGTTATTTCCATGCAACCCCCACCGTGACCTTCTCTCCTACAGGGTGTGGTGGAAATTGGATATAACTTGTCATGGGCCTTTATTCTTCCACCAATTTTTTTTTCAATAGCTTGTTATAGCTGGAACTGTTGTCAGTGTGGCCAGTGTTCTTTGACAGCATGAATAATCCCTAGACACATTTCTAGAAATTCAGAAAGTTGATTTCAGACCTTCATTGTTTTTGATGAGTGAGGAGACGTCAGACTTGGTTTTTACATATAAGATTACTGGCCCCAGAAACAAGAAGTCAGTTCTGCACCCTTCACTGTTCTTCAGAAGTTAAGTTGCTTTTCATTGGTACCAAGAGCTTTCACTTTTTGTTCTCTGTTGTTTTTAATATTTTTGGTCTTTGCACTGATCTCACATGCAAGCCCTCTTTTACCCACATGAGAAACGAAGGCGCAAATGAAGTTGGATGAATCTGAACTTGATTTCTCCTCTTCATCGTCTTAAAATTGGATTAAATTATAATCTCCAGGCAGAACTAGACAACTGATCCATTGTCTAGCCTTAGATCCAGTACTCAAACTAGCCAAGATGTCTTGGTTGTTCTTAGCCAATGAAAAGTCATTCCTAATTTAAAACATTGGATTTTCTTGTGTCCTGTTGCTATTTTATATCTGAATTAGGATTCTGCTGGCTGAGCTCAGATTTTATGTCCTTTTATTTATTTTGAAGATAGCAAGAGTAGATGCCTTGGATATAAGTTAATGTTTCTAGCTGCCCCATCTCACTCTATTTAATGCCCCAAAATATTGGGAGTGCAAGGAAAGGGGAAAATCCAAATTTCTGTGTACATTGTCCTTTATACATGGAACATTTCTTCAAAGATACTTTCCATAATCTCAAAAACAGGCCGAGCTAAAAAGCAGAGAAGCAGCCCAGGTAGGAGGCAGAACACAGGATTCAAAGGCAATGGCCCCGATTCCAGGCCCAGCTCTTCCGATCTCAGAGATTAAAGAAAGTCACTTGATCTCTCAGGGCCTCCTTTTGTTTGTCCATTTTTATGCATGGGGATGGGCAAAGATGGCAAAGGTTGGACCGGTAATCGTTCACATCCCTTTCATCTAAAATTTTTAAAAAGATGATTTCCAGGAAGCCTGTTCAATTGCTTTCTCAATGGCTTGGACACCGCAGCTTGGACAGTATCCTTCAGGAATGCAAATCGATCATGGGCTTCTTTTCACCATAAAGGCACATTTAAGAACAGTGTGGGTATGGTTCAGATTCCTCGAGTCAGGGCTCTTGGGGGCTGCTTTCCAAAATACCCCTGAAAGGTACCATTCTTTGTTTGCAGGTAATCCTCCCTGACCTGGCAGTCTTGAGAATAGCAGTGTATGACGACAACAACAGGCTCATAGGCCAGAGGATCCTTCCTCTGGATGGCCTCCAAGCAGGCTATCGACACATTTCCCTTCGAAACGAGGGAAATAAACCATTATCACTGCCAACCATTTTCTGCAATATTGTTCTTAAAACATATGTGCCTGATGGATTTGGAGGTAAGTTAAACATTTGAGTACAGAAGTCCTAAATTAGAGGATTATAAAATATTTCACCAATCGCTGCTAAAAAAAAAAATGTTCCTACCAGTGCTGCCAACCCCCGTAGTCTCAAAGAATTCAAGGACAGAGAGTAGCTTCAGGTTTCCTAGGAAGAAATGAGAGCACAAGACTGGATTATCCTTAAGGTTCTTTCTTATTTTAAAATACTGTAATTTTGTATGGTTTATTAATTTTTGCAAATATGTCTGTGAAGGATTTACTTACATCGTCATCCAAGGGAAGAAAGGATGTAAGTAACATGGAACCATAGATATCATTTGGTATCCCTAAAAATTTTAAATTGAACTCAGATATCAACACGGATTTTCTGGATTTTCTTCCAAATCCACCAGAGAGTTCAGTTTCCCCAAAAAATCCCAGTCATCCATCCACAGGAAACCACCTTTGGTTTCACTAAGGTAATCAAGGGGAGAAATAAAAACCTGGACCAAATCATAGGATTTTGCTTACATCCTAACATACTAACTTTTTATAACCATCAATGAAGCCAAGAACATCAAAAGAAGACTAAGATCCTCTGTATTCTCAGTCTCTTGAGCCCTAAGGAAACAATGATTATGTCAAATTAACCAAGGGTGCAAATTCTAACTCTCTACTCCTGGCTGGGTGACCTTGGGACAGTGACAACCTCTCAAACCCTCATTCCCTGGCCTGTAAAGTGAAGATGCTCTACTGCCTCCCTTACAGCATTCTTGTGAAGGACTGACTAAACCTTACGGCACGTGACCTAGGAAGGCTGGGAAATGTGGGCACCCACGTATGTCTGCTATCGATACAAATATCGTTTCTGTCGTGTGCTGGAACACATCATGGTTTTGTTTGGGGATTTGGGGGTTTTATTGTCGTTTTTTGTTTGTTTGCTTTTGTTTCTGTTTTCGTTTTAATACTGCTTGCATCTCTGAAGAGCCGATATTCTCTAATCCTCAGCTTTACCAACCCAATTGCAGATTCAAGAAGGGACATGAACCTTAAGGATTTTTTCAGTTACCAAATCCGGAGTAAAGACTCCTTCCTCCTCCTCCTCCTCCTCCTCCTCCTCCTCCTCTGCTTTTCATTTAAAAAGAAAGCCTATATTAGAAGCCAGAACATACTGTAGCGGATATAAAAGCACAAAAAAGAGGCTGGGTGGGATGTCGTGGGGCTGGGTAAGTGGATAAGAAAAGAGACAGGAAAAGCCTACAGTATGCTTTTAGGAGCATCAGCAGATGAATTACGCCATCTTCCCCATACTTGAAAGTGGGCAGTGAGCAGTCCCTGATACATTTGGGAAATGGTTGTATAAACAAATATGGCCAAAAACGTACAGGTCTCTTTCCCTCTGCATGGGTTACTTTTCAGCTGGAGCTCTCTAATTCATTCCAGAGAAATGGGCAGTTGGAATAGAAAAGGGAAAGAAATAGTTTGTCCTGTTCCTACTTTGTGTCAAGCATTGTCCATCAAATCCAAAAGTTGCAGAGAAGGGATGTGGGCGCCTGTAGGTCTGTGCTGAAGAAATGTCTGTATTTATAGGGCAGCTCCTTCCCAGGGTCTGCATTTGTGTATATACGGATTCAGATTAATCTCCTTAAAAATAGTCTCATATATTTTTTTTCCTACCATGTCATTGTAGTCACTTACTTTGTATCAGAAGCCTTTGAAATTTCTATACTGTGTTATCATGGGTGGGATTCCGCAGTTGATGTCTTAACCTCAATGTGACATTCCAAGACTGTTTATTGAGAATTGTTGGTCATCTCTTTCACATGTGACGAAACTGAGGGCAGGGGCCATGAGCATTTACTTAAGGGACTTACCTGAGGAGAACAATGTAAGAATATGAGAATCATCTCTTCCTTGCTTTCTGATTTTCTGTACGGCCTCTTGACTTACACAGTGTGTTGTCCTTATTTCATCTGCATAACTGACCTCCCACATTCAGTTCTGAACATTTATGTGCTGAGCCCGCAGAGTAGGAAATCTATGAGTCCCTGTTCCCTAGAACATTGATATTCTATGTTGATTCCATAGGGAAAAGTTCAAAATGAAACTTGGCTGCCTTGCATGCCAGCATTTTCTAGGAAACAAAACAAACAAACAAAAAAAACCCACACATACACACACAAAAACAACGGTAAATTGTTGATGTAGATCTCAGATTTTTATGTGGCCAAAAAAAGATAATATGGATTTATTCATTCCACAAATATGTTTGGTAGGTTTTATTCTGTAAAAGGCAAAAGAGGGGCACCTGCATGACTCAGTCAGTTAAGCATCCAAATCTTGGTTTAGGCTCAGGTCATGATCTCAGGGTCATGAGATGGAGCCCCAAGTTGGGCTCCACACTCAGCATGGAGTCTGCTCAAGATTCTTTCTCCTCCCTCTTCCTCCCCCTTTGCCCCTCCCCCTGCTCACGTGCACACACACTTGCTCTGTCAAATAAGTAAATAAAATCTTTAATTTAAAAAAAGGCAAAATAGGGGTGCCTGGGTGGCTCAGTGGGTTAAAGCCTCTGCCTTCGACTCAGGTCATGGTCTCAGGGTCCTGGGATCGAGCCCCACATTGGGCTGTCTGCTCAGCTGGGAGCCTGCTTCCTCCTCTCTCTCTGCCTGCCTCTCTGCCTACTTGTGATCTCTGTCTGTCAAATAAATAAATAAGAATCTTTAAAAAAATTTTTTTAAAAATTTTTAAAGGCAAAATAGATAGTTTATGTATCAGAAAGAGATTCTTCCAGCACAAAGACTAAAAAGGTCATCCATAAATCCACCACCCAGAGAGAGCTCTTTTGCCATATTGGTCTCTTCACTTTCAATTTCATTTCTTCTATTTTAATTAAATAGATCTTACTGCACCTAGTCATTTGGACTCATTACTTCAGAGAGTTAATTTTTTTCCCACTTAATAGAGAGTATTTTTCTATGTCATGAAATATTTTTATTAGCTGCATGGGATTCCATTTTATGTATCATCCATACTTCAGTTTTGATAAACATTGAAGTCATTTCCATGTTTTTCTTATAAAAAATATTGTGCCTAGGAACCTTAAATGTAAAGCCTTGGAAATACTCATGATCACTTCCTGTAGATTAATTCTTTGAAGTGGAAAGAACTGCAAGTGTGTGAGTGTGTGTGTGTGTGTGTGTGTGTGTGTATATATATATATATTTTTTAAGATTTTATTTATTTGTCAGAAAGAGAGAGAGCACAAGAAGGGTAGAGGGAGAAGCAGGCTCCCGGCTGAGCAAGGAGCCTGATGTGAGACTAGATCCCAGGACTCTGGGACTATCACCTGAGCTGAAGGCAGATGCTTAACTGACTGAGCCACCCAGGCATCCCAAGAGTTGTATGTATATTTAAAGCTTTAGATACAGATTGCCAAATAACCCGTCACCAGTGTATGTATGAGATACAACTTTTGTTCACATTTACTAGTTTAATCAGTAAAGACAATTTCTGAGTATATTCATTTAAACTATTTTTCTCAAAGGAAAAGATATAGTCATTATTATTTAGTACCTACTCTATGGGTAAGAGATACAAAGTTGAAAACATCATCTATACTTATCCTGCAAAGTTGAAAACATCATCTACACTTATCCCCAAGAATTTTCCAACCCTGTACTCATATACATGTACGTATACATAAACAAGTGTAATTTATTATATCCATGCCCACAGGGCATGTGAATTATAAAAGTTATAATTATGACTTTTACAATTATAACTTACAAAAGCCAGAGGATGTTGGGGGCATTGAACTAAGACGTTATTAGAGTGGGGTTGAGGGGTCCTTCCGTGGCCATGTTGGGACCATGAAGGATGAGTCAGCGGAGAGGTAAACTGATTTTCTCTTCAGACAGGGAAGTGCTGGACTTATTTGCATAATCTGAGGAAGCTGAAACATAGGGTATATTGTACTAAAACTGAAAAGTTCTGGTCCATGTTTGATGATGTGTCATGAAAAGCTAGTATCATTTACCAAGAAGAGTGTGCTCTTCCTGTTGAATTATTTTGGCAACCGTAAGGGAAATAGTCACATTTTCAGGACACTAAGTAATTTGGTAAGTTACATTTTTTTAGCTTTGGGGTAGGTCCGTTTGTCCAAAATCACTTCACAAGATTAGATTAATTATAGAAGTAAGACCTCTTATGCCTGACCAAGTGAACGAAATCTCAACTTTTATAATTCACCAAAAGCTTAACCTAGGAATTACGTATTTTTTTAATCCGATAGCTAAAACAAAGCAATTTTCTTAAAGCCATGGTATAATTTCATGCAGCATTATTTGTATAAAAAAGATCAGAAACAACCTAAGTCCACCAGTAGAGACTGGTAAAATGTGGAAGGCCATTCTGTAGAAGACCATGTAGCTATTAAAAATAATGACTTGGATCTCAGTGTTCAGAACACAAAGATGACATTTATTACCAAGAGAAAAAGTGAATTGCAAAATGATCCCATTGTTAGTTACAAAGATCCTTAACTATCTGTTTACACACACACACACACACACACACACATATGAAGTAGATAGAAAAAAATTCTGGTAGGATATACACCCAAGTTTGAGAATAGTTATCTCTTTGAGAATAGAGGTGAAGGTTAATGAAGCTGGCCCACTGCATTGGACAACTTCCAGGAACATCACAGAGAACACAGTATCCCATATGGTAGGACTCTACTTATTATTTCTGGATCATTTAAGTAAGCATATGTAACCTCTGTAAATTTTTAAAAATTGTATTTTGCCCTATTTTTCTATAACAACAGTGTAATATGAAAATGGCACAAAGAGTTTAAAATAGATACATATTTTGAATTTAGAAAAAATTAAATTAAAGCAACCTATTATGCTGCTACCTAGATAGTTCTTGATAACATTTTTTAATATTTTATTAATTTGTCAGAGAAAGAGAGCATAAGGAGGAGGAGTAGCAGCAGAGGGAGAAGCAGGCTCCTTGCTGAACAAGGAACCTGATGTGGGGCTTGATCCCAGGATCCTGGGATCATGACCTGAGCTGAAGGCAGACATTTAACCCACTGAGCCACCCAGGTGCCCCCATTAATAACGTTTTTAAAAAAAGAAAGACAGAAATGTCTTAAAACATCAAAAGGTTATAAAACATAAAGCCTATCTGTGCATATGTAATACATATGTGTATGCATAAATGTGCAGTCTCTGTGTATATATCACACACATATACATTTTTTTAAGATTTTATTTATTTATTTGATAGAGACACAGCGAGAAAGGGAACACAAGCAGAGGGAGTGGAAGAGGGAGAAGCAGACGCCCAATGATTGAGCCACCCAGGGGCCCCATATATTTCTTTTTTAATTAAACCCCAAAAGATAATATAATACACGCTGTTCTGTGCTTTGCTTTCCTCACATAATATATCTTAGAGAACATCCCTGCCGATGCACAGAAGACTTTTAAATTATTTTTGAAGGTTATATACTATTCCATATGTCTATCTACCACTATCTCTTTATCCACCCCTTTGGTTGGATCAGTATGTGCTCCCACCCAGTGCCTACGAGACTCCTATTCTCATTCACCATGGCCAGTTCTGGATTCTAAAAAAATTTTTTTTCCCAGTAGTGGTAACAAAAGTGGTATCTCATCATTTTAACTCGTGTATTTACAGTTATAAGTCAGATTGACTGTATTTCATCTGTTTCTTGGTCATCTGTTTTCTCTAGTACCCTTTGTGGGTTTTTCCAAGTTTTGGTCTTTGGTTGTTGTTTGTTGTTTGTTTTTTTAATTGGGTTTTTTCTCTTTTTTTAAGTAATTGTTCAAACAGAAATTTATTTTACTTCTAAGTACCCCCCCTCTCTCATATAACTCCCAAAGCGGTGTCCAGTACATCATAATGTCTAGATAAACTTCTATGAAGGTAATGGTTGGGAATTCAAACACTGTTTACTTTTCCTGGCCTGCCAGGATGCTGTTTCATTGAGGTCATAGTTGACGACACTGGTTGGAGCCCCACAGCTTAGGAATAATACCTCACCACAGCAATCCTTCCATTAATTTTTTTTCATGTGTATTTATTTGTAACCAGCTCAAGAAAAATCCATTGGTTCTATTTTCTCCTCCTTAACTTTGGCCTTTACTTTGCTGCAGTAAACTCTTTTGTCATGAGCAATTCATCATCATAAGAAAAATCTTCTAATTCCGTGTTGAATACAAAGTTTCAGAATTCTAATGCATTAGTAATTTTACCATGATTTTCTTTAAGCACCAGCAACTCAGTGTTCTACATGATTTTTAAATGAATTTTAAATCTTGGTAACATCAGGTGGGTGGCATCATTTTATAGAAACAAGAAAAATGCTCCTAAAAGGCTCTTCCAAGTTTAGACAATTCCTTAGGGAGGGTTTGCGCATCGGCAGGAGCTTTGGTTCACTTATTTATTGGGGTTCTGTGCTGTGAGATCACCAGAGAATTAGGAATCCCTCCTGATGGGGCTAATTTCATAGATTTTTCAATTGCCCCTAACTAGTCTTACCTTCTCGCATACAGTAATCTTTAGAAGCCTTGAACTCTGGGCTGCCCCAGTTCCCTCCCAACATGGGTCTAGATCCAGTATTTTCCACCCTGACCCTTCTCCTCTCCTGTCAGTTCCCTGTTTTCTTTCCTTGCCCTGTCAGGAGACAGAGACAGGGAATTTAAGTGCAATTCCTTCTCCTCGTTGCTATAGAATAAAAACTCTCAACACACACAAGAAAACACAGAACAAAGATGGCTGCTAGCCCTTCTGAGCTGTCTCCACAGATGGTTCCGTTCCTAAGCCATGTGGTGGTAAAATATCTCTGGGCGGAAGAAGAGAGATCACGACTCTTAACTATCAGAAACTCAATTTCTATGTGAAAAAAAAAAAAACAAATGGTGACATTTAGAGAGGGATGACTAGGAATGAATCAAAAAGACTTTGATTTCTCCAGTATTATTTTTCTGCTGAACATCAAGTAAAAGAGCCCTCTTGTTTACCCCCCACACTCCTCTACAAAAGGAAAGTGCTAGGTTGGGTGCTAAGGTGACTTTTCCTTTGTCAAATCCACTGAGCCTCGGAGCACTGGGGTTGTCTTTGCTGCTTTATCTGTAGGTGCAAATGTGGAGGACATCAGCACCTACCCATTGCCCAGCTCTATCACTGTGAGCCATTGCTGCTGGTGATGGGAAGCAGTTCCCAAGCAGATGGCAATTAAATGAGCATTAGTCTTTTGTGCCACCCACTGTTGCTTTTGATGGGCTTGATCACTTGCATGGGTTTTATTATCACTGAGTGGTAAGGAGAACAAATAAGAGAGTTGATGCTCTGCTACCCGAATACAGGGCACATGGGCATTATATGGAAATGTTGCTCCGAGATGGGTTGTGTGAGCTACTACTTCTTCCCTGAGCAGTGCTCATCTCGCTTCTGTAGCTGGACATTTTGTTTTCTCTTCTGCACCTAGGCTGTTTTATGCAAGCAAAGAGGAAGCGGCCCTTTTTGTTTTACTTGCCAGCTCCCCTTTCTGCCTGACTTGGGATTCAAGATACATCAGGGAGGCTGGGGGGTGGGTGTTTCTTGTTCTATCTGCCCAGCATCTTCTCAGGGTTGTTTTCCAAACCCTCTGCAGAGAGAGTGGACTGTCCCTTACATGACATAGCCCCAGAGGAGGAACATTGTTAATTAAGATGCCATTCCAGGGCTGTGATCTCAGGATTTCCTGATAGAATTTAAAGTCCTTTCATTTATTTTGTCCTCTCCTTGTTGGATGCTAAAATGCTTTATTCCATCAAATATTTGTTGAAAAATTGATATGCATTGCAGTAGTATCCATTTTGATGGCTTCCTCTGAACTGTAGAAAATGTAGGTAAGAATACTAAAGAAAGAAAAAAAAAAAAAAAAAAAAAGAACACGAAAGAAAAGTGCCCCCAACAGGGCAGAATGGATTATAGCAACATTCCCTCGGGAGTTGCCCAGCTAGGTGAATTTAATCAGGCTCCTGATTGCATTCCTTGGGATCTACTGTGGAACCCGAGAAGAGGGGAACACATAAGCAATTCCCAGTCTTATTTGACCACAGGATCCTTGCACCAACCACCCCTAATGTATCTTTTCACATTCTAGAAATGCAGTTTGGGAAATGCTTAATCTTTGGTAGAAGTTAAAAGATCTCATCTAAAATCATAGTTACAGGATTTGTTGATCTTCATTAACGTCATTTTGTAGCCATTAAGGGAACATAAACTCTTCTGCTGCCTTTACCTCTTGCTAAGATAGAAGCAGTAGAATGGGGAATATGAGGGAACCTGAGCCAAGAGCAAGCACGTGGAGCCACACTATCTAGGTGCCACAGTTGGTGCTTACCACCAAGACACCCAAGTTAAGTGCCTTAGAAAGCAACCGCTAAACAAGCAGACAAACCAAAGACAGAGCTCCCTTGAAAACCAGCAAGTATCTGGAAGTCTGTGCTGAGGAATTGCTATCTTCTTTTCAGTTTGGGGGGATGCTTAAATTGAGCTTTCAACTCTATATGGAAATGAGGAGGGATGGGTAGGAGGCAAGGAGGAGGAAAAAACGAATATACATGGAAAGTCTTCACCAGGAGCAACCAGACTTTTGGAAATGGCACTAAACCTAGAAATAGATGGTATTTTTTTTTTCAAGTACAAATAAGTAAAACTTCTGTTAGTCCAGAAGAAAGAAGCAAATGAGAAAAGGCAGACTGGTTCCTTTTTTAAAAGAAGGTTCCAAAGCCTGTGCATCCAGGAGGTTTCAGGTCACCCTGTGGGTTCTATAGAATCAAAGTATGTGCACAGGTCTCTACCCTGTTAGTAGGTCAGTGTGGCCTCTCCTTAGACACACCTAGCACACGAGTCAATGTTGACCAGCATCTAAACTTCACTCTTGCCACAGAGGGGTGTCCTGTGGAATGCAGAACTACGTGGGATCTACCTAGCCACAATGTTCCTCTAATACATGGGAGGATACCTTTGAAATGTCATATTGGCACCAAAGAAAGATAACAGGTTTACTTAAATATGCAAATCTTTGGCCAAGATAATGCCAGATTTATTTTGGTGGCACTATCCCAATTGCTGCCCTCTGCACTGATCTGTTGCTCTGGCTACAGAATGAGCACCTGCCAAGACAGGGCAAATTCCTATGTCCTAGAAGTACCTGATTTATTATTCAAAATTGCCAGGAATGAAGTGCTTGTTTTAAGTGACCGGCTAACCTAAGCCTTGTTCGAGGCATTTCATCATCTCGTTTTTGTCCCATGTGATTCAGTTTGAACAAGCCTTATTTAGACTTTGTGTGTTTCTGTTATCATTTGATCAAAGACATTATTATACTGAGTTATATCGTATACTAGAAAAATATCAAAAGCCCATGTAACTGTGAAAAAAGCATCTCATTTAAACTCTGAGTAACAAGGCAATATTTCAGGATCTGGGAACATAATTCTCCAATAGCTTCTAGAATTGTTAATACTGGTAATTGAAGACAGATTTAAGTAATGATATTTATCCAACTAATGGATAAATCTGTGGCAACTTATTTTGATGTATAATTTAGGCTCTATCTACATAATCCTTCAGCAGATGGCTGACAAGGACATCTTAGCCAGTTTGTCCATGTAATACAAAACAATATATGACCTAATTACGTATTGTTTCGTGACTCTGTTATAAAATACAACACTTAACGTTCTCAGTCAGAATTGTGCAGAATCAGCCCTCAAGGCTGGGACCAAGACATTGCTGCAGGGAACAAGAAGAATACTCTAGGGTCCGATATATTCTTTGATCAAATCATGACGGGTCCTCGAGAGGTCTCCAGGGGCTGAGGGATGCTCTTGTTAACAATGAAAAAGCCTACTTTGCTTGAAAGAATAGAAAACTCCTTCGCTGCCGTAATTTCAAGCTGACAGATGATCCCTTCTACTCAGGGAAATGCATATATCTTGTCTACCTTGGATTCAGTTGCCTCTACCGTTTGTAATTCCTATGTATAAATTCCCAGCGGAGCAATGTTGGCCCATGGATAGGGACACCTCTCCACAGCTCACTCAACAGGAAGAAGCTACTGAAGATGAGACCTCCACCCAAATGCCAAAGATTTGTCATTGTCGATCTGTCAGGTGGGAATATAGAGGCCATTTTAGGCTGTTAGGCAATAGGCTTGAGCAATGGAACCTCGAGCATGCAAACAGGCTCATTAAGCAACCTACTTCAAAATAACCATAGGCTCTAACTAACCAATGGACTACTCACAACCAGGCACAGTTATCAAAAAAGGCAAAATTCATACGTTCCCATACCTCTTCACTCTGCACTACAACTAAGACCCCTCCCTACCACCTTGTGGCAGAAAGTCCCTCCTTTGCTGTCTGCTGCTACCTTGCAGTGTATTCAATAAACTTCTGTCTCCTTTAAAAACAACAAAAACTAAAACAATAGCAAGAACTTTTTTCTCAGTTACCATTGGTAATCAGATTTGCCACAAACAGGAAGACTTGAGACAACAGAAATGTATTCTCTGACGGTTCTGGAGCCTAGAAGTTTGAAATCCTAGAGTTGGTGGCTCTTGGAGAAATCCTTCCTTTCCTCTTCCTAACTCCTAGTGGTTCCTGGCAGTCCTCAGTGTTCCTAGCATATAGCTATGTTATTCTATTCTCTGTCATCTCCTAGCCTTTTTCTTTTTTTCTCTGTATGACCTCTCCTCGTCTTACAGTGGCACCAATTATTAGATTTGGAGCCTACCCTAACCCAGTGCAATCTCAGTCTTTAATTATATATGCAAAGACCCTATTTGTAAATAAGCTCATGTCCCGAGGTCCCCCAGTAGTCATGAATTTTGAAGGGCAGTATTCAACTTCCTATACCCTCTTAATTCTGCTATAGTTTCCTTGTACTCATTCCTTTCATTAATTATTCTTAAATATTTTAAAGCTTATTAGGAACCAATTTTTTTAGTAATACTCATCAAGTATATAAGTTTCTATCTTATGTATCTAAACTACAAATTGTCTGATAAAAGAAATGACCTCTTTCTATATTAACATATTTCTTGCAAAGTCATCCTTCATAAAAAAAAAAAATTGAAAGTCCATCTAAATATCTAGAAGTAGAGAATAATTTGGTACATAAACTCTATGAAACATTATTCATTCAATAGAAGTTCAGTTTTAGAACTATACAGGTATAACCTAATAATGATAAAAGGAGATTATATAACTTTAAACCATATAAAATATGTCTTCACGTGGAAAACAATGACACAAGAGTATACAAAAAGGGAAGTAGTTTGGTTAGTTTGGAATGATTATGGGTCATTTCACATGTTAAGTTCTTGCTTTCTTGGTTTTATAATCAGCTGGAAGTGATTAAGTGTTATTTGTTATTCCTACTGAAAGGACTACCAGTAACCACTGAAAAATATATATAACCTCCAGGCCTTCAACCTAATTGTATATCACCAAAAAAAAAAAAAAGTGAGTACTTGTTTCCTAACAAGCCAGCCATGTGGACTATCCACTGAGATATTCCAGTGGGAAGCCAAGGCAAAGTGTATCCAGTATGGGTGTATATAGGTAGGGCCTCCCCACCACGGGCAGGGGGCTCAGTGCACACAGTGTGAGTTTCACCTTGTCCTGTAACAGTGTGGACTTGGGCAAGGAGGAGGCATCTGGGAGTCAGAAACAGATGGATTAAAGGTCCTGAGCCAACTCAGTGAGTTTAGCACCAGGGCTAGTGGGGTAGTCAAGCTTTATCTGTCTATATGGGACCCATACCGAATGTCATGGTATCTCCTTTGGAGTCTTCCTACAAAAAGGGAAAGTCGAGCCTCATAACACAAAAGGGAAGCATTGATACTCAGAATGTGGGACATTTTATGGGATACCTGATCTGTGTCCTCAACAAATGCATGCATTATGAAAAATAAATAGTAGCAGGGACTAGTCTAGATTAAAGTAAGTTCAAGAGACTTAGTTATCAGGGACCTTGTATGGGTTTTATAGCTTGATTCAAACAAATTGTCAATAGGGGAAATAATAAGATGGTCCATTTATTATATTCATGGTAAGGAATCACTGCCAGCTTTGTTGAATATAGTGCTGCCACAGTTGGTTCTGAAAGAAAATGCGCTTTTTTTTAGAGACGCATAGAGAAGTAATTAGGAATGAAATGTTATAATGTCTGGAATTGGCCTCAAAATGTGTCAGCAGAGAGAAGAGAGAAAGGAAAAAAGGGAAGGATGACAGATAAAGGAGATGTAGTGGGCTGTTTATAACAGTTAGGGCTTCAACAGTATATGGGGGGTTATTTTAACTTCTGTGTATGCCTGAAAATGTTCATAATTTGGACTTAAAGTAGGTAAATATAGTCTTGGAACTTTAACTTCCAAAAAATGATTATCTGTCATTTTTCCTAAGCAAGATTGAAGAGCTGATTTGGTCACATCCCCCATTACGAGACAAAGAGTTCTTAGGGACCTGAGTGATAACTAGAGTCAGACCTTCTCCTATAGCCCTGGTAGGAGAAAATAAACTGATGCAACTTCTTTGGAGGGCAGCTTGGCAATGCTACGACCAAAAGGACAAATACCCTTACACATCATTCTAACCTCTAGGCATTTATGCTATGGATACTGCAAATGTCTACTCTGAGATTTGACATTCGAGGATCTTCCCTGCAATACCTCTTTATAATAATAAAGAACTGGAAGTAATCTAACAGTCTGTCAATACGGAACACTGTTAAAGAAATGGTAGTCATTCTGAAAATGGAATATTGAAGCAGCCCTTGAAAGTAATATGGTAGACCTACATTACTGATGAACAAGTGTCTCCAAGATATGTGAAGCTTAAAATAAAAAATAGGTGCAGGAAACTGTGAACCCATTTGGAGTTTTGTTTGTTTGTTTTGTTCTTTTTTTAAATAAGGATGCAAGAAATGGTTAACAGTATATACAAAGGGTAGGATTGGCAGGAAAGGAGATTTTTACATTTTATATGTTTGAATGTTTATCATGTACATGCATTATTTTCTATTATAAAAGGAAATATATATTCAACTGATAAAAATTATCTTAAGACTATAATTAGAAGGGTGATTTTACTGGAAGAAATTGATGTACATAGAGTTTTTGAAAATTGTAAATTATGTACTGTTTTAAGGTAATGAGCATATTACCTCTGTAGTATTGGTAAATAATGCAAAATTACATGAGATTCTACTGAAAAGTACTTGGAACTCTGCAATGACATTATGTAAAATATGAAATTTTACCATTTTTAAGGTGTAGCTGAGACGATGCTGGAGAAATACTTCATTTTAACTACAATGGAACCAAAACTGGCTTTAAATATGTATTAGCCTTCTTACCTAAAAATAAGACTTAGATACCAGTGGTGTCTACTATGTTCCAAGCACTTTTTACAGTTATCATCTCATTGAATACTCATCATATCCCTTCAGAGTGGGAGGTATCAGCCCTAATTTTCAGATGAAGAAACTGAGCTGGAGACATGAATCAACCTGCTTATAAGTAAATAGTCAAGAACTCAAGGGAATTCACTTGGCCCACCCTGCCACACTGTCATCTTTATTTGGGCAAAAACCAAAGAGAAAATAGGAGAAAGTCATCTGGCTTTTGTCCTTGCCCTTATTTCTTATTTTCTATAACTGCTGTGCTTTCCTAATTCTGTCTTGTGTCGTAGGTGAGGGTACTTAACAGAAGACTTAACAGGGGTCTAGGATTATGAATTGTTCATTAGCTGAATTTTCCTGTGTGTGTACGGTAAAACAGAGAATCAACAGCCCCTTGACTTTTTTTTTTTTTTTTTTCAGATATCGTAGATGCTTTATCAGATCCAAAGAAATTTCTTTCCATTACGGAAAAGAGAGCAGACCAAATGAGAGCTATGGGCATTGAAACTGTAAGTAGCAATGGTTGACTAAGGACAGCCAAGTTGGGGAAGTTCAGTGGTCAGCGATTATAAGAGCAAGACAAAGTGATAAATTCAGAGACCAAACTTGAAGAGTGTTTTTGAAATTACACTTATTAATTCAACAAAATATTTTCAAAGGTCTGTAAATGCGTAGCATATTTAATAAATAAAATGGAAAACATTTACTAAATAAAATGGAAATCCATAATGCTTTTAGGAATGTTTCAGATACAGGATACTTTTGTGATACACTAGAATACCGGCTAACCCAAGTCAGTAAATTGGTGAAATTGACGTGTGTGTGTCTCTGTTGCTTACCAGTCCTGCATCCAACCTCCCCCATTGTTGTGCACACTTGTCTTGTTTGTGCCTTTGTTTTTAAAGCTCCCTTTACCATACCCTGCTTGTAAAAGAGTGGCGTTTTTTTTCCTTGGCTTCATCCTTTGCCTCAAGCCTGAGAAAACCATGTAATCTTTCTCCTGCCAGGCAATGATCCATTAAGAGAGTTGTAGGGGAGATGCTGAGTGATTCAAACTGGATTCAGTAAAAGAGAGAAAGGGCAAGACAGTTGAAAGCAAGGTGGCATTTGCGTAGGTTAACACAAACATTTCTGCTCCAGAGTGACATAGCAGATGTGCCCAGTGATACTTCTAAGAATGACAAGAAAGGAAAAGCCAACACTGCCAAAGCAAACGTGACCCCACAGAGCAGCTCTGAGCTCAGACCAACCACCACGGCGGCCCTGGGATCTGGCGTGGAAGCGAAGAAAGGTAAAGGGGAGGGGTTAGGGCTCCTTCTCTGTTCTGGCAATTTTAGACTCTTTTTGAATAGCCTTCTATGAGGGTATTTAGAATTGCTAATTTTTCCAATTTTCATTGCCCTGTAAAACTCAAGAGCAGCATGTTTTCTTGTAGATTGGACAAACTCCTTAATTTCCCTGAGTGTTTAACAGGAAGTCAACCTTTGTCTCATCTACTAGATCCCTTCAACTTAGGGCCCTGGGTACCATATCCATGGTTTTAGAAAGGGTTTAGACTCCCTAATGAAAAGAACTTCCACGTAGTGAACTTCGCTAAGTCATCCCCACACTCTCCTGGATACCCCTGTGGTCACTCATCTGGACAGGCAGTGGGCTCATGAACCAACAGAATCATCATGGTTCATATATTTCTAGATTCCCTTCTTGACAGGTTGCCCCCATGAGTAGATACACAGCATCCATGATTATTTGTAAAATTATCAGATGGTCATTTGAAGGCCAATTCTGTATAGTTTCCTATGGGTGAAACAAAATATCCTAAGAGCTGTCACTGCAAGGAATGATTGGTCCCACGTGCTAACATTCAGCTAGTAGGTAGGGCCACAACCATATTCCTCATTTAAAATTAGCTTCCATGCTGACTTATTTGATTTTCTTTTTAATTTTAAGAATAAGGAATTAAAACTAAACTCTGAGTTGACCTCCAAAAGGTGGCTTGAGAGCAAACAAGTTCTTTTTGAGCTTTGTTGATAAGAACAAAAACTTGACATAGTGAAACTTGAATTAACTACAATCTTTGGAGCCCAAAGTTTTACTTAACCCTGCCCTTAACCAGGGAAGCTTGTAGAACTACACTGGCCAGGGGAGCAGCCACTAGCCACGTGTGGCTCTATAAATTTCAACGTTAAAATGAGCATTTGAACTCTTTATTTGCACTATTCACAGTTCAGGTGCCCAGAGTCACACATAGCTTGTGGCTCTCCATTGGACAGGCCCCACATAGAACCCTGCCAAGGTCACCAAAAGTTCTGTTAGACACACTTCTGTAGGCCCACAGAGGGAACTAAGCACGTACCAATTCCTGTTGTGCATGCAAAGTGTGGGTGTTTCCTAGATAACATCATTTATAGGAACTAAAATTTTTACAAGTTATTTCTGTCTTTCCCCAAAAAATGTAAAACCAAGTTCATGTTTGCGTAGGTTCCCATTAATCAAGATTTACTTTAACCAAGACCAAAAGGGAAGTCTCCTTGGACTGGTTTCAGTCTTAATATTTGTTAGCTCTCTGGAGGACCTTGCACGCACCCCAGTCCTCTGTTCATTTTACAGGCAAGATTCACATCTCTGCCCTATAGTGCCCTCTTGCTCTTGGAGTAAAGCAGGGAGTTGCCTTGTGACATCAGGCGTAGGAGATGAGAGAACAGCCCCAGGTTCTCTGGACGCCCCTATCATAGATGGTATAGATCCCAGGACCGATTTCTCTTAGCCCTAACTCCCTTTCCCACCTTCCTACCCCCACACTGGCTGTGCACCTCCCCTTAAAATGAACAAAACTAAAAAACAAGAGCCTGGGACTCAAGGCCTCTCTTTCTTGATTATCTCATCCCTCGCTTTTTGGAGTCTAATGGAATTCAATTAGAGTACAAAACACACATTCCTCTTAATTTGTAAGATGAAAAATCTGCAGTCAAACAGAAAATGTTTGGGGATTCTCCGACAACTCCAGTTGCCATGACAACATCTGGCCTAGCATCCCTCCAGTAGCAGGATAATGGAGTATGTGACTCCGGGTCCTCATGACAACATCCTGTTATACCACAGTTTAATTCCAGGATTCCCTGTGTGTTGAAGGCATGGCAGTGCTCAATAGCCTATTGCTTAAAAATTACATTTGATCAAAGCAGCTGAGAAAAAAAAAAAAAGTTTTGTTCTTTGATGACGATGAAGAGGGAGGTAGTTGACTGGGATGATAGCCCCTGAAATACAAAGAGTAAAGTAACATTCACAGATGCTGCAGTGCCTGATCTGATATCCTTTGTGGGCTTAGCACCCCCTGCCTCCAGCTGCTCTGTGTATTGGCTGATTGCAAATCACAGCTGCCACATTCTCAGAGGATTGCCCTCAGACTGTGGGAGTTCCCTTGCCTGGAAATGCCTGGAACGTTTTGTACAGTCTCTGAAGCCACTGGCTGGCTGTTCTGGGGGATGAAAGCCCAGTCTCGTACCTCAAGGTCCGGCAACTTTGGACGGCCATTTATACTTAAGTGCCCCTGGCAGGATCAGGTTGGATTTTGGCCGGAAGTGCCCCCTGCCTACTTCCTCTGCCCTATTCTGCTTGTCTCACTCCTGGGGTTTCTCCTGAGAGCCTTCCCTCAGTAAGTCACATGCACCCAGAACTCCAGCTCAGGCTTTGCTTGTAAGGAACCTGACCGAAGACAGTAAGCCTGCCAGTGAAGTGCCTAGTTAATTGCTTTGTAATAAGAAATGAAGATGTTTATGTCCATAACCTTACATGTAAAGCTGCTTCAAAGTCTTTAGATGAGATTTCAAAATGGTGAATTTTGTGTTATCTGTTACTCTAATTTTTAATACACACAGTGATTTAATTTTTTTTTAAGGTATCGAACTTATCCCTCAAGTGAGGATAGAAGATTTAAAGCAGATGAAGGTAAAATGGCTCACTCATTTCACAAGCACTCTTGTGTGACACATATTGGTGACACTGATATATTTTTGTTTCTCACCAGATGTATTCATCGTGGCTGCAAAACACTGATTCGGCTCTCTTTGTTTCTTCCACAGGCTTACCTGAAGCACTTAAAGAAACAACAGAAGGAGCTAAATTCTTTAAAGAAGAAACACGCAAAGGTAGGGTGTGTTGAATGTGCGTACATAGGTATGTGTGTACGATTTTTCTTGCTTTCTTGTTTTCTACTTTTTGCTCTCTGATGAAAACCTCAAGCTGTTATTCTGTGGAGTGGACCAGTGGACACTTCACAGGCAAAACCATGGCTTAGAAACTGACCCCAGCCAATTGGACGGTAGTACCTTCATTTTCACTGATTGGCAAATGAAATTTGCCAATGAATTTGGCAATTTGGAAATTTGCCAATGAAATTGGCCGTCACTGATTTGTAATCTGTATTTCTAACAGTTCTTTCAAAAGCGTAACAAAGCTTCGCCCATTTCAAAATCGTTTAGTAGTCGGACTTTATCTAAAATAGTGGGCCATCACCAGACTCTGGAAGACCAGCTCATAGTCTCAGTTAGCCTAGAGGCACCCAGAGCCCCTGGCTTGCGAGTCATTTGCCACACACAGTGCACAGAGGGGGGGTACTAGCCAGCTCTGAACCTCTCACCCACGGCTCCAGGAGAAGGGGACACTTCTCACTTTCCCCATTATGTAAACTCTGCTCAGTGGCCTACTTCTGAAATAGAGTTGTTTTTCCTTTTTGCCCATAAAGAAGAGGGTTTTTTTGACAGTGACTGTGAGAAATTCTGAGAGTTGGTGGCAAATTCAAGAGAAGAGCAGCAGCTGGCCTCAGGAGTTCTCATGTGGGTTGGAAACTTCACCACACTCAGGCATCATCTTGCTCCCCGTCACTCCTCACAGGGAAAGGAGGAGAACATAATTCCTCTTTCCTTCCCAAGATGGATCACAACAACCCCCTGGAGCTAGAAGGGTAACGTGTGGGTTCATCCGTGCAGGGCAACGGGAGCAAGGGAAACTCAATTTCTTACAGGACTTCAGAGTTCTTTTTAAACTGATTTTGCATTCCACTTCTCTGTACTCTGACTCAGTCCTCAAACTAAGGCATGTCCTACAGAGCCAGACTTGAGTGACGTTATCTCTGAATCACTCCAGATATTAGACTGTTGGGCTCATGGACTCCATTTTAAGTCTGTGCTCCTTTGAGAAATTCAACCTAATCGAGGCCTCATAATATCCCCTGTGTTATTGAACTGATAGCTCAGTGGGTTTGCTGATCTAGAGGTCACTCTGTATACTCTTTACTCCTAAATGTCATGAATAAGTCCATTTAATAGAATTCCTTTCTATTGCCCATAGGGGGCTCTTGCCATAGATTTTTAGAAGTGTGGGACTATTGGAGACAGAGCTGCTTAAAGCAGTGCTTTCGATTTTGTTGGCCATTGGCAACAACCTAGAATATGGAAAGGCAACAGGAAAGAGGGAGAAAAGGCAACTTACCTGACTTTGGTGATAGGGATGGACTTGGTACCCACATCATAAGACAGTGTCCCCCAGATCTTCCTTCCATTCAGTTTGGATCTCTGTCACTGAGGCAGGCATATCCGTGGCCTGTGGGCTCCATGGAAACTTCCAACTTTTGACCTCACCCTCATTAAATATTTCCCTGAGGCACGACCAGGAAACATATACTGTGACCAACAATAAAAATAAGGAGTATAGTGGCTGGAATTTTTGCCTTCTCAGTATTTTCCAGATGCTGGGCTCATTGCTTTATATTTATTGTTCCATTTAATACTCTCCACCCTAGAAGGCAAATTCTACTTAAGTCTCCATTTTGCATGTGTAATTAGGAAGTTAATGATTAGGGAGGTTAAGCAGTTGAGCTACTCACTCCACATTGGAAAGCTGCAGAGCCAAAATTTTAACCCAAACCACCTGAGTCTAGCACCCATACACTTACTGCATTATTCTGTGAAGGACATCATATGCCTTGTTGCATCAAGTGCAGGGGTAGCCCACGGAATGTTAGGAACATCCCCATCTAGGCTGGAAGGTGTCCGTACACTCATTATCTGTACAGCTGCTAAGGTCCTCAATTCTTGAGAATGTGACCTACCTACCACAGAGCGAGTTATCTGTTGATTTCCTCCTCTGGACCTTTGAGTCCAAGCTCACTCAGGTCAGCAAACAGGACCATCTGCTTTATCGGAAAAGTGGCAAAGGAAGATGATGTCGACATCAGCTTGGGCCGCTGTAACAAACTGGCATGGACCAGGTGGCTTAACTAACAGACATTTACTTCTTAGGGTCTGGAGGCTGGATGTCCCCAGGTCAAGGTGCCGCAGGTTCCATGCCCCATGAGAGCCCCCTTCCTGAACTTCAAAGAGCCTCCTTGCTATGTCCTCACATGGTGGAAAGAACTATCATTTCTCTCATGTCTCTTCTTCTAAGGGAACTGATCCCATCTCTGAGGACTCTACCCTCATGACCCAGTCACCCCCCCAAGGCCCCGCCCCCAAATTCCATCACATTGGGAATGAGGGCTTCAACATAGGAATTCAGAGGGGGAATAGAAACATTCAGTCCATTAATAGGTGGAAAATTATTATTCTGTGATACATTTAAGCTGGCCTTGGTAGATCTTCCCCCTGCCCCCTGACACCACTGTACTTCATTCAGCCAATCCCATTTCTTCACACTTGTTGGCAGGGACATCTCCATGTTGCTTAATAACCAATAGATCCCAGATGGCTGAGGGAATCTGTGTTGCTTTCCTTTGTAGAAAACAAACGAGCTTCTTGGAGTCCCATATTATATAGTAGAACCAATACCTAAAAGGAGATTTTAAATCTCCCTAAATCCAACTATCTGCATTTGTGTGGACTTACAGAACCGCTTTAGTGTGCATTCTTGGAGGAAGTGTTCAAAATTCCTTAGGTCGAACAACTGAGAAAATTGCCCTGATAAGATATGTTGTGCTTGCCTGTTCCTTTCCAGAGAGCTTTCCAGGAGTATTTCTGAGCAGGGCAATGCATTTCATAGCTTCTTTTTCATACCTTCATGCACTGCAGAAGTTCCCAATACAACTGTGTGATTATGAGCTTACAAATGAATCCCTTCTCCCACATTAAATACACAGGGGACCTGCTTTATTCAGATAGCTTTGGCAGTATAATTTATGAATTCTGAATTCTGTGGTGTTTTGTAGGGTTTTTTCCTCTTTTTTTTTTTAAATTCAATTAGCATCTAGCATATTATTAGTTTCAGAGGTCAGTGATTCACCAGTTGCATACAATACCCAGTGCTCATTACATCATGTGTCCTCCTTAATGCCTATCGGTCAGTTACCCCATCCTCCCACTGACCTCCCCTCCAGCAGTGCTCAGTTCGTTTCCTGTAGTTAAGAGTCTCATGATTTGTCTCCCTCTCTTTCTGTCTTATTTTTTCCCCTATCTTCCTCTATGATCCTGTTTTGTTTCTTAAATTCCACATGGGTGAAATCATATGATACTTGTCTTTCTCTGATCAATTTATTTTGCTTAGCATAATACCTTCTAGTTCTACCCACATTGTTGCAAATGTAAGATTTCATGTTTTGATGGCTGAGTAATATTCCATTTTATAAACACACACACACACACACACACACACACACACACACACATATATATCTATAGACCACATCTTCTTTATCCATTCATTTCTCAATGAACATCTGGGCTCTTTTTATAGCTTAGCTGTTGTGGATGTTGCCTCTGTAAACATTGGGGTGCAGGTGCCCCTTTGGATCACTATGTTTGTATTCTTTGGGTAAATACCTAGGAGTGTAATTGCTGTGTCGTAGGGTAGCTCTGTATAATAAGACTACTAATAAGGCTAACATTTATTTAGTGCCAGTTTTGTGTTACACATTTGGAGGGGTCACAGAAGGAGAGAGAGGAGAGAATCTTAAGTAGGCTCCATACCCAGTGCAGAGCCCAACTAGGGGCTCAGTCCCACGGCCTTGAGATCATGACCTGAGCTGAAATCAAGAGTTAGACACTTAACTGACTGAGCCACCCAGGCACCCTTGTGTTACACATTTTATGTGCATTCGCAACTCCTCACAATATCCCTGAAGCCTAAGTAACACTGTCCACATTCTAAAAACAAATAAAATGAAATTCAAAGAGGTGAGTCCCTTATCTCCAGCCATATAACTAGTTAATGCTGATTACGGGCCTCATTTGCTTACATCTAACCCACACCTTTTACAACTCACCACATTATCACCATTTATTAAAAATGCATTTCATCTATTTTAACTAAGGGTTTCACAAATAATTTCAAATAATTATTTGAAATTAAGCTTCCTGTCTATACACTTTCTATAATTTCTCAGTCTACAGTATCTCCCTAATACTTGCCATGGTCTCATCTGAACTGTCTTCTAAGATGAAGGATTTACAGGAATGTTGGAGCCACAAAGTCACATTACAAAGTTGGGGGGGGGGTGGAGAGAGTGGATGCAGAGAGAGCATGAGTTGTGGCCATTTTTGTAAACCTTCTACTGACCATTTGTAAGGTGAGATGATTTATGCTTTAAAGAACACAGCTTGGGGAACCTGAGTGGCTCAGTGGGTTAAAGCCTCTGCCTTCGGCTCAGGTCATGATCCCAGGGTCCTGGAATCGAGCCCCACATCAGGCTCTCTATTCCATGGAGAACCTGCTTCCTCCTCTCTCTCTCTGCCTGCCCCTCTGCCTACTTGTGATCTCTGTTTGTCAAAATAAATAAATAAAATCTTAAAAAAAAAAAAAAAGAACACAGCTTGACTAAACCACCTAGCTTTTAAATGGTGGAGTTAGGATGTGAATCAAAATTCTGACTCCAGAACTCAAGATTTTTTTTTTTTTTTAGCATAGTGGACATACAATATTCAGTTAGTTCCAGGTGTGCAATGTAGGGATCTGACAAGTTTGTGCACTGTGCTGTGCTCACCACACAAGTGTGGCTGCATCCATCACCATATGATGCTGTTACAGTAGCATTGACTGTATTCCTTATGTTGTACTTCTTATTCATGTGACCCACTCATTCCATAACTGGAAGCCTGTATTTCCCACTCCCCTTTGCCCATTTTTCCCATCTTGCCCATCTCCCAACTCCCTTCTCCTCTGGCAGCCATAAGTCTGTATTTATAGGTCTGATTCTGCTTTTTGTTTGTTTCTTCATTTGGTTTTGGTGTTGTTTAGATCCCACATATGAGTGAAATCATTTGGTATTTGTATTTCTCTGAGTTACTTCATTTACCATAATACCCTCTGTATCCATCCATGTTGTTGCAAATGGCATGATCTCATCCTTTTAATGGCTGCATAATATTCCAGTGTGTGTGTGTATGTGTGTGTGTGTGTGTGTGTACACACACAATTTCTTTATCCGTGTGTCTATCAGTGGACACATGCATTGCTTCCACAACCTGGCTATTGTAATTCCAAAGGTCCATATATATTTTGGAATTAGTGTTTTCGCACACCCAGTAGTGAAATTCACACTCCTAACCACTCTACTGCGTTATCTCTGAGTACTCCCACATTGATTTTTATTCCTTACATCTTCTTGATGGCCTTAGTAAAAGGTTTTTAAAACCAGTCATGATTCTCTTGGGGCACAGATATCTTGGCCTCCTTTGGGACTGCTTTTTCAACATATGATCCTTGGACCAAGAAGTGGAAGCTTTGTAAAAACTGCATATTCTTGCATCTGAAACTTAGTTATCATCTCCAAGAAGAGGTCTAGGAGAAAAATTTAAGCACCTCTCCTGCACACATTACATTTTGAGAATTGTTTCTTTAGGAATATAACCTGGTACTCTATTATGTCCCTTGATCCCTTAGTGGAAGTCCCCCTAATTTCCTGCAAGCTGAGGATGAGGCCTCCTTACAAAAACAGATTTTGACCTATTGTCAAGCACTAATGAGAATAAATGCTCCCAACCTTTCTGTGAAACAACACCTTACAACCCCCTTTTAACAATTTTGGAGCCCCCTAACATGGGGCTAAGATTTGCCACCCTGAGGCCTTGGGTTATAAAGTAACCTACTGAGGAGGGAACCTGGCTCAGGCAGTCTGCTCCCAACCACAGCATCCATACATCAACCTTGGCAGTTGGCAACTAAGAGCAGAGACTCCTGCCTAGTCCATATTAGGACTGTAGGGCACTCTCAGCTCTCAGACATTAGCCTAGCTAAGTAATGCCACTTCTTAGAACTAAAGAGAATCCAAGAGCTAAATCCCAGTGGCTTAAGACACAACTGTAATATGCAAAAGAAATCTTCTTTTCCAACTTGAAGGTTAGCTATAGGATGGAGGAGGATTTGTGGTGTATGAGGATCTGCCTTCTGCAAGAGGGACACAGAAATAGGTGTGTGAGCTGCTTTTAGGACACCAAGCAGAAAAGTTAGGGACAGTGGCCATGTGAGCCCCAAATGAGATCAGGATGCTAGTTAACATGCCTCGGACAGTTGGCCATGGTCATTGGCCATTGCTTTTGACCCTGTGAGTGCAGCTGGCAATCCGACTTCTCTGTGTTTCTCACTTTCTAGAACTAGCTCTCTAATTTGAAATGGAAACTAGGGGGAATGATTGTCAAGTGTCCATTAGATGAGAGAGAGCAAAAGCAGAACTAAATAACAGTCATCTCCTCTAATGCATGAGTCACTAGAGTCCAGAACTGGGGCTTCTTTCAGTAAGAAATGGGCATACTGTTCAACTGTCTGATGTGGTCAGATCCTTAGAGCAAAGTTGGCTAAGTATCCCCAGTAACATGTTAGAAGAATAATTACAACTTAAATGCCTATAGGGACTAAGCAAGTAAATGAAGGCAGTTGGTCAGACAGAGGAAAAGAGCATTCATTCCCACCCAAAAGGCTAATCAGACTTAGCTCCCCACCATCGGTGCCTTGAGAGTCAATGGGCCAGCTTCATTCTCGAAAGGGGGCTCCTAAAATATGAAATCTTATATGAACTTCTGCATCTTTAAATATTAGTCCTAATTCAGTCTTCTCTCAAAACATCATGTAGAGCGGGGAGAAATCTCACATTTGTAGGCAGAATGCATCCCTGGGGCCAACGGTTTGCAGGATCACCAGCAGATGAGTCAAATGAAATGCCTGAGAAACCGACTAACATGTGACATTCAGTAAATCTAGTCGTGGAAAATTTGTTCTTTGCTCTGCAAGCAATTTAGCTGATAACATCAAGACTGCTCTTAAACTTGTCAATTGTAATTAGCGGTAAGACCGCAGTGCCAGACCCACAACTCTGTTAGGAAGAGACACAGCAACCACCCACAGAAGCAGCTTACCAGTGACCTCAGAATTTCATGCTGAGCAAACATGACTTAATCCAGTTTTTCAGCAATATCTGTGGTACAGTCATTCACGCCCACTGCCCCATCAGTCACAAGAATGAATTGCACCAGAAGTCTGTCCCACAAGAAGATGAATTTGCTCTTCACTCCAATAAGAAACCTATAAATCTTGCTAAGAGCTGTATATGTATTCTCCCCAAAAATATCCCAACTAAGATTGATTTTCCAGTCAACATGTCTAATTTTGGTACTCTTGACCTGAATGAATGAAAAAAAAAATTACGCCCCTTCGATAGTGTCTCATGATTTAATTAAGGACCAAGGAATAAAACCAATGATAGACTTTTTCTGAGTTAAAATGGACTGAGAGACCATTTCCCGGCTCTTCTCTTCTACACTTCAGGAAGCTGAGGCTTCACCACCATCACATAATTAGGATCCCGTTCCTTCGTGAAAGGAAAAGTGGTATCTGGAAACAGAAACACAGAGATAATTTTTCAAGACCAACTTTGTTATTTGTATGAACAGTAATCGTTTTGATTCCATGTGCTTCTAATTTTCCATACTTCTTTTTTAAAGATTGTATTCATTTGAGAGAGAAAGCACAAGCAGGGAGAGGGGCAAAGGGAGAGGGAGAAGCAGGCTCTTCGCTGAGCAGGGAGCCCGATGCGAGACTTGATCCCAGGACCCCGGGATCATGACCTGAGCGGAAGGCAAATGGTTAACCTACAGAGCCACCTAGGTGCCCCCTTATTTTCCATATTACTCCTGCATGCATTAGGTAACTTTGCAGCTCATAACCAACCCATGAATGAGGTTGGGCAAATGGCTGTTGTTCAGTTTTCTAAGAAAGAAGGTGAGGGCTGCAAAGATTTATATAAGTTGTACAAGGCCACTTGGCTAATTATTGACTGAACTAAGACCAGAATTACTGACTGCTGTTTTCCCTTGGCTTTTTTTGTTTTCCATTTGAACAACAAATATTTAATGAGTACCTGCTATGAACCAAGTTTTGTGCCATGTATTGCTGAACAAAGACTTGTGTTGCCTTCGTAGAACCTGTCTTACCTACTGGAATCCATCATGAATGCCTTTTGTCACAAACAGCCTCATTCCTCATCTCTAATTGGGTTAATAAGATTCACCAGAATATTTCCTTAAGAAATTGTCTGTCACTGTACTTCGAAGCCTCAAAATCCTCTCCTTTTCTTGTGCTGCACTGGGCTATTTAAAGAACGACCCTCTCCACCCTCCCTTTGGTACTTGCAAGAAACAGGAAAGCAGAAAGATTATTCTAATCTGTTTGAATCTGCACTTGCAGAGTTCCTTATTTATTTGCCCAGGAAAATTAACACATGTGCTGGGCAGGCGTGATGCCTTTAAATCTTAAAAGGAAGACTATTAGTAAGGCATTTTAGTGGGTTCATTGTTGTCCACAGCAATGCAAGAGTAGTTAAATCCATTCAAATAAGGAGACCTTAACATGTTGATTTCCTGAGGGGGCTGGTTCAGTGGAAAGGGAACGTTGATTGATTTAATCATTCTGCTTGTTCTCCTTTATCCCAAGTCAATCTCTGTATCTTATCATAGATATTGAATAATATAAACATGTTACTATATTTTGAATAAGGTGTAACAGGCATTTGAAATATTACTATATTTACTTTTAGTCCTAACAACCTTGTGACTTCGATATCTCTATCCCAGTTACAAAGATGAACAGACCAAGAGGCTAGATGAGTTTCCCTAGGACTTAAGCCTGAAGAACCCATGTCCTTAACCCAATCTACCACACTGCAAAAGCCCTGGCTGAAATGTGTTGATAACACAAAGCTCACACATATTGGGAACGGGGCTAGATTTATGAGATGTTCCAACCACAAATTAAGGAAGATACAGTTACATATGATTCCCTGATCCCAAATCCACAGCAACCTTGGACCACTCTCTTGTCCCTGTTGTCAGTTCCTGTCCTGAGGATCTTCCCCACCCAGCACTTGTCTTCTCCAAGTCTTCTTCCCACAAAGGCATGATGGGGATTTGAAGTCAGCTGACAGTGACAACCCTACTAGTAATTCTTACCATTTGGTGATGGTATTTAAGATCTTCCAAAAATATGTTGGGTATTTAGAAGCCATATCACATGTGAATAGTTACACTT
Organism: Martes martes; assembly: GCF_963455335.1. NCBI lineage: Eukaryota > Metazoa > Chordata > Mammalia > Carnivora > Mustelidae > Martes > Martes martes. The sequence continues at coordinate 33,967,115 of NC_137896.1, forward strand.
CGCATGTGAAATAGAGAAGGTATGGTAGCTGAACTTGGGTTTTTGAGAACCAAGGCGTGGAAGGCGCTGTAGACTAATTAGTGGTCTCCAACAGAACAAAGACGAGTGGGTAGAAGTTCTGTGGAGAACATGTATGTGTAGAAGAGAGGACTTTGGGATGATTGGTCCTGCCCAGTAGTGGGCAGGGATACCTTTTGGGCATGTTCTGTGAGCATGTTCTTCAGGCTGAGGATATATACTCCTTTGTTGGGGCTGCCCCTGTACCAGAAACTCCTGTGTTGGGTGGGAGATTGGAAATCTTCCACTTCTCAGAATTGGTTATACCTCAAACTGAGGTTCTGGGAAAGCTGTTGAAAATCATGCCAGCCCAACACAGGTAAATTTTGTCAGACCCTCAAAGAGTCCAACTTGTGACGGCAGATTCTTCTCCTTCAGGAGCACAGCACAATGCAGAAGTTGCACTGCACACAAGTTGACAAAATCGTGGCACAGTATGACAAAGAGAAGTCGACGCATGAGAAAATCCTAGAGAAAGCGATGAAGAAGAAGGGGTAATGGCTCTTTACCTTCTGGAAGCTTTTTGCCTTTTTATATTTTTGTCTTTCCCAACAGTTCAGTTAACTGTTTAGGTCAAAGAAGAACATAGTCTTGACTGTGTTTTCATCCCATTAAAAAATTTTTCCTGGAAAATAAGAGACTCGTCCAACTGAGGGCAGGGATTGAAGTAGAACAGAGGAGCTTTATTCCAGTTGGACTGCCATTCGTTGATGACACCGTAAATATGTCTCTCATGTGTTTTCCACTCAGGTATCTTTAAGGTAAATGGGGGGAGAAGGAAGGGCAAGCTAAAGTCGGGAAATTTTGAAACTACAGAAATCCTTTTGCATAGACAGAAAATAAGTTTGATGCCCTCCTGGGGGAAAAAAATGCAACCTTGATTTTTAATATTACAAGAATCTTCAGCTTATGCCACCAGACAAGACTCTTAAACTCTGTTACTGCATTTACTATAAAACAGTTTTGTCTAGAATTAAGCCAGGGGGATCTTTGTGTGATGGCACAAGCTCACTGAACCACAAACTAGAGGGAGAGCATCCTCCATGCCTGCCCTTGAGAAGTGATAGATTCGATCAGAGTCCTAGCTTTTTTAGAATAATGCTTCTCTCGGAGACATTCTCCATAATATAAGGAGGCATTCTGACTTAGGCCGTAATACATCAGAGCGTTTATGCTGAAGGCAGAAGCTTGGGACCTGTTCTGGTTTCAGCTACGCTACAGATTTTCCAAAAGGGAAAAATTATCACTGAAATAAGCAGTAATGGTTGTTGGGAAATTGCCTCATATGTATTTCCTAGTCACAATGGAATAAAAAGCAAAAATTGCCCTAGGATGCCAAGAAATGCTATTTTCTGCCTTGCTGGCATGTGTAAAAGACAAAAATCTGGCCTTATAACCAGAAAGAATTTAAAAATGCACTTCCAGGCTGAGGACTTATTTTCTAGTTATTGTCTCCAATAATATTTTATTGAATAAATGAAAAATTAGCCTCGAGAAAAGCAGGAACCAAAATGGAAACTCTGACCACAGACCCTTAACAATGAAATCATTGTTAGATGGGAAGTGTCTCTTTGTGTAGTGGTTGAATTGAGTAATCACGATATAGAGGTTTTGTAAGGTGTACATCTATTACTAGAAATACTGATGTTGCCCAATGAGCCATGGCATCCCATGTTTGATGAACAAATTGTCTTCATTAGAAAGCTTTGGAGCAAGGGCCCATGGGAATGGGAAGAAATCTAACATCTGGCACACATTTATGATTTTCCATTTTCAGGGGAAGTAATTGTCTCGAAATGAAAAAAGAAACTGAAATTAAAATTCAGACACTGACATCAGATCACAAATCTAAGGTAAGAAAATGCCTATTTTTACAGCAGGAACTTGCAGAAGATACTTTGTAATTTTTTAGAAACCCTACCTAGCCTAAATCAGAAATAACAGTAACCTGGGGCTGCTCTGGGAAGCCAAGGGGTCTCTGCATTCACATTCATTCCAGATTCACTGGCTTTGAAAAGGTCCATTCATGGAACATCATTTCCTTCATCTGTAGAGATATGCATACCGTCTGTCTACGCTGTCTGCCTCCTGTCTCTGGGGTATCAAGTGAAACAGGACAAATACTATATAAAATACAGAACATACTTCTCTAGAGAAGTAACATTAAACATAGTAAAAAAAAGCCCCCAACCTGGGGATTAAGTACCTCTTTGATAATTATCCCATTCTAACTTTGCTGTGGAAGTTTAGGATGGGGAAAAAACCAAGAGCTGACATTATAGGAGATGAGTTCAATTACTCATATTTCCCCCAAAGCACAAGAAAATAGGAACTTGGGAGACTAACTAGCTTGAAGACCTTTGAGGAACTGAGCACACGTTCCAGTCAAGGACACAAATAATTCTTCTAGCAATAATAGTTACAGAAGCGGAGAGGGTACTCTTAAAACTCCCAACTCTAGCTTTTGGTCAAACCAGCCAGCCTCTCTGTGTCTCCACACAGCTTTATCATCTGGCCGGTGGCCCTGCTGCTCACATGGGCAAGTAATGTGGTTTTAATGGAGGTTCTCCTCATGCTACATATTTTGTGTCCATTGAGTGAAGTTACAGAGGCAGGAAGCCCTGTGTCTCTGAGACACATGCTGTGACTTCTAGAAGCTTTGCACAGATAGGAAAGGAGGAAAGTAGAAACGCTGGCCATGATATCAGCTAGCTTTTGCTGCACAGTACACCAGGTCAAAATTCAGTGACTTCAGACACCTACCAGTTATTACCCTACAACTGAGTGGGTCAGAATTTGGGCCATACTCTGTTGAATAGTTCTAGGTATTTGATTAGGCTCCCTCATGTGTCTGCCGTCAACTGGGATGGATGGCTATACTCAGATACCCTGGTCATTAGCTGGTGGCTGGTTGCTTTTCCTGTATGATCTCTCATTCTCCAGCAGGCTAGCGTAGGCTCTGTCCCAAGGCCACTTTCTCATGGATGAAGCAAGTCCCAAGGGCAGCCAGACTCAAGGAGGTGGGGAAATGGATACTAGCTCTTGATGAGGAAAGGTACAAAACCACATTGCAAAGAGCACGGATATGGGGAGGGGGGAGACTTTCTACCCCAACGTCTGGTAGGGTTGACACAATGAGTCATAATCCAGCCATAAGAGAACATAGGGTTTTTCCATTCAGACCTGTGGCCTTGTGGATGTAAAACGGGAAGAGCACGAAGAAATGAGAAGCTGAAAGAATCCATAAAGGAGGCCAGAGTCCCAACAAAAGGGAACATGGACAAGTTAGGCAATGAAATCACAGGTCATGGCTGAATATTTAGAACCAAAGTAATGGATTATTTTAAGAAGCTATGACTTCCTGATTCCCATGGATTAGTACATATTTTTTTCAGATTGGAATGTCTACTGATTTACCAGCTAAATTGGGGGGTGGGATTTGAAATGCACGAAGGATACTGTGTTTTCATTTTATACCTGAGAGTTCCAAGTGGCACCATCCCCCTTTCCCCCCACACAGGTCAAAGAGATAGTGGCCCAGCACACGAAGGAGTGGTCAGAAATGATCAACACCCACAGTGCTGAGGAGCAAGAAATCCGGGACCTACACCTCAGCCAGCAGTGTGAGCTCCTGAGAAAACTACTGATCAATGCCCATGAGCAGCAAACCCAGCAGCTGAAACTGTCCCATGACAGGTAGGCAAGTGGGCCTTCTCCAGACGGAGCCGCTAATTTTGTAGTAATCCTGAGCTGTTATGAGTATCATGTCATACAGCTGAGGCAAGCAACGTGAACTATAAGCAATGGCCTCTGCCATCAAAGTGCTTACAAGTGTTAGCAAGGTCTTCACACGCACATGAAAAATTCAGTTGAATTACAAATAGTATGGGATGTGTACTAAAAAGCAGAGCAGCCCAAAGGAGCTCTGCTGACCTCAGAGCAGTCATGGAGGCTTCACAGAGTGTTAGGCCCAACGCTGGGCTCTGGAAAATAGCCTGGAGCCTCTTAGGAGAGAGGACACAGAAAGAGATGAACACCAACCAGTTAAGCTCCTTGATCAGATCAGATCTGATCACTCAGTGGCTAAATGTGGTGAGATCCTACTTTACATGATTAGGACTTCTAGGAATTTTAGGAAGATAGGCCTAATCAAGACACAGCAAAGAAGTATTGGTATATGAATTGAAGAATCCTTTTTAAATTCTGCAAATGATGAGCTAGATCCCCCACCCCCAGCGGAAGAGCATCCATGTCAATTACATCCTTTGATCACTGCTTTGTTCCAGCTTGCCGGCTTCTCCCTTCTTGCCTCCCATATGCCACTGTTAGGTCTATTGATACAAACACAAGAGTAGAAAATAGAAGCACTATACAAAAAAGCAAACAAAAACATTTTTCAATGCTAACTGCATAAATTATCTGGGCACGTTCATGAATTCCCAGCCTGGTTCTGGAGAGATCGATCTGGCCGTAAGAATGTGGTGGCCGATTCTCATTCAAGGCAACTAAAGGAGGTAGACGGTGCTAAGTTTGCTGGAGGTCAGTTTTCCGTACCCTATCGGTTTTAAAGTATCCTATAAAGTTGTATAGGTTAGGAGTGGTCTTTTTTTTTTTTTTTTTTCCCTGTGAGATGCCATTGATTGAGTACACAAAAATGTCTGCTCACCACTCTGTCTTTGACCGCTGCCACAGTACCAGATTGTAACCATCTCTCCTTCTCCAAAGATACTTCACAGGATGAGGCTACTCCTCTCTCCTCTTTCTTGTCAGTGAATGGAAAAAAAAAAAAAGAACTTATCTCTCAAAAGAAAAAGTTCACTAATTCTTGCATTGCTTTGGAAGTTATTTGAAGAGAGCATAACCTAATTACTAATTTCCTTAAAAAATAAATGCACAGCCAGGACATTTTTCCAAGTAACAGGAGCATTTGGACGTTTTCTCAAGCACCCTGTGTGGTGTATGTCTTCCTTACAGTTACAGCTTTTGCTCTTGGTTAAAAAAAATCTTGCCCCCTTTAAGACTGGCTGGCTACATTTAGTCACTGAGAAGTGTTTGTTGAATGAATGAATAAGGAAATGGTCGGTTGATAACACCAACTGGAGAGCCATTTGCTTGGGCCCGGGAGTTTCTGTGCGTTTTCTTGTCTCTGTGGGCCCAGTGTTGTCCATCTCTTTTGAGACAGTCCGGACACTACTTAGAACACCTGACTCCTCCTTCTTGGTCATTTATTTCCTGGCAGGATTTCAAAGAGACCTCTCTCGGTTCCAGAAAAAATTATTTGCTAATAATACTCATTTCAGTGTTCCAAAATGTATACCTTTAATGTACACATAAATAATCTATGAGTCTTTCTCATGTACACACAGATATCCCAGCACATGCAGGGATCAGGGGCCTTATGTAAGCTTCCTCCCCTCCCCAGCCCTCTGATATCCCATGCTTATCTGAAACTACTCAGTCCCCTTCATTCCCACGAGCTGTCAGAGAACATGAAGGTCACTAGCGAGGTTCAGAACATCCTCTCTCTTCCAGGCCATCTGATCCCAAGAAATGTAGGGCAAAACTGGAAAATATGTTTTTAATGGACAAACGTAATGTCTCTTTATTCCCGTTCATCACTGGTACTTCCTCAGTAGGTGACCCACTTCTACTTCTCGTGTATTGGAGCTCTTTCCCTCCTTCCCACAGGATACAAAATAACTTGATGAGCTTAATAGTGGGAGAAAAAAAAAGTGAACATAGTCCTGTTGTTACTTGTAGAATTGTTTTATTATAGTAAAATATCTATAACACAAAATTTGCCATTTTAACCATTTTTTAAAAGATTTTTTAAAATGTGAGCCAGAGAAAAGGAACAGAGGGAAAGAGAGAACCAGACTCCCCCCTGATTAGGGAGCCCCACACGGAGCTTGATCCCAGGACCCTGGGATCATGACCTGAACTGGCAGAACTGACTGAGTCACCCAGGTGCCCCATTTTACCCATTTTTAAAAGTGTGTGGCAGTCAGTACACTCCTACTGTTGTGTAGCCGTTACTACCATTGGTCTCCCAGACTTTTTCATCTTCCCCAGTTGAAACTTTGTACCCACTAAACACTAACTCCCCATTTCCCCCCAACCCCTATTTCTTTACTTTGAATACTTAGGGAAAGCAAGGAAATGCGAGCGCACCAGGCTAAGATTTCTATGGAAAACAGCAAAGCCATCAGCCAAGATAAATCTATCAAGAACAAAGCAGAACGGGAAAGGTAAGCCTGAGCGTGCTCCCTGTGGGGATGGAACATTGGCTGGGAGACATAAACACAACGTTTGTATGTGCGCACAGACACTACTCATAATCCTTGTGAGTGCTGGCTATGAATTCTGCTGTTAGAACTGCTATGCAGATGTATTCTGGTTGCTATAGAACACTGGTCTTCTGATTGTTCACTACCACCAGTAAAATACGTGTGCTCGTCTGCACACCAAATTGCATAAAATATGCAAGAAGCTCACCTGCTCAGGTGTGGGTGCATTCTGGACGGGATGGTTCTGACTAGCAGCCTGTAGGAGGGCAGTCTTCTCCCTTTGATTTGCCTTGTGCTGTCCCTGAATCCAGGGAACACCTCAAAAGTCCCCACTCAAGTTTTCTGGTTCCACCTTATCTTGAGTTGGGTTTTCTAGAAACAGAGACTGAGACAGGAACTCAGGTGCGTATCATTTACTGAGGAAGGGATCTTCAGAGAAGAGGAGTAGGGGAAGCAGGGAGGGTCCAAGGCAGTGACAGGGCAAGGGTATATTGGTTTCCGCTACAGTCCCTCTTCAGCCTGATCCAAGCCTGGTCTGGAGGATAAGCTGCACCACTGATCTGATCTCTTTGAACCAAGGGCATCTGGCTTTTGTACTTCTGTGTTGATCAGCCAGTTCCCCCCTGGGGCTGGGGGAAGGTGTGTGTGACCTCCAGAGAAGGTTCCAGGTGCAAACTCTTTAGGCACAGGGGATTTGAGAGGGTATCAGGAGTCCTGTCACCTAAGAGAGGGCATTGAGATCCCTTGATTCCCAGTGATCCCAAAATAACCGAGCCACATGAAGGTTAGTTCTTGGGACTGAGATGTGAGCGTGTTGAGGGCTTCAAGACAGTCTGCTATCCCTGAGCTAGAGGCTGAGCTGCTCGAGAACTTTGCAGCTGCAAAGGAAAGTGCCTCTGTTTCACGGTCTCTCTATCTATGTAGTCTCTTATGGAGGCTCATTGGATACCAGATGTTGCCTCTTTGTTTTTTAGGGGTTTTTTATTCTTTTCGCTTTTTGTGTATTTAAGATTTTATTTATTTATTTGACAGAGAGGGAAGACAAGCAGGGGAAGTGAGAGAGACAGAAGCCAACTTCCCACTAAGTAGGGAGCCCGATGTTGGGGCTCGATCCCAGCACCCTGGCATCATGACCTGAACGGAAGTCAGACACCTAACGCCTGAGCTACCCAGGCGCCCCTGCCTTTTGTTTTGAATGTGGCAACAACTGCTGTCCAACTACCTCAATTTCATTGATTTCTTTAAACGCACAATTCAATTATAAATAATGTTAACCATGAAATACGATAAAATATGAAGCATCACGCCATCCAGTGCATTTTCATGCAGAAATGTTGTTTGCATTAAGTACAATTGGGAATGGGTCATCAATTGGGTATGGAATTCCACAGTAATTTGACTTGGAAATGAGTTGACTTTGTAAAATGTTGGCCAAGGGGCACCTGGATGGCTGAGTCTGTTAAGCGTCTGCCTTCAGCTCAGGTCATGATCCCAGGGTCCTGGGATCGAGGCCCAACTTCGGGCTCCCTACTTAGTGGGAAGCCTGTTTCTCCCTCTCCTGCTTCCCCTGCTTGTGTTCCCTCCCTTGCTGTCTCTCTCTCTCTGTCAAATAAATAAACAAAATAAAATGTTGGCCGAGAAATTTCTCAGTCAACATGAAGCACCCAGGGAAATGATTACTCAGTTTAATCAATACTTCTTTGCACCATCCGGTTGTGGTTCTTTGTTTATTCTCAGACAAGGAACTTTGTTTAAGGGCCTTGTATAGTAGAAATGACATCTGCTTTAACTCAGAAACATAAAATATTCCAGCCATGGGGAAACCTCATCAATATGAACTATTTTAGTTTCCCTGAAAATACAGAATTCATTTGGATAAATGTGCTAATCATTAAAGAGCTCTTTATCACTTTTTTCAAGTATGTTACAGAGTTGACTTCAGCCCAGTTGAGGTCAAATTATCTTAAATTCTAAGTTACTGATGATTAACGATGTTTTTAATTTTTTTGTTTTGACATTGTCCCCAGTGGTAGATGGTACTACACCTACAAATAGCTGGTTTTAAAAATAATTCGTGTGTCAAACACACGCATTATGTATGTGTGCCCACTTTACCAAAGTACTGAGAAATAAAATCTAAGAAGTTACAATCAGATAGCTTAGAAGGACCTATAGAAGCTGACTTCTATTCCTGAGTCAAAGAGGACATTTCAACAGAAACAGTGCACTGAAAATGGAACAACAATGCAAGTACTGTCTGTCAGTGTGTAGAAGGGAGCTAAAGCACATAGCAGAAGAATCAACAAAATGAAGAGGCAACCTATGGAATGGGAAAAAATATTTGTAAACCATGTATCAGGGATTAATATCCAAATATACTTAAGGAACTCATACAACTCAACAACAGAACAATCTGATTTTGAAATGGGCAGAGGACCTGAATAAACATTTTTCCGAAGAAAACATACAAATGGCCAAGAGGTACATGGAAAGTGTTCAAGGTGACTAATCATCAGGGAGATGCAAATCAAACCCACAAGGAAATAAAACCTCATCCCTGTTAGAATGGCTATTTATCAAAAAGATAAGAAAGAAGTGTTGGTGAGGATGTGGAAAAAAGAGAAGCTTTCTGCTTTGTTGGGGCCGTATAAATGGGTACAGCCACTATAAAAACAATATGGAGGTTCCTTCAAAAATTAAAAATAGAAATACCATATAATCTTACAACCCCACTCTGGGTAGCTATCTGAAGGAAATGAAGTCACTATTCCAAAGCAATATCTGCACACCCGTGTTCATTGCAGCATTATTCAAGTAACCAAGACCTGGAAATACCTCAGTGCCCATCAGTGGATGAATAGATAAAGTCAGAGTCATTGTTTGTCCTCATGCACGCACGCACATGCACATACACACATACAGAAATATTATCCAGCCATTTAAAAAGAAGGAGATCTTAGCATGTGTGACAACATCGATGGACCTTGAGGCCATAATGTTCAGTGAAATAAACCAGAGAAAGACAAATAATGTGTGCTTTCACTTAGAGTAAAACAGTGGTTTCCAGGAGTTAAGGGAGTGGAGAAATGGGAAAATGTTAAAGGGGATAGACTTCCAATTATAAGACGAGTAAGTTCCAGATATATAATATTGAGCGTGGTGACTATAGTTAACAGTATTATATTCTTGAAAGTTGCTAAGAGAGTAGGTCTTAAATGTTTCCACCTTAAAAAAAAGAAGGTAGCTAAAGTGATATTTAGATTGAGAATTAATTATAGACTCGCTGTATATACATTTTTTTAAGAGAGAGAGAGAGAGAATGTTAAGCAGCCTCCATGCCCAACAGGGAGCCCAGCGCGGGATTGATCTCACAACTCTGAGATCCTGACCTTAGCTGAAATCAAGGGCCAGATGCTTCCCTGAGCCACACAGGTGCCCCTAGGTGTATATACTTTTTAAAATAAATGCAAACTAATGAGCTAAACACTCAAGAGAGTCTAAAATTAGAAATACAGGATGAACCCAAAGATCTCAGACGGGGAGAAATAAAAAAGCAAAAAATACGAACTAGAAAGCAAAAAGCAATGCAGAATATCACCAAAAACAAAAGCTTATTATTTGAAAAAATTTGAAAAAGCTTATTATTTGAAAAAAGATAAAACCCTGGTTTAATGAACTGCTCAAGAAGTGAAAAAGCTTATTATTTGAAAAAAGATAAAACCCTGGTTTAATGACTGCTCAAGAAGTGAAAAAGCACAAGTTAGTAATATATAAATAAAATATAAATATAAATAAATATAGAGGGCACTTGGGTGGCTCAGTGGGTTAAGCCTCTGCCTTCAGCTCAGGTCATGATCCCAGGATCCTGGGATCGAGTCCCGCATCGGGCTCTCTTCTCAACGCAGAGCCTGCTTCCTCCTCTCTCCCTGCCTGCCTCTCTGCCTACTTGTGATCTCTCTCCCTCTCTCTGTCAAATAAATAAGTAAAATATTTTCAATAAAAGTAAATAAATAAATAAATACACAAATAAAAAGGAGAAATCACTGCAGATCTAATCAGTATTTTTGAAAATGAAGACTACTTAAAGAATACTGGCAGTGAGTTTGAACACTTAAAGGGAATAGACAATTGCCTAGAAAAATGCCAATAACCAAAACTGACTGAAAAGGAAGGAGAAAACCTGAAGAGACGCATAGCTTTAGGCAAATTCAATCAGTTAGAGGTCTATTCAGTCATGAAAATCATGTCAGCCTCGCTGGTAGTTATGCCATTTCACAGAACTAATTGACACAGAAGTGAATGTCTGACAATACCAAGAATGGGCAAAGACCTGAAGGAAGGGTAGCATTCAGACCCTGGTTATGAATGCCAATAAAGATAAGCACTTTGGAGTAAAGATGAAGCTGTTCATTCCCTACCAACCTCCAAATCTAGGCATATACCTTAGAGAAGTCCAGGCTCATATGCACAGAAAGGTATGCCCTACATTTATTGAATCAACAGACCGTCAGCACGCCAAGCATTGCAGGGTCCTCTGCACCAGATCATTGGAGCATTGTTGGAAAATAACCTGTCATTAATGGCAAACTGGAAATATTGTATTCTCTTCATAAATGGAAAAAATCTATACAACGATGAAAGTAATGAAATAGTTTGCAACACGGTTATATCTCTAGAACCTCGGCTAACTTTTACGTTATGGGGAGAAACCCAGAGTAGGTTACCATTTATGTAAATTTGAGAAACAGAACAATGGAGACCAGCAGCATCACTTGGGAGCTTGTTAGAAATGCAAAATCTCAGGCCCCACTCCAAACCCACTGAATCAGATCCTCTGGCAGTGAGCCCAGCAATCTGTGTTTTTGACAGTATCTCCATTTGATTTGTAGGCACCCAAAAGTTTGAGAAGTGCTTGTATATATTACAAATGGATATACATCCATATGGAATAAAAATATTAAAACATGGATGGGAAGGTCCACACCAAACTCAAAATAGTGGTTATGTCTAGAGAGAAAGGAAGGAGGGAAATGGAATCCGGAAAAATACAAAAGGAACTTTAACTGTATCTGTGACACTTTGTTTCCTTTAAAAAGATGAGCCAAGGAGGGCAAAACATTAATACTAATTAACCTGAGTGATGGGTACAAAGATGTTTGTATTTCTCTCTGTACATTATGTCTTTAAAAATTCTGCAAAAATTAGGAAAAGTGATAATCCCATCCAGAGAATTAAATGGAATATAACACTTTCTTATGTAATATTATGTTAATTCTATTCAATGTCATGCCAACTGTTATTTGTACCTATTACTTTTAGGCGAGTCAGGGAGTTAAATAGCAGCAACACCAAAAAGTTTCTGGAAGAAAGAAAGAGAGTAAGTATTTTGTAACTTTCTTGGCACTGTAAACAATAACTCATGCTTAGATATCAAACCTCTTCTGGGTAATTTGTTTAATTTGATTTTTCTGTACATTAAACATTCCAGCTTCTCTTGCCTGCTCCCTGAGAGCTAACTAATCTATCACTTAAATCTTGATGGTATTAATCTGGCACCATTTTATATGGAAAAGAAAGCCAAGCTTTAATTGTGCATAAATATTCTATTATGTTCTGAGAAGATTTTAGCAGAGAAGATCTTCCCACTAATAATTATGGGTTTAAACTCTTCAGTTTTCAGACTATTTTTCTTGATTTTTTTATAAACATCTCCCTCAGTTAAATTGTAAACTTACCAGTCATACCTCATCTGTAAGTTTTCAGATTACAACCCAAAGTTTATCCGAATTTTTCTTTTTTACAGCTTGCAATGAAACAGTCCAAAGAAATGGATCAGTTGAAAAAAGTCCAGCTTGAACACCTCGAGTTCCTAGAGAAACAGAATGAGCAGGTATCCTACCTAAAAGGCATGAAAAGACAGAGCCAGCCCGCTTTGGGGGGCAGATGCCATGAGTAGTGGTGTGGAAAGGTGACTAGTAAAAATGTGACCCCTTTTGCTGTATATTCCGCATTTCATCAAACAAGACAAAGAATTCTTTTTGGAAGTGGGAGAGGAGTACAGCCATGGTGGGGGGCATACCGGGGAACCCAAAGTCATCCTTTGAATAGATGGTGATGGTTCTAAGAATGATGCCCCTGAGAGGAGAAGAGGAATGTTACAAATTATTTTTTTCATTTTCATTTAGAGTTTTAGAATTTGCAACGTGGGAGTAAGCAAATTGAAACATTTGCTATGCTTAAAAGCAAATGAGAGAAACTACCTTTTTTTCAATGTCAATCTAAAAGCAAAGTCCTAAAACAATCTCAGGGCTTTCAAGTGGGACCCACAGAAAAGAGCTGCCAAAACTACAAACCACTGAATGCAAGTGGATACTATACTCTTGGTGTTTTTCCTTAGACATAACACTAAGAAGTCAACACCAATAGTCATCCAAAATCCACCTCTTGAGTTAGCCATCAGCTGTTGTCAGAGAACAACAGCAAGATCTCTGTATGTTTACCTAAAAGACGGTGCAGGTGGGCTCCTTCCCCAATGGGTGACATAATCCATCGGCCATTTATTTCAGCTGATGGCCATAGCTCTAGCTTATAAGGCAAAATGACCCTACAGAGCAGTTTCAATTTCAGTCTGTCTCAAATTTCAGTCGTAAGGTATAGCTTGTTTAGAAGTTTTTTTATCCAGATAATCTACTTCTGCCTAGAAACTGTGAAGAGGGTTTGATGAAATCGGTTCTCATACTACATTGTTCTTTCCTATTTCATCTATAAAGCACTTCTATTGAAGGTATATTTCTCAGAGTAAATGGCTTCTGTTGAAAAACACTTCAGTTGGGAATTACACTAAAATGTATCTTTGAGAAAGTAAAACAAAACCATAAAATCTTCTTTTTTGTATTACAGTTGGGTAACAAATCCTACTTCCGGTTTCAGATTTGTTACTTTTCAGTAGACCAAAGTTCTATTCATCAGCATACTTCTGAGTTATGTTTCACATTTCCTTTTCAGCTAAATGCTTCTATTCATGAACAGTCCACAGATCCTCAAGGGGGACAATAAACGTTTATTGTCCTGTGGGTCTAATTCATGTGACCATCTCATAGATACATCACGTTCTGGTACAGGATACCTAGCTTATGTTTTTGCTCTTAAAGCACTTCCCAGAAAGTGTTCCCATTGGGCAAAATGGAAATGTGAATAAAGGTAAAGCCACCGTCTCCAAAACATTAGGATCTACTTCAGTGATTCAGGGCTGGGTGGGATAAGGATGCCTCTCAGAAGAAGGCACAATGAAGGTAAGGCACCGTTATGTTTCAGTTAACTAAATTAAGAAACTACTTAGAAATTACTGTGTTGCTTAGCAACAAGTTTGGCTAAGGAATGTAAATGTGCTAAAAATTACTCATTACTACAATAGTGGTGAATATCAGAGCTGGAAAATACACTTACCTACGTTTTTCATTTCAGAGCCCAAGTACATAATAAAAAAAATCACTTTGAGTTTTTATCCTAACCCATGGAGAATTCAAACCACACCAGAGTTCTTGCATTAAAATATATGGGATTAGTGATAACTGGACTGATTGAGCGTATTGGGAGGATAGTGGCTTTTTTCCCCCCAAAATTCATATAATGCCTTTCGATATGTCATAAACAATGTCTACCACCCACAGTTGACACTTCGAGTCACAGAAGCTTAGGAAAGCACAGATCGCAAGGGAGCTTGAGATTTGATGAAGAGTTAAGGACATTCAGTGAAAAGAAATTCACAATATCCTATCCATGCTTCTGGCAGAGGTAGAATTTGGACTTGAATTTCTGTGCTAAGCCCTGCTTTACAAAAACATGGGCTGTTCAATAACAAATTTAGTCCCAGGTCTTTCTAGTATGGTTTTGTTTGGTTTGGAATTTAAAGGTCAGAGAGCTGTTAGCTATCCCGTCCATGGGTTAAAAACTCAGGTATAGGGGCGCCTGGGTGGTTCAGTGGGTTAAGCCTCTGCCTTCGGCTCAGGTCATGATCTCAGAGTCCTGGGATCGAGCCCCGCATCAGGCTCTCTGCTCAGCGGGGAGCCTGCTTTGCCCTCTCTCTCTGCCTCTCTGACTACTTGTGATCTCTGTCTGTCAAATAAATAAATAAAATATAAAAAAAAAACAAAAACAACTCAGGTATAGGTGCAAAAGACAAGGTCACGCCGTCTCTTCCCTCATGCTAGGCAAGGTCTGGAACCAGGTAGGAGAGCTCCCTTCATAACCAATTAAACATTTCATTGGCAGAAAATTTTCCTATTTCCAGACAATCCTCAATTTTTCCTTGTTAAACCCAAAGACTATTCTCTGTTTCTAAGCCAAAAATATTCATCCATAATATTGCTTTAAGGCTTCTTACTTGCTTCCTTGTGACCTTACTCCCAGAAGCTCACCCCATCCCCCCAAGGAGCTACTTAATTAGCTAGACCAGCGTTGGGGGACTAGCAGAAACAACTCAAGTTTTAATATAATTTATAATTTAATATAATTGGCCCCAATTCTGGATCCTAACCTCATGTGCTCTTTTTTAAGCCACCTAATGGCCTTGCCTACATGGTCATCCAATGCTTCAAACTCCAAAGGTCGGGGAGCAGTTTTCTACTAAATTTTCCCATAGACTTTCCAGCCACGAGTATGTCATCCATCCTGCCATGTACCATTTCAACCATTAACCCTCCATTACTATCATACCCAAGCTTTAAAAGTTGATTTTTGTCATCAATCCTATCATTTAATAAAGAGAAGTGAAGGTTCTTGCTAACGGGACAGTTTCCCACTCACTCCTGCAGGAGAGCACAGTCTGGGGTCCCAGGCATTGGTTGTTTGCTTTGGTTTTTTTTGTTTGTTTGTTTGTTGTTTTTTAATTTTCTGTTGAGACCAACCTGGGAGGGGAGTTCGTCACTGATGGGCGTATACATGTTTTATTCTTAGCTCTTTGCTTTTCTGTATATGGTTTTGCATTCATTTTTCAAGTATTCATTTATTCAGTATTCATTTATTTTCTTTGTTTTATATGTATGACTCAATTTTGACATTACTATTTTTGTACAAACAGCTATTGAAATCCTGCCATGCAGTGTCCCAAACACAAGGTAGGACTGAAACTCTGATAAGCAAGACATTGCTTTCCTTCTCAGCTCTGTTAGTATGCTCGGTGCAGTCTCCATTTATGATTCATCTCTGGTCATAACTAATTAGTATCTCAAGGGTTTGGATTTAAAAGCTTGATTATTTCATGCTTGGATTTCTGAGGTAATATTCAAACGGAAATGCCCCAAATCTTGAGAATTATTTCTGAAGGAGTCTTAGCCAATGGTTCCTACAGCAGACCTAGAAAACTCAAGTCATGCTAATGAAGATATTCCCAGGCATCAAGAACAGTGATATATGACTGTCATTTGGACCGATCACAGCTAAGACTGGGTCACAAAGTCAGTACTTTCATAAGCATTAATAGGACTGCAATTAATTGTTAAAGCACCCTACTAAAAGTTCATTGGTGCTTTTTAATGACAGAGTTATGGTCTGCGTGCAGAAACATTCATTATAAGGTGTCATTATACAGTGACTCTTGTCATGTTTTCTGCTAGGTCTGGTCTGCCAAGGACCCTAATCACCTCTTATAAGTAGGGTGACCCTATAATTTATTATCTGAACCAGGATAGTTTTGCAAGTGAAAGGGGATGATGTTCATACTTGCCAGGACTATGGGCATAACTTGGAACTGTCCCCAACAAATGGGAATGAATGGTCACCCTGCTCATTTGAGACCCTCGCTCTGAGACTAGGCCTATAACAGCATATGTTCAATATCGTCTTTAAATTTTAAGCAGGGAGAAGAATAGGGCATCTTTTATTACTACTTATAGAACATAAAAGTATTTAATTTCCAATGCTGATACGTTTTCACTGTCATCTCTTATGAATACTGTTTGTGTCATAGTTCCATGTTTGTATATTTTTCTCCATTTCTCATTTCTCTCAGTATTAGTATACTTCAGGCAGTGAAAACTCTCTAGGTAGAGGGAACCATCCGTCCCATATTTGAGCAGAAAGATTAAATTCTTTGGTATTACTATATCTATCTTTGCCAAAAGGAAATTTAAAGCCACAATGTAGAAATAAAAGAATTCCTGTATGTCCGTGGGTCAAACTACTTTTGGGGACATTTAGATACTCGTAGGATGACCTATGGATTTGACCTCCTCTCTGCCCCTCCCCCACTGACCTTCCATTGAGTTGGAGTACCTAAGCAGAGATGAGGAGTAACATCAGACCACTTCAGAGTCCTCCTCTGAGTAATAGCTATATATGTCCATGTTTCCATTCCTAAATGGCCTTTATTTCAAAGTGGTAGGTCACAAAAAGACGAAAGGGACACTTTATTTTTCCTTCAAAAAATGCATGCATTGGGTTGGACCCAAACATCCAGAAACCAGTTGGAAAGTAAATGTTGAAATAAGAGAGTTCATTTGTCACCGGAGTCTTCCCCACCATGACCCACTGCCCCGACCCTCTGACTCCTTTCTACCTCCAAAACCATCTGGTTGTCTAGTGACAGTCTTAAGCCATGATGAACTCAGTCTCATGAAGCCTATAAAAAATTACCCCAAAGAAGTGAGAGCTGGTAGGGACAATTTCTGGACAATAGGCTTCTAGGAACCCTACATATTCACGTAATGTTTTATTTGCAGGGTACTCGAGCCAAACCAACATGATACGATCCCACCTAAATTTCTCCATCAGTCAGATTCTTAGGGAATTAATTAAATTTCAGGCTATTGGAGGAAAACTGTGTGCATAAGCAACACTCCTAAAATTTCAGATTACACACAGTCAAGGCAACATGTCCATCTCTAGAAAGCAAATGGTTTGACATGACCTAGTCTTAAGTATTGACTGGCTTAGCCTCTTTTCAGATGGTTTTCCTGGCATGCTGTAGAACTAGTCCTTCACAGCTTTTAATGTGCATAAAAAATGTCTTTGGGATCTTGTGAAAAATGCACATTCTGATCCCATAGGTCTGGGGTAGAATCCAAGATTGTGCATTTCTCACAAGTCTCAGGCAGTGCTGATGCTGATGATCCCTGGACCTCACTTTGAGTAGCAGGGATAGAGTGATAGCATCAGATTTGCAGGAGAAGAGAGTCTGGGGTGGCTGCATGTGCAGTATCCTAAGGCCTCATTTCTGATGTTGCAGGCGAAGGAGATGCAGCAGATGGTGAAGTTGGAAGCCGAGATGGACCGCAGGCCAGCAACAGTAGTGTGAAACTCCAAAATTCAAACTGAAGCAACACCACACAGCATCAAAAGATCACCCCCAACCTTCCCAACAGAGATTTCACGCAAGATGGCTGTTGTCTTTTAGGCGCAGACAAGAGGTGACCCGAAACCATAGAGACTGACATACTTCTATGTAACGTTTTGAGTATTGGGTTTCTTTGGCCAACCAAAAGTAGCTCCGAATCCACCAAAATTACTAGCCCAGTAAGGCAGAGTTTTACCCTTGCTATTACAACTTAAACATGTTTGCTATAAAATACCATCACAACTGAATGAGCTTGGTGTTAACAACTCTGCTCTGTGATGCATTTAGGACATGTTTGAGCTGCAGCAAAAATAGTGCATTAGTAATTCAATAGCAAGTGCATGCACTAGGGGAAAAAAAAAAACTCTGTCTACAAATTCATCAGCAGAAGCAGCAATCTGCTAGACAAATAATTTTGCAGAATTTTTCTACATCTAAGTTACCTCATCAGTAAGTGCCATGTCTCTGCCATGCCATAAGAAGCTAATTTCCTGTAAAAGTTGTGGAAATTATTAGAGAAAAAAAAAATAGAACAGTGTACCTGTGCCAAAACTCATCAGGGCTCAAGGGAGAACTCTGTTAGGTACACATAAGACCGTTTACAGCTGATATTTGCTTTATAGGAATTGCTTCTGCCGATTCCAGACATTATAACACACTATTCCACCATAAAGATTGTGAAGTGGTTATTGGCAAACGTTTGTAAATGTGACCATGTATAAAGTATTTATACTCCTAATTCATACTGTTATAGAGCAAAATCATCTAAGTATTGCCACATGACAAGATTAGTCAACAGGAATACTAGAACTATGTTTGCATGATACACAGGCACCCATTAGGACTAATCCGTACACATCCAGTTAACCTAATGCCAAATAAACACTGGCTAAATAAATGTATGGCACAGAATATAATTTGACTATCAAGACTTTTAGCATAATGAAAAAGTCTATATATATGTGTATATGAATTATGTGGGCATTCTTGATACTTCAAGTTCTAGTTTCAAAAAAAAATACATAACTAATTTAATTTTACACAAAAATATTTATGCAGATTTTCAGAATTTCATATCAGGAAATAACCTTTTTACGTCTGTTCAATATTAAAACAATTTGCTACAGTGTTTATCTGCATGGTCTTTAAGCCCGCCGTAGTTGCGTTGCAGACAGTGCATGAAAAAGTATTCCGCGGGGAACTGAGCCATGCTGCCAAAGCCGGGAGGAGCGCATGGAAACAGTAGTCTAGAACTAATCAGAGGATTGATTTTAGGACACAAAGCACCAACTGAATTGTATATGCTTGTACAAATGGATTCTGTGTTCCTCTGAACAAAGCAAAGAAAATTATGTTACCGTCAAGACTGAAATTAAACTTTCAACTTCTCTAATAAAAAATTAAAACACATTTAGCACCTGTCAGCTTGTATGCTTTCCAGTAGACTTCTTGCCTTCTTTGCAAATGACCTCTTCATTATTTCCAGAGGAGGATTCTTCATGCCCCAGCATATTCTTCCCCCCAACTGATGCAAAACAGGCTCATTCTTGTTGATTCCTTAATGTATTTGTTTTCCTTTTTTTCCTAATATTTATCATTTGAACTGATTTCTGTGAAATTGCTCTGGTTCCCTGTATGCGTTATCTGTAGGGCAATGGGGTTAGACTACATCTTTCAGCACCAACATCCCATGGGAAACTATGGTTGTTAAAATAGCACCACACTGGGGCCCCAATGTGACTCAGTTAAGTGTCTTATTCTTGGTTTTTGCTCAGGTCATGATCTCAGGGTCAGGGGATCGAACCCCACACCTTGGGCTCCATGCTCAGTGTTGAGTCTACTTGAGAGTCTCTCTCTTCCTCTGCCCTTCCCCTGATTCTCACTCACTCATTCTCTCTCTAAAATCTTTTTAAGAAATTTTTTCTTAAATAGTACCACATTGGAATGGCCCATTCTCAAGAATTACAAATGGCTCCTCATCAAATCAAAGGACTTCTACAAGAGCTCTGTGGCACTTCAGAATTCAACAAATACCTCCTCTTTCCTTTGCTTCCAAGAGGCACTCCCAATTTTCCCATTTTTTTGATCTTCTCTGCCTTTTCATCCTTTCATACCACCATAAATATTTCTATTTTATAGTACTATACCCAGAGCCATTTTTTTTTTCTTTAACCCAGACTACTTCCAGTATTTGAGATTTCCTATCACCCGCCCTCCCCCAAAAAGATTCCACTGTAGTAGGTTAAAATGTGCACACAGCTCAGATGTTCAACAAAACAGTGTTTTACTTTCAATTATAAGTTCAGATTGCACTCAAATTCTGCATTCTTGCTAATGAAGGAAACAAAATCTTGCCAATTAAAATAATTCAGTGTTTTCCAGCTTAAAAATCATGTTATTTCAGAGTCATTTAAAAGACTTCAAAGGCCCCCCCATTAGAGTCCCAGCCCCATTCAGGTCTCCCTACATCTTTCCCCAGATGGTAATGGGGAGGGGCATCTGGTCTCTCCACTGTTGGACAGTCCTAACTGCCCTGTGCTGCAGCCCTGCAAAATGGGTCCTTCCATCCCAATGGCTCAAGGCCTCTGTTCAGTCAAGTATTCACCCTGGACTCAGTTTATTTTAGCATTCTTCTCAGAGATACAGGAACTTCTGGATTTTTGTGGCCATGGGGGAAATAGAAGTGTTAACTCCAGCCCATTCATTTAAATATCACCTTTGCCATTTGTCAGCTACTAGCACCATGTTCCAACATCATGAGGCTTTCTCCAGGAGGCTTGCAGTTTGTTAGAGCAATGGCTGAAGAAGCAAAAAGCAAGACTGCTTTATATCGGGTCCCAAGCCTATCTGGATTTCTACTATATCTTGCTTCTCCCACCCAGCAGAACTTCCAGTTCAACTTGGGAGTCACGACACTTGAGTCTCAATTCTTTCTCTTTCTCCTCAGCCCACAAAGTTTAGGAAACTGCTTACTCCTGAATGACTTGAATGCCCATACAAGACTATATTCCTCCTTCCTAAGCAGATTGTTCTTCTCTTTTGGGAAGATAAAAAGCCTCCGGGGGGGGGGGGGCGGTGAGGGGGGAAGGTTGCCAAAATAAGGAAACCCACTGGGAAGTATTATAGTTCATCAGATCTAAGACAGCATAGATTATAACATCACCATCATTTTCTATACCAAAAGGAATGAAAACATGGGGACAATTAAATGAGGACACACTGCCCCATGATTGAAAGACACCTCAATTTCATAGATGTTAAAATGTGAAAATATGTGTATCTTGGAATCCATTAAATAGTACTTCAAATCTATTGTACAAGCTAATCAAATCCCAAGATTTGAGGGTTGATGGGAGGTGGGGGAGGAAGGCAAGTACTGAAGACAGGATGCAAGAGGAACATCATATCAGAAAACCTAAAGCAAAGAACATTTCTGCAATTGGGACTGTTATTTAGTCATGACCTTCCTTCCAAAGCAATTCAAAAAAGGAAAAATAAAATTGGATTTCCAGAGGAGACAGTAGAGGGGAAAGATCCTAAGCTTACCTCTTCCTGGATACAACTAAATAACACCCACATGATTGTAAATAATCCAGAAAATGACCCATAGATTGGCAGAAGAGACTGTTCACAGCTAAATGAAGAGAAGAGGCCCCATCAAAGAAGTAGGAAGAGCAAAGGTGCAGTCAGCAGTTTAATAGACCAGTGGGACAGTCCATGGGAAGGAGGGATACCACAGGTGTAGAGAGGCAGACCTTATTACCCAGGCACGGGAGCCCTCAGAGAAGACAACTCCCCATAACACTTAACTCTTTTTTTTTTTTAATTAAATTTTTTATTTATTTTCAGCGTAACAGTATTCATTGTTTTTTCACCACACCCAGTGCTCCATGCAATCTGTGCCCTCCCTAATACCCACCACCTTAACTCTTAAAACAAGAGGGGCCTAATATCATGAGTTCTTATAATCAGCAGAACTTAACACCTAGAGCTTTAAAAATCAGAGGGCTCTGCTCTGGGAGAGCCTGGAAGGTGAGAGGAAATTGAATTCCTACCATTAAAGAGACAGCACAGCAAATAGCCTGGCTGAGAAACAGCATAGAAGCAGCAATTTGAAGAACACCTAGGATGTAAGCAAAGGAGATTTGCCTACTAATCGCACAGCATGTGCTGAAGGAGCAGGAATCTATAGGAGACTTACCTAGGATAAAAGGAGCTGGCAGGCACCACTTCCCCTGCTCCCCACAACAAGGCCACCTGCAGGAATCAACACAGTACCAACAATCCATCTAGCTCGCTAATAACGAGACTCACCCCCATCTTCTACAGACATGTCCCAGATCTCTGCCCACAGGAGACCCCAAACAAAACAAGCACCATGTGCCCCACCCCACATTCTCTTGAAGATCCACCCCCTCCCATACACCCTTGGCCAGAGCCCATTCAAAGTGATATCACAAGCATAGTGGTGTGCAAGCACACCCGACAGGGGTCCAGCACCACTCCAAAGTGACTCTTGTATCAGGGAGAGGGGAAGATAACCACACATACCAGGAAGGGACTGGGGGCAGGCCTCTGGTCTGACTGGAAGCACCACCCGCCAACAAAAGTTTCTCAGGGGACAACACAAGGAAAGTGCCCAGCAGTTTAGATCATCTAGCAAATGCCTGGTCTGACTCAATCTGAGTCCAAGGCAGCCCCAGATGGGCCCACTACAAACACAGAGAATAAACAGGCAATGTGAGCCCCTGCAGATGACAGGACTGAAGGCAAAGGTAGCACAGCCATCACAGTAGGGTACAATCACTACCCATAGGAGACACACCAGAAGTGCTAGGTTCTGGTAGACAGGACATTGCACTACAGGTCACTATGGGATCTCTTCTTCATCAGGCCACTACTTTCAAAAGCAAGAGACATAGGTGACTTTCCTAACACATAGGAAGAGACAGAGAGCTAGACAAATTGAGGACACAGAGTAAAGTCACACCAAAAGAACCAAACAAAAGAGAGATAAGTAATGTGTTTGGTAGAGAATTTAAAGTAGTGGTCATAAAGCTAATCACTAGACTTGAAAAAACAGTGGACGACCTCAGTGAGACTCTCAACAAAGAAAGAAAACAAAAATGAAGAACCAATCAGAAATGAAGAACTTAATAACTGAAATTGAAAATTCAGTAGGGAGAATGGATAGTTAATGATTAGAGGATAGAGAACGGATTATTGACTTGAGGACAGAGTAATCAAATGTATTTAAGTTGTACAGGAGAAAGAAAAAAATAATAAATGAAAATAGATTAAGAGAATTCAGTGATAGCATCAAGTGTAGTAACATTTGTATTGTAAGAATTCCACAAGAAGAGAGAGAAAATGGGGCAGAAAATTTATTTGAAAATGTAATGCCCGAAAACTTCCTTAATCTGGGGAAGGAAACAGAAATCCAGATCCAGGAGGCACAGAAAGTCCCCAACAAAATCAACCCATGCAGGTCCACACCAAGACACAGTGTAATTAAAATGGCTAAAATTAGGGATAAAGAGAATTTTAAAAGCAACAAGAGAAAAGAAAACGTTACATGCAAGAAAAGGAGGAGAAGAAGGAGGAGATAAAGGATGGGGAAGAGAAGGAGGAGAGGAAGCTTCCAAGTTCCTTCTATGAGGCCCGCATTACCCTGATACCAAAACCAGATAAAGACACTACCAAAAAAGAGAAAGAGAGAGAGAGAGAAATAAGAAATATAGGGCAACATCGCTGATAAACATAAATGCAAAAATTCTCAACAAAATATTAGTAAACCAAATCCAATAATACATTTAAAAAATCATTCATCACCATCAAGTGAAATTTATTCCTGTGATGCAAGGGTCATTCAATATTCACAAGTCAATCCACATGATATATCACAGCAATAAGAGAAAGGGTAAAAAGCATATTATCATTTCAAAAGATGCACCAAAAGCATTTGATGAAGTACATCGTCCATTCATGATAAAAACCATCAACAAAGTAGGTTTAGAGGGAACATATCTCAACACAGTAAAAGCCATATATGAAAAAAACCTACAGCTAGCATAATACTCAATGGTAAAAACCTGGGAAGATCCCCCCTAAGATCAGGAATAAGACAAGGATATCCATTCTCACCATTTTTATTCAAGATAGTACTGGAAGTCCTAGCCACAACAGTCAGATAAGGAAGAAAAATAAAAATCATCCAAATTGGCAAGGAATAAGTAAAACTGTCACTATTTGCAGATGACATGATACCATATGCAGAAAACCCCCAAAGACCACCAAAAAAACTACTAGAAATGATAAATAAATTTAGTAAGGTTGTAGAATACAAAATCAATGTGCAGAAATCTGTTGCACTTCCACATACCAATAATGAAGCTGCAGAAAGAGAAATTAAGAAAACAATCCCATTTAAAATTGTATCAAAATAATAAAATACCTAGGAATAAACTCAACCAAGGAGATGAAAAACCTTTTCTCTGAAAATCATAAAATACTGATGAAAGAAATTGCACACAACACAAACAAATGGGAAGATATTCCATGCTTATGGACTGGGACAACAAGTATTGTTAAAATGTCCATACTACCCAAAACAATCTATAGAGTTAATGTAGTCCCTATCAAAATACTAACACCTACTAACAGCACCCTGCACAGAACTAGAACAAATCATTTTAACATTTGTATAGAACCACAAAAGACCCTGAATAGCTAAAACAATCAGGAAAAAGAAAAAAACTAGAGGTGTCACAATTCCAGATTTCAAGCAACACTACGAAGTTGTAGTGATCAAAACAGCATGGGACTGGCACAAAAAGAGTCACATAGACCAAAAAAAGAGCTGAAAGAAACCCCAGAAATAAACCCATGACTGTATAATCTTTGACAAGAGGCAAGAACATACAGTGGGAGAAAAGGTCTCTTCAACATATTATGTTGGGAAAAATGGTCACGTAAATGGGAAAGAATGAAACTGGACCACTTTCTTACACCATACACAAAATGAACTCAAAATGGATTAAAGACCTAAATATGAGACCTGAAACTAAAATCCTAGAAGAGAGCACAGGCAGTAATTTCTCTGGCATCAGCCATAGTAACATTTTTTTAAGGTAAGACTTTTCTGGATATGTCTCCCGAGGCAAAGGAAACAAGCCAAAATTAAGCTACCAGGAGTACATCAGAATAAAAAGCTCCTGCACAGCAAAGGAATCAATCAACAAAACTAAAGTGGGAGAAGATATTTGCAAATGGCATATTCAATAAAGGGCTGGTAGCCAAAATATATGAAGAACTTATATAACTCAACACACACACACAAAACAAATAATCCAATTAAAATGTGGGCAGAAGACATACACAGACATTTCTCCAAGGACATATAGATGGTCAAATGACAAATGAAAAGATGCTCAACTGCTTTCAACAATAGGGAATTACAAATCAAAACCACAGTGAGATAGCACTTCACAGCTGTCAGAATGGCTGAAACCAAAAACACAAGAAACAAGAAGTGTTGGCAAGGATGTGGAGGAAAAAGGAACCCTTGTGCACTATTGGTAGGAATGCAAACTGGTGCACTCACTGTGAAAAACAGTATGGAGGTTCCCCAAAAATTAAAAATAGAAATACCATATGATCCAGTAATTCCTCTCCTGGGTATTTACACAAAGAATATGAGAATGTGAATTCAAAAAGATACATGCACTCCTATGTTTATTGTAGCATTATTTACAATAGCCAAATTAAGAAAGTAGTCCAAGTGTCCTCAATAGATGAATGGATAAAGAAGATGTGAGACATATATAGATGAGATGTGAGATCTCTCTCTATATATAGAGAAAGATTATATGTATTACATATATTAATATATAATACTTATAATTATATATTATGTATTATACATTATATATATATATAATGGAACATTACTCAGTCATAAAAAAGAATGAAATCTTGCCATTTAAAACAACACGGATGGATCTAGAGGGTTTAATGCTAAATAAGATGTCAGTCAGAGAAAGACAAATGCCATACAATTTCACACATATATGGAATTTAAGAAACAAAACAAAGAAAAAAGGAGACAAACCAAAAAAACAGACTCTTAACTGTAGAAGACAAACTGATGGTTACCAGAGGGGAGGTGGGTGAGGGGATGGGTGAAATAATTGAAGGGGATTAAGAGTACACTTATCATGATGAGCGCTGAGTAACGTACAGTATTTGTGGCTCACTGTATTGTACACCTTGAACTAATACAACAGTATGAAACTATATATTAACTATACTGGAATTAAATAAGACATATATTGTTATGTGTATGTATGTTTATATATGGTGGATACACACACACACACAGTGTGTATGTTTATGGTCTATATGGTATATGTATGGTATATGTATATGGTGTCTATGTGTATGGTCTATACACAGTATATGTAGTATATATGAACTATATAATATGTGTATGTACTATATGGTGTATGTATGTACTATATAATATGTATGGTACAAATATGTAGTATTTATGTTACTATTGTATGGTATGTAACATATAGATATAATTAATGCTTTATGAAACAAAGTAAATTTAAAGAGGCAAGTCATTAGACAAGTTATTTCTGTTGGAGTAGATTTGACACTGAGAAAATATCTCCATTTAATTTTGTCAGCCTAAAATTAGAACTAAGAAAAAACTAGCCCAATAAGAATTCTCTGACATAGATATGGTTAAGGATTCCTGCAATTACTCTATAGGTGAAGTGAAATATATTTGGTTTTGATTACACAAATGAAAATTACATACACAAATATGTAGTAGTATTTTATGGTTTTTGAGATATTTATATAAATGGATTTATACTATAGCTATTGTTTTACAATTTACTTTTGGACTTTACACTGTATCTTGGAAATATTTCTATATAAGTAGAGACATACTCCCATTCTCTTAATTAGAAAGTTCATAATGTAAAATTTAATAATCTAAAAATACAGTGTAGTTTCAGAAATGAAAATACATGTTAAACCAACCCATCATTGCTTCAATATTACAGTATTGCCAGCACCACCCCTCAACAAAAGGGAAAGAAATCTTTCACCATCTATTCAGAGGATCTTCTCTATATGTATTTTCCCTTAGTTGTCTTATGTGATCATCATATGCCTTCAATTTCTACTTCTCTGAATATAATCTCAAACCCCTAACTTTAACCTTGACCTTTCTTCTGCTAAATACTGGTTCTTCCCCTTACATTTTCAGAGATTAAAAAAAATGGCCCACATGCTCATTGTGTGTAATTAATAAAAATCAACGACCCTTCCTGCCCTATTTTAATAATCCGTAACAGATATTAAACTATGGGTCCATATTTTTCTGGTCCATCTCATTTGTTCTTACATCCAATCTATTGATAAAATCTATGAATTCTACCCTGTCTTGGAATCTTCCCTCTCCTCCTTTAAAATTCCTCTTATTCCTTAATTTTAGTAACTTCCTTTTGAATTTCTTTGGCCTTCAAGTCTACATATAGACTAATCTCTCCCCGTGATGACTCTGCTCAAAAACATTGAATTCCTATCCACTGCCTAAAGAACAATGTTAAAATTACTGACATCAACAGTTTCTGGTCTTAACCTGCTTATTCACTTATTCACTGCATTTATCACTGTTCTCTGTTCATACGTACATAGCACACATCTCTTCTAGCCACATAACATAATGATGTTCTATCAATCCTTAATATACCATCTCCAAAAACTCTCTCATTCCCCCAAGAAAGAAATAATATCCTGATTTTTTCCATTTAGACTTTAAAAGCTTCTGTATTTCTCCCTTCTGAATTTATCCATTTATGCTTTAAAAGCTACTTGTGTGTATAGCATTCCCACTAGCCCAAACTAATTGCTTTTCAGGCTTTGTTTATTCCCATTGTGAAAAACAAGTAGTCAGTATCTATAAAATGACTATTTAAATTGTGTTCTGTGAGGCAGAATGAAGGATTTGTAACTGCCTCTGTGTGGCCTCTTTGACAGCCAGTGTCTTTGAAAACCAGAAGGAAGATCTAACCTAAGCTTTCTTGTGACTTGTCTTCTCAACTTCAAGAAAATAACTTTCCTCAAGTCTTACTGTTAACATTCTTTCAAAACAATATGACTATGGCCAACTGATACTCAGAAGACACATCAACATTAAGTGTGATTATGGAGAGTGAAGAGGGAATAGCTCATGTTACCCTCTTCTTCCCCATCATTTCTGTATATCTGGGACAAGACCACACTTTTCTACAACTTGTTCTTGATGCTTGGCATTTAACAGAATCCCAAACACAAACTTTAATAATTGCATCTTTAATGTCATAATAAATCCAGGGTAGTGCCTCTGGGATGAATTTTTATGAGCCATTTCTTTAATAATATTTCATGAAAAGCGTTCTGCTCCATAGATTAGAATAATGAAAAAATATTAGGGGAGGGAGCAGGGAGATGGTTAAAAATAGCAATTTTTTTTTCCACACCAAAAGGAAAAAAATAGGTGGCTGTGCTCACCTCCGTAAGTGATACGGTTCCTTTCACTTTCTTGGAAATATGGGGTGAGGAACAGTCCTAAAGTTACATTATCCTGGAAATATTTGAGACCCTTTCAAGTCTCCACCAAGATAAAATTTAGAAGAATTTCCCTAAGAAAGCCAATTTAATATTGTATACCCAATTACTCACACCGTGGCCAAAGCTTTAGGTGAATCATAATGTATTGAAACCAAAACAGGGGTGCCTGGGTGGCTCAGACAGTTAAGCATCTGTCTCCGGCTCAGGTCACGGTCCCAGGTTCCTGAGTTCAAGCCTTGCATCGGGCTCCCTGCTTGGGGGAGAGCCTGCTTCTCCCTCTTCTTCTGCCTGCTCCTCTCTCTATTTGTGCTCTCTATCTCTGTGTCAAATAAATAAATAAAACCTTAAAAAAAAAAAAAACAGAGGTTAAAATATCCTTGGTTGCTTTTGAATTTTGGTATCTTTAAAGTTGTAGTGAAGAATGTTATACTGGTCCATCAAAATAACTACTATTTACCCCTTTTAAGCAATGTATGTATTTAATCTTCTCAGAATTCACACACATTTTATCTTTCAATTTTCCCTAGAAAAAACTTAGTATATGTGTTCAATATAGTATGCATAATACAGTATATTCAGCATATTAAACTCTACAGGCTGTAACACTATATTATAAATCCATCTACAAACCTTGACTCACCCAGATAGTTATATTGGCCACAACTTTGGCATTGAACTAACTTTATTCATTGATAAAATATTTATTAGAATTTGGGGGGAAATGGTGGAGTAGGAGGATCCTAGGCTCACTTCATCCCACAGATACAACTAAAAAACAACCACATCAGTATAAGTAGCCCAGAAAATGACCAAAAGACTGGCTGAACAGACTATCCACAACTAAATGAATAGAAGAAGCCACATTAAAGGGTAGTAAGAGAAGAGACACAGTGAGGAACTAACTGGACCCAGGGGACTGTCTGTGAGAGGGGAAGACGCTGCAGACACAAAGAAGAGAGAGGAGCAAACCCTCATTCCAGGCACCTCAGGCACATGGGACCCACACTAGGAAGATGAATCCTCATAATATTTGACTTTGAAACCAAGAGGGAACTTCAAAAGTTCTTAAAGTCTGTGGGGCTTAACACCAGAAATGTTAAAAAAAAAAAAAAATCAATGGGCTGGGGTCTAGGAGAGCCAGAGGACGAGAGGAAACTGAGTCCCTGCCCTTAAAGAGAGAACAAAACAGCCCCACTAAGACACAGGATAGAAGTAGCAATTTGAAAAATGCCTAGGGTGTTTGGGAAGATAATTAATTTACTAATCTCAGAGCATGTGCTGGAGGGGCAGGGATCTTTGAAAGACTTCTCAAAGAACAAAAGAGCTGGTGCATGCCATTTCCCTCCCCTGCCTCCAGCCTAGGTACACAGATACCTGGGGAATGAGAGCAGCAGGAACACACTCACCTAGCTTGATAACAATTCCCATGTGTTCTTCTGGGGACCCACACCCACCATCCTGGCCTTTGCTATTTTCCCAGGGTTGCAGGTCCCTCCTGTAGCCAAACAGTGTGGACCTTGCTAACATTGCACACCCTGCCCCTTCCAACACACCTGTGGCAGGTGTGCAACCAAAGTTGTGACACAAGCATGGCAATGTGCAAGCAACACCAACAGGGGCAAGCATCACCACAAAGGGACTCCTGCCCCAGGGAGAGAAGGAAACTACACACACCAGTCTGACTATAGCCCCAGCCGTGGCTGGGTGCAGGAATCTGCTCTGCCTTCAGGCCCCACCCACCAACAATAGCTTCTCTGGGGAGAACACAAGGAAAATTCCCTGCATTTTGGTGCTTCCTCAGCTCTGGCAAATATCTGGTCCTACTCAACTCAAGCTACTAACACAGGGAACAAACCCTGCCCACAACAGTCAAAATGAGCCATTAGAAATGACTGAACTGAAGGCAAACCCAGCTCACAGCCACAAAACTGAGGTACACGCATGCAACACACAGAAGAGAACCAAGTTCTCATGAACAGGGGACATTGCACTGCAGGATGTCTTCCTCATAGGACCACAGTTTGTAAGAGCAAGAGCAACACAGAGAAACAGATGCAAAGAGTTAGATGAAATGAGGAGACACAGGAATATGTCCAAAATGAAAAAACAAAACAAAACAAAACAAAAAAAAACATGACAAAGTCACACCAAGAGAGTTAAACACAACAGAGATAAGAAATATACTTGGTAGAAAATTTGAAGTAATGATCTAAAGATACTCACTGGACTTGGAAAAACAGTGGAGGACCTTGGGGACACTCCCAACAAAGAGAAAGAAAACATAAAAAGGAACAGACATAAAGAACTCAGTAACTCAAAAGAAAATACAATTGAGGGACTAAATAGTACACTAGAAAAAGCAGAAGAATGGACCAATGACTGGGAGAACAGAATAATGGAATGTGTCAAGCTGAATAAGAGAAAGAAAAACAAATAATAGAATATGAAAATAGATTAAGAGAACTCCGTGACAACATCAAGTGTAGTAAGTTTGCATTATAGGGATCCCAGCAGAAGAAGAGAGAGAAGAGATAGCAGATTTTATCTGAAGAAATATTCGCTGAAAAATTCCTTAATCTGGGGAAGGAAACAGAAATCCTGATCCAGGAGGCACAGAAAGTCCCCAACAAAATCAACCCAAGCAGGTCCACACCAAGACACAGAGTAATTAAAATGGCCAAAAGTAGTGATAAAGACAGAATCTTAAAAGCAACAAGAGAGAAGAAAACATTACATTCAAGAGAAACACATAAGGTCATCAGTGGGTTTTTCAGCACAGTTTACAAGTCAGAGGGAATGGCATGATATATTCAAAGTGCTGAAAGAAAAAAAAAAAAGTAACCATGAATATGCTATCCAGCAAGGTTATCATTCAGAATAGAAGGAGAAATAGTTTCCCAGAGAACTAAAGGAAAGGAATTCATTATCAATAGACAAGCCTTTCCAAGCTGGTTAATGGGGACTCCTTGAGAGGGAAGGAAAGACCATAAGCATAAGTAAGAAAAGAAGGAAGCACAAAGCACTAAAATTAAGTATATCTATAAAAATCAGGCAAGAGCTTCACAAAATAATAAGATATAAAGTTCAACACCATGTATCTATAAGGTGGTGGTAGGGTTAAGGAATAAAAATTTAGTGCTTTTTGAATGGGTTCGAATTTAAGCGACCATCAAATTAATATAGACCTCTACAGGCAGAAGATGCTACAGAGAAGAACTACAAACAAACAAAAACAAACAAACAAACAAAAAGTAAAACAAAACAAAATGGCAATAAGTACATACCTATCAATAATTACTTTGAAAATAAATGGACTAAACACTTTAATCAAAAGACATAGGGTGAGGGAATTGACTTTTAAAAAGACTCATCTGTACACTGCCTACGAAAGACTCAGTTCAGACCTAAAGATACATGAAGACTGAAAGTGAAAGAATGGAAAAACATTTATCACACAAATGGAAATGAATAAAAAGTAAGGGTAAAAATACTTATATGAGACAAAATAGACTTTAAAACAAAGACTGTAACAAGAAGCAAAGGACACTACATAACCATAAAGGGAACATTCCAACAAGAAGATACAACAATTGTAAAATTTATGCACTCAACTCAGGAGAACACCAATACAAAAAGCAGCTAATAACAAACATGAAGTAATCAACAGTAATACAGTAATAGTGGGGACTTTAACACCCCACTTACATCAGTGGATAGTTCATCCAAACAGAAAAACAATAAGGAAACAGTGGCGTTGAATGACACATTGACCAGGTGAATCTAACAGATATATTCAGATTATTCCATTCTTTTTTTTTTTTAATTTATTTGACAGACAGAGATCACAAATAGTCAGAGAGGCAGGCAGAGAGGGAGGAGGATGCAGGCTCACCGCTGAGCAGAGAGCCTGATGCGGGGCTCGATCCCAGGACTCCAAGACCATGACCTGAGCCAAAGGCAGAGGCTTTAACCCACTGAGCCACTCAGGTGCCCAAAGGTTATTCCATTCTAAAAGAGTAGAACACACATTCTTTTAAGTGCACATGGAACATCCTCCAAAATAGATCATATCTTGGGCCACAAAACAAGTCTCAGCAAATTCAGTAAGATTGAAGTCATACCAGGCAACACTGTAAAACTAGAAATTAACCACAAGAAAAAATCTGGAAAGAACACGAATACATGGAAGTTAAATAACATGTTACCAAAGAATGAAAGGGTCAACCAAGAAATCAAAGGAGAAAGTGAAAAATACATGGAGACAAATAAAAATAAAAACACAACAGTCCAAGGTCTTTGGGATATGGTAAAAGTTGTTCTAAATGGCAAGTTTATAGAATACAGGCCTACCTCAAGAAACAAGGAAAACTTCAAATAAACAACCTACCTTCACACCTGAAAGAGCAAGCAAAAGGAGAACAAATAAAACCCAAATCCAGTAGATGGAAGGAAATAATAAAGATTAGAGCAGAAATAAAGTCAACAGAAACTAAAGACAAAAGAGCGCAACAACGAAACCAGGGAGTTGTTCTTTGTTTTCTGTTGTTGTTGCTGTTGCTAAAGATTTTACTTATTTGAAAGAGAGAGAGAGTGAGTGATGGGGAGAGGGAGAGAGAGAGAAAGAAGCAAACTCTCTGCTGAGCAGGAGGCCTGATGTAGGGCTCAATCCCAGGACCCTGAGATCATGACCTGAGCCAAAGGCAGATGTTTAACTGACTGAGCCACCCAGTTGAAAAGATCAACAAAATTGACAAACCTTTAGCCAGACTCACAAAAAAAAAGATAACTCCAATTCAGAAATGAAAGATAATAACAACCCACAGCACAGAAATACAAAGGATTATATTATGAAAAATTATATGCCAACAAACTGGACAAATTAGAAGAAATTCATAAATTCCTAGACCTATAACATCCCAAATTAATCAGAAAGCAGTTGAAAATTTGAACAGACCTCTTAACAAGATTGAATCAGTAATTAAAAACACTCCCAACAAATGAAAGTCCAGGACCAGACAGCTTCATGCATGAATTCTATCAAACATCTAAAGTAGAGTTAATATTTATTCTTCTTGGAGTATTTCAAAAATAGAAAAAGGAAAGCTTCCAAATTCATTCTATACAGGTGATAATCTATCACCTTGATACCAAAACCAAATAAAGACACCACCAAAAAAAAAAAAAATTCTCTTTTATCAGAAATACAGGCCAGTATCTATGATGAATACAGAAGAAAAAGTCCTTAACTAAGCAGTATTAAAACAAATCCAACAATACATTAAAAAAATCATTCACACAATCAAGTGGGGTTTATTCCAGCGATGCAAGGTTGGTTCAATATTCACAAGTCAACCAAAATGATGCATCACAGCAATAAGAGGAAGAATAAAAAGCCTAGGCAGGAGGAAGCAAGATGGTGGAGGAGTAGGAAACTGAAATAGCATTAGGTCCCAGGAGTTCAGCTAGACAGTTATCAAACCATTCTGAACACCTACAAATGCAATAGGAGATAGAAGAGAAGAAGAGCAGCATTCTAGGAACAGAAAATTGACAACTTTCCAGAAGGTAGGATGTGTGGAGAAGTGACTCCAAAGTGACAGGAAGATAGACCTCAGGGAAAGAGCTGACTCCTGGCAAGTGATAAAGCAGTGGAGCACAAAATCAGAACTTTTAGCAGCCTGCTCCACTGAGGCCCTTTGCTCCACTTAGCAGGGGTGGAGCCCTCATGGGGACAGTGTGGTCTCAGGACCTGTGGGGTCACAGAAAGACTAGGGGTGTCTGAGTGTGGCAGAGCTCCCAGGTATCGGAGGGGGGGAGCCAGCTGCAGAGACGGAGTGGAGGTGGGGGCTCTCAACTCAGGGTTACCTTAAACCATGATCCAAGGCACAGTCGGGACACTGCTCTTTGAGCAGGGACCCCACAGGTGGCAGATCCGGAGAGACCCTCTAATTCCTCTTCCAGGAGGAGAAGCATGAGAGCAGTGCAGGAATCTTCTGCATTTGGAGACTCCAAATGGGGCGGTACACCAGAGATAGAAATGCTTGGTCACAGGCTGGGTGAGCATGGAGTGCAGCCACAGACCAGGAAAATGGGAGGGATTGACTGCTTTTCTCTGATGGCACACTGAAGAGTGGGGCCCTGAGATCTCAGCTCCTCCAGGCCAGAGATCAGGAGGCCGCAATTTTCATTCCCGTCCTCATCCTCCAGAGCACTACAGGAAGCGTTCAGGGAACAAAAGCTACCGAGAGTGAACTGGAGCAGATTACTTAGCCTGGCCCCTGGAAAGGGCAGTGCAATTCCACCTCAGGCAAAGACATTTGAGAATCACTGCAAAAGGCCCCTCCCCCAGAAGATCAGCAAGAGCATCCAGCCAAGAACAAGTTCACTAATCAATGAGAACTATGGAACTCCAGACCTAGGGGAAAGCAACACTTAGACTTCATGGCTTTTTTCCCCATGAACCTTTAGTCTTGCAAAGTTAAATTTTTTAAACTTATTTTTTCTTATTCTATTTTTTTAAACGTTTTCTCTTTCATCTTTTAACATTTCTTAACTGTTTTATCTTATCAATACCTTTTTTAAAAAAAAATCTTTTAAAATTTTCATTGTTATAGTCATATTTTATCCCTTCCTTGTATTTAACCTTATTTTTTGTATACATATAGGTTGTTTTCTCTTTAAAATTTTGGGATACAATTTCTTCTAATAGATCAAAATATACCCTAAATCTAGCTCCAGCCCAATCACATTCTCTCTTCATTTTTTTTCTTTTTCCAAACAACTTATCTTGTTTTTAGAATCTTTTTAAATTTTCATCTTTACAGTCATATTCCATCTCTTCATTGTGTTTACCCTTGTTGTATATATGTATATATATTTTGTATATATGTAAGTTTTTTTTCTTTAAAAATTTGGGAGGTAGATTCTTCTAAGAGACAAGAATACACCCAAAATCAAGCAGGTGGCTCTGTTCTACTCACAATATATTATATATATATATATATATATATATATATATATATATCAGAAAAGCCCTGAAATTGGGGGAAGAAAGGGAGAAATATATATACATGTATGTATATATATACATATATATATTTAATATAAATATAATATAAACATAAATAATATAATATGAATATTAAATTATATAAATTATATAAGTAATATGTAAGTTATATAAATTTATATATTTAAATTATATATAATTATATAAATAATATATGAATTATATAAATTATAAAAATAACATAAAATTATTACATATAAATAATATAAATGTAAATATAAGTAAATAAATATGTATATATTTTCCCTTTTCTTCCCCCAATTTCAGGGCTTTTCTGATATGATTAATGTATATTTTTCTGGGGTCATTGCCACCCTTTAGTATTTTACTCTCTCATTCATATATTCTTATCTGGATATTCTTATCTGGATAAAATGACAAGGTGGAAAAACTCACCACAAGAAAAAAAGAACAAGAGACAGTAGCGATGGCTAGGGACCTAGCAATGGATATTGGTAATATGTTAGAACTAGAGTTCAGAATGACGATTATCAAGGTGCTAGCTGGGCTTAAAAAGGCATGGAAGATATTAGAAAACCCCTTTCTGGGGAAATAAAAGAACTAAAATCTAGTCAAGTTGAAATAAAAAAAGCTATTAATGAGGTGCAATAAAAAGTGCCGACTCTTGGTACCTGGGTGGCTCAGTGGGTTAAAGCCTCTGCCTTTGGCTCAGGTCATAAATCCAGGGTTCTGGGATCAAGCCCTGCATTGAGCTCTCTGCTCAGCAGAGAGCCTGCTTCCCCCTCTCTCTCTGCCTGCCTCTCTGCCTATTTGTGGTCTCTGTCTGTCAAATAAATAAATAAAATCTTTTTTTAAAAAAATGCAGGCTCTTACTGCTAGGATAAATGAGGCAGAAGAGAGAATTAGTGATATAGAAAACTAAAGGACAGAGAATAAAGAAGCTGAGCAAAAGAGAGAGACAAAAAACTACTGGACCATGAGGGGAGAATTTGAGAGACAAGTGATACCATAAGATGAAGCAATATTAGAATAATTGGGCTCCCAGGAGAAGAAGAAAGAGAGAAGGGGGCAGAAGATATATTGGAGCAAATTATAATAGAGAATTTCCCTAATATGGCAAAGGGAACAAGCATCAAAATCCAGGAGGCACAGAGAACCCCCCTCAAAATCAATAGAAATAGGTCCACACCCTGTCACCTAATAGTAAAACTGACAAGTCTTAGTGACAAAGAGAAAATCCTGAAAGCAGCTCGGGACAAGAGGTCTGTAACATACAATGGTAGAAATAGTAGATTGACAGTACACTTATCCACAGAGACCTGCCAAGCCAGAAAGGACAGGCATGATGTATTCAGAGCATTAAACGAGAAAAATGTGCAGCCAAGAATACTATATCCAGCTAGGCTGTCATTGAAAATAGAAGGAGAGATAAAAAGCTTCCAGGAGGGCGCCTGGGTGGCTCAGTGGTTTAAGCCGCTGCCTTCGGCTCGGGTCATGATCTCAGGGTCCTGGGATCGAGTCCCACATCAGGCTCTCTGCTTGGCAGGGAGCCTGCTTCCCTCTCTCACTCTCTCTGCCTGCCTCTCTGCCTACTTGTGATCTCTCTCTCTGTCAAATAAATAAATAAAATCTTTAAAAAAAAAAAAAAAGCTTCCAGGAAAACAAAAATTAAAAGAATTTGCAAACACCAAGCCCGGCCTACAGGAAATATTGAAAGGGACCCTCTAAGCAAAGAGAGAACCTGAAAGTAATAGGCCAGAAAGGAACAGAGACAATATACAGTAACAGTCACCTCACAGATAATACAATGGCACTAAATTCATATCTTTCAATAGTTACCCTGAATGTAAATGGGCTAAATGCCCCAATCAAAAGACACAGGATATCAGAATGGATAAAAAAAAAAAAAGACCCATCAATATACTGTCTAGAAGAAACTCATTTTAGACCCAAAGACTCCTCCAAATTTAAAGTGAGGGGGTGGAAAACAATTTACCATGCAAATGGACATCAAAAGAAAGCTGGGGTGAGTGTCCTTATATCAGATAAATTAGATTTTAAGCCAAAGACTATAGTAACAGATAAGGAAGGACACTATATCATGCTTAAAGGGTCTGTCCAACAAGACCTAACAATTTTAAATAACTATGCCCCTAACATGGGAGCAGCCAATTATATAAACCAATTAATAACAAAAACAAAGAAACACATTGACAATAATACAGTAATGGTAGGGGACTTTAACAAACCCCTCACTGAAATGGACAGATCATCTAAGCAAAAGATTAACAAGGAAATAAAGGCTTTATATGACACACTGGGCCAGATGGACATCACAGATATATTCAAAACATTCCATCCCAAAGCAACAGAATACACATTCTTCTCTAGTGCACATGGAACATTCTCCAGAACAGATCACATCCTGGGTCACAAATCAGGTCTCAACCAGTACCAAAAGATTAAGATCATTCCCTGCATATTTTCAGACCACAACACTCTGAAGCTAGAACTCAACCACAAGAGGAAAGTTGGAAAGAACTCAAATACATGGAGGCTAAAGAGCATCCTACTAAAGAATAAATGGGTCAACCAGGAAATTAAAGAATTGAAAAAATTCATGGAAACAAATGAAAATGAAAACACTACTGTTCAGAATTTTGGGGACACAACAAAGTCGGTCCTGAGAAGAAAGTATATAGCAATACAAGCCTTTCTAAAGAAACAAGAAAGGTCTCAAGTACACAACCTAACCCTACACCTAAAGGAACTGGAGAAAGAACAAGAAAGAAAGCCTAAACCCTGCAGGAGAAGAGAAATAATAAAGATCAGAGAAGAAATCAATGAAATAGAAACCAAAAGAACAGTAGAACAAATCAACGAAAATAGGTTCTGGTT
The DNA here is from genome assembly GCF_963455335.1 of Martes martes. Taxonomy (NCBI): domain Eukaryota; kingdom Metazoa; phylum Chordata; class Mammalia; order Carnivora; family Mustelidae; genus Martes; species Martes martes. The sequence goes on from NC_137896.1 coordinate 34,005,348, forward strand.
CTTTGAATTAATAGGACTGATAAACCCCTGGCCAGACTTATCAAAAAGAAAAGAGAAAGGATCCAAATAAATAAAATCATGAATGAAAGAGGAGAGATCACAACCAACACCGAAGAAATACAAACAATTATAAGAACATATTATGAGCAACTCTACGCCAACAAATTTAACAATCTGGAAGAAATGGATGCATTCCTAGAGACATATAAACTACCAAAACTGAACCAGGAAGAAATAGAAAAGCTGAACAGACCCTTAACCAGTAAGGAGAGTGAAACAGTCATCAAAAATCTCCCAGCAAACAAGAGCCTGGGGTCAGATGGCTTCCCAGGGGAATTCTACGAAACACTTAAAGAAGAATTAATTCCTATTCTCCTGAAACTGTTCCAAAAAATATAAATGGAAGGAAAACTTCCAAACTCATTTTATGAAGCCATCATTACCTTGATCTCAAAACCAAAGACCCCATCAAAAAGGTAAATTACAGATCAATATCCTAGATGAAGAGGATGCAAAAATTCTCACCAAAATACTAGTCAATAGGATCCAACAGTACATTGAAAGGATTATTCACCATGACCAAGTGGGATTTATTCTTGAGCTGCAAGGTTGGTTCAACATCCGCAAATCAATCAATGTGATACAATACATTAATACAAGAAAGAGCAAGAACCATATGATACTCTCAATAGATGCTGAAAAAGCATTTGACAAAGTACAGCATCCTTTCTTGATCAAAACTCTCCAGAGTTTAGGGATTGAGGGTACATACCTCAATACCATCAAGCCCATCTATGAAAAACCCACCACAAATATTATTCTCAATGGAGAAGAACAGAGAGCTTTTCCACTAAGGTCAGGAACATGGCAGGGATGTCCATTATCACCACTGCTATTCAATACAGTACTAGAAGTCCTAGCCTCAGCAATCAGACAACAAAAAGAAATAAAATGCATCCGAATCAGCAAAGAAGTCAAACTCTCACTCTTTGCAGATGAAAGGATACTTTATGTGGAAAACCCAAAAGACTCCACTCCAAAACTGCTAGAACTCATACAGGAATTCAGTAAAGTTCAGGATATAAAATCAATGCTCAGAAATAAGTTGCATTTTTATACTTCAATAGCAAGAGAGAAGAAAGAGAAATTAAGGAGTCGATCCCATTTACAATTGCACCCAAAACCATAAGATTCCTAGGAAGGAACCTAACCAAAGAGGCAAAGAACCTGTACTCAGAAAACTATAAAGTACTCATGAATGAAACTGAGGAAGACATAAAGAAATGGAAAAATTTTCCATGCTCATGGACTGAAAGAACAAATATTGTAAAAATGTCTATGCTACCTAAAGCAATCTACATATTTAATGCAATCCCTATCAAAATACAATCAATTCTTTTCAAAGAAATGGAACAAATAATCTAAAATTTATATGGAACCAGAAAAAAACCCGAATAACTAGAGGAATATTGAAAAAGAAAACCAAAGTTGTTGGCATCACAATTCCAGACTTTAAGCTCTATTACAAAGCTATAATCATAAGACAGTATGGTATTGGCACAAAAACAGACACATAGATCAATGGAACAGAATAGAGAGCCCAGAAATAGACCCTTAACTCTATGGTCAACCAATCTTTGACAAAGCAGGAAAGAATGTCCAGTGGAAAAAAGACAGTCTCTTCAACAAATGGTGTTGGAAAAATTGGACAGCCACATGCAGAAGAATGAAACTGGACCGTTTCCTTATACCACACACAAAAACAGACTCTAGATGGATGAAATACCTCAATGTGAGATAGGAATCCATCAAAATCCTTGAGGAAAACACAGGCAGCAACCTCTTCCACCTTAACTGCAATCACATCTTCCTAGAAACATTGCTAAAGGCAAGGGAAGCAAGGGCAAAAAGGAACTATTGGGACTTCATCAAGATCAATAGCTTTTGCACAGAAAAGGAAACAGTCAACAAAACCAAAAGACAACTGACAGAATGGGAGGAAATATTCACAAATGACATATCACATAAAGGGTTAGTATCTATACTAAATCTATAGATAATATAGTTAAAATCTATAAAAAGATAATATAGTTAAAATCTATAAAGAACTTATCAAACTCAACACCTAAAGAACAATAATCCATTCAAGAAATGGGTGGAAGACATGAACAGACATTTCTGCGAAGAAGACATCCACATGGCCAACAGACACATGAAAAAGTGCTCCACATCACTCGGCATCAGCAGAATACAAATCAAAACCACAGTGAGATACCACATCATACAAGTCAGAATAGCTAAAATTAACAAGTCAGGAAATGACAGATATTGGTGAGGATGTGGAGAAAGGGGAACCCTACTACACTGTTGGTTGAACGCAAGCTGGTGCAACCAGTCTGGAAAACAGCATGGAGGTTCCTCAAAAAGTTGAAAATAGAGCTACCCAGCAATCACACTACTGGAAATTTACCCTAAAGATACAAATGTAGTGATCTGAAGGGGTGTGTGCACCCAAGTGTTTATAGCAGCAATGTCCATAATAGCCAAACTATGCAAAGAACCCAGATGTCCATCAACAGATGAATGGATAAAGATGATGTGGGGGAGATTATATGTGTGTATGTATACACACACACACACACACACACACACACACACACACACACACCCTGGAATACTATGCAGCCATCAAAAGAAATGAAATCTTGCCATTTACAATGATGTGGATGGAGCTAGAGGATATTATGCTGAGCAAAATAAGCCAATCAGAGAAAGACTATTATCATATGACCTCTCTGATATGAGAAGTTTGAGAGGCAGGGCAGGGGGGTTGTGGGGGGTTGGGAAGGGAAAAATGAAACAAGATGGGATTAGGAGGGAGACAAACCGTAAGAGACTCTTAATTTCACAAAACAAACTGAGGCTTGCTGGGAGGTGGCGGGTAGGGATAGGGTGGCTGGGTTATGGACATTGGGGAGGGTATGGGCTATGGTGAGTGCTGTGAGATGCGTAAGCCTGATGATTCACAGACCTGTACCCCTGGGGCAAATAATACATTACATGTTAATCAAAATAATTTTTATAAAAAGAATAAAAAGCAGATGATCATTTCAATAGATGCGTAAGAAACATTTGACTAAGTACAACATCCAGTCATGACAAAAGCCCTCAGTAAAGTATGGTTAATGGGAACATACCTCAACATAATAAAGACCATCCAAGAAAAATCCACAGTGAATATCATACTCAAATGGGAAAACTAAGAGCTTTCTCCCTAAGGTTAGGAATAACACAAGGATGTCCATTTCTACCATCTTTATTCTACATAGTATTGGAAGTTTTAGCCACAACGAGACAAGAAAAAGAAGTAAAAGTCATCCAAATTGGTTAAGAAGTAAAACTTTCACTATTTGCAGATGACATGATACTGCATATAAAAAAAGCCTAAAGACTCCACCAAAAAACTTCTAGAACTAATAAATGAATTCAGTAAAGTTACAGGATACAAAACCAATGTGTAGAAATCTGTTGCATTTCTATACACAAGTAATGAAACAATAGAAAGAGAAATTAAGAAAACAATCCCATTTGCAAATGTACCCAAAGTCATAAACTACCCAGGAATACACTTAACGAAGGAGATGAAAAAACTGTACTCTGAAAAGTATAAGCATTGATTAAAGAAATTGAAGATGACACAAAAAAATGGAATGACATTCCATGCTCATGGATTGTAAGAAAAAATATTGTTGAAATGTCTTTACTATCCAAAGCAATTTACAGATGTAATGCAATCCCTATCAAAATGCCAATAGCATTTTTCATAGAACTAAAACAAAAAAATCCTAAAATTTATTTGGAACCACAAAAGACCCCAAACAGTATCATAATTATGGACTTCAAGTTATATTACAAAGCTGTACTAATCAAAACAGTATGGCATTGGCACAAAAATAGACACATAGATCCATGGAACAGAGTAGAAAACTCAGAAGTAAACCCACGATTATATGGTCAATTACTCTTTGACAAAGCAGGAAAGAATATCTAATGGGAAAAAGATAGTCCCTTTGACAAATGGTGTTGGGAAAGCTGGACAACGATATGCAAAATAATTAAACTGGACCACTTTCTTTCATCATACACAAAAATAAATTCAAAATGGATTAAAGACCTAAATGTGAGACCTGAAGCCATAAAAATCCTGGAAGAGAACATAGGCAGTAATTTCTTTGACATTGACCATAGCAATATTTTTAGAGATATGTCCCCTGAGGCAAGAAAAATAAAAGCAAAAATAACCTGTGGGGACTACATCCAAATGAAAAGTTTCTGCACGGTAAAGGAAATAAGCAACAAAACTAAAAGGCAACCCACTGAGTGGGGAGAAGATACTTGCAAATGACATATCTAATAAAGGGTTATTTTTCAAAATACACAAAGAGTTTATACAACTCAACACCCAGAAAACAATTTACCCAAATAAAAATTGGCAGAAGACGTGAACAGACATTTCTCTAAAGATGACATCCATGGGCGCCTGGGTGGCTCAGTCATTAAGCGTCTGCCTTCGGCTCAGGTCATGATCCCTCCTCTCCCACTTCCCCTGCCTGTGTTCCCTTCTCACTATATTTCTCTCTGTCAAATGAATAAATAAAATCTTTAAAAAAATAAATAAAGATGACATCCAGGGGCAACTGGTTGGCTTCGTTGTTTAAGTGTCTGCCTTTGGCTCAGGTCATGATCCCTGAGCCCTAGGATTAAGCCCCATGTCCAGCTCTCTGTTTAGTGGGGAGTCTCCCTCTCCCTGCTACTCTCCCTGCTTGTGCTCGGTCAAAAAAAATAAAATACTTTTTAAAAAAAGGATGACATCCAGCAGGCCAACAGGTACATGAAAAGATGCTTAACATCACTCGTTATCAGGGAAATGCAAAATTACAATGAGCTATCACCACACACCTGCTGGAATGGCTAAAATCAAAAACACAAGAAACAAGTGTTGGCAAAAATGTGGAGAAAAAGGAACCCTCTTTCAGAGTTGGAAATGCAAACTGGGGCAGCCACTGTGGAAAACAGTAGGCAGCCTCCTCAGAAAGTTAAAAATAGAACTACTCCACAATCTAGTAATCACACCATTGGGTATTTACCCAAAAATACAAAAACACTAATTCAACGGCACACATGCACCCCTATGTTTATAGCAGCATTATTTACAATTGCCAAATTACAGAAGCCACCAAAAAAGAATGAAATCTTGCCATGTGCAACAATGTGGATGAAGCTAGAGAGCATTATGCTAAGGGAAGTAAGTCGGAGAAAGAGAAATACCATAGGAATTCAATCATATGTGCAATTTAAGAAACAAAAAATGAGCAAAGAAAAAAGGAGAGAGAGAAAAACCAAGTAATAGACTCTTAACTATCTAGAACAAACTGAGGGTTACCAGAAGGGAGTTGGGGTGGGGGTGGAGGTAAAATAGGTGGTGATGGGATTTAAGGAGTGCACGCAGGAACAGCAGGTGATGTATGGAAGCACTGAATCACTATATTGTACACCTGAAAATAATATAACCCTGTATCTCAACTATACTGGAATTTAAAAGAAAAGAAAAAGAAATGGCTTAAAGTTATAATTGATTTTGCCTGTCTCAGGGTTTTCATGGATAATTATTAAGAACAAGTAGATTAAATCAATAAAAAGGTTTATAGACAAACTTTTGAATAGTTTACCAAAATCTTTAGTAACCCCAAACTTTGATGGTTTGCTAAGTTAAATGATAAACTGGATTGAATTCATCAGATATCTAACTCTTCCAAATAAGATAAAGTACTGAAACATTAATTACTAAACAGAGGTTTATCTGTTTTTGACTTATTACAGAGAAACTAAAGAGATTTGAGGCTGTAAGTAAGCATGTTTTATCCTTTATTAGAAATTATACCATGGGACGCCTGGGTGGCTCAGTTGGTTAGGCGGCTGCCTTTGGCTCAGGTCACGATCCCAGCATTCTGGGATCGAGTCCCACATCGGGCTCCTTGCTCAGCAGGGAGCCTGCTTCTCCCTCTGCCTGCCACTCTGTCTGCCTGTGCTCACTCTCTCTCTCTCTGACAAATAAATAAAATCTTAAAAAAAAAAAGTTTTAAATAAATTATACCATGAAAAAAAGACCTTTCTAGAAATTATGAAATATATTCTCAGATTTGCCATTCTAAAAAATTCTCAGGTAATAGATGATGACTAATTACTACTTAGTTTTCACTGGAGACTAAAATTTCTAAGAGTTAAAATTCTACCAAATAAAATCGAACCTGCTGAGAAATGATAAGAAAAGCAACTCCATACTCATTTTTATCAGGTCTTTAATTACATAAAAAAACTACAACCTCTCAGTATGCAAGGAGCTGAGTTTTGTTAACAACTCTACTACATTCTGTAGAATCTCTTCTGGCCACCTTGGTTAAACAGATAAGTACTAAGTTTGTAGTGCTCTGTAATCCTGTTTAGGTATGTGCTTTAGAACCTTAGGAGATTTTTTAAACAAATGTCCCCAAAATGCAAATTCTAAATAAAGTCTCTGACTAATTGGGCTTCTTTATATGATATGGTAAGTTATAAGGGAAGCTCTGTAAAACATTTTCATAGAACTTCTTGGGTTCTATTATGTGGGTAAATGTAAGTGTTCCAGAAATTATATAAAACTCCTAAAACTTCATGACATTCTGGTATAATTTTTTTTTAAGATTGTTATTTATTTGACAGAGAAACAGCAAGAGAGGGAACAGAAGCAGGGAGTGGGAGAGAGGGAAGGAGGCTTCCCGCTGAGCAGGGAGCTCGACGCAGGGTTCAAACCCTGGACCCTGGGATCATGACCTGAGCAGAAGGCAGAGGCTTAAGGACTGAGCCTCCCAGGCTCTCCTACATTCTGGTGTAATGTCATTCCTTAAAATTCTTTTAATATATAGTGTGTCACTGAAACAACTGAATTTCCCTGTCAGTTGCACTATAATGAATTCTCATCAGGTCTTAACCACAACAATTTTTTAAGTGTTTTGTCATTTACAGTTATTGTTCTGATGCTCTTGCAAAATGAGTTTCAGCTTCAAGGAGATTCATAGAAGGGACTTTTGACAAAGGTTTCTGATACCCTTAAGATCCTAAAACTAAGAACTTCCAGAACTAGTAGGAAAACTGCATTCAACAGAATAAGAATTATTAACATAGGACTAAATAAATTAAGTAAGATGATTATGGTTTTCCTGACTCTCATTTGAAACGTGGCTGGTTCTGTAATGTTCGCTCTTACAGATTTAAGGAAACTTTTTCTCTTAAGATATTTATGACTTAGAGAAGTATGATAAAGTAGCTCTTTGTGAACAAATTGGAACATTAATCTTTCTCCTTATCTGAACTTTCCAGAATTCAGAGACTCTCCATGAGTATTCTTCCTTTCATGGTAATTATAATTATTTGCATAGGTTCAATGAGAATCTGTACTCCTTGTAACAGGACACTATTGGAAACGTGTTATATTACCAAGGCTCTGACTGGAATGTCGTATTTGAGATATACATGCATAGACTCAGATAAGACCAGACAGCTTTAAATCACTAGGGTTGACTTTATAGAGCCAATAAGAGTCCCTTGGTAATGTTGGCCTGATACTTTGCTTACAGTGTTCCCAGGAGCCCTACAAGGTGAGTAAAGAAGGTTACTTCCTGGCAGGTGCAGGAACCTCAAGATGTTTTGGGGAACTTGAGAATAGAGGAATTCACCCACATCTACAGGTATTGTAGGCAGGTCTGATAGAAAATATTTGGCTTAGCTTCTGGCCTTAAAAAGCTGTTAAAGGTTCAATCTGAAATTCCTTATAAAAAGGTCCAACAAAGCAGATTTAAAAGAACTGATCTGGTCAATCACTATTCTTGCTGTGCTTATGTAAACAAGTGGCCCAGTGTATTAAAATCAGACTGATTTTACAAATCAATTATCCTTCATTTGATTTTCTTTGACAGGAAATGGGGCTGATTTTTTTTTAAAGATTTTTTATTTCTTTATGTAACAGAGAGAGATCACAAGTAGGCAGAGAGGCAGAGAGAGATCACAAGTAGGCAGAAATGCAGAGAGAGTGGGGGAAGCAGGCTCCCTGCTGTGCAGAGAGCCCAATGTGGGGCTCGATCCCAGGACCCTGAGATCATGACCTGAGCTGAAGGCAGAGGCTTTAACCCACTGAGCCACCCAGGCACCCCAATGGGGCTGATTTTAGAGAGAAATTAAATTTCAGTAACACGCATTTTGTAGATGTTAGATTCTAGTTCTGATGGTCTTTGAGTGTTGTTGGTTGCCTGTTAAAATGTGGCTGGATCCTGAATTCTTCTGGTTTCCTCAAATATCTGCTGTGAGTCTCCAAACTAGGGTTTCCCATCTTCTCCCATTCTCTTATCTTTAAGTCATGAAGAACTAAAACTGTCTTTTTTTCCCCTGAAGGCCCGAAAGCTGAAGCTTGACAGCTTGAGATAAACTTCTGAGAAATTGCCACGAGAGCTTGTATATAGACAGTCTGAGTGCCTGTTGCTCTAGGAGCCACTCAAAACATCACCAAAGACCTTTGAACTACAAACCGGTAATATTCATCAGATCGCTGCTACCTTCTCCCACCCCAGCTGAGGAGGCTTCCAGTCTGACATCTACAAATCTTCTCACTGGGCAGCACTCAAGACTCAGACACTGGGTTTATGATCTTTTCCAAACATTAGCCTGTATTTTTCTTTAGTTTCCATAGAAATGCCCCTTATTAATTTGCCTAATTATTTACTGAGCAAGGCAGAGTCTATATGATGGCTAACACTACTTGCTGTATCCATATTAACTTCTCCCGGTAATTAGAATCCATATAGATAAAGGCAGGCAGTAAACCAGTTGGTTACAGGAAGCCCTTGACTACCATACCTTCTTCCCCAAGGTGGCTGGGACTGGTTTACTGATCTCTTCTCCAGGATACCCGTGGATATCAGATCAACGTGCGAGGGACTGATAAAGTTGCATTTGACTCTACTGTCACTAGTCTTTTGAATACACTGGGATGAAATTAATGATCCTGTATAGTACTCAACTATATAGGAAAATATCCAAGTTCTCAGATAAGGAACTATCTCCAATACTCTTTCCATTAGAAAAAGAGACCACAAGTTGCAGCCTGCATGGTGTCAAATCCCTCTGTTTTAACTTGAAGAAGTTATAGAAGATAGACCTCTACCCATGTTCCAGATAAATGGCATAAAGGACTGATAATGGGAAATTATAACAGGAAAAATCTTGGCATGTCTGACTTCATATAGCTTCTATTTCCCTTGCTGCTATGACCTCAGGTTAAGAACCTCTGCTTAGCCCTGCACATAGGCATGCTACAACTAAGATACACAAAACTGCTCTTTACCCAAAACCCACCTCGCCCAAGGAAATAAGGAAGTAGCCAGAGTGGTCATGATCCCAATTCTCTGAGATTCAAGTACGATCATAACTCAAAGGGGAATTAAAAGCGTGCCCCATAAGGTTAATGAAATTAAAACTAGCAAAAGAACTAAAGCTTGTTTTTCAGAGAACCATTTTCCCCAATCAGCTAGTGTGTCTTTTCAGATGCCACAGACAAACTCACCAGCTGTTTCTGTAGAAGCCTGGACTCAAGGTCAACTGATTTGGCTCCAGCCTATTAGCAAGCAAGACCCTAAATTCCTTAATTAAGTCAACAAGCCAAAGACACCACACAGGTTATACCAGCTCTTAAAGCATGCCCATAATCCCTTCTTCTTGCCCTAACCTTCTGATGTCAGGGACAAAAGAATTTTGTCTTCTTCCAATATTAAGTCTCCATCCCAAAATGAACATGTGATATATGGGGCATCTATGCTTGCTCAATGCACAGGCTTCATCTTTTCTCATGAATAATCATAAATTTCCCTACCCTTTTATCAAGATGTACGTGAAGGAGTCTTTGGATTTTTTTTTTCTCCTGAGTCTATTCCAACATCACATTTTTCCTTCAAATTGTACTTACTGGAATTCATTTACTGTCCACGTGTCTTTGTTATAAATGCTTTACTAAATGCAAAACCAAACCATCTAAGTCAAGCACACGAATTTGCTTGCTCGCCAGTTCGACTTAATAAAGAAATATATAAGCTTCTCACCATTGATGTTATAATAAGTTTCTCCCCGATGAGGAACCCTAAAATGGTATAAATATTCATACTTAGCCACAAGAGACTTGGTGGACACAGGGCAGATAAGCCAGTCACCTTCGCACTGAGAAACATAAAAACAAAACCCAGATCATCAATGTTCTCTGAGGACAGACTTTTAAAAGACTTTATTTATTTATTTATTTGAGAGAGAGAGAGAGAGCCCTCAAGCAAGCAGGGGGAGGGAGATGGACAAGCAGACTCTGGGCTGAGTGTGGACCTGGACGCTGGGCTTGGTCCCACATGATGGGAGCTGAAACCAAGAGTCTGAGACTCAACTGACTGAGCCACCCAAGGATCCCTAAGGAAAGATTATTGATCAAAATGGGGAAATGATATAGGAAGCTTTCAACTTTTAATGTTTGTGGGCCCTGTTCCTAGGGCTCCCAAGATAACTACACTTTAACTTGTACCAAGGTCAGAATGACTTAACCAAACTTCAAAGCATGGGCTCTATTTCAGCTCCCCATCCCCGGACATATTGTCTATCTGCTTCATTAGCAAATAATCTAAAGGAAACATTTCAAACTAAAGAATAAAAAATCCAAGTTCCCATACCTCTGAAGCCTACAACATTATACATACTAGAAGCATAAGATAAAGTTTGTAGTTTTCTGGAATGTCTTATATTATGATGATTTGTAACTATTTATGTAAAAACATTTACAACCCTGTATCAAATGTTCCTTTCCCAAAGCACTGTGTGTGTGTGTGTGTGTGTGTGTGTGTGTACACTGTGTATCCCAGGCAGCTGTCCTAACTTGGGTTTAAGTAAAATTCTTTTCCTTTCTCTTTAAAATTAAAAAAAAAGTTCATTTTGGATTGACAATATGTAAATGGCATATCTGGTGAAGGGTTATTGTCCAAAATATATAAAGAACTTATATAACTCAACACCAAAAAAACCAAATAATCTATTTTTTAAATGGGCAAAATATACATGAAAAAACATTTTTCCAAAGACATACGAATGGCCACCACACACATGAAAAGAAGCTCAACGGCACTCATCATCAGGGAAATGCAAATCAAAACCACGATGAGATGTCACCTCATAGCTGTCAGAACAGTTAAAATCAAAGACACAGGAAACAAGTGTTGGTGAGGATCTGGAGAAAAAGAAACCCTAATGCACTATTGGTGGGAATGCAAACTAGTGCAGCCACTGTGAAAAACAGTATGCAGGTTCCTCAAAAAGTTAAACATATAATCACCATATGATCCAGTGATTCCTCTCCTGGGTATTTGCCCAAAGAATATGAAAACATGAATTCAAAAAGATATATGCACCCCTTTGTTTATAACAGTATTATTTACAATAACCAAATTATGGTAACAGCCCAATTGTCCATCGTAGATGAATGACTAAAAAGATACATATGTATATGTTCATATATATATGCACACTATGGAACAAACTCAGCCATAAAAAGGAATGAAATCTTGTCATTTACAAAACATGAATGGATCTAGAGGGTAGGATGCTAAGTGAAATAAATCAAGGGTAGGATGCTAAGTGAAATAAATCAGTCAGAGAAAGACAAATACCATATGATTTCACTTATATATGGAATTTAAGAAACAAAAAATGAACAAAGAAAAAAAACAGACAAACCAAATAAACATACACTGATGTACAGAGAACAAACTGATGGTTACTGGGGTTGGGGATTAAGAATACACTTTCCGGGGCACCTGGGTGGCTCAGTGGGTTGAGCCTCTGCCTTCGGCTCAGGTCATGATCTCAGGGTCCTGGGATCAAGCCCCACATCGGGCTCTCTGCTCAGTGGGGAGTCTGCTTGCCCCTCCCTCTCTGCCTGCCTCTCTACCTACTTGCGATCTCTCCCTCTCTGTCAAATAAATAAATTAAAAAAAAAAAAAAGAATACACTTTCAGTGATGAGCCCTGACTAAAGTAGAATTGGTAAACCGTGATATTATACACCTGAAATTAATTAACACTATAGGTTAATTATACTGGAATTTAAATTAAAAAAATAAAAATCAGAACTGGATGGGACCCCTGAGTGGATCAGTAAGTGGCTGCCTTCGGCTCAGATCATGATCCCAGGGTACTGGGATGGAGCCCCACACTGGGCCTCCCTGCTCAGTGGGAAGCCTGCTCCTCCCTCTGCCTGCTGCCCCTCCTGTTTGTGCTCTCTCTCTTTCTCTCTCTCTCTTCCCCTCTCTCAAGTAAATAAATAAAATCTTAGAAAAAATTGGTACATACATCCTAAAAGGGGAAAATATATATATTTATTAGAAGGCTACTATTGTGCTCTACACTTTCAACTAATTTTTTTTTACTAGTAATATACTATTTAAAAAAAAACTATCTATAATTATACTTAGAGGACATGCCAGCACAGGGGATGGATTGTACTAATGGCCCCAATGTTTCATGATCTTCTGTCTTTGTGTACCGTCCTCCTGCACCTACTCTGGGCTTGGCAGTGTCCTTTGCTTTGGCCAAATGGAAACAGAAGCAAACTTGACACAACCAGAGGCACATTTTCTTTTCCTTCTCCCAGATCTCTGCCACTGCCATGAGAAAATGTACAGGTTGCCTCCAATAAGCGGGAAAACTAGTGGAATGTTGTCATCTCCTCCATTCCACCAGCTGATAGCTGCTGCATGAGCAGGCATCCAAGATCAGTCAAGCCTTTCTCAGACTGGTAGACCCACCCAGCCAATCCATAAACTCACGAGAAATGGTAAATTAATGTTATTTTGAGTCACTGGGTTTGAAGATGGTCTGTTATGTAGTGATAGCTAGCTGATCCAACCAAGCCTTGGGGACATGAAGATTAAGAAAAGGTGATGCTAATCTTGAAGGAGGAGGTCAGAATAGTGGTCTCCTCCCTGGGAAGGAGAATGGTCTCAAAGCATACACCAAGGGCCCCTTTGTGCACCAAGCATCCTTCTTGGGGTCTTCTTGTCCCAAGTCCATCTCTGTGGAAAGCCAGATTTTCTTCATATACTTCAATGAAAATGACATATGATAACAGACTGAAGATAAAGGTGCCAGAAATCTATGAAGTTAGACATTAAGGAGATTTGCAACAGTATAAAACAATGCCACTCTTCTCACAGGTTTTTAGAAAATATAGGTATTTTTAATAAAAATATGCTGTTTTAGGGCACCTGGGTGGCTCAGTGAGTTAAAGCCTCTGCCTTCGGCTCAGGTCATGATCCCAGGGTCCTGGGATCGAGTCCCACATCAGGTTCTCTGCTCCGCAGGAAGCCTGCTTCCTCCTCTCTCTCTGCCTTCCTCTCTGCCTACTTGTGATCTCTGTCTGTCAAATAAATAAATAAAATCTTTTTGAAAAATGCTGTTTTATCATATGCTAGTAATATGCTAACAAGATAGGTTTATCATGATTACTGTCATTTTTATTGATTTGATCAACGTTTGGAAATTTGTTTCAGTTTCTAACATAGCAATACAGACAGAATTAACAAAAGCAAAACTGAGTTTCTTAACAATTTAAGAGTGTGAAAGGGCTCGGAGACCAAAGATTTTGAGAACTCCTGGTTTAGAACTATGAGCTAGGTGGTGATTACATGGGTATTTACATAGGTAAACACTTATCATAGGTAAACACTCAACACTTGTGTACTTTGCTACATGTATGTATCTCAATTAAAACTATGTGGGTTTTTTTTTAAAGATTTTATTCATTTATTTGACAGAGAAAGGGAGAGCACAAGGAGGGGGAGCAGTAGGTAGAGGGAGAAGCAGGCTCCCTGCTGAGCATAGAGCTCAATGTGGGGCTTGATCCCAAGACTCCAAGATCACAAACCTACTACAACCAAAGGCAGACTCTTAACTGACTGAGGCACCCAGGTTCCCCTAAAACCATGTTTTAAAAAAATATATATAGGAAAGTATATTATGCTCATGGTATAAAGCAGATTGGGAAAAATTAAAATATAAGTATGAAAAAAAACCACCACATATATATATTCAGAAGTTCAGAAGGCATTCTGCCAAAATGACAAAACTTATCCCTGAAGCTTGTTGCTAAGTGGGAACCAGTGAAGTGACATCATTGTCTAAGAGAATTTTGAGTGTAAAATTAAATCAGCAGGCCTTTCTCCACACCTTTCGTTGAAGAAAACAGGAAAGCCTGTGCTGAGTGAGGAGAGGCAGAGTTGAAGCAGAATATGCCCTCTTCTTCCTCCCTTCTAGCTATTTCCAGGCGAACTCTCCAAGTTAGCCACAGAAAATGATCTGAACAAATCTAAGAGTCACTAAGAGAAAAACTGACAAGGGGCAAGGAAAGCCTACACCTAGGGAAACGAATAAAAAGATACACCCACAGGCAGCTGTCAAACTAAAAAGAAACTACAAGATAAATAAATTGGACCCCCAAAAATGATGTTACAGTAAAGTCCAATAATAGTGTTGAGCAAACTGGAAATGGGTAAAACTACACTCTGCTAAAACAGACATAACTTTCTATCGCACAGAGCAGTGTCAAGGACAGTCTGCTGTGAGATCACACTGACCAGGGGTTAAGTTCTAACTCCAATATTTACTCACTGCGGACTTTGTGTACACCACTTAATTAACCCGCACCTCCATGTATAGAAAGGGCATAACACCTCAAAGGGCTGTTGTCAGAATTAAAGGAGATTTTAAATGTTAAGAGCATAGAGTTCTGGGCCTATATCATAAGTGTTCAATGAGTGACATTTTTAAAGTGTTTATTTCCTTTTGATCAAAAATTTTACTTCTCAGTAATACATAATATCTATAACCCCTTTTAGGAATGTTCAAATCCTATCACTTATTTTTACATGGTGTATGAAGGCATAATTTTAAATTTTTGAAAAAAGTGTACTAAATTAATATACTATTAATGATTTATTAACAAAGGTTATTTCAGTAAGATGTCTAATAGTATTCATTAGATGCCTTCAGAGAGGGAAATTGTGATTTTTTCCCAATATACCAAACTTCCAAGGAAGATACAATATTTGTCCATTTATCAGTTGACAGACATTGGAGTTGTTTCCAATTTGGGGCTATTATGAATGTTGCTGCTATGGACATTCAGGTCCACTTTTTGTGTGGTCATGGGTTTTCATTTCTCTTGGGTACATACACTGCAACAGAATAGCTGAGTCAGATGGTAACTGTGTTTAACCTTTGAGGCACTGCCACACTGTTTCCCAAAGTGGCTGTATCCATTTACATTCCAACCAGTAAAGCCCAAGGCCTCCACATCTTTGTCAACACTTGTTATTATCAGTCTTTTTGATTGTAGCCATCTTTGCATGAGTGTGGTGGCATCTCATTGTGATTTTGATTTGCATTTCCCTGATGATTGTTATTACGTATCTTTCCATATGTTTATTTGCCATTTGAATACCTTCTTTGAAGAAATATCTACTCAGAGGCTGTGCCCATTTTTAAATTATTTGTCTTTTTAATTATTGAGTTAAGAGAACTTTTATACGTTTGAAATACAAATCCCTTATCAGATATATGATTTGCAAGACCTTCCCATTCTGAGTTATCTTTCACATTTTTGATGGTGTCCTTGAAGTGCCAAAATATTTTATTTTGATGAAACCTAGTTTACTTCTTTTGTTGCTTGTGCTTTTGGTATCATCTCAGAGGGAACCATTGCTTAACCGCAGGTCACTAAGATTTATGCTTCTTTTCTTCTAAGAGCTGTATAGTTTTAGCACTTACATTTTGTTCTTGATCCATTTTGAATTCATTTTTGTATGTGATATGAAATGTGGGTCTAATTCTATTCTTTTCTATATAGATATGCAGTTATGCCAGCACCATAACTGACGATTCTTTCTTGGTTGAAGTGTATTGACACTCTTGTTGACTATCAGTTCATCTTCATTGTGAAGGTAAACTCACCTTTGAAACACCCATCATGTCCCCCGACATTGCTCAAAATATAGATGACCACCACCTAGCCAAATGGTCTCTTCTACAAGCTCCTCTGAAACCTTCAGCAATGCTTGACATGGTCAGTGAGGCATTACCTCATTCTTGAAACTCTCACCTTCGTCTTTAGGGCCTCATACTATATGGAGGCAAAAGAACCCCTCATGTTCTAGTCCCACATTCTCCCAGGAAACTCCTCCCCTTCTACCTTTCATGCAGGGCAGGCAGACCTTAGGAAACTTCTGTTTATGAAGCTCCCATCACATTCTCCCTCAATCTGACCTTCTCAGAATGCGATACATAACCTATAACCCAGACCACATCAGTTAGACTTTTATCTTTTACATGCTTTATTCTCATCGCCCCGTTTAGACAGGAAGTTCACATTATATTAGTCTGTATTGCTGTATAACAAATTGCCACAAATTTATTGTAAACCCACTTGTTATTTCACAGTGTTATAGGTCAGAAGCAGGCAGAGTAGCTGGGTTCTCTGCTCAGGTCTAACCTGGCTGAAATCAAGGTCAAGTGGGCTATGATTTCATCTGAAGCTCAGGACCCCCTTCCAAATTCAAGGGATTGTTTGCAGAATTCAGCTCCTTGCTGTTATAGGACTGAGATCCTCATTCCTGGCTGGCTGTTCTCAGCTCCTACAAGCTGCCTATAGTTCCTGGCCCCATGGCCCTATCTATAGGTCCTCTTTTAACATGGCAGATTACTTTTGCAAGGCCAGCAGCAGAACATCTCTGTTGTATCCCTCCTCTTCCAGAAAAGTCCCAGTCCCTTTTTGGGACTCATTTGATTAGCTCAGGTAGCCTAGAATAATCTCTTTTCTGATGAACCCCAAATCAACTAATTTGGTACCTTAATTACATCTGCAAACTTCTTCCAACTTTCTAATGTAATATAACCTAACCAAGGAACAGAAGTTCATCATATGCAGCCCTGCCCTACACTCAAGAGGATGGGATTATACAAAGTATATATACAAGGTGTAGGAACATTGATTGTTATCTCAGATTTCTGCCTACCCACACGGAAACATACATACCCTCCTAGCACAGACCCCAAGTGTTAGAGTTAAATCTTCCATGATTATGACATTTAGCAATCTCTCTCATTTGATTCCCATGTGACAAGCAGGTCAAGAACATTATCACCTTTGTACAGATGGAGAAATTATTGAATCCAAGGTCACAAAACTATACTGTACGAGATCAAAGAACAGAATCCAAATTTCTCTTCTCTACAGAACCACCACCCTGTGAGACATCATCATATCTAATACCTACAAGCCATGATCACAATACCACCTGACATTTTACAGTAACAATTGACAAAGCATCACCCCAGAAACAATGTCATTTAATTGTCATGGCAACCCATTAGTGTGGGTTTTATCATTTCTTCTTCAGATGAGGAAACAATGGAATCCCACAGATAGTAAAGAACAAATAATAAGTTCACTGCTTTTGGTGCTATTATAAATCAATTTATGTAGACTACCACACAAGGTACGGTAGGAAAAATGCAAAGGGATATTATTCTTGCCTTAGAAGAATTTATTTGTTGGTAATATGTCAGGAATTGATAGATTGAACACATTCCTAACATTAGATTTGATTTAAATAATATCAATTAAAAAGAAGTTCAGGGGCATAACAAAACCTAAACAGAACTTTGCTTTTGAAAGTCTACCCTATGGATCACAAATGATGCCCCACTGGCCAAATCCTATCTGAAACCTGCTTTTGCATGCCTTGTGAGCTAAGACTAGTTTTTACATTTCTAAGGGGTTAGAAAACAATTTTAAAGAAAAACAGTTTTTGATTCAGAAAAATTATATGAAATTCAAATTTCAATGTCCATACATAAAGATGTATTGGAACACAGGCACACTCATCCACATCTTATGATCTACGTTTGCCGTCATGTTATAACAGCAAGGCTTAAATAGGTGTGACAGAGACTGGATGGTCCCCAGAGTCTAAAATCTTTACTGTCTTGCCCTTTAAGGAGAATGTTTGCCAGACCCTTGATCTTTTAAGCTGAGTGGGCAAGAGGGAAGGGGACGGAGGTGCTCCTGGGGTTGAGAAGTAGAATGGCAAGAACCCACCTTTCCAGCTTTTGAGAGGAGAAGCCATAAAATGTTGGTGGAGCCCTCAAACAACCAGCTTTCTGAAACCCAGGACCCAGGCAGCAGCAGAACTTCAGATGGGAGGGCTACCCAACTGCTTCATAAGCCTTTATAGAAGGAAGGGGGCTGCCGAGAGAAGTCTGCCTTGGACAGGGAGCCCAGTCCACGATGACTGGGACAAGGAACAGCGGCAGCAGTGGCCTCTCAGCCTCAGGAGAACCGGACTGCGGGGGTAACCACACACGTGGGAGAAGAGCACCCAGAATGTCTGCTGCACAGGGTCTGTTCTCAGCCTTGGAGAGTTAATGGGATTGGGGAAGGGAATTATTTCAATTTAAAAAAATAAAGAAAAGGTACTTCCAGTGGCCAGAGTGTGCTAGATGCCTGTGTATGTGTCTTAACTTCCCCATTAGATAGCAAACTCCTCGATGTCACACAAAAAGATGAGTCTTGACTTCAGCTTATTAGATTAGTCAATCAGGAAAAGGAATTAAAAAGGTTTTGCTCCTCTTTCCTCATGCACTGCCTGTTGGTGAGACGTTGTGAACAACAAAAGCCATGAATATTCCACAGTAAGTTACTCTTGAATGATCAACGTTGATCACTAAAACCAGTGAGAGCTAATCAGCTTCAGATCTTTATTTCCCATCATGAATATTTTAACAAATAAGACAATATTTTGACAAATAGGCACACAGATGCTATACTATATATTAATAACAAAACACTCTATTTTAATGACAAAACATCTAGAGATATGACTAGACCATAGGATTTGGGGGATGGGTTGCTTGGTTTTATGATTAAAAAAAAAAAAAGACAAAGAATGGTAGCATTTCCAACTGAAATGAAATCCAGCGAGGCTTCCAGATTTCAAAGGGTTTATAATGGAAGAAATAGCCCATAAGTGGGTCACGAACAATCCTGTCCATTAATCATCCCAGGCCCAATGCATGGGCACACCAGGTGCCAAGGAAGTCATGAAATTCTGTGTCAAGGACAATGTGCTTTTTAAAAAATTTACTTCCAGGTATAAAAGTCTAACATTTGGTTTCAGTAATACATTATACATGTACAAGAAAATGAAGCCTAAACTGAGGACAGGGCAAAGCAGCAGCCCTACCTTGAAATAGCACAAAGATCCTTCGTCGTCATACAATTTATATGTTCAGCACTTCCTCCTTGTAGAGCCCCCACCTACAGCTACCACTGGATTATAATTCCCGGTGGGTTTTTTTTTTAACCTGCTCTTCCATAATCTAGTGATTAATGATATTACTGTCTTCCCAGCCTCAGGTTAAAACCTAAGAATAATCTTTCTTAGTCTTTCTCTCATACCTTGGTCTAATCAATAAATAAGTATTATTGGCTCTTCCTCTAAAACATTTCTGGAGTAGAACCACTTCTCAGCTCTACTGGGTTAACTGACCTGGGGGTAGCCACCTTCACCTGCCATCTCTTATTCTGACAACTGCAGCAGTTTCCCGGTTTCGTTTCCAACCATTCTTGAGGCCCTACAACCCTTTCTCCACACAGTAGCAGAGTAACCTTCTTGGGGTATAAATCAGATCATGTAATTGATCTATTTAAAATCCTCTAATGCTTCCCTCTGCACTAAAAATAAAAGCCAAACTTCTTTCTCGAGCCTTAAACCTTTGCATGATCTGGCCCCTGCTATTTGAGTTATCTACTCTTGCATAACAAACTATCCCAAAATTTAGTGCTTGAAGCAACGATAATTTATTATATTTCATGATGTTCAGCAAAAGAACAGCTGGTCAGTTCTCTGCTCCATTTGGTATAGGCTGGGATCACTTGTACGGCTGCGTTTGTTTGGGAACCCGTATGGGGCTGAAATGTGCAACATGGCTTTCCTCACATGACTAGCTCCCCAGCCAGGATGGCTGCCTGGGCCTCTCCCTCTCCACATGGTCCCTCCACATGAGTGGGCAAGTTCAGTTGTCTTTTCCTGGCAGCTGAATCTCAAAGGGACAGAAAAGGAAGCTACCAGTATTCTTAAAGTCTAAGCCAAACACATAACATCACTTCCACCACATTTTATTGGTCAAAGCAAATCACAAGGCCAGCCCAGACTCAAGGGGTGGGATGATAGAGTTGACTCTTGATTAGAGGAGTGACTTAAATGTTCAAGAACGGGAGGAATTTTTGGCAACCATCTCTAGAAATTCTCTTTCCCACCTACCTGTCTCTCCAATCTAATTTCATACCACTTTGCCCAAGCCATACTAGCCATCCTTGTCTTTTTTTTTTTTTTAGATTTTATTTATTTATTTGATAGACAAAGATTACAAGTAGTCAGAGAGGCAGGCAGGGAGAGAGGAGGAAGCAGGCTCCCCACTGAGCAGAGAGCCCGATGCGGGGCTCGATTCCAGGACCCTGAGAAGATGACCTGAGCCGAAGGCAGAGGCTTTAACCCACTGAGCCACCCAGGCACCCCTGGTTTGGTTTTTGAGAAAGAGAGAGAGAGGGCGCACACCCAAGTGGGGAAAGGGACAGAGGGAGAGAGAGAGAATCCATGCTAGGTGTGGAGCTGTGGGGTTCAACCTCATGACCCTGAAATTAGGAACTGAGCTGAAATCAAGAGTCAGACGCTTAACCCAGATGCCCTATCTTTGTCTTTTTAATAGTTGCTGAGATAGGGACTGCTGGCATTCCTCCCAATATCCTTCAGTTCATCGTCTTCAGGAGTAGAACTTCTGAGTTTCCACTAGGTTCATGGCTCCTCAGAATAAATACCACACTTCCCAGGCTCCCTCAAAGCAAGTTGTGACCATGTACATTCTGGGCAATGGAATGTCAGGGGGCATGTACAGAGGAAGTTTTAGCAGCCCTTCCTTTAAAGGTGTCAGTTTTCTTTCTTTTGACCCATATCTTCCTGCACCTTTTGCTCCTTCATGCTGGTTGGACCATGAGGGGGTCTGAGAATGAAATCCTTTCCAGGTTGGAGAAACCTGAGGCTTTGAGGCCATAAAACAGCCTACCAGCCCTGGAACCATGATCCCCGGACTTTTCTTTGACAGAAGTACACTACTATCTTGTCTAAGCCATGGTTATTTTGGGTTTTCCATCTTTTACAGCCAAACTTTGTCCTTTCCGATGAACATTTCCAGCAGAAGAATCGGGAAGAGCAAAGGGCCTGAGGCAGGAGAATGTCCAGAATGTGAGCAGAGTGAGGAAATTGAGAGATTATAGAAGAGACAATAATGACTATGTCAAATGGAGCCTTACAAGCTTATCTTTTTCATCTGAATGAAACAGGAAACCACTCCAGAGTTTCGAGAAGGGAGTAACATGGTCTTACTTATGCTGCAGAGTCACTCTTGAGCCCATGTAAAGAAAAGCTATGGGAGAGGCAAGACAGAAACAGGGGGCTAACAAGGAGGTTTTTAATCTAGATAAGAGGTGATGGTGGCAGAGACCAGAGAGATAACGATGAAAATGGTGAGAAGTGGTCGGATCGTGGATCTGATTTGAAGGGAGAAATAGTAGGACTTGCTGATGAATTGGATGTGGTTGGTATCTTAGCAGGTGGAGTTGCTGCTAACTGTACTGGGGAAGGTTGAGAGGAAGCAGAGATTTAGGGGGTGGGAGTAGAGGGGAATTAAGAGTTCAGTGTTGGACACGGTATTAGTCCAGGGTCTCAAAGAAACAGGTCAAGTAGAGTATGTGTATATGGAGAGATTTATCTTAAAGAATTGGCTTGTGCAATTATGAATGCTGACAAATCTGAAATCTGCAGGGCAGGCAGGCAGGCTGGAGATCCAAGGAAGGGATAATTTTACAGCTCAAGTCTGAAGGTAGTCTGGAGGCAGAACCCCTTCTTCCTCAGGGGACCTCAGTCTTTTCTCTTATGGTCTCAAGTGATTGAATGAAGCTCAGCCACATTGTGAGAATAATCTGCTTTATTCAAAGTCTGTTGATGTAAATGTTGATCACATCTTGAAAACATGCCTTTACCACATCTAAACTGGTGTTTGGCCAAACATCTGGACAGCATAGCATAGCCAAGTTGACACAAAATTAACTATCATGGACATGTTAGATTGGAAATGCCTTTATATATCCAAGTAGAGATGCCTAGTAGGCATTTGACTTACTTGAGGTGAACCTGTGGGTTCATCAACATATGCATTTCATTTAAGGAAGAGAACAAGTTTGAAGCATTCCAACTTTAAGAGTTAGGACAGATGAGGAGCAACCACCAGAGGGAAGTGTGAAGAAGCCAGAGAGTCACCAGAAGAGGGCAGTGCTCTGGTAGCCAATAAGCAAAATGTTTCCAAGAGGAAGAAATGATCACTGTGTCACATTTTGCTGATAGGTCAGGTAAGACATGAGAATTTTTGCTGTTGGATTTGGCAACTTGGAAATCATGAACAACCTCACTTATCAGTTAGGATTCAACCAGAGAAGTGGAGATAGTAGAAGATACACATTAAGAGACCTGTTGCAAGGAATTGACTTATGCAATTGTGGGGGCTGACTAAGAAGTCTGAATTCCATAGGGCAGATCATCAGGAAAGATAGGCTGAAACTAACAGGCATGGGCTAAAGCTTGTGTCCACAAGCAGATTTGTTTTCTTCAGGGAAGCCTTATGTCCTTCAACTGATTAGATGTAGCCCACCAGATAATCTAAAATATCTCCCTTTAAATCATCAACTGATTTAATCACACCTACAAAATATCTTCTGTTGATTTCTGTTTGATTGAATAACCTAGTTTAAACCAGTTGACACATCAAAAGACCATCACACCTCAACAAGACCAGCCTCAGTGGACTGTGGGACAAGAGCCCAAATGAAGTCGATTCAAGAGAATGGGAGGAGAGAATGTGGAGATAGTTAGTGTAGATAATTATCTCAAAGAGCTGTACTATGAAGGGAAGCAGAGAAATGGAGGAGTGACTGGAAGGAAATTAGAATGTGGGTTAAGAGGCTAAGATAAGATATAAGGTAAGACCACTGGTGGAGAGGAGCTTGAGGAACTAGAGGCTTTGGTGTTAGAAAGTTGTCTCAATGGACGCTGAAGCCACCTAGAAGAAGTAGGAATGACAGAGATTGACAGCGAGTTGCTAACATATTCAGGAAACAAGACATGCTTAGGTTTGGGTGGGGGTAACAGTACATGGTGGTACAAGAAAGGAGATTTGGAGTTACAACCTGATGACATCAAAGTCAAAGCTGGGGGAGTAGGGGACCAGAAAAGAAGTGAATCATCTATGAAAACTGCAATGAGGAGCAAAGAGGACACTTACCCACCTTTAAACCCAACACAGGGAGTTGGGGAGGTGACTACTTTCTCTTGAGAGGGATGCACAGAGAACCGTGTCCTCATGTGAGATCCAGATCTGAGCTAGGGCAAGAGGTGTGGGGAATTTTCAGAGAGATTGAGGATTTAGGGGAAATGCTGATAACTGATAGTTTCAGAAGATGGGGTGGAGAGGGAAGGTGACATCAGCAGGGGTTTTTCAGAGCTGTATTGGGAACAGCTAGGGGGCTACTGCCCTGGGTTGTCTGACATTGACAGGGATAAAAATCACATGAGAATAGTCTTGGTGGCTTCCAGGCAGGTGATGGTCATGAGGCTGTGAGTGCTGAGGATCAAATAAGGATGGAAGTCTTGCCAAGAGCACAAGTTCTGGGGCCCTGTTTCCTGTTTTCACTCTTACTGCCAGAGATATCCAAGATGAAGCCAGGGAGTGGTAGACCAGCACTTAATCCCCCTGGGCCTAGGTTTCCTTGCTGGAACAATAATTTGGCTGCAGAAATTCTCTGCAACAACTTCCAGCTATGCCAACCTGTGATTCTTCTTTAAAATAGTTCCATAACTTGTGTTTGGCGTAAGTGTTTGATTCCCGGAACATTCACTTTTTTGCATTTTTTTAGCCCTTGTCAAAATCACTTTTAATGCCTTCTTGGCCTGTCCCATGACAAGACTGAAAGAACAAAAACATGTCACCGGCATCAGGCTTCTCTCCAGATTTCAAACATTTAATACAAAAGGTAAAGCAGCTCGTCACTGTTTGTTATTGGTTAATGTTGAAATATTGATAATTCTAGATATATCCCTTTAAATAAAATCTATTCTTAAAATTAATTCTGCCCTTTTATTTCTTACTTTTTAAAATGTGGGGGCACCTGGGTGTGCAGTAGGTCAAGCATTAAACTCTTGGCTTCGGCTTAGGTCATGCTCTCGGGGACAGTGGCATCAAGCCCTGCACTGGGTTCCACACTCAGCACAGAGTCTTCTCAAGATTCTCCTCTCTCTCTCTCTCCCTCTGCTCCTCCCGCTCATGCTCTTTCTTCCCTGCTCATGCTCCTCCATGTCTCTAAAATAAATAAATAAATCTTTAAAAAAATAAAATACAATGTGGCTATACCAGACTCAAAAACAGGGTAAATGGTGGTTACCAGGGAGTAGGAATAGGCAAGATATCGTGTAGGGGTCCGAACTTTCAGCTAATCATTCAGTAATTTCCGGAGATCTAGCACACAAAACATAGACAACAATGTTGTATCATAATCAGCAAACCTGCTAAGGGACTAGATCTTAATGATTCCCACCACAAAAAAAGAAATGATAATTATACAAGGTGATGTCATATTACAGTCATATTACAATACATAATTACATATTACAGTCATATTACAATACGTAAATGTATCACATTAACACATTGTACTCCTTAAATTTATACAAGGTTGTATGTACATATATTTCAATAGAAAATAAGTAAATAACAATTGTAAAAATACAATGTGGCTACTGGAATGTTTAAATTTACAATTGTAAAAAAAAATAAATTTACAATTGTAGTTTGCAGTATATTTCTATGGATAGTATTGCTGTTGAGATTTCCACCAGGCTCAGAGCAGACCATTCATGTGGCACCGCAGTTTGCAGAGTGTGGTCCCCTCTGACCAGAAGCATTTGTATTACTTGGGGGTTTGTTAGAGATGCAATTGCTCTGCCCCTCCCCAGATCTACACAATCACAGAATCAGCATCTCGTCCAGGTATTTTCATTCAATGGCTGCCATGGTTAGCCACAGAACTGGAAGAACACTAGGCTAGTGCTTCTGGAATTGCAAAAATAAATCTTTGCAGATGACTGGGTTTATTAAATGGCTAGGTGATATAAAATATTAGTTTTCACCTTCAAAATGTTGAAAAAATAGACGTGAATATTGAAGCCAAGCCAAGCTCTTGGGCCCTGGAAGAGGACTGCTTGGGACAAGAGAGGGGAGAGATAAATCAGTAGGCTTAAAATGAGAGACTGAGGACCATGACATTGTAAATGAAGATTCATTGAATTGGATTCTAAATATTTGGGTCTACATCTGAACCCCACCCTTTGTGGTTGGGCATTATTCTCAACACCATTTTACTAGGCAAGGAAACTGAGGCATGATCAGGGTAATTAGCTGGCTCAAGGCCACATCTGTTGGGGCCAGAGTGAATCTGGCCATAGAGCCGGTGGTGTTCTCCATTGCACTCACAGTCTTGCATAGGGTCCAAGCTGTATCTCAGTGAACCTGTAAAGGGGGTTATTTCTATATTAGTTCTTCCTGGCTATTAGAATCATCTGGGGATACTTACAACTGCATTCCTGCCAGGCTCCACCCACTAGAGATTTTCACGTCATTGATCTGAAGTGGTTTCAGGGGTGCTGAAGTGTTTCCCAGGGACCTCAGAAGCACCTACCATTTGACAGAGGGTCAAGATGAGGCTGGGAGACACAAGGCAGGATGAGTTAGCAGGGGTAAACTTGGGCTCTATAAATTAGGCCAGAGCTTCTCCAAACGGAAGGTGCACAAGTCCCCTGGTTAGATGCGGGGGTGGGTGGGTGGGTGGGGCTGGAGCTTCTGCAGTATCCAGGTGAGGGTGATGCTACTGGTCCACAGACTTCAGCGTTTGGACAGTGTGCCACCTGGATGCCCTGACCCCTGGGGCACTTTCCTGGCCAGAAAGTGGCCTTAGGAGTCCCCACTTCTCCAGCAGGTAGGGAGTAGGCTCTGGATACTTAACCCAAGTGCGCTCCCAGAGTGGCGATTCCTTGAGGTGGCAGGTCTGATGGCCTGAGCGCCGGACAAAGTCCAGTTAGCCTGTGATGAATACCGGGAGCACAGTCCACGGAGAAGTTCCTGAGACCTGGGGGAAATTCTGGGAAGCTGAAATGGAAAAATCCCCCACAGTTATAGCCCTGAAACAGGAACTCCAGTGACCTCACCCTTCTGTTCAATCGTCCTCCTCTCCTCTAACCTGAGCCTCGAGTTCTCCCCGGGCTTCTCGCCCCCTCCCACTCCTGCCTGAACTGTGGGACAACGTGCAAGGATGGGAACCACCAACTTTGTCTCCCCTGAGGCACACGGCTTTCTTGGCTGGAGGGTAGGACAGCCGGGATGCAAGCTTCTCAATGTGTCTTTCCTCTCCACAGCAACCCCATAGCTACCCTGACTCTCCACCCCAGTCCTGCCATCTCCCTCCAAAGTTCCCAGCACGCAGCGAGAAGCCGCCTTTGGATGAACCCGGGATGAAGGTTTTCGCTCACCCACACCCCCCCTCCCCTGCGGCTTGTACACCCCGAAGAGTCCCTTCCGAGTCCCGTCCTCCTGCAGCCTCGTGCAGGAAAGGATGCCAACGGTGCGGTACCGGCGGACGCCGGGGCCCCCAGGAAGGAGGCGGCGCGGTGCCTGGAGCTCCGGAAAACCGCCACCGCACTCACAGTCACGCAGTCCTCGGGGACCCGGGGACGAGGCGCCTGTGCCCAAAACAGAAAACGGAGGAAGGGATAACTTCGTGTTTGGGGAGGGAGGGCGGAGGCGGGGGCGGGCGGGGGCGGGCGGGATTCGAGCTTTTTCTGCAAGATCTTGCATCGTAACCTCATTCCCCAAACCAAATCCAGCGGCCAGAGCCTCCCACCCGGCCTACGGGGGCCATCCGGCTGGGTCCCTACGCGCACCCCCTGCCCGCCGGCCTCGCCAGCCCAGGTTCCAGCCCATCAAGTCGGGAAATGAGACGATCCATCAGCTGGCCCTGACTGCGGGCCCGAGGCGTCCCCCATCTGTGCGCTTCGCAGTCACCCGGGAATAGCCGCGTAGAGCAGCCACCGAGACTCCCGACCTCCGGGTGACAAAGGTGGCGAGCGTTGCTCTTGGTGGCTTTGGTGCTCTTGACTCCGAGGCCCATTTGGCTTGGCTTGGGTTTCCCGAGGTTGCGAGGCTGTGGGCGAGGTGGTGACTATGACCTCTATAGATTGGACTCTTTCTTTGACAACTGGGGGGGGGGGGGAAGTCCCGAGAGAATCAGAAACACAAAGAACGTCCCAAGAAGGACACAGATCTGGGCCGGGAGACAGCACTTGCAGGTACCACCTGGGCTGCTAGGACAGGGGAGACCTCTGACAGCCAGACCTGGGCGGCAGGAGGCCTGGGGGCTTTTACAGGCAGAGGAAGGCTGGGACACCTGCAAATTTGCTTTTGAATTAAAAAATAACCATGGAGTCACCCTGGAGAAATAACTGAAGGTTAATGTTATTTTTAGTGTTATTATCCGGGATTTAATGTAATTTTTATTTTGAGGGGACTCTCAGGAGGGTCTCCACAGTGCTGTGCTGGATGGGGCCTCTCAGAGTTCTTATCCATCCCTGTCCACCGAAGAGGAGATAGGCGGGGACTGGCCACCCTCTGGAGCCACCAGAGAGCTGGTCCTGTGTTCCACCGGCAGCATGAACTTGTACCCCAGGCAGGCTCCATGGAAGGGGCAGTGGGTGCACCCAGGGGGCGTGGGTGCAGCCTCTGGGCCTGAGACTTACTGCTGAGAAGCAGGCCCTCGGTTTGTCCCTAAGGACTCCCATTAAGGCAGAAGCCTGGGCTTTTCTTCCAGTTGCAACCCGGGGTGGGGAATGCCCTCTGCTCCACTGCCACCCTCTTTCCCAAGTTGATTGATTGATTGATTTTCTTTTTCCTTTTTTTTTTTCCCCCCTGAAGCTGAACAATACCCTAAGCTCACAATGCTGGGAACTGTGAGTCAGTTCACCATCTCACCTTCGCCTTCCCGGTCTGGAAACTGCCGGCTCCAGGGCGGCCGCCAGTCCGGCCCGCAGAGGCCGCTTTTCCCAGGGCGCGCGCCTCTCCTCTGCCTGCGCACTTGGAGCGTTGTCTGCGGTCTCAGCTTCGATCGCCTCTCAGCAGTCTTTTCTCCGTCTGGGAAACCTCGCACAGGTCCGGGAGTTGTCCAAGGACCGGGCTGCAGCGTGGTATCCCGTGCACCCCTGGCCCTGGAGCGCGCCTCCTTCCAACTTCTGTTCTGGAAGCCAGACCACAGGGGAACTTCGGGGGCCTTTCCGTCCGGTGTGGATATTGTGCTGGCGGTTTGGTAAGGAAGAAAAGGAGAACTGCGATGCCTTGTTTACCCGGTCTCGCCTCTCACCCAAGTTCAGCATCCTACTCCCCCTACCCCGGCCAGTTCGCCGGGCTTTTCTCGGGATGGGGGAGGGACCTAAGAGGACCAAGGATCAGAGAACGCCAGGGTCTCACCGCCCACCCACCTCTCCCCAACTCTGGGTTTGCCAAGACTTCCTGCGGCATAGGAGCTCCGAAGACGGTCGCGGAGGAACCAGGGATTCGCTCTCTGCTAGGGACTTTCTTCCTCCTTTATCGAGTCCTAACTACTCTCCACGCCCAAACACAAAAGACCCTGCAGGTCCAGGCGCCCATGGCCGAACTTGCTCAATCCGGGCACTTTTGTAATTGATCCCCTTTACCCGCTTTGGAGCCGGTGTGGACCTCACCTTTGCAACTGGACAGGGGGTTCTGTCCCCTGTCTACACCAGGAGCGGCTGCGCCAATGTGTCAGGAGTCCAATCCAAGTGCCAGGCGCCAAGGTCTTTCTCAGATTGAGGTCGTTGCGAGCTTCGGCGCTAGGAGCTGGGCAGCAGCTCGCATCTCCCTTCGCTCAGGCAGAAGCTCCCAGGTCTGGAGTCAGCAGCCTGCGGGCCCCGCGAAGCTCCAAGCCCTGCGCAACCGGCCCACCTGTGTCGGTACCACCCAAAGGTAATGCCACAGGTCATGGTCCATACATCCTGACCAGCACACACTTATCCCATGTTGAGACAGTACACTTTAATAATGGAATTCCCAGCAGGTTTTTCCCTAAAGGAATTGCACAGATCACCTCCCAACTAAGGTCACTCATAGAAGCATTGTGTTTAGTCCGGGAGGGATCCTTTAGGAAAGGCATTTTGATGATGAAAGTGGCGAAGCTACTGCACAGACGTCCGTCAATACTAATAACTATCATATAGCTTCCAAGTTGCCATTCCAGGCACCTTGGAAATACACTGAAGACGTCTTCCTCTTTCCCTTTCTAGGTTCCTGGAGCATCTTTGCGGTGTTATCACAAAAACAGCCACAGACACATCCCAAACTTACAACATCAGAACAATGGAGGACATTCCAGATCCCCAGCAAGGCTCTCACAGAAGCTCGGAGGAAACCGCAACAGACTGGCTACCCCACTCTCACCCTCCTCTCCCAAAGGCAATTAATATAAATTGTCCTCAGTCCCAACACATCTTCAAGTCAATATGCAGATAAGATCAAATAGGCAATTAAAAGAGTAGTTAGCTGGGGATCAAGAACCCAAGTAACACACCATAAAAGAGATTTTAAGGAATTGCATTATCACAGAATTCAGGTAGGAAACCTAACTTAGGCCCAGTGAGGTAGTTATTTCCTGGAGAGAAAAACTTCTTAAAGAACTTTTTAAAAATTCTCAGTTGACGCTTGTCTTTTGCAGAAAATTTCCCTGTGCCCAAGTTAAGATTTTCCTCAATGCTAGGAAAGCAGAGAAGACTGTGTTCCAAGGCCTAAAAGCTTATATGTTGGAGCTTAGTGGTAACTAATTTAAAAACAGGTTTAAAAATAGTTAAATAATTACTGCTTCATTTGCTACTGAACTTTTCAGGAATGATTACCAGGCCTTACCATCTGCTTACTCAAGGTTTGTTTTATGGGCTTTGTCCCCGCTCATTCTCTCTTATATGAAGGCATTTATTCTAAATGAGCCCATCAAAGGACATTTCCTAAGAACTTATCCTGAACATACTTTGCCAATGAAAAGGCCATTATTCTGGTGCCTTGCCTTCTCCACTGGTTACCCTCATTGCAGAAACAGCTCTTGCTTCATTAAAGTAGGTGCATTCGAGACCAATGAGATGAAAGGATGAGGAAAATTTTAGCAAAGTCATGCAAGCTGAGTGCATCAAAAGCCCAGACTTAATTTTCTGATTCTTTCCAAATATTCTAGGGTATGGAAACTTATGAACAAAATATTCTTGTGTACACTTAATTTTCAGTTCCTGTCCCCAAAGGGCTTCTATCCTAGAAATATTTCAACAATATTCAAAGGCAGTAAATAAGTGAAATGAAATAAGTGGTCAGTGATAAGTTGAACACAAGAAATGGTAAGTAGTAATTCTGGCTTAACCTTGCTGTGCAGTTTGTCTAATTTAGTTAAATTATCCCTGCTCCATTATCTTTGTGTACTCCTACTGTGTGTGCACCTGTCTGTGTGTGTGTGGTGTGTGTTTTGGAAGCACTGGGGGACAACAGAGCCAGAGTACATTTTTGCATTTTGCTATAAGGTAGACTGAAACATCAACAAGCCAAACTTCAGCTGTAATAAGCCTAGCTCTGTTTTGAAGCTTATAAATATGGTTTCTAATTAGCAATTTTCCTGATTTTTGTAATTTTTTTTTGCTTCACCTACAGATACAAGTCAATTGTTTGTGTGGTCAAGTATAAAGAAGTACACCTAACAATTTGAATATTTAATTTTATTTAGGATAAGTTTTACATATACCATATGTAGGGCATATTATAAAATAAAGAAGTTAAATAGGGGCTGTGTAGTTTATAAACTATCATGAAGTTTCGGACTTCATTTCTTTTTCATTGAAAAATTGATAAACAAAAATAAAATTAAAAAAAGAAAAATCGATAAACATGGAAGGATGAAGAGTTACATCTTGGTACTGGCTTTCCTATTTAAAATATATTTCTTCCATTGGTATTGCCCTTCCTTGGCTATCCCCCCAGGTCAATCTGTTCATGTTTTTCAAGGCCCACCTTCTCCAAGAGGCCTTCTTCAACCAGTTAGGATAGCTGTTTTACCTAATCTTTCCCTAAGCATCTATGCCTACCTTGTGCCAGGCAACCTACATCTTCATGTATCTACATCATCATGTATCATGTATCTTTCTATTTTCTCCCATCCATACTGAAAGGTCTATACACACAGGGCCCTTTTCTCCCACTTCTGTGAAATAGTAACCACCCAATGACATGAGATTCATTAAGGCTAATTCAATAAAGAAATACATGAATTGAAAAGAATCTTTCGAAGGACAGAGAATCTAGAGAAGATTCCAAAGGCAACATGCTTAGGTCATACTTACTTCTGATATTTGTTTAGACCACCAGCAGCAATGATGGAAATGACACAACCATTATTGACACAAGTGTACGTGTTTATGTTTATGTCTTCAAAAAATGAAGAATGAAGCAAATTTTGGAAAACATTGTTACTATCTTAAAATATTATTTAATGGTAAGTTTTACTCCTTTATCACCTCTTTGTTGATTTCAAAGAAGTAAAGATATTTTAAAGGATGATTAGAGGGACACATGTGTGGTGCAGTTGGTTGAGCATCTAACTCTTGGTTTTGGTTCAGGTCGTGATCTCACAAGCATGGAATCAAACCCTGCCTTGGCCTCTGCGCTGAACACGGAGTCTGCTTGAGATTCTCTCTCCCGTACCCTCTGCCCCTCCTTCTCATGCTTCCTCTCTTTCTGAAATAAATAAATAAGTCTTAAAAAAAGAACGATTAGGGACACCTGGATGGCTCAGTGGGTTAAAGCCTCTGCCTTCAGCTTCGGTCGTGGTCCCAGGGTCCTGGGATCGAGCCCCACATCGGGCTCTCTGCTCATCAGGGAGCCTGCTTCCTCCTCTCTCTCTGCCTTCTTCTCTGCCTACCTGTGATCTCTGTCTGTCAAATAAATAAATAAAATCTTAAAAAAAAAGAAAATAAGAGAATGATTAGAAAGTTATTTAATTAATGTAGATGAAAGTTGTAGGGAATATGATTCAATTCTTATTGTAACATAAAATTCACTGGAGATAGCTTAATAAGTTACGGGGTCTTTTGTAAGCTACCTTTAAAATTAAACACCTAAAAGGAAATTTAATTACATTTTGAGGATAATCTTCCCAGGAAGAAAGGGTTAAAACTACCTCCTTTTTTTCTTTTAACTCATTTAGGCACTCTCTGGTGTCAACAAAGAGATCATTTATGTCATGTATGAAGAAACCATTTCAAAGGAACCACCAATTGATTTAAAATGAAATCAATAATCAACTACAACAGCTTAAGATTGTTGATCCATGTTACTTCCCATGTGTATTTTCTTATTAAAGCAGATAATCATCAATTAATTCAGTTGCTCTCTTAACAACCTATAAATGAGGACATCTGCAATAATGTAGCACAAGAGAAATTGTCATAATCTTTTACAGACATTTCTTCTGCTTGGATAATGGTATTTGTTTATCTTTGGGCTCCCAGAGCATGAAGCATAGTGCAAGTAGTAGGTATTCAGTTAATGTTTATGACTAAATTAATCTGTCATTTGTTTTGAATGATATTATACGGCCCAACCAGCCATCTCCTGAGGTATTATTCCAATTTTTTATTGAGGAAAATGATAATCTGTAAAAGGTCATGAAAATAATAAATAATGAATCTTGGACTAAATTTTTTCCATTTCTTTCCTCATTAAAGTACTGGAGGAAAAGATGGAGGGATAGAGACTATAAATTACATGTGACTCATTTTTAAAATTTTTACAGTACTGCAGGAAAATGTGTAATAACAAGTGCTAACACGAAGAATTGTAAGGCATGTAAATTTTGCAAATTCCAATCATAGCTAATAATAATTGACTTTTATCAATCACAGTTTGGCCTCAGTTCTTCTGTATATAAACATTTATGCAAAGTTCTTGAGATATGCTTGAGTGAAATATAAAATAACAGGTAAAAATATGATATAAAAAAGAGTATCAATTTAAATATTACTTCATAATTTGAATTGCTATTGATCTAAATAGAGATTTGGGTTTCAGCTTGTTATTTGGTCATTGAATAAGGATTTTATGGAAATAAAAATATGGTATATTTTGTAGTCAAAGTATTATATAAGGAAAAATGAAGATGATCTCTATGAAGTTAAAGCATGTGATTTTTCTATTTTAATTCTAACTGACCATGTGACATTTGGGAAGGTCATTTAATTTTCTGAGCCTCAGTTTTGGGAAGGTACAACCACAATAAGGCATATCTTTCCTTGCCTACTTTCTAAGGTGGTAGGGAGAATCAAATTTGGCAATGCACGTGAAAATACTTTGCAATTTCCCCCTTAATATGACATTATTTATTTTATGACATTGTATTACCAATTACTCACATAATCACATATCCTGTAAGACACAAAATATTTGAACATCAATTAAATTGATGAGGACAACATGCTTACTGTTGAAAAAGCTTCATTCTGACTAACAAAGCAAAAAAATTTAAAAAGCAAGCTACCATTTTATGTAAATATAGGAATTAGCCCAGTAGTGTTTGTTTTTTCATCCCATTAGAGGCTGTAGAGTAGTATCTGCTTGTGTGTATGTTTACATAACTATATAACATTACTGTCCTAAGAGGTCCTAAAGAACCTTCACAACCTTCTGGTTCACTTACATTCTTCTTGGCAGAAACGGTGCAGTATATTGAGAATAGGTGACCCCAGAGTTTATAGCCCTCATGCAGTCAGAGAGCAAAACTAACAGAAAATAAGCCAGACTACTGCACTAACTGACGGCCTCATTTAAGGAGGCGTCAATTTAACTTTAAACCCATTAGCTCATTGAGAGCAGAGGAGAGAAGGGGATGTCTCCAAATGCAGGAAACTGTTGCCATAGCATTTTCCTTCTCTATTTCTGCCTACTTCTCCTCCCCCAAGGCAGCAACAATTTGTGCTCTCCCATTTTCTTTCAGCAACCAAATGCATTTTCAGAAGCCAGGACTCCAGGGATGTGATATCTACACCACCTAATAACTGTACCTGGTAGGGATATTGAATAAGTCTGAGAGTGCTGTTAAGTTTCTCCGGACAGAATCATCTTTGCAGATGCAATTGCAGAACAGGAAACAGACTCAGGGAAAATTTTAGCCCCCCCAAAATCTCATTGGCTATCTACGCAAGCTAAGGCACAACAATCACTCCTGCAACACAACGGATCCCTTTCAGTCCTCGCAGCCGTGGACAGCTCCCTCACCTCGCGGTCCGTTCCTCCGCAGTGAGCCGCCTCGCGTTCAGCCTGCACGGGTCGGTGCGGCACCCGCCACCAAGTCTTCGCCAGCGCGCAGAGAACACACGCTCCCTCCCTCCTCCCTCTCGGTGCCCCCGCCCCTCGCTCACCCCGGCTCACTCCAGCGGCGACTTTGAGGGATTCCCTCTCGGGCGGCCTCTGCAGCAGCACATCTGGCCTCATTCTCTGCACGGCGAGCATGGATCTCAGAAGAAGAACCTTTCCCAGCGTCTACAAACTTCGAGTTCTCCTGATGCTGTTCCGTGAGTAGTGTCTGGGCGACCGCGAGGACACGGTGCACTATTTGCTGAGAATAGAACAGGCAGAGTAAAACCAGTAGCTTAAGGTCAAAATGTGGCCCTTACATTTTGCTATTTTCTTTCTGGGGGTTGAGAGGGGCGGGGGTGGAGGGCCTTCCCGCCAGTGGCAGGGAATTCCCCAGAGGGCCACACACCTGTACCGCACAGCCCAGACACAAAGCTATGCGAGCCTGCTTCGTGGGGTCAGAGCATTGGCAAGAAAGATTCGGTTTAAAAGCCTAAGACGAAGGAAAAACGCCTTACAAAATAGTAAGACTTTACATTTTTTTAATTTTTATTTTTATTATAAATTAGCAGCAGTGGAGTTAAAATTGTCGGCGCTAGGTTAGAGAAACGGCTCGCAGAGCACACAGCAGCAGGCAAGGAACTTTATCACCCCAAAGCCCGCAGACCACGATCTTTCCATCCTTGTGCCCACGACGCGTGGGCTTGCTGAGCCCGGAATCGATAGGATTTGGGGGGGGGGTTGTTTTTCCGCAGATACAATGGCTCGAATCACAGCAGAACAAGAAGTGGAAAATCTCTCAGGCCTTTCCACTAACCCTGAAAAAGATATATTTGTGGTGCGGGAAAATGGGACGACGTGTCTCATGGCCGAGTTCGCAGCCAA
Organism: Martes martes; assembly: GCF_963455335.1. Classification (NCBI taxonomy): domain Eukaryota; kingdom Metazoa; phylum Chordata; class Mammalia; order Carnivora; family Mustelidae; genus Martes; species Martes martes. Next base: position 34,041,005 of record NC_137896.1, read on the forward strand.
ATTTATTGTCCCTTATGATGTGTGGGCCAGCAATTATGTCGATGTAAGGAACCTTTTCCCTCCCGGCTTGCTCCTAGGGCTCCAGGGGCGAAGGGCACCCTCCCTCAAGGCCCCGTGAAGACCTGGGTCGCCCGCCTTTCCCCTCTGCGCCCCTGCAGGCTGTTCCCGAATGCTGCATGGGGGTTCCGGCTTGTAACGCCTTCTGCTCACCCTGCCTGCTTTGAAAGTAAACCCCCTTTCTCTGCTTCCCTAACGGCCGGGTCTGCACGTAGAGCATCTAACCGCATGTTCCCGGACCTGGGAGCGCGCGCGCAAAGGAGCGCCCAGGCGTGCAACCGCGAGTTTGGACGCACTGCCCTTTACAGCCCCACGGAGGCCGGGCTCTCTGAGGGGGTGCGGGGCGTCTGTATTCCCAGCTGATCACGGAACAGGCCGATATCTCACTGACCCGGGGAGCGGAGGTGAAGGGCCGCTGTGGCCACAACGAATCCGAGCTGCAGGTGTTCTGGGTGGATCGCGCCTATGCGCTCAAAATGCTGTTTGTAAAGGTAACCCGGAGCTGGGCGCTCAGAGGCAGTGCTGCCTCGGGGTGGGTGTGGGCGGGGGCCGCCCCTCGGTTTCCTCACCGAGCAGCGGTGGGGGCGAGTGACGCGTGACTCCCCCGCTCGGCAGGAAAGTCACAACGCGTCCAAGGGACCCGAGGCGACGTGGAGGTTGAGCAAGGTCCAGTTTGTCTACGACTCTTCGGAGAAGACCCATTTTAAAGACGCAGTCAGTGGTGAGTAGAGGCCTCAGAGCTGGGAAGGGAGACTGGGAGACCGCGGGCACTGCAGAGAGCACAGCCCTGGAGAGATTCGGAAATTTTATGGAAACTGATCCTTACTCTGCACCCCCAGGCCACGTCTGTCCTGGGCTTTCTCACCAGCCCTGGGCTTTCTCGCCAACGCAGAGGAAGCGAGAGCACCAGTGCGTCTGTGCCCTGGGCCTTAGGCCTTGTAGATGCGCAAGGAACCTAAGGACCAGCCGGTCACCCAGTCACCCATAGCTTGATCCTGGATGAGCCGTCTCTGGAGGGCCTGTCATCTCCTGGCTGCTTCAGGACGATGTCTTATGCTTTGTCCTTTAAAGGAGCACGGAGAAGGGCAGAGCTGGGTTTTTTTTCCTGCACCCTGGTTTTTCTTCTCATGCCGGGAAACTTGAAAGGGTCCGTGTGACTTCTCTTACTCAGGATTTGATAGCCTTCAGTATCTTTCTGCTCCTGTCCCCAGGGCTCACACTCCATCTTCTGTCACGGACTGCAGTCACCCCAGAGCGGATTCTGAACGTGTCCTAATTTATTAGCTTTTCCTTCCCATCACTCCCACAACTCACCCAGATCCTCCAAAAATATCGTGGCAAGAACAACAGCCATTCCCCAAATAAAGTTCCCATGTGCAGGCACCATCAAAGATGACACCTGAATTAATTAATTACCTAACTTATTTATTTATTTAGTAAACGGTCTAATCTCCTAGTGAGGCCTTCCATCACCTGGGCATCTAGGTTGGGAAAAGATTTTTATTGAGCACATGAAAGAATGTTCATGTCATTTCTCCCTTTCTACCTGTTTTAATCATTATAGTAAAAAGCATTTTCTTCTCTTCATCAATTCAAATACTTCTCCCAATTACAGTAGATGCCTCCTCCCACCCCTGCAAAAAAAAAAAAAATTGGAAAAGAGGAAAAAACAAAACAAAACAAAACAAAATCCACAAACATGTTCCAGAAAAAGAGAAAAAGGTGGCAGACCTCCAAAGAGTATATGTGTGTACCAAGACATCTGCCCAGCGCACCAGTGATTAGCCCTGCTTTGTTGAGGAAGGTATTTTATTCTGTGTGGACCAGTGTGAAATGTGCAAGATCAAGTCACTCTTTCTTTGGAATTTCCATTGTCAGGGTTTAGATAGTTTAAAAAAAAAAAAAAAAAAGCTGGATGTTTAGGTAGCACTCTCCTCTTCCAGACAAAAAATTTCTAATCAGTGTTTAAGGAGCTCATGAAACAATGGGTGTACTTGTCCTTTGTCACCACTTGATTTCTGTGCAGAGCCCCAGCCCCTGCAAGGCAACACAGAGGATTAGAATGGTGATTGGAGCTGAGAGTCAGGAGCCAGCTCTCTGGCACGGGAGATTAGGAGGTTAGCATTCTGCCAGGAAGCAGGTCCTAACATTTGCTCTGGGTCTTCCCCGCAGCTGGGAAGCACACGGCCAACTCCCATCGCCTCTCTGCCTTGGTCACCCCAGCTGGGAAGTCCTATGAGTGTCAAGCTCAGCAATCCATTTCACTGGCCTCCAGTGATCCACAGAAGACAGTCACCATGATTCTGTCCGCAGTCCACATCCAGCCTTTTGACATCATCTCTGATTTTGTCTTCAGTGAAGGTAGGTTGGTGGGGATTGCAGTGGGAGGAGAAGGCTGGAGCCAAGGGAAGGCTGACATCATGGGGAAAGGGACCTGCGGGGGTCCCAGGCTGTTACTACTTGTATTTTCTTTAGGCTGACATGACACTTCCTTTCGCTGTAATATTTTAGGAACAGTATCAACTTCCTTCAATGGCTTCTTTTCCTTTCCTCCTTCTCTCCATTCCTTCTTCTCTCACTTTCCCTTCCCTGCTCCCTCCGTCCCTTTCTTTATGTTTTCATCTTTCCTTTCCTCCCATCCTTTACCAAAGAGGAACCCTGATGGAGAGAGAGGTAACAGGGTCCATTTGGAAAACCTGTATATAATTTTGATGCAAGTTTCCCAATGAAAAAGCAGCTGAAATCTCAAGTACTTCTGTAGTGAGCCTTGGATTGCAGAAGGTCCTCTGCTTCTGGAGGCCTCAGTTTCTCCATGTTATCTCATGCACTTTCAGCTGTAGGTTTTACCAGTCTTTTCTCATGTGGCTAGAATGTAGTCGATGTGTGTGCATGTGTGCACGCATGCACTTGCACGCACTTGCACACGTCACAGAGAGACAGAGAGACTCAGGAAAACCTGTGCCCCTCCAACACTCACCCTTGTGGGGAGGAACCCCGTGGAGGTTATGGGAAGGGAGGGTCTCTGATCTTTTCCTTCTGGGGTGTGGGGAAGGGCTTCTTCTCAGTCTCTGCTGGTCTCTGAAGGTGGGTCAGGCAGGATATAGCTGGGCAGGTTCAGGATGTCCACATTCTCTTGGTTCTCTGCAGCCCTCCAGAGGTTGGGCACATTTCTGTAGCTTATCTGAATCTAGCACCAATTTACACTGGGCAAATGTAGGGTAAGTAAAATTTTAAATTCATTTGTTCTTTCTTGTCTGGAGAAGGTCATTAAGAAATGGGGAGAGATTCTGGTTGCTTTATGGCTACCTTCCTTTGGGCTGGGGGTCCCCAGGTGAATACAACCATTGGTATATACGGAATATCAGGGAATCCCCATCTGTATCATACACAAATCATTAAATCATTTCCCGGGGAATCCAGCTTTCATAAAATTCCCCTCCCAACTCAAAGTACACTGAATACAATTTACCGCAACTCTACCAGGATGATTAAGGACCCCTTGAGCATTCTTAAGTTAAATAGTCTTTGACAGAAGACCCAACTTCTTTCTTTATTTTTGTATTTTTACCACCTAATACAGTGTTTGGCACACTGTAGATGCCCAGGGAAATGTGGCCGAATTGATATTCTGAAGCCATGGACACAATTAACAGAGACTTCCAAATGCTTGAATGCCAGATGAAGCAGAATTTAATATATTTTCTAAGTCAGTGCAACACTTACTTCCACACACTTAGGGAAGAATGGAGCATTCCATTTTAATGGATCTTCCAGAAAAAGTAAAACTAAACTCTGAGTATCAAAACCATTACATTTTTTAAAAATCTGATTATGGAAGTATTTCTAAAATGTAACAGTCAGTGTCTTTCTTAAACTGAAAATATTAACTATAATTAAATGTAATTGAGCTATTATTACTGATGACCAGGAATTCAGGAGGAACATATTGGACTGTGTAGAATCAGTCCCCGTGGTCCTTCCAATAGATACTTTTGAGTTTATAAGGGGCCTTTGTATAGTCTCTACTTACTCTTTGTAAACAAACAAACAAGCAAACAAATGGTTAGCTGTTCGCAGGCATGTCCTTACTTTTTGGTGCTACTAGTGCTATGATGGTTGCCTTTAGGTCCTTCCCACAACCTCACTTTCACTCATTCTCCGTTATTTCCACATTGATTCTTACAGTCATTTTCGAACTGAGAAACCAAATCTCATCGATGTGGGGGATCCTATGCAAAGTGAAAATAAATGAGTACTGAGTAAGGGCCCGAAGTATTTTCCTGAACATCAGTGAAGTTCATGGCATGGCCTTAATGGGCATCTTTTGTTTGAAAAACAGTTTTTGTCCACTTCCCCGTCCTGGACCGGCACGGTTGCTGGATAGACTTCAAGAGTTTGTAAGCATATAGAACTTTCTAAAATACAGACATATTAAGCACCAGCCAATTGTACTTGTCTCACCCAGGCTTTTCTGGGTAATAATTAGGATGTCCCCTCCTGTAGGGTGCCCTGGGGCTCAAAGATCCCGCTCCTGGGAGGAGGCAAGCCTCATTCAGAATCAGTCACTGGATCCCTGTGCCTTTGTGTAGCAGGGGCACTTTTGTTTTTCGCTCCTCCCATCTGTGCCTCTCAGCACCTGCCCCCCACTGTGTTTTGTAAGAGATCATTTTATTTGATTTGGTGGAATCCAAAGCATTCCTTGTGGGGTGCTATTTTGGGACTTGGCACTTGCCCCTCCCCTTTCCCAGAATAGGAACTCAGGAGGCTCTGATGTGTTGCCCCTACCCCAGTGGGGGAGGCGACAGTATCTGGTTATACGTGTGCAAGCTCTGCAGGGGTCTGTGCCTGTGGCTGGCAGGTGTGCGCAGGACCTTCAGCCAAAGGGTTTCCAACGAAAGACTTAATTCTCTGTGTAAGGGGGCCATACTGACAGTCTCAAATTTCACACCTGCCTGCTTAATAGATTCTGAGAAAAACAAGGAAGGGTCAGTGAAATGGATTACTGGATACCCACGGGGCTGAAAGCAGCTCCAGTAGAAGTTGACATCTCTATCCCATAAATCCCTTTAGTGCTTTGAGCTTGGCTACCACCCTGATCCTCAGAGTTCTCTTAGCCCAGCACGTCTCCAGCTGCAGTGTGCACACGGATCTTCGGCTGCATTGTGCACAACTGTGGTGATCTTGTTACCACGACGAGTCTGGTTCAGTAGGTCTGGGGGCGGGGCCCAAGGTGCTCCATTTCTAGCAAGCTCCATGGGGATGCTGCTGATCTTTGGAATACTGTAGGGCGTTTGAGGGATCTTGAGCTGATCAAGGAGAGGCAGTAACATACAAGCTTGATTTGGTGATACTTGGACAGGGTTGCATGAGAGGGGAAGCTGCTCAGAGCACGAGACTGTCCAGAGGGAGACGTACGGGGACCACCATCTGGAAGGGGAGAAGGGCAAAGGACATCCTGGGGGGTATAGGAGGCTTACATGTCTAGGTGATATGGCTCAGCAGCATGGTAAGGAGTCTCTGCGTCAGAGAGCTCCGAGGGACAGGGGAAGCTAAGGCCTTATACCTGTAAGGCCCTAGCTTATCAATGGGTAATAGCTGGTGGGTGAGCTTTGGTATGCAAAGCAGGCAGGCTCCAAGTAGCTGAAGATGTGTTTGTTTGGGCTGGTTTTTAAATAACTAGATGTGTAAAAATTTGAGTTGGGCATGTCAGGCTTTCGAACTAATGGTCTCAGCCTGCAGGGAAGCAATGGACCACCTAGGGGCCGATACACAGAGGCTACTTTGACTCATTTCTGTAACCAACACACTTTCATGGCCAACGACCAGCCTGTAGTTCAAGGCACCTCCTGCTTCGAGGTTGGGGTTGATTAACGTGTCCTTCCACAGTGAAGTCCCTGTAGTGCGTCCCTCTGAGTGCCCTAGAAGATTTCTGGCTGGGATGGGATGAGGAATGCTGCACTGATAGGCAAAAAATTAGCCTGAGAATTGTAATGGCTTGAATGAAAGGCAAATTTTACGTATGCATAATCACAGAAGAAACATATGGAACGCAGAGGGTATCTCTGTTCCCCTTTAAGAAAGATTCAGGTTTAACAGGCATTTAAAAGTGACCACATAGAGGCTGGTCCCTTTTCAGTTCTCGAGGGGGAGAAATAAGCAAACTAACCAACAAATCTGTAAAGAAGGCGCTGAGATCCCAGATTACTGCCGAGAAACCAAGGCTCAGAGAAGTGAGGTTCTTGGGGAAGTCGGCCCTCCTGGTGGCTTCTGGGGCTGGGGCAAGAGCCTGTCTTTGGGGATCAGATCCTGTGCTCTTATCCTCTCAGAGTTTCACCTTCTCCCGCTGAGCAGCTATAATAAACACGTGAACGTGGGAGGCGCCTTTACAAAGGGTGTCAGGTCACCTGAATTCGTGAGTTTTTTATTAGTATTACTAACAGCGTGATTGGGAGATGCCACCTGATCTGTATTTTACCCAGATCTGTGTTTTAGCGGTAATGAACGTGCCTTACCTTGCTCTGTACACCAGTCCCTAGTAGAGCCCCCTGTGGCTAGCTGTCACACCTCACCTGAAGTGCAGGAAGGTTTAGCTGATGCTGATTCAGAGCCTTGTATAGACCTGTGGCTTACTTAGCATCACCAGCCAAAAAATGGGTCACCCTGGGTGGCTGTTCCTCAGGATCTCCTGGGTAAACATCGAGGGGGAGATAATCCTGTTAAGTACTGCTAAGAACTATGTCGAGGGCTGGGATGTGAAGCCCTCATGTGGGGCCTTGGAGCTAAGCCATTTGTAGAATTCAATATTCCTGGTGCTGTCCTGGAACACAGTGTTTCAAGCAGGGTTCTCCTAAGAGCAGATCCCATGCAAGTATGTAAGAGCAAGTGGTTTATTTAGGAGGTGATTCTAGAAAGCACTGATAGGACGCTGGGGAGGTGAGATAGGAAAGCAAGACTACCAGTAACAGGAGAATTAACGAGCAGGTGTCCACTGTGGGTGCTGGGGCTCACACAGCTGGAACCTCTGGGAGTGTAGAACCTACCTCCTACTATCTGGCCTGAGATAGTGGGAAAATGGCATTTACCCACCGACTCTCATCCATCATTGATGGCTGCTGGGGTTGGGGAGCGGTGTAGACTTTCTTAGACTTCTAACCTGCCCTGTAGGCAAAACCTGCTGGAATATGTGGGACTAGTGAATGTCAAGGCGATAAGACACTGTCTAGGTCTGCTGCACCTAGGTACTGGGATATATGAGCTCACCCTGCCATGCCATATGCCTCGTGCACAGTAGCATCTCTCGATAATTGCTTTTATTATCATTTTTTTTTAATTGCTAGTGCTTACATCTTGGTGAGAGGATCTGCTTGTCTTCAGCCAAGGGTCGCCAAAGCCCACTCATGCTAACAGTCTCTCAGTATACAAAATACATTTTGCTGAGGTTATGGGAGTCTAGAGCCAGTCCAGAGAAAATGGGAAAAGGGGTAAGCCCCTCCCTCCAGCTGCCCTGTCAGTGTGGAGGAAGCCCAGCCAGGAAAAGATTTGTCCTTTCCTCGAGCAGGAACGGTCTGTGCTGTTAACAGAGCTTAAAAAAGCAGGCAGCTTGCCTTTTTTGCCCACTGCCCATTTCAGTGCTGTCCATTTGGGATGCAATGAAGAGTTTTGATAGTTGGACAGCTCTGGGAGTAAATACAACATTGAGATGGTCATCAAACCATCCAACACACAAAAAATGGTGGTCATGAAACAAATAAATGAATACTAAATAAATAAATAAATAAATAAATAAAAACATGGACTAAATAACAGAACCTGAAAGGAATCAGGATTTTCATGAGGCCATTAGATTTATGGTTAAGGGAATCTTATTTGGCCACTGACAACTGGCAACAGATTACCCTTCTGTTGCTGTTCTGTCTTCATCTGGTTCTTCCCAATGACTAGACTAGACTGGTTCTTGTCTTTTCCAGCCATATGACATTCGGACCCTGAACCCAGCCAGGGCAGAGGCATGAGGGACCCCAAACCCTGTGGAGATGAACAGGGAGTTAGGGGGCTCTGAGCATCCAAAGCCAGATTCAATGTAGGCAAAGCCAAAGAATATTCTTCTCCCAGGCAAGAGATCTAGGGCCTTCCTTGTTTTAGAATCTGTGGATTGTGTAGTCAGTTTATTGCACAGAATCTTAATCCTGGATTCCATAGGGGCTGTGGATAGTTTTCTGGAGTGTGTGTATTTTAATGGGAAAAAATTGCATCTTTATTTTTACCAACTTCCAATTTTTCATATCCCCTTCAAGTATAAATGAAAATAACAACTTGCAGTAATATTAGTGGTAATAATTAATTAATAATAAATAGTGGTAACCTTGTCACCAAGAGAAATCATAGATATTTTTATCCCACATTCATGGGTGCAGATCTTGCAAAGTGACAGTGATGCTTCTCATTACTTTGCATTTACTTTGATACTCCTCATTACTCTTTACTTCTCATTATTTTACCCCAGCCAGTATGTGTACTAATAAAGGAGTACACACATGACTTTCTCCCAACTTATTTAAAGATATTTTGATAGCTGAATTTCAGTGTATCTGTTTCCTTTGTAGTCCTATGTGTTTTCTTTTTCTGCATTTGTAAGCAGGATTCTGAAAAAGGGTGATGGTTTCATCATTACTAGTATAAAAAAGATGGCACCTCCTGTCTTAGGTGGGTCATGGCCAGTACCGTTATAAGTGAAAGAGAATAGACCGGCATGGAGAAATTGTTAGATGCACAAGGTCAGGAGACATATTGTTTTGTGAAGTTCTGGTTTTAGTTATGTGTATATATCTGTGTTCTGAGTTGAAGTGTAAAACATTTTTCCCCCACTCTGGGTCAGAAGCAGAGTTTGAAAACACTAGCTTGAGCCTGAAAGTGGAGAGTGTGATCTATGATCTATGGGCTCACAGCCTCTCATTTAGAACCCTTGGGTATAGATGGGTTTCAGACTTCAGGATTTTAGATTTTAGGAAGACAATATTATAGTATTGTCCATATATTATGGAAAAGCCCAGAAGAGTCCAGGCAGGTCCTGTAATCAAATATATTAATATACTCTGTTCCCTCTGGATAAACTGGTGAAACTTCTCGCGAAGTACAGTGAGAATCATGAGCATCATGACATTGGTTCAAGTCCAGTGTTGCTGCCAAATGGGTAATACAGAGTACTTTGGATGTCCAGAGCTCTGTGGATTTTGGAATGGTGGATAAGGGATGGCAGACACACTAATTTCCCCTTATTTGACCCCCTAGTAGATATGGGTGGCTGAAGATGGGGATTCAGTATTTTTCATGATAATTTTTGACATTCCCTTATTTTCCCATGATTATTATTATCATTTTTAAGGGGACCCCATGGCATCCCCTTATTTCCCATGATAATAATAATAATAATAACAATTATTATTTCCCATGATTATTATGCCATGATTATTAAAATTATTATTACTTATTATTTTCCCATGATTATTATTATTATAGTTTAATACTCCCTTTATATACCCCTTTCTGTGGTGTGTTTAGTTCAGGTTTTTTCCTAAGACAACAAAAAATATTTCTTAAGAAGTAAACCACAATTATAAGGCTAAGTGAAATAACTCAGAGAAAGACAAATAGCATTCAATTTCACTCATACATGGAATTTAAGAAATATACAAACAAAGAAAGAAAAAAAGGAGACAAACCAAAAGACCAGCCTCTTAACTATAGAGAACAAACTGATGATTACTGGAGGAGAGGTGGGTGGGGGGCTGGGTGACGGGGATTAAGGAGTGCACTTGTCATGATGAACACTTAGTAATATATAGAGTTGTTGAGTCACTCTATTGTATGCCTGAAACTAATATAACACTATATGTTAACTATGCTAGAATTAAAACAAAATTAAAAATTAAAACAAAACAAAAACAAAAACAAAAAAAAAAGAAGTCAATCACAATGGTATTTTAACCATAATATTCTTTGTCAGAATACATTATGCTTTTCTCCAGTGCCTTCCTTAAAGGATGAGATATGAGATGTCATTCCCCCCATAACTGTACCAGAGTTATTATCCATTTAAAGATAATACTTTGGGCAGTATGATTCTGGCACCAGTTCTGATGTGTGGATGTTTTTCCCAACCACTAAGAAATTCTCTGACAGCAGGTGGGTGTTCTGCAGTTCAACTTACTGCTGACACTGTCTCTCTAGAGATATCATCAAATGCCGCTGGTTAAGTGCTCCTTCCTACAAGACTGCTCCCCATCCCCACTTCACACACAAACTCCAAGTCCACGTTATCACCTGGACTTCTGATCACCTTGCTATTGGAGGTTTCCATGACCTTCTCCTTGAATTCTAGAGAGGCACACAGAACTCAGAGAAACATTTTACTCACTAGATTACTGGTTTGTTATAAAAGGATAGAACTCAGGAACGGCTGTTGTAAGAGACACCTAGGGGAAGGCATTGGGCAAGGGGGTGGAGCTTCCATGCTCTCTCCAAGCCCACCACTCTGCCCAAATCTCCATGTGTTCACCAACCAGAAGCTCTCTGAATCCCATCCTTTGCGGTTTTATTGAGAATTTCATAGGCACGAGTGACTCCAGCCACTTTCTCCTTCCTGTAAATCAAGGGAGTGGGACTGGAATTTCCAACTGTCTGATCAAAAGGTTAGTTCTCCTGGCAACCAGACCCCATCCTTAGGTGACCTAGGTGCTTTCCCAAATTGACCACATTAGCATAGGCTCAGGTGTGCTTGAAAGGGGTACGTTATGAATATCAGGGCGTTAAGTTTGCAACGAGCACATAGAAAATGAAGAAAGCCACAGTCTACATTAACATTACACAGGCAACAGTTGTTATGAGGAAAACAAATAGCCTTTGTTGTTAACAAAATCCCTGCACCAGGAAACCCCATTTCTACTCATTTTTCTCTTTAAAGAGGCAATATGGTATCATGGGGAAAAAATCAGTCTTCTGGGTATGGAGTTCTGGGCCCATAGCTGTCTCTGGTACACCTTGTAACAACAGCTGGATTTTTCCCTGGAGAAATGGGTATATTGGACAGCAGGCTGATGCTCAAAGTGTGGGACTCCTTAGAGCTGAACTATAGTGAAAAAGAAAATTTCCTACTAATTCTTTTTAGTCCTCTGGTTGCAAGAGAGAAAGTTTCAGTTTGGTGCTAATAATGCGTCCTTAACATTTCCCTGAATTTGCCAAAATGTCTTTTTAAAAATCTTCTTTGTAAAAATATCTTTTTTTTTTCAGTTGGGAAATGTATGAATGTATATTTTTACTTATTTATTTTAAATAGTTTTATTCAGGTTATAATTGAAATACAATAAGCCGCACATACATAAATGTATGATATGATAAAAATTTACTTCAGATGGTGCCTGGGTGGCTCAGTTGGTTAAGCCTTTGCCTTCGGCTCAGGTCGTGATCCCAGGGTCCTGGGATGGAGCCCCACATTGGGCTCTCTGCTCAGCGGGGAGCCTGCTTCTCCCTCTCTCTCTGCCTGCCTCTCTGCCTACTTGTGATCTCTGTCAAATAAACAAAATCTTTAAAAAAAAATTGACTTCAGAATACACCTATGAAGCCATCACTACCATCCAGAAAAATCAACTTATCCATCCCCTCCAAAAGTACCCTCCTACCTCTTAGTAATAAATATGTACCCCACTAAATTCTCAGAAACTGAACATACCTAGGTGAGCAGTATGTAGAGCCATGGAGCCCAGAAGCCCTCCTTCCTGCCCACCCTGTGATTCTGTAGCCTTTAAATGCCAGTAGCTCAGGTCTGCTATGGACCTGACCCCAACTCTCCCCCCAGCTCCTTTCTGCTAAGTGCCACCCTGCTGTGCTGTTGAGTTAGGCTGTTGGAATTCAGATTGGGGCTTCATTTCCCCTGGGCAAATTACTTAGCCTCACTCCACCTTATCAGTAAAATGGGTACAATACTATTTATCTCATAGGGTTGCCATGGGGATTAAATGAAACAATCTTTGTTCTTAGAACTGGAAGTTAATTTAGAAACCAAGCATGTGAAGTATACAGCTTTTACAAAGCTGTATGTTTGCCTGCAGTCTTCTAGGTTCTACTTAATAGAAAAGATTCTTGAGGTTCTGACCTTATACTCGTTTCTGCTGGGCTGAGAGGGTGGGAGGAAGGACCGTGTCAATGTGGATTCTGGAGTAGCCTGGCCCACAGTTGGTGCTCAATAAATGTTTACTATGTCACCCTGACTTAAAAACTTGGTCTTTATGAAGAGATATCAAAGCCTATTTTCTCTAATTGTGGCTCAGAAGTTCAGGGAAAAGGCTACCAGTTACCCAGAAGGAGCAAAGGCACCTGAGCAAATGTCTCCTGGTTTCTTAGGAATAAGCTTTTTTTTTTTTTTTTTAAAGATTTATTTATTTATTTTAGAGAGTGGGGGTGGGGCAGAGGCAGAGGGAGAGAGAAAATCCTCAAGCAGACTCCTTACTGAGCACAGAGCCTGACATGGGGCTCGATCCAGGCCCCTCAGATCAGGACCTGAGCTGAAATCAAGAGTCAGCTGCTTTGCCACCTAGGTATCCCCCTAAGAATGCACTTCTGCTCTGATCTACAAACTGTGTGATCCCCAGGTTTCTCCAAAAATTGCTTTTCTGGTTCTAGGTAAAAACGGAAGCATAGGGTTATTAAACTGTCTTGAGGGTAAGGGTGTAACATAGAATCAGCGCCAATGTGCTGGTAACATTTTCTTTCCTGATCTAAGTGCTAGTTACATGGGACGTTCACTTGTGAAAATTCATCAACTTCTGTACTTTCTTTTGTTAAAATTGTAGTATAAGTAACACATACTAAAATGAACAAATCTGAAGTATTTAGCTTGATGCATTTTTACCTCCCCTTGCAACCATGTAACCCTTACCTAGATCAAACTAAAGGGTATTTCCATCACACCCGCAAGTTCCCTTTCCTGTTCCCCATATGTAAGCACTTTTATGATTTCAATCACCATAGACTTACCTGTTTTTGAACTTCACCAAATGGAATCATACAGTATGTGCTCCTAGAGTATGCATCTTAGAGTTTTCACTCAACATAATGTATTTGAGATTCCTCCATTGTGTTAAGTGTAGCCATAGCTCATGCCTTTTTATTATTGACTAATATTCCATTGTATGAATAGACAGGTCTGTTTTTCCATTCCACCTTGATGGACATTTGGGTTGTTTCCATTTTAGGCTATTCTGAATAAAGTGTCCATCAACATTTGTGCTCAAGTCTTTTTGTGTACATATGTTTTCATTATTCATAGGTAAATATCTAGGATTAGAATGCTGGGTTATAACATAGGTGTACATTTCCCTTGACTAGAAGCTCCTGGACAGTTTTAAGAAGTAGTTGTACCATCTTCCACCAAGGAGGTATAAGAGTTCCAGTGCCTTCATATCGTTATGAACACTCGTTATTTTCAATCTTTTTGAAAGCTGTATATTGTGTGCAATTCTCTATGTGTACACACACTTCAATAAAAAGTCAAAAAATTAAGCCAGCAATAAAAATGGTGGTTGTGTTTAACGCTGAAGCTCTGAAAGTGTAAATCAATCATCTGGGTGTTTCACTGGCACCTGCTAGGAATCCAGTGACTGAATGTTGCCTTATTTAATTGATGCCTTTTAATTTTACAGTGTGTAGAAATATTAAGTGGTACATCCTTATCATTGGTCAGAGAAACATTATGTCTAAGTAAAAGATCTCCCCGAATGTTTGTCAAGAAATCTTTTCACCTCCATTTCCAACTAAAAAGGATTTTAGTTTTGAGAGGAGGACTTGTGATTAAAAATACCTTGACAGGAGCTGATCACTTTCTTCTTCTTTCCCATTTCAGAGCATAAGTGCCCAGTGGATGAGCGAGAGCAGTTGGAGGAAACCTTGCCCCTGATTTTGGGACTCATCTTAGGCCTCGTCATTGTGGTAACACTGGCAATTTACCACATCCACCACAAAATGACGGCCAACCAGGTGCAGATCCCTAGGGATCGATCCCAATATAAGCACATGGGCTAGGGGTCATTAGGCAGGCAGCCCCAGAGACCCCCTCCCCCAGCTGGATCAGGTAGAGAAACAAAGCACTTTTCCACCTTGTACATGGGATACACCAACATAGCTACAATGCAACAGGCCTGGGTGTCCAAGGCTTGCTTGGCCTGCATCCATGCTTATACCCAGGGATGGTGGGGGGGGATTCTTTCGGATTCATGGGGTGAATGGCAGATCTTCTCTCCACACTGAGGAATGAGGAGGGAGGGGTCAGCCAGCTTTCACGTTCGTGGTGGCTTGGCTTTCTCTCTCCAAGAAGCAACCCATACAACTCAGAGGAGTATCTTGCTCTGAAGTTTAAGGATGAAAAGACACTTCTTTTGGAAAGACACCCCTTTAGGTTCAGAGAAATAGGGGGTGCTTTGCTCCCTTGGCCTACCTTATACAGCACACAAAATACAGCCTCATGCTCCCTACGGCAAGACCCCTGAAAGTGATCCATGCTTCTGGCTGGCATTCTGCATGTCTAGTGATTGTCTTGGGAATGTTTCACTGCTACCTGCACCCAGTGACTTTGCAGCACAGACCCCGTTTAATGTAACTATGCAAAGTTGTTTGGGCTCTAGTATGTCAGGTCCAAGTAAGGGGACCTGAAGAATCAATCGTGTGAGTTTGTTTTTCAAAATGAATTAAAACACACTACTGTCTAACATGTGGCTGCTTTCTTGAAACAAGAAGACAACATGGTTTCTAACATGGTTTCTTTGGCACCCAGAGAAGAGAGGGGTATGGTGGAGATGGGCTTTCATTTCTGCAAGAGGAAAACAAAGAAAGGGCAGGGAAGCCAAAAGAGGGAGGTTGTTTTTTTAGGTTAAAAAAAACCTCATGGATTTGTTTTGGCAAACGTAGTTTTAATAATGGCCCCTCTTGAACAACTGGTCTAATAAGGCTTCTTATACTTTCTGGTCTTGAGTCTGGCATTTCACTTCAGATGAAAAAGCTGGTCTGAACACAGGAGCCTAGGTTGAGTTGTGTTTGAAGTAAAATAGAACTTGCTGGAACTTCCCAGAGAAATGTGCAGAGTTTAATTTTCACTCACTTTCTAAATAATCATTTTTCTGAAAAATCTGAGTCAGGAGAGGGGAAATCCTTTCCTCTGATGTTGAGGATGGGAATCTCCCCACCCCCCATATGATCTCTAACATGAGAAGCAACTCATGAGTTCATCTCCCCAAATCCTCAATTGCTGAGAAGAGCATATCCTTAGGAGTTCATTATCCCAGGAAATCTTGGTAAGTATTGGTCAGTTGTTGTTCTATTACCTGTTTGTTTGCTGCTGCTCTGTCAGTTTGTCAGTCTTTTCCCCCTGCATCAACTGTCTTCAGTGTCTGCCTGGTTACAGGGAGGAAGACAGTTGCACATCGCGCAAGGAAAAGGAAATACCTTTTATCAGCTGCCATCTCGTCACCCCATGTCCCAAAGCTGACAAACTCATTCTTTTTTAGCAACTCGTATATTTTTTAGAAACTTCCTATTTATATGGAACCACCCAAGAATTTGGGGGGAGAAATGGACACTTAGATGTATCGATGAGTTACCCTTGCTTTCTGTAACTCCTTCAGAAAAAATATTTAGACCCATTCATATTTCTGTATACTCTGTATTTCCTTTTTTCACTTTTACAGAAGTAAATTTGTGTCTTGAAAATTTCACTTTCATAAAACATGGGACTCATGATAAGTTTTGGAATTGTCATCCACTCAGCAAACCGTCAACAAACAGGTTTTGAGCACCTACTGAGTGCAGGCTCTGTGCTGCGTATATGGTAGTAAACCGACAAATCAGAGTCTCTGGGGTATGACTGAAAGACACCCGTCCACAGGTTTTTCCAAATCACATGGCTTTTCTAAATCACATGGCCACATCCCTGTGGTTAAACAGATCAATTAAATCTTTCCAGAATCCAACTTTCTGAATTTTCAAATTTCGGTGTTTTTTTTTTTTTTTCCCCCTTGAGACATGCAGTCTGTATATGAAGACACATTACCAGGACTATTATTGCTCTTAATCACAGCATCTCCATTTAGTTGTCCTAAAATTAGGTCTCTAGCTCAGCCTAATTTCTTTGGACCTCACCTTATTTCTCTCAGTCCTGCCTTTATCTTATCAACAAAGCAGAATAAAGGGGAGCCTCGGGGTCACCCCAGGTGCAGTGGTCTCTAGGTGGAGAACACAAGTTGTCCAGAGGGACTGACTCAGCCCCCGGTCTCAGCCCCCGCTCCTCTCTTGGCCTTTCCCACTGTCCTGCATTTCACAGCTGCCCCTGTACCTGGGGCAAGCTGAGATGGTGGCTCACGTCCCTGCATTGTTTCTCAAGCTCAGAGAAGAGAGAGAAAACAAACAGACAAACCACAGATGCTCCATTACCCCCTTAACTGTCATTTTCTTTTTTACTGCAGTTTTAACCACAAACGCCTCTGGGCACAAAAGGATGCTGGGTCTGGTTGCTAGTCAGCCTGCCTGGAAAAGCCCAGCCAGATGAACCATATGCAGATTTCCTTGTCGGGAGGAGGAAGGGGGAGTTTGATTTAAATTCTGAGTGCCTTTCTTTGCAAGATTCCCCCCCCCTCCGCCCCCCTTCTTAGGAAGTAGCTCCCAGGGAAGCTGCCTCAGGGGTAGGGGAGACTCTGGTCTCCAGCCTGAGAAAGCCCTCTAAACTATAACCACTTTCTTCTCACCTATTGGCCAATCTTTTTGTTGACAAAGACTTGGCAAAGCCCAGTAGGTGTGGGAGACAGCAGAGAAACACAAATGGAGAAATGGGTTGGGGGGATGGGGAAGAGGTAAGAGAGACCAGCAGTGTTTCCTGGAGGCAGCATGCTGTGTGCTCAGGAGGGGGTGTTTCTCTGGGGAGGTGGTCCAAGCTGGCACTGGGCACAAACACATCCCTGGAACAGAAACCTGAGGGACCAGAAACCAGCAGGTATAGCTTTGAATCAGTGTGTCTCCAAGTGCAGTTTGCACAGTGTGCATCAGTCATCCCAGGGGGCTATTGAAAAGCATCAGTTCTAGGGGTGCCTGAGTGGCTCATTCGGTTAAGGGTTAAGCATTGGACTTCAGTTCATGTCATGATCTCAGAGTTCTGGGCTTGAGCCCTGCTTCAGGGTCCCAGATCAGCGGGGAGTGGAATGTGGTTGTCCCTCTCCCGTGCCTCTCCCCATGCTTGTGCTCTCTTTCTCTCTCTCTCAAATAAACCAATAAAATCTTTTAAAAAAATAAACAAAAAGAAAAATGTCAGTTCTAAAGCATGATCCCAGACAGACTGGGGACCTCTCTGGTGAGACCTAGTATCTACAGTTTTATTATGCTTCCCAGACAATTTTGATGCAGCGGGATGAAAACTCGTGAAAAAGCCTTTGCTCTCAGCCTACCTGCAACATTGGGCACATCACCAGGCTTCTCTGTGCTCTCTAATCTGAAAATGGATCTTGCTCCCCCATCCTTGCAAAGTTATCTGGGGATTCATGATAGTACGTTTCAGTCTCTAGCACAATACCTGGCACCCTGGAAATGCTCCATAAAAGCTAGTATTAATGACTGGTGTTCTAGCACAATTCTTCACATGTGCATTCAAAGTTCACCTGCCATCCAAGTTCAGGAAAGATCCAAGGGGACTGATGCAGGGATTTTTAACCTGGTGTTCACAGTTTTCCACACCAGTTTATTGTGAATTCAAAGTATGTTTCTATGCAGCGACTCCCCCCGCCCCCCACCGCCCAGTAAACCTCTGGGGGTGGGGTGTGTTAATTTACAGGGGTGGGAGTGACTATCAGAGTGCATGGACTGGGATGGGAAAAAAACACACCTTTATTTTTACCAACCTCAAATGAAATGTCGCATTTCCTTAAATTACAGACATAGTCATCAAACCACTATGGTACAGGCGAGAACTGTCATCAGTAGAAATCACTGCATTACACCTGTTGGAGAGATCTCAAAAAATCACATAGGCTTATTACTTTGAAATTATGGTAGTTACTAGACCCATCATAAGATCTTGTTATTTAAGAGATGCCTGGGTGTCTTCATGAGTTGGGCATCTGCCTTAAGCTCTGGTCATGATCGCAGGCTCCTGGGATCAAGTCCCACATTAGCGTCCTTGCTCAGTGGGGAGCCTGCTTCTCCCTCAGCCTGCTTCTTCCCCTCCTTGTGCTCTCTGTCTGACAAATGAATAAACTCTTCAAAAAAAATCTTGTTAATTAATACATAATGACAAAATTAAAATATTTTGATAACTATACTTCTCTTGGTTCCCTATGTGTTTTACTTTCGCATTTAAAGACATTTTCCTGAAGAGTCCAAGCTAAGAGGGTCCAGGGTATAAAATTAGGCTAAGAACTCCATGTCTAATGGCTACTTCAGTTGTCATGTAAAGTGATATTTAATCACCTCACACCTGTTAGAATGGCTATCACCAAAAGACAAGAAATAGAAAGTGTTGGCGAAGATGTGCCTTGTTGGTGGAATGTAAAGTGGTGCAACCACAATGGAAAATAGTAAGAAAGTTTCTCAAAAAATTAAAATCGAAATACCATATGATCCAGAAATCCTCCTCCTCTACTTATCCCAAGGAAATGAAAATATTAACTTGAAAAGATGCCTGCACAGCCATGTTCATTGCAACATTATTTACAATGGTCAAGATCCAAAAGTTACCCAAGTGTACAATGATAGATGAATGGATAAAGGAAACATAATGTGTGTGTGTACACACACACACACACACAATTTCTCAGCCATAAAAAAAAAAAATCCCAAAAAAGGAGGAAATCCTGCCCTTTGAGACAAGAATGGACTTTGAGGGCATTATGCTTAGTGAAATACTTCAGATAATGACAAACATTCACTTATATGTGGAGTTAAAAAAAATTTGATAGGTACAGAAAACTGATGGTTGCTGGAGGCAGACGATGGGGGGTTGGGTGAAATGGATGATGGGGTCAAAAGGCACAAACTTTTTTTAAAATTTTTATAAAATAAATAAGTCCTGTGAGATAATGTACAGCATGGCTATGATTAATCATACTGTATTATATATTTGAAAGTTATGAAGCATAAATCTTCAAAGTTTTCATAAGGAAAAAATCGTAACTATGTTGTTGATAGATGTTAACTAGACTTATCATTCCACAACATATACATATAGCAAATCATGTTGTACAACTGAAACTAATATGTCAATTATCTAAAAAACAAGTGACTGAACTTGTCAGGTTGTCTGCTAGGGAAGGATTTGCAAAGACTCATACGACCAATGAGGTAACAAGTGTTTGTTGGCACTGACTGACTGTGGATTTTCTGGACCTTGGTCTGGGTGATGAGTGAACAAAATAGGTAAAAAAATCCCTGCCCTAACAGTACTGAAGTGTGTGTGTGTGGCCTATTCAGGCAGTATGATTCATTTACTGACACTGCCTAATTTTGGGA
Organism: Martes martes; assembly: GCF_963455335.1. NCBI lineage: Eukaryota > Metazoa > Chordata > Mammalia > Carnivora > Mustelidae > Martes > Martes martes. The sequence continues at coordinate 34,060,595 of NC_137896.1, forward strand.
ACCTTGGTTACCTCAATTAAGATGGATCGTGTAAGATCTTGGAGTCTCTTTTTGCTTTAAATTTTTTCAATTGCTGACCATGATCAGGCACACTTACCAAAACATTTGCTACATGGGCAAACCTTTCAGGATAAGGAATCTCTTTGCTTTTAAAAGTGTATTTTGTTCCAGAAATTGGCAACCCATAGAGTTTCTCAACACGTCTCTTTTTGTCCTTCATTATATCTATTTCCGTAGATGTTAGTTTCTCGCCCATATTCTCTCAGCCCTTCTTGGAGGCCGTTTGCTAATGGTTTCTGTACAAGCTTCCCATATCTCTCTCTCTGTCAAAGGGAACAAACTTTGTCCTTATACAGGGCAAGATAGAAGTTTAAGAATTGATGTCCTGTGAGTAACTCTCAGCCAATGAGGCATAGAAGATGGTAGAGAGGGACTACTCAAGCATCATTGCCTCCAAAAGGACAATTCTACAGTGTCTCTCCCAGAAGGTTTTCAGTGGGACTGAGCTCCAGTTACCCAGAGTGGTAAGCCATTCATTAAAAAAGGCTTTAAAAAAAAACAAAAGCAAAAACAAAAACAAAAAAAACCAAAACCAAACAAACAAAATACTTCTCTCCCTTTTTCATCTCACTTCTCCACTCTGCCATGTGGAGTGAGTTTCCTGGGATCTTCTCCCAAACAAAGTACTTGTATCTAAGCATCTATCTTAGGCTCTCCTTTTGGCAGAACCCACACTAAGTTAATATATTTCTTTGGCCTGGAAATACGGCTGAAGAAGCATACATGTGAAGGTTCAAGTTGACCGACTTTCCCAAACAATTTGGATTTGTACTACATCGTGTCACTTTCACAGAACTGGTCCTGCTTGTACATTTTGTACCTGCTTCAGACTGAATTGATTTTTTTTCTCTGTCTGGAATCTCATTACTGTTTCTTCGATGACACAGTGCTATTCGTTTGACTGGTTTGACCAAAGAATGTGAACTCATTGAGTTGTTAACTTCATGGAATGATTTTATTTTTTTTTTCAGTAATTGCTACTGAGTGTCTTCTTCCCAGTGGGTAATGGGGATACAACCATACCTCAGTCTGATTCCATCTGTTTCACCCATTTAAAAAAAAAATCAATCTCATTCTAATTCCAAATGACCCCCCTCTCTTTTGCTTGGGCTAAACTTGTATCAGAGAAAGAGGTAACAGTAAATCAGTAGTGGCAGGAGACATGGTATGCATTCTTGTTCTTCTTTTCTTTCTTCTAGATTCTTCCCCCAAACCATGGGGGTCTCACACTAACACATGACCCAAATCTATGGGGAGCAGCCTGGAAGGGAAGTTCCAGTAAACAGCTGGCTGAAGTCAGCTGCCTTGGAGATGCTGCTGGAAGAAGGGGAGGTGACTGACTGTCATTTGAGTCAGCCTAAGAAACTACGGCCTCTGCTATTGAGACTGGTCTTGGTGTGGATGGTCCCAGTAGGTTTTAGAGTAAGTTTCAGCTCCACCCTGAGCCCATCCCCCTACAGAAAAGTTGCCTTCTCTCCCTTTAGTTCCCCTCGTGATGCCTGCTTCCAATGCACTGTCTAAATTAGGCATATCATTACTTGGTTAAATGGTTTGAGATGTTCCCTTTTCCCTCTCCATGGCCCAGTGCAGACAAAGAGACCTGGAGTCTTCTTCCACATCCTGCAATGGCTTCCTTCCCCGGGGGAGGATGCTTCCATCTTTCTCTTCCTTGGCACATGATATACTACATCATTTCTCAGCCTGCTACCTGTGGCTATTAGGGTTTCCTCCTTCTGAAACTTCCAGGTTAAGAAATGAACTCTTTAAAAAAAAAAAAAAAGATTTCATTTTTTTAATTTATCTTTGGGAGAGAGAGAAAAAAAGAAAAGAGAGAGAAAGAGAGAGAGCAGGGGGAGGGGCAGAGAGAGAAGGGGAGAATTTTGAGCAGACTCTGCACTGAGCTCGGAGCCCAATCATGACCTGAGCCAAAATAAAAAATCGGTTGCTTAACTGACTGAGCCTCCCAGGCTCCCCAAGCAATGAACTCTCTATACACAGGCATCCTTCTCAACATCATGGGCTAAATGTTAATGCCTCCCCGGTCCCCCAAAGAAGAGGAGACACCCAACACTGTCTTTCTGTCTACCAGAGAGCCTTCACTACACCTGCTCTAATCTAGAATAATCTCATCTTTATGTCTTTTGTTGGTAAAAGTCTTCGGATCAGTTCAGCATCTCTGAAAAAGAGAAGTGGAGAGCGGAAGTCTTTAGTCATGAATTTGACTTTCCTTGCATGTGGCCTTCTGGACTTCGGTAATTTTTTTTCTCAGTTGTGGTATCTTTACCACAGTCTTTCACTGTATGTGACCTCTAGGGATGGGAATATTTATCTTCTGTTCATGTCATCATGATGTTACATTCTAACTTTATTCTTACTCATTTGCATTCCCCAAGATCACAGAGAAAGCATTCTTGATTACTCAAGAAAACAAATTCAGGAAATCATTGGATTTTCTAATAACATTTGGGAAAAAGGCAAACATTTATTTTTATTTGCAAGTGCAGTTTCTGCCAATAGTTAGTGCTCACAAAACCTTTTAAGCTACAGTAACTTTTGTTAAACTCAATGAATATTTATAAAATACCCAGTGATAAGAAAATTACAGAAAAATTTCCATTACACTGTTGAAAATGTTTGGAATCCAAAATCCACAATTTTCTGCAATGGTTTTTAATATTTGTTCTGGTTAAAAAAAGATTTTCTTTTTCTTTCTACTTCTACATAGTCCTGGTTAAATTAATATAATCTGTTCCATGAACTTTTAGGACGTCCATTTTCTGGATTTAGATTTTTATTCATACATTTTATATTAATATTTTAATATTCTACATAAAACATTGATTTGTTGTGTTTTATGAAACAAAATTATAGATCCTATTCATGGTGAGACATTTCCAGTTTGGGGGAAAAAAACTGAAAAATCTAATCTGTAGAAGGTCATTTTACGCCTTTTTTTTTTTCCTTTTTAGCTATAATAAATAATTAGCAACCTATTCATTACAAAAATTCTTAATTATGCTTAGAGCAACCAGAGAATTTTCACAAATTTCAATTCCTATTTGTTACAGTATGTTGAAGTCATTAAGAAAAGCCTCTGGTTTTCCAGTTTGGTAACAAATGGCTTTTTTTTTTTCTGATGCATAATTAATAGAAACTAAGGATGACTATGTAGCTCTTCCAGAGTTTTTAAAGGCAAATCTATATTGGCCTACAGTTAACATGCAAATTCATCCAACAAGCAACACAAAATGTATTGTAGTAGTCATTCATTTTTATCAACATTCAAGAAGATCTAGTCAGCAGCACAACTCCCCTATGTCGGAAACACATTATAACAGGGTCACAACTGAAGTCAGAACACACCTGGTAAAACACCCCTTTCCTAATTCATCCTCTAGAGTCAGTTCTGACTTCCAGCACGATACAGGAACAATAGCAATTAATACTGTGGTACGAAGGTAAATACAGACAAGAGTTTGGTGTGCTAGCATACAGAGTTTTCAAAACAGTGACAAACAAAACCAAACATCTTGCCCTGTTCTCTCTCCTTTCCCTTGGTGAGACTGGAATTCTCAGTCTTCCTTCAACATTCAGTTTGGGGAACTGGGTCCAATGATCCTAGCACTGAAAACTGTTTCCTTGGTGAGAAATGTGGCCACACTTGGGGAGGGGGGAATATCACACCCACTGGAGAGAGGGCATGGGGGAGGGGAACACCCTGCTGTGCAAACACTGGTCTGCAATTAATAGCCTTGAAGGAAAATTTGAATTTTCCAAAGATTAAGCTTTATCCCAAGGAGTGGCTTGGTGGCCTACTGTGGCTCCAATTTTGTTATTTTTGGTTGGATAAATGAAATGTGCACCTCCATCACCATCACTCTTAAGTCTTCCTCCATCACATAAGACACTTGTTAAGGTAAGAAAGATATTCTACTAAAGCTGACGGTGATTGAGAATCATTCAGTATTCAAAGTTCCTAAAGAATCGTTGGTTCTCTGAAAGGGATAAAAAAGTAGGAAAGGCTTTGTTCAAACTCTTGCTAGTAAACAGGTATTACTTCAACTGATACTATGGCTACGTGACATCAAAGTACTATAAATTATCAAAACTATCGTACAGAAAAATTACAAATTCATTGCAAAATACATTACACTGCTACCATTAAGAAAAAAGTGCTTTTTGTTTTCCTTTCTTTTTTTTTTTTTTGCCAGAAAATTATTCTTTCAATATAGAAAATCCTATGCGTTACCCTGCATGTGGCTAGGATATGTCGTAACGGAGTTTGTACTGAGTCCTTCTGATTTGCTGGATGAAGGGCTGAAAAATATAATAATGACTATTAAAGCCGTGTTCCAAATGACCATGCCAGCTGTCAGTGGAGAGATGCCTGTTTTAAGACACAAGAAGATGCCCTGGTCTGTTGAACCCTGCCTGTCATCACATTGTCCCACCGATCAGCTGGTTAGAGTACACAGGCCTTTTTCATGTTCCTCATGTTCTCCTGAATTATTGTCATGTCCTCATCTAGCTCTTCCACCTTGATTCCACCAGTAGAATCCTCTACTCAGTGATGTCTGTATTGTCTCATAAGGGGAACGATGCAAGATGGCGGACCTGCCAGTTTCAAGAATGGATGTCCAAGGAGTTCCTGGGCTGTGGCCCTTTGGGAGGGTTCCCTCACCAGCATCAGGTCTAGGAATCCCCGGAGCACTGAAGACACCTGTGAGAATACAAGATCCCATCCTGAGGACTAACACAGAAACCCAACCCAGTTCCCCAAAGTGGTTTTTCAGCCACTTCCCAGTTAAGTCATCCTATCAAACAACATCAAATTCTAGAAAGTCAGCTTGAGAAGAAAGAAGTTATGGAAACAGTAAGTATATCTTATAAACATTCAAATTAAATGTATGTCTTACAGTGGTGTGTGTGTGTGTGTGTGTGTGTGTGTACACACATATATACATATACCTACTTATTCTCCAGTCCCACCACAACACAGAACATTTCTACCACTCCAGGGGGCTACTTTGGGTCTCCTTCCTGTTAATACTCATCTCCCTCCAAAGGCTCACCACTGTCCTATGCTTCTCATAGCATAATTTTGCCTCTTTTGTCCTTTCTAGAGATGGAATTATATACTGTCAGCTCTTCTCTGTCTGGCTTCTTTTACTCAATGTTGTGTCTGTGGGATTCATCCCTGAGGTCTGCAGTAAAAGCTTTAACCTTCTCACTGCTGTATAGTATTCACTGTTAAATTACACCACATATTATTTATCCATTTGGAAAACAACCTTGGGTGGTGTTTAGTTTCTGACCATTAGGATTAAGGCTGCTCTTGTATGTGACTTGGAAGAACACCATGCCATTTCCATTGGGTGTGGGACTATTTTGATACCATGCTATTTTAGCCACTTTTGATTATTTAAACTTAGTCCAATGCAGTAAAACTCTTAATCTCCTGTTCAATTCAAGCAGTTTCCTGTTTTCCTGAAAGTTTACACAACTATAGGGGTGATTCTATAGGGGCTCTTCCCTAAGCTTTAGGGGTAAGGGGAGAGGGTAATTCTCCCCTAAAAGGCAGACTCAATTCCTCGCAGTGCCATGAGGCAGAGGGGAGGGGAGGAGTGGTGTGTGTGCGATCATTTTTTATAAGACCTTGTGGAAATGGCCACTCCCTCCCAGCAAGCTTTTCCCTCCACCCCTACCAGCAGTTCCCAGACTGCTATTTCTTTGACTCAGCATCATTATTTTCTGAGCTTGAACCTACTTGGCAATCCTTGGAAAACATGAAAGACCCTACTTGGTCCCTTAACCATGTTCTTCATTGCCCTGTATGATCTGGCCCCTGCTCCCCTCCCTGACATGCCTTACCCTTTCCCCTGGCTCACTTTGTTCAGCCACAGAAGATTTCCTTCTTGGCATAGGGCCTTTGCGCCTGTTGTTCCCTCTGCCTCAGACATTTTTCTCCTGGATCTTTCCATATCTTGCTCCTTCCTTCTTCTATTCATATTCCAGTTCAGATGATCTGTCCCCAGAAAGGGCTTCTTTTACCCTTCAACCTAAACAAGTTCCCAATCCCCTCTCCTGCATACTTCATTGCATTACAGTGTTTGCTTTGCTTCATAGCATATATCAGTCTCTGAAATTATTTTGTTCATCTGTTTGTGGTTTACCATAAGTCTCCCCAACTAGAACACAAGCTCTATAAGAGTCAGAAATATGAGGTCTTGTGCTGCAAAATTCCCAGTAATTAGAACAGTCCCCAGTATGTCACAGGCGCTCAGGAAGGGAATTCTCGTGGAGTGCCTGATTTATTCTTCTGGCCAACCCTACAACAGACAAGCCAGTTGTAACCCATTTTACAGACAAACTTCAGAGATGGAGAGGCTGACTCCCTTGACCATTGAGTGAACAGGAAGAGCAGAGATCTGAATCCAGGTGATTCTAATTCCAAAATCCAGATCCATCAACCAGGATCTACTCCTAGGTATGAAATGCCAGTCTTTGAAGCTACAGAGAGACTAAAAATGTCTAAGAATGATCTTTGAGCTTCAGCAACAGATGGTGCTTCTTACCTTGTGTAGGTCCTTCACTCTTGGAGGTAAACTGTCCCGAATCCTCCGCATGGCCTGGAGGGGAGGCTCATTGAAGTAGGGCGGTTCGCCATCAATCATTTCTATCACCATGATCCCGAGGGACCAGATATCTACCTGTTAGGCACAATCCAATGGTTAACTCAGGCAAGGAGAACCTTCTGAAATGTTGGATGTTTCCAGGGGACCCAACAGATTCATACCTATTTATAAATTAAGGTGGTATTTGTAAACTTCCAAAACTTAGAGCCCAGATTTACAGACTGAAGTGCCGAGTTACCCAGTTTTTGCTAATGGTCTTCATTCGCTTTATTTTTATTTTATTTAAATTCAGTTTAACTAACATACAGTGTATTCATTTGCTTTTAAAAGACAACTTCAGTGAAGATTCTGCCTTTTAGGTACACCTGAATATCTTAACATGCTCAAGTTCAGAACTTTTTTTTTTTTTTTAACTGCTAAATTGGGTGGTTACCTATCTGGGCAGATAAGAAAAACACTCAAATTTTATGTTATGAACACAGAGAAGACAGTTGCATTTAAATCATAAAAAAAGGCGTCTGACACATTCAGAAAAAACTGCAAAAAGCTACATTGCCCAACAACACGATATATGCTGATCCTTTCATTAATTTGATTTTTAAAAATAGCTCTTCCTTCCCTACGTCGGGGTTCTTTCCTTTACATTTTATCATTTTGAAGTAGTGTGCACAAAACCCTGCTTTACAAAACCATTTTCAGGGAACAGGGAAAAGAAAAGGAAGAGCCGACAAGCAATTCTTTCTGAGTGCGGAATGGGAAGTCAGGACAATGAGAAGCCGTAGCTGGGCTATTGGTTCCCAGTTACAGCCACCTCCCAGTCCCAGGCTCATTACACCTCTTATCAGTGAGCTGCATTCCTGTTATAACCCTTGCTGTGATCTTCACTGAGAATTTATGCTCTCGGGACCACAGTGAGACAAACAAGTCGAGTACTCATTCAAGGGCAAGCAAACAAGGGAAAGAGAGTGGAGTCTGCCTTCATTTATGCTGATATCCTTAGTTCACTGGTCCATGCCACCTCTTCATGCTCCCCTCTCTTAGATTTGCCTCCTGCACCAGAATGTGTGGAAACGCTGTGTGCCCGGCTGGAACGAGCTCTTTACTGCTGTGTGCGTGGAGACTTGCATGCCTCAGGGCTTTGCTCACAGTGCTCCCTCTCTAGAACACTTTTCCTCCACTCCTTCTGGCCCCTCATTTTCACATACCCAAACCTTATCCCTTAACAGATTATGAGCAATTGCTTCTTTTCCAAGGGAAGCAGAAATTGTGCCCTATTTTAAAATGCATTATAATATTTGTATATAATTTTTTTCTAGGGGAAAAACATTACTGCTCAGCCCGAAATATTACCTCTATTCTGCAGAGCTGTCTCTGACCCTTTATCCTTTGAGTCATGACACCTGCTCATGTGTACATTTCTGGCCACGTTTCAAGTTGTGTTGCCCTGTTTGGGGTATGCCTGCCACTGAGGGTGGGGTCAGAGTTTGCGTGATTCCCCCTACCCCAGTGTCTGCTTAGGACCTCGATAAATGCCTCTGGATCAACGTTGTGCCAATTTCCTCAATGGTGGCCAGTCCCCTTCCTGCCACAAGCTACTCTATGACAAGTCCAGTGAATGGGGGTCAAATATGGAGTCAAACATCATTGCTCTGATCTGTGGTCATTAACTCTCTCAGAACCACTGCATCCTTGAGCCTGTCCAGCCACCGCCAATGACTGCCACCCCCTTACCTCTGTCCCATAAGGTAGCCTAGAAATCACCTCGGGTGCCATCCAGTAGGGAGTGCCAACCAGTGATTTCCTCTTGGGCACCTCTTTAGAAACTTGAGCACAAAAACCAAAGTCCGATAACTTTATCTGAAAAGGAAAGGAATGCAACGAAGTTAACAATCTAAAAATACCAGCTTCCAGATGGAGAAATACGGTTTCAAATTTAAAACAAAAGTCTCATGAATAGGTCTTGGAAAAATTGGTGGTTGTCAGACCATTTTATTGGAAAGGCATGATCCATTTTTTAAAAAAGATTTTATTTATTTATTTGACACAGAGAGAGAGAGATCACAAGCAGGCAGAGAGGCAGGCAGAGAGAGAAGGGGAAGCAGGCTCCCTGCCAAACAGAGAGCCTGATGCAGGACTCGATCCCAGGACCCTGAGATCATAACCTGAGCTGAAGGCAGAGGCTTTAACCCACTGAGCCACCCAGGCACCCCAGGCATGATCCATTTTAGTGGAGAAATCTCCCATGCTCCACCAGGGTTCACTTGCAATTAGAAAACCAAAAAAAAAAAAAAAAAAAAAAAAAAAAAGTACAAATTACACTCCAAATGACAAATTTGTTAAAATTCAAACCCACAACTTTAATTTAATGTACAGATGATGGTTTAGTGTAAGTAAATTGCTAGGTTTTTTTTGTTTGTTTGTTTGTTTGTTTTTTAAGTAGGCTCCATGCCTAGCATGGAACCCAACACATGGCTTGAGCTCACGACCCTGAGATCTAAGAGGCAGAAGATCTGAGCTGAGATCAAGAGATGGGTGCTTAATGATTGAGGCCCCCAGACACCCCAGTAAATTGTTATTCTTAAGGTGAGTTTTATACATATTGCTGCTGTTTAGGTGGTTTTGCTTTGAACATATTCAGATTTCCAAGTACCATGAGAGGATTAAAATGATCAACCCCATCTGTATTTGAATTAATGCAAGGCCCTATTATGTGGAACGCTGAGATATCATTTTGAAGTATTGGCTCTTCTTTTTGTCTTCCTCCTTTGCTTACAACAAACTGAATTTGCCAATGTAAACGTCAGTGTGGGCAGAAATATGGGTGTAGAAACTAGGTGTTAGCACTTGGTCACTAGGGGTTTAAGTGGTCATCCTAATGACCCCATGTATATATATGTTATTTATCCTAGATGTCATCAGAGAGAAAAAAAAAAACAAGACAAAACTGAAAATCCTTGCACAGAATTTTTAAGATTATCCTTAAGAACCACTAGGCTCCCTGCAGGTTTATATACTCTGGAAAACCAGGATTCCGTTTATTTCTGGGGGCTGTGACTCCTGTTCATGATGGCTTGTCTGAACTTCAGATGGCCTCACTGAAGAGGACTGGGGCTCCAGGTTCCTGGTGATGATAGAAAACATGCAATGAAAACGATGCTTCAGAATGGGTGTTTGAAGGTTAATTTCCATGGATTAAACGTATGGTCTCTATGGCACAAGTTCTCCCTTAATTCTCTTCAGAACTCCCTGAACTTTTTCAACATTTTTCTCTGGCTCTTTCTCTGCTGCCTGTACCTTAAAGACTGGGCTTCTGAGGTTTTGTGTCTTAACCCTCACCTCTTGTCTTTATATGCTCTTGCTGGATAGTCTTTCTCCTCCCATGGTTAATGCAGACCTCTCTCCTCCCTTCTCAGCCAATATTTCCGTTGAGCCTGTGTTTCCACATAGAGTTAATTTTTATGAAAGGTATAAAGTCTGTGTCTGGATTATTTTTTTGGATGTGGATGTCCACTTGTTCCAGCACTATTTGTTGAAAAGACCATCTTTGCTCCATTGTATTGCCTTTGCTCCCTTGTCAGAAATCAGTTGACTATATTTATGTGGGTCTATTTCTGGGTTACTTGGTGCCACTGGCCCACTGTCTTTCTTTTTGCCAATACCACACTGTCTCAATGACTATAGCTTTCTAATAAGTCCTAAATTCAGGAAGTGGTAGTCTTGGATAACTTTGTTCTTCTTTACTATGTTTTGGCTATTGTGTTGGTCTTTTGCCTCTCCACATACACTTTAGAATCAGTTTGTCAATTTCTACAAAATAATTTGCCTGGTTGTTGACTGAGATTGCACTGAATCTATAGACTGAGTTTGGGAGAAACGACATTTTGGGAATACTGAGTCTTTCTAGCCAAAAATATTGAGTATCTCTCCATTTATTTAGTCCTTTGATTTCATTCATCACTTCTGTAGTTTCCCTCAAATAAATCTAGTATATGACTTATTAGATTTATGCCTAAATATTTTAGGGTATTCGTGTAAGTGGCACTGTGTTTATAATTTCAAATTCATTTTCATTGCTAGCATATAGCAAAATGGCGAACTTTGGTCTAAAACCATACATCCTTCAACCTTGCTATAATTGTCATTAGTTTTAGTTTTTCTTGTCAATTCTTCTGAATTTTCTACATGATGATCATATCATCTGTGAACAAAGACAGCTTTATTTCTTCCTTCCCAATAGTTTACCTTTTATTATTCCTTTTCTTGAATTACTGCATATGCTACTACTTGGAGGAACATCTCTGTCTACTTCCTAGTCCTAGAGGGAAAGTATATTCAACTCTTAATTTAAGAATATGAAATTCATATTTCAAGGCCCTTGTCACTTCTCACTTACTCCAGAATTTTTCTCAGGAACCCATATTGATCTCTCCTCTTCAAATGTGAGAGAATTTAATGTTCATTCAATCTGGAACTATTTTCTGATGCTGATTTTGTCCCTGCAGCTAGAAATGATAGTCCTCAGAGGCAGAAGCTCTGCCTCCTAATTGTGAAGCCTCACTGTATTCCTTAAAATCCGGGAAAACAGTAGATACCCAAAAAACACATATTACTAGATTGATTTTATTTTATAATGACACATACATATATGATAGCAAATTGTGTGGTAGAAGACACACTGGTACTCTTTCTGAAACCATTATTGACTTTCTGAAGACAGCTGCTTCTAGACTCAAAGTTGGAACACAGATGAAATGGGGGTAATGTCTTAGAAATTGTGTCTCTTTCTATTTCCTTGTTCATGATCTCCTTTCTAATCAGGTCAAGGTTAGTAGTGGTGTGGGCTGGGGTGGGAAGAGATTGGATTGTTCCAGATGAAATGCTAGAGAAAACTGGCTTAATGGAGAGATACTTTACTCAATTGTTTTGGTATATCAAGAATCAAACCCTAATGTGTCAGATCATAGATTTCCTATGTGGTACAAAGAAGAGAGCCCTGTGGCCTTGGTAGCTGGTCCATAATCCTTGTTGCTCTACTGTCAAAGGAGTCTATAATTCAGAAGAAAAAAGCCTATGGTCCATTCCTTTCAGCCTGCGATTGTTTGCAGGAGAAGACAAAGAGAAGTCATTTGATTTAGGTCCCAACACTTTATTATACTTCACTTCCAGTACCCCAAGCAGATGGCAGTGACCTTCAGAAATATCTGAGTAGCATACAACCCCAAACAAACAAGGGAGAAGAACAGCCACATGCATCTATGTTCAGAGGTAATATTCAAAATATTTAATAACTGGAATCATCTAGATCAATCAGAGTCTAGAAATGAAGTTGAGCTGTGTCCTGGAATTATCCTAGGGGCTTTACCATCTTTAATGAGGAAAGGGCATCCCAGTAAAGAGCTGTTGTAATGGGGGATACTCCAATGACTTGAAACAGTGGCTATTAACCAACAAGCATGAAAATATTGCAATATTTTCATAATGGGTATAGACATACTAATGAATGCTGGCTGAATATTAGCTGCAGCTATGCCCAATGTGGCCTCTGGGAGAGATGGCACAACAGAGTGGGTGGCAGTGAACTTGAGGCAGTGCTATTGGCTTCCATGGTCTCTGTCTGTTGTGCAGGGTTCCAGAAGATCCTCCAGATCTCAATGAAGGGATGGAAAAATGCCTGGCACAGGCCTGTGGTTGACATAAGGAGCCTCAGGATGGCTTTCAAGACTTGAAACAAGAGGCTGGAGTTGTGACATGCAGCAGAGGCACTCTTCTGAAAAGCCCAGAGCTGTGGGACCAGTGGTCACCAGTCCTGGTAGCAGAAGAGGCCAGTTATGCCAAGGCAGGGACCAAAGAGGAACAAGAAGATGGGTCTTACATCTATCACCTTGAGTTCTCAGAAGCCACATTTGTCCCTTATTCTCCCAGACTCCTTGAGAAAGAGAGGGGTGGGAAGTGAGAAGAGGAAGTGGATGGTGGCCAAATCTGAAAGTTTGAGGTCCTAAAGCTATCAGTCAAGGCTTACCATAATGTGGTTGAACTTTAATAGACAATGTTTATTTAAGTAGACTGAATTTAATAGATTAAATTAAGAGTTGCCTTTGTTTGTTTGTTTTAGTGAGTAGAGCTTTGTGAAGAAGTCTAGATCAGTTTTAAGAAACAGATAAACTATAATTGTGTATGCATGTGTGGGGTTATTTCCAAAGCTCTAATGTGAGTAAATTCGTAACCCTACAATGCAGACAGTGGGGGAGGAACAAATTTGCTAAAACATTTTTTTGGCCTGTAAATTTTAAAAAACCTGAACTAAGCAGGTAAATGTATCAGCATTTTGACGTTGGCAGTTTTTAATTACAATACCTCTAGTGTGGCTTTCTTTTTCCAGACAGAAAAAAAGACCCCAAATCTGCCAGACTAATAATTATCTCCCTGACAATATGTAAGCTGAGAAACTGAAACTCAACACAGGAAGCTAGGCCTGTTCCTCCGCTGTAGACGTGAAAGCACTTTTACATGAATTTTTTACTCATCCAAGTACATAAAAGAGACAATTCTCTAGAAGAACATAATTGCACACAATACTCATCCAAACCAATCTGCAAGTAGATAATGAGAACTCAAATAATGAGTACAATAAAGCACCATAGGCAGATCTTCAAAGCAAATCACAGAGACTCTAAGCTGAGCCTTATTTCACGTAGAATGGTACAACATGGCAGATTAAGAAATGCTTTGTCTCACTAATGCAGCTAAGCTAAGAGAATTGCAGCTAGCACACCGCTAGGCCCTTAAAAGGTGATGCAGCTTCTTCCTTAGGGGCCAGAGGAGAAACTAGAGCTTAGGGCTCAAAGCTGCTCTTTAAAGCTGAAATCCTAGTCATCTCAGCCGGTCCTGGCTAGGAATCAGGGGCTGCACAAAACCGTGGCTGGAGGAGGAGAAGGCGGGGAGAGTCTATCCACAAGATAGCTACAGGTTATAGAGAGAAGGTAAAACCCTCATTTTGTAAACTGCCTACCCTCTGAAGAATTCATGCATCTGCTCCAGGTTTTTGCTAAGGCAAAAAGATGGATCCTTTTGTGCCTGGTTTCTGGGTGTTTCTTATAAGGCAATGATACTCAAAGTGGGTCGCATTGGCATTCCCTGGGAACTTAAGAGGGATGCAGGCTTTTGGGTATCACCCAGGCTGCTGGAATCAGAATCTCTGGGGAGTGGACTCAGGAAAGACTCCATTGGTTTTCATGCTTGCTATAGTTCTTAAATTTGTTTTAAGAAGAGCAATGATCCAGGACAAAGGAGTGGAGAGAGGTACTAGAAGGGGCCAGACTGATGAAGGGGTCTCCAGTTTTGGACCCACTTCTTCAACTGCTAAACTGAAGAGGAGAGGGAGGGCATCAGAGCACCTAAACTGGATCAATATGGAGGCCTCAGGTAGTTCTCTGCCATTTGACAGAGTGGGACAGGGTGGGAACTTGCCCAAGACTGTACAACAGTAGGAAGACAGTAGAGAGGAAGACTCAGACCCAGTCTCTTGACTTCTCAGTCTGTGCTTCTTGCAGGGAAAGGAGGAGGCCTAGAGTCTGGGAATATCTCAGATGGTGTGGTAAAGGAATGAATTTACACATGCTGTGTAACGTGCTCATGTTTCTCTTCATTTATGAACAGCTTCTGGGAGATAATCTTCAGGTCTTCTAACTGTAGAACTCTATGTATTTGAGACACAAAAACACTCAAATGCCTAAAGGTTCCAAAAGACAAATTTAACAGGCCAGGTGGAGACAATGAAAAACTAGGGGTACATGTCTTTGGTGAAGAGACACTGTCCTGGCTGTCGGGGCCCAGTAAAGGGGGTGTGGAACAGTCTCAAGGCCCTAGTTGCCTTCTATGGCCCCATAGCGATCCTTTACCTTGGTTTGCAATCTTGTGAAAGAAGAGGGCGCACACACATTACACTGCGCCTGCGCAGTACGTTGGTTTCCTCCCCTCTCTCTCTGAGCACATCGCAAGACAAGGAATCAGCCCAAGTCATTTATTGGGGAGATACATGAAACACTGGTAGTGAAGTGGGCAGGGAAGGCAGCCAGTCTCCAGCAATGTGGAAACTAGAGCTTACTCCTGATGAGGAAGTCCGGGAGACTGGGTAGAACATGTCCATCCAAGGGCAAGGGAGCTGGGGTGTTTATACCCCAGCTTCCATCACATGATCCTGGGTTGCCCCAAGGGAGGGTGAACGTTAATTCCCTGGAATTTCTAGCCTGTTCTGGACTGGGAGATCAGACCACAGAGGCTGGAGAAAATCTCCAGGAAAAGAGATGCCGGGGGTGGCACTGGGAGGGGGAGCGAGTGAGCACTGGAGGAGGAAGCCTGCTGAAGATGTGGCAGCAGCAGCATCGGCTTAAACGCCAGTCACCCTAAGCACACCACCGCCAGGACTGCCATGTGTGAAGGCAGGCACAGCGTTGTCAGATACTTTGATTTTTTTTTTTTTTTTTTTTAAGGAAGATGGGAATCTGAAATTTTCTGTGACATCTCCTGATTCTTAAATCAATTTTTGGTTAAAAAAAGGTGGGGGGGGGGACTATAAAAATCACTGTGTATGTCCCTTTTCAAAATAGGCGCTGGGCTTAATAGATCAGGGGTTTGAATTCCATTCTAGCAGGTGAATTTGATAAAAGTTAAATCACTCCCTGTCTATTGGCTCCTAAGTATCATATCTCAAATGTAAGCCTCAGGCTGAAAAACAATTGTAAATGATTTTATTCCACCCTTAAGTTCCAGGGTGGGGGGAATCACCCTTTTTGAGCTTCTATGTTGGACCCGGTTTACTTCTGATGGTTTTACACAACTTATTTCATGTAATTCTTGCAACCACCTGTGATATGCTATTTATTTTCCCTTTCAAACTCAAAATACCATACCCCCCCCCCCCCCGCTTAACACAAATTAGTGACTCATTAGCTATCATTTATATCATAGACAAAAGTGAACAATTTACTCTGATCACAATTTCCCTTCTAGTCTTTTTTAGAGGCCACAAAGGATGTATCTTTTTTTTTTTTCTTTTTAAAGTAGGGTCCACCCCCAGCATGGAGTCCAATGTTGGGCTCAAACTAACTCATGGCCCTGAGATCGAGAGTCAGATGCTTAACCGCCTAAGCTACCCAGGCATCCCAGAGGTTTATCCTTTGGAAAAAACTTAAGCAATTCGCTGTCCCTTTTACTTTTTTATTTTAAAATAACTGTAGATTCATAGAAAGTTGCAAAGAAATGTGTACCCAGTCCTTCCTAATGTTGGCATCTTGTAAAACTATAGTACAATATCAACACCAAGAAACCGATGTTGGTACAGCCCATAGGCATTGTTCAGGTTTAATCATTTGTACATGAACTCATTTATGTATGTAGTGTTTAAGTGTGTATATATACTTTGCAATTGCAATTAGCCGTGAGTAACCACCAACACCATCAAGGTACCCAGTTGCCCCTGGGGCATATGGGTGTCTCAGTTGGTTAAGCATCCAACTCTCGATTTCAACTCAGGTCATGATCTTAGGGTTGTGAAATCGAGCTGTGTATCTGGCTTTGCACTCAGTGGGGAGTCTGCTTGAGATTCTCTCTCTCTCCTTCTGCCTCTCCCCTTGCTTTCACATGCTCTCTAAAATAAATAAATTAATTTAAAAAATGGTACCCAATTGTCCCATCACCATAAGGCTCCTTGGGCTACCCCTTTACAGTCACCCTGCAGTCCTTCACCCCTGCAACCACTAATCTTCCCTGCATTTCTATAATTATGTTATTTCACAAATATTATATAAATGGAAGAATGTGGCATGTATCTTTTTGAGACTGTCTTTTTCCCACTTGGCACAATTTCCTTGAGGTTCATCTAAGTGCTTACATGTATCACTGGTTTGTTCCTCTTTTTTTTTTTTTTTCCTGCCAAGTGGTGTTCCATGGTATAAACACATCACAGATGACAGTTTGTGTAACCACTTACCCTTGGAAGGACACTCAGGTAGTTTCTAGGTCCAGGCTATAATAAATGAAACTGCTATAAACATATGTGTGCAAGTTTGTGTGTGAAAATAAGTTTCCATGTTTCTGGAATATATGCCTAAGAATGCAATTACTGGTCACCTGCAATTTCTAGTTCTGAAAGGACTCATGTTTCAGAGGGGCTGTACTATTCTGCACTCCCACCAGCAGTGTATGGATAAGTGGTATTATTGCTGCTTTTCACTTTAGCCATTCAGATAGATGTGAAGTGATCTCTGCTAGTTTCAATTTGTATTTCTCTAAGAGTTAACGAGGCTGCACATCTCCCAACAACAAGAAAACTCATTATAGCTTGTGTGACAGATAATATTTTCCAGAAAAATCCAGCAATATTATGCCCCAGCCCATGAGCTCCTTTGACGACATGAGTCAATCCTCTTCCCACCGAGGAGGGTTTTACATTCCCTCCTCCTGAACTGGAAGAACTGAAAGTACAGTGGATGTGGCATTATGGGACTTCAAGGTTAGGTCATAAACCTTGTTTTCTTGGGACCCTTGCTCTTGGAATCCAGTGTCCATGCTGAGAAGAAGGCCATACGGAGAGGTCACATCATGGGTGTTCTGGTTGACAGCTCAGCTGAGTGCCCAGCCCCCAGCCAGCACGTGTAAGTGAGGAAGACTTCCAGATGCATCGTCTAACTACAAGTCAGAGTGGTCCTGGCTAGCTGAGCCCAGCCAGTCTTCAGAGCCATGTAAAAATCCTAAATGACTTTTGATTTAAAACCCCAAGTGTTGGAGTGATTTGTTACAATGACAATAAAAAAATGAGGGTGCTTTCTCTAATATAAAACTTCAGGCTCTAATAAGTTGGTACAAAATAAATTAGTACAAATCTTGAAGTGGTCACACTGTCTTCACTCGCATTCTCCAAAAAAAAAAAAAAAAAAGGTTCCTTTCTCTATAGAAACTGAAGAAGTCTAATGGAATCAACATGGCATGTTGTTCTGAAATGTGAAAGAGCATACTCCGGGCCACATATCTGAGAGCCATAGGATCTACTCAATATGCTGCTTGCTCCCTCTTCTGGAACATTCTCAACCCTGACAGCCACAGGACCCACTCACTCAGTCTCTGCTGTAGCATCACCATCTCCGAGGGGCCTTCTCTAATCCCATCCTCTATCATTTTCTACCATATTCTTATTCTGCCTAAATTAATTATGGAAAACTTAGTGCTTATCACCACCTGTCTAGAGTGATTTTGTGTATTTATCCCACCTCCATGCCCCAAATAAGCTTAATGAAAGTAGTGGTTTTGCTGTAATTATTCCTAGGACCTACAACTGTCCCTGGAAAGCAGTAGACATTCAGGGAATATTTATGGAAGGAGTGAGTGAACAAACCAGTAAGGCTAAGAGCACTCACCATGTGCCAGTCCTTGGGAGCTCTTTGCTGGGTACATGGAAATTCAGGAAATGTGTGGAGCATAGGTTCTGCCCTCGAGAATGACACTGAATGATTTAATAAGCTTCTGTACACTGTGGGAAGGGGAGATCTTTGAGCTGATTAAACAACGAATTATCTTAGTCTCATGTCTGATATTGCCATCTGACATGCGCTTGTAGCAAGAAAGCTTTTGTCATCAATCTCTAGGAAGGGGAAAAGCCTGCCTTGAAACTACTCTGCTTTTTTCTTTTTCTTTTTTTTCCTGTAAGCATCAGTCCCCAGGACTCTTTTGTGGACCAGTTCAGTGCTTTGTGACTTATGTTCCAAAGTCATGGAACCTTGCTTAAGTACTCTCTTGACTCAGGCCAGGGGAAGGTCCCAGACCTTTTCTCACAGCTCCCCCACCCTTTAGGAAATTGTGCAACATGGCCACATATCCTTCCCCTCCCTGTACCTACATCGCTTTGGAATGTGACTCTGCATCTTCTCTCATCAAGAGGTGGAATCTATTTTCCCATCCCTTGCATCAAGGCTTGGTTGTGTGACTCACTTTGGCCAAAAGGGACATTAGCAAACAAGATATAAGGATAGGGTTCAAAAGTGTGCCATGGAGCTTGCCTCTCTTGCTGATCTGAGGAACCTTGCCATAGGCACCATGGGAATAAGCCTGGGAGAATCTGCTGGGAGATGTGGGACCCATGACAAAGTGCTGGGCAAATGAATAAGGCCATCAACAGCAGGCTGACCACAAATGCAAAAGTGAGCTCAGCTGATGGCCATGGAGCAGAGACAAGCTGTTCCAGCAGAGGTCAGCCCAAATGCTGACTCATAGAACTGTGAGCAAATATGTGATTGTTCTTTTAAGCCACTGAGTGTAGAGTAGTTTGTTACGTAGCAAGAACTGACTAATGCACCCTCCCATCCCCTCTTTCTTTAAAAAAAAAAAAAATCAGCCTGAGTAATGCAAAAAGCAGGACTTAAACTACCCATTAAAAATAATCCAAAGTTTGCAGTAAACGTACAGGGAAATATGGGGAGAATGGGAAATGCATTAAGGGCGATCTTTATTTTGTCCTTTATACTTTTCTGAATTTCCCAAATTTTCCACAGTAGAATTGACAATCTCTTTAAAACACAAGAAAAGCTGAAGTGTTGGGAAGAATTTCTTTTAGCTGCCCTCGGATCATTCCTGGGCAATTCTGCTGTGATGTGAACATTTCCCAGATGGCTGAGGTTGCTGGGTTATAAAAGACAGGTGTACCAATGGGACAACTGGCTCCCTGCATGCCAGTGCCATTACCTGTGGTGGGAGTTTCTAGGAGATTAAAAGGGCCTAGATGATAAAAATCTATGCTTCAAAACTCTACCATCTAACTAAGACTGCTTTGAAATGCCAACTCATTCTTTCCGTGGCTACTGTAGTCTATATTCTTTGTAACCTGGTGTGGCTGATGAGTTTCTGCAGACTCTATTGAGCTGGCTGTGGGGATGGGAAATGCAGCAGTCTGGGCCTAGGGATAAGCTGTGGTGATGGATATCTTTTGTTTGCCTTCCCAGATCTATTCTCTTCCCCTTTGAGCCCTGGGACGCCAACCTGTGTTGACTGCACTGATGGCTTCTGATTGGGTTTGACCAATGGGAAGCACCAAGAGGAGACTGGAAGGAAAGAACGGAGGGAGGTTCAGATATTGATCCTCCCAGCTCCCATCATACAGCTCCACTGTGGCCTGTCTTCCACTGAAGATCAGAGTTCCAGCCAGGCATCCCTCTTCATAGAATAATCTCTGTTTTCAGATTCCAGTAGCCAGTTCCTGGCCTCCCCTCCTCAGGCATGAGGCAGTAAGAGTGGCACACTATTCTAGAATGCCACATGATTCATCATGTACTTCTCCTTATGACTTGTCTACATCTGCCCACACCTTTATTAAACTCTCCTCAAGCTGTCCACTGGAGTTTGCCTTCTCTTTCCTGCAGGAACTCTGAGAGATACTGCAGGCATGCACAACTCCACAGACAGGGTGGACAAAACCCCAGAAGAAAAGTCATCTCTTTTCCTCCAACAAAAATAAGAACATAGAAGAAAATGGAAAGAAATTTCCATAGTTTCTATCCCTTCCTACACTGGTTGTTAAAGTGGGAAGTCATCCATCAAATTCAGATCACAGATAATCCTGACTAATAGGATGACACAGAGGATGGTAATTTCCTTTTTGGTAAGCTTTCTGGGAAGGCCAGTGGGTGACTGTGACCAGGGAGACTTAGAATTATGAGAAAGGGTTCTTAGGAGGATAATGCCCATGACAGACAAAGTGGCAAGCTAAACTATGGAGAGGCCAAACAGGAAATCTTACCCGGCCATCACTTGTCAGGAGGATGGAGTCACTTTTTATGTCCCTGTGAATCACTCCTTGATTGTGAAGGTAGGAGAGAGCTCTTAGAACCGACAGACAGACGGTAGCTATCTGTTCTTCATTCATTCTGGAAAAGGAAATAACATTTAAGGAACAAAGACAGGTTTGAGAACATCTTTGAAATGATCAAGAGAGGCAGCTCCCTTGGGGTCTGGTGAACCAGTCCATGCTCTCCAGCCCATGTCTAGAAAATCTACAGGCAAGCACAAAGAAGTCTTGGGATCTGACTCCTAGAACCTAAGCTTTGGCAATGAGGATGACAGAGGCCAAATATAAGCCAAAGGAAATGGTTTATTTGCTGGCTTTTGGGTCATTAATGCAAATGTACTTCCTTAGACTCTCATGCGTAATTTCTTAGGTATTGATAAACCTCCAGGGTTCTACAGAGAGACTGCACTGCATAGAGCCAAGGTTCCAAGTATGCCTGGTAGGTGACCTTGAGCAAGGCTTTTTAACTTCCTCAGGTCTCTTTTTTCCTCATGAAATGAGGATACCTACAGTTCCCTTTAAAGCTGGACTTGGACAACATGGTCTTTGGATCTCCCTGCTGAAGATTCCTGTTGCCCTAGGTCCATTAAGAAGGAAACTGGACTTAGTTACTAATAACTAAGCGTGACTGGATGATTCTTGAAGAAATTGACCTTAGGAATGAGAAAGGCTAGCACAGTGTTGGATATGCACTTCCACATTTCACGGCTGCACCCTTCTGAAGAAGGGTTCTGGCTTCAGAAGAGACTGAGGTCAAGTGACCTGCCCAAGTTAACCCAGCTAAGCAAGTGACCAGATTATGAATGCAACCCCACCTCCTCTTGAGTTCAGACCCATGCTTTTCCAATGTCCCCACTGTATCACACTGCCATTGCAACTCATATGAATGGCTTTTCAACCATGAAGAACCTAGGTGGGAAGAATTACTTGGACATCAGTACCATCAAAATAACCCCCAGAGGCCTAACTCATCTGGGTATGAAACTTCCTTCTCACAGAGACAGTGTGAGGCTCAAGCCAGACAGTAAATGTGAAAGAGCTGCTTAAATAGTCATGCCAACAGAGGAGACTGTCAGGAGAGACAGAGGGTATAACTGACGAGAGCCCAAATTCAAGGACAACCTTGGAAAATCACCCTGGGGAACTCATAGCTCAGCAGGACAAGGAAATGGATGGCCCCGAATATGTGTCAGTCTTGTTGATACCAGCAAACCATGTCTGAGTAAAATTAGGAGTCCAAAGTGAAATCCAAGGAAGTGGCCAATTAGGAGAAGGTCAAAGGTATAAAGAGAATGGGATTTCTCTTCTCTCAAAGATGCTTCTTCCAGCAATACCTCACTCTCCTACTAAGGCAGGCAAGAAGAAAATGTTCTTGTCTGAGAGACTTCTGTGCTCTTGGTTTTGTGTGAATGGGTTGGTCATTGTGCTGGATTGTGAAAACAATGGCTAACAACTCCCACATCTGCCCACCGCAGAGCCCTCGGAGACATCAGCAGGGATAAGCTCAAATATACCTTAAAAATAATTCAGAAGCAGGAATCAACTTTTTTAATAAAATTCATTTTTCCAGGATTCCATGGGATTCCAGTTATTTGAAGCAAGCATTAAGATAGTTTACAGGTCAACGACAACAAAAGTTAATGGAATCTGAGCCCCTATCAGTAACTGGGAAAATCACTTTTAATTGGCATATGTGATAAATTGTACCGATTCTGAATTCAGTGGCTTTGAAATGTATAGGACCCACTGTAGAAAGACTGCGTTTTCCTACTTCTGCAGAGAGGAAGCCTGAATTGGGATTAAAGATGCCTCAGTTCTGGAATCAAATCCAAACTCAAATCCTGGCTCTGTTTCTTAGAGGTTACAGGAGTTAATGTTTGATGTGTTCGGCACTTTTCTTTGCCTTCTAGAACCCTCTGTTCCTGGAAATCAGTAGGAGGTAATTTAACAAGATGATAGGTAGGGCTAAAACTTTGGTATCCATAGGAAATACCCGAGTACCTGGCTACCTTGTGTATGGTCAGTCCGGGTAGAGCCTGAGATTCTGCATTGCTAACAAGCTTCTAGGTGATGCTGATACTGCTATTCTCCAGACCACACTTTGAGTAGTAAGGGGTCATTTTATTAATCAATCAATCATTCAGTAAAGCCTTTATTGAATATCTACTATAGGAAAATCTCTCCAAACAACTCAAGAATTAAATTCTAAACATAAGATTCAATATTTTAAAATATTTTAAAGTATTCAAGAGTTCCTTGACATACAACTTCTCTCCACTCCCTGGAGCTCTCTGCCTTCAACAGGAAATTATTGACAAAACTGGATGGAGAGGATTAGAGAACACAGTGGATTCCAGATAGGCTAATTCTTAAGTGGATCCCACTGACACACAATAAAAACCAAAAAAAACTGTGACAAAAGGGAGAGCTCTGGAGAGACATGTGTAGTTATCTGAAGTTTTTTGGGGCAGGAAAAAAAAAATCCTCTCCTCTGGACATATTTTTATTAATTGTTTTAGATACAAGTCACCTTTGTCTTAAGCTTAGGTTTCTTCAGTATATTTGTTCCTATAAGTTAAGATGATCTTATGTACTTTGGGGAGGGTTGGGTCCTATGGGTTTACCAACAGGGATCTGCCATCTGAAATGCTGGTGATAAACCTTCAGTGTCTTCCCTTATGTTGTTTTTAGGTGGTCTACTGAGACTGAGAGCTGTAGAAGATAATGAGAAACAGCATATTCTATCCCTCACAGTGTCCCTCAATACCTTCCTGCTACCTTGCTTCCCCCTGTTTTTCACCTAGATTCACTTACAATTTAGGCACCATTTCAGTGATATCAGCTAAAATCCAGTGCCTTTCCTTCTTGACAATCATCTCTTATCCCTTTGGAGCATTATTTACTACCAAGAGCAAATTTATAAAGTTTCCCAAATGTAACATTTGTTTGTTTGTTTGTTTGTTTTTTACTATGTCTGTTCCTTAGAACCTTGCTTCTCCAATGTGGTCAGTGAACATGGAGGATTGGCGTCATCTGGGAGCTTGTTAGAGTGGAATTTCACGCCCCCTTCTATTGAATCAGGATTTGCATTTTACTAAGACCCACAGGTAATTTGTATGCATATTAAAATCTGAAGAACACTGTCTTAGCACATATTTTGTCTGCCTTCAATGCCCGTTTCCTCCCACTTGCCTTCTTAGCAAACTCCTATGCAACTCTCAAAACTCATCTTGGTTATCCCCTTATATTGGAAATCTTTCTTTATTTTCCCTGTTAGAGATACTCGGGTATTCTTTGCTGCTTCAATATCTCTTTCTACTACTGCACAGGTATTATAATATATTTATTTCTAACCTGTGACATCCTTGAGGGAATATATTTGAGACTTTAATTGTTTGTATCTTTTATGTCCCCAGCACTCAGGAAAGAGCCTGGCACATAAAAGGTGATCAAGACACACTTAATCCAATGACCACAACTGACACATCAGGGAAGCAAGTAGCAGAGGTAATAATGATAATTAACCATCATTACTTGCAAGACTATTTAAAAACAGAATTGGAGAACTTAAATTATGTTGGTTTCTCATTAGAACATAAAACTTTGACTCATCTTCCATCTGCCTCTTCCTCAGTCAGGTACCCTTGGTGGTATTACTACAGAGCAATAGTATAGCAACTCAGAATAAAATTCAGTTTTAGAAAAATACCTAAGAATGGGAAATTCTATTGTTTGGCACCAAAAGTCCTTTGTCTTTTGCTTGCTGACTTAAAATGATTAGATATTAATGAACTTCTGGAGGACAAGGAGAATGTTAACTGAATGAATGAACTAAACATACAAATTACAATAGGCACTTAGGGAATTTAAAGAAAAAGGGTCGTCATACTCCCTGAGTTCAAAGGGGTTCCACTTAATAAAGAGTTTGTAAAAATAGTCATTGAGGGCTTACCCTGGATAAGAAATAATAAGCACTTGGAATTATTTGTCTGGAGAATGAAGAGACATACCTGGTATGAGTGACAATGTCTGTCAAGGCACCGCCTTCTAGAAATTCCATGACCACCCAGAGCTCATCACCGACAAGGTAGCTGTTGTACATGTCAACCACGTTGTCATGGTGGTAATCCCGCATTATCACAACCTGGGCAAATGGAAAGATGTTTTTTGACTTGTGATGGTGAGATTTGGCTTTCTGTTCTCTTGTGGCCACAACTGTGCTGTGAGTATAACTGATTAAGAAATACTGATGGGGGGATTTATTCAGGAGTCTACAATAGACAAAAAGACAGGATTGAGGGTAGCTAGCAACAATGAAAGAAATCCAGTTAGTCAATTCAGAGAAAATGATAGTGCAACCAGACACTAGGTTTGGGGATAATGAGAGTGAAAACAGGGAGAACCCTGGCAAAGTTTGTACTTACAAGAGGGAGTTTTGTTGACTGTTTGCGTTGGGTGGGGGGAGGGTATGAACAGATATCCCTAAGGGTCACCTTTAGAATGCACTGTTCATACTCTACTATTGTTTAACCTGGCAAAAGTCACCAACTCTAAATGGCAAATGAAGAGTAGGTCTCACAAGTGAATGAAATGAACAGTAGGAGTGGGGCCACACGAGGCTAACTTAACATCTTGGGAGGAGGTCTGGGTTGAGTGTGAGAGAGGTTTGGGCTGAATACAAAGGATAGGTCTTGAAGGTAAAATCAAACATGACTCAGGCGTATACAAGGTTAACTTGAACTTACCAGAGAGAGCTTTCAAGAATTGTTGCCCCGCGGCTGCTTCTGGTGACATTTTCAGATTTAACGTTAATTAATAAATTACAAAATTATCTACATTATGTTGTCCTGGCTGTTCTGGCACTGTGATTTGGAAATAAGTTCCAGAAATCAGTGTTGTGGAAGTGACAAGCTGAAGCCCACTCACCTGGGGCTCTCTCTGCGATGTGGAACACAGCAAGAAAATGAACACCCATGGGGGTTGAAGCCATATGTGGCTTCATGTGAGCCTCCATAGAAGAGGAATCCAAAGTCATTCTTGATTGCATTTTTATAATGTCTGTTAGGAGATGTGTGTGATCCATCCTTTGCTAGAGACTGACATATTATCTAACATTGGAATCCTGACTTGCTATCTTTAAGACCTAGATTTTCCATCCACGGAAGCTCATCTCTCTTCCCTAAATGCTCGTAAAATCAATAGAGGAATATTACTCCAAAATATTTTATGTCCCTAGACATAGGTATTCATGTTTTTCCTCCTATGTGCATTTTAGAACTTTCAAGTAATAAGTGTAAAAGGCAAATGAACTGGAAAAATATGTTCAACAAACACATAGAAAAGGGTTAATTCCTTAATACATCAAGAGCTCTCATTTATCAGTAAGACAAATGTTACCACCCTAATTGGAAAGCATGCAAAGGGCATATGGTCTAATAAAATAAAAATGGCCTAAAAACATATACAAGTAATTTTACCCTCACTAGTAATAATAGTGTTAATTAGAGCAGGAAGATTTACTCATGTCTATCAGATTAACAGAGATAATTTGACAAGTATCCAGTGCTAAGGAGAATGAGACAGGACCATCAGTGAGCATCCTCATTGTTAAAAACTTTCTGGAAGTCGGTATTGTATATTACTTTCTCTAAAGAGAAAAAAATACAGAAAGGAAATCCTGAAATATTAATGTAGGCTATTTCTTGGTTGTGAGATTATGGGACATTTTCTGTATTTTCGCTATTTTCCACAAGAAGAATTCATTATTGCACATATCTTAAAGTTCCGAAAGAGTGGTAATCCACTGGTAAACTGACCTCTGTTTACTGAGATTTAAAAAAAAAAATGGCTACAAAGGGCAAACATGGTATCACAACCATGTATATACACCCGTGTGGATAGTGTAACACGAGTCTTTGGAATCTGCTAGAATTCAAATCCCAGCTATGCCATTGATCTGCTGTGTGACCCTGGGCTAGTCACTTCACCTATCTGAGTCCAGATTTCATCGTGGCCATGGTGGTAGCATCTTTCTGTCTCACAGGTTGGTTGTGTGAATCAAGCCAAGGTCAGTGCTTAGCATGGTGGCTGATCCACACGAAGCACTTTAGAGAACCATACCCGCAGAGACAAAGACCAGAAGGAAGGATTATGGGAGCTGGATCTTTGTATTTCAGTGCTTTCTAAGGTCCTGAACCCTACAGGTAATATTTTTGAAATGGGAAGTAAACGTTACACAGGAGAGAAAGAGTGATCTGAACACACCATCTACCTCATTAAAAAGCAGTTCTCGCCTCTGTTGCTTTCGGAGGTCCATCTTCTTCACAGCGACTTGTTTCCCTGTATGTTTCTCGGTTGCGATGCACACGATGCCGGTTGACCCTTCTCCGATCTTGATAAAGTTGTCCAAATATTCCCTGGGGTCTCCTGGGCTGACCACCAGCTGTAGAGCAGCCCGAAACTGTTCGTGGGACACCCTGGAGGGCTGCTGGTCTGAAGAGGAGCCCCAGCTGGGTGGGGGGTAGGTGCTGGATGAGATACTCAGGGAGCTCAGGTAAGAAGCCGTGGAGATGTACTGGGAACTGGTCTGCAGGGAGGGGTGGTGGTACAGGGTGGCCTTGTGGTACCCAGATGGGTACTGGTGGCTGCTTGAGGAATAGCCTGCTTTGCTTTGACTTTGAGGTAGTTTGGCGGGGCCCCTGGGGTAGGTGTCAGACCCTGACAGCAGAGGGCTGAGGACCATCTGTGCTCGATCGTAATCCACCTGGGAAGACAGACACAGATGGAGAGGATTCACATGCTAGATCTGAATGCTGCATTGAGCCAAGCCACAGCTGGCCTGACTGAAGAGCACCGTACACGAGATGGTTGTGGGTGATGCTTGCCTTGTGAGGTCCGAGCTTGCTCTTGCTTCTAGACCCTTCACCTACCCTACAACCTCCCCATCCAGCTGCTCTTTTCCCCTTTCCCTACTAAAACCCCAGAAGCATGGATGCCTGGATAGCTCAGTCGGTTAAGTGATCAAGCATCCGGCCTTCGGCTCAGGTCATGATCCCAAGGTCCTAGAATTGAGTCCTGCTCAGCAGGGAGCTGGCTTCTCCCTCTACTGTTCCCTCTGCTTGTACTCTCTCTGTCAAATAAATAAAATAATAAATAAAATAAAATCTTTTAAAAAATAAGAAAAATCCCCAGAAGCAGACTATGAGGCCTGAATTTAAATGCAAGCAGTGGAAGGTGATTCCAGGAGTTATGAAGTGAAGACAAAGAAGGGGAAAACCGATGAAGGGTGAGTCATTGAGTACGATGGCTAATTTTTATGTGTTACCTTGGCTAGGCTATGGCATCTGGTTATTTGGTCAAAAACTAGTCTAGATACTACAGTGAAGTTATTTATTTACCTTTTAAAGATGTACTTAACATTTACATCAGTAGATCTTGAGCAAAGCAGATTGTCCTCCATAATGTGGGTAGGCTGCATCCCATCAGTTGAAGGCTTTAAGTGGAAGGATTGATGTCATCCCCAGAGGAGAGACTCTGTGTACCCATACACATCCCCTTACTGGTTATCTCTCTGGTGAACCCTAACACACACAGCACGTCACCAGTCAAGCAACTGGAACCTAATTCCACCAGGTAAGTGTCCACTCTGGGAGACAATGTTAAGCATGTACCTTGGAGCTATCCCATCTGAGGGGCCAAGAGCTGGGGTATTTATGCACTGCCTCCCTTCAAAACATTGTTTAACACCTACTTCCATGAATATTAATTTCCTGGCACTTCTGACTTCCCATGTCTTGGGCTGAGCAGGCTCCAGTGGGTAGAGACAGCTCTTAGACCAGAATTTCTCAATCTTGGTACCATTAATTCTGGGGTCCAGATAATTCTCTGATGTGGGTGACTGCCCTGTGTGTTCAGGATGTTCAGCATCATCCCTGGACTCTACCCACTAGATGCCAGAAGCAGCCACTTCTGCCAGTTAGGACCAAAAACATTGCTTGAGATGTTGCCAAATGTCCCCAGAATATGGGAAAAATTGCTCTTGGCAGAGAACTACCACCTTAGACAAAGAAAAGCAGTGTTGGCAGACAGAAACAATAGGTGGATGAAGGGAAGAGCTTGGGGCACCAACTGTACCCACTGCTCCTAGGAAAGGACCTTCTCCATTCAGGTGAAGCATAGGGAAAGTTTTAGTTAAAATGTGCCTTAACCAAGGTTATTTGGTGTTTAGACCATATTTTCTTTTTTAGGAATAAAATATCCCATCTGTCATTAAAGGATGTTAGTCTTCAGTGAGAAATCTCAGGGGTAGAAATGCTTTCTCCATGCCTTTGAACTCATATACTAGAGGGGAGTATGGGCCATACACATCACCTAGCAGGTATAGGTAAAAGGGAAAATATGACTCCCTGTGCTAAGCAGCTTTTCAGTATGGACCATATGGTAAACACACACAATGTCCTCATCAAATACGTGGAAATATAATTGAGACTAGCCAAAATTTGCAGGAGCATGTGTGTGAAAGCCAATTTGGTCATCCCTCGAAAGGATTCCGGCAGAAAACATTCTACTCTAGTTATGAAGACTGGATTGAGGGAACTCAGTGGAGAATAGGGAGGGCAGGCAAAGCAGGGATGGGAGGAGTCAGTGAGGGGTTTATAGGACACCAGGTGTACATTCCAGCAATCACTCCCTCGGAGGGATCAAGAAGGACCTCTGACTAGCTCTGAAAAAACTAAGGTCACATATGGTAAATATACCACATCATAACACATTCACCTCTTTGCCCAGGACAGAAGGCACTAATCAATCACTACACTCTTGTGTGATATCCTGATGACAACACAGTGCCGGGTACATAGAAGGTGCTCAAAAAGATTTTTGACTGGACTTCAGGCTCCTTATTAACACAGCACCCTAGGAAGTCTCTACTGCTCTACTGGGATGTACATGAAATGACATGGACATGTCTCCATGCCCCATCCACCCCAAGGATCTAGATCTACTCTAATATGGTAGCTACTGGCCACATGTAGCTACTTATATTAAATAAATAAAAAAATAAAACTAAAATAAAAATTTGGGTCCTCAGTCATATTAATCACATTTTATATCTAATAGGCATCACATTGGACAGCATAGATACACAACACTTCCACCATTGCAGAAAGTTCTATTGGGTGGTATCTTTCCAAATAAGCCCATTGTTCCCATGTAGTACATTCATTAATTCATTTAGTTCACAAATTAATCCTTGAGCTACTATTATGTGCTAGGCATCATTTCAGGTTCCACGGGAAGGTCCAGCAATAATAAAGATGGATGGTATTTGTGCCCTCGTGGGGTTTATATTCTTGAGAAGGAGACAGATAATAAACAAGAAAACCAGTAAGTGTATAGTATGCAGTCCAGTAGTAATAGAGACATGAAGAGAAATAGAGGAAAGGATTTAAGATGAATGAGTAGAAATCTGGCTGTCATGAGGGAATAGGCCCAATGTCTATGTAGAGAGGGGTCATATGGGCAGAGGGCACACACAGGATTCTAGGCAAATATAGGCTTCACAAACAGCACAGGGACTCTTCTGGTATGAATGATGTCCAGAAAAGAAGCCGGAAGGATGATCATGTAGGTCATAGCAAGGGCACTGGTAGTCACTCTGATTGATGTGGGAACCACTAGAGTTTGCTGAGGAGAGAGGAGAGATATGAGCTTGATATTGATCTCTGGGTGTTAGAAGAGAAGAGACCTTTGGAGCAAAGGTGGAAACAGGGATGCCAGTTGGCTTATTGTGGTCAATGTGAGTTGATATTAGAGAGGGTGCTATAGTTGGGATAAGAAATGCTGGGGCCTATGGTAGGATCTGAAGAAAGAGCTGGCATGATTTCTGATGGATTGGATTAAAATGTGAAAGGAAAGAATCAAAGATGACTCCCAGGATTTTGGCCTGAGCAACAGGCCATTTAATGGTCTGAGGAGTAGCAGGGCTGGGGTAGGCTCGTGAAGTATGGCCATCAGCCTCCAACCAAGATGGGGTCTGAGGATCCTTGTGTAGTCTCCTCCTACACCATATCAGGCTCCTCTGTGGGATCAAAAGAATATAGTGGAAGTGACAGCCAGTGCCTTCTGGGACCAAGAAAGATATCGTGGCTCCACTGCCTTCTCTCTTGGATCACTTGCTTTGACTCTCTCCTGCTGTCACGTCATGAGGACACTCAAGAATCCTATAGAGAGGCTGAAGGGCAAAACCTCCTGCCAAGAGTCAGAAACTGAGGCCTTCCTCCAACAGCCATGTGGACCATCCTAGAAGTGATCGTCTGGCCCCAGTCAAGCGTTCAGAGGACTAGCCCCAGCAGACATCTTGACTGCCACCTCTTGAGAGTCTCAAGGCCAGAATCATGCAGCTAGTTTAGTCACAGAAAACTGACCCAAAGAAACTATGTGAATGTTTATTATTGTTTTAAGTCATTAAGTTTTGTGATAATTTGTTTCAGAGCAAGAGGTAACTATTGCATGGTAAAGCCAAGAATTCTGGCATGGCCGTGTTCAGATTGGGAGAACTATCAAGCATTCATGCGGAGATGTTGCTGAGGGGACTTAGACATGCTTTGAGTCCAGGAAAGAGCTGAAACTAATGCCATGAACCTGGGAGTCATTGGTGAGAATCACACCATTAGTTGGTATTAAAAGCCAAGATGTTGCATGTGTGAAAGAAGGTCCAAGGACCCCAACATTCAGAAACCAGAAAAAGCAGAAGGATGTTGCATAAAGGAGCAGAGAACTGGCCAGTGATATAGGAAAGAAACGAAGGGTCTGGGGGTCCTGAAACCAAGGGAGGAATACATTTCAAGAAGGAAGGAGTAATGAAGCAATCTGGATGCCAGAGAGAAGTGAAGTAGGATGGGGTATATCGGTCATTGGACCTGGCAATATGGCGGCTGGCTAGAAGAAGGCAGGTGTCTCAAGCTCCTGCTCTAACAGACAGCATGAACAAATGTCTGTTCCATGATCTGGCAGCAAGAGCTGTACACAGTGGGCTCCTTAACATGGTTGCCATGGCACCGTTCTCACTTCTGTCCCATTCACTGGCTCCCAAGTGATAGTGCAGCCCTTCCCAGTCTGGAGAACACCATCATCTACTCAGGTGAGCTCACCAGTTAGACAGCCTTGCACCAACCAGCAGAAACCAGCAGGAATCAGGCTACTGCAAAGCCAGTGCCCTGTCCTGATTGTTTAACAGAGAACACATGCTTTTGAGGGACATACATAGGGTTTAGTTCTGACTCTGACAGCTTTGTCAAATTACCGAGCTGCTCTGACCCTCAGTTTCCTTATCTGTAAAATGGGAATCACAAATACCTCCCTCATAGGGCTTTAAGGAGGCTAAACTGTGGCAACCCAGAGCAACCTGGTGTCTAAGAAAACAAGCTCTTGGTTCAAAATCCCTGCTGGCGGTTTACCAGTTGCATGACATCAGGCAAGTTATTTCAACTCCCGTGCTTCAGTTTTCTCACCTGTAAAATGGGAGTCATCACAATAATAATGACTTCTTTAGTCACTTTGAGCTCTAAAGGACAGTACACACATCAAAAGATTTGCATAATGACTGACCAATACATTCAAGGCTCTGGTATCGTTATAGAAAGTCCTTAGCAGAGTGGGAACGTCAGAGAAAATAAAGAGTAAAATATTAAAAAAACAAACCCAACCAGCCAGCATTTATTGAAGATAATGTACCGGTAGCATATGTATTCTTAAACACTAGTCTTCAAAACAATCAGAAAAGGTGCTTTGAATTATAATATATTGAACACCGCATTATAATTAAGATGCTGTATTTGGAATGACGCTGATGTTTTGCTAAGCCCCTGGATCTGGGCTACACACAGGAAAAACGGCGGGGGGGGCGGTTTATGTGAGGTGGGGAGGGGGAAGAAGATGTCAGTGTAAATTAAACAACTGGGTTCTTCCCTTAAATTAAGTTTGAGATTAGCCAGGCCCAGGCTAATTACAAGGCCAGCATGTGAGACAAGTGGGGGCCATGACTTTTATTTCTGAAAGTATGTCCTGGGAGCTATCACACGCCAGCATCCCCCAGTGTCTTCCGTGGAGGATTGGCGCCTGTACGTTAAGTGAAATTGAATTCATTCCCCACAAGCATATATAACTGATCTCCGAAGATGTATTAAAAATAAGGAAGCTGTATCCAGGAGGAGTTGCAGACATCGCTCCACACTGCCTCAGGCCACTTTTCTTCTTTATCAACTGTCAGCAGCATTATCAGCGTCTGCTCTTGGCAGCCAGTGTGTGGCATAAAGAAAAGGAGGCTTGCCTGCATGAATGGGACCATTTCCAGTCAGAGAGGAAAGGCTGAGTTGTTCACTGGGAGCTAAAGGTCTTGGAAAGTAGGTCTTCGAGACAAAACCGTGCTATTGTTTTTCATGGCTGCCAGTAAGAGGCACAGACTCAAAGAAATAATGATGGATGAGGAGGAACCACTCTCATGAGGGATCATTTTTGGAACCAAGCTTGAGGTGTACCTACGGAAGGAGAATTGACTGCCTCCCCATTGAGAGAACATGTGGTCCCCTCTCCGGGCTTCCATCCACTCAAGGAGAAGATGGCAGAGAGATAGCTGACTTTGGGAAGGTGAAGGGGATGAGTGACCCTGTTCAGGCCCACCATGTTGCTGACTTACAGCCCTCAGTTGGGTCTTAGTGACCCAACTGTGGGTTCCATGATGGTATTGCTAGCCTGCATATTTGTGGCACCCTCATTCTTTTTCTGAGAGCTAAGAAGGGGGCAATTTGTCCCATTTAATTGTTGATAAAATGGAGGTTCAGGGAGGTGAAATTGCCACCTACCAGCAATCCAAGGCGAATGGCCCCATAACCCTAAGAAGATTGTGCAACCTAGGTCTTCCGCTCTGGTCTGTCCTTCACTCTCAGGGAGGGTGTTTATATGTCCCAGGTGCAAGGCACACTGGCATCGCAGGCCTGGTTTCCTGCCTGCTTTGGCATTTCTACCATTAGCTGTCACCTCCTCAGTCCGTATTATCAAGGCTGGGGCACTCACTCCCGGAGAAAATGCAGGAGCATGTCACTGGGAGCCCAAGGACGGCCCCTTCCATTCACCAACTGCTCTGTTAGGAGTCTATCCTTGTAGGAGTGATCCATAGGAGTGTTAATTCTATTTGACATTCGTTGAGTGCTTTCCACGTGTGTGGGAGACTGTTCTCAGCACTTTATATATGTGAATGCATTTAAACATCAAGTTAAATGAGACAAGCCTCATAATTGTCCCATTTTACAGATAAGGAGACGGAGGCAGAGAGAGTTTAAGCAGCTCATGCATAGGTCTCAAAGCTATTAAGAGGCACAGCTGGGATTAAATCCAGATAACGTCACTTCAGAACTTGGGCCTTTGATATGTTCTCAGACTTATCCTTCAGTGATAAGAAGGTAGACATGGTCAGGACAGAGGTGGGCATGGTGTGGAAAGACAACTACAGAGCAAAAGTCTGGTTAGGGTGTTTCCCTGGGGGCTCAACTGTCTTCTGGGGGCAGCTGGGAGCAAGATATAAGAAATGCAAGGGCCAGAAAATGATGAATGATAATGCCTGGCTGGGGGAGCAGGGTGGTAAAGGAAAATTAAGTTGTTTTGTTTGAACAGTCTTGCTTTAGAGGAATCAGCTCCAAATACACAACCAAGAACAGCAAAATGAGCTGATCGTCTATGTACAGAATTTATCGCTTTCATTTTCGTGTTGGCCAGACCAGAACTTTGTGTTCAGATATAATAATGCCCTTTCTTCTGCTAAGAAGCAAGCAAGCCCAAGCTTTCTTCCATAACAAGGCCTCCTGGCCCTCTTACATGGCTCTTAAACAATTCTAATTATTTCATTGTCTTACTCTAAATCATCATGATATCCTATATTTGGAAGTAGGTGAAAAAATCTGATGTATTCATATATGTTGTTTTGCACAGACATGCACCAGAGTTCATGCATGTAAACACAGGAGTAAAGCCTGACCTGTGTGATTGTTTTTACAACCTGACTTTCAAATATATTCTAAAAAAAAAAAAAGAAAGAGAGAGAGAACATTTGGAATATAGTTTCTTGAGACAGAGGTAGGGTTTAATCGTTGAGTGAAACCATAATAGAGTGGAGTTGGCGCCAGCGAGAAGTACAGATATTTAATGAGCAAATCTCCAATGTATCTCCCACCACCCACACCATTTCCAAAATATCGATGGACCGACACGGTTCACCTTTGAGGACTTTATCACAAGGGCATGGGATGGGGACCGGGAGCAGGGGTAGGAAAGTCACTAGGCAGGAGGGAAGACAATAAACACCAAAAAGGTGTTCTTCCCACTCTGCCCAAGAGAATGGCCCGGCGGGATTTTTTGAAAGAGTAACGTCATGGAAATGGGACCAGGGCCTTTCAGGAGATTTCCATATGGCAAGATGTAAGCAGAGAAGACTGGTCCTTCTGCAGTTTATCCCCCATCCTGCCCAACGACATAGTGGCAGTGCTCGAGGGCCACTCATAGTCACCGAAAATCAAATGCGGTCTGAAAAGGACTTCTCTCTGCAGGAATCTTTAAACATACGAAAAGGACATCTACGCAGTCTTGGTTTCTGTTCCTCCCTGAAACGGTTAATCACATACATTGGTAGTTTCGTTTCCATTTTCATTGCCTTTTAGCATACCATACCAAGGAGTTCTTTAAGAATGTGCTTTTTCAAGTCGAGTCAAGCCCCATCAAAAAATAATGGCACAAAACAAACAAAAGGCTCTATGATCTGGGAATAAATAATCTGGGGCTAACGAGTCAGCTGGACTACCCTTCCACAATGGGCACCAACTCCCCGAGGACAGGGTCAGACACAGGCTTGCGATGTATCAAAATTATAAATAATTATAGCAATGAATTCATTTAATCAATCAATTTCACCAGTGGTGCGCAGGGGTGGACGGGGCATAAAACTCCACATAGCTATCAATTGCTCCGATTACAGCTGGCTGTCAGCCAGAATTCCCCTGATCCATGTTCGTTAAATGCACATTAATCTGAATTTGGCAGTGTAATCAAGGACCTAACTGAACTGTGAAATTGAATTCTGCAGTAGAACATCATTTGACCATTTTATGCCAAGGCTGGGGGAAAAAAAAGGTTTGGTCGGGGGGAGGGCGAGAGAAAAAGAGAAAAAAAAAAGATCCTGCCGCAACGTCTATTTGTCACAGTGGCCTTCCGTACTGGTGACAGGGAGGCTGTGGCGAGATCACGCTGGGCTGGTGGGGGTGGGGTGGGGTGGGGTGGAGTGGAGTGGAGGGGCACGGTGAGCATGTGTCTGTGCCGGAAGGATGGGGGCCGCAGAATGCTCCGTGAAAGATGGCGAGTCTCTCTTTCCACTGCCCACAGAGCTACAAGGGATGGGAGGCGGCGGCTGGCAGCTGCTTGAGCGTGGTGCTCCAATCCACCTTTTCTGAGTACAATAAAGCAGAGACTGCTCAGCGCAAAGGGGAAAAAAGCCAGACCGCGTGTTGTTCGCTGTACATAAATCAAACGTGGGATAAACGTGAATCACAGACCCCTATTATCTGAACAGGGAAAGGACATCTTAAATTGTCCTTACTTGACTCAAAGGGAAATATATGAGGACCAGCCTCGGCTTTGGGAAAGGAAAAGGACGGCCCATAAGACTTCCATAGAGAATCGGTAACTAGCTTTCTCGGCAGGGACGTTTTAGAGGCCGGCCATTAGGGGAAAGGGAGTCATTCAGTCCTGTGTCTTGAATATGTATTTACTCTCCTGCATCCCTCTGGCTGTGTCTTGCTGGGCCAATTCTCCCTGCCGTGGGCAGGACTGCCACCGATGGGGGCTGTTCCCCGCCTGCCCTCAGGTGGGGGCACGCTGCCGCATCCTCGTGGAACAGTGGCTGCTACTCCTGCTGGAGGCAAGGCTTCAACGCGTGCCCGTCTGTCCACGGTCTCCTCCGAATTACTTATTTTCATTTACACAATGGAGTGGCCCTGTTTCACCGATGACAAAGGGACACAACGCACGCTATGAGCTGCCATTTGATTTTGGTTAAGAAAGGCAAGCAGCACACGCTGTCATTGCCAGGGAACAGTGGTCATGAGCCGGACCTCTGGGGACCTAAAGAATCAGGGGTCTGCTTAAGGTTCTAATGCAGGGGGCTTGAGCAGGACCTCTGGGGACCTAAAGAAGCAGGTGTCTGCTTAAGATTCCAATGCGGGGGACTTGAAAGTAGCTTAAGTTCTGGATAGTCAGACGCTGGCTGGATTTCCAAATTGCATGTAGCAGACAGCCATTCACCATGTTTAGTGTTCGGCAAGGAACTCTCCCAAACCGTGACACTGGATTCCTAGTTAGGCATGTAGGAACTTACACCCTGTGACGTGAAGTTGGAAGAGTTGTGCCTTTCTTTGCCTTACAGAATATATGGCAAAAGGATGCTGAGAGAGTCTGGACACGTGGCTTATGACCTGTACATGTAGGCAAAGCCCAGTTAAAGAAATGAATAGGTCTGTGCTCAGTCAGCAGGCTCAAGCGTACAGGTCTCTTCCTCCACCCCTGGACTGGTATGTCCAATTAACGCCCCCACACTTGCTGCTCCAAACTCAAAGAACACATCTTCTGTTCAAGAGCAGACGACTCAGACCTGAGATCTGTCCCAGCCTGCAGCAGCGGGGGTGGGGAGCGGCGGTGTCTGTACCTCTGGGGACCGGCTGCCTGCTGCAGAATATGGTTCAAGTACATCAGGGCCTCTAAGACAGCTGGGACAGATATTGCCAGGTCAGATTAATTTTATTTTAATTTGGTAATGGAAAACTCACTCACAGTGACTAAAACACAATTTACTTTGAGCCACGAGAATATTCGCGGGAAGATTTGTCCATTCATACGCAAAGGCCCCGTGAAGCCTGGTGGATGGACAAGTCTTCGAGATATTCTGAATCACCTCATTGGATGTTTTCAGGTTTTATGAACCTTAATGAATATCCTGTAAGAGCCTATATGTAAAGAAAAAAATCGAAATAATACCCATAGTTCTATTAAGTGATTAGCACTTCTCTCTCGCTCTCTCTCTCTTCCCCAGACCTCTGATTTTTGCTGCAGCCCGTAAGATTTCACAAGCATTGCCATCTTGTGACCCATCGAGCCCTAACAGGATCTCAGCAAGAGTTCAGCTGGGATAAGGAGCTGCAGTTTTGTCCCTGGACCTTGGCTGAATCTGGGTGCGCAAGTGCCACAGAGAACAGTGAGTCCTTCAATTACTGGTGCAGGAAGACTGAGCACACCGCCTCAGCTGCGTTTTCCTTCCAGGGAAAGCAGAGGGACAGCTAAGCAGTGGAAAGAACCATTGCACTGGTGACCCCAGAAGAAAGATCTGGGGAATCATGCCAGTTTTTCTTACACCCTCTATCTTTGCTCAGACCCCTTTAATATGTCATCTGTTTGGGCTGTGCTGGGATGCAGCACTGGTCACTTGGCTGCCTGGGACACAGGAGATGGTAGGGATAACACGGAGGCATTGGTTGGCAAGAACCTTCATCGTAATGACAGATGTAGAGCTATGGACGGCACTTCTTGCTTGAATGCTGCTGGATACTCTGCTCTCTCTTAACATCCGGGAAGTCTGAGAATTTCATGCTCATTCTAGAGGGTAGAGCAAGCAGTAGGGTGGTGGGATTGGGGTCCTCAGGCTAGCTCAGTCACTGAGGCATGGTGGGGCCTTGAGGAAGTCACACAGCTACACCGGCCTTCTGTGACCCGCATCTCTGAGGTGAGGACAGCAGAACTTATTAGTCTACACAGAATGGCTGTGAGGTCAAAGTCACATGGAACTTGTTCTCATATGTTGAGAATATGTAAAAGGTTCCACGGCTGGTGTTAGCAGATATGGGGACATGTTTTCCAACCAGAAATATGTCGGGGAATCGGGGCTAACACTGAGCGTCTGCTGTGTGAGGACTCCTTTACATTTACTCATCTTTTTTCATCTGTACAAGAAGGTCAAAGTAGTTATGGAAACACTCTACAGAGGAGGGAACTGAGGCACACACAAGATCCTACAGCCAGTAAGTGTGAGAATCCAGGGAACTGGATTCTAGAACTTGTGCTCTTAATATCTTCTGTAATGGGTGAGAACATCTGGTTGTCATTCAGAAAAAAGAGTAAGATTGGAGCACCTGGGTGGCTCAGTGGGTTAAAGCCTCTGCCTTTGGCTCGGGTCATGATCCCAGGGTCCTGGGATCGAGCCCTGCATTGGGCTCTCTGCTCAGTGGAGAGCCTGCTTCCTTCTCTCTCTCTCTGCCTGCCTTTCTGCCTACTTGTGATTTCTGCCTGTCCAATAAATAAATAAAATCTTTAAAAAAAAAAAAGAAAAAAAGAAAAAAGAGTAAGACTATCAGTTAAGGTAGAGTGAATGCGTATGAGTGTCTCAGGGATCTTCACTCTTAATGCCTCCTTTTGGCCTGTGGTCCTAGCTTTTCACACGGTCTGGGTGAGGCTAAGGAGCTTCTCAGAGGATTCCCCCTCACTGAGAACAGAGAGAATCAAGCACATTCCCTGTGTGCCCCAAATCTGTCTTTGACTCATTACCCATTCCTCACCAGCGAGATGAGGGCTGCCTGTGGTGTGCACATCTGGGCCCCGAGGCCTCAGACACATCTTTCTGGTCCTCAGTTTTCTTCTGGGGAAATAGGAATGTTCTGGAATATATAGACTGTGTAGTCAGATGGACCTAATTGTGGGTCCTGACTCAGCTGTCTGCCTGTAAAGAGCTAGCCTCTGAGTCTCAGCTTTCTCACTGTAAAAGGGAGATGCTCTTGAAGTCTTCCAGCATTGCCATGAGGGCTAAATCGTGTAGTGTTTACAAAATGCTTAGCTCGGTGCCTGGAGCACAGTAACCCTCAGCTTCATGTCACAGCTGTCCCCTGTCCACACGCTAGACCTACGGATCCATGTGTCGACTGTGTGTATTCATAATTAGACTACTGCTAATTATTAACTTATTTAACCCTCACACAACGTGATTATTCCCATTTTATAGACAGAGGAGTGGAGTTTAAGCCATTTACTCACCCAGGTTTAAGCCGGGGGTAGTTTATCTCTAGGACCTACACCCTTGAATGCCCAAAAGTACTTGCAAAATGGTTAGCTATGGAACAGTGATTCTCAGCTGGGGCCAGCTTTGCTCCCTGCTGCCCCATAGGTCATTTGACAGTGTCTGGAAATAGTCTGGATGTCACAGGAAGGGATGCTACTGGCACGCACTGACAGAAGTCAGGGGCGCTGCTTACCCTCCTCCAGTGCACAGGGCGGCCACCTACAAGACAGAACCATCAGGCCCAGCATGTCCACAGTATGGAGGCCGAGAAATCCTGCTATTGAGTGAGACAGGACCACACTCCCCAAGGGAGCTTCATGGCCGCAGGTATTTAAAGGAGTTTGCAAGGTGAGGTGAATGCAAAGGGTATTCCTTGGCCACTGGGGATGTGTCCAATGTCTGGCGAAGGGGTTGAGCCTGGAGAGCTGGATTCCAGCTCAGCAATGAGCTTGGATGACTGACTGGGCTGCTTCTGAGCCCCTCCGAGCCCCCAGATTCCTCAGAGGTGCAAAGCAGGCAAGATTTCCTGCCTTCCAGGACCGTGAGGCTCAACAAGGTAACACGTATGTCTGGCACGCAGGGAGTGCTTAGTGAGCTGGCAGAACTGTGATTACCCAGGGGTGGGGGTGGGGGGGGGCTTCTCAGGGCTGGAGCCAGAGCAAGGGATGGATTGCTGGGTCAGAACCAACACACGAGAGCTGGCGGCTGCCCGCTCCCTGGAGAACAGTGGAATGAGCAAAATCAGATGCCCAGTGACACTGTCTCTAGCCAGTTTCCCTCCCTGTGAAGCAGACTTGTCTGCAGGGGACGGTGGAAAGCATCCTCTCTCCACATCAGGCTGCTTTTAAAGTTGTGTGGTGTGGATAGATTTTGTTTGGCTTCATTTGTCGCCCCTAGCCCCAGACATTCAGAAGGAGGGAGATAGACGATACCTACAGGTTTATGACATCCTTGATTCCTGTCTTGTTAACGGAAAATCAGGTAGGTCGACAGCACTGGAGGAGTTTTTTCTATGGGTTAACGGTATTTTCTTCTCCATTAGGCCAAAATATAAAACTGGTGTCTGTCTGTCTGTCTGTCTCTTTCTCACTTACGCATACCCCTCCCTCCTCATTTTTGATCTGTCTGGAGACCCACACAAACTGCATGCTTTCATATATTATCTGAGATGTGAACATGAGCCACCAGCCTCTAGGACTTTCTATGAGGCACAGCCAAACTGAGTCGTGATCTCTATTTCTTCCCTCAACAGAAAATCCAAATGTGATTGGTAGATTTTTCAGAGTACAGCTCTAAAGTCACAGGCACCTAAGTCTTTTTAGAGAGATGTTATATTTTTAATCAAGTAAACATTCTAATTACCAACATGCCTCCCACCTCCTACCCTCCCACTAACTCTGCTTGTGATTTTCTCATGGGTCTCCTGTGAAATGGAACAGCAGCTTATATCTTTGGAGCCCTTGATTATGAGGGCTGAAAAACTCTTGGTAGAAGTTCCCAAGGGCTAGTATGTTATTTTTTTTTTCCTGAGCCACAACAGTCTGCATTGTTTCTGCTTTACGTATTTCTTTTCTGAGCCATGATAGTTTTCTGCATTGTTTCTGGGATTAACAAAACTAGATTTCAGAGCAGATCTGCTTTGCCTTATATTTGGAAGTCTGTAGGAAGAGGGATCTAGCAAGGAATGAATCAAATTATCCCCTCCCTCCATCCTCTTCCTTTACTTAGCCTAGAGTTCTGGTGGTCACTAGGGCCTCTCATGGGTTTTACTGGCAAATGCAATTGAGCCCCTTAAATAACACATGCTCACATAAAGGGAAGAATGCAGGACTAGGGGAAAGACCAGACCTGGATTTCATCCTTGTTTTGCAACCAACTAACTATGAAAACTTAAGCATGCTACATGACTTCCCTGTCTTTGTTTCTCCTTGTGTGAGATGTGTGGTCAGGGGTTGTGGGAGGGGTGGTGGTGGTGGTGGTCCTATTAAATCCCAAATGCCTTTAGGGATTAGGCTAATGGGGAAAATGAATGAAGTGGGCTGGACGGGGCCTGTCCCCTCTAATGGGGAGTCTTTTTCTCTAGCCAATTCCATTCCCAGTGCTAGGTGAAAGTGTGGGCCCAGGGGTATCAGATCATCTCCCCACCTTTTTTTAAAGAGAAGCCTAAAACCCAGAAGTTGAAGATTTTAAGCGAAATATCTTGATTTATCAGACATTGGGAATGACTATTTGGTGGATGAAATAGATCAATGGACCAAATATGGCCCCAGGGCTGAAACATTATTTCCTCTGAACAGAACTTCCTCTATGATCTTGACCTAAACAGCTTCCTACCATGAGTGCTCAAATAGGTCACACACACAAAAAAGTCATATTTGATCCTAACTAGCCATAGCAATCCTGATAAAGGAGAACAAAGCTTCCTGATTTCAAACTATATTACAGAGCTATAGAGATCAAAATAGGATGGTACTGGCAAAAAAGCAGACTCATAGATCAAGAGAACAAATTAGAGTCCAGAAATAAACCTATATATACATAGTCAATTTTTGACAAAGGAGCTGAGAACATACAAATGCAGAAAGGATAGTCTTTTCAGTATACGGTGCTGTGAAAATTGGACAGCTACAGGTAAAAGAAGGGAACTGGACCCCTGTCTTACACACATACAAAAATTAACTCAAAATGCATTGAAGAGCAGACTGTAAGACCTGAAACCATAAATTCTTAGAAGAAAAATAGGATGTAAATTCCTTGGCATTGGTCTTGGCAATGATTTTTCATCTTTGACACCAAAACGCAATAATAGCAAAAGAAAACAAGTGGGACTACATCAAAATAAAAAGCTTCTGCCCAGCAAAGGGCAAGATCAGCAAAATGAAAAGGCACCGATGGGATGGGAGACAGTATCTGCAAACCACATGTCTGATAAGGGGTTAAAAAATACATAAGGAACTCATACAACTCAATAGCAAAAACAAGAAACAAAAAACAAACCAAATAACCCAATCAAAAAATGGACAAAGAACCTAAAAACACATTTTTCTAGGGATGATATACAAATGGTCAACAGGTACATGGAAAGGTTCTAGACATGACTCACCATCAGAGAAAACTCAAAACCACAATGAGCTGTCACCCCATACCAGTTCGAACGGTTAGTATATTAAAATTTAACTTTAAAATGAACTTTATTAAAAACTTACCATGTAATCCTGACTTTTTTTTTTCCTTTTCAACAGATTCTTATAAACTTTGCCAGAATGCAGGAACCACTGTTTTCCTCCATCTAACGGCTTACAATCATATGCTCCTTAAGAAAGGACTTTGTATAATATGAGCACCCAATATTTAATAGTAGTGTATCAGGATAGCTTTCAAATAAAGATTTTTTTTTTTTTTTGCCTTTTAATCAGAACCTTGTAGGAGATCTCCAAAGACTTTGATTTTAATGAATAAACGTGCCTTGCCTTATATCCTCTGCCCTTGGGGCTTGCGGATGGAAATCAGGTAGGGTTCTAATATGGATTCTCACTTAAAAGGCAAACCATCACATTAGAATCTGACTATGTGAGAAGGTCATGGTAGCACCGCATATGTGGGGTGCCTGCACATGGGAGGGAAGAAGAACTTTACCTTTGGAATGCACATTGTGGGCTCGGACAAGCGAGGGTAGGTGTAGGAGTTGTATGAGTGTCCTTGGGGGTGGGTTTTAAATGCACTTCCTCCGAAGGGCATCATGGGTTCCTGGAGCCCTGAGCCTGACCTGGACCTCTGCCGCATGGTGGGCTGAGGGCTGGTCTGACGCAGGTAGGACGACTTTGGCCTCCTATCATAGTCATCCAGGCTGGGTCCCCACTCGCTTTCGCTGAACACCAGGCTCTCCTTGGAGCACCCACTG
The DNA here is from genome assembly GCF_963455335.1 of Martes martes. Taxonomy (NCBI): domain Eukaryota; kingdom Metazoa; phylum Chordata; class Mammalia; order Carnivora; family Mustelidae; genus Martes; species Martes martes. Next base: position 34,104,163 of record NC_137896.1, read on the forward strand.
GTCCCCGCAGTTCTAGAAGGCGTGAACTGGAATGGGTAATCTAGAGGGGAACTGCTTGAGGCTCTCTGGTATTCCCACTTGAGGTCGCCGTATTCACTTGGTTTGCTCAGTGAGTCCAAGTGTGCGTGATAATCAAGTGGAAATCTGGCGAGATCAGATTTCCAAGGCTTCATCTCAGGATAGTGGGCCTCCCCATGTTTGGTCTTGGTCACATGCCCGTTTTGCTTGGCCACATGGCTGCTCTTGTAAAATGGATCCAGGTCGTCGCCATAAAGACTCTTTTCTCGATACTTCTCGGTCGTGTAGTCAGCGGTGGTATCAGATTCGCTGGAATATTGTGAGAAGGTGATGAAGCCATTTTCTTCCCGATGGCCTTGACCATGGCTGGAGGCTCCCTGGTCTGGGGTAGGTGGGCTTTCCTTCCTTAGGGAGTTGGAGCGAGTCACGGAGATGTTGTCAAAGTCCTCTAGCAGGCCGTTGATAGAGGTTTCTTTGCACGGTTTAGTTCCTCTAACGATTGTCTGGGAACAGTAAAGGGAATGCCATTTAAAGAAAACATTTCATGCTTTCAAATTGATGCTGGAATCCCGCCCCTACTCCATCTAATTTAAACCACAGAGGAAAAAAGACACCAGGGAATCCCCTAAAAAGTGATAATAAACAAAAATTGTTGACTAATTTCAGTGGTAAAATAAGTCACATATTCTTAAATTGCAAATAATCTTAAGCTGCAAGTTTTCTTTTACCTCACTTGATTGAGAGATTAAACATCAAAAAGCCATTTAGAATACTATATAAGACTATATAAGCAATTATTGTCTTATTTACCAGTTTAGGGGAAACCTCCTCCCCACCCCATCCCATCCTTAAATAATAAACCCTAACCACCTAACAATAAGCTGATTATAATTCTAAGTCTATAACTCGTAAGAAAAATCATATTTAATATTTTTTACATTCATTGTTCAGATTATTTGCAAAACCAGCAAACACTGTCATGTGAGTATTAATATACCCAGAAATGGGCACACTTTCTTTTTTTTAAGCTTTTTATGGAAGACATATGAAAATTGAAGTTACCAGATTTTAAGGAGGAGGAAGGCCCTTTCTGAACTGTAAGTAAGGAACAGCATGAAGATTTCTTGTGAGATTACATTTGTGATCACATGTGATAGTCTCATTAATCATCTAACTGTAATGCCTCCTAGAGCCACACTTTGGTATCATCATCACTGACGTCCAGACGGCTTAGTAATTGACACAGTCATACTTGAAATCTTAGTGACAAACTGCCAGGCCCAAATGTTCCCTTTAACGAACCTAAATAACACCGGAATACCAGGAACAGAAAGAAATCACAAACCATTTACAAAGCCAGTCAGCTGTGCCTTCACAATGACAAGGTTTGCTGCAAAAGATGACGGGGGTGGATCAAAGAACAAAGAACAAAGTGTTGTGACTTCAGTCTTCCAGGATTTTAAGAGAAAAATACCTTTGAGCATGTAGCAAAGGAGTTCAAAAATCATCTCAGTAGAAGAGAGGGTTTCAAACTAGAGGGAAAAGTCAAAGTTATAAAGCATACGCTTTATAAGATCAGTGCTTCTCAAAGTCTCCAGGATGAAAGCCAAGGTTTTGTTTTTTTCTAACCAATCACTCCGGGACTAAGACTTTTGATTTATACTCCTCTTTTAAATAAACTTTTATTTTTTTTTTAAATATTTTATTTATTTTTTTGACAGAGAGAGACACAGTGAGAGAGGGAATACAGCAGAGGGAGTGGGAGAGGGAGAAGCAGGCTTTCCACGGAGCAGGGATCCCGATGTGGGACTCGATCCCAGGACTCTGGGATCATGACCTGAGTCACCCAGGTGCCCCCTAAATAAACTTTTAATTCTGGAATGGTTTTAGATTAACAGAGAGGTTGCAAAGAGAATATACAGAATATACTCATATATCCCTTACTGTACTTTTAACATCTTACACTGTTATTAACTAAACATGAGCTCCTTTCCTAGTGTTCCAGGGTCCCATCCAGGATATGATGTGTCATGTCTCCTTAGTCTTCTCTGGCCTGTGATAGTTTCTCAGATTTTCCTTGTTTCTGATGACCTTGCCAGGTTCGAGGAAGAGTGGTCAGGGGCTCCACAGAATATCCCTCAACCAGGAATGTCTGATATTTTTCCCATGGTTAAACTGAGTTTATTGGTTGGGGGGTGTGCGGGGAGATCATGGAGTGAGGTACCAATTTTATCACATCATATCCAGCGTGCCTATGATCAACGTGGCTTATCACTGATGATGGTGGCCTTGGTCATCTGGCCCAGGTAGTGTTCACCAGGTTTCCACATGTAGAGTTACAGTCCCCTCCCTTCCCTGCTTTCCAAACCATACCATTGGAAGTAAACCACTCTCCCTCCTTGAGTTGGGTATCTACATAACATGTGGAATTCTTCTGCACAGGAGACTTGCAAATTCTACTTATTTATTCAATTATTCAGTTGTGTCAGTATGGATAGAAATCATGGATATTTGCTTTATTCTTTGGATTATAACCCTAAACTATGTTTTGTTCTGTTGCTCTAATTGTTCCAGCTTTATTTATTACGAGTTATTTCAGACTGGCTGCTCTGTCCCTTTCACAAACCCCATCTTCTTATTTTTTGAGCCCTACCTTACCTTTTGGCTCTACAAGATGCCCTGGGTTCATCTTGTCAGTTCCCTGCCCTTGCCCTCGAATCCACCATTTATCCAAGAGGCCTGGTTCCTTGAACTGGATAATGACACTAGAAACTAGGATCTGGCTGCTGGGTGTGCTCACTGCTACTGGGCTGACACTGGTTTCAGGCCGTCTCCGTGAACACAGCCAGGCAATCCATGGATATACACACTTCCCCCAGTAGGCACAGAAATTTCTAAATATATCTGTCCATCTGTAACTATATTAAGCTAAACATGAATTCTTTCTGTTGTCTCTGAATCTCATCTAGGACCACATGGTTCATTCCAGCTTTCTCTCTTATTTGTTGGTGAAAAACCTGGATCTTTATCTGCCATTCTTTTGGATATTCAATCCCAGTGTATAGATGTAGCCATTTCAGAAGTATGACCCCACACCACCATGGGAAACACTGTTGACCGCGAGAGTATAGTGTTTAGTATGGGCTTTGGGCTTAAAGCTTCCATTCAAAGAAAGCCTTGTTCTCCAAAGTTACTTAGGTAACACCCTCTTCAGTGACATTGTAACAGGTACATTCTTCTTCCACAGTTTGCATTCCATCCTGGGATCCTCTTGATCTCCTGGTTGGCTTAAAAAATTACTCTTTGTGCTGGAAAGTTCTGTGGGTATTGATCAATGGGAAGCATCATGTATCACCATTACAAGGTCATACGGATTAGTTCTACACCTGCCCCCTCAAATTCTCCTAAGCTTCCCCTGGTGAGACACGACTTCCTCCCCAAACCTTTGGTATACGGCTGATCTGTCTTCCACCGTTATAGTTCTGCCTTTCCTGAGTATCCTGTGAAGGGAATCAAACAGCCTGGAGCCTTTTGGTCTGGCTTCTTTCATTTACTATAATGCATTTAAGGTCAACCCATGTTGTTCTGTGAATTAATAGTCAATTTTTCCCTATTCATCTTTAAAATCACTGAATAGTATTCCATTATATGGAATGTTATGATTGCTTGTGGGGGTGGCATATAAATGGATTGTCCAAAGAGGTGATGTTTTGTGTGAGCATCCCCCGGAGAGAAAAAGAACCAGGTATCATATATCTATCAGGACCTCTTCTCAGAGCAACATCTATGCCCACCACAACAGATGAACTTGGGAGAAGCAATACCTTGCACAGGGAAGGGTGAGCATTGAGGAGAGGAAAGGAAGAAATGGACATCTTTTGATGCACTGAGTACGAATGCTAGAAACTCACCCTCAAAACTCTCAAGTTTATCTGAGCAGCTTCCAACTGCATCTCACGTGTATCTTACCTGCTTATCATTTCTCTTTCTATTTGCTCAAGGGGTTCTTCAAACTCTCCTAGACATAGGTACTGTTACTTTCTGTGGATTTAACAACTGGCCTCCTCTCTTCTTCAATAATGCTTTATACAAATTTTTAAAAAAGACTTATTTATTTATTTGAGAGAGGGTGAGTGAGCAGGTGCATGAGGGAGGTTAGGGGCAAAGGGAAAGGGACAGAGAGAACCCTAAGCAGAGTTCCTGCTGAGCAAGAAGTCCAACGCGGGGCTCGATCCCATGACCTCTACATCATGACCTCAGCCAAAATCAAGTCAGATGCTCACCTGACTGAGCTACCCAGGCACCCCATGTTTCTTACACATTTTTAAGAAAATGGTATTAATTGGTTTATATCACAGTGGACCAACTAAAAGTCTTTTTAGCCAACATTCTGGACAGAGATTGTACTCTTGCACATTCCTATTCTCTCTAACAACACCTGGCAGATTACTCAATGAAATGTTCTCAGGGATTCATGGTCTTCCCCGGTATTTCTAATCCCGGGCATTCATACTGACTGATACGCTATGTGAATAATGACTATAAGGTAGGCCAAGGCCTTTAAGTACCTTCTCAATTATTGGACCTGCTTGGATAATTCTTTAACCAAAATATTATCCAGACTTTCTCTGAACTTGATGAATAATCATTAACTATATTGCAATTTTTCATGTTCAATGTAATCTTTGGGTCTATATCCCAGAAAAAAAATCATTTCTCTAAATTCTATCCATTTTAAACAATATTAATCTTTCTTGTCTGTTTCCATCCTTCCTATCTCTGAATACATGAAATATTCAGCTCTTGGACGACAGAATCACTTCTAGCATCTTAGTGCTGGAAAAAATCTAGAGATCATTGAGGCCTCTTCCTTTCTTTCCTGAATAACACTAAAACTCAGAGCTGACTTTGCCCACTGACATATAACAGACCTGGGATTCAAACCCAAATCCTCTCTTTTCCAGTTTAGTGTCCTCTCTCTCTCTCAAAGTACAGCTGACACACGATGAATGTTGCATTACTTCGTTAGTCTAACTCTCATTCTGAGATACTCTTCTGACTCTTTTGAGCTAAACAAAATAGCACCTGTTGGCAATGTAAACACTTAGTGTGTGACATCATAATCCATCAAAAATGGGTCAATAAAATACATATTTTCTACTGTTCACTCCATTCCCTAACGATGAGTTATTGAATTTATACCATATGGGCAATTCTAGGTTCTGGTCTTAATTTCAGCCACATTTGCTTTGTGATTTAGTTTCATCCTTTTTTCATGACCTAGTCTCCAATTTATAAAAAGGACACTATCACTTGATAGCTAGTGATAGCCTTCCCAGCTACCTCCAGGAATTGTAGAGGTTGATGGAGGGAGGGATATATAACAGTTTTGAAACATGCCAATGTACATGTGTACTGCCTTCCAGAGGACACAGATTTGTAAATCTGAAATGAGTAAAGAACATTAAACACAACTCGTCAATGAAGGCTAGTTAAACTATGGAAATTAAGGAGTAAAGAAAAGATCAGAGATGAACGAACTAAAAATCCTAAAAAGTTTTTAGAAAGAAAGAGTTACGAGCTAGGTCCAAGAGGAAATAATGGATACAGAAGGCCAAAAAAAAAAAAAAAAAAAGGTGATTACCAGCTCATCACTTACTCCATGATGGAGGCACAGGGATGATCAGAGTCTGTTAAGATGCCACCATTTTTAGGGCTATGTGGATAATTATGGTAACAGAAGAAAATGTTCTCCACTCATACCAAATTAGCATTTCAGTCACTTGTCCTGAGGAATTTGTATCCAGAGAACCTGTTAGTTCTTCTTCAGCAAATTAACAAATGGCGATGATAGAACTGCACTATTAGTCTTAGAAATTCATTACCAGGATACAGATATTCAGAAGGAAAAAAACCCTCCCGGTGTGATTTCTTTGTGATCAGAACATTATTGAATACTTCCTTTGAAACTGCCGAGTCCTTTAAATTTTCCTGTTTTCCCACTAAAATACTCTTCTGATTTCATTAATAAGCTGAATGTGCAGGTTGGAACTCAGTCACTTTTTTCTGGGGAATACTGTGAGAAAGGAATTTAGATTTCTATCATCTATCAATATATCCATCCAACCACCTATCCATCCACCCACACATCCATATAGTAACTGCTAAAGCTGTAACAGGGATTTAGAATGTGCCTAGACCCATACTATCTGTAAGTATTTTTGAAATGACTAAGTGATAACATCATGAAGTTCTGTTTGGAAGAGTCCCTTTTTTCTCTCATTAATTGTGCTTTAAATATCTTACATTTAGAAAATGGAAAACCCAAGTAAGTTCATTTAGATTCTTCTGGGAGATGAGAGGGTCACTGTTTCAATACACGAATTAGTCTGTAACCTCAGAGTTGGGGGGGGGTCTGCTGTTTCCATGCACTTATCATTGCATACCTAGAGATGTATGTTCAGTTTACACACAAAATCATAGCAGTAAACTCAAGAAACAGAATTCTATATATTTGTAAATGTGGAGGGAGAAAAATTAATATTGCTATGAGCTAAATGCTGCTGAGAAGAAAAAAAGACTCTCACTGAATAAGAAACACTTTTAAAAAACAATGTAGTACTTTTTATTCTTGTTTCGAATCAGGCTCACAGCTCTTACCAGCTATGTGACAGTGGGCAAGTTACCTAAGCTTTTAAAACTATGGTTTCTAATCCATAAAATGGCAAGAATAAATCTTTTCCTCATCGGGTTAATGTGATTCAATAATATGGGTAAAACAGTTGGCATAATTTCTAGAATACAATAAGTACTAATAAATGGTAGATATTTCACTATTTTATAAGTTAAAATTTACTTTTAAATCAGATTGATAATAATTTAGGGGGAAAAGCTTCAAATAACAGAATAAATAAATAGCTTTATACAATGGAAGAATTGATCTTTTAGACTTTTAAAAACTATTATTTATAACTTGAGATACAAAATACAAACTTCCTCAGTTTAAAGATGTATCATTAACTACAATTGTTATATATATCAAATAGGTATTCCTTATAGATCTAAAAAAAATGGGATGGTTTCAAGTCATGGTTAGCACTCCATTGGTACATTTCTTACAAAGGTAGTGTGTGAGTTATAAAAATTAATAAAATTAGACTTTCAACCATTTAAACTGAAAGATATATATAGAATAATAAAATTAATAGAAATACAATAAAGTATTGACAGTGGTCATCTCTAGGTGGGGAGATTAAGGGTGTTATATATTTTAGACCCGTGCTCCTCAAGTCTTAATGTGCATACAAATCATGGGCAGATCCTATTAAAGGGAGATTCTCATGCATTAGGTCTGAGGAAGGGGCTGAGATACTGCATCTTGAATGAGCTCCCACGCAGAGATAACGCTGGTATTTTGCTCTTCACACTGTACTCAATGGGGTTTGTATATTTTCCAGATTTTCCACAACTAAGGTAACTTTTTTTTTTTAAAGATTTTATTCATTTTTTTGACAGACAGAGATCACAAGTAGGCAGAGAGGCAGGCAGAGGGGGGGTGGGAAGCAGGCTTCTCGCTAAGCAGAGAGCCTGATGCGGGGCTCGATCCCAGGACCTTCAGATCATGACCCGAGCCGAAGGCAGAGGCTTTAACCCACTGAGCCACCCAGGCGCTCCTCACAACTAGGGTACTTTTAAAATAAAATAAAAAAAAAAAAAAACAGGCTGGCATATACTTTTCAGTTTAATAGGATTCAGGATTATGTATATGTGTGTGTGTATTAAATATATCTATTTTATTAAGTATATAGTTAAATATATTTTATATCTAGATAACATTATATATGCACATACACCCATATGCAGTATTACATATATATATATATATAGTGTTAAAATTATTTGATGTTATAGTTGGCTGCTAGGAGCTACACTCTTCAACATTTTGCTGTTTCCCATAGGGGTGAAATATTTCTAATAGTTAACTAAAATGAATACTTTAATAGATTTCACTATTTTGGCACACCTGCCTCTATAACATCATGATCTTAGTATGAAGCTATAAATCTTGGTTATTGATGAAAAAAACCCGAGTGCCACGGAAGTAAAGGTGTGGTTGTGGATATTGGAAAATTTCAGAAAGAAATTTTATCTATAGCAAAAACAAACAAAACCAAAGACCAAAAAAACAAAGAAACACCCCCCAAACACTGTAACAAGCCATATAAGGCATGGTCTTTTCTTGGATCCCCTTTTTAGCATTTGGAGATGTTTACAGATGGTATAAGTGTATTACTCTTAAAGGAAGCACACGCTTTTTTCTCTTTCCATGAAAACTATTACATCAGTGTTAACAAGCAGGAGCTTGCAAAAAATATATATCTATTAAAAATAAATTGTTGACCTGCCTAAAAGGAAGACAAAAAAAGAAGTGTCAAATAAGCTTATTTAATCAGGAAGACCAGTGCAACTAGAAGGTTTCACTCTAAGGAATCCTAAACAGCCAAGCAATGATAATACAATCCAAACGTGCAGAATTTTACAACATGGTTTAACCAGGCTTCAAAATGTAAGAACCACTATTTACGGCTGCCGGTGTCTGATGTTTATGAAAGCAAGATTGTGCAGTTTTAGAGATCAATAATGTAATAACTACAAGAGTATCGGTGAATTTCATGCTGCGGAACAGCCAGGCATTAAAAATCAATGCAACCCAATCTATTTGAGCTTGACACCCCGGTTCTTATTGTCTTTCCATTGTGCCTGGACCAGCTCAGCGTCTGCTCTCTCGGTGACAGCGGCCATATTTCATGGCGCTCCTTCCCCAGGCTGCCAGCCAGTGATAAGCTATAATGGATCTGTCCGTAAGAACAGCTGTCTCCCCGTGTTGCGAGGAAGAGATGAAAAAGGGCCTCTGCTCTCACAGACTGTATTAACCTTGACAATAATGAAGTGTGTAATTAACAGCTTTGCCCTAATAAGACCTTGCATTTCTTTTTAAAAAAACAATGTCTTCCATCGTCTTCGAGAATGGGTTCCATTTTGTCGTTCTGGGTAAACGCTTTTCTGGAGGTCAATAAGCTAAATATTCCCATGACTCAAGAACAAACCAGGGGTCTCTCACAGAAAGTATCCACTTTTAACAATTTATCTGAATTCTCACCCTGTTTGCAGAGAACCAGTTCCCTTGTTTCATTAGGGAATGTGGCCGGAAAGAGCTGTGTACATAACAGACAGATTTGACATACTTGAATCCTTATGGCAAGAAATGCTAATTCTCAGCTGTGTTTTTCTAACACCAGGAGACTATTTCTATTCTATTCTATTTTCTTTCATCTTTCTACATACATCTTTTTTGGTAACCACGGGGGTGGGGCTAATTGGGTGAAAAGCCGGAATCGCATATTCCTGGAAAACAGAAGCATCAGGACAGCACATCTCAAAGTGGCAGCAGTGGTGAAGACTTCTAGTCATTAAGATCTCAGTAAATATGTAATGATCCTACAGTATCCAAATAAGCTAATTCCTTGATTAACTAAAATTACTGTTACGTTCTGCACAAACTATCAGGAGTTACAATGTATCTAAGAATGATTTTGGGAATTCAGTAAACAGCAAGACTCCTCATGAACTGGAAAATGATCTTTTGTTCCCGCCTGTCTCTTTAAAGACAGGGAATCCAACACATTTAGTGACCAGTTGCATATAAGGATAATCCCTAAAGGTGACTTTCTGTTTATTCTTAATCTGGCAAAGCAAAGGCAGTTTACAGCCCTGGTTCTTGCTTAGAATGTGAGGCAGTCGGGGGGGTTGAAATCAATGGAAGTCAGTTTGACTGGGGGTAATGGTCAGAAATGTTTCATGGATGTGTTTAAAGTTGGTTTTCGACTATGAGTATTCTAGTTGGGAACTTAACTAGTATTTGTTTGCTGTTTCCTGCTTCAGGGTCTAGGTAGCAATGAGGTCTAAGTATCTCTGTTCATGAACTTACACATTTGCTGCAACAAGAAATCATTTCTAAGGGCAAGGAGTACTTGGAGATGAGACAAGGGTCCACCCTCTACTTCTTAATGTGGGTAGTGTGTATGAGAATTTACTATTACTCTTTAACCTTCTCATGCTATATTCATACCCGAGCCTGTGTTCCTCAAAAGCAGAGCTGAGGCAAAGGCTTGTTTGCACGTGAGCAGTCTATTTTGGAAAATGAGGTTAGGAACAGTTAGGAGGTGACACAGAGACGGGGAACTCAATTCAAGGGTGTGTTATTATCAAGCTAGCTATCTGTGGACCATGGGACTCGGTTTTCCTGAGGAGCTGTGAAGCCCGTCTCAGAACTGATCAATCATAGGAATGAAGATGGAAGGATTCATCAACCTGCTCCCAACTTCTGTGTCAGAAAGGTTGAGGGGACTCCCACGTGTGCCCCACGAGGTGGCAGTGAGGAAACCGCCATGTCTGGTAGAAAAGTAAGTGGTATAATGGAGGGGAGCAGTAGGTTGCTTCAGCAATTTCCGGAGGGAAAAAGGCTGGCCTGAAAGACAAGAGATGGGACACAAGAGGCAACCAGCACACCATTTTTAGACATAGATATCACAGTTTAAAAAAATTAAAAATGAAGACAGGACGCCCTTCTCGAAAACCCATGGGCATGGATATCAGTATGCTTGACTGATGCAGCAGATAGGCTCGGTGGCTACCACAGAGATGTACTCCCCTTCCATTGTATAAAGGTATTGCTGCAAAGCTGTTCCCAGCCAGGACCACATTTTCCAGCACCCTTTGCACCTGGACAGACCGCGGGACCAATTCTCACTCACAGAATGAGAGCCGGGTATAATACATATCCCGTCCAGGCCAGAGCCACAGACAAATGCCTTTTCTTCTCTTTATTCTCCTGCCTGCCAGCTGAATGGAGAAGACCTGGCAGGCTCCCCTTGGTGGAGAAGGGGTGCCGGAGCCACGTGGTAGAAGGGGCGTTGCCAAATGACCACAGGGAATATCTACCACACTCTCGGTAGGGAAATCCACACTGGATATTAAGTGAGGCATAAACTTCTATTTTGTTGAGCTTATTTCCTAAAATGTAAGGGTTAATAAGTTACAGAAGCTAGAGTTAGCTTAACTAATATAATAATGATTAGAGCAAGCCCAGGATTAGAGAACAGATCAGGAATTAAAGAGCGTAGGTAGGAACAGACTTGACCTTAGTGTTCTGGTCACACGTGCCCACGCTGACTGTAACTGGCCACACCAGCTGCAGGGTTACCCAGGAAAGCACTGTGACTTATGACCCTTAAGCTCACTTTCAGAATAAATTCACCCACGAGCCTTTGTTTCAGCTCTACTTTTGAGGAGCCCAGTCTAAGATGTGACTAGAGCACATGGAAAGTTTAGGGAACATGATATAAGAAGTTAAAAGAGAGGACACTGAGCGCCTGAACCCGAGTAGAGCACTGAGAGCTGTGCACAGAAGTGCTTATCTCAGCTGGATTCGAGGGTTTCAGTAAGACGGGGACCACATCTGAACAAACGTTTTATTTTTCAGTATTTCAGGATGAGTTATAAACTCACTCAGGGGAGACGAAGAAGGCACCCTCCTTAGAGCCTATCACACTGGCCAACCCTAGAGTTTGATACCAGTCTCTGTGATGGATTGCTTCTACAATGGGCACAAGTATCCCCCCTTTCTACGTAATGTGGATTTATAGTCCTTCAGACCAGGAGGTGGTGAAGTCTATGTTCCCACCCTTGAATCTGAGCTGGCCATATGGCTGGCTTAGACAGAAGGGAGTGGACAGAAGTGGCATTATACCAATTCTTAGCTTGGGCTGCACGGAGTCTTGGCAGCTGCTGCCCTCCCTGTCCCCTGCCTCTCCTGGCCAAGCTTGGACCAGGCTTGGGCTGGCCTGTTGGAATATCAGAGATGAGTCACCCGAGATCAGCCAGCCCCAATTCAATTCATTCATATGCCCCATCCCTCCATGCTGTCCAGAGCAGGGCGACGCAGAAGGGGAGTCAGAAAAGCTGGGAGTGGGGCCCATTCTACTAGGGCAGGTGAACCAGACTGCCAGCGGAGGACAGGCTTGTGTGCCTATGGGTAGGGATGGTAATCCTTAACGTGGCCAGAGAACAAGTATGTATATGAGGAGAAATTCATTAGAGATGACTCCTGGGGTAGCGGCCTTCTCTTAAGCCTCACTGAGCCACTCAACACCTGCTTTTGCTCATAAAGGATGAGTCAGCATGGAGTTCCAACAAGGTCTGGCCAAGGCTTATCTCTGAGTTGCTTTTCGGTTTTTTATGGCTAAAATTACTTGTAATTGGCATAACTTCCTGGTTAGAATTTTGGTTCTGTTTATAGAGACCATAAAAAAAAATCAAGGGGGGCACCTGGGTGGCTCAGTGGGTTAAGCCTCTGCCTTCGGCTCAGGTCATGATCTCAGGGTCCTGGGATCGAGTCCCGCAACGGGCTTTCTGCTCAGCGGAGAGCCTGCTTCCTCCTCTCTCTCTCTCTGCCTGCCTCTCTGCCTACTTGTGATCTCTCTCTGTCAAATAAAATCTTAAAAAAAAAAAAAAATCAAGGGCACTTTGGTGGCTCAGTTGGTTAAGCAACTGCCTTTGGCTTAAGTTATGATCCTGGAGTCCCGGGATCGAGTTTCGCATCAGGTTCCTGGCTCAGCAGGGAATCTGCTTCACTGCCTCTGACCCTCTCCTCTCATGCTCTCTCTCTCTCTCAAATAAATAAATAAAATTAAAAAAAAAAATCAGCCCCAAATGGGCATTTTGGCAATTGTGCAGTTTCCTATTACCACTTAAAAACTCTTAAGCCATTAGACGGCAGGCTACTTGGGCAATTTTTAGTTATCTGTCCCTTACTATTCCAAGATTTGTTTTATTCTATCTTTTCAGAGTCTAAAACTTCATATATTAACACATATATATATAACACATACATTACGAACTTTAAAAATGTGGCTACCAGATAGAACACACGAAATTAAATATGGCTTCACATTATATTTCTAGGGGACAGCATTGATCTAAAGGGGGAGATGTCAGGCTACTGTCTGTAGGCCCAATCCAGCCTGTTTTCGTAAAGACGTCTTTATTGGAACACAGCTACGTGCATTTATGCATCATCTGTGGCTGCTTCTGGACCACAACAGGCAGAGTGGAGCAGCCACGACAGAAACCACGTGGCCCGTGGCCCTCCACAGAAAAAGTCTGTTGACTCTTGAACTAGATTGTTAGCAGTTGTCCCTGTCTTTTTTTTTTTTTGGTGGGGGGTGGGGGGATGGGGTGGGGGCACTGTTCTAGTCATTGATTTGTGGGCTGCACCAAAAACAAAAACAAAAAAAAGCCTCCTGGTGAGTTGGGTGTGCCGAGTGTCAGTGGGATAGTGTCCCTCGGCACCAAAAAAGGGCTTGGCTCATTTATACTCTGCACTTCTATGGCAAAAGGGGACATGAAACACAGGTCATCCACTTCTGAAGCAGTTATGTTTGTGGGCCAAGTTAATCGACTAGAATAAGAGATCCTATCCCTTGTCAAAAGAATTTTCAAGCCACAGCGATCAGAGACGCAAGCTGGCTGGGTTCTTGTTCAGTGTTGGGCATCACAGATACAATGACAGAGACAAGTGTTGAGCACACTCCATGCAGGATCTGAGCTTTAAATAATTTGTGAGATCAATGAAATGACTGCCAATATTCCATGAACCGGCTTCAAAGATCTTCTAGTTGCTCACATTGACCTAAGTACTGTGTGCCGAGACAATTAGAAGTGGTTTCCCATATTCAACCTTCACAAGACCCTGAGATAGATGGCATTATTACCCCTGGGTACACAGGAGGGAAATGAGGCTTAGAGAGACCAAGCAATTTGCCCAGTGTCACTCAGTTGGTAGAGTACTGTCTCTCAATATATATGAAAATCATAGTGGAGACCATCAGCATCCTCAACTTTAACCTCTCAGGGTGTGGGAGAGGAAGCAAAGCATACAGGGACAAGCTTGACCCCCTCTGGGAGATAAGGAGAGGAAAGTAAGCGCACCCAAGGCAAGGTAATAGAAAATATTTCCAGAAACAAACGTCCTTGGGACACCTGGGTTCCTCAATCGGTTAAGGGTCTGACTCTTGATTTCAAATCCGGTTGTGATCTCAGGGTTATGAGATCAAGCCCTGTGTCGGACTCCGTGTGGGGTGTGGAGCCTGCTTAAGATGCTCTCTCTCCCTTCTCTTCTGCCCCTTCTATAAAAAGAAAAAATATTTTTTAAAGAAGATTTTATTTATTTATTTGACAGAGATCACAAGTAGACAGAGAGGCAGGCAGAGAGAGTGAGAGGAGGAAGCAGGCTCCCCGCCAAGCAGAGAGCCAGATGCAGAGAGCCCGATGTAGGGCTCGATCCCAGGACCCTGAGATCATGACTTGAGCTGAAGGCAGAGGCTTAACCCACTAAGCCACCCAGGCACCCCCCGAAAAACCTTTTTAAAATTAAAAATAAAGAAATAAAATTTCTTATGGAAAGAAGTTTAAATCTCAGAATTATGGGAACTGGGGGAAAAACAAGGTGATTGCTCTTTGAAATAATTAGCCTTTACAGCAACTTCAAAATTCTGTCACCACAACAAAGGAAACATCTTGTTACATCGCATTTGCTCAAGATTCTGACATTTGAAAATTTAATAGCGAACAAAATGTGTAGTCTACACATCAGTTGCTATCCTCCCCCTGTAAAAACAAACCAACTAATTACACAATTCTTGAAATACGGCTACTCTGCAAAGCCAAATGTCAAAAGTTTTTCTTTCTTATAGACTATATAAAGATGCACAAGGCATATTTATTTTTAATTTGGTAAACAAAATTTTACCTTTGAGTGTCCAAAGCTTCCATTTTTTTCCACCTGACATTTTAAGCAATTTTAACAAACATGAAAAGGATCTCTTCGAGGCATAATAAATGTTAAGAAACCTGTTAATCTGGAAGTAAAACTGCTAGGCACTTAAATAACATTTTAGGGTATAAAGTTGGTACTGTCATTATGCACTTAATATTTCAGAGATGGACTGGGTCTTCGATGGCAAGAAAAAATTGTTTCCCCATGGAAAAAAAAAAAAGTAGAGAAAACCTGGGCTCTAAGTAGTCCAAAAGTTTCAGAAACATTAAACTTCAAGTCCACTAAATATTAAGGTCAGCTTTACCAAACATTCCTAGCTGTTAGTCACTCATTTCTCTTTAGTGATGGAAGTCAGACAGATGATGGTTACCTCCAGGGGAAGGATGGTCACTGGAAAGAGGCCCAAGTGAATTTTCTGGGTGATGAAATGTTCTCTATCTTGATCTGGGTCATGGTCATCCCATGAATGCATACATATGTAAAAATATAGCAAGCTGCACATTGATGATCTGTCTTTTATGTAAGTTATTCTTTTGTTAAAATACATTGGGGTGACACCCAACCAAGTGGTTGCTTGTCTTTTTCAGCATATATGTGGTACCCTGAGGGTGGCCTCTGCAAAGGGGGATGGGGACACTGGATATATCCCAGAATCAGTGTTTGCCAGGTGTTGGCAGGTAGGGTCAGTATATGGTACGGTGTGGATGAACTGTGGAGTTTAATCTGGAAGGCAATTCATAAAGAAGGGGCTGAGAGGTAAGCGTAAGGCAACAGCACTGGAAGACTGGACGGCCAAGAACAAACCTTATGGGGTATGGTTTCGAGTGAGTGCCCAAGTCAGAGAGAAGGCAAATCTGATCAAAGATACAAGACTGCACATTGAATATTCTAGTAACTTAGCAAGTGCCAAGGAAAGAATGCTCTTACAAGTGGTGAGGCCATTTTCATCCTTAATTCCTTCACCTTTCCCATTGGTGGAGCCTACTGCGTCTCTCCCTGCTAACTTGGCTTCGCCCAGAGAAACCTGGAAGTCTGTGAGTTCTGTCCAGGGGAGGTACTAATTCCTCACTTCTTTGGTTTCTACAAGCCATTTACGGAATAGGATCAAGTGGTTTCTCGTTCCTTTTGCAACATGAGATCTCTTTTCCCTCAAAGATCTCTCTCTATCTCCATCCGGCCATCTTTCCATCTATTCAAGATATAAGACTATCCACATTTCAAAGCTTTTATCTCTTTGAAACTCAACGAAAGGTTTAAGAATGCACCGTGGGGTTTTCTAACAGCCCAGGCAGTAGGAGGCTCTGTTCTACCCAGTGGCTTCAAAGGCAGTGGCTCTCAGCCATGGCCACATGCCGGAGTCACCTGGGGGAGTTTAGGAACATTCGTGAAGTCAAGGTCTCTCCCCACACCAATTACATCTCTGGAGGTGACTCCAGGTGACATTAATTTCTCAAGCTCCCCAGGTGAGTCCCACATGCAGCCAAGTCTGGGAATCACACTCTAGGAGAGCTTCTCCCCTTGCTTCTCAAAGTGTGTTTGCAGAGCAGCCCCCTGGGACTCCCCAGGAAGCTTGTTAGGGCTGCAGATTCTCAGCCCCTTCCTCCAGAGCTACTAAGTCAGGATTTGCATTTCAACGAAACTTCCAGTGAAGCCTAAGCTGCACTGGTAGACCATTTGCCCGAGGTCCCCTTTTCACAACTGAAATGATTTCACTTCAATAGAGAGTTTGAACAGTCAGTCAATTCTCCATGAGACCTACACTCATAGATGCACACAGACACAGAGCTATATCGTTTGCACATTTAGATGTGTTATATATATCTATAGATCTGTATTATCAAAGACAAAAATATTCCTTAACCCTTGATTTCCAGATTAATAGGGTCATTTCTTTGTTCTATATATTTAAAAAAAAAAAAAAAAAAAAAAAAGGAACTGTTCCCAAACAGAAAGGGAAAGACGACTGGGGTAAACATAAAGGGGAGCTCTGGGCACATTTAAGGCTAGAATGCCGCAGTGTGAGAAGAGTTTACTGGATAATTTTGTTCCCTCACTCAAGGATATTAACAGAACAGCAAGAGTCCTTACACCAGCACAGAGAGATAATAATCCACTTCTCTCCTCTAAGTGGGATGCCAGCTCCCTGGACAGATGTAGAGGGATTTTACAACTCCCCTTCCCTGAATTATAGCTTAGATGAAGCTGGACACACACACACACACACACACACACACACACACACACACGCACACATCCCAGAAGAGGCTCAGACAACATCCTTCCTTTTCCTATCCATTCTGTCACATTATGAACAGATTTAACAAAAAGACACTACAAGAAGCATAAAATCCACTCCTGCTTTTGCCCTGGGAACCTTCTTGAAGACACAGTTCACTCATGTCATTCCCTGTCCCTACAGAAAGACCTTGTGGAACTTTTCTTTACAAATTAGAGTTAGAAAAGCTTTGCTTTCTTGCAGGAAGGACTTTCTCCCACTCCCCTTTCCTATAGATAAGAACTTTGTAACTATTGCATTCCTAGGAGGGGAGACTTGAAAAAAAAATCAAATTCATTGCTTAACTATTATGTTCATGTGGGAAGTTAGCACATTTGTGTTTTTTATGGTCTTTTCTCTCTTCCATGATTTATATTTTTCTGGTCCTTCATCTTTGATTGTATTTATAATTTGCCACATTTCTTTTTAATCATTTGGGATTTCCCTGTATATTACTGCCAAACCTTTTTTGGGAACAAAGTTGTTTTTTTTTTTTAAATGCCTCACAATTACCAGTTCCCGTGTTTAACCACCCTTCCTTATAAAAACACCTTTAAATAATTGTCAGCAATTTGCAAATCCCTTAATCCTACAGGAGCAAGGTCATCAGTCAGGGTCTTCTGGTGGTGGTTTTCACTCATTCGGAAAATACTAGCCTATTGCACAGAAGGAAAATGTAATAAAAAGCAGTCAATATGGGCGCCTGATGGTTCAGTCAGTGAAGCATCTGCCCAGGCTCAGGTCCTGGGATCAAGCCCCACACTGGGCTCTCTTGCTCAGCAGGGAGCCTGCTTCTTCCTCTCCCTCTACATGCCGCTCCTCCTATTTGTGCTTGCTTTCTCTGTGTCAAATAAAGAAAATCTTTAAAAAGAAAAAAAGCCGCCAGTATCTTCAGCATATTAGAGGTGGGCTATGGAGAAGTAGTGGCTCAAGGAGCTGTCAGAAATATGCCAAGACTGTACCCACGAACACATAAATAAGAATCTTTGAGATGGAGCCCAGGCAGGAGTATGTTTAAACCTCTCCCAGCTAATTCCAATGAATAGCCAACGTTGAAAACCAGTGTCCCGGGACAGTGCATCTTCCTGGCTTCCATGAATGCAAATGCCCTGGGCATCTTATCAATTTGCAGACTCTCATTCAGCAGGTCTGGCTCGGGGCACAAGATTCTGAATTTCTTTCTTTCTTTTTTTTTTTTTTTTTTTTAAAGGTTTTATTTATTTATTTGACAGAGAGATAGAGAGGCACAAGTAAGCAGAGTGGCAGGCAGAAGGAGAGAGAGAGAAGCAGGCTCTCTGCTGAGCAGGGAGCCTGATGCTGGACTCGATCCCAGGACCCCGGAATCATGACCTGAGCTGAAGGCAGCTGCTTAACCCACTGAGCCACCCAGGCGCCCCAGATTCTGAATTTCTAACAAGCTCTCAGGCGAGGCCGATGCTGCTGGTCTGCAGAGCACACTCCAAGTTGCAAGGTCCCCAAGAAGAGAATCAAGTTCCTCTTCCGCGGGCTGAGCTGGGACTTACATACCGCAAGGAAAAGACCACCATCGTGTCGTAGAGAGAACACTGGACTGTGAGCTCAGCAATCTGGGGTCTAGTCCAAGTTCCACAGTTGGCGGCTCGGAAGCCATCGTCAAGTGCCTTTACCTTGCTAGGTCTATGGTTCCCTTCTCTGCTGAGATGATCTGCTTGGCTCCCTTCAGGCTCCCAGATTCTGCTGTAATGAAGACTCTCTCCATGTCTCAGCTTCTCCAAAAAATTACACCTCCTACAAAGCACTAAATCTGCAAAGGAGCTGGCTTGATTGCAAACAATAATCGGAGAGATACTTAATGTCTGGGAGAGAATGGTATGGGCACTAAGTGCTGTCTGTGTATACTTTCCTACACTTTGAAATTCTGAGAATAAGCACTGCTCCTGTACTCTAAACAACTCTTAGATTCATGAGCCTATCCTGTCACAAACCATTTGGTGTCGTGACACCAAATTCTCTACTAACACTGTCAAAGTGCAGGACATCGCTGCAAAAAAGTTGCCAGCTCTCCTCTCCTGTCTGTATCTGGGTCCTTTGCATGCAGTCCCTACAGCTCCTCCCATTAGGAGGTGGGGTCTGTTTCCCTTCCCTCTGAGGCTGGCCTTGACCACGTGACTTGCTCTGGCCAACAGAGCACAGACAAAGCGATGCTGTGCTTCTTCGAGCCTCCATTTCTGGAGACTGGGCAGTTGTGGGCCCTGCCCAGCTGCCTGTGCTAGCCTAGGGAAATGATGAGACTTGAGAAGCAGAGAGAGGGGATCCCAGCTGAAGACACCGGAGCCCAGGCAGCCCCCAGCTCCCTCAGCAGCTGACTACAGACCCATGAGTGAGCCCAGATGAGACCAGGAGAGCTGCCAGGTGAGCGACGCCAAACTGACACCTTGCAGAACTGTGAAGGACAAGTGCTTATTGTTGAAAGCTCTTTAAAAAACTATGGCGATAAAACAGGTTTTAAATTTACCTTTGTAACTCTGTTTAAATGTGTATAATCCAGTGGCATTAGGTACATACTGTTGTTCGACCACCACCACTATGCATTTCCAGAACTTTTTTCATCATCCTGAACAGAAACTGTACCTGTTCAAAAATAACTCCCCCTCCCCCTCTAATCTATTTTCTGTCTCTATGAATTTGCCTATTCTTGGTCCCCCATATAAGTGGAATTATACGATATGTGGCCTTTGTGTCTGGCTTTTTTCACTTAGCATGGTTTCGGAGTTCATCCATGTTGTAGCAGGTGTCAGAATTTCCTTCCTTTTTAAGGCTGAATAATAGTCTAACATACGTATGGACCACATTTTGTTTATCTATTCATCTGTTGAAGGATCGCCTTTTGGCCATTGTGAATAATGCTGTTAACACTGGTGTACAAGCATCTATTTGAGCCCCTGCTTTCAGTTCTCCTGGTATAGAGTGATAAGCAGAATTGTTAGGAGTGTGTGGTCAGTCTCATGTGTAACTTTTGAGAAACCACCAAATTGTTTTCCACAGTAGTTGTACCATTTTATATTCCCAAGAGCAATGCATGAAGGTTCCAATTTCTCCATATCCTTGAAACACTTATTTTCCATTAAAACATATTTATCTAGCTATCTATGGCTCTCTTTATTTAAGAGCTATCCTAATAGTTATGAAGTGGTATCTCATTATGATTTTGATTTGTATTTCCCCAGTGACTAGTGATGTTGAACTGTTTTTTCAAGTGCTTATTGGCCATTTGTTTACCTTCTTTGGAGAAATGTCCACTCTAGTCTTTTGCCCACTATTCAACTGAGTTGTTTGTTGTTGAGCTGTGGAAGTTCTTTATATATTCTGGATGTTAATGCTATATCAGATATTTGATTTGCAAATATTTTCCCCCATTCTGTGGCTTGTATTTTCATTTTCTTGATAGTGTCTTTTGATATACAAAGTTTTAAATTGTGACAAAGTCCATTTTTTTTTTCTTTTGATGCCTGTGCTTTCGGTGTCCTATCCAAGAAATCATGACTAAACCCATGTCATGAAACTTTTCTCCTATCTTTTCTTCTGAGAGTTTTATAGTTATTTGTTTGCGCTTCTGTTTCAGTATTTGATTCATTTGGAGTTAACTTCTATATGTAGGGTAAGGTAAAGATCCAACTTCAGTCTTTTGTATGCAGATATCCAGTTTTCCCAACCATTTGTTTAAAAATATTGTCCTTTCTCTGATACATGGTCTCGGCACACTATCAAAAATCATTTGACTCGGGGCGCCTGGGTGGCTCAGTGGGTTAAAGCCACTGCCTTCAGCTCGGGTCATGATCCCAGGGTCCTGGGATCGACTCCCGCATCGGGCTCTCTGCTCAGCAGGGAACCTGCTTCCTCCTCTGCCTGCTTCTCTGCCTACTTGTGATCTCTGTCAAATAAATAAATAAAATCTTTAAGAAAAAAAAATCATTTGACTAGGGGCGCCTGGGTGGCTCAGTGGGTTAAAGCCTCTGCCTTCCGCTCAGGTCATGATCCCGGGGTCTTGGGACTGGGCTCCCTGGGAGCCTGCTTCCTCCTCTCTCTCTGCCTGCCTCTCTGCCTGCTTGTGATCTCTGTCAAATAAATAAATAAAATCTTAAAAAATCATTTGACTGTAATACATGTAAGGGCATGTTTCTGGGCTCCATATTCTGTTCCATTGGTCTAGATGCTTATCATTATGCCAGCACTATACTGCTTTGGATTTTATTGTTCTTTTATAGTAAGTTTTGAGATCAGAACATATGAGTCCTCCAACTTTGTTCTTTGGAAGAATATTTTGGCTATTTAGGGTCCTTGAGACTCCATAGGAATATATGGCTGCATTTCCTTTTTGTTTGTTTGTTCGTTTTAGAGAGAGAGAGAGAGTGTATATGATGGCGGGAGGGGCAGAGGGAGACAGAGAATCTTAAGCAGGCTCCACAGCCCAGCAAGGAGCTCAGTCTCACCACCCTGAGATCATGACCTGAGCTGAAGTCAAGAGTCTGATGCTTAACCAACTGAGCCACCCAGGGGCCCCTAGGATGTGTTCTTTTTTTTTTTTTTTTTTTTTCCCTACTTCTACAAAAAAGTGCTGTAGAGATTTTAATGGGGAGTGCACGGGTTCTGAGGATGGCTTGGAGAAGCACTGCCATCTTAATAGTCTTCCAATCCATCAACACAGGATGTCTTTCCACTTATTTATGTCTTTCATTTCTTTCAGCAATTGCTTTGTAGTTTTGAGTGTGTTGGAAGCTCTTTAGCTTCAGGGGGCCTTGTTAGCCATCCTTATTTATGATAAGAGCTGACTGATCCTTTGTTTATATTAGACCATGACAGTGACTCTAACCCCACAGATTTCTCCACTGGCTAGAAAGCTCCCAGCAAGGAAGTAGCTGTCCTCATTTGCAAAACGGGTTGGAGGGGGTTGCTCCTGGGTGGCTCAGTTGGTTGAGGGTCTGACTCCTGATTTTGGCCCAGGTCCTAATCCCAGGGTCATGAGATTGAGCCCTGTCTGGGGTTCCACGATGGGTGTGGAGCCTTCTTGAGATTTTCTCTCTCTCTCTGCTCACACACTCTCTTGCACACATGTGCTCTTTCTCTTAAAAACAACCAGGTTCTGAGGGCAACAGCTTCTTCCATGTCCTCATGTTTCAGGTTTCCATGGAGGGTCTTCCACTGATGTGATGCTTTTGTTCTCTCTTACCTTCCCCACTCGCTTGTCTGGATATGACTTATCTGATGGGGTGATGGAGAAGGGCTAGGGCACATGCATGGCTCCAGGGCCTATCTTCTCCTTTCTCTGGACAGTCTTCCCATCTGCATGGCTTGTGTATTCTGCTACTTTCATGGGGCAAGGACACAGAAACTTCTCTCCTAGAATTTGGCAGTTTCACTGACCCAGCGCTGACCAATGAGGACTGTGCCAGAGTGATTCCCCCTGCGGCAGGCTGGGTCAGTATCAGCTCTGCAGAGCTCTCTCTCATATGTAAGCTGCA
The DNA here is from genome assembly GCF_963455335.1 of Martes martes. NCBI lineage: Eukaryota > Metazoa > Chordata > Mammalia > Carnivora > Mustelidae > Martes > Martes martes. The sequence continues at coordinate 34,126,850 of NC_137896.1, forward strand.
AGGTAAGGTGGTGGTGTGTACTCTCAGAGGCCTCATTAGTAAAGGGGATTTCATAATCACAAAGCTAATATCTGCATCATAATCTATCTTTCCTGCAGGCTAAATACAAGGGAGAGTCTGCAAAGATATGCACACTCCCTTAACCTCATGTGCAAGTATAGTAATTTGAATCAGTCCTGGAAGTGAGAAAAGCATTTAGGAACTGGGGGAAGGAGGAGCTGCTGGTGGGATGGCAAAGGGAGGACATCAGGAGGGAAAAAGTGTCCAGGGGTGCCTGGGTGGCTCAGAGGGTTAAAGCCTCTGCCTTCAGCTCAGGTCATGGTCTCAGGGTCCTGGGACTGAGCCCCGCATTGGGCTCTCTGCTCAGTGGGGAGCCTGCTTCCCCCTCTCTCTCTCTCTGCCTGTCTCTCTGCCTACTTGTGATCTCTGTCAAATAAATAAATAAATCTTTAAAAAAATAAAAAAAAGTGTCCAAATTGGAATGTGTGGATTAGTGACTTTGTCACCCTTTATGGCTCTCTATGTGCTACCTCTCTCTTGCTTTTAAATTTCCCAGCCGCCCTAGGGGGCAAGTATTATTAAACATCATGTTACAAATGGAAAAGAAAAGTTACAAGATTATCCAAGATTCTATAGCTTGCTAAGGGTTGTCAAAGACTGAAATATTATGCAATTCTTCACTCCCTCCCTATAACGATTAGATACTCCACTCTTTGCATGTGCCTTTTTAGTTCCTCCCAGTAGAGCATGTGCAATATATATCTCTGCTCCATTGACTCTGAGCTGGGCCACATGTCTTGCTTTGGCCATTGGAAGGTTGGTGAATGACACAAGCAGAGGCGTCTAGTGCTTGTCTGGTTTGGCTTGGTTCTTTGAGTTCTTGCCATCTTCCATGAAAAGAATGTGATCTGGGCAGTTGCTTACCCAAGAATCATGCCAAGAAGCATCCAGAGCAAACTTGAACCCTAAACTAAACCCTGTAGTCGGTTTCAGCTGTCCTGAAGCTTGAGGTAGAGTGGCCCCACCAACCTGCAGACCTGTGAGCAAGAAGACTATTTGTTGTTCTAAATCATTACCTGCTGGGGGCTGTTATACAGCATTTTTACCACCAGAGTTGACTAGTAAAGTAGTGAAGTCAGGATTAAAATCCAGGAATGTCTGAATTCATAGCCCTTGCCTGGAACTTCTCCAATATCCAATGGCTGCACGGCTACCCCTGGCTAGCTCACTTGTACTCAGGGGAAACTGAGCCTTCTGGTGTCTGGGATGTGACTAGCACAGATGCTCACCTGCCATGCATTCGTCCCCTTTATGGACAGCTTCAGGCTGATTTAGCACTCAGGTCCCAAGAATCTGAAGGTTTCTTTTGTGGTTCATCCTATTCTCACTGTTATGTATTGCAGGACTTTCCATGCTAGATTGGTAGCTGGTAAAAACCTTGGTTTACATGCAACATTTGACAGAGCTGCTCCAAATCAGTCAAACGTGACCACAGCATCTGAGCAAAATGCAGGAAGGACCCTCTATCAAGCGAAGTCGGGTTTCCTTTTAAGGAATAATTTGAACTTAATCCAAGACTCCAACTCTTCATCTTGCCTGAATGTCTATGTCATAAGGTGTTTGCAGGCAAAAATACCCACTTGCTTACTCTGGTTTCTAATCAGAGAGCAACACAAAACAGAAAACAAAGCAAGCAACAAACAAAACAAAAATAACACACATTATTGTATTGGTCTGGCGTTTTGGTTCCTATTCCTCTGAGTCACAGATGGTTGAGACAGAGGTGGCTTTCATGGGAAAGACAACTTGATTTATTTGGCCCCATTTTTGTCTTGGCACAAAACCCAGGAAGCTGGGTGGGACCCCTTTTGACACAGAAGCATCGCAGACCATAGCAAGCTGGTAGGTACCGTGGCCTGGAGAGCAAAGGTCATAGATGCCTCTAGACAGAGAAGCAGCCAAATTGCCTACAAGCTACCTGCCCAAGGACACAATGGCTTTCTGGGTAAATGGAGCTCTCGGGGAAACATGCAACCTTTGGCCTCTCCTAGGAAGTGCCTCGTGCTGGGGAGGGAGGACACGTAAGCAGCAGGCAGCTTTACATGGTGGGGAAGAGGTAGTGGTCCATCTTCCAAATCTCTGTCAACTCCACCTCCTCCATCTTCTTCCCCTATTTCTAAGAATCGCTTCTTGGGCCACCTCGTTCTCCGAAGGCTTCAAGCTCTGCTCTCCTTTCATTGGAGAATCAGCACATCCTGGCACCGCCGGGTTTCAGCCTTTCCCTGGCCAGTGTCCAGCTCACACAGGGCTTCTGCCCCCAGGGACAATTCAGGACTGTTTTTCGACATTGTTCTTCTTGACCAGCTAACGTGTCTCCTGCAGACTGGTCAGCCCAAACCAGCTGGAATCCAACTTTCTGTTTCCAAACAGCTTTTGGATGCAGGTTGTTTTTCTAGAGCGATGGATAACGTTAGAGTGCTTTTGATGTGCTGTGCACTGTTTGAAGTTTTATCTCTCGGTTTTTCTATTTAATCTTCCAAACAAGTCCACGAGTTCTGTCCTAGCATTAATCCCCACTTTACAGATGTGGAAACTGAGACGTGGGCCAGTAAATAGAAAAGCTGGGTAGCTGAACATAGTCCATCTGGCTACAGAGTCCACATGTTAGCCCACACAGTCCCACTGCTAATATTAAACAAAAACAAAAACAAAAACAAAACCACAAAATTGTATCTCCTAGGAGCTGTGTTAAGGGCTCTACATACACCATCAAATCGAATCCACTCCCTAACCCTATAAGATATCCACATCGGACATAAGGAAACGGAAGTATGGAGAAGGTTAAGAGACCCAGTCCAACCCACACGACCAGTTTCAGTGGTGGGATCGAGCGAGGCGTGAAGCTCATAGGACAGCTGGGCGGTCCCAGAACACGAGGTGGAAAGGCTCCTTCCTGGCATGGGTCTGAACCAATCATTGAGCCTCAAGGTTTTCTTTCTGTTTGATTTTCAATATCCTTTTCAAAATCAGAAGAAAAATACTTTAAATATCAAATCTCTTCTCTACAAAACCTGACAAGGTATTTTTGAAAGAGAAATGTGTACGTAATGTGTGCATATTCTCAAGTTAAAACAAGATGAATAGGGTGAGGTCTGAAATGAATTAATTTATAGGAAACTGCTGAAACACTATTTGAATCATTTAGATTAAATCTGCTTTGCTGGACGAGTCCACTTCCACCATGTTCTATTATCGGTGGTAGATTGGTCCTGACAACTCTAATAAATTAAACTGTCCAGCTTCTGCTCCTTCATCTGATGCCACTGGTAACAGACACAAGAATGAAGGAGGAGGAAGGAAAGCTCTGGTAACGGAAGATATTCAGGACGGTGACGGAAAAAGCAAAACACTTGCAAATCCAGCGAATGACGGATACCTCGTCACCAAGTTATGTCCATTATCTGAAAGTATGAACTCAACGCCCCTACCCAGGATGGGAGAAAGGGTTCTTTCTGCAGCCAGACACCAGGCTCCTGTGACAGGGTACTGGGGACCTCATGACGATGGGGGTGGGGGTGAGGGGCGGGTGGGGGAGTGGTGCATGGAAGGTGGTGAATTACACTCTGTCGTCTCTCCAGGAATGAAAAGTTACCTGCCTCTGCTTCCCCTGGCCCAGACCTGTGGCTCTCATTTGCCAGCTGACTTGTTGGTCTTTGGGCTGAGCCACAAGAATGAGTCTAATGAAAAGGTGACTAGCAGGTGAAGTCCTTTTGCACCACCTTAAACAACTGAGCTAGGATGTCACCTAACAGATTGACAAGAATCAGAGATGCGGGGCACTGGGTGGCTCAGTTGGTTAAGCAGCTGCCTTCAGCTCAGGTCATGATCTCAAGAATCTTGGGATCAAGCCCTGCATCGGGCTCCCTGCTCAGAGGGGAATCGGCTTCTCCTTCTCCCTCTGCCTCTCCCCCTCTCCTTCTCTCTCTCTCTCTCTCTCAAATAAATTAAAAAAAAAAAAACACAAAAGAATCAGAGACACCACAGTTTAATCCTGCACAGGTGCCCACATATCCGAGCTGTGAGCAAAGCACAGGCGTAAAAACACTGATGTTTTCCAGACAAGACACCAACAGGGACGGAGAAGGCAAACCATTCCTTTCCCCCTGTGAGGCAGGTGTTTACGGTGAGGGACTGCACTGGTCAACTGAACCCATCAAGCTTGAGCTCTGGGACCAACCACCAGCCACCAGCAGTGAAAGCCATTAGGGGTAAGGACATCAGGGCTCTTCATGTGGCCACTGTGCATGCATTACGGAAAGGTTTTATACTGGCAAAACAAGAACACATTAAAAATGACCAGTTTGGGCAGATTTTCTATTCTAGGAATTTGGGAACCATGGCCCATATTAACTGGTTGGTCTTTAACACAGGTAGTTATATCTTCATGTTCAAAATTCAAACGAATCCTCAAAAACTGTCCCAAATAAAGTAGAAAGAAACCCAGACAGGACAGATGGACAGTAACACTTTTAAAGCCAAGCCAGCCCGGAAAAGGTTTGTAATCAGCAAGTGACGGTAGAAGAAGTAAAATGCAGAATGGTAATTTTCTTGAGGTAGCTAAGTGTAGCAGGTTTGTTTTGGTTTGGTTTGGTTTGGTTTTTTAAATTAGACCCAGTTATCGTCTTTTAAGAACCACAGAGGACGGATTTCAAAGACTCAAGTCTGCTCCCTGGTGTTGAAAGTGGATAAAAGCAACTGGAGTTGTTTAAGATGTTTTTTAAAAGGCATCTTATTAAAGTCTCTTGCTAATAAAGCTGAAATTACTTTACCCAAAACTCATTGTGTATAGTGGGCCAATAAAGCCCACCACTGTTTTTGGGCTCAATGTATTCAGAACCAGACTACCCACTCTGGAGGTTTAACAGAGGACTGGAAGAATTAGCCTGTGCCTTCCAGATAATCAAACTCTTATTAAATCCCACCCTTATATGCTGTCCCAGGTAGACTCTGAACTCGGCTTAGCACACAGGGCCTGCACTATCGGCTATCTCTGCTGTATTTTTTTTTTTTTTTTGTCTTTCTCAAACAAAATCACTGGCCCACTCCCTGACCAGAGAGTCAGCTCCATAGTCCAGTGTGTTTGCAGCATGCAGAATATTATGTTTCATATCTTTAACTGAATATAATCCAGGAGATGTACCTGACATTTCAATTACAAATAGGCACATATAAGGTGCTGACATATTTACAGGACTCTAAGGTATTTCCTCTTTCATTTTGTAAATTCCCCATTTGGTCTTTGTAGCAGACGCTGTGGGTAATCTGCTGGGATCCACGAGGATCTCTTTTACCGTTCCCGTGGGTCCCCTCCCCAGCTCCTATGTGCTTTGCTTGCTGCTAACAGCCGGTTTCTGCAAGTGATCTTTGAAGGGCTGCCCAGGACTGTTGGGGCCGCTCTGCCTGCACAGACGGACAGCAGCGGTTCTTGCTGGAGTTCCTATCCCACCCTGTTCATTCCTGGCACCGTCCTCAGCCCACCTGCTCTGCTCCCTGGTGGGAGTGTGGAGCCCAGCCCTTGCCCCAAGTGGGAATCAACGCTGAGGAATGATCTATGCTCCAGAGCCCCCCGTGGGACTGGGATGAGGCTGGAAATCTGCCACAAGCTGCCTGTTGCTTAGCTCCTTTCTTCCTTCTCTCTACCTGTTTCTTACACCCTCTTGCCAGTCTTTCCTGGGAGCACTTCCTTGGAAAATCCGTTGCTTAAGAAAGAAATCTTCACCTTAAGGTCTCCTTCCAGGCAATGCCATTGGAGACAGCCCGGTTCTTTTCAAATTCTTTAAACGAGTATGAACAATGTCATTCTGCCACCACGACCCCCCACCCCCACCCCTACTAACCCCTCAGGCAAAAGCTGTCTGGTCCTTTAAGGAAAATGCCTCATTGGAATGCCTAATTTAAACTCTGAAGCACAGTGGACAGCGGTCATCCAAATCCAAAGTTCCCAGCGAGGCCTGCCCTCAGCTCCTACCTGGGGCTCCTGGCTCTCACTTCACAGGCCAGCTGCCTCTCTGAGCACACCCCAACTTAACAGCTGTCATCCCTGTCTGGAAGCACATTGCCCCACTCCGCCTGACTTGGGCCCTCAACCCGTTCCCGTCTCTGCAGAAATGTCACCTTATCTTCCCCTACCACCCTGCCGATTACTCTCCTGGTCCCTTGTCCCATTCTTTATTCTTTCTCCTGGCACTTACCATCTCTCCCTCACTAAAATATAAACTCCACAAAACCAGGACCTTTATTTTACATATTATCTGATCCCTGTCATCTAGAAGAGGGGTCAGCAAGGTCTTTCTATAAAGGTCTGCACAGTCAGTACCTGGGCCACTATGGGCCAGACGGTCTTTGTGGTGTGTACTGAAGGAGCCATAGAAAGTATGGAACTGAAAGGGTGTGGTTCCACTCCAGTAAAACCGTATCTATAAAAACTAGACTTCTGGTTTCTGGTCCAGTGTCCAAGAAGTTTAGAAGCTGCCCCTCAGTCCGAACAACAGGTGAACAAGATGCACATACTGAAAAATCGACAAGTCTCCCGAGCTCTGTCAGAGAAGCGAGGTCACAGGGTGGACTGCTGCCCCAAAGTTGGAGACACAGGCAGATCCAGAGAACTGCAACCGACCAGAGCAGAAACTCTTTCTGAAACAAGTACCAGGATGGGAAAACCTGACCTGCAATTGACCAGTTCTTGAAGGCTCAGTCTAGATACGTCTCAGAGTTAAAAACTTTGTAAGGTCGGGGGGGGGGTCCCCACTTTTGTGTGTTTTACCTCCAGGTGGTTCTCACTGTGAGTATGGGAAGTATGGCCCCATGCTTCCAGCAGGGGGAGGAGGAAAAGGAGCCACTTCAGAATATGCTGAGCACTCTTCTTAACAAGTCTTGCCTTCAAGAGAAAGGATTTTAGCAGAGACCAAATGATTTCTTTTTCCCTTCCAGAGACTAATATTTAAGGAAGGAATTATATCAATCCTTTTTTTTTTTTAAAGATTTTATTTATTTGACACACATACACCGAGATCACAACTAGGCAGAGAGGCAGGCAGAGAGGAGGAAGCAGGCTCGCAGAGAGCCAATGTGGGGCTTGATCCCAGGACCCTGAGATCATGACCTGAGCCGAAGACAGAGGCTTAACCCACTGAGCCACCCAGGTGCCCCTATATCAATTCTCTACAATCTTTTCTAGATGATAGAAGCAAAAGGACTACTTCCTGATCCATTCTATGAGGCTGGCATTGTTCTAATACCAAGATCAGACAATGACGGGATCTGGAAAGAAAAACATAGACCGGTATCTCCCATGAACATAGATGCAAAAATCCTTAAGAAAATATTAGCAAATTGAATCCAACAATGTATGAAGGGAATTAAATACCATGGCTACAAGTTTATCCCAGGCATGGAAGGCTGGTTCAACATTCAACAACTACTGTAATCCACCGCATCAACAGGCTAAAGAAGAAAAATCCCACGATCACATCAACAGATGCAGAAAAAGTATTTGGTAAGATCCAACTCCCATCCATAATAAAAACTCAGCAAACTACGAATAGGAAGAACTTCCTCAAGTTGGTAAAGAATGTCTACAGAAAATCTAAAGCTAACTTCCTACTTAATGGTGAGAAGATAAAAGCTTTCCTGCTGGGATCAGAAACAAGGCAAGGATTTCCTGGATATCTTACTGGAAGTCCTAGTTAATGCAATAAGCTAAGAAAAGGAAATAAAAGATAAACTGTTTGGGAAGAAAGAGATAAAACCGTCTTCGTTCGCAGATGACATGATTGTCTATGCAGAAGATCCCAAAGAATCAACAACAATAAAAAAAATTCCTGGAATAAAGGATTACAGTAAGGTTTCAGGGTGCAACATTATTAAACAAATTTGATCACTTTCCTATATACCTGCAATAAATAAATGGAATTTACGATTAAAAATACAATACCGCTTACACTGCCATCTCCTAAAATGAAAGTTTGTATAAAGGTCAGCAGGCATAGGTTAGGTATAAATCTAACAAAATATTTACTAAACCTATTTGAGGAAATGTCTGATGAAAAAAACCCAGAAGGATAAATAGAGAAATATTCCATGTTCATGGATGGGAAAACTCAATATTGTTAAGATGTCTGTTCTTCTCAACTTAATCTATAGATTCAGTGCCACCACAATCAAAATTATCCCAGAAAGTTGTTTTGTGGATATTGCCAAACTGCTTCTGAAGTTTACATGGAGAGTCAAAAAAGCAAAAAATAGAACAGTCAACTGCAGGAGGAGAACAGAGTTGGAGATTTAGCACTGCCTGAGTTCAAGGCTTACCATAATGCTATAGCAATCAAGACACAAGACAGTGTGGTATTGCCAATAAATAAATAAATAAATAAATAAATCAGTGGAATAGAAGAGAAAGCACAGAAATAGACACCCCTCTCCCCCAAATATAGTCAACTGATCTTTGACAAAAGGCAATAAAAGGAAGCAAAGGTAGTCACTTCAACAAATGGTGCTCAGACAATTGGATATCTGTATGCCAAAAAAAAAAAAAAAAAAAAGAGAGAGAGAGAGAGAGAAGAATCTAGATACAGACTTATACTCTTCATAAAAATTAATTCAGAAGGTACATAGACCTAAACATAAAAATGCAAATCTATGAGATTCCTAGAAGATAACAAAGGAAACCCTACACCACCTTGAGTATGATGATGGCTTTTTAGACACACCACCAATGGCACTTTTATGAAAGAAATAATTGATAAGCTGGACGTCCCTATAATGAAAAACTTCTGCTCTGTGAAAGACACTGTCAAGAGAATGGGAAGGCAAGCCACAGAATGGGAGAAAAAGCGGCAAAAGACACATCTGATTAAGAACTTTTGGCTAGAACATAAAACATAAAACAAAAAACAAAAACAAAAACCACTTAAAATTCAACAAGAAAACAACCCAATTAAAAAATGGGCCACAGATCTTAACACACACCTCAGCACAGAAGATACTTATACACAGATGGGAAAGAAGAATATAAAAAAATGCTCAGCATGGGGCACCTGAGTGGCTCAGTGGGTTAAAGCCTCTGCCTTCAGCTCAGGTCATGATCTCAGGGTCCTGGGGTCAAGCCCCACATCGGGCTCACTGTTCAGCAGGGAGCCTGCTGCCCTCCCCCACCCCCCGTCGCCCTGCCTTTCTGCCTATTGTGATCTCTGTCAAATAAATAAATAAATGCTTAAAAAACAAATGCTCGGCATCATGTGCCATTAGGGAATTGAGAATTAAAGCAACGAGATACCACTCTATACCTATTAGAAGGAGAAAAATCCAAAATACCGACACCACCAATTGCCGACAGGGATGTGGAGTGACAGGAACCCTCTCATTCATTGCTGGTGGGAATGCTACACAGTATAACCACGTTGGAAGACAATTTGGTAGTTTCCTATAAAACTAAACTTACTTTTACATGATCCAGGAATTGTGCTCTTTCATATTTACCCAAATGAGTTGAAAACATATGTCTACATAAAAACCTGCACAGGAATATTCATGGAAGCTTTGATTTTAATAATTACCAAAACTTGTGGCAAGTGGATAAACTGGTACAGTCCAGCAACAGAGTATTATTTAGTACTAAAAAGAAGTGAGCTATCAAACCATGAGAAACATGGAGGAACCTTAAATGCACGTTACTAATGAAAGAAGGCAGCCTGAAAAGGCTACACAGGATTCCAACTATATGACATTCTGGCAAAGGCCAGACTATGGGGATGATAGAAGGATCAGTGGTTGCCAGAGGTTGGGGAAGTAGAGGGAATTAGAGGGAATGAATGGATGGAATGGAGAGGAGTTTGGGGCAGTGAAATTATTCTATATGATACAATAATGATGGATACACGTCAGTGGACGTTTGTCAAGATCCATAGAATCTGCAACACTGAGCGTGAACCCTAATGTAAACTATGGATTTGCGGTGGCAGGAGCCTGCCAGTGCTGGTTCGTGGACTGGACCAAAACTACCCCTCTGGTGGGGGGATGCTGATCGTTGGGGGAGGCTGTGTGTACGTGCGGGGAATGGGATGTAAGAGAATTCTCTGTTCCTTCAGCTCAGTTTTGCTGTCAACCTAAACATGCTAGAATAATAAGGTCTGTTAAACAATAACAACAACAACCAGTCCTGCCCCGCACCCCCCCCCCCAAAAAAACAGATGGCAGGCTAGATTTGGCCAGTAAGTCATACTTTTTGGACTCCTAGCAGGAGTCCTTTGTTCAAGGAATGAAGAAATTCTAAAGTGTGTTCTAATTACTGTTGCTACATCAAAACAACTGTTTTATTTTGCTTGCAATTGTGTGAGTGAGGAATTTAGGGAGGACGTGGGCTGGAGAGTAGTCTGGAATCTGGGACCTGGTTGCAAGGCTGGGGGAGACATCCACAATGCTCACTCATGTGGCTGGCTCACTCGCCACACAAAGCAGTGCTGAGACTAGCCTCAAGGACACGTTCAACTGAAGCCAGGCTGGGTAAGTAGAGAAAGAAAGCAATATTTATCAAGGACAGACAATGAGACAAGCATTAGATCAGCACTTCCCACAGGTCAGTCCTTCCCACCTCTTGCAGTATGTATCAGAGCTCCCACGTTTCCATGAGGGAACGAGAGGCAGAGAGAGATCAAGGGGCTTCCCCACGTCATATGGACAGGAAGCGGTGGATTCTGATGCCAAATCCAGATCAGCTGGGTGCTCATCCTTCCAGACTAGTTTATGTTCCTCGAACACGGCAAGGGAAGCAGCTCATTGGAAAGGGAATCCGTGAGCTCTCTCTGGCTAAAACCTTTATGTCCGCCAAGATGGTGCTTAAGGTTTATCCTACCCACGCCTCCCCTGGAAGTCTTGTTCAAATGCAGATTCTGATTCAGTAGGTCTAGGGTGGGCCTGAGGTCTGCATCTAACAAGTTGCCAGGGATGGGGAAGCTGCTGGCCCATGACCAGCACTGTGGGAAGCAAGGTTCTGGGGCACAATAGGTCGAGAGGCAGGGGCGTGTGAAAGCTTGTCTCCTTCCCTAGGAACCGGATAGCGTGCATTTTCTGGGGGCAGTCAGGACCCAAGGATAGAAAATATAGGGTGGGTGGTGGGTGGAGCAAAACACTATGAAATTCCGTAGTGGTCTCAGTAAGAATGGGTAGTTAGAAACTGTCATTTTCCTCTGCACAAGTCCTGCCTTTTCAGTCCTTCACGCTGGTCTTCCCAGAGTTGTGTGCAAAGATAGGTAAGAGCAGAAAGCTAGACTCGGGCTGCTGTGTATGATTTCAGGCACACTTTCAGAAAAAGGCCAACTCGTAGATCAAAAGAGAGATCACACCAATTATTCCAAGTGAATTGATGGGACAGTGTTTGCTTACCTCATTATAGCATTGACTTTCCTAATTAAATGCAAAATCGGTTTGTCTTTATAAATGGAGATGCTGACAAGTGAAAGTTTCAATATGTCCATGTTGGAGGTAGCAACATAAAAAGCACAAAGTGTCAGCCACTGCTGTATCCAGTTCATTCTGGGAGTAAGACTGTATTGACTCCTCGCGGACACTAGGTGGCACCCTTTGCTTTTTTTCTTTTTTTAAATTCCCCCACGTTGACCAAGTCCCCTTTTTAAAGCTAGAATCCAGGGAAAGAAACCTGTTAGTTCCGTGATTCTTTAAGAAATCCTGGGACTGGGCCCAGGGAATTTGTATTTTAAGTATTTCTTCCCAGATGAGTTTTCTATACAGCTCGTTGATGGGCTGCCCTGGGCTGCCTTAAGAAACGACAGACACAGTTAAACCCTTTAGTGAAAAAAATGAAGAAACAGAGGGTGGGATTTACTCAGTTTGTAGGGATGAGACTAGGACCCAAGAATTCCGACTCTTGTTGCAGTGGCTTTTCCACCAGATCAGGGAAAACAGGAAGCAAAAAATTTAAACGAGTTTTGCTGTCGAGCCTCCAAAATCATTAAGCCCTAAATTGTTGTCCTGAAATTGAAGACACACCATGGAATAAAATGCTGAAGCTATCAGAGGAGTTATACAACCGTTTCAACCTACAATTAGACTAATATTAATGTAACAAACAAAACCCCACCAAAACCCCTTCCGTTAAGTACATGAAAGATGGGAAGCCTTAGAAAGTGGCCCTGAGTCCAGTAGGTGGCAGCCTACTCTAAGGAAAATACTATATGAGGCGACACACAGAGAGGAGTTAAGTGCCTAATGCATAAAGTCTAATGTTACTTTATGTATATATACAAAACACATCAGGAACCTCCCAAATTTTATCGGCCAACTACATTGTAATCTGACTGAAGAGACGCGGTTCTATGCCATGTGGCTTCAGTGTTTCCTCTGTTGAGATCCCCTGCCCAGTGTTACTGCTCAGACATATGTTAATACATATGACAAACTATTATGGGCTGGAACGTACCAATTCAATCATCAAATATTTATTGAGCACCTGCTTGGTGACAGGCATGTTTCTAAAAGAAGAATGTACAAGCAAATTAAACAAAGCTTAGACAAATGAATGTATTTGTAACATAGCGTGTGCTTCAGCACTGAAGGTTTTGAGTAGAGATAAGGAAGGGAAAGCTCTCTTTTTTATTGTTGCTTTACTGTTGGCAGACCAGAGAGGAAATCAGAAGAAAGAGAAATTTGGAAGGAAAAAAAAATCATGGCTGTATTCAATCTTAGGAAACCAGAGATGTCATCTAGGACTTGAGAGAGAAGTGAACAAAGAACTCCATTCTTTGCTGACTTCTCCTAGAAGGAGACACAGCTGCCAAACCATGGCCTCACTTCTTACATCTCCCACCTGTTTTTCCCTCCTCCCAATGCTCCTTCCTCTCAGACACTAAATTCCCAGGTGGAATTCTCCACCCCAGTCCCACCTGGCTTTATCCCTACCCCATCTGCTGTTTGAGGTGCCTCTTGTCTGCACAGGTGGGTCAGTACTGGAACCTTTCTAATGATGAGGGTCTCTCTACTTTCCCAGATGGCCCCTTCCATTGCTAGAGCACACACACCATTCCTGAGTCCTGTTCTGCTGAGGGTCTGTGCAGTACTGACCCCTCTCTGTGCTTTCTTCATTTAGCTCTTCTGGTTTTTCCTCTCAGGGGATTCCTAGAGGATCCTGAATTCCCCTCCCATAGGCAGCCACTTGGTGACTGAGGAAAGCCATCTTGTACCTCCCTCCCTGGAGTCTGCAACTGGGAGTTACCAGTGATCTCAATGGCCTCCCTCTAGATTCTCCATCATCCTGGCCACCTTTCTTCAGATCCACTTGTTATGCACTGTCCAAGGATGAAATAGAAGGACACGGACACCTTTATGGTACAACTAACATAGCAGGTTCTGTTGTGACAACTATGTGGGTATCAAGGGCAGACATGTGGGCTAGGATTCACCACCATTCCACTGTACCCTTTATATACCCCTTCACAACACTCTACAGTTATGTCTCTGGGTCACGTCAATAAATCATTTCCCCTTTGGAGTACATGTTTCTGGAAGGATAGATTCATGCCTGAGTTATTCACTGTTGTGTCCTCAACTTGCAGCACTGGGTCTCATCCTTGGCAGCATTTTGTGAAACAAAGTGACTTGAAAAAGAAGAATGTTAATTTGAGTACAGGTCTCTTCAGAAGGATCGCAGACGGTATAAGGAGTATTCTGGAACCAAGATGATCCAAACATCATTCCCTTCCTCTCCAAGTTCAATTTCAGTATGTCTGCTTCTCTCCATGGGACTATAGGCAAGTGAACATTAGCCAGGCTTAGGTGATGAGGACATCTGAACAGAGAAAACTGATGGGCTTGTTTCCCCCAGGCTGGGAGAGAGCCAGAGGTCTGGCTGTGTGCAAGTGGAGAGCAGGGGCAGACCTCGAGAAGAGCATGGCCCACAGAAATGTGTGGACCTAGAGGGAGGTGGACTTTGTCAGGATAGTCCTCCCTGCTCTAAGGAGCTGATATAAAACTGAGATATTCAGTCTCTGCCTCGTGGCGGGGGGGGGGGGGGTGTTGCAAAGAGACTGTGGGAGAAGCGAGGGCTTTCCCTGGGGGTCTCAGTGGAGCTCTGTCAGCAGCCCTGCATCTGACCATTAGTCCCAAAGGACAGTCCACTTTGCTCGCCTCTAAGAGTGGGACTACTGCCACTTGGAAAGAAAATAGCCAGACCTGGGCATCACCAAACTGGCATATGATTATGAATGTGTGTGTATAAAATATATATATTCCTCACAGTCAGAGAGAGAATATGTTCACTCACAGAAAATTAAACTCATACCCAGCAAAAGAGAGCAACTGTGAGAGACAGAGGATGACGTCCTGAGCACCCCTGAAGTGAGCCTGAGCACCCCTGAAGACCCAAGCATGGCATCAAGAGTGCACCTGGAAGCAGGCAGTCCAATGTGCAGACTGAAGGAGAGGATGCTCGGCTACTGTCACAAAAAACAGAGACTGACACGTGGAAGAAAGTGCACAGAAACACAAAGAGATGAAAATCGTGATGAGAAAAAAAGAGTCAACATGCAAAATAATAGCAGCGCGGATGGAGTAAAAGGGAACTGATGGAGGATGGAACTGACAAATAATAGATGGACATTTCCCTAAGCTGAAGAAAGACCTAAGTAAACAGGTTAAAAGGGTTCACTGAGTTCCAGGTAGTACTGATTTAAAAAAAAAAAAAAAAAAGAGCCACCTCAGCATATGTTTGAAGTTTCTTAACTCTAGGAATAACTTATATACTTCTAGGAAAGGAAAAATAATGAGAATGTCAATGGGATTATTTGTTTAAGTTTAAAGCGCATGGAGTAGGTACTGGGTACCTGACCATATCCATCCCCTTTACCGGGGGCTGAGTAATGGTGGCTAATAGCTCATCACTGCCCACTTTTTCTGGGAACTGCTCTCGAAAGGTGCTCTCGAAAGGGGCTCATAGCCTGACCCAGCAGGGCCCAGGAAGTTGTTCCCTTCTTTGGGGTGACCTATAGCCAACTACTGATTAACAAGTGGGAATAAAGGTCACAGATGTTACGTTGCTGTGAGATGAGCCCTGTGGCCCTGAGCTCTCTGTGGGACTGAGGCCCGACCCCTGCAGATGGCATCTCTTCCCAGCTCTTTCTTCTGTCCTGCCCACCTTCCTTTATTGTCACAGGTTTCTCCTGAGAGCTGTTAATTCACTTGCACATGAATCCTGTCTCAGGTTTTAGAGAACTCAACCTGACAGAGAAGGCCTGAGAGGCCTATACCTCAGGAAAACCAAAACCAAATTTACACATGACCCTATGTTAGAATTAAGAAAGAGAGAAACAGGGGCGTGTGGCTGGCTTGGTTGGAAGAACATGTGACTCTTAATCACAGGATCATGAGTTTGAGCCCAAGGATGGGTGTAGAGATTACTTAAATAAATGAACAAGGTAAAAACAAAAAACAACCATTCACATACTCATCTTAGAGATAACACAAAAGTCAAGATTCTAACCAAACAATAAATTATCTAGGTCTGTCTTACCTGATTTGGTAGCCACTAGCCATATATGGCTATTTAATTATAAATTTAAACTAAATAAACTTGAATTTAAATTAAAATTTTAATTCCTGAGTTATACTTGCCACATTTTCACAGCTCATTATCTCCAGGTTGCTGGTGCTTAGCCTACTGGAAAGTACATATATAGAGCATTTCCATCATCACAGAAATTTCTCTTGGATAGCATTAACCCAGAGCACTGACCTCAACATGAGATAAACAGAAGGAGAGGAAGAGCTTGAGCAACATACCCAGTGTATTGTCTGTCTCTATCTCTGTCTCTGTATGTCTCTTTAGGTATTAATTCTGGCAGATAATAAAGGCAACTGTCTAGGCATGGTGTATAGCAAAATTACTAAATAAGGAATCTTGAAATAATGTAAGTGAAATCCTAATTTATGCTAGAAATATCAAATAATTCTGTCAAAATTTAAGAGTTTGGGAGGTATCAGAGAAATAAAGGTATCCATAAAGAGTAGATAAGGGGAACAAAAGGAATGGAAGTTTTTACTGGATTGTGAGACAAGGAGGAAATACAGCACCTTCTGGAGGGGAACACAGTGCATCTCATTGGGGGAATTAATCAGTGTTTTGTTTAGAAAATATATATAGTGAGGAAGGAGGTATGTGATCCCATGAGCAGAGAAATGGGGAAAATCCATGAATGAAATTGAAAAATAGGGAGGGGCGTGTGGGATGTTCAATTAGTTAAGCAGAGGACTCTTGGTTTCTGCTCAGGTCATGATCTCAGGGTCCTGGGACTGAGCTTCACATGGGGTTCCACGTTCAGCACACAGTCTGCTTGTCCTTCTCCCTCCCTCTCTGCTTCTCTATGTACACCAAATAAAACACTAATATGGAAGAAAAAAAATCAAATCTATGACTGTAATACTAAACATAAATGTACCCAATTCTTCTGATAAATGACAGATTTCATGAAGACAAAATGACATACAACCAAATAACATCATGCGGTTTGCAAGAAAATGCTTACACACACACACACAAAGGAAAATATAGTATTAGAAAAGATACATCATACAGAAATGGGGGAGGGTATGTGCTATGGTGAGTGCTCTGAAGTGTGTAAACCTGGCAATTCACAGACCTGTACCCCTGGGGCTAATAATACATTATATGTTTATAAAAAATTAAAAAATAAAAAAAAGATGTATCAGGTAAACATAAACAAAAAGTAATCTGTTTTGGAAAGACAGGCAAGAGGTCACTTCAAGTTAAATGCACCAAGTGAACTTACTAATGCAGAAAGAAGTCTTGCTAACAGACACCACAGGAACGATAGGCAACCAATAGAAAAGTTGGCCAAGGATTTGGACAGACAGACTGAGTGGCCCAAAGGTCAACAGTGACATGAAGAGATGATCAAACATATTAGCAATCAGCAAAGAGAACTAAAAACCACAATGATACTCTCCTCAGAGCAGCAAATACTAGAATGGCTTATAATGCCAAAGCTTGGTCAGACTTTAGGGAGATGTCTGGGTGCCTGGGTGGCTCAGTTGGTTAAGAGACTAACTCTTGTGGGTCATGGGATGAAGTTCCAGGTGGGGCTCCCTGCTCAGTGGGGGGGTCTGCTTGAGATCCTCTTCCTCTCCCTCTGCTCCTACCCCAACCCCGTGCACATGCACTCTCCGTCCTTCCCTCTCTCTCTCTCAAATAAAATAAATATATATTAAAAAAAAAAAACTGTAGAGAGTTGTGTAGTCCTGTCTTTACCAGTGGTGTGTCCATCCTGGAAAGCTTATTAGGCAGTACTCATTCAATTTAAGGGTATAAATACCTATAACCCAGCAGTCCCACTCTAGGATGGTAATATGCCCTACAGACAAGGAAACTGTTACTTATTTTTTATAGTTTCATGTTTTTATTTGAATTCTGGTTAATGTATTGTGTAGAATTTAGTGATTCATCATGTGCTAATAACATACACGTGCTCATCACAAATGCCCTCCTTAGTGCCCATCACCCATTTAACCCATCCCCGCCTCCCACCTCCCCTCCGAGTCAAGGAAAATTTTAATTCAAAGCTGCATCTGGAGTCCAACATTAGAGAATGAAAGATTACAAGGAAAACTTACTAAAAATCACAATCTTGGAGAGGGACTTACATCTCTTTCAGAATTTGGCAGAGATAGGGAGTTTTTGCTATAAAAATAAATAAAGCCTAGGAGAATCGTATCAGGAAATTCAAATTTGGTCCAATCCTGTAAACATTTTAGCTCTGCTGGTTATCAATATCTCAGTTACGGACATATACATCTCACCTCTCAGCAAGGGCCAGCACAGAGCCAAGCTTGCAGAACAAAGAAATGCTGAAGGCCTGGAAAAGGTATTGCTGTGGCGAATAAATTGGAACACAATGGAATCTGAACGCTTAGAAGGTGTTTACAGGGAGGTTTTCCCTGCAGTGCTCAGGGTGGGATGGATATATCAGAGAGGTAAAGCAAATAGAGTTTCTTCCAAGTTATCTGTTTTCCTGAAATTAAGGTTGATTTTCTCTGCACATCCCCTGTAATATGCTGTTAAGTCTGCTCTACCCTCAGCAAGTAGCATCCTTCTTAAACACAGACTGGCTGCCTGGAAAGGCCGTGGCATCTCGGGAACTGGGTGGGACGTGTTTCAGCTCTGCCATTTGATGGCTGTGTCACCTTCGGCAAGTCTCCTGTGTGCTCTGAGCCCCAGATAACAGGTCTATGGTACAAGGATAACAATAACATACCTAACTCTCCATAGTAAGGCCCAGATAAGGTCATGTCCATTCAAATAATGAGTACTATTAGCCCCAGCCCTGCACCCTAGAATTCATATCCTACAGAGAAAACTGAACTCTGAACCTATTATCTGCAAATTCGGGAGGAGAACCCACATTGGTTTGTGGACAACAGAACTTTCTAACTGGGCATAAAATAATTGTGGGCCTTTCACATCTACCAGTAGCCTTTCTTGAAGGTTAAAAAAAAGGATTATTTCTATTGCCTTCTCCCACCCCTACTACCACCAGTCACCTCTATTATCACCTTCAGTTTACAGAGAACTCTTATTCTTATTCTTTCTTGTTTGACTCGATCTACATAACAACCTTCCAAGGCAGGAAGATGCCGTTTAGAGCCAAGGGTACGTTAACCCAGCACAGGGAAGGGATGTCTTCTTAAGAGCTAATTCCCAACCTGAATCCTTGTCTAAAAACACTACTCCAAGGCAAAAGGCTGAGAAGTACCCTGATGTATCTCCTTGCTGAGCCAAACTCACCAAGGGGGTAGGAGACCATTCTAAGCTCAGGTTTTGGGTGTGAAATTATCAAAAGTCAGAGTTTGGGGTTTTATAATCATTTTTACTTGTCTACATTTTTCTCCCCTGGGTTCTAGGCTACGTTCTCTCTAGTTGTTGCTTATTTATAAAGTCTTATCAAATCCTGGCTTTATTTTTACTCATTAACTTGAAAATTGAAAGCATAGCTGATGGGTTTAAAAAAAAAAAAAAAAGCTTCCTGTTATAAGCTCATTGTTCCTGAAGCTGAACCACTGACAAAACCAAGAAGATCATAGGAGTTGGTGGAAAATCAAAGCATTCAAGATGGCAGGTGCCATCAGGTAATTGGGCTAATTGGGCTCTGATTCCGCAAGGTGAGAATATAACAGAATATAGCTATGGGTATATTCACCCATAGCTCAGAAATTCCACCTCTACATGAAAGAATGGAACTTCTTTGCCTTTTGAGGGCAATGAACATATCGATAGCAGACAAACTAGCAGTCAACATAAATTCCTAACAACAGAAAATCATAGTATGCCCATCCTAATGTCGCCGCTAAAAATAATGTTGCAGACAATATAACACTATGATTCATGGTTCCCAAAATGTATGCTGATCTCCCTCCAGAAGATTGTCATGAACTCACAGGGAGTGACAGGATATTTTAAACTTTTGAAGGAAACAGCAATATCTAACCTGTCAGAAGCCTTGTAAATCACCAGCTCCAGGTCATTCGTTTCTGCACTGGATTCCCCTCTATGCTTTTTGATGACATCATTGAATGCTAAGTTGTGTATTTGGCAGCTGCCATGAGGAAAAAAAGCAAGTTCTGGGTGAAAATCAATGTGGAACAGGAAATGAGGCTGCCGTATCCAACCTGGCCCCAAGGTCCCCAAGAAGTCACATGTGCCCAACAGATGTGCACATTTCATTAGTGTTTTAAGAATTACATCCATTTATTTTCATTTGTAGATGTATTTGAGAGAGAGTCCATCTGCGAGCAGGAGTGGGGGAGGGGCAGAGGGAAAAGCAGACTCCGTCCTGAGCCTGATGCAGGGTTTGCTCCCAGGACCCTGAGATCATGAGCCGAAGGCAGATGCTCAACCGACTGAGCCATCCAGCTGCCCCAAGAATTACAGGAATTTTTAAAAATCTCAATTTAAATGTGTTATTTTTACTTACTAAGCTGTTGGTTGAAGTTACTTAATAAATGGAATGGATACTTCTTTTTACCTAGGGGGTGCTGTAACAAAACTGATGACCCCTGAGGGGTGCTGTGAACAAAGTTTGGGAACTGCTGCAGTAGGTGAAAAAGTGAAATAAAATCTGAAAAATCACTGTAATCAGTCCTGTTCTCCCTAGAAAGAAGGTGTGTGTGTGTGGGGGGGGGGGTGTGCGGGTGTGAAAATGGAACAAAATACATCAAGATTAAATAGTGGGCAGTGGAGATATACTAGGTCTTCCTTCTCCATGGTTTTCTATATTTACTAATGTAAACAGCTATTACTCTCATATGCTGAAAAAACCTAAAGGTTATTAAAAATGACCCCCCCACCCCAAGCAGCACATTTGCTTCTAGGAATAAAAATATCTGTTAAATATACCAGAGAATTTCATTTTGGGAGAAGGTTTGATTGCACTCCGCTCAACTTCTCCAGCTTCCTGCTCTACATGTTTGGGATCTGGCTTTAGGGCACTGAGATTTTGAAGAAACCTGTTTCTGAATGCATCTCTCCCTGGCGCTTTTAGAAAATGCCCGTTTCCCACCCCTGCAGCCTTCAAGAAGTGAGCTTGGCTTGGGGTTTCAGCCGATCTGGCCTCTCAGCCTGAGGGGAGGCAGGTCTAACCAAGATGGCATGAGAGAGAGACGGGGTGTTTTGCTGTTAAAACTGACCAACAGCGTTTCAGCTCAGGTTATGATCTCATGGATCGTGGGATGGAGCCCCACATCAGGCTCTGCCCTCCGTGGGAAGTCTGCTTGAGAATTCTCTTCCTCCCTCTGCCTCTTCTTCCCACCCCAAATTAATGAATATATCTTGAAAAAAAAAAACAACTGACCAACACCTGAGAACTTTTATATACCTTAGAGAGTTATCTATAAAACTGAGACATATATATGTCTTTATGAACTGTGAGGGAAAACAAACTTAAACTGGTGTTGTCCTCAGGAAAAAAAGGGCAATTTTCATTCTACTCTATACTTGTGATAACTGGGTTTGTTTCACTTTATTGACTACTAATATTTTAAATCTATTTAACTGTTAAATCCACACACTAGACCTATGAGGTAGTGCTGTTTTATCTACTAGGAACAGATGAGGAAATGGAAGTTCACAGAGCTGGGGAACTTGCACAGGGTCAACTAGGTGAAATTGGTAGAACCAAGCTTTTGGAATTATTTTGGATAGTCTGGCTCCAGAGGGCTCTTAACAAGACACTGTCATTTCTTCTTTGTAACAATTTCCTTACTTAGGGGTATCCTTCCATTAGGCACCAATATATGACTATACACTTTCAAAATCCAAGCTCATACCTTTCTGGGAAGTACAGCCATTTCGTTCTCAAAGCTTTCATAAAAGCTTTTATATGTTCTATTGTGTTATATATTAAGTGTCCTATATCCTTTTGTGACATTATATTTTGTCTTTACTAATGTGATTCCCCACTAGATTAGGTAGTCTGTAGAGAGGGGGACCAAATATTGTTTTCTTCTAGAGCTTCAGTTTTTGGAACAAAGTCAGTACACAATAAATATCTGACTAGAAATGAAAGCTGATGTTTGACAGCAGTTACAATTGGTGACATGCCTTTATGCCCTTTGCCCACCTCAAAAGTCACCTGCAGACATTTCCCATCCATGCTGAATGTTTCCTAAGTCGTTTCTACCTAAAGGCATTCTCTGGCTACTGAGAAATGCCTAACCAAATGTGGGAAAGGCTGGAGTTTGCCTGGGAATTAACTCCCAGGAGGAACCCACAATCACTGAGGGGTTAAAGTTAGAAGACAGTTGCTTCAGCTTCCTCACAGGGGCAACTCTGAGCTGTGTTCTAACAAAGTCTCTCAGGCCATTCCTGGAGGACTGAGTCCCTGGTGCCCACAGCAGTTACCTGTTCCTTAACACCCCCGCCACACCCTTTTTTTTTTTTTTTTTTTTTACTTTTCTTCCTTAGTGGTCTGAGTACTTCATTCCCCCAGAGCCACAAGGAAATGAATTCTGCCAACAACCTACACGAGCTTTGAAGCAGACCCAACCCCAGTTGGGCCCCTGGATGAGATGGCTGCCCAGCTGACACCTTGATCTCAGTCCTATGAGATCCTGAGCAGAGGATCCAGCTAAGCTGTGCCCAGCTCCTAACCTATGAAAACTGGGAGGGTATTAATAAATCTGTGTTATTTTAAGCTGTTGAGTTTATGGTCATTTGTTAAGCAGCAATACAAAACTAATGCAGATTTGGGTCCCTGGAAGTGGGGTGCCACTGTAACAAATTTTTAAGAACATGTGTGTTGGTTTCCTTGGGGTGCCATGACCAGTACCACAGATGAGGTGGCTTAACTAGCAGAAATTTATTTCTCACAGTTCTGGAGACTGGAAATCAGAAATCAGGGTATTGGCAGGGTTATTTCTTGCTGAAGCCTCTGACTTGCAGATGGCCTCCTTCTGTGTCCTCACCTGGTCTTCCTTCTGTGTCTGCTTGCCCCTGGGGTCTCTTCCTCTCCTTACAAGGATACCAGTCCTACTAGATTAGGGCCCACCCTTATGGCCTCATTTATCCTTAAAGGTCCCATCTCCAAATGCAGTCACAGTGGCAGTTAAGGCTACAATATATGGATTTTGGAAGGACACAATTCAGTCCATAGCAACACATGGGTTTTATAACCAGAAAATGAGTAGAGGTTGGAGGAACTTTGAGGAACATGGTAGGGAAAGTCTCGGCTGCCGTTTCTTAGTAGAAATCTGGACTTTGAGGATGCTGACTATGAGGGCTCAGAGGCAAGTTAAACATATTCCTGGAAACCAGAGAAAGGGGGATCCTTGCTCTGCATTGGCAGAAAGTTTGGGAAAATCATCTTCTGGAGTTATGTGGAAAGCTGAAGCTCGAAGTGATAAACTTGGTGACAGATCAAAGATTTCCAAGGAAAGTGTAAAAGGTGCTGCCTGATGTCTTCTTTCTGCTTACAGTAAAATGCAAGAAGAAAGAACTTTAAAAAAAGGAACCAGAATCTCAGGACTTAACAATTCTGAGCCTCTCTAAATGGCCAGAGTTGGGCTCTTGGAAGAGCACGCTCCAGAGAAAAGGCTGAGATGCGACCGTACAACTCTGTTAAAAACTCAGAAAAACCACAGGTCAGAATATGTAATTATACAA
Source organism: Martes martes (assembly GCF_963455335.1). Lineage (NCBI taxonomy): Eukaryota > Metazoa > Chordata > Mammalia > Carnivora > Mustelidae > Martes > Martes martes. The sequence goes on from NC_137896.1 coordinate 34,150,086, forward strand.
AGGGCTTTTTAGAGAAATTAAGGGTATGGCCCACAGATCTTCTCAATCAAACCAGAGAACTTCTAGGAAGCTTAAGGGCACTGTCCCTCAGCCATCTTAGCAAGAGGCCAAACAAAGTACAGAAGGGTTTATCTTAGAAAAATATCTATGGAGATACTTTGGAGATAAATGGAGTGAACCACAGTGAAATCTATATAAGGTCTATAAGTTCTTGAGAAACTGTTTCTATAGAAATACTGCTAGAGGGGCGCCTGGTGACTCAGTCATTAAGCATCTGTCTTCAGCTCAGGTCATGATCCCAGAATCCTGGGATCAAGTCCTGCATCGGGCTTCCTGCTCAGTGGGGAGCCTGCTTCACCCTCTCCCACTCCCCCTAATGTGTTCCCTCTTTCACTGTCTCTCTCTCTGTCAAATAAATAAAGTCTTTAAAAAGAAAAGAAATACTGCTTGCTTGGACCAAGGGACAGAGAGATGACAGAAAAGAAAGGGAGGCTTTCAGACTCCCCAAGTTCTACTGGCAGGAGAACGCAGGTTGATAAAAACTGTTCTGAAACACAGGGTTTCATGCTGAGTAAGGGCAGAGCCAGTGAGTGGAGTCCAAGCCACATAGGATTATTCCAAAGCCTTAAAACCTAATCAAGGAAATCCCAACGCTTGCCAGGCTGGATTTCAGAACAGCTTTGGACCAGGGATTCGGTCTTATCTTCCATTTCCCCTGTTTTGAACTGGAATGTCTACATCTATTACCCTATACCACCATCATAAGCTGGGAGGAGGGGTGGAGGGAGAATGTGGATAGATATCTGTTTAGTTTCACAAGTCTACATCTGGAGAGGACTCCAGCCCCAGCAGCTGCACTTAATAGATTACACCCCAGTGCTTTATCCACACCTGATCCCATGCTAACTTGAAGATGACACTTTAATGGGAAGGTACTTTGAGAAAGAGCTGGGGTGAATGCATGTGGGAGGGATATCAGGGACCAAAGAGGGTGACCCCTACCACCACCAGTGATTCCAGGCCCTTCGTGTTCATGCCTTTGTGTAATTCCTTTTCCCTGAGTGTGGGCAGGACCTGTGGTTTGCTTCAAACCAAAGGAACATGGCAAAGGTGGTGGGATGTCACTTCCACAGCTGTGCTATATTATATGGCAAAGAGTGCCTCCAATGGTGATGGTATATGATATGGCAATAGTGACGGGATATAGCCTATGATTATGTTATGATGTATACATAAGACTGCAAGTGGAGTAGATCTGCCCTCCTGCTGGCCTTGAAGAAACAAACTGCCATGAGTTACATAAACACAAGGAGATGACTTTTGCCAACAGCCTCAATGAGCTTGGAGGTAGATTCTTCCCTAGCTAGGGATGGCAACGAAGTCCTGCTGACCTCCTTATGGCGGCCTTGTTAAAGCTTGAGCAGGGAACCCAGTTCAGAAATGACCTGGACTCCAGACATTGAAATGGAGGAAAAAAATGTCTGTTCTTTTAAGCCATTATATTTGTGGTAATTTGTTACACAGCAATACAAGCTAGCTGATACAAAGATTCCCCACAGGTGATGGATTGTGCCATCACAGAAAATACTTAGACTAGTGCCATCTTGGCAGAGCTGTCTTCATTGAAATCTTAACCTTCTAGCTAACAGAAGAGTCAGTCAGTGGGATAGTGGCGTGCTGCTTAGACATGATCAAAGCATTGGTAAACTGCTTTATTGTTGGCTTAAATAGAGTCAGCAATGTAACTGTTCTATTTAAAATGACTCAGCAGACTGATAACAACGATAGGATTTGCCAGTGTCCCCAAAGAAGCCTGTGGCTGTCATTTTAGTGCCCCAATTTCTATAAGATGCTAAATGAGAGATAAAATTAAATCTTTCAAGTTCCAAGCATGTGTGGGAGTCACAGAGAGCCACATGCTTTTTTTTCTTTTGATTTAGAAGGAATATTTTCAGTTAGGTCACCTCTGCCAGGAGAGAAGAGCTGAGGCAAAGAAGGCATTCCCGAGAACATCATCTCCCTTTATATAGAATCTGCCAGTTATCAAAGCACAACCATCCGCATTTGATGAGTTCAGCTGTCAGGAGTGGAGAGCAGGTCACTCAGTGGGAAAGGAACCCAAGTCTGGAGAGAAGCTTGTGATCAGTGGGTTCATGGTTTGACCTTAGGCATGATCAGCCCATGGAGCAGCCAGGCCACCCTGGAGAGAGTGAGCCACACGTGTCCGGATGCGTATTCTTTGCTTTTTGGTGCACACTTGCACAGACATTTCCTGTTTAAATATTCTGCCTTATTCATAGGAGAAGACTTGCAGATTATACGCAAAGTAGAAGATGCTGCAAAGGACGTGGAGCACTCTGCAAGTAGAAAGTAAAATCATGGGGCAGTAATGAGAAATCACAAGGAGGCAGGCATTTAAGGGACAGTCTTTCAGATTCTCAAGAGAGTGCCAGTTTGTGGGCCACATCTGAGCTTTCTAAATGCTTGAATCAGAAGAATTTTATTTAAAGATTTTATTTATTTGACAGAGAGAGTGAGAGAGCACAATCAAGAGGAGCAGCAGAGGGAGAGGAAGCAGGCTCCCCACTGAGCAGGGACCCCCCAATGTAAGTCTTGATCCCAGGACCCTGGGATCATGACCTGAGCTGAAGGCAGATGCTTAACCATCTGAGCCCCCCAGGCACCCCAGAAGCACCCCTTTTACTCAGAGACAATATCTGACATCTAGCACTAACCTGCCCGATGACTTTGGGAAAAATCACTCTACCTACATGGGTCTCAGTGGCCTCATCTGTTCGATGAGAAGGCCAGACTGGGTAAGAAGGAAGTAATTTTTTGACTTAGCATCATTTATACATGCAAGACCTGTTCACGCCCAGATGTACCCTTATCATCAGGAGACAGGGTGATGTGGTGGTCACAGCCTGAGTTTTGAGTCAGACAGGTTTAGGGTTTGAAGCTGGGACTCTTTCATTTGCTAGCTCATGGGACCCTCAGCAAGTTCTTTAGCCTGGATGAGCCTTGCTTTCCTCCCCTGACAGAGTCAATACCGCCCACTTGAAAATTTGAGATGAAGGCTAAGGGAGACAGTGTTATCAGTCAGTCATCCAATAATGCTGTGTAACAAACTGCACCATGCTTGGGCTCACACAGTGTGGCTGGCGCTGGAGCAGCTGCTTCAAGCTGTAGAGGTGCAAGTGGGCCAGGGTGATATTGCTGTGTGTGTTGCTAACTCTTCTAGATTCCCCCAGGTACCCAAGTCATGTTCTTCTTACAGTGATGGCAAAAGCCCAAAGGTAAAGCTCAGCTGTATTTTTGAGCCTTTGTTCATGTTCCTGGATTGGCCAAAGCAAGTCACATGGGCAAATCCAAAATCAAGGCACGGGGAAGTCCTTAGTCCTCCATGAGGCTGTGGCAAGAGGAATGAAGAACTGAGTTTAATAACTCAGTCTGCCACAGATGGTCTATGTGAAGCACCCCTGCAACACAGGCTGTGCTTGGCCACAGACATCTCTGATGATGCTCGTTTTGTTTTGTTTTGTGCCCACCTACCCTAGGCCAGTCGATCTTTCATGTGCTACTTGAAGCAAACTAGAAAATTTCTCTGGCTCACTACTCTACTCACCCGATACAACAATATAAGGTCCTCTCCTTGGAATGATTGTCTTTTTTCCTATGGTCCTCTTATGAAAAGCAAATACTTTGGAGGTGAGGGGTATACAAAGTCATCTTTAGCCCGTTGGGAAAGAAGGGCAGAGAAGGAGGAGAGAAAGGGTATGGGAGTGCGGGGCAACCAAATGCAATTGCCTCTCTGACATTAGATCTACATTCAACTTAGAAATTGGGTGGATTTCAACAAATGATCAACCATGGCTCTCCATGGAAGAGGTAATTTCCCCCCACCTCTTGGGGAGTATACAACTTTGGCCTAAATTCTAGAGCATTGGTTTTAGGAATGAACTCAGCATCTCCACATTAACACCCCCACTCTGGCTTCCCAAGTGAAGGAGAAGGAAATGCTCACCTCTCACACTGCATGTGTGTGGGACTCTCTAACACTTCAGAAGGGGCCTGAAGGGTTTGGAGCACCCCCATCCCTCAGGTCTCCCTGATGTCACCCCTGGCCCTTCCTGTCTTCCCATGACCTCTAGCTCTGTCCGCTCTGCCCCTGAATCCAGACTCTCCCCAGTTCCTCTCATCCAGGAGAAGTAATGGCCCACCCATCCCATGCCTACAGTCTTGGCCCTCTCTTTGTCTTTCTCCCTAAACCTTTTTCAACCTGGACTCCCGAGCTGGGAGGCTTCACCCACCAACCACCCACAAATCTTCTTGTTAACAAGGACAGGGATTGGGACCCACTTAGAGTAGAGCATGAGTTTCTTCATCTATACAACTGTTTACTTCATCGACACAACTGGATTCAAACTAGTCAATGGTTCTTATGAGAACACCACAAGATAATATTAAAGATGTACTCTGTACAAACATCTCCAGTGTTTAGTAACAGGTCAGGCCTGTTTCCTAGGGTATTCCTACAAAATCCACAGATTATTAGAAGTTTGATGCCTGCCTTGCCTCCCACCAGCATCTGCTCTGGCATCAGTCCTGGGATCAATCACAATGAGGTGGACGCAGAGCCCCTGCACGCATCCTGTCACTGTGTGGGAGCTGCCCCTCCTCCTCTCCGGAGTCAGAGGAGACCACAGTCACAGCAGGGATGCTGGCAAAGGCAGAAACCATAGACCTAACAGTCAATTAGTCCTACATTACTTTCCAGTACAATCCACTACTGACAATTACTTGATACGTGGTGCATTCTATTTATGTCTACCTTGGTCTTGAGGGTGACTGCCGATACTCAGCTCTTGAGAGGGTGTGACTATGACCATTCATTTATGAGGTCTTGGTGGTCCAATCCTTTTTTTTTTTTTTTAAGATTTTATTTATTTGACAGACAGAGATCACAAGTAGGCAGAGAGGCAAGCAGAGAGAGAGAGGAGGAAGCAGGCTCCCCGCTGAGCAGACAGCCCGATGTGGGGCTCAATCCCAGGATCCTAGGATCGTGACCTGAGCGGAAGGCAGAGGCTGCGTCACCCAGGCGCCCCGGTCTTGGTGGTCCAATCTTAACTGGAAGCCTAGAATCCACCTCTTAAGTTCCAGGATCATGGACTAGGAACATCCAATTATTTGGGGCTTGTTTCAGTGAGGCGAAGGTGTGGGCTCCTCTCGGTATGGTTACAGAGCTGCCTGAGTGTTAAGATGAACAACCTGGAGGCCCAGAAGAGGAGTGAGGCTTACATCCTTCCTCCTGGAAAGGGAAGAAGGGGTGAGGATCCACAGTGATCACTTTCCTGCGATGGATCCCTCTCCCCTGAAGCCATTAGCTGCTTCTGGAGGAACAACATCTGAGTTTAAAGCTGCTCCACCTTGGAAAGGAAATGCTAAGGTAGAAGTAGCTTAAGTAAAACCCTGCAGTAAAAAAAGAAAGATGGTACTTACAAGAGGTTGATGATGATTTTATATTTTTAACTTTCAGAGGGGTCTGTGGGCATGCATGTGCATGTGGTGGGGGGTGGGCATGGGGCACCTCAAATCCTAATCTCACTGATACAAGGCAAAACTGCTCTCAGAAGCTTTCAGATATGACTGGATCATAGAAATGAAGGTATACAATACATCTGGCTTTGGTCTTGGCCTTGTCTACTCCTTTGGAAAAAGAGTACATCATGTCCAAATCTCCTGACTTTAGGCAAGTGAGAGAATTTAAAGCCACTATGATGGGTTTCTTCCACATTCTCTCTGGCTGTGGGAAGGTTCAGAAGGCATACTGAAAATGGAAGGAGAGATTCTAGGACATAATGGGCACTGAAAGAATTATTATCCCCAGCGGTTTTGCAAGTGTGGATGGAAATATTAGCAATAACCTCAGCAAAGGATTAACAACCCATTCTCCTATGGAATGTCTTGCTTTCAGTCAACAGACCCTGCTGTAGGTTTTTGCAGTTGGTTGGTTTGGATGAGAGGCTTTAAAATACGGGTAATGTGCCCAACAGATTTCATGATTACATTTTCCTTTCCAAAAAAATTAAGTCTTTAAAACAAACACACTATTTTTTTTTGTAAGAAGATTTATCAAAATCATATAGTCAGAAGGATTCCTTGAATCTCAACTCTTATACCCATTTAATTAATAATGTCCCTAAAAGCTGCTGGATGGCATATCAAATCAATATAGTTGGGACACTTTAAATTGGATCGTGTTTTTATTCTTTTTAAAGATTTTATTTATCCATATGAGAGAGAGAGTGCACACAAGCAGGGGGAGCGGTAGGCAGAAGGCAGAAGAAGGCTCCACCCTGAGAGGCTCAATCTCAGGACTTCAGGATCATGACCGGAGCTGAAGGCAGACACTTAACCACCTGAGCCTCCCAGGTGCCCTGGATCTGACTTTTAAATGAATCAATTCATTTCATAATAGAACAATTTCTTGATCTGAGACTGGAGTCCCTCATGCACTGGGGTTTAACCAATGGCAAACTCCTGACTGTGACTTCTGAAAGCCCCAACACCAGCCAGACTCTCTTACCTACCTGACCATTATCTCCCACTCCTCTTCCCCATCCACTGTGCTCCAGCCCCATGAGGATCTGTTTGTCCTTTAAAGTCTCCATATTTGTTCCCACCACAGGGCCTTTGCACTGGTTTTTCCTCCCATCTGTGAATTTCTATCCTCCTGGGCTTCTACTGGTTCCCTTATCACCTTCCCAGGAGGACTCTACTCAAGGACTCCAAATAACTTCCCCACGCCCTCAGTTCCTTTATATTTTATGTTTGATATTCTTCATCTCATTTAATGCTACTGAAGCTGTGTTGTTTACTTATTTACATGATCATTATCTGTTTCCTATGAGGATTCAGGCTCCCCAGAATAGGCACCTGGCACTTCTTATTCAAATAGGAAGTTCCTCACCCAGAACTACCCCTGGGACAGAGTGAGCACTCAATAAATGAATGAATGAAATTAATGTAAAATTTTCTGCATCCTGTGGGTTTTAAAGATACAGATCTCAGAACTGGCTCTGAGTTAATAAACAAGGATTGGCAACCCTTGGTACACGCTTAACAATGACATTATCAATATTTTTATAGGAGGCTAGGTGTTGGTGTAACAATACATTTCATGGCCTTATGATAATTTATGTCTTTTCTCTCTTTTGAAATTCTATTTAAATTCAAGTTAGTTAACATACAGTGTAATATTAGTTGCAAGAGTAGGATTTAGTGATTCATCCCTTGCATATAACACTCAGTGTTCAACAAAACAAGTGCCCTCGTGAATGCCCTTCACCTATTTACCCCATCCCCCTACCCACCTCCCTTCCAGCAACCCTCAGTTTTTTTACCTATAGCTAAGAGTCTCTTATGGTTTATCTCCCTCTATGTTTTTATCTTATTTTGTTTACTGTTTTTGTTGGTTTATGGGCACTTACTCTTTTTCTAAAAATGTTTATGGTTGAAGCCACCAAGAAAACTTGATTTTCTTGAAATGCTTGGGAGGCTCTGATGAATTAATATCTAAATATATAATTTGATCAACAGAATTAATTGACTCATAAGGGATATTTTTCTTAAGAACTGCTTACCAGATCTGTAATTTTATCACATTATTAAACTGAAGTACAAACTGCAGAATGCATTCTTCTCCACACACTAAAGCTCCTAGACAGTTCGGATCCTGGCCACATAAGCGGATCCTCACTTTATGGATAAGGAGACATCTGTTCAAAGAAGTCGGTAGGCTACTTACCTAAAGAGACACAGAACTGGCAGATCTTAGACCTCTGCTACAGTGTTGGACTCCCTGAACCCTCCCTCCTTTTTCCAATCCTATGTGCCTAGCAGGGTGAGCATCTGGGCACTGGATTTCAGCTTGTAAGGAAGGTGCTTCTATGTTCAGTAGGATATTTTAGTGGGAACAGACCTGAAAGGAGGAAGATGTACAGCCACACGGACTTAAAAAGAAAATCATGGGGGGATCCATCAGCTGTAAGAGGGTACCCGGTGGAAAACATTGGGATGAAAATAAGAGACTAGGAACCACTCAGTGCAGCTAATGGTGTAGGAGGCTTTCAGATTATAAGACATGAAACAGGCACAGGGGTCCCCAAAGTCATGAAAGGGCAGCCTTCAACTCTCACAGTTGCCGTGAGTGTCATTCGGCTACGAGCACGACAACCATCTGATGCCCAATTTGAACCCCCTGGTGACAGCTCTCGGAAGGTGAAGGTAGCACTAGAAGAAATGATCCCTCCACACTTAAGTCTGAGCAGCAAGGAAGAGCCCCTCCTGACACGGAAATGAGAAGGATCCTTGGGAGACCCTGTTCCCTTGGGTCAAAAGCAAATCAATGCCAGAAATGTCAGATAGTTGCTTTGTAGTTCAAAAAAGTGGATGGCAAAACTTTCCAAGCAAATGGTGAGTCCCTTAGAAACAGAACTAAATTAAGGATGACGTGGCTCTGAAGACATAAATCCTGAATGTGAAATTGTGAATCATGAAAAGAGACAGAGGGTGGAGAATTAGAGAGTAATTATGATGGGAGCGTTCTGTGATGAGCTTTCTACATAGGCTCTGCTAGGGGAGAATACGAAACAGCGGCACAAACCCTCAAGAAGGATGGCATGGCCAGAACTGAGCGTTTCCCACTCTTGATTTTCCCTGTTTCTGAGAGTAGGATGCTTTTTGACGTGATGGCCAAGGGTGGGGGGTAAAGGAGGAAGGAGAACCTCACTTTAAAGGACGATAAAACACCAAAGATGACAAAGACGAAACAAACCCAGGCAGAGCTGGTTTTGCTCTGGCATTCTTTGGGCATCTTCAACCTTGAAAAGATAAAGAGAAGACTGTCAGTAAGGATTTGAAAGATAAATTAGAGAAGGGATGGTGAGCAAGGATGTAGCGATTTTCAATGATGTCAAAACTCTTGGTTTAGGCAAATTATATTCCGTGACACTGAAAAGGATGGAATATTACATTCAAGAATCTCAGAGAGTTGGAGAGACTTGAAGATTACCAGCCAACTAGAGAAGACAAACATCTCTATTAAAAAAGAAAAACCACCCAAAACCATCAGTAGAGTGTGAGGAGCAAATTGTTGAAGCCACATATAATAAAATTTGATGTCAGCCTAAACACAGTGGCTCTCAAATTTTTGATCTCCAGAACTTCTTATAATTATTGAGGACAGACTCCGAAATAATTTGGTTTATGTTTTATCTATCAACATTTACTGTATTTGAAATCAAAACTGAGAAACATTTAGAACATAAGAATACCAAGCACTGCTCCATTGGGTATCAGACCAATGATGTCAAGACACGTCATGTAGCTCCTAGGAAACTCCACTATACACTTAGGAGAGAGTGAGAGTGTAAAATGCAGATGCAAATGACCCCATGGTATTATTAAAATGAGTTTGATCATGCAGACTCCTCAAAGAGTTCAGACCACACTTTGAGAACTGCTATAAGAAAACTTCTCACCATGTGCCCAAGGAGACACAAACATGGACGTTCATGACAATATTACTCACAAATAGCAAATACTTGTCAATATCCTTTAGTAGAGAAATGGATAAACTGTAAAAATAAAAACCTCTAATTCCTAAATAAACTCATTTTCTACACATATATATGATTTATCTCAAAACAATGTTAAGCAAAAAAGCAAGTAGGAGAATATTAGATATAGGATGACATCATTTAATAAAATTTCAGTATACCAAATAATACTGTTATTTCTATAGCTCTATACTCGAAACTGAAAACCGAATATGAAGCAAATATTAAAATATGCTATCTGTTCACGTTAGGTAGAAGCTACAAAGGCTTTTTAATATCATCCTTTATATTTATTTTTAGCATCTTTTTAAGTGATTTCTAGGCTGTTCCAGAGAGTGATCATCAAGTTCTAACTTCAGTCAGCTAAAACAGTGGTTCTTAAAATGTGCCCCTCCCCTCAACCATCAGCAGCATGAGCAGCAAATGAGGGCTTGTTAAACATGCAAATCACCAAGAGCCCCCAGATCTACTGAATCTGAATCTCTAGGTTGGGGCAGGGGAATCTGGGTTGTAATAAACTCCTCAGGAGATTCTGATAAAAGTCCAAGTTTAAGAAGCAAGGGACAAGAACAATGTGACCACTCAACCTGCCATTTATATAAATGCATCTCATTCGAAAGTAATTTTGGTAATATTGTTTACGATGTTCCGTGGACAAAATGATGTTGGACAAGAAAAGGAGTTTCCCAAAGGTACTTGCCAAATGTCTTAAAGGGATCTCCCCCAAACCCCTCCACCACCTCTGAGGGCTCAGATTTTCTGTTTGCCTACATGCCTTTGGCTGAGTACATGCATTTTAACTTCTGATGCAAGTCTGAGCTAACCTGTGCTTTTGGTTACATTTCTGAGCATTTGGAAATCCTGACCAGCATAAACTTGTATTGATTATACCTTATGAGGATAAATTCCTTTATAATTACCTAAATCAAAGATCTTTAAGTGTGGTTTCCAGACCAGCAGCATCAGCATCACCTGAAAACTTATTAGGAATGCAAATTTCTGACCCCAACAGAGTCCTGCTGAATCAGAAACTCTGGGGATGAGCCCAGCAATCTGTGTTTTATCAAGCCCTCCAGGGGACTCGGACGGACTATAGTTTGAGAAACACTGACCAAAATCAATCTACATGTCCTGGCAAGGGACACAAGCAATTTAAAGAAGATTCTGAATTGGAACAGCTGAAACTTTAATCAGAGAAGAGTTCATTGTAATGGTGAATTTCCCTTCAGAACCAGCCTGCCCAGAGCTTACTGACACATACCCAGGAACCGGCAATTTGCCACAGTGCAAGGCGCTATGCATTTCTTCCATTTACCGCTTTCACGTCGCGATCTCTCATTGTTCTTTGCCCCCATTACAGGACAACCTGAGCAAATTAGAATTGTTGCTTCTACTTAAAGAACTTTGCCAAAAAAGCTTTAAATCTGCACAACTCTTCTCACTCCTTTCTGTCAATTCCTTCATAGCTGTTTCAAGGATTGTTCGGACTTCTGAAATAGATTCTGCATGATTTATTATGTTTAAAATAGGGACGATTTCTCCAGAGAAGGCATTTCCAAAGAGTGGGATCATCCGAACCACATGACATACTTTGGCCCCCTGAGCCTTTGATTTTCTTTATTCTAGAGGGGCTGGTGGAGTCTGCAGGACTCTCTCAGACCACCAGTACTGCCCAACAGCATTAACTGCACGCAGGACCAGGAGGAGAGTATCAAGTACGGATTTATTGGGCATCCTTCAGTTGAAAGCATTTGATTAACTTTACTCCTTCTGGGGAAAATTCAGCCTAGCTGAGTACTGTTTTTTCACTCCCCATCTGTATTTACTTTCTTTCTCACAGGCAAAATTGTGCCTGAAGTCCCATTTGCAAAATTCAGGCCTGGGTCTACGCTGGAGATGTATTTTCCAGTCATCCTGTGGTTTGCGTCTAAGTGTCTCTAACAAATATTTTCATTTCATACAGACTGGAGGCTCAGTCTTGGGGCATCAGGGCAAGAAGGCCCCTACCATGAGTAAGAGAATCCTGCGGCTCAAGAGCTCGGCAGGTAGGAAACTTGCTCTGACTCTCTGTGGGGCTGGCAAATTCTGTCAGAGAGGGTATGGGCCAGCCCACCTGAGAGATGGAAGAAATGAACTAGAAGAATGAACTAGAAGTCCTGTTAAGTCCACCATTCACCAAGCACAGTGGATTATCACTGAGACAGGAGTGTCCTCCTCTACCACCAGCCAGGACCTGCTAGGACTCAGATGAGTAAAAAAACCACAGTGAATAAATTATGCTCTCTAATAAGACAGCGCACATCCTGGGCCTTTAGCTAGGATGTTACACTAGGACTGCCTCCTTCTAGAATGTTCCTCATCATCTGATAACCACACTCAATAACTGTATTTCACTTGGGCATTTTACCTTCTCTGTGACGATCAATGGCAGAGAATTTTCTGGGCACAATGCATATTCCAATGCCTGAGTTTTAGAAAAACTTGGGATATGAGAAAAAATAAAAATAAATAAAAAGCAAATTCTTTCTAATCCCAATTTCGTATCAGATATGCCCCCACCCCACATTATTTAGTCATTCTGAAGCATTAGCCTTCCCTTAGGGAGAAAATCCTATTCAATAAAAGGATACTGCCTAATATCAACCAGTAGAGTTGGTTAATTGGTCAGTTTCTATTAAATATCATTACCCTTTTTGTCCCTAAAGATGTATCTTCTCAAATATCCATCTTTTGAGTATTTTACATTTTAGCTGCCTGAAAAATTTCAAAATCTTATCAGAAAATCAAACTCACAAAATGCACGATTAGAAGACTCTGTATTTATCTTTGGGTTGAACAGACCCACCCATTTCAATAACAGAATAGAAAACAAAACAAAACAATACCAAAGAGAATGACAAAGACTATGCTTGAATGATGGAATCACAGTGCTAATTTACTCAGCCCCGGTGATCTAAGAATTTCCAGTAACTCACCAGGTAGGCTTCTTTCTTTGCATCCTCTAAAAATACAAACATTCCTGTTTTGCCTAAACACTTAAACACAATGTATTCAATATTCAAGTTTACTCAGAAGATGGTATTCATAGCTCAGATGTCTGCTAATGTCATGAGCAAGAGACTCAGAATAGAACCTAATCTTTTAAATAACAGGACAATAAACTTCAACGACATTTAACCCCCATAGATAGCTTTTGGGCAATTGCTTGTTGGTCTACAGAATTCATACCATTCTGAGACGCATAAAGAAACAGCAATGAGGGGCGCCTGGGTGGCTCAGTGGGTTAAAGCCTCTGTCTTCGGCTCAGGTCATGATCCCAGGGATCATGGGATCAAGCCCCGCATCAGGCTCTCTGCTCAGTGGGGAGCCTGCTTCCTCCTCTCTCTCTGCCTGCCTTTCTGCCTACTTGTGACCTCTGTCTGCCAAATAAATAAAAAAAAATCTTAAAAAAAAAAAAAAGAAACAGCAATGACTGGATTTTCTCTGTAGTCACTTGACATACCTGAAATTCCCAGTGATGGGTGTTATATGTAAACAATGAATCATGGAACACTACATCAAAAACTAATGACATACTGTATGGTGACTAACATAACATAATAACTAATAATAATACTAATAAATTTATTGGAACTAATTTCTGCTTTAATGCAGTTACTCTCACAAACATCCCTTGCCAAAAATCTACTAGCCCTTTCTTTAAGGTAAATTATATCCTAAGACTCAAGTGACTCATTTTTATTTGAAATAGCTAGACCATGAAGACAAATATGAATATATATGTATTTAAACATGATTACATATAAAACACGCACACTATTTTGGGTATGTAGGTATATGTGCATGTATATACATACATATGAATTATTATTCTTAAAAATGTGTTAGTATTAAGTTTTATATACAAGTTTAAACATTCTGAGGGCAAATGCAAAACACCTAAAGGTTGCCTATTTAATCAGAAGTCACTGCCAACACCTACCAGAGAAGGTCAATAATATTCTTCCGTGTGAAGACTAGCAAACACCATTTTAAAGTAGAAATAGGGCTTCTCTATTTTGTGATTGCATTTTATGTGTTTTATGTGTTTGATTTAAAAAAAATCTCACATCTGAAAGCTGAGGTTCCTTTTCATGTGCTGCAATTGACAATAAGTGGGGAACATTATACTCATTGGAGAATAAGTATGGATCATCAGCAGAGATTTGAAAACAAGTGCATGATTTAGGCACTTTTCTAGCTTGCCTGTAAAGATGGTGCCCTACTTCAAATGAGAACATGCCTCTTGAGCCGACTAAAATACAGAATCCCTGCCATACCTTCATGGGCGCCAGCTGGATGGGTGTGATGCAGGAAGGGTCCACCATGGGCTTCGGCCTGTTGGCCGTGTCCGCTAAGAGGCTGTGCCACTGCTGGGGGAGGCCCGTGAACTTCTGTTCTTGTGGATCAAACCCGGTGTGCACCCTGTGTTCAAAGTTGGAGGGACCAGATATTTCAATCTTTTTCTTTTTCTTTCCGAACATGATGCAAACCTGGGAAATGCAAACAGAACAAGAGATCGCTGGTTAGATCTTGCTGGCATAAGACGACAGGAAAAATGATTCCGTTGCAGTTCTAGCTTTTCAATGATTCCTCTTTGTCTCAGCTGCAAAAGATGAAAGTTGGATTTTCAGGGTGCATACAGGAGGTATTTCGTTCCTAATCTGTTTTCTCCTTGCCTCTGCCATGTGGAAAATAGTTCCCTGTCCCACTGATCTTGGATTTGGCCATGGGACTGCTGTGCAGTCCAGGGTGGAGGGTTTTGAAGGCATTGTGTGTCTCCACTTTCCTCCTTGTGCTTTTGCCATCTGGCAAGAAAACCTGTCTTGTGCATGATACTCCCTCAGCCTGGATCCTGGAAGGAGAGATGCGTGAAACCGACCCAAATCCAACCTCCAGTCTGGATCCAGGCGCAGATGAGTCACAGGTGACTCGGGGGTAAGAAAGCAATGTTTATATTTATGCTACTAATATTCTGGCCTTGTTATGTGGTATTAGCAAAGCAAAAGCTGACCGGTACACAGGGAGAAGCATCTCAAAGTTTGGTGGGCACTTAACATCTGAACACCTTTGGACAAATAGGGGTATAGATGAAAAATGGGGTTAATAATCATAATCACCAATAAGTCAATCAGAGAAAGACAATTATATGATCTCTCTGATATGAGGGATTTCAGAGTCAGGGCGGGGGGTCATGGGGAGTAGGGAGGGAAAAAATGAAACGATATGGGATTGGGAGGGAGACAAACCATAAGAGACTCTTAATCTCACAAAACAAACCGAGGGTTGCTGGGGGGTGGGATGGGATGGTTGGGTGATAGACACTGGGGAGGGTATGTGCTGTGGTGAGTGCTATGAATTGTGTAAGACTGATGATTCACAGACCTGTACCCCTGAAACAAGTAATATGTTATATGTTAAAAAAAATAACATTCACCAGACACAATTATTATGAAGCTGAAACAATTAAACATTTGTAAAACACTCTGAAAAGCACCCAGCACAAAGTAAGTGCTGCAAATATTAAATAGACCTCTGAACAAATATGCAAGAAACCTAAGTGGCATTGCCTGCAGAGAAGGACAGAAGCGAGCCTTGGGGACAAGGCAGGGAGGAAGACCCCTTTTCAGTGGCTTTATATTTAGAATGTTGCAGTGTATTTTGTCTATTTGAAACAATGTAGTTTACCTAATTGAAACATTCTGTGACCAGGATACCTTCAGGATACCTGTTAAACAGTCACTATGTGCTTTATGGTACTGAAAACATCCAAGACATCCTGGGTTTGAATGCCAGGCTGGTTCACCTACCCACTATGATCTTGGGTATAACTGCTTTTCCATCGCTCAGTTTATTGTGAATAGGACAATCATGATCATTTGGGGGAATCCTGAAAACCCTGCTACAGGCTCTTTATATAAACGGAGACGGTTTGGTTTCCCTGTAGCTTTGCTGGGGAAGCCTTATCTCAGCACTTAGGCTTAAATAGGCGTCTTGTACACTCATACAGCTCCATGTACCTATTCTTCAAAGCCTACATCCACTTGCTGTCAATTAATTAGGGATAATGGTGTGCCTGGTGTCTGTATTCCCTACTAGAATAGAAGATCCACCAGAGAAGGGATACTGTTAGCTTGTTCATTGCAATGTGCCAGTGCCTGGCATACAGAAGGACTCAACAAGTATTTGCTGATGGACTAAAATCACAAGCATGGTACATTTATTCAGTGACTAGCACCTAGGGTAAGAGCTCCACAGATGTTAGCATCTTCCCCTGCTCTCCCTCTCTTCCCGAGCCTCTCTCTCCCTTGCCTTCATCTTCCATTCCAATTTGTTTCTTCTTGTAACCAGTTACCCTGCTGGGCAAACAGGGTCTTCCTGCTGCCTTCAAGCTTTCTCACGGTCCCATTCCATCCTCTACCAATATCTACTAGGTCTGTTGAGCTGCAATAGCAAAATACCCCAAACTGGGTGGTTTATAAACAATAGCTCGTTCTTTCTCATGGGTCTGGAGTCTGGAATCCAAGATCAAGGCTCTGGCAGATTCGGTGTCTAGCGAGAACCTACTTCTCAGATGGCTGTCTTTTCCCTAAAACCATGTTGGAAGGGAAGAGGGCGCTCTCGCTGGCCTCTTCTAATAATGGCACTAATTCCATTCACGAGATTCTACCCTCACGAGCTGGTCATCTCTCAAAGGCCCTACTTCCTAACGCTATCTCTTTGAAGATTAGGAGTTCAACATATGGGTTTTGGAGGGAGACATTTAGCCCACAACACTGGATGGATATGTATTCTCTTGACCAGATTCCTCACAGCTTTAACTCCCCCAGACTCTATCATAACCCATTTACCCATCCGTCCTGGTTGTTACTTTGGACTAATTTGGAAAACACATAAAGTGATTAAGAAAAATCAATGGAAGATAAGGGCTCAAAACATCTTGATGTGTTGTCTCTTTTGGAGAGCATAACATAATTTTTAAAAACTCTTTAAGTACCTTACAAAAGTGGATTAATAAGTATAAGTCAGCTGATTTTAAACTTTTGAGGACACCCCAAGCTAAAAATGTAAAGAACTAAAGGAATCCAGCTGTGGCTGACGACCCCTGGAATGGCCTCCCAATGTTTCATGCCTCCCAGTGCCCATGCCCCTGGGTGGGTCTCTCCCACATCACTCTGGAACTGGATATGTAATTTGCTGTGGCCAACGGGACAAAAGAAGCCATGACACAAGCATGAAATGATCTTGCACGTTGGGGCTTGCCCACCTGCTGCTCTTGGAACCAGCAGCCAGCTTGGGAACAAGGCCAGTCCATCCTGCTGAGGATGACACACTTTGATCCAGCCACCCATCAGCCCAACCAGCAATTGGTCCAGGTAGCAGAGCCACATTGCTGACCAGCAGCTATTTACTAGGTGAGCCCAGTCAAAATCAACAGAAGAACCATGCAGGTGAGCTAGGTCCAAAGTGCTGGCCTGCAGAATCAGGACACACTAAATGTCTGTTGCTTTAAGTCATTACATAGTGGAGTACATTTTGGCACAGAAATGCTAAGAGCAAAGACTTGCTTATCATCCCATATCCTGTACCTTCAGATGCCCATCATTTTTCTTCTACTTTAGCTGCTTCAAAGTCACAAGTAATAATGTTCAATCTGGGTCACTACATTAGGTGCTATATAATTCTATTAACTCAGAGGAATCTTAATTGTGATACTACTCTCTGGTTGGATATGGGCCTGTAATATGGCCAGGATATTATGCCAAGTAAGTAAGTGAGTCTACATACCATCTTTTGGTGTTATTTAGTGAAAACAAAAATAATTTGAAAATATAATTTGGTCATATGTTGGCTGAGTCCACCTGATGTTTTAATAAACTTTATGACCACTTTTTAAAAACAAGATAGCAATTATCTTAGAAAAAGCACATGAGATGAAGTGGAGTTTTTTGGTTTTGTTTTGTTACATGAATTCACACATGAACAAGCACTGAAAATGCTAGGTCAAATATTTTTAGAACCAGAATAGAAATGTTTTACTATTCCCTTCCTGACGGTGAATGTCCCAGTGGTTGCCATGCCATTCAAATGAGAATGTAAAAAAGAAAATATCAATGAACGAATACTGTTCTTGTTCTAAAATAAGGCAGTTGTGGAGAGGAAATCTGTGGCTGAATTAATTTTCCTACACTGTACCCTGCGATACAACTGTAATATAAATGGTTATAAATACAGCGATATATATCTAGTAAGTTTGAGTTGAAGAGTTCCAGAGGAAGAAACCAGAAAGGAAAATTAAGAAGTCCTACATTTTCAAGCAATGTTCCTGTGAAGCTCACAATTGACTAAATAGAGAGAGGACTCTCCATGGTGGATGGAGATATTTCATTAGTGATGGCCATTACTGTGATAGCAATGAGGAATCTCACAGTCAGGTGAAAGAATCCTGATGCTTTTTACACCATGAAGCAGAGAGATACAAGGTAAGAGGCCTTCTTAAAACCCAAGATCTGCTTGATAAATGGTCTCTTCTCTCTGAGAGGTCCATGCTTAGTCTGTCCTTGGTATAGTGTTCAAGGTTCATTGTGTCCGCTCGCACTTAAAACTCACAATAACCCTACGCGGGCAGTGGGACCGGGAGGGGAATGTTTCAAGACCACTGTCAGGTTCGATCTGCTAGGAGAACTCACAGCAACTTAGCATACAGTCCCACTCCAGCTGTGATTCATTACGGTGTACGTAGGCAAAGCATAATCGGCAAAGGGAAAAGGCACATGGACAAAGTCTGGGGGAAACCAGGCGTAAGCTTCCAGGGGTCCTCTCCCAGCAGACTCACACAGGACCTGATTAATTCCTCTAGCAATGAATTGTGACTATACATGAAAAAAATGCTGTCTACCAAGGAAGTTTTTTATAGACTCAGTGCCTGAGGATTTTATTCAGTATTAGTCACATAGGCACCCTTTGCCTGGCCCATGACAAAATTTTAGCCTCCAGAAGAAAAGCAGGGGTTCAGCATAAACAGTATTGTTTGCATAAACAGTTCAGTCACAGTGAACCATTTTTATCAGGGAAAGGTGGGAACCCTCCTGGAATCCAAGCTCCCAGATGCCACCCAAGGGCCAACCTTGCAAATCGGCTTTTCTAAGACACACTCAGGCCTGCTATGTTAACTCTTCTCTGCACAGGAGGTGTGTTAGCATCATATCTCCATGGAGGAAATAAAATCTGAGAAGTTAAGAAATGACAAAGCTGGAGGCTCAGAACCTCCAAACACATGCTTTTAATTACTACACAATTCAATGTTGTCCTGCACTAGCCTTCTTTACCACATATCCCCACCCCTACCCTTCTTAGGAAACTTGGTCCCCTAGAGATATGCCTGGGTGGGGTTGGTGAGCTCGAATAAGGGAACTATGAGATTCTGGAAATCTGGGGATCCTCTTATGTCTCTCCAGAAAGACTCTTTTTCCTGACCGAGCAGGACTCTGTCACTGAGAAGGGGCCAAAGTGCTGCTGGGAGCCAGGACAACCCCTCACACAGGAATAAAGACCCTTGCTGCTCAGCCTCCACATAAAGTAAGGGCACAGAACTCCTCATACCGCTCCTGAGTTCCAACAGACCCACTTCCAGAACGTTCTGGTAGCCATCAGTCAGCACAGAAAATTTTGCTAACGGTGTTTATCTTTTAAAAAGATTTATTTATGTGAAAGGATGGGGGGCAGAAGAAGAGAGAGAATCTCAAGTAGATTCCCCTCTGAGCATGGAGCCTGATGCAGGGCTCAATCTCACGACCCTGAGATCATGAACTGGGCCCAAATCAGGAGTCAGAATCTTTTTTTTTTTTTTTAAAGATTTTTATTTATTTATTTGACAGGCAGAGATCACAAGCAGACAGAGAGGCAGGCAGAGAGAGAGGAGGAAGCAGGCTCCCTGCTGAGCAGAGAGCCCGATGTGGGGCTCGATCCCAGGATCCTAGGATCATGACCTGAGCTGAAAGCAGAGGCTTTAACCCACTGAGCCACCCAGGCGCCCCAGGAGTCAGAATCTTAACCAACTGAGCCACCCAGGCACCCCTGCTACGGGTTTTTAAATTAGGCATTTCAAGACTTTATATCTGCTATTTCCTAATTGCTTTGTTTCACTGTTAAACACACATGTGAACGCTTATCTGCTAGTTTGACTACGCATTAACCAAAGTGTGTTCCTGAGCACACCAGCTCTCTGAAAAGTGAAAACTGTGCAGGATGAAGGGTAGTTCCTTAGTGAAGTATATTTGGGAAACGATGGGTTATATATATTTTCTTTGTGGGACTTCTCTGCTACCATGTAGTTTCATTCTTAGAGGAAGACTAACCAGATCCCAGAATCCGTGTTTCCTAAAGTTTCTTGCAAAATTCAGAGCAAACCACACTGCTATGATGGACGGTTTTGGCCAGCATGTGTTCTTGCCTGGAAGCTGAGTCGTGGAAGAAACTGAAGGAAATCCAAACTCCCAGACTCCAACGCAACGCTCTGGCAGTTTCACTGTCATCTCAGCCCGTGAGCTGCTTTCAGCAACATCACAGCTCTCAGCCCCGCTCAGTGCTGCCTGAAGCACATGCCGGGGCTCAAAGCCCTTGTTACGTGGCATCTTGTACCTTACATTTGGGTTCATTAGCTGGGATCATGAGCAGAGATTCAAGGGACTGGTGAGCAAGAGAAGGGCACCTGGGATCCTTGGTGTCAGGCTGCCTGGTGTGGTAACACATCACCTCCCTGGGGACCAGAAAATGCTAAAATAGACTTAATATAGGACTAACTATTCCAGATGCTGTCCTGTCTATATAAACTCAGGTATCCTCTTCATGGTAATTTATGTCGTAAGGGCTATGGTTATTCTCACCATACAGATAAAGAAATGGAGTCTCAGTGGGGTTAAGAAGTGCCCAAGTTCACCCAGGTAGGAAGATGCTGAAATGGCATACAAGCCCAAGCAGTCCACGTGCTCAGACAGGCTCATCCACGCTGCTCTACACTTGCTGCCTTGAATACCAGACCGGCCCTCACTTCCACCACATGGCCTGTCCCGTGGCCCTGGCCGCCTGAGATGGAGCCCTCCTCTCTAAATGCACACTCCAGATTTGCTGAGCTTCTGGAATAAGTAGAATTACTAATTAAGGAGGCACTGGAAGAAGCCCTTTGAAAAATCAGTAGTCATAGTAGGTAACATGAAATGAGTATTTCCTGGAATCAGACATTGTCTAAGCTAAGTAGAATAGTCATTCTCTTATATTCTGACAACTCTGTGAGGTATTACTTTTATTTTATGAGGGCAGGGATCAAAACTTTGGGAGGTTAAATCACGGGGTTTCCCATGGTACCAAGATTAGCAGTGGCAGAAATGGAGAGAAATCCAAGTCTACCTAATTTCAAGACTTGGCCCTTAAGGGCCATGTCTGATTGTCTGATTGCAAGGTCCTTTTCCATTATCAATATGCAATTTACTGTCATTTAAAGTGAATTTTAGGCAAAACCAATAACTGAGTGTCTGGAACTAGCCTGGGGTGCATAGACAGGCTGGGAGACTCTCCCCAAACCCAGAGTGACATCACAAAGTAGCAGGGAATTTGGAGATAAACAATAAAAACGCATGCCACCTTACATTACAAGATGTAATAAGCAAAAATAAATGATTATTTACAAAGAAGCCATTATAAAAAGAAGAGAAAGACAACAGGAAATTTTGGGGAAACCCAAAACTGGAATGGAAACAAAAGATAAGCATAATGTAAGTCTTGGCTCATCAGTAAGCAAAGACAAAAATCACAAAATGTAAGGACCACTTAATATACAGCCAAAAATAGCTGAAAAAATTATACTGGGAAAGGGAGGGAGGCAGATTATGTAATAAAGCTAAATTCTATCTACACGGCAGAAAATATAAGGATGGAGATACCTAAAATTGTTACAGCTACATACATATATCTTTGGCTCCGTATAAAAAACTGAGGGGCACCTGGCTGGCTCAGTCTGTAGAGCACACAACTGGATCACGGGGCTGTGAGTTCAAATCCCACGTTGGGGATAAAGATTACTTAAAAATAAAATCTTAAAAAAGAAAAAAAAAAAGCCCAAACTGAAGAAATGTCATGGAGGCTTCTGGTAAGCAGAACTTGGAGTTATCATGGGGGGAGGGGCAGGCAATCATTAGATTTCTGGAGCTTTTCTGTAAACCATATGTGGTATATTTCTTTCCTAAAATATCTTTGAACCAACAGAAAACACACACTTGTCAAAATCAACATGTATCCAAATATACTCAAGTAAAATGTTAAAAATCCATCCTTTGGGTTAATGTTCAGAAAAAGAGATTGATCTACATGGGTAGCAGAGTACACAAGGTGCTCCTAACCATCATTTTGAAATATGGAGAGTAGCTACTCATGAATGACTGAAGAAGTTGCTGGCTCTTGACAAGTATCACAGATGACACCTTGGGTTTCCAAATGGCTCCAGTGTACTCAGATTCCCGTCTTGCCTGAGAAGTGGCAGGTCATACAGAAGGAGTGGTTTATTTATTTATTTATTTATTTATTTGACAGACAGTTCATAAGTAGGCAGAGAAGCAGGCAGAGAGAGAGGAGGAAGCAGGCTCCCTGCTGAGCAGAGAGCCCGATGTGGGACTCGATCCCAGGACCCTGGGATCATGACCTGAGCCGAAGGCAGAAGCTTTAACCCACTGAGCCACCCAGGTGCCCCAGAAGGAGTGTTTGTTAAGGTGTTTGAATTCCAGTTGATCTCTAATCCTGGGTCCTTTTGCCCTTGTTTCTATTGTTCTACATTACTTGCTAAGGCTTTTGAGTGCCAGAAAAGCCTATTTAATTTTGTGGTGGTCATGTTCACTGAAAGTGGTGTGTAGCTTGGGAAAGAAGTTTGTCTTCTGATTTTTGAACTGCACACTTAGATGACGAGCAGATGGAGACATAGAAAGAAGCCACATCTGACATAAACTGGTATTCCCCATTTCTTGCCTCTCTAGGAAGTCTCTTAGCTCATACTGCCTGTGGCTCATTGCATATGCCTTGTATTGGTCAGGGTTCTTCCAAGAAACAGAACCAACAGGATTGACATAGATGTACAGAAGAGGAAATATATTATAGGAATTGGCTAATGTGGTTAAGTTGGCCAAAATGTCCCATGATCTGCTGTCTACAAGCTGGAGAAAGCTAGTAGTGTCATTCTATCTCGGTCCATAGGTTTCAGAACCAGGGGCTTTTGTGATGGAAGTCCCAGTCTGAATCTGAAAACATAAGAACCAGTAGCACCAAGGCCCAAGGGCAGAAGATTGGATGTCTCAGCTCAAGTGGAGGCGGTGGGGGGGCGGGATTCACACTCTTCCTTTTGCTTTTCGTTCTGTTTGGGTTCTCAAGGAATTGGATGGTGCCCACCTACCTTGGGGAGGGTCATCTGATATATTTGGTTTGCCAATTCAAATGCTAATCTCTTCCAGAAACAGCCTCACACACACACACCCAGAAAGAGTTTACCAGCGATCTGGGCATCCCTTCCTCCAGTTAGGTTATCACGTAATATTAAATATCACCAGCATGAGGCAAGAATTTATAAGAACATTCTTGTTTAGGTGGGAAATGAAGTGACCTTACAGGTAGGTTTGAAAACTCTAGCTGACTCAAACACGCTTACTGGCCCTGAAAATTGCCACTAACACTTGATTCTCCTGAATCTTTTTAGAGCAAGAAGACAGTTTTGGGACCATGAATTCAATTTTCAACTTTCTTGCTCAAAGTTTAACTAGTTACATATATATTTGTACAGCTTGAAAATATATATATTTTTGAAATATATTTAAAAAATATATATATATTCAAGCTCTACAATTTAATAAAGAATGGTAGAAGCTATTAAAATTACCATGGCAATTTTATATTTTTTTAAAGCTTCTGCCATTCTTTATTAATTTGTAGAGCTTGAATATTCGGTAAGAATAGTGGTATACTGATGGAAAGCATCTGTAATTTCCAAAATGCTGGCATGCTTGTAAGGGTTTTGAATGGACTTTGGGCCAGAGGATATGAGTTCACAAGTTATTGCTTTTCTAGCTTATTCAAAATTATTGAAGATACTTGAGACACATTATACAACATGGACGAATCTTGAAGACATGCTAATAAAATAAGCCAGACACATAGGGACAAATACTGTAGGATTCCACTTACCTCAAGTACCTAAAGTAGTTAAATTGATGGGGACAGAAAGTAGAATGGTGGTTGCCAGGCACTGGGAGGACTTACAGTAAAGTGGCATACAGTTTCAGTTCAGGCAGATGGGAAGGTTCTGTAGATGGAGGGAGGTGATGGTTGACCAAGAATGTGCATAGGCTTAATGCTACTGAGCTGGATACTTAAAATGGCTAAAAGGGTGAATTTTTTTGTTACATATTTTATAACAAAGATAAAAATATACAAAAAATAATAGATAACAGTATGAATATGTTCCAGGAGCTTTGACTTGGGAAAGTAGTTAGCAGAGAAGGGTCACGGTGGAGAGGGGATAAGGTAGGGACAAGATGAGCAGAGTGGGAGCCAATCTATTGGATAATCTTCCATTCACATCTCCTCTCACCAACAAAATGGTATTGGTCTAACCTCTGGCATTGCCAGCTACTTGGAGGTATGCCTTCAAGCCCTACAGCTGAAGTGAGGAGTCAGTGGAATGACTGAACTCTTAAGGTTTTGAGCTAGACAGACAGCTGGCTCCTTAAAGACCACAGAATTAAGTATGGTGCCTTTAATGCACATCTCAAAAGTGTTCTTTCCTCGCTGTTTCCCTCATGAAGAGGATTTTCTTTTCTTAGCCTCAACGCTGTATTGAAGAGCTTGGTAAATGTAATAATGGGTACTTAAGGACTTCAGAAATACCTAGCTGGGTTCTGATAATTTTGGTTTAATGACTAGCCTGTCACTGGCAGAAGAAAGATGGCTGTTTGAGAAGCTGTACTGCAGAGGGGTTGGCACCAATCTTACTATCTCCCTGTTGAGATGCCATTGCTCAGACGCACCTCTGTCAGAGCCTCAGGATCAGGCTTTTGGTCATGTTGCTTTTAGGCAAAATATAACATGGATCTCAAATTTGTGATTCAGGGGAAAATAAAAACAAACTTGGGATGGGGTCAGTCTAAAAATAAAGTTATTCTCTCAGATGAATTATTATGGCATCTAAAAAGACATAAATGACGTGCTTTCCCTTCCTCAGATTCTTTTCTTACAGCATCTCCTGGACATCACCCATGGGACAGTCACTGTGTTCTGGCAGGGGCTTCCCCCTCCAGAAAATCTTCAGGACATGTTGGGTCGGTACAAAGATGATTCTTGTATCTGGTCCCCATTTTTATTGCACAGACACTTGTGATCCAGAGGCTCCACACTTCAAGCCTGCATTTCTGACCTCAGCCCTAAGCCAATGCATCTGCCTTCTCAACAGCTGGAGCCCCTTTCTTCTCTTGGGGATTGGACCCTGGATTCCAGTTTCTATCCTTTGCATTTGAACTCAGCCCCCATACTGGACTCCTTGCTTCTTATCTGTCCTTCTCCACTGTAGGACTCTCTTAGGCACATCCTACTGATTTGAGTTGTTTGAATTTCACCTATTTGCTGGCTCCTTCTCATTTAATCTTCCTAATTCCATCCTGATTCTGGATTTAGTTAGATTTATCACATCCATGCACCCAACTCCACACTGTCCAGACCATCAAAATCGTGAGACCACTCTGGTCCAACCCAGCTCCCCATCCTGGCTTCAATTCATCCGTCTCACATTTCTGCCACCCAACACACAGGACTGACAAAAGGAGTCCTTTGAGGAAAACATTAAATTCTAATCATTTTTACAGTGTCCAGAGTGATAACGTAATGTTAAAACAGTAGCAAGAAGACTACAATAGTTTATAGAATAGCATCAACAGAGTAGCCACTCAAAAATTGCAGAAAAATATGTAAATGTTATGGCCAGAAGCTACTTTTTCACCATGGTCTTATCTCATACCACAAGTTTACTTGTTCTTTATGCTGATGATCCCAAACATCAAGACATAGCCCCAGCTCCTCTCCTAAGTTCCTGACTTATGCATCCAAATGCCCTCTTGGATTCTTCCCACTTTTGACATCTCCAAAACTCAAGTCACAAACTTCCTATTTGTTGAACTGGTTCCTTCTCTAAATAACTCAATCCTAGTATACAGTACCACATGTATCAAATTGTTGAAGCTAATTCTGGGAATCTACTTTGACTTCCCCTACATCCTCTACAACCAGTCATCACCAATTCCTGCTCATTCTGCTCCCCAAATGTCCACTACATCTGTACATCTCTCTAAATGCTCATTGCATTAGTTTTCTACTGCAGCTGTTACAAAATACAAGAGCTTAGCAGCTTAGATAACACAAATTCATTATCTTACAATTCTTGATGTCAAAAAGTCTAAAATGAGTCCCAGTGGGTGAAAGTCAAAGCATCAGCAGAGCTGTATCCTCTTCTAGAGGCTCTAAGGGAGAATCCATTTCCTTGCCTTTTCCAGCTTCCAGACACCACCTGCAGCCCTTGGCTTTTAACTCTTTCCTCCATATTCAAAGCCAGCAATATTGCATCTCTCTGAGCGTTCTTTCCTCCACCTAACTCTCTTCTTCTGCTCTGTTCTGCCACTTTTAAGGACCCTTTTGAGTAACTGGGCCCATCTGGATAATCTCCCTATCTTAAGGTCATTTTTTTTTTTTTTAGCTTCCATAATTCCACCTATAGCCCTAATTCCTCTTTGCAATGTAACCTAACATATTCACAGGTTTCAGGAATTAGCCCTTGGACATTACTTTGAAATATTACATTCCCAGGAAATTGCAAAGCTGTACCCTTCACTCCATTTCTACCCATAGTCATATAATTATTGTATGATATCCAAACCAGGAATTTGTCATTGGTGCAATGTACACATAATAGAACATTGTATCACACATATAGATTCATGAAACCACTAGTACAATCAAGATACAGACCTGTTCCATCACTACAAAGATCTCCTTCTTGCTATCCCTTTTATAGTCACCTCTATCCCTTCACCTTTGTCAACCACTAATGTTTTCTTTGTCCATTAATTTGTAATGTTGAGGCTGTTCTATAAATGACATTCTAGAGTGTGTGGCCATTTGAGATGGGCTTTTTTGCTATCAGCCTAATGAGATCCATCCAAATTATTTTGAGAATCAATAGTTTCTCTTTATTTCTGAGTAGTATTCCATGATATGGCACACCCCAGTGTGTTCAGCCATTTACTATTAAGGGATAACTTGGTTGTTTCCAGTTTGGGGCTATCGTAAATAAGGCTGGTATAAACAATAATGCCCAGGTTTTTTGTGGTCTGAAGACTAATTTTTTGTATTAATCATTTGTTGAAATGACAATACTTTGGATTAATTAAAATATATCAAGATCACTTTTGTTTTATGTTTTAAAATAAGGCTACTAGAATATTTAAAATTAAATGTGGACCTTGCATCATATTTTCCTTTTCCTTTTTTTTTTTTTTTAAGTAGCTTCTGTGCCCAGGATAAGAGTCTAAATTGGGATTTGAACTCACAACTCTGAGATCAAGACCTGGGCTGAGATCAAGAGTCAGATGCTTAACTGACTGAGCCACCAGGTGCCCCTTGCATCATATTTCTACTGAATGGCACTGTGATAGAATAACTTTGAGGAGAGTAACTATGTGACTACTTGTGATATAGATACTGATGAAGAATGTTTAAGTAAGATAAAAATATGAATGAAGAAGAAAGTATAGGTCTTGCAAAGTTGAGACACAGCATTCCAGCAGAAGGAACACCAAGAATAATGGCCCCAAGAGAGAAAAGGACTTGCCTTTTCAAGAAATGGAAGCAGTCCATAGGGCCTAAGCTGTGCAGATCTAAGGGAGAATGGAACAGCTCACCATTTTTAGACAGAAAACTGAGGGCAACAGGTAAAAAGTATTACAAAGTGACTCTTTAGGCAGAGTTTCCCAAATAGATACTGGCCCATACATTAATCCTAGCAATACCACTGATGTCTGTTTGCTTAAAAATTACTGGGAATTATGAGTAGATTAGTTTACCAATTAGCTTTTATTGTAGTAACAAACCACCTAAAGGTTAGTGACTTAACCATTTATTTAGTTCCCGATATGGGGTTGGTAATTGGGGCTGAGCTCAGGTAGGTGGTTCTCTGGATCTTGGCTGTGCTGACTCAAGTGTTCTGTAGTCAGCTGTGGGTTGGCTAGAGATCAACTCACCTAGGATGGCCAAATGGACCCTAATTTGTCAGCAGGACAGCATGGGTATGCTGTGGTGATGTCAGAGTTAGAAGGGACAGAAGTGAAGCCTTTTGAGACCGAGGCAAGAAACAGGCACATGGCTCGTTCCACTATATTCTATAACCAATACAAGACCTGAGTCCAGCCCAGACTCAAGGCACTGGGAAACAGAGACCACCTCTTCAAGAAAGGAGTTGCAAAGTCACATCACAAAGGGTGTGTGGTCACAGGGAGAGGCAGTGAAAGAGGACCAGGTCTATAATCTATCACAATTAGTAACTGGGTGCTGGAAAATGTTTAACAGTTGGCTCTGGGAAGGGGGCAAACAATCCGTGATTGCAATGTTTTGTCAATTTTGGTGGTGCGAATATTCCCAACCGTGGTTGATTTCAATCTACCAACGTGACACCGCTGAATAAGGAATTTTTAAAAGAGGCACACGATTGGCATCTTTTATGAAAATAAGCCCATGTAAGCAAGCTCCAGCATAAATCTGGGAGTTGGCAGTGGAATGCTCCAATTTCTGGCACTGGCCTATTCAGGAGAGCACACCAAGATGCCTACCCTCTCTTACAGAGGCTGCTGCCGCAAGACACGTGTCCTGACAACAGATACAAAGGCCTCTACATTCCCATGTTGGGTATAAAGATTTTAGAAGTCTCTGCCACAAAAATGAGGAGATACACGGTAGCTGGTTCACCATCTAATTCTCAAACTTCCCAGGTGACCTAAAATAGGATTGTGTTTGCACATATACATGTGCTGGCTATCAAAATCAGATCTTCTATAAATCACACTTGGAAACACTGTCAAGTTTAACAACATTAAAGACTGCTTTCTTTCCTTCAGTCTCCAAGTTGATAAAATTTGATGCATTGGAATTTCACATTAAGCCAAAGAAACTTAATAACCTTAAGTAACCTTAATTATGCTTTATTTAGATTGGTCATATGGGTCACATCAACACTTCCCTAATTTTGCTTTTTCTCATCTGATGGTCATATGTTGACACCATCTCCTGGTGAGAATATGGGCTTCATCTAGGTGAAGCAACGGGTCTGGTCTTATTTCCAAAAGTTAGTTATTATTATTATTTTTTAAAGGTTTTATTTATTTATTTGACAGACAGGGATTACAAGTAGGCAAGAGAGGCAGGCAGGGAGAGAGAGGAGGAAGCAGGCTCTCCGCGGAGCAGAGAGCCTGATGTGGGGCTTGATCCCAGGACCCTGGGACCATGACCTGAGCCGAAAGCAGAGGCTTTAACCCACTGAGCCACCCAGGTGCCCCTAAAAGTTAGTTATTATTATTCTAATAATAATATTCAAGTATTTGTCGAGCTCCCTGCTCAGTGGGAGCCTGCTTCTCCCTCTTCCACTCCCCCTGCCTATGTTCCCTCTCTCGTTGTTTTCTCTCTGTCAGATAAATAAATAAAATCTTAAAAAAAATAATATTCAAATATTTGAAAACCTCACAGAGTACTTCCTTGAGGCTATGGGAAGCACAACTCGGCAAGTTGCCCGCTTCTAAAGCCTGGGATCATATAGATTTACAAATAGGGTACTGGATGTAAGAAACTCTTTCCTGTTGGAAAATATGGGTCAAAACATCAAGAGGGGTTTTTGCTGGTATGAGTAAAGAATAGAGCCTCCTTCGTAAACACTACAAACCTGTAGAATTTCAGACAGGCTTTTAAAAATTTAAGCAGTTGGGTGTTATTGGGAACAAATGAATCGAACAGTACATCAAAAACTAATGATGTACTATATGTTGGCTAACTGAACATACTAAAAAAATTTAAAAATTAAGCAACTGGAATTATTGACTATTGTTCTGTCTTCAAACCATCCAAAACTCGGAACATGAATTATATCTCTGATGCTGTGTCAGCTTTAAACTAAAGTTTCCATCCATAGAAACCCCTGCCCTGAGGTGTAACCTGTTAATTTCTGGCTCTCCTCCCCACATTTGCTTCTCCATGACAGCAAGCATGCCAAAGGGGAAGGGCCAGAATGGGCTTGGTGCGGGCAGCCCAAGTCAGACCAGCTGAGAGGTCCAATAATAGCAGCAAAAATAAGAACTAGCTTGTGAGAGCTTAACTCCCTTCCAAACCTAAAGATGCTCATTCCTACTATCAGACCATTCCAGAGTATCTCACGTAATGCCTGTCACCTGTGGCTCTCATACCCCAAAGAGGCCGAGGACAATGTTGGTAATGGGGATAAAGGTAACCAGTGTTCTAAAGACTTCCAGAATTATACAACGATGAGGCAAAAATGATGCAAGCAAACTGTACAGCAAACTGACTGTGTGTACATGAGATGTGATCGGCATTCCAAGCTGACTAAATTGGTTACAGAGCAAGATTTTCTTGCCTTTCCCCTTTCTTGCCACAGTCCTCACTCCCTCTTTTGACAACCACCTTACTGAGCACCTGCCAAAGATGAGGCACTGTTCTGGGTGCTGAAGACTCAACAGGGAGATGAAGATCTCTGCGACCCTAAGGGGCTCATCTCTCTCCCATCAGGAGAGAAAAACAAGGAACACATAGGTAACTTTCTTAGTGTCGCAGAGGGTGATAAGACCAGGAGAGGAGACAGAAAGGCAGGGAAGGGGAGAGAGTGAGTGGTGGAACAGGGGAGTAGAAATTTTCAATTGTGTGGTCAAGGAAGAGAAGGGCTCCCTAGGAAGGTGCTATTTGGGCAAATATCTGAAGGCAGTAGAGGATGTAAACCAGAGGAATATCTAGTATGAAGCAAAGCAAATAAATGCACAGGCCTGGGTAGATGGACGTGCCTGGTGTGATCCTGAAATAGCAAGGAGGCTAGTGAGTTGGAGAACAGTGACAAGGGGACAGAGAGACATGAGGACAGAGACGAAGGAGAAGTCAGAGAGCAGACGGCAGGTCTTCAGATGTGGTCCCCAGACCTGCAGCCTCAGCAACAATGGCTAGTTTGTCAAAAATGCAAATTTTGGCACCCCATGCCAGTCCCACCGGGCCAGCAACTCTGGAGGGGTGGGGTCCACAGGTCCGTGTTTGATCAAGCCCTCCAGACGATTTCTGAGGCACACTCAAGTTTGAGAAGCAGTGACATAAGGCATCAGCTTCCCCTGTAGGACTTTGGTTTGTGGTTGTGTGTGTGTGCATATGTTTTCTGCTGAGTGGGCTAGGAGGTGATCTGAATGTGGGGTGACTTGACTTGAAGAAGTATCTGATTTGGGTTATGATGTGATTATCTCATTGTAAGTTTTCCAGGCATATTCGTTTTCCTAGACCACGAATGACAGCGTGCTGGGGAGAGGGTCATGTAGGACCTGCCTCTGTAGCATGGCCTCCTTGGGCCTCCCTTTTGCCTCTGCGCACAGTGGCTGGTCCTGGAAAAGAGGATGCCCATCCTATACCAATACACTGCAACGAAAGCCTGGGTTTATCTGCAGATGTCCTTCCCTGTGACGGTTGAATCACTATAGCAGAGAAGTTTTACTTTCCACGGTAGTTTGAGATTTAGCATAGTTTGATTTCTGCCTGATGAGGAACAATTTGTTGATTTATAGCAAAATATTGGCAGTGGAGTTACCATGCTCTGGGTATTAACAGCAACTGTATTTCTTACTGTAATCACTCCTTGGTCATTCCTTTCTAAGATAACAAGGCGGTGATAGTCCATATGATTTTGGGGATGCTGGTATGGAATGACAGTACTATAGAGAAGAGCACCTAAAATGTTAAGAACCACCACCAAATGCCTTATAATGTGCATGGATGTCGCATGGTCCCCCTTCTGAAGCGTGGAGCTCACTCTAGAAAGTGCGCGCCCAGCTTGGGACTGCAGGCCCTCAACTCCCTTTGTAGTCAGGTACTGTCACGTGATTTGGCCCAGCCAACGGAATATGTGCAGAAGTCAAGTCAGTCAGTTCCGTTTCAGGGCTTTCAAGTTGGCTGGAAGCAGGGAGAGATGAAGTGCAAGGAGGTGGTAAATCTGAAGACGCATGGAGACCTGGGTCCCTGGACTGTTGCGTGGAAGAGACCCACCTGCTGACCAGAAGCACCTGCACTGCCCTTCAAGCCAGAAACAAAATTCTCACAGATGAGCTAAGCTTAACTGTTCTAACAGCAAGCATGACGCTAACATATGTGTCATTTTTTTTTCCCCTGATATCAACACTATGCTGTCAGGGAATAGCATTAGCCTCCTATCAAACAGGGAAGAGCTGAGAATTAGAACAAATTCACTGCCTCAGGTCACGGGGCTAGCTGGTGGCACGTATAGGGCCCATGTTAAACTCTTCTGGCTTTTAATGTATGGTTTTTACATTAAATTTAGTGAGTCAAAGAGGGACACACAAATACAAAGTAGTAGGGCCCCAGGATGGTTCAGTCCATTGAGCATCCAACTCTTAATTTCAGCTTGGGTCATGATCTCAGGGCTGTGGGATGGAGCCCTGCATCAGGCTCCATATTCAGTGTGGAGTCTGCTTGTCCCTCTGCCTGTGCTCCTCCTCTCTCTCCTAAATCAATGAATAAATAAAATTTTTCTAAAAAAATACAAAATAGCAGCAATGGTGATGATGGGCTACAGTGCCAAGTTTCAGTAGGAACAGCCCAAAGGAGATGACCATTGCCATTATTAATAAAATCATCATCTGTTTTAGAAGATGGACTCTTTTGTGATGTTTGACAGTGGATGGAAGTTTTGCTCCTTTAAACATATAAATTAATAAAGGCAAAACCACTGCACTGGTAAAATCCGTGGTGGTCTGGAGCAATGTTCTGTTTTCACCAAACCTTGACTTTAATCTAGACATTTTGTGTTCCTATGAAGCAATTCCACGAGGCAGTGGCTAGTAGCCCTGTAAAATAACCTCGAGGAAGGAAATACTGCCAGAATAGTAACTCCTAATTTCTGCATCTTGAAACTGTGTCTAAATGTACTTAATGTGAAGTTTCTAGAGAGGGTTATTTAAATGGCATTGTCACTTCCCTCTCTGTTATGCATAATAATAACCTTTTGAAATTCAGATCTTTGAAAAAATGCCAAAATGCATTTTCCTCTCAAACTGAATGCTACTGTTTAATTTGGGGAGGTTTGTTGCAGAGAATGGTGGGATTTCTGTCTCTTTTAAAATGGAAAACGGGTTTATCCGTTCCCACTTTCTATACTGTCAGAATCATGAAATACATAAACTCAGCCAAGATTGCCCTTCCCTTTGAAAAGATAAGGCAAAAGTGAAGGGAACTAAGAGGCATAAACTTCCAGTTATAAAACAAATAAGTCACAGGGACAAAAAGTACAGCAACGAGAACAGAGTAATATTGTAATAACGTCATGTGGTGACAGACTGACCATAGCAAGCTCTGAGTAATGTATAGACTTGTCAAATCACTATGTTGTGCACCTGGAACTAATAGAGCACTGTAGGTCAACTACACTTTAATAATAAATTTTTTAAAAAGATCCTATATCGGGGAGCCTGGGTGGCTCAGGTCACCAACTCCAGGTCCTGGGATCGAGCCCCACATCTGGCTCCCAGCTCAGTGGGGAGTCTGCTTCTCCCTCTCCCTCTGTCTCTCCCCCTGCATGTGCTCTCTCTGTCTCTGTCTCTCTCTCTCCCAAATGAATAAATAAAATCTTACCAAAAAAATGTTTCTTAAAAAAAAAAAAGATGCTATATAAACCCAAGTTCAACAACAACAACAAAAAGGGAAAGAAACAAAGAAAAGAAAACGTAAGGCAGGGTTTCACTTTGGAGCCCATGTCCAGGATTTTTATGAGCTCTGGAGTAGAGATAGGGAACTCAGATTACAACTGAGAGGAGAGGTTTTTTTTAAGATTTTATTTTTTTGAGAGGGAGGGAGGGAACATATGCGAGTGTGTACAAGCAGAGGATTGGAGCAAGTCACAGGGAGAAGCAGACTCCCCACTGAGCAGGGCATCCCAAGGATGCTGGGGCTCCATCCCAGGACCCTGGCATCATGACCTGAGCTGAAGACAGAAGCTTAACCAACTAAACCAGCCAGGTGCCCAACAGGGACAGTTTTAAATTAAGTTCCCTCCATATAAGAGGGGAGCTCTTTGAATGAAAAGAGCATGTAATGTTAGTGCTTTACACATCTACTTTTCCACACATAACTGGCTGTCATGACCTACTTGCTCAGGAGTCCCAAACTGGAAAGCACTCATGTAGCCATCAGCAGTAGCATGCATAAACTTTGCTGAACTCCTACAGAGGAATGCTATAGGCCAAGAGAAGGAACTATAGAGTCGTACTTAATGAATGTCACCAACATAATGCTTACTGAAAAAAGCCAGATACAAACGAATGCATACTTAATCCTATAATAGGAGGCTTTACAAGCAATAGGTGAGACACAGGCAGATAAGTCCCTGCCATCAATGGAAAGAGCCCCAGAAAACACGTCAGAACTCTGAGACTCAATGATCTCACATGAGCAAGGCTTGAAAACAAGAGCCTGTAGATCCTAACCAGGGCACAATGCTTTAATCCAAACAGAAAGCAACTAAGCATTTCCCCTTACCTCTCCAAAGGGTTCAGTGCACTGACACGCTCTTTTCTATGTGAACAAAGTGATCACAAGAGATTCCTCAACCTCCAATAGTTTCCCACAGTAGATCATACCTCCAATGATCTCATCCAGCTTTAAAATTCTACGATTCTTTGATGCTTTGGGAATTTGGACTTCAAAATTAACAAGGTGTATATAAAAACATGGTTATAAAATGGCAATATTACAGTATATGTCTATCCAGAAACCACCATTTTGGCCAGATAACGGAACTTTGCCGGGTATCCTTTAAATATCATG
Source organism: Martes martes (assembly GCF_963455335.1). NCBI lineage: Eukaryota > Metazoa > Chordata > Mammalia > Carnivora > Mustelidae > Martes > Martes martes. The sequence goes on from NC_137896.1 coordinate 34,184,909, forward strand.
GACAATCATTTCATTTTTTCAAAAGAACCAAGGGAGTATTTGTTGTTGTTGTTGTTTTAAATTATTTTCCCACACTCTCCCATAGTTACCCTACTGTATCCTTGGCAGATGAAAGGCAATAGTCATGCATGGGTGATAGTTTATTATTTTCAAAAAATGGTTCATAGCCTACAGCTTCAAGTATGTGTCATAGCCTCATAAATACAAGGCCAAAGGATATTTAAAATCAGAAAAATATTCACTGAGACAAAGCCCTAACCCATAAATGTCAAATTATTTTCCTAAAAAGCAGTCTCAAAAAAATGGGCACAGGGAGGCATAGCTTGGCAGTTAACTTGTGGGGCGTAGAGGAACAATTGGGTAATCATCTTTGGGTTTCTGCTACTCAAAAGCCAAATTATTTTATAAGACAGCAAATGTGGCCCACAGTTAGCTGTGAGCACAACCACCTACCCAAGTAACCTCAATTTCTGCCTGAATGTAAATCCCCCATGGCTGGAAGAATAATACAATGTTGCATGAACAGACATGCCTTCAGCAAGATGGCATAGCTTGGGGGTTGAGGCATTTACTCTTTCTCCCTTGCCCTTGATTATGACCAGGAAAAATGGCCAGGATTAGGTGGGGAGTGAAAGGATAGATCAGCAAAAAGGCAACTGGCCCCTTGGAAGTGAACCCATGAACTTTACTACAGCATAACACTGAGAGTTAGAACATTTCGTACATTGTCATTAGTGTCTCCCTCCAACCAATAACCAAAACTACCTTTTAGAAGCTGCATTAGCTGTTTCTGGACATGAGGGCACCATTTCCCTGATGAAGTAATTATCTCCATCCTATTGGGAAAATTGATTAAGCTACTTTCAATTTGGTTAGTTCCATCTGGGGTTGCAGCATCCAAGGCACAGTTCCCTAAATGCAGAAATGAAAAGGAATGTGCATTTACATAATGGACACTGTACTAGAGGAGGACCTGGGTGGGGGGGGCTTCCTGCAGCCAGCAAAGACTCCTCCAGTGGTGTGTTTGTGCCCAACAGCCATAGCATACTCAAGAGAGTTCCTTTCTTTGGACTGCAGCATCATAAGAGAAAACTTTTAAAATTTCATTTATTTATTTTTCATGTAATCTCTACACCCAGCATGCAGCTCAAATTCATTACCCCGAGATCAAGAGCTGCACGCTCTTCTAACTGAGCCAGCCAGGTGCTCAAGAGATATTGTTAATGTATGACAGAATACAAAATCCAACTTGGTGCTCATGGTGGAAGTCAGTGGAAATTTCTATAAGAAAAGCCATTTGATATAAATATAGTTATAAATGTAATTATACATGTTGTAATACACGTAGAAAATACCTTTTAAGACATACACAGAAAATATTCAAATACAAGGTCATATCCATGTTTTTGAGGTAAAAAGTGATTTGGTTATTATATTTATTTAAGTATATTTAGGATGGTTTCTCCTGAACCCAGATTACTATTATATTTATACCCTATTTTAATTTTTTTATATATTTATCTCTATACATGGCATTGTTAAATATATAATTACTGTCCTTTTAGAAATATCTCAGAGAAACTGAGTTTTCTTTCTTTACTTCCATTTTTAGGTGGTTGTTTTACTTTTAAGAGGTTCACATATGCCTTTTCCTCTATATTTAGGTGTAATCATATTAAATGCCCTCCTTTCTCTAGTCTCCTCTTGGTTATAAACTGAATAAATCCCATATTGTGGGTTTGTAAGAAGATATGTCAAGGAAAGGATTTCATTTTTCTCAGAGAAAGGAAGACCTTCATGTATCACCCAAGCAACAACCAAGCTGCAGCATCTCTACCATGGTCTGAGAGGAGAATCAGCCATTTTGATTTGGTGCCAGAAGAGGACATACAGCTATTTTCAAGTTTTAAAATTTACCCTAAGATGGGTGCCTGGGTGGCTCAGTGGGTTAAGCCTCTGCCTTTGGCTTAGGTTATGATCTCAGGGTCCTGGAATCGAGCCCCACATCGGGCTCTCTGCTCAGCGGGGAGACTGCCTCTCTGCCTACTTGTGATCTCTGTCAAATAAATAAATAAAATCTTAAAAAAAAAATAAAAAGCTTTATTAAAAAAAAATTTACCCTAAGAGAGAAAAAACCCACACAAGAGTAAGTTCTTCTAAAGGTAGCTCTGAGTTTAAAATGGAGCCTGCTTTTACACCCTGTAGAAAGTTAGACTGGCGAGAGCTTTGTTCTTAGTCTTTGAATATAGAATTTGTTGAAGGAAGGAAAAACAAACAAAAGAAAAAAGGAAAAAGAATCAGAGAGTGAAGAAGAAAGAACCCTATGTTCTTATAGAATTAATGCCAGGAATGGTCATACATTATAGGTTATTCCATTTTTGAAGGCAGCCTTGAAACCAATGATTCAATTTTCAAAATGTGGACATGGACATTTTTTTACTCCAAAGCTTCCTTACCTAATGTCACTGGAAATGCAACCGATTTATACACTTAACATTTATTGAATGCCTCATATAGGTCAGAGCTTATGGCTATTTTATCTAAGATATGCAAAATCTGGACACATAATAGACACTCAGTAAATTCTAAAAGGCAAAAGTTAAAAATTTGTATCTTCTCTATTCCAAAGTTATAATAGTGAGTTTTGTTTCCTTTTTTTTTTTTTTCAACTCTGTGCACATAAATAGTAGGAGCATAAATACAAACAGAAGGCTCTTGAACCATGGTCTACCTTTCATAACTCTTGAGCAAAAACCTCACTCTAGAGGGTGCAGAAAGCACAGTTGCTGCATTAGACAGGGATGGTTATAAAAACACCCATGAGGTCCTTTCCACTAAGGAACAGAGACTCAAAGAGTAACGTCCACCTCGTCTTCTATCCATCCATCTCTGTGCAAAACTATTCCCCACACAAAAGAAAGAAGTACATGGGCAAGAAAGAAATCTTAGCATGGAGGGACACAGAATGTTTTTTAGTGTGTTTGACATACTATTGCATTTAAAATAACTACAAAATGCCAGTTGTCCTTCCTTTTATAACAGATGGAAGGAAACTGACACCTTGTCTTTAATGTTTCCACAAAAGGGACTCAAAATGTGTTTATTATCATATTTATTTGAAAAGAGAAAAAGAACTCAAAAGAAATGAACCTCTCAAATTTCTTCCCTTAAATAAAGGAAATAACTTTTTAAAAGGGCTGTTCAAGACCTTCTACAATGATGCATATGCCACTTGCAACTTTTGAGCACTGAAATAAGTTTGTGCAACCAAGGAAATGAGATTTTAATTATATTTGTTTTTTTTAAAGACTTATTTGGCTGGGGTGGGGGAGAAGGGTAGAGAGATAGAGAAAGAGAGAGAATCTTCAAGTATACTCCCTGCTGAGTGCAGGGCCCAAAGTGGGGCTTGATCCCAGGACTTGATAATGCCGTGATCGGAAACCCAGAGTCAGACACTTAACTGACTGAGCCATCCAGGCACACCTTAATTATATTTGATTCTAATTAATTCTATCACATTTCAAAAGTTACATGTGGCTGGTAATTACTATACTGGACACTGTATTTCTAAAGACGAGGACTTTATAGGTTATTTTAGGAGAAGTTAATAGTAGAAATAATTCCCTTATAATTTACCTGATTTAATTAGAGTTTATCTGCCTCCTAACTTCTCCAAGTATCTGCTTGTTAGAATAATCAAGTTGAAAATTCTTTCCTAGGGATGCTTGGGTTGCTCAGTCAGTTAAGTGTCTGCCTTCAGCTCAGGTCATGATCCCGGGGTCCAGGGATTGAGCCCCACATTGGGCTCTCTGCTCAGCAGGGAGCCTTCTTCTTCCTATTTAAAAAAATTAAATATATCTTCCTTTCCCTCTCCCTGCCACTCCCCCTGCTTGTGATCTCTTTCTCTGTGTCAAATAAATAAATAACAATCTTTAAAAAAAGAAAAGAAAATTCCTTTCTGGTTCCTACTTATCCATCAGTGTACTGTATTACTGATTTTATGGGACATTTCTGCCCGGGGACCCCTTCTGGGAAATTTGCCTCCACTCACAGTCCTACAGAATAGGAACCTAATTATGGACTACTACAGGACCTTCCCCAGCACTCCCAGGAGGGCTACTGACCCCAGCTCCATCCATTCATAAGCTGGCTAATTAGTAACTTAAAATCAGTGAGAAAAGTTAAACTGGGCTCATCAGAGGCATGGATTTGCCATCAGAACTCTGGGAGATTCCGTTAGTTAGCATGCAAATGGGACCAGAGTAATGTAGTATGATTTGTTGTGCTATAGAAGGATCCGTGCAGCATAATGGCACCATATAAACTGGAATTATGAGGGAAGAAAAGTTGCAAGGAAGCAGAAACAGAACGAGAATGGCACAGTCACACTAAAGGAAGGACAGAACTGCTTCAGCTCCTAACAGGTAAGATTAGCTCCAAAATCTGTTTTTACTGGGGTCACTGTTTTACATACTCCTGAGACCCACAATTCTAAGAACCACTCACCTTTTTTTTTTACCCCTGAGCTAAGCCAAACCTGTGAAATTCTCTGTTCACTAGGATACATAGATTGAACACACACAGATTGAACACCCCTCCTCCCCAACCAGAACAACAAGAACTCGAGACTTCATGGGTCCTACAGGTGATGAACCTGGATTAGTCCTAGAGGAAGAAGCCTTACAGAGTGGGCTGCCTTACATGTCTCTCTTGGAGGGTCTTCCCTCACCAGTATTGCTGCTGAGTAACCTCTGCCATTGGAATCTTAATTTGTATTAATGCTGGAAAGACTCTTCTTAATTTTTGTTAGTGCTTTCACTTTTTTAGGTTTTCATAGGACTTAATTCTTTTTTTTTAATTAATTGTTTTTATTAGCATATAATATATTATTTGCCCCAGGGGTACAGGTCTATCAACTGTCAGGATTACACAATTTATAGCACTCTTCATATCACTTATCCTCCCCAATGCCCATAACCCAACCACCCTCTCCACCGCCCCCACCAGCAACCCTCAGTCTGTTTTGTAAGATTAAGAGTCTCTTATGGTTTGTTTCCTTCCCGAGCCCATCTTCTTTCATTTTTTTCCTTCTCTATCCCCCAAACCCCCCACTCTGCCTCTCAAATTCTTCATATCAGTGAGATCACATGATAATTATCTTTCTCTGATTGACTTATCTCACTCAGCATAATACCCTCTAGTTCCAACCACGCTGTTGCAAATAGCAAGATTTCATTTCTTTTGATGGCTGCGTAGTATTCCAGAGTGTGTGTGTGTGTGTGTGTGTGTGTGTATCTATAGATAGATACACACCTCATATTCTTTATCCACTCATCTGTTGATGGACATCTAGGTTTTTCCATAGTTTGGCTATTGTGCACATCGCTGCTGTAAACATTGTGCCCCTTCAGATCACTACATTTGTATCTTTAGGGTCAATACCCAGTAGTGCGATTGCTGGGTTGTAGGGTAGCTCTATTTTCAACTTTTTGAGGAACCTCCATGCTGTTTTCCAGAGTGGCTGCACCAGCTTGCATTCCCACCAACAGTGTAGGAGGGTTCTCCTTTCTCTGCATCCTCGCCAACATCTGTCGCAAGATGGCGGAGGAATGGCTAAAATTAACAAGGACTTAATTCTTATAAAGTACCTCCTAGACTGTACCATCTGCAGGCAGATACTCCGTTCATTTTAAGAGAGGCAAAACAATTAGAGCCTGTATAACTGCTAAGTGACTAGAAACAATACTAAATACACAGACTAGGAAAATCGCAGAGGAGCTACATTTTTGAAAAAGCCCATCTGCCACTGGAATCTTAATTGAATCTGTTATTTGAATATGAGGAAGGTTATGTGGAAGAGGCTAGGAGACCCTGGTACGGCATAACCTGGCATGACTCTTGTCCTCTTAAGCTGGGTTCCTAGAAGCAGAGCCTGAAGGGGGGATTTGGACACTTGTGATTTACTTACTAAGGGAGTGATCTCAGGGAAGCATGGAGCTGAGCAAGATGTGTCTTAGCAGAGAGTCTGGTCTCAGCCTAATCCCAGGGGGAGCTCTGGAACACTAGCTGCCTCACAGCCAAGGGAATCAACATTTTGTACTCTTGTGTCAGTAGTCATTGCTTTGAGTGTAGCCTGTTGTGGGGAGAAGCTCCTCCTGGCCAAAGGCAATTCTGTATAAAGGGGACCAGCTGTGAGCTGTGGCAGCCAGCACTCACTACAGCTCAGGGATGGTACATGGGCTTGGTAAGAGGATGTGGGGATCCAGGTAGGGCACATACCACAACCACCACACGTCTCCTTAACCAGGAACTCCAGGCCACAGGAGAAAATGGTACGTCTGAAAATTTTAAGTATTGAACTGAGCAAAAGAGTTTCTTCAGACTGAGAATGATTGAGGATATGGAGATCCTGGGAGAATTTTTAAGTAGGCAGAACCGAATACAAATGACAAAAAAACAAAGAAATGCAGAGAGGGCAAGGTTCATAACAGTTCAGCAGAATGAAGCTGGAGAGTATTACGCTAAGCAAAATAAGTCAGTCAGAGAGTCAAATACCATATGATTTCACTCATATGTGGAATTGAATAAAACAAAACAAATGAACCAAAAAAAAAAAAAAAAGACAGAGAAAGACAAACCGAAACCAGACTTTTAGAGATCTGATGGTTACTGGAGGGAAGGTGGGAGGGGAGATGGGTGAACCAGGTGATGGGGACTACGACTAACCTTGCAGTGAGCACCAGGTGTTGTAAGTGATGAATCACTAAATCCTACTCCTGAAACTAATATTACACCATATGTTAACTGGAGTTTAAATAAAAACTTGGAAAAACAAAACGACGACAACAGAAACAGTCTGAGGGAACACCCACAGAAGCAGAAGGACATCTTTCTCTAATGCAAGAAAAAGAAAATGAGGGGTTATCACACTTGGCAGTGACGAAGATTCAATTTGGAATCAAGAGCAAATAGGACCAATGGCGCTTAGCACAAAGTAGGTTTTTAAAAGAGTAGGCACTTTGAAAGATTTGCTCAACATTTGATCATAATAATGAAGAAACGAATGGATAAAACTCTACACAGGTTAATGATCATCACCATCAATAATCATTTCTTTCCCATTATGTTTACATCATTCAGTTCACATTGTTTCAATTAAAATGTACCAGAGAAAGGAATGTTTTTAAAGAAGAAAAGGGAGCTATACAGTCATCCAAAATGTTTATGGATAACAAACCAATTAGTCAACTAATACCATGGGTCTTGCTGCTTATTTGGCCAGTCACAAGGCTGTTTGGTGACAACTTGTTAAGAGCAATTTTTATTTTCCAATTCTGTAACGCTTCCTTGCAGCATAGCTATAACTGAAAATCAGTAAAGCAAGGCAATGAAACAACTGCTTTAGGCAATATATGAATTACTGAATTTGGATCAATACACATTTTTGTGAATATATAAAATACCATACACAGTATTTTTTAAATTTTATAACTTACTTTGAAAGGCCTAATAAACTATGATTACTGTCCTCCTCCCCCAAATAAGAAAATCCAATAGGATCCTTATTCCTCAGAACGGCGTGCGTGTTACTGATGTCATTTTTTAACAAACATGAAAGAAAAGCAGGTGTTTTCCATTTCAGCTTTGCTGGAAAATGTGGTTGGGAAAGAGAGATAGAGGGAGAAAAAAATTGTTGTGAATTCTTACATTTCAGTTCAGTACAAAAATTCTTTCAAAAGCAACAAATAAAAATCTTTGGGAGAATGTGGAAAGGGTAGGTCAGTATACACACAGACATACAAATATGTACATATATATGAAACAGTCTTCTATTTGATATAAAATCATCCTGATTGGTGATGAATCATTTCCCAGAGGGCAAAAGAAGTTGTGTCAGTCAACTCTCATAATTTTGTTCACAGTTTTGCATATTGGGTGATGTTCAAAATGTTTTTATGTTTTTATATTTTATATGCTGAAGACATATTTACTTTCAGGTGGTAAATTTTAGGTATGACATATATAACCGATATTCTCACAATAAAATAAGGGAAGGATGGATCCAAATGGTTGTTGGCTAGTGTTTCAGGGGTTCTAACATTTACCACTTTAGAATATCTAAAGTGAGAGGAAAACAAATGTATCTTCCTAAAACAACTAAGCCACATCCCAAAGGGCACACCAAAAGGATGTGCCCCTTGGGATGTATTCTTTTTTCTACAGGAAGGGAAGAGGGGCACCTTCTCTTTCATTTTACAAAGTTAAGAGTGTTGCCTTTCACTTGGTGCCATATTCCATTAATATGAAGCTTGGGTTTTCCTCCACACTTGAACTCTCTCCTCTAACAAATCTCACCTGCTTGGCACGCTAATGAGATGTATCACATTTGCACCCTGACTTGGACACCCCAGCCCCAGCCCAGCACTCCGTACCTGCTGGAAGGAACAGCAGAGCGCCGGGGCCGAGGAGACCTTCAGCAGCATTCGCTGCCTCTTCCTAGTCCAGTTTGAATGACTGGGAGCTTGGGCCTGCACCCAGGCTGTAGCCGGCAGCCCTGCACATGAGTGTATCAGGAGAAGCCTGTATGACCACACTTATGTTTCTAAGACAATGTTGATTACCGCAATCCCACCTCTGCAAACATGCACTGGCTCCCATTTGCTTGTAGACTAAAAAGTCTAAACTCTTTTGAATAGCAGCCAATTTCTCACCCATAGGTGCTTAACCTAACCCTGGCTGAAGCTTGGATGGAAAAAGTTATAATTTTATCATTATTAACCATTAATTGCAATGGATAACATAGTAGTAACAGTACCTGTGATCCTTCCACTTGTTGGAATCACAGCTATTATTGTATAAGAGTTTTTTCAACATTTTGATAAGTGTAAGTTCAATATAATTGAAATTACTCCGAGAAGGGCCCACAGACCTCACCAGATTGTCACCCTGCAGCATAAACAAAAGTTAAAACCTCATTCCAGTCCAGCGGCTATGGATTCTCTCTGCCTACTTCATGCTTCTGCTATAACAAGATGCTTGTTCTTCCCTAAACACTCCCTGGTCTTTTCATGACCTCATGTCCTGATGTCCTAGCTCCTGGCTTGAGATCTTCATTCCTGCTGGAAAATGTATCCTTGAACAGTGGTTTGGGAAGAACAAGCTTGATGAAGTTTTCTCTTAAGTTACCAGGCAGAGTTTGAACCCCTCTCCCTTGGAGATCTCTTTCCTTATCTTCAGTCTTTAGCATTTTCTGAGTCTGTGTCTGTCTCTACCAGTTACACCTCTTCCCTAGATTTGGACTCAGACTCTTGCCTAAGTTCTGCTTCTGAGCCCCCAAAGATGCTATAGGAACAAAGGAAGGGCTATTTCCCCAGGGATGCCAGATTAAGAAAGCACTCTAAATAGGGCACAATGGTAGAACCCACTTGCTCTCAGTGACAGTTTCTGAGTAGAGGACAATGCTTTCATTTCCTGACTTCACAGTTCCTCTCATTTATTTTTTTATTGTTCTTTTGGTCACTGTTTCTCTTAAAATCAAATTACTGATTGATTGCAAATAAAATCCCAATACAACAAAGCATCTTCTCAAGCCTGGCTCCAGGCAAAATTGTGAGAGACAAAAGCCCATCGTGGAAACCTTGACATCTGTCATCAGCCTTGCCCGTCTTCCAGAAAGGTTCTAAGTGCGTCTCCCAAGCCCCTGGGGCTCTTCTGCCATCCCAGTACCTGGATGGAAGATATTCCTCGCAGCATGTAATCCAGGCCTGTCCTTCTAAGAGTTCAGAATTCTTTCTACTCTTTAAAAAACCCTGTCTGTGTGGTTTGTTCAGGCAGCCCTGCCTGGAGAGCATGGGGGATGGGTTTCAAATGAAGCTTCACTCATCAACGTTAAGACCAACGTCAAGATCGCTATTGAGCACTTGTGGAATATGGGGAATGCACCATGACCTGGGACGCAGAGGCAGAGTCCCTGCCGTCCAAGAGTTCCCACAGGGGATGGCCAATTGTAATGAAGTTGGTCACAACTATATTAGGAAGCACAGAGGGGCGCTGACCTAGTTTGGGTTCTCAGAAGCAGACCCTCAAACAAGAATCTGAGTCCAAGTCTTTTATTTGGGAGGTAATCTCAAGAGGCACGGAGAACGTGTGTGAGGGAATGAGACAAGAAGAAAAAAAGCCAGTAGAGGGCATGCTTTTTTTTTTTTTTTTTTTTTTAAATTTATTTGACAGAGATCACAAGTAGGCGGAGAGGCAGGCAGAGAGAGAGGGAGGGAAGCAGGCTCCCCACTGAGCAGAGAGCCTTATGCGGGGCTTGATCCCAGGACCCTGGTATCATGAGCTGAGCTGAAGGCAGAGGCTTTAACCCACTGAGCCACCCAGGAACCCCGAGGGTATGCTTTTAAGCAAGTTATCATGCCAGGAGCAACTGGGGTTCCATCCTGTTGAGGCTCCGTGGAGGTGTGGAGAGTGTACCCCAGAGCTGTCCTAGTTGAGAGGTAAAGGAGTCATATATTTATTCACTTTTCTGTATTTATTTTTCTGAGAAAGAGAGCACATGCACACATGCATGAGTGGGGAAAGGGGCAGCGCAGGGGGAGAGGGAAAGGGAGAACTTCAAGCAGGCTCCACGCCCAGTGAGGAGCCCGATACCGGGCTCAATCTCATGACTCTGAGACCATGACCTGAGGTGAAATCAAGAGTCAGATGCTTCACCGACTGAGCCACCCAGGTTCTCCAGGACGTCATATATTCACGCAGTGATCCCCACTGTTTGTTGGTTGGGAACTATAATGGGCACGTTAACTCCGTGGCATTTCCAGCCTGTGATTTTATGTTCTTTTCTATAGGTGTCAACCATTTTCATCTCTACACTTCAGTCTGGGTATTTTCTATTGACCTATGTTCTAGTTCATTAGTTCTACCTTCTATTTCATCTGTTACCTTAAACGTAAACCCAGTTGTCGAGTTGTTAATTTTAGTCATTCTTCCCGTCAGTCACACAATCTCCAGTTGAGTCTTCCGACAGATTTCCGTTTTCGGAAGGTGTTCTCCACTGGATTATCTCTGTTCTTGAACATATTTGACCGCTGTGTCAAAGTCCACATAAAACAGCCCCGATAACTGGGTGTTGTTTCTTTCGCCTGTTTTGTTTCTTATATTTCTTTTAGTCATTTGACCCCATTCTTAGCATTTCTGCTAAATTTTTATTAAATGCTCGACAACGGATAAGAAAATGGTAATAACTTGAAGCTCTGGTGGACCTTTTCTTCTTACACTGAAGTATACCTTTTTTTATGGCAGGCAGTTACAATAAGGTGAAAAAGCGAATTCTGACTGGCACCAAGCTTGTTCTAAGCTGCTTTCAGAGTGTGTGCTTGATGGCTAGTCTGTAACTGGTATACCTCCTTCTTGGGCTGGAGTGCTCCTGTTTACTGGGCCTTTTTCTCTGGTTGTATTTCCAGAACCGTTATTTCATCAGTCAGGTCCCCAAGAAACTGAGACTGCTGAAAGCTCCTGCTTTGTAAGCTCCTAGATATGCTTTCTCCTGGATTTCATCGTTTTTCAGCTCTGAGCCACTGATTTTAAATGCTGAGAGAACTATGAAGAGGAGAAATCCACACACATTTTATACTTACATTATTTGAGCTTCCTTCGAAAGATGGCACAGCATTACCCCATGCTCCAGATGAAAAGGATTTTTTGGTAAAGATTTATTTGAGAGAGAGTGAGAGAGCACAAGCAGGGGAGCAGCAGAAGGAGAGAGAGAAGCAGGCTCCCCACTGAGCAGGGAGCCTGATGTGGGGCTCCATCCCAGGACCCTGGGATCATGACCTGAGCCCAAGGCAGATGCTTAGCTACCTGAGCCACCCAGTTGCCCCGTAACTCATAGTTTTCTTAAAGACAATCCTCCTAGAACCTTCCATCTCTCCTCAACTGTGGACACACTGCACAGTAATCCTGATGCTCTGCTGTCTTATTGTTTCTTTACACCATCATCTTTGGACCCTCTTTCCTCTCCTTTCTGGGGGATGAAAAGGGTGAATGAAACACAGAGAAATGAAGTAACGGGACACCGTCACACAGCTGGTACGTTAGCAGGGTGTCGATTCCACCCCACTTGTGGCTACTAAAGCTTTATGCTTGGAAATGTCAAAGTGAAAAATTAACAGAATTTCCAGGATGAAAGAAAGCTGATGGTGTTCAATGTTAATAACCAATATGCATACAGTCTTTTGCCTGACATACCAATGGCACTTAGTAAATGATATAAAAGAAGTCACAGAGCATAGCATAGGATTATTTCATGGCCTTTTGTCTGTTTTTAGAGATTTACTACATGCATTTCTTTTAATGGTACATAAGCAAATCGGAGCCAGGATGTCTGGGCAGATTAATAGAATTCCTGGTCACTGACAGGTTGTGATTGAAAAATCTCAAGCAAGTTTCCCTTATTGTGAGCATTTTTACCACCGACCTTTTCCTGTGGCTAGAATTCCACTATTAAAACACACCTTAAATTTTTTTTTCATCTCTGAAAGGGTAGAGTACAAATTCTTCCACCTAAAACAACTAACAAAGCTTGACAATTTATAAAATTATGTTCACAGGCACCGGAAAGCGACTAAGGCAGCCAGAACTTGAGAGACCAGGCTGTTGAAGAGCAGAGAAGTGTACGAGGTGACATTCTGAGTTGCATTTCCTCTCTCTCAAGGCATTTACTGATGCAGAAAAATGACAGAACCAAAGCCTGAAAAGACAGGCACAAGGCAGTGGCCAAAAGGCCGAGACGCCAAACTGAGGGTACAGTAGTCTTATTGGTCTGGGAGATAAAAACTTCAACGTTAGGGAGATAAAAACTTGAGGACCCACGATCCTGAATAAATGGGAAAGATGAGGTGAGACACAGTCTGTGCCAACTTGTGCTCTTGAGGTTATGTTCTTTTATTTTTTTTTAATTTTTATTTATTTATTTGACAGAGAGAGATCACAAGCAGGCAGAGAGGCAGGCAGAGAGAGAGATGGGGAAGCAGGCTCCCCACCGAGCAGACAGCCCGATGCGGGGCTCGATCCCAGGACCCCAGGACCACGACTTGAGCCAAAGGCAGAGGCTTCAACCCACTGAGCCAACCAGGCACCCCTTGAGGATAGGTTCTTACACAGATTGAAGAAGGGAAGTCTATTGCTACAGACTGCTTTAGCAGAAGGAAAAGGGGGGGTTACCATCTTGAGAAGAGCGCCTCACCCACTGAAATGATAATGTTCCATACACGGAAGGATCCATGGATCAAAAATCCTAATTGTGTTCAAGCTCTAGAAAGGAGCATTGTGGATTCTGTGAAAGCAAATGCAGGATTCACATTTACTCTAACCCTTTCCAGACGTTAGGGTAATAGTGTTTAAAACTTCAGGCTTAAGGAAACTGCGATCTCACACCACTTGGGTACTAAGAGGCTGGCTGATACTCTTCTCTTGAGAGAGGGATGCGATCCCATATTGTTCATTAGAAACCTCTAGAGGAGATTTCACAAACCTGCAGAGGCATCCTGCTCAAACATTCACATATATTCTCTCTCTCTCTCTCTCCCTCTCAAACTTCTGCTTAACCAAAAATATCTCTTGCTGTAATTTAGACTACTGCCGCTGGTTCTGTTCTCAGAAGGAATGGAAAAATACATGTCTCACACTCTGAATAACTGTATTTTTACGCAGAGTGAGACCTCAGTCAGCCATTCTCTTGGGAACGAAGTTCCTATAAACTAACTCATCCATGCTGAAGATAATTTTTATTCCTTGGAAATCTTGGAAAGCAAAGTTGTCTACGTTTGCAGCTGCAATGCAGTTTCTATAAATGCAGGACCAATGAGGGTAAATAAGATTTTTACAAGATATAGGGGCACCTGGGTGGCTCAGTGGGTTAAGTTTCTGCCTTCGACTCAGGTCATGATCTCAGGGTCCTGGGGTCAAGGCCCCCATGGGGCTCTCTGCTCAGTGGGGAGCCTGTTTCCCCCTCCCCCTCTGCCTTCCCCTCTGCCTTCCCCTCTGCCTGCCACTCTGCCTACTTGTGATCTGTCAAATAAATAAACAAATATTTAAAAAAATATATTTTTACAAGACATCGTGGAACGGGGTGGGGGAGGTCCCTATCTCCACCCACCCCCCCTTTTTGATACACACACCTTGGTCTGAGATACAAAGTTGTGATGGAAACAGTTTCCTTTTTCTCCTGGGCACACAGTTAGATTGCCCATCCCAGCCATCCTTGCAGTTAGGGGCAGTCACGTGGTTAAGTTCAGCTCAGTGAAATCTGATGATTTATCTACTTCCAGGCATGACCCATAAAATTCCCCAGAGGGATTTTCAGCTCTTTTTCCTCATACACTCGTTGAATAGAGAAAGGAGTGGAACCTTAAGACAGAAACAGCCCGAGTCTCTCACTGTGCTAAGACACTGGGAATTAGAACGCTCTGTTACAGAAGTGAGCCAGTTATCACTCTAGAGAAGGCAGAGGCAGGACCCGGAGCTTGTTGGGAGCGCTGGCTCTCTCCGCAAACAGCCTGGGTTCAGAACCTGGTTCTGCCACTGGCACTAGTCATGCGACTCTGGGAAACTCCCTAAGGATTCTGGTTCCTGAAGGAGTCTGTGGAGGGCTGCTGGGCCAGAACCCCCGGGATGAGCCTGGAAATGAAGAATAAACACCTCTTGTGTTAAACCACGGAGTTTTGAACCTGTTTATTACAGTGACTTACTTAAAATCTGACTATATCAGAAGGCGCTGAAGATCTAAAAGTCATCAAGACAGGAAAGTCTGCAAGAAAGGGCAGTGTCCAAGTTTTGAAAATGTGCAGAAAGGAAGCTACTGATAACGTGCCAGTTTTCCTTTTCACGAATAATTTGGGCATACTGGTTTGTTGTAGTGGTGCGCTGACCTCCTTTCCCCCTCCCAGGGATATTCTTACCACCTCCTGAACGGCCTCTGTTGCTTTCTATAAATAAATCTCTCTTCTCTACCCCCATGAAACAACTAATGACCAAACTAATTAAACCCATTCATGCAAAGTGTTTCTTCAATCAGGCATTTGTATTTTTAAGCCTCTTTACTTGAAGTAGAGAGCTCCTCCTGTTCCAATAAATAGGGGGAAGATTTTCTTTCTTTTTTTTTTTTTTTAGAAAAGTACAGTTTTAATAACAGCTAACATTTTATAATGCCTATTCAGTGCCAGGCACTGTCCTGAGTCCCAAGGGGGAAGATTTTCTTAAGAGGCAGTGTGGGGCCTCTGGGGTGGGGGTGGAGCTTGCTTCCCATGGAAGATGCCCTTCACTCTTGGAAGGGCTGCTGTACAGAGGATCTACTCTGACTCTCTTCCTTCTTTTAAGACCCCCTGCCAGTCCCAACCTCTCAGGGTCTTCAGCCCCACATTTAACCTCTCCTTCTTGAACACAGCCTGGTCTAATATCTCTAGTCTCAATCCAACTCTGTCCTTACCTTCCCAGAATAATGGCCCCATGTTACTGACATTTTTTTCTTTTCTTTCTTTCTTTTTTTTTTTTTTTAAGGATACTGGATACCCTTAAGGAATTTTCTAGTTGGGTAAACTTTACGTTGCCTGAATTCTCATGGACCTATCTGACAATGATATGTGCTCAACTGTGACCCCTTCAGTTCTTATGTTTAAGTCCTAACCGCCCCCACCACCATGCCTCAGGGCAGGAACCTTCTTTGAATAAGGTTGTCATAGATATACTTAGTTAAAATGGGGTCACACTGGCATGAGCCAAATCCAATACAACTGGCATCTTTCTAGAAAGGGAATATATACACACACAATGGAAACACCAGTGAAATGAAGGAAGAGACCCACAAGCCATTGATGGCCAGCAAAGCACCAAAAACAATGGGAAAGTTGTGGGACAGCTTTTTCACTCAAAGCTTTCAGGAGGGAGCCAACCCTGCCGACACCTTGAACTTGGATGTTTCTAGCCTCCAGAACTAAAAGCCAATAAACGTCTCTTGTTTAAGCCAGCTAATCTGTGATACCTGTTCATAGAAGCCCTAGCAAACTAATTCGAAGGAGACGGCATCTACGTAATTGGGCAGTTTGACAGATTTCAAGAGGTCACACATAGGGTGCTTATAGCACAGTGTCCAGCCCATAGCAAGTACTCAGTAAATGTCAGCTATTGATGCTACTTCCGCTACCACTTATTTTCCTTATTCTCCTTATTCTTTCATTCTTATTCTCCTTTCATCTGTCAGTTGCATCATCCATGTTCTGAAGTGCAGCCCCATTCTGCCTGCATTGTTACCATCCCTGCCCTCGAAGCCTCTGATTAAAAAATCTATTATGTTGGAACCCATCTTCTTGATTAGCAAAGCATTGCTACATGCAATGAACAATATTAATTGATCCTTCAGACTTCTTTTCTTTAAGCTAAATGAGCCTTGATTTTTTTTTTCTTAATAGGTCTTAATGCTTTAACTTTTTAATCATCTCTATAGTGGCTAAGAAAGGCTCTCCAAGTTCCTTAGTAAAAGAATCTATAATCTGATATGATATCAGCAGGAGGCAAAACGCTAATGTGTTAAGGGGGAATACCATATGGGCAATTTATCTTTGGGTGCTCGGCCAAATCCAATTATCTGCCCTTCTCTGTGCCCTCGGAGGCTGACCCATGTGAACTACGTGGTCCAGCTTCCCCCGGTGACCGATGTCCAGATGGGTTTGGCCACTGGGGCGGCGCAGGCAGATGACATGAGGGTGGGAGGAAGTGCAGGTTGGGGTGTTTCTTTCCTTCTCCCCTCCTCCTTCGGGTCTTTGTCTCTGGAAGTAGCTGCATCCTTCCTGGGAAAACCCTTGCACTCCCTGTCTCTTTAGACCCAAGGACAGAAAAGGCTTCCTCTTTTTCTTAGTCCCTGGGGGATTTACAGTCTTTTGTTTGCTTCTTCAAACCTGTCCACACCTCTGTGGGCATCTCTGGCACTGAAGTCCCTTCCTTTGAACCACCTTGAGTGGAGATTCTTTCTTACCTGCACCCTGATGCATTTAGGAAGTGAGATCCTGAGGCAGATGCTGAGGCCAGGACTGAGTGCAAGTTAACTGGGGAAGTACAGGGGACCAGTTTTAGGGAAGTTACATAGGAAGAGGAAGATAGTTAATTAAGGCTGGACAGCTTCACCCAGGATGGAAGAGAGCCTTCAGCCTGAAAGCTACACAAACTGGCAGCTGGGAGCCAACGGGAAGGCTCGGAGTAGACGAGCAGTGCTCGGGGGCCAGCCATTACATGCAGCAAGTCTGCACACTGCTGTACACAGCTTCTCATTTTAGGGCTGCTTCAGTCACATCATCCCTGTTGGATATTATCAAATGACACTTGATCATTTTCCATCTCACTTGTAAACTCCCTCTCCTTACCAACCACGGTTCCCTGTGCTTTTCTGAAGTGGGTTTTATCTGACACTGGTGATTTTGCCATGGCACTGTGAGCTCTGATTTCCTCCAATGCATACTAAAAATATTATTTTACATGATTCTCACCATTGAAGGGCTACTCTGGATATTGATTGGGTCAGGGTTCCCATGGGTTTGGTGTTTTTCCAAAGCATGGGGCTAGACGTACAAATATAGGGTGATTAATTTCAAATGCCACCAACTCTGGCTCCAGATACGGCCACGTGCATTTCTGGGTACTAGGTGAGTTCACGTATCCATTCATCACTCCTGCTGTGTCCACTGTGTGCTCAATATATATATATATATATATATATATATATATATATATATATATATATATATATATCGAGTATACTGAAGCATGCCATAAGGTCTTTGTCCTCATGAATAGTCCAAACAAATAGATAACTGGAGTGGAGTGCGACAAGTACCTGCATGAAGAAAACACTGTGTGTGGGGGGTTGTGTTTGAGAAAGAAGGGATTATCTGTTCTGGAATTGAAAGTTGGTTCAAAGAACTCTTTGGGCTGAGATGGGGGATAAGTGGACTGAGGACACTGGGGGTACCAGGTGGGACAGGAACTGGGATAAAGATGCCCCAAACATTGAAACAGACACCAAGGTGAGAGAGGGGCTCATGCCTTTTGGGGAGGTGGAAGTAGTCTAAAACTGGCTAGAACACAGCCATGGTGGAAACCAAGGGGAAGGGTTGGGCAAAAACGCAGAGTTAGCAGATGGCAGACTCTGCTGCTTCTCTATTTCCAGACTAGATTTCTTCTGAGAACAAGTGAAAGGTCTTGCTCAGATTCTTTTAGTCTTCTGTGTGCACTGTGTGTCATTGAGGAGATGGCAGAGAGTTCTCTGTGAACTTGAGAGTTGAGATCGCCCAAGGCCTTTAAGAAACAGAGGGAAGATGCCTCTGTGTTCACTGGCCTGGTAATCAACCTTGACCAAGGTCATCTCCACTTTGTAGGCTGCCCATCTGTCCTGGGAGGGCACCGGGCTCTCCTGCATGAGGCTTCTTCTCCGGTGCTGATGGTCCCTTCCTCTTAGTCTCCCAGCAAAGTCAAGCACAGGCAGAGTCTGGGAAACATTGTTGCTTCCTTCCAATGCACAGGGAGGTGGAAGCTCACAGAGCTTGCAGACAAGATAGGAGTGAGGAGTGAGTTAGGGGCACTTAAACATTTCAACCTTAGATCTCTTTGCCTCCTTGCAAACCACCAGCCAGCATTGGTGTTCCATGTGTTATCATCTA
This sequence comes from Martes martes, assembly GCF_963455335.1. Classification (NCBI taxonomy): domain Eukaryota; kingdom Metazoa; phylum Chordata; class Mammalia; order Carnivora; family Mustelidae; genus Martes; species Martes martes. Next base: position 34,203,613 of record NC_137896.1, read on the forward strand.
AAAACAATTTGCCTGTCAAAAATGAGCACTCCATGAGTTTTTAACTCATCATCTTTCTTAAGCCCCTCCTACAAAAGTGATGATTGCCAAGTGATGAGAGTCTTTGGTGAGCTCTAAAGTCCAGGGGTGACAGTGAAGATACAGCCCCAGCACTTGGAGGGGCGGTGACAATGTGGGTTCAGTCCCATTACTGCAAATGTGCCTTCTGAATCATTAGAAAACAGTCCCCTCACACTAACAATTGCCTTTACATCAAAGTGATATTTCAAACTGTTCCCAAAGAACCATGAGCCTTTATTGCCTTTGTTTCTTATAATTAAGGTCTGTAGCTGAATATTTCTCTTCTCAGGTACTGCTTCCTTTGTCTCCTGTGTCAGGAGATGGCACTGCTCGGTAAACATCCTCCCTTCTGCAGAAGATGTGGGAGGTTGTCTGCCACGCTGCGCTCCCCAAACCCTGCTTCAGAATGAGAGGGGACCAGGATGCAGGATGAATTCAGCAGTGGGTTGCTTCTTTTCATTCTGCAGCCAGCCTAATTATCTACTCAGCCAAATACCAATTACCTGTAATCAGTGTTACCGTGAAGTTCAATGGCAGATGGGCACTCAATTGATTTCACACAGACTCTTAATTGTTTCTCCTTCTTTACCCCTCTTCTTCCTTTGTGTCTATATCTGGCAGTCGAACTCTCTTGGGTTCCCTAATCTCCCTTGCAACTTCACCAAACCAACAATTAGTCCCTTCCCCAGCCTTCACGCTTCAAGTGTTTAATGACTTGGAACATAGCAATGAAACTTCCGATAAGCAAGAGACAGCCTGCGAACTGGCTTGGAGAAAGCGATCTCTGGTAACTTGAATAAGATAAATGGATTACGGAGATTCTACGACATCATCCAAAATGACTTTGTGATCCCTTGTATGTCATACTTGTTATTGTGGGGTTTGAAGTATACTGGAAGTTAAGGTGAGAATAATTTAAGTGCCCAATCCCTCTTAGGTAATCTCTGAATTCACGGGTAGATACATATATGTCTTTATAGTCCTGTGTACTGATAACTAGAACACATCTGAGCTTCTAGGCCATTTCTATGGCTACACGATTAGTAAATTGAGCTATGGGCAGTAAGAGCTTTCAGCAAACTTCATGTACAGATGCTCACAGGTAAAATTCCTGAGGATAAGATGTTGTACTCGAGGTCTTTGAAAGAGCTCACTTGACACCACCCTCAAAAAATTGCCCCCTTTATCTCGTAAGTCAGTCAAAGTATCATATAAATAAGAGGGTATTTAGAAGTGACTCACTTAGGTCAGTTGATAGAAAAGTTGTCAATAGTCTGTCCCTGGTCAGAAAGACAAAGGACAGCTGTGGTCATGGGGTGAGGAATCAAAATGCAGCCAGAGTCCTGTGGAGGGCAGGCTGATAATGGCAAATCGAAACACACCCCTCACCTCGCCTACTGCTGGGAATCTGTGGCCACTGCTCAATACTGGGGAGTGCTAGTTCCCAAAGAGAAGTCCTTCTGACCACAACATTGTTATGACATATCATGGCATTTTTGAAAGGAAAGATAAGTTGTCCTTGGTTGGGTTTCCCGAGGACGCAGACCCTAGGGCAGGGGTTTAGGTGCAAGTAGTTGAGCTGTGAGGTAGTCCCAAGAAGCAATGGCAAGGGAGGAAGGACATGTTTCAGGGAAAGGAGGCACCGACACAAGCTCAGTTAATGAGCAAGTCACTGCTGTGTGCAACTGAGTCTCAGTCATGCTGGGCACCTCTGGGAGATAGGACAAAGGGGTTCAGAGTTGTCTACCGCCCCTGTCCCCTACAACCCAGCCAAGAGCTAGGAAGTTGCAATTTTTATACATAAACACTTGTCCACCACTGGCTGGACAAGATGGTAGAGAGAGGCTGCCCAGGAGAATTAGTTCTTCCCCATTTCAGTCTGCAGCCCACATCCAGGTTGGGCAGCCAGAGAAAGCCAAGAAGACAACAGCATCTGCGCCTCTTACAGCTGCCTCACAGAAACATATGCTCAGACATGCCTAAGAAGATATGCACTTGAAGAGGTTTCAAATGCATGGGACCCATGGGTTACCAAGAGAAGACCAGCAGGGTTACAATAAACAGGGTAATATTTGTACCAAAGAATGGCTGCACTTGGTTACTGAGAATGCTCAGATGTGGGTGGGAAAGGGTGAGGAAAGGGAGAGAGTAAAGAAGAAATGCTGTTTGGGGGAGTGAAAAGTCATCCCAAAGACTTCAGGCAACTCTGGCACCCAAATCGTAGTCTGTCTGGAAAGAAAAGGACCTATGCTCACTCTCTCAATCTCCCATCCAATCAGTAGCATGGCAATTGAATGGCCTGAATTTGGTAGAGTTTAAACAGAAAAAACAAATCACCTTATTTTCCTACGACCACTCTAATTAGGTTCTTTTGCATGGTCCTTGTCCTTTCTGTCCCTGCTCCAGACAAAATAAATAAATAAATAAATAAATAAACAAACAAATAAATAAATAAATAATGAGGAAACAGGGCATCTTTGTGGCTCAGTTAGGTGTCCAACTCTTGATTTGGGCTCAAGTCATGACCTCAGAGTGGTGAGATCAAGACCCACGTGGGTCTCCATGCTGAGTGTGGAGTCTGCTTAAGATTCTTCTTCCTCTGCCACTCCCCCACTGCTTGTCCCTTTGCATCCTGCCCCTCCTTCTAAAAAAGAAGTCTAAGAAGACTGCATAGATTTCTGGTCATTCTCAGATATAAGGATCATCGAATTTTAATAATTAAGATACACAGAAATTTAGTCACAAATCTTATTCTATGACTTAATATAGGGAAAAGAAATACAAAATCACAAGGACATGGCCCTCTAATATTCTTTATATTCATAGAATATTGTCCATTATTTCATCATGAAACAACACTTATTTCCTCTCAAGGGCATCTCATATTCAGTCTTCAATTTAAGATATTTTATTTTTTGTAAACACTTATTTGAATCATTTTGACCTTTGGCTTAAAAACAATTTGTTTCCAAAAGATCTGACAGGTGATCACAAGTCTCAATTGCGCCTTACCTTAAAACACCTGCCAATCCCTCCTTCATAATCTCCTAAAATGGCTATGCCTACCTTACTAGCAGGACCAAATTTAAATCCTTACGCAGAGATCACTGAACCTGCTCATGTACAGACATCACTCATTGTTCAAACTCTGATTATATACCCTCTCTTTCAAAGAATTAGTATTTAGTAATTGCTCCTTCTAATATAGTTCTTGGGCATTTTTTAAAAATTTCATGTAAATTTCACTCATTTGAGGAATTTAAGCATATGATCAGAGGGGAAAAAAGAGAGATGCAAACCAAGAAACAGATTCTTAACTATAGAGAACAAACTGATGGTCACCAGAGGGGTAGTGGTGGGGGGATGGGTTAAAGAGGTGATGGGATTAAGGGATACCCTTGCCATGAGCACCAGGTGTTGTGTGTAAGTGTTGAAACATTAAATTTTATACCAGAAACTAATATCACACAATGTTAACTGGAATTTAAATAAAAACTTTACAAAAATGAAAAAAAATAAATAAAAATTTCACATAAAATAGAAAGTCACAGCAGGAGCCGCTTTGCCAATATTGCTTCTAACTTGACTTTAATGTCAAGAAATACCAAAGCCACATCCATTGTGTGAAAGCAACAAGGAAGTTAAAGATCATTGCTGCATTCATCTTAAGTTACTTATCTGTATTACAGCTTCTATACTAAAATGTACATACTCTCCTGAAATAGAATCTACAAGTGTTAAGTCTCCCTTTTTGCCAGTTATATGTGTAGGAATTTATCTAATGGTCAACAGTGAGTTTATTTCAACTGGGAGCTAGCTAGGTTTTAGTCCATGGATAAAATTCCATAGGACTTAAATTAAGTTCTTGGATGCTAAAAATTCCAACTCAAGTGATTTTTTTGAAGTAGCAGATTCAACTTCATTCATTTAGCTATTTTAGAGATGGGGAGAACACTGGGAATTAATTGATCATTACTCACTGTCACACAGGCATGATGCCTTTTTACCTAGTTAGAAAAGAGACACTTAACACATTTTGGAAGTGCACAATTATGGAATTTAGAAGACTTAGGAGTGGTAATGACTAACTGGTAAACCTGGAAGACTGGATATTATCCTGGGAAGAGTGCGAGACTTATATGGGCCAATACCAACTTGCAAGCAATAAACCTCACATGCAAATCTTGGATCAGTTCTTCATTCCAACAAAATGAAGGAAACACTTCCTCCCTTTCCTGTCCAACACAAAAAACCCACAGCAACACAAATACCCATATTTTAGTTCCTAGCAGAACTAAATAAAATCAAGTATATAAAGCGACTACCACAGTAACAAGGCTAGTTACTCCCAACTAGCAAATCATAGATCAATATTATAACATATTCCTCCTTTATTCTGTGTACCACACAATCTGAGTGAATGAACGTCTGGTCCCATGAATGATAAAGAAGTCATTTATGATGAGAGGATGTAATTGACCATTTGTGAAGGTAATGGTATTCCTTTTTCAGGAAGGGGATAAAAGCCTCATTTTTTATAAATCTGACATTATTCTTGATAGCCTAAGAGCAGGATAAGCCCTTCATTTAGAGTGATGCTCTGAAGCACAATATGCCAACGAGAAATTGATTTGACTTTTTAATTCCACCAAATGAGGAGGTCAATGCAGCAGTGAGTTTGATTGAGTTTCTCTTCCTCTTCATCTCTACCTCCATTCTTTCCTTCCCAGTGTCTTACCCCTCTGTTTCCATCTTTCCCTCCTGCCTGTGTCTCTACCTTTCTCTCCCACACACACCCCAATGTGTAACCTTAATAAAGCCAAAGAACAGTAATTACAGTCATTTCTAACTCAAAGAGGCATATAACACATTAAATTAGGGGAAACTTATCAGTAATGTAGCATTTCAAAGTAGTTGTGCATAGATACTATTAACAAAGTATATTGCACTGCAATCATAAACTCATACACTAAAACTAAAAATGCATTTCATCAAATGAGTTTTGAGTCATACCCCTTTAGTTCATTAGTACTTTATAAAAAGATGCATTAAGACCAGCTTCCCGTTGGTAAAGAATACATCAGTACAGGGGCACCTGGGTGGCTCAGTGGGTTAAGGCCTCTGCCTCCAGCTCAGGTCATGATCCCAGGGTTCTGGGATCGAGCCCCAGATCGGGCTCTCTGCACAGCAGGGAGCCTGCTTCCCTTCCTCTCTGTCTCTGCCTGCCTTTCTGCCTACTTGTGATCTCTGTCAAAAAAAAAAAAAAAAAAAGAATACATCAGTACACTTTGAAGGTGGTGTTGAACAAGTTATATTTTCTAAAATAATGCTTCCATATAATTCATCATTTCAATCTAATGCAAATTACTGGATGACAGCTGTATAAATGTATACTTGTCGTGAATCTTTTGAATCTATAGAACATGCTTGCTATTAAGGTCTTTATTTTTTTGGACAGGTTGAATCACGTAGGATCTCTATCAGCTACAGATCTAACTGAATATAGAATGCACTACTTAAACTTTAAGCTTCCATAATTCATGGTTATTATATTTCTGATTTCCAACGATCTGTGTTTAGTGAGGAATTCAGGATAAATAAAATGGTTAGTTCCAAAATTCTTATTGTATTAAACAATTTCAATAAGTCAATTACAAGTTAAGAGTTTAAGATGTCATATATAAACTATACCTGTGTATTTTAAAGAGGTAAGTTACTTATAGAAGGCTGTATGTCATAGACTTGGACTTTTCTGTTAAGCATTTTATTGAAGTATAGCATACTTAACAAAAATGTGCACAAATCCTGGGTAGAAATTCATGAATTTTCACAAAGAGAACTCATTCCTGCAATCACAGTGCAGACCAAGGAGAAAAGTGCCAGAAGGCTCCCTCGAGCAACGCCTGAGTCATCAGCTCTACCAAAGACAGACCTTATCATGACTTCTCCCACCAGAAATTGGTTCTGCTTGATTTTGAACTTTATATACATAGAATCACATAACACGTATTCTCTTAGGCCAAGTGTCTTTGATTCAACAGTTTGTGAGATTAATTCATGTTGTTTTATGCCACATTCTTTCCCATGGTTGCGTGGTATTTCACTGCATGATTATACCACAATTTATAAGTTTGCTCTCATGTTGATGAATATTTGGGTGGTTTCTGGTTTGAGGCTATCAGAAATAATGCTGCCCTGAATGTTCTTGTACTTGTCTTTTGGTGAACACACATATGATGCTGCCACTGGGTATATATGTACATGGGAGAACTGCTGGGTCAAGGTTATGTGTCTATTCGGCTTGACTAGATAGTTCCTATCAGCTTCCCAGAGTGGTTACACAATTTACACTCGCACCAACAGCTTCTCAATTGTTCATATTCTCATCCACACTTGCTGTTGTCAATCTTCCTCATTACAACTATCTGGTTTTCATTATCGTGTGCAGTGGCATCTTACTGTGGTTTCATTTTGCATTTCCATGATGATTAATGAATCTGAGTGTCTTTCATATACATCAACCATTTGCAGTCTCTCTTTCATGAAATATCTGTTCAAATCCCTTGCTCATTCTCCCATTGGATTCCCTTTTTCTTACTTATCTGGTGGACTTCTTTATAAATTCTGGATAAAAGTCTTGTTATATACCTGTGTTGAAATATTTCTTCACACTATGATTTTTTTCATTCTCTTAATAATGCTTTTGATAAACATGTAATTTTAATTTAGATATCTTTTAATTTAGATATCTTTAATTTATATATCCAATTTAGATATATTTTCATTGTAGTTCTTACTCTCTGTGCCCTATTTTAAAATTCTTTGCTTTCGCCAAAGTCATGAATATAGTCTCCTAAGCTTAGATTTACAATCTATTTGTAACTGATTTATGTGTATTACAAAGGTGGTCCAAATGGATTCAAAGGAGAGAAGTTCAGTCACCTTTCAGTCTTTGCTTCTGAAGCATAGCCATTCTTAGCAACTCCAAGGAACTAAAGAAAATGCAGGAGAAACTGATACAACAGCTATATTAAGGTAGGGAGATGGCCAAGCATCTACTGAAGGAATCTTCTACTGCTTATTATCTTATTGTTATTCAAAGAAAATCAAAAAGGCTATTTTTGAAAAGTATATCCCTTACTTACAAAGAAAACAATACCTTCTTTTCCTCCACTAGTAACCCTCAAATTCTTTTTTTAGAAGATTTTATTTATTCATTCATTCATTCATTCATTCATTCATTCATTTAGAAAGCACACAAGCCAGGGGAGGGGGAGAGGGAGAGGGAGAGAGAGAATTCCAAGCCGACTCTGGGCTGAGCATGGAGTCCAATGGGGAGATTGATCTCACAGCCTGAGTTGAAATCAAGACTCAGAAGCTTAACTGACTGAGTCACCCAGGTACCTCCATCCAAATTCTAAAACAAAACAAAAACCCCCAAATCCTCAGATGCACATTTAGAAAAGCTTCACAGAATAGTGTTGTCCAGTAGAAATGTAATGCAAGCCACATATGTTAAATTTAAATTTCCTAGTAGCCATGTTAAAAAATGAAAAAGATCAAGTGAAACTGATTTTAATAATGTATTTTATTCAACATAAGAGATCCAAAATATTTTCAACATGTGACATGAACCACACATAAAGAACCCAATAGCCACATGTAGCTATTGTCTACCATACTGGTCAACCCAGCCATAGACATTTATATGAATACAATGGCCTTCTTAATAAATATTGCAAGGTACATATCGACAAGTCAACCAATTTTATATTCATGTTATGTTTACATATTTATTTTTTTAAAGATTTATTTATTTATTTAAGAGAAAGAGTGCTTGTGCAAGCAGGGGAGGGGCAGATGGAGAGAGAATCTCAGGTTGACTTCCTGCTGAGCATGGAGCCCAAGGTGGGGCTTGATCTCATGACACTGAGATCATGACCGGGGCTGAATCCAAGAGTTAGACACTCAATCAGCTGAGCCACCTAGGTGCCCCTCATTCCATATTTAGAGAATAACATAGTGGTTCTCAATATATAGCCTCTGGGACAGTTATCATAGCATCACCTGGTATTGTTAGAAATGAAAATTCTCAGCTCCACCCCAGACTTTCAGAATCAAAAAATCTCTAGGGGTAGGTCTATCAATATGTGTCATTGTGATTTTGATGTGTGCTCCACAACTTGAGAATAACAGGGTTATCTGTTTTATACGATAATATTAACTTTGTATTACAACATTATAAATATACTGTCTTTTCTGAAGCAGAAGCATTTCTGGGGTGGGGTATAACCTCTTAGTGGGGCTATCATCTTGCATATTCCAAATGAGACCTCTCATGGCATGACATATGGTCTGCTACCCTCTACAACAGATATGTGGGAGAATTTTGTTTGTTTGTTTGCTGATGATTCCCAATTGCCACAGGCATCTATTAAATTTTCGGAAGACTTGGGCCCAGATTGTAATAATCAGAGCAAGAAAATTGTATCAGAGAAAAGCAAATAGCTACTTTCCCCTTATTAGCTCTGTACGAATAAAGTGAATATGTAAAGAGATGCTTGAAGAACCCTTACAACTTTTTAATATTTATTCTGTCTTTAGATATATGATCTTGGAAGACCCAATTTTATTAGATTGATGTTTCCTTAAAGGCAAGGAGCTTTTCCCATGTTTACGACTATGGTATCTCTAGCACATAGAACAGTTCCAGGCACCCAGTAGGTTCTCAAATAAGTATTTGCTAAATGAATGGATGGGTGCTTGATAAACCCCTCTCCACATCTCAGATTCTGGTTTAGGAAGACAGTTAGTTCAGTTAGTGGGGCTCCCTCATTATTTTAACACAAAATGAGCTCAATCATTCTAATCTTTTTAAACAGCATTCTGCTTCTTTCCAAAAGACTTCCATCTAAAGGTTCATATGGGAAGATTACAAGAAATCCTCATAATAGAGAATTTTAAGGAAAGTTCTTAAAATAGATTAGATTGCAAATTCCCTAAGGGTAAGGATTTTGTTTCATTCACTGCTGAAATCCTAACGTTCAGAACACTGCCCATAATACAGATGCTCAATAAATATTTGTAAGAATAAATTGTACCTTTTAAAAATTTCTTTATAGCTCTTTCTCTCCTTTCTGCACACAGTCAGGAAACTCATCCATTTTGGTATTTGCCCAGGCCGTTCTACTCGACTAGAATGCCACCCACTGTGCTTTCTCCACATCCACTGAGATCCCATTAGTCCTCTCAATGTTGTTCAAATCTTCCCCTCCCATAGAGGCTTCCCAGAACCTCAAGTTTGGCTGAGCCTCCACACTTCCATCTAAGCTCCATACTTCTACCCTATTCAATCCAACACTTGCTAACATGATGTCTTTCATTCATTCCTTCTGCATCATTGCATTATATAACTTTCTCATATAGACTCTGGCTTCTTGAAAGCCAGAACCACTTATTTGGATTATTGTTGTTTTTTTTTTTTTAAATCTTCCCCACAGATGAGTGCTCAGAACATATTAGACATATTTATGATTTGACTTAAAGGGGAACCTTTCACAGTTTAGGGGAGGGGGGCCCAGGATAGTCCTACTTTACTACTGTTATCCTGGTATGACTATTAAACAACTGTCCTCTTTACTCTCAAACCAGTCTGGGTTCAGATAAGATATAATCTGTTTTCTCAAGTTATAGCCAACATTGATACAATAAAACATTGGCCATAAAATGTCTTCGAGTTCTTGACAATAAGCCATGATTTTAGAGCTGCTGGACCATTTTAATGAATCTGACCCATGCAGTGTCTTTACTAGTGACTGTATTTATTTGGATTTGGAAACTAAGGAAAAAAAATTCAAATAGTATGGCAGGTGGGATAGCTGGCTTGATGAATATTCTCTTATCCCTCTTATTCCTCAACATATTGTTTAGAAACTTTCCTGAGAAAAAAGAGGAAAAGATGGTACAAACCCTCAACTACATGCTTTCTTACTTTGTACTTTTAAATCCTTTGCACACATGTGATTTCCTTTGATATTTACAACACCCCTCTTAAGTAGATCAAGATGGTAGATACTGGTTTTCCTATTTTAGAAATAAAACAACTTCATGGAGTCAATACCACTTGGCCAGCCAGCAAGAGATAGAAGCTAGAATAAAGTCAGGATTTATATTAAAATTGGACAGCTCCTTTTCCCCCATTAAAGTGCATGCTCTTCAGTTATCCTTCCACAGCTGAGGGCATTCACGTCCTTCTCCAATAAAAATGAAAACATTTGTAGCAAGAATCAAGGAGCACTTCATCTGAGGAATATTTGCAAACATGCCATTGGGGATGCTTTCTAAGCCATAGAGGTGATTAGGATCATACCTCCCATTCACCCTGTCTTTACGCTTTCCAGGGTGCCTTTCATTTTCTTTCATACCAAACTCAAGGAATAGGCAGACTAGGTGTTTTCACTTTGCTTCACTCAGCACTCAAGAGAGGTGAAGAAGTGAGCTCAAGACTGTGTTGAGGCCTGTAAGGGGTGCAGCTAAAAATGACACAGGTCACCTGACTCCTGACTCCCGGTTCCTTTGGCTTTGCCAAATGAAAAGGTCACAGAATAAAAATGCCAAATTTCTCATGAAGCTTACTGTGGTGGGATTTAACCTGCCTTTAAATAAAAAAAAAATAGGAAATTGACACAAAGATCATTTTTAAATTTTTCCTATCTTTATGCAACAGATCAACAAAGGAAGAGCTTTACAGAGTTGCTTTACGTTTTGAGCATCATATGTTGATATAACTGGAACATTCCATGGGGGACAACACTTCTAGGAACACAAGCAGGAGCATCAGCCTAAGGCTGAGGTTGTACAGCACCCTTCTCTGCATCCCCTGAGCTCCAGTCAGCTCTCAGGCCCTCACACTTCATGCCATATAAGCAAGAAGCTGCAACCAGCAACTTGGAATATAGTCCTGACTGTATCACCAGAAGCCTCTCCTGGCTTAAGGACTCAGTGTGTGGTTCCACTTCTTCAGTTATTCCTTAGGTTTCTACAGACTCTCCCCTTGGCCCACTTTCCAACCAAAAGGGGAGATGCTAGATAAAACTGACTGGGAGCTCTTTTAGGTCACTGCTCATTGCTTCCTTCCTGGGTATGAGAAACAATCTGTGTGGCAATGAATTTCTAGTAGTAGAGAAAGACTGGGGTGCATAATTTTTTCCTCCTAAGTCTATTTCTTAGGGAATTTTGAGGAAAAGTTAAGCTTGTAAATGAAGGGAGCAGGACTATTCTCCCATGGTTGGTTTTTTGTTTTTTTTTTGTTTTTTTTTTGGTGGTGGTGGTTGTTTTTTAAAGACATTAGGTTGCTGCAGGTAAAGATCTACAAGTTATGTCCCCCAAAGCGCCACTCCTACCAGTTTAGTAAGTTTTACAGAAAACTCTAAATTTCTATGATGACTGAAGGAACTCACACTTCACAGATGGGGAACCTGGAACAACGATCACACCACATGGGGAAGCAGCCGGCCTTCCCTATGGGTGCAGCTCTGTACACTTACTTGTGTTTGCCATGGAGACATCTGAGGTTAGAGGGCAACGGGGAGAATTAACAGGCAAGCACCCAGTCCTCGAACACCTGGGCTAATGGGGATACCTGGAAACCTCCTTCATATTGCTCAGTGGTCATCCCTGGGCCACAAGGCCAGAAGGTGAACTCAACGCCTCCACCACACTACCCATCTGGCTACTGACTTTAATTGCACATAGAAAGCAGACATTTCAGTTGCCTGTGGTCATAAAACCACTCCCTGGATGGGACAGACATTACCAGCACCCTACAAGGCCCCTATGTGTCCCCTCTAGTGTTCTGTCCCCATGAAGCAGTTTGTGGAGTTCTATCATCATAGATTGCTTTCACCTGTTCTTGAACTCTGTAGAAATGGAATCACACATGACATCCTTTTTGTGTGTCTGGCCCCTTTTGCTCAATGCTGTATCTATATGTTTCATCCATGTTGTTGTGTCTATCCACTACACATTCTTTTTATTGTTGCACACTCTTCCACTGAATGACTAAATCAAGATTTATTTACCATTCTTCTATTGCTGAACATGTGGCTTAATTCCAGTTCCGGACTATTAGGATATGTTGGTGATGCACTAATTTTCCTAGGTTATCAATCCAGGGGGCTATTGTTGAGTCACAGGGTAGCTCTGTCAAGATTCTGAGTTGTTTCCTTGTTTCCATGTTACACACACACATACACACACAGAGAGAGAATCTGCCATGTGTGTAGGGTATAGGTAGCTTTCATTGATGCGGTAACCACTAGGCTTTTAAGTTTTACCAAAGGGAAAAAGATCCCAAGCAAAATAACAAGCAAGCAAAAGCAAACACAAGAAAGGCAGAAAAGTTACTTTCTTGGACACAAAATAATCAAATTGCCATGCAGATAGGATTTACTTTATAAAACTGGTCAATCTTGAGCTGCATGTTGTTTATTGGAAGTTGTCTGCAGGCTAGATCGCATTTGGAGGTTGCCTACAAACATGTTTTTTCCCCCTACATAATCAGATTCTTTACCGTTAGCATATTTTTGTTTTTAATAAACCAGTGGTCAAAAATTGGGAGATTTCATATCAGAAAACTCCAGCTTTCAAGCTTCTCCTAAAAAACTGGAATATCTGGTAGACCTGAGGCCCTTGTCATTGAGCAATAACAGAGTCAAGTAGGTACTACTGCACTGAGACAAACACAAAGGTCCCTGTGTGCACAGTACCTTCCACCAACTATGGTTTTTTACACTGCCTGGTCTCTGTAGGCTTGAGAGCCTCTACACTATGACCTGACAGTAAAGCTCATTCACATTTCTCTCATTTAGAGTACAGGGATTTGGCAATTGCCAAGATGAGAGTGTTCTAGAGAGTTAAAATTTTGTCTTTTTACATGTCAGACTTCGAAATGTGTGGAAATCTTCCCTAAAACGTACTGTACACTAACCCACTTCCAAGATATGGTTAACATAAGAGGGATAGCTTAATAATATGTTGAATCTGTTTGCTAAATGCATCAGAGGGAATACGGACAGGAGAGTAAGCTGAGTGTGTTCTCCTGATGGGAGAAATGTCACGCAGGATATACGCCCACGGGACCAGGCTTCTGATCAACCTCTGTTAACCATGAGGGCAGGATATTTGACAATAGATGAGAAAAACGGCCCCTCTGATCCGTTCAATTAACTAATTCCTGGACCAGACTCAATCCCATTATGATGAGTGCACTGGGCAGTTGCTAACTGCATTCATATATTTTCCTGGTGCCAAAGATATAAGTAGGGAGCCAATGTTATTTCATTTTGGCAGTATGCATTCTAGATAATCTGAAGATTCCTTATGCTAAACTACAAATATATCCTGGTTACATTTAAGTTTTGATAGGCTCCCTAGACAGTAAAGGAAATATCTGACTACCCCCCCCATGCTGCCAGAATGAAGGACAGAGAAAAGAAGCACAAGAACCTATGGAAAGAGTAATGAAAAAGGCAGCATAGTCCTAAGGGAACATGGTAATAGCACCACCAATCTGGAGACCAACTCTCAGTGCCTTTGCAAAGCAAGGCAGGGCAGCTAAACTTGAGAGACCAAACCTAGAATGGAACTTTGGAAAAGGAATAAAGTTGTCCTTGACTCTTAGAGAGAGCAAAGCAATCCTCACTGCAGGAAAACATCCCCATTCAGGCAGGCCCTACGACTTCCCACCTATTAACATCAATAATCCAACATTCCTATCACACAAAGAAAAACACCACCAAGCCAGCCTAACAGTTGACAAAATAACCCATTTTCTGTATCCTTTGTACTTCATGTTGCAAAATGAGCAGCTAAATACAAAGTAACTATGTCTAAAATATTTTTAAAAAATTAAAAATGGAAGATGAGCATGAGCTGAAATAATAACTTCTTTGTCCTCTATGAACTCAGATGTGGAAACTTGTTAAGGGACCACGCTATTTCATGATTTGTAAGATTTTGACTTTTTTTTCTGATTATCCCAATTGTGCCAGATCCCCATCAGCTGTCCAATTATTTTGTCCAAAGACTCCCATGCTCTCATGGTCACTGTCAGATCCCTGTGCTGGCATTTTAATTGTGCTCCCCTGTGTCGGTTGTGTCCACACATCACTAACAGTAATGCAACTACTCATCCCCATTCTGGAACCCATCCTCTTGGTAATATTAGGAAGCTTAACTCCCAAACAGTGTCTTTGAACAATCGACCCAGGCCACAGACCACAGCTATCATGGAGCTTCTCAGAGATGCCAGCCCCCTTCTCTAGGGAATGCCTCACTATCTTTGTAAAAGGAGTACCCTCAGGGTCCTCTTGGTCAGTTAGGCACATAGTCAAGTGATAGGTTCTCAGATGGAACCTAAAACCACCTCAACATTCCTCTTCCCTGAGCCATCTGACCCTTTAGCACAACAATCAAAGAAGCTATGCAATTTCCTCCTTACTTGCTATAAGCCACCACAGCATAAAGACTTCAAAGAACCATCCTAAGAAAACTGCCAGGGCCAACTTCAAGTGTCTTTGACAAAAGGTTAAATCTTGGGGTGCCTGGGTGGCTCAGTCAGTTAAGTGTCTGCCTCCAGCTCAGATCATGAACCCAGGGTTCTGGGATGGAGCCCCGTCTCAGGCTCACTGCTCAGTGGGGAGCCAGCTTCTCTCTTTCCCTTTCCCTCTCCCTCTGCCCCTCCCCCTGTTTGCATGCCGTCTCTCTGTCTCAAATAAAAGATTAAATCTTGAGTTATGTGTGAATCCCCCATATCAATAAATCCTTGCAGTTCCAGCTTCCCCGTGGGTTTCACCCTCCTTCCCTCCATACACTCAAGGTCAGTTCCCATGCAGGTTTCCTTGGTTCTGATGGCACCTGTTAGCCAGGTACTCCAAGTTTTCAGTGGGTGGGTTCTTTCTTCCTGAAGAAGGGCGGATACTCCTTCTGCTCATTATCAGCTTGGAGCAATGAAGAGTGGCCGAGAATATCTTAAAGAGAATGAGAATAGTCTTAGGAGGCTAAGACTATTCCTCCTTCAAGGAAATCCTGGCACAGCCATCAGGTGAGTGAGGCTATTCTTTGTCAAGGGAGAAGGGATTGCTCCTATCTTCCAGGATGGTTTAGGGGGATTTAGGAATTCAAGGTTGTCAAGCTCATCAACCTGATGACCCATCCTTTCTCAGCCTCCATGCTGGGTCCCTGAGTTTGAAACAGCAGATCCTACAAAGCTGAGTGGTCTCTTTTGAAAGCTCTGCCAAACTTACAGTCCGACGCCAGGCCCAAATTTCATCAGATTCTGCCCTGCAATAGCCAATGAGAATTCTCCTGTACAGCTGCCATGTATGCCCTCCGGCTCTCAGAGCATGTATTAAGTTGGCAATTAACCATCCTCAGCCTAGCATTCCCTTCTTGCATGTCAAAGGTAGTCACCCTGCTGCACAATCTGTGTACCCATCGCTGCCCTACTAGTTACTGTATGCTGCAGCCACTAAGTATCCCAACACCTGACCCTCTATGTAAGTCTTACCTCAATTTACTACATGCGAAAGCTTAAATAATTGTGATGCTGCAGCACACCAGGGTCTATTTTCATTCCAATTTGCCACAGAAAGATGTGGTCCTTATTGCTTTCAGACAGGTCAGTAATCCAATTCCAAAATCCTATCCACAGGGTATCCCTTTCTAAAACCACTTATTTTAACTTAGTTTCCCTGGGAAATGGACCTGAGACAAGCATTAAGTGCTAAAGATTTCATTGGAGCATGCAATCCCAAGGTAGGAGAAAGAAGAGAACAGAAGTAGGTCAGGGAAAGATAGAAAGACAAGGTAATAGGTTATGGTTCTGGCCACTACAAGACCATGAACTATGAAGGAGCACAGCCAGTAGCCCAGACAAAGGCATCTGCGAAGTAACATGGAACACCCTTAAACATGTGGCACAAGGGCGTATGTCCTGGAAGAGGCAATCAGGGAGACAAATGATGAGGGAATTTATCTGCCTTGCTTCCTCTTCTTGCTCCTAAGAGCAAGTTGCTAAGATCTAGGTCAGTGGTTGTACACTAGGTATAATTTTGTTCCCCAGGGTTACATCTGATGGAGATGTGTGTGTCTAAAGATTTTTGTTGTTGTTGTTGTCATAGCTGTCATCTAGTGGTTAGGGGTCAAGCATAATGCTAAACATACTATAATGTACATGAGGTTCCTTACAACAATTGTTCAGTCCAAAATGTCATTAGTGCTTTTGTTGATAAACCCTATTCTGGGTGATGGTAAAGCCAAGAGAACCCAAAGAAGTGTATGAGACAAAATCACCCAGCAGAAAAAGACAAAAGATATGGAAGACATTTCACAGAAGAGAAAACACAAATGGAGAACAAAACATGAAAAGATACTGAACCCTGTTAGTAATGAGAGAACTCAAATCACAGTAAGATACCATTTCACACTTAACTGATCAGCAAAAATTAAGACATCAAGAATACCAAGCATAGGGAGGAGTCTCAGGGTGATTCTCATTTATGGCTGGTTGGGAGGAGAAACTGCTACCAACTCTCTAGGAAAGAGTGTAGTATTATGTTGTAAAGTTGAACATGTACACATTTGAGGTGACCACTCATTTCCACTTGCCTGGTATTGTTCCTGGTTTTAGCCCTGAAAATCCTGCACCCTGAGGAACCACACAGTTCGAGGCAAGCTGGGACAGGTGGTTTCCTATATCATGTGTTCTAGTAACTCACTTCTACGTAGATATCCCTGAAAAACTTACACACACGCTAAGAGACACATAAAAAATGATCATAGTATCATTGGTCATAGCTGAAAATGCAAAAATGGAAACAGAAACGTCTACTGAAGAAGATATGTTCACATGATGTCACATTATTTAGCTGTGAAAATGAGCTATAGTTACGTGTAATGATGCAGATGTATCTCAGAAATATAAATGTGTGAGGAAATGAGCAAATCTTTAGACTGAGTATAAAACCATTACTATTAAGCTCAAAAGGAAGCAAAAATTAATAACATTACCTAGGAATATATTCATGTTTGGACAGTCTGCTCCCTCAGAGAAAAATTAATAATAATTAGGTCCCCAGAGAGTGTTCACTGGATTTTGTGTCTTTGTTGTCAGCTTTAACTATATTATATATTTGTCTTTGGCTATGTTATTTTCTGTTTATTTTACCTTTTCTTAAAAATATAATCCTTATCTCACTTTTTAGAAATAGGTAGCAAAGAATCACCAATATATCTGCTAGACAAGAATGAATGGAATATGTTCCCCAAGCCAACAAGGGTGGGTATTTGGGCCCTGGGTTCTCCATGCAGGGGTCTGGCCAGCATTTACTTCCAGAGTCTAGTTCCCATTCTGCCTCCAAGGAGCTGGTGATGCAATCTGCTATCAGCATGTTAAGTCTCATGCTAAAAGGTGCTGTGCCTGGTGGCTTAGAAGAGCACCACACTGAAACACAGACCCAGGAGAACTAGAAGTCACTTAGGAAAACAGTAAAATAAGGCTTCTGTTTAATTTACACAATCCAGTCTCAAAGCGAAATACCAATGAACTGAAAATTACCATTTCACACACACATCCCAGTGGAAGCATACACGGACACATCTCTTTCTAAATACATCCCTGACGTCAGCTGCATCAGAGACCTATCCAAGAAACTTGTCCTCATGAGGGTCTGGAGCTTTGATATTTTGGTTTCAGACTATAATCCAAAATCTTTTATTTGGGGGACACTTTGTTTTGTGGGTATGGAAGGTGTACCACAAAAAGAGTTTCCATCATGTAATCTACATTATCACCTGACCTCTCTGAAGCCACAAGTTGCATACGCTGAATCATGCATACAGCTGTTCTTGCATCCAGGATCTCCCTCAAACTCACCTCTCTCTCCAAGTGCCAATCAACATATTTCCTTCCTCCCCCTTCCTTTTTGAAATAAGTATCAATCTTACCAATCACTTCCTAAGAGAAGTCTTATAAATAATACTGTTAACCATATTGCTACAGCAACCCGGACAGCCACCCATCCACTCATTAACCTGACTTTGCTCACCTTCCCATTTGCTTAACTTTTTTTTTTTCTTAAACGTTATTCTTCCTACAAATTAACTTTTCTTTGCTTGAATTCAGGTACATTTCCCTACCTCTCTCTAGTCCTTAATGTTGTTCTCTCTCCTGGTGCTTGCCTCCTGCCCTCACACTGTATGTCTTCATTATGGGACACTGGGTGTCTCTGAAAACACACTACCCGCCTTGCCTCAAATTTTCTTCCTGCTTTATCTGGCTGGGGAAAACCTACTCACCCTGTAAGCTATAATCCAGATGTTTCTTTTCTTGGTAGCTCTCCCCTTCCTGTCTCAGTGCCCTTTTGCCTTGTGACCCTGAAGTTCCTCTTACCAAGAGGTGGAGTCTACTTCTACATCAGGGCTGGTCTTATGGCCGCTTTGACATATATCATGCAGTGGAAGTGACTGTTCTCAGCCTCAGGAAGTCTTGCACACTTTCATTCACTCTCCAACCCACCTCGGCCACCATAGCAATAAGCCCAGGCTAGCCACTGAAGAACTGAATTGATCCTGCTACATCCAATCAGTTACCAGGTGTGTGAGGGAAAGCCTCTTAGACTAGCCAGTCCCCAGCCAATGTTAGCTGAATGCAGATCAATGACTGAACCCACTTCAAACCAGCTAAACCTGGCCCACATCAGAAGAACTTTTTAACTCACCCACAGACTTGGCAGCAATAATACATACTTGTGTTCAGCCACTAAGTCATGGGACTACTCGTTACGCAGCAACAACTGATACCTTCTTTCTTCATCCTACTTAATAGCAGTAACACACTTCCATATGGCTCTTATTACATGCCATGTTTTCTGGTCTTTCTCTTTCTGCTCTCCTTGAGAACATGGGCATTTTTTTGGTATCCCCAAATCTAAATGGCTCCTGCCAACTTTCAAATAAATGGGTATCTGAAAAATAATTAGTTAGTTAAGGACTACAGCGATGCCTGAGGGATGGTTTTGGAGGTGAATCAGAATCTGAATCCTGGCTCTATTTCCTACATGTGTTACTCCTAAGAATTTGGTTACCTTGCTCAACCTTATCTGCTCATCTATACATGGAAGACCATAAAAAATATATATGCTGCAGGACTGTGGTGATAAAATACCTATTTCCCCTCCCCTCCACCTGATAGTAAGTGACAACTCTCTGTTCAACAAATAAGAATTAAATGATAAAATGTAATGCATTTATTATAGCACATGGCTTCAAGTATTACAGTATTTGATAAATGACAGCTCTACTAATATGATCATGAGCATCCCTGTTGTCACTTCTTAGAGCAGTAACTCTCAGTGCTCCATCCATACCCTCTTGACTTCATCTGTGCATGCTGATCTAATGGCCACTTGCAATGGCAAACACCTGGGGTTCTTTGCCTGAGGCTTCCTCTGGCTGCTGGAGTCCTCTTGGCCCACATCTATGGCAGGCCACAGATGCCAGGGAATTAACATCCTTCACTTCTATCCAGGGGAGCAGTCTTCCATCAAGGCAGATGGGAAAAGGTGGCTGATTGCCTTGTCCTTGGTTAGGATAAATCCAAGTTTATGTTCTATATTGTAGCCCAGAATTGCCCAATGGGATCATACTCCTCTTGGTCACAGTAATAATAAGGTATTTTTCTGTTTTCTTTCTCTTCCCCACCCCACAACCTCACTTCCTTATAAAGGTACACCACCATCACTTTCCAATAAATACCAGTATCCAAACTTTTTGTCTCACTATTTGATTCCAGAGAAATCAACCTAAATCAACTACTAATCTTTCTGTTTTATTGTATCCTTATTGCTTCAGCATATGGTTACTTTTTCAGGAACTTTGATTCCATTTGGAAGCCTAGCCTTGTAAGCCTAGTCTCCAACTAACCAAAGAGTTGTATCTGATCCAGTGGATGACAAGACCAATCACAGAATGTGGTATGCTACCTTTAGGTTTTCTTGGATATTTTCATCAGGGTTCCATTCTCTGAGTACATCAGGATGGGGTTAACTTGCAATCGATCTTGGGTAGTTCCATGCTTATGCTAAAGGGCACCTGGAACCATGGTATTGATTCCTGGCTAAGACAGAAGTGAAATGTAATAGCTAGTGATTTATAACGTGGAGTTGGAAGTCTGAAACTCCCCCCAAGGCATACTGTACCAGCCTGTTCATGTTGCTTATGGAAACTGATGGATTGATGGTTTACACCTGTTGACCTGTTCACAAAGGCTGCTTTTAACTCCCTGGGCTGTGGGGTATAAAATGCTCCTAGAAAAGCCTGATTCTTGGCTTTCCTAAGATCATGGTGTCACACGGGTATCTTGGTGGTTCATGATCTGAAGACAAAGGGCATCAAGTGTGATGGAGAAAAGGCCCTGAGAGCCACACCTAGAAGTCTTGGTCCCCTCCAATGCTTGCTGTGCTTGCTTTCTCCTGCTGTGCCCTTTCCTTTGTTTTATTACAGCCGTACATGTGTAATCCACCAGGCCTGTTTTCTGATGATCAAAGGCTTTTGAGAAGGGTTTGGGGGTAGAGAAAGGAAGGGTTCTCACAGCACCCAATTTTAGAACCCTTCCAGAAAGTGGTAAGTACTGGAAAGCAGTGCTCTGTACCTTGCTGAAGCTCTTAAAACACAGTTTGACTGAATTATCACAAAAAGTCTTCCGAACCCAGGGTGTGAGGTTGGTCTATGCTCCAACAGTGACTGCTGGCTTCTTGAAATATTGGACCTGCCTGGCAAGGTTGATGCACAATTCTTTACCCTCTCTTCCCCTCCTCTGTGGCTTTGTACATGCTCACTTGGGCCAAGACATGAAGCCTTCACCTATGGAGAGCTTTTGATTCTCTGGCAAATGTTGCTCAAATTCTCATATTCTTGTCTTCTTGGAACACCAGTTTTAAGGTGTATCTTAGTTATCGCTTCAGTGTTCCAACTAGGAGGAATCCAGTATGAAGTTCTAGGCTTGAAGTCATGCTTGAGGGACTTAAGCCACCAGTCCTTAAAAAAATGCATAGGTTTCTTATCTAGAAGGGCACCTGTCATAAAGGTAACCTCTCTGTGATGGGAGGACCAATGTTCTCAGAAGTCAGGAACCCTGTTGGAACCGGAGACAAGTTGCACAAGAATCTGGAAGGTTCATGTCTCCAAATGTTAGGAGAGAACCTGTCTAGAAAACCTGAGCTTTCAGAACGGAATTTTCTTTCTTTTTCACTACCTGACATCAACCTCCTCTGAGTTTCAGAACCAGGCTACAAACAAACATATCCTAAGCTACTCTTTGAAACTATAATACAAAAAGTAACAATGGATGAGTATATATTAAAATACAAAAGAACAGCATATCCTTCATATGGAACTTAGAGTTATGTCTGGGGATTCATAGCACTGGTGGTCATCTAACTTAATCTACCTGAAGCAGACCCCAAATATATTTTAAATCCATTTATCCCCAATGTCATGTCCCTAAGCCAATTAATTATCTCTTGCCAAGGCAATGGCACTCTGTTTTCCACTATTACAGAGCCCCTACCCCTTTGCTAAACATACCAGAAAGTCCTTTTTAAACTACAAAATAAACTCACTCCCTTGTTAATAACTCTCCAATAACTTCTATCTTTATTGGAGAAAAATCCAGACACTTTTCTTTGTCTGAAAGGCGCTCCAACTTCATCTCCTACACAATGCTTCTCCAAATTCCCTCTCCAAGCAATGCAGATCTGCTTCCCAAGCCTTGAAAGCATCTGTCCAGATCCTGGTTTATGGCACGCACCAAGGTTTTATCTCAGCTGGGTTTTTCCATCATCCAAGTCTTAAGCCAAGATTCTCTGAGTGGTCTTCTCTGATACCCAAACTAAAGTAGCCTTTCAGTCACGCTGCATCTTTTTACCCTGTTCACTGTGTTTGCAAACTCTATTAACAGCTACCAGTTTCCTATGCACATATTGACTTATTTCCTCCAGCCAGAATGTCAGTTC
Organism: Martes martes; assembly: GCF_963455335.1. Taxonomy (NCBI): domain Eukaryota; kingdom Metazoa; phylum Chordata; class Mammalia; order Carnivora; family Mustelidae; genus Martes; species Martes martes. Next base: position 34,225,746 of record NC_137896.1, read on the forward strand.
CTTCAAGGCCATACCCTTGTCTTTTCTGTTTACTACGGCATCCCTAAGGTCTAGAACAGTTTGCAGACATGGAGAAGCCACCCAATGAATAGATGTTGAATAAATGTTCTCCTCTGCTTTTTTACTTTACATAGTTTTTACTTTCTTTAAAAGATTTTATTTATTTGAGAGAGAGTGAGTGGGAGTAAGTGAGAGTGAACAGTTGGGGGGTGGGCAGGGTTGGGGGAGAGGGAGAGGGACAAGCAGACAAGCAGATGCCCCGCTGAGCAGGGAGCCCAATGCAGGGCTCAATCCCAGGACCCTGGGATCATGACCTGAGCCAAAGGCAGATGCTTAACTGACTGAGCCACCCAGGCACTACTACATATTTTTTATTGTGATACACTTGACATATATCATTTGTCTGGGTTGTCCAACCTGATTTGGTATTTTTATATACTGCAAAATAACCACAACAGTAAGTTGTTAACATCCAGCATCTCACTTGTTAATTTTTTTGTTTTTTTGAAGAGAACTTTTAAGATCTATTCTTTTAGCAACTTTGAAATACACGATACGGTATTGGTTAACTATGGTCACTATTTTGCACATTACATCCCCATGACTTATTTTACAACTGGAAGTTTGTATCTTTTGATCACCTTCACCATTCCACTGATTTCCCATCCTCCAACCCACCTCTAGCCACCTGCAATGTACTCTCTGTAACTTTTAGCTCAGATTTAAAAAAAAAATTGTGTTAACTGATTCCACAAACAAGTGAGTTCAAATGGTACTCATCTTTCTCCATGTGTGACTTATTTCACTTGGTGTAATGCTCTCAAGGTCCATCTCTGTTGCTTCAAATGACAAGACTCCCCTTTTTATGGCTGAATAGTATTCCACTGTGTATGTGTGCATGTGTGCGAGTGTGTGTGTGTGTGTGTGCATTATATAAAATAAAATTTAAAAAAGCAAAACTAACATAATTCATCCCCTACCTTTTTTTGATGGCTGTGGATGAATCAGACTCCAGAGGAGTTTGGCTATTTCTGTCCTGCAACTTTTTGTCGGAGTACTTCAGTGCTCTTCATTTTTCTTCAGTGTTCATTTTGGCAAGAGGTGGAAGCATTTTGCCACAGTGTATTTCTGTAACAACATGGTAGCAACATGCGTCAGAAACCCACCAACATTATGCTCCGTTTTAAAAATAAACAACCTCACTTACTTCACATTCCTCTACATGCTGCACATCCTTTCTCTACTATTTCAGTCATTCTCTCAGGCATGCAGCTCTGACCTGTGATTACCTGGATCCCCCCAGCCATGTTAGGCTCCCCTAAGCACCTTGCCCGCATCTCTCTTAGCACTCTCCCACCCTGGTCCGCTGTGAGTCCAACTCTTCAATAAGGAGTGAGCCTATGGAGGCAGGAACTGTGCCCTTGGTCCCTGATTCTCTGGGGCCAAGACCACCTCTAGAAATTCATAGTCGATTCTCATCATTTGCAGTAGTCACATTCTAGACAGTAGCCACAAACACCCAATTAGCAAATGCTGAACCCATAACCTTGTTTTAGAGTTTTATGTGTGTTTCTTTTTAAAGACACATCATATATATGTGTGTGTGTGTGTATGTGTATATATATATATATGTATGTGTATATATATATGTATGTGTGTATATATATATACACATACATATATATATATGGTTGATTCATTAACTTTCATTAACTTCCAACTTAGTCACTAACACCAGAACTCACGCCTGAATGAAGATTGCCAAGGACATGTATTTTTCCCACAAGGCACTTCACACTGAGAAATACTAAACGGAACCTCAGCACTCTGCTTGGGGACCATTTCAAACAGCAAAACCACCAGCAAAAACACAGAAATGCAAACACACATGAAATGGTGATTTTGCAAATACAAAATCCACGAATCATGAAGATTGCCTGTCTATACATTGGCTGTAGATCTGTAAGTTCCTAGCCTTGCTTACGGTCCAGCACGGCACTGCTATTTAAATGAGCAAACAGACTAATTCTATCAACTGGGTAGGAAGGGACTAAACACAGATTTCATATGCTTCATGAAAGATCCAAATTTAAAAGCAGTTATTCTCTCCTATCTTATTAAAAGGACAAATCTCAGGTCCTAGTTCTTTTCTCTTTCCTGATATTAATCATTGCTCATCCAATTTTCAGACAAGTTCAAAGAAAACGTCCCTGAAAATAATTATAGGTTGACAGTCTACCCTATCCATTATGGGACAACCCAAACCGTTTCCAGAAGACGGCTCCATTTTTCTCCTTGAATAATAAGAACTACCTGCTTTTATTTCATTACATGCATCAGTTAACTGTAGGTACACAGTATACATACTTAGTACACTTGTATTTTCTGTAAAAATGCCAGTACTTTATGACATAAAAAGTGGAGGTATCACACTTTAAGTATCTACTTTTCTGTGCCTTAAAAAAGTGTTTAAGTCTTCCTAATGGACAGAGATTTATGTTTTAAAGCTGTTGTAAGGATCTTCCCATTAAGTTTACTTCTTAATATTTTAAAACTGGTTAAATTTAAATTTGATTTATTTGTATTTCATGGGAGGTAATTTGTAGATAAAATCGTCGTCTTAAAAGCATGCCGTATGTTTCCAACTACCATTGCTAAGATCAGAACTTGCAAAAATGCATGTCTTGGATAGGTAACAGGAAATCTTAGATGGTTCTGAAAGCCCAGTTTCTTGTATGCTTCTGTTGTTTTAACAGGTTTTTAATTGAGTTCAAAATCAGCTAAAACATAAGTAGACGTAACTTCGTTTTAAAGTCTTGTGAGATTCTCTTCATATATTTCAGAGCAGCAGAAGATAAGTCACCTTGTCAGGAAATGCAATTTCATGACTGATATAGCCATATGGGTCTCTCACATAACAGTAATTCAATATATTTTATAACAGAAATAACTTGATCCAGAAAAGTAAAACTAAATAAATACATCTTATTTTTATACTTCATTAGTACTATCATATATTTTCTATACAATTACCCAATATTTTTGTTTTAAATTTTAAACTTTAAGTTTATTTTATAATTAGCTTTGTTTTAGTTGTCTAGTTATTATACAAATAACCAAATTAATTTTAAAAATTGGATGTCATAAATTTAATGTGCTTAAATCATCACTAAAACTCTCCTCTCAATTTTTTTCTTTAAACATGCCGCTTAGAAACCTTTATCTATATATCTCCCTAAGGCCATATTACCACTGTTGACCTAGAAAAAGCAATCTGAAGGCTCGGTTGACTATATTCAGTTAACAGCTACACTACTCTGAACCTGATAATGTATAGGAGGTACATTATGAGGTAATGATGCCAATTAAATTTACTATTTCCGGGGCACCTGGGTGGCTCAGTTGGTTAAGCGACTGCCTTTGGCTCAGGTCATGATCCTGGAGTCCTGGGATCGAGTCCCACATCGGGCTCCCTGCTTGGCGGGGAGTCTGCTTCTCCCTCTGACCCTCCCCCTTCTCATGCTCTCTCTTTCTCTCTCTCTCAAATAAATAAATAAAATATTAAAAAAAAATAAATTTACTATTTCCAACCTTCAAGAGGAAGGGGTTGACTTTGGAACCAATAGACTTGGCTTCAGCTTGTAGTAGCTGCACAGTTAGGTCCAATTTGTCATTCAAGTTTATTCATTCATCTGAAAAGTGGGGATGGACACAATTTTCCATAATACAGAGGGGTTCTCAAGATAAAGTGAAAATGTCCTATGTAAAGTACCTGGCCAATAGTGAATAGTAAAGAATGTTAGTTCTGGTTTTTACTAAGTATAAAACCAACCCAAGAAGCATTTCAGACAACAGACTATAGCTCTTAAAACCAAAAATCAGTGACCTGTCACCTGTGAATAATTTGTAAAATATAACAAAAAACCCAAGAAACAAAACAAAACAAACCCAAGTTCTAGTTTACCCATACTTTTTCCTCCCAGCAAAATAAGCATCTCTATATGTGTGTCTGTTATATAGAGATGGACCCAAAGAAGCATAACTTTTTTTACCCACAAGTCTATGCCATTTTGTACATTTGATTTTTCAGAGATTCCTAGGTTCATTTCACAGACTCAATATGGCCTCTCCATATTGGGTTCCTTGACCATGAGCTCAAACAAAACAAACTTTGCTCCAAATGGCACCTGACTCAGAGATAGAGGTATATTATTAGGCTCCCGGCCAATTACTGGAAAAAAAAAAAATCCAAGTTTCTATCTTATGTAAACTAGAACAAAGTTTTGCCATCAATGATATTAGTACAAATACTCCTAGTCCCTGCACACTTGTTTTTCCCTCTCATTCAAGAAGGAGAGCACTTATGCAGATCATTTTGATAAGGAAAATCTGTGTTCTAAGATGGCCGACTAAGTCAGCAAAGGAGTCCCAACTCCTGCCCCGGGGTTCTTCTGGGTTCTTCTCACTGCTCTGTTTCCTACACACACCAAAAGTACCAAGTAATTAAACTTCTAAACCTCCAAGGTCTCCAAGAGCCACTTGGTTCTTCAATCAGGACCCAGTCCAGGTTCTGTAACAATTTCAGGTGGTTTAGACCCAGAACAAAATGAGACCTCTCAGCCCTGCAATCCTAGACTGTCTGTGGCATTATTCACCCTTTTATCTGATAATTTCTCCTTGTACCCAGAAATTTAAATATGAGTGGCAGGTTTGATATGTGGTCATATGTGGTCATATGACTCTTATGTTAAAAAAACAAGACTTTGTTTTCTCTCTCTTAAAAAGAATAGACTATGACCTTGTCCTCATTAAATAGTGAGTTCGGAAAAATAAAGTCCAATGGATTATGAAATCATGAAAGATGCTAAATACCATCAGGTCAAAATCTTACAACAACGCTGAGACATTGGGATAAGAGGAGAGAAATAAATTGGATTGTGTGGAGAAAACCTATAATTTATTCTTTAACCTTTTTTTTTTTTTTTTTTTTAGCTAGGATAACATCTTTCCAAAACCAAATTAATATGGATCATCGTTCTTGAAAATTTATCTTCATCACTGTGTCATTTGATAATAGCTTTTTCTTTGTGTATACTAGATAATGGGGATAATTCTATACTTTCAACTAGATGTAGCACTGCTCATTTAATAGGAAAACCCTTAGATATACAAAAGGGTTTCATTGCCGGGTTTGACACTATAAAAGCCAAGCGGAAAAACAAGCTGGCAGAGACAGTTTAATATAAACCTCTTCTGAGGACTTGCAAACAACATCACATTTGTTTTCTGCTACTCATCTGCCCCTCTGTGATCTCTGTCTCTCTATATAATAAAATATTCATAGCTAGAGCTCAGCAGTCCTTCTTCTCTCTTCACTGTTGGAATAAGGTGTGTCCTGCTCCCTGGGAGCAAACAACAAATAGAAACACTAAAACTCTGAATACATAACTTTGGGGGAGAAGAAAACCTCATCCACGAGAAAGCGGATTTTCTTGCATTCAAAGCAAGATAACTGTGACATATGGAACTGCATTTTTTTCAGTAATTACTTATGCACTTGTCAAGTGCACTGAATCCTCTCTAGGGAAACTTCTAGGGAGTTTACGGAACTGTTCCTCTCTTTGGATTTCCTCTAATATGGATTGTGCACTATTTTGTTTTTCTTTCCAGGGAATAATGACGCTTGACTTTCTAAAACCAATCTCATCTTTTCCTACAGGAAATTATCCAGTTTGAAAGTCTGGCCTCTATCTATGCAACATTTCCCCAGAGACAATGGAAGGATTGTGCTTTTTAGGACTGAACTGTAGGTAGTATTCTCATGTTAATCCTCCTTTCATCTGCAAGACCAATTTGTGTGTTGGCTTTTATTTTAAGGAGTAACCATTCTTTTTAATTTTTATTTATTTTAATTTCTTTTCAGTGTTCTAGAATTCATTGTTTATACACCACACCCAGTGCTCCATGCAATAAGTGCCCTCCATAATACCCACCACCAGGATCAACCATTCTTTACGCTAACAACCAAACAATTTAGATATATTGGATATATTGGTTTTCTAGTTGAATAGAAGAGGTACTTTGAATTTTTATTTGCAAAATGCCCCCAAGTTCTAGTTCCACGAATGAGTACTTGCTTTTCAAACTTGATTGACTAAATGAATCTGTATCTCGGCTTCCTTATCTCACACTCCTGGTAATGACATGCTCTGTCACACAACTTTCAGAGGGTTAAATGAGAGGGTGTACGGATAAGACCTTTAGATACTCTGAAGCGCTCTACACCTTTAGAAGAGTTATTTTAATTCCTAGGTGTTTGAATGATATAAACATTAATCTGATACAAGAAACAGAAAAGGTAACAGCTCAAAAGTTGGTGATAACATCTTTGGAATTATGAGGAGGTCTCTAGCTTCCACTTCAGTTGATCTGCCCCTGTCTGAGCTGATGCTGCGGAGCTTAGATTTCCTAAGCAAGATGATGACATGGGGAATTAGTGGGGAAAGAGACACAGAGAAAAGGGGCCACCATGCAGTTTATAACCACTCATACACCATAACACTAATTTGTTTTATTTGATGTTTTGATAACTTTATGCCAATATAATTCGATTCCTTTATTACCCTAGGTATTTTATTCTATGCATTTTGAAACAGTACATTGTCACCTAGGTAACCTAGCGACTCCACTCCTAGGTATCTACCCAAAAGAACTGAAAACTCATACTCAAATTCTGGTACAGGAATGTTTATAGCAACGTTATCTGCAGTAGCTAAAAGGTGGGGACAACCCAAATATCCATCAACAAATGAATGGACAAATAGAATATGGTATTTCTAGACAACAGAATGATCCAGGCATAAAAATGGATGATACATGCTACAATGTGAATGAACCTCAAACACGCTAAGAGAAAGAAGTCAGACACGAACAGTCACACGTGGTATAATTCTATTTATCTGAAATACCCAGAAAACGTAAATCCAGAGCAAGAGACAGCAGACTGCTGGTTACCAGGGCCCTGGGGGTCAGGATTATGAAGAGAATGGCTTCATGGGCAGAGGGTTTTATTTTCGAATGGGAGAAAGGTTTGGGAGCTAGATGGATGTGGTGGTTGTCTAACTTTACAAATGTTAAATGCCAATGAGTTGCTTACATTAAAATGGTTAATTTTATGTTACGTGAATTTTCCCTCAACAAATAAAACCAACACAGTATCAAAAATTGGCTCCCGGGGGACGCCTGGGTGGCTCAGTCCGTTAAGGCGCTGCCTTCCACTCAGGTCATGATCCCAGTATCCTGGGATCAAGTCCCACATCGGGCTCCTTGCTCCGCAGGGAGCCTGCTTCTCTCTCTGCCTCTGCCTGCCACACTGCCTGCTTGTGCACTCTCTTGCTCGCTCGCTGACAAATAAATACATAAATAAATAAAATCTTTTAAAAAATCTTAAAAAAAATCCTAAAATCTTAAAAAAAAAAAATGGCACCTGGGTGGCTCAGTTGGTTAAGCATCTGCCTTTGGCTCAGGTCATGATCCCAGGGTACTGGGATCAAGCCCCACATGGGGCTCCCTGCTAAGTGGGGAGCCTGCTTCTCCCTCTGCCCCTCTCCCTGCTTGTGTTCCCTCTCTCTGTCAAATAAATAAATAAAATCTTAAAAAAAAAAATTTTGGCTCCTGGTCTTCCTGAGGCTGCCAAAGGAGTCCACGGCACAGGGAAAGGATAAAATTCCCGAGTTAAAGGTTTCCACAATGACACGGCCTCCTCTTCCACTGGCGCAACTGAAGATGCTAGCCTTACTCCACAGTTACTCAAATTTCCCTAGAATACCAGAGTATCCCAAAGCCTGAAGTTAGAGTTAGCAGGAAGCAAGGATACAGCCAATGAGCATTAAGCTCGCTGTTGAAAAATTTATATTTGCCTCTATACTTCTCATAAACTCTTACAGTTACATTCCAAAAAACAGAGAATGACCAAAAACTTTCCAGATAAAGTGGTTATTAGCTATCACAACAAACTACATCTTTTAAATGACCAAAAGTGGTAGACATCCTTTGTCAATGGTAAGGTTTCCCCACACTATCAGTTCTCTTGTGTAATATTTTAGGAATATCTTTATGCTAGGTACAGTGCTGCACTAGGTCCACTTCCTCTATATTATTTTTTTCATTCAACAAATATACATTATAATATCCACTAGTAACACATGTTGTGAAGAAAAAGACTGGGCAGGAAAGAGAATGACAGAAAGTTACTAGAAAAAGAGATTAAGAAAGAGACTTATAAGAGATGGTCTTTGAACAGAAACCCAAATGAAGTGAGTATTTGATACTCATTTGATAATCATAAATATTCATTTGAGTAATACAGTGAGATCAATAATATCCTAGGCTATGGAGATAGCATGTGCAAATGTCCTGAGGTCAAGAATGTTCATGGAACAACACTGAAGGCCCATATGGCTACAGAAGAGTGAGGAAAGAATGGTATAAAAATAAGGCAAGAACATGTAGCCACTAACCAGACTCTGGATGGCCTTATAGGCCATAGTGAAGATTTTAGATTTTATTGTAAATCTGATGGTAAGCAATTGGAAAGCCTTGAGTAGAAGATGGCATGATCTAATTTGCATTCTGAAACTGTTCATAGATGTAGTAGAGATACAACAGGTGGGCAAGGTTGAAACCTTAAGAGGCTATTTAGGTAGCAGAGGCAAAAAAAAAAAAAAAAAAAAAAAAAAGATAACCTGTACTAGGGTGGGAGTAGTAGAGACATTGAGAAATAATCTGATTTTAGATATATTTTGAAAGTACAGATGTCCCTTTGATGGGGTGGCTACTTGACCCTGAGCCAGGTGGACAGCAGTACCACTTACAGGGCTGGGAGGCACTTGGAGAGGAGATTTAAATGGTGCTGTTGTCCATTTGAGCTGCTATAACAAAACATCACAGCCTGGGTAGCATATAAACAACAATAATTTATTTCTCTACAAGGCTGAAAGCCTGAGATCAGGACGGCAGCATGACGGGGTGATGACTGTCTTCTAGGTTGCATTTTCACATGGTAGAAGGGGCTCAGAGCTCCATGGGATCTCTTCTTCAAGCACACTAATGCTATCCATGAGAGCTTCACTCTCTCAGCCAAATCTCCTCCCCAAAGCCCTACACATTTCAACATATACTTTGTGCAGAGGACACAAACATTCAGACTGTAGCTATGTGTCGGTCAAGAAAATAAAGTAGTTAGTTCAGAACATAAGAGATTTCATCACATAAGATGGCCCAAATTCTTTGTCTTTTGCATGCTTTTCACCAAGTAACAATTTAGGTCCCTCTGCTCCATGGTTTGGCTATGTCACTTGATTTGGCCAACAGGACATTAGCCATTTTCCTGTATTTTCAAAGACTTGTGCATTTCTGACTTCTCTTGTGCATCTGCCATTACCATGAAAACATATCCAGGATAGTTGGATGCAGAAAGAGAGACACAAGGAGAGAAACAGTATGACCTTGACACCCCAGCCAAAGCCATCCCAGATGAGTTAGCAGCCACCGGGTAAACATATGCAAGTCCAGCTAATTACTAGTAGTCATCAGGTCAACCTACAGTTGACCCAAGATATATAAGCAAGCCAAGAGCTGCGAACTTAATAGATATATAAATAATTGTGCAGCTGGTTGTTACACAGCATTTTCATGACAATATATGGCTGACACAGGATGTACCCAAATATGAGAAATATACCTCATCCCAGCCAATCCAAAGAGGTTGTTCTTATATCCTAATCTGCTTATAGGTTGCAAATAGAAAGTGGTAGGAAATCAGCAAGAAAAACTGAATCATAAATAATGAAAAACCATAAAATCCAGGTTCCCTCACTTGTATAGGCCCATTCCAAGTAAGGCCCAGCCTGGGAGACTGAAATTTAGCTTTTAAAAATCTATAATTTAGGGCAGAAGACATGGGCAGATATCTCTGTGAAGACATCCAAATGGCCAACAGACACATGAAAAAGTGCTCAGCATCACTCGGCATCAGTGAAATACAAATCAAAACCACAGTGAGATACCACCTCACACCAGTCAGAATGGCTAAAATTAACCAGTTGGGAAAAGGCAGGTATTGGCGAGGATGTAGAGAAAAGGGAACCCTCCTACACTGTTGGTGGGAATGCAAGCTGGTGCAGCCACTCTATGGAAGTTCCTCAAAAAGTTGAAAATAGAGCTACCCTACAACCCAGCAACTGCACTACTGGGTATTTACCCTAAAGATACAAACGCAGTGATCCAAAGGGGCACATGCACCTGAACGTTTATAGCAGAAATGTCCACAATAGCCAAACTATGGAAAGAGCCTAGATGTCCATCAACAGATGAATGGATAAAGAAGATGTGGTATATATATTTCATATATATATATATAATTATATAAATATAAATATAACATATATATATATTTGGTGCCACTTTTTGATGGCTGCATCAAAAGATATATATATATCTTGCTATTTGCATCGACGTGGATGGAACTAGAGGGTATTATGCTAAGTGAAATAAGTCAATCAGGGAAAGACAATCATCATATGATCTTTCTGATATGAGGGATTTGAGAGGCAGGGAGCGGGGTTGTGGGGAGAAGGGAGAGAAAAATAAACAAGGTGGGACCAGAGAGGGAGACAAACCATAAGAGACTCAATCTCAGGAAACAAACTGAAGGTTGCTGGGGGATGCGGGGGAGGGATAGGGTGGCTGGGTTATGGACATAGGGAGGGCATGTGCTATGGTGAGTGCTGTAAATTGTGTAAGAATGATGATTCACAGACCTGTACCCCTGAAACAAATTATATACTATATGTTAATTAAAAAATCTATAATTTAGGAAAGTTTATTAAGTCTTTAATACTGGGACATATTTTAAGGATTATTGTTAAATTCAAGTCATTTCTCTCAAGTGCAAGATTTTAGTGCATTTCAGAATTTCTTCAGATTGCCAACACTCAACTACTGATTTGTCATAAAAACCCTCATTGACTTGGCTTCTCATACCTATTGTGCATAATAAGGAACAAGGACAGATGTATCATGAAGCCTAAGACTCAAGGCCATTTACTTGTTTATGGACATTGAGACCCTGAAAAAGACCCTAGCAATATGTTCACATCATTGTATTTTCACAAAATATGCAAAAGTAAGATATTTTACCAGTAAATGGTGAGGACAGCTGTCTCTTTACATTCCAGCTTCCTACATCATACTTCCCTACGTGTTGCACAGAGTTGGGGTGGTGATGGTTATTTTGGGGCTCTAGCTAAGGGGGAACTTGAGCTGAGGTTGCATTTGGTTTGTAGTGAGTGGGTTATATTTATGTGTTTTGCAGTAAATTTCCATTACAGTTCAGTTTCTGTTGGTCAGCCTGATGCAGCAATGGCTTTCAGGAATTCCAGGGGCTGAATGACCCAGCATCACAGCCAAGAGATGCAGGCCTAGGGACACACTGCAGCGTGAGTGTCCCCTGAAGCTGTGGATGTGCATGCATGGAGGAAGTCTGCCTTTTCTAAAGCTTCTTAAGCTCTGTGACATGGGGACAACATTTCCCAGGCCAAAGGGTATTTCCAAAGATTCACAACACGTTTATTCAGAAAGTTGATAAGGTTTGAACTTACCATCTACTGCAATCTGGTAAGGTGTCATGAAGGTCTCAAGAAAACAAGGGAGACATTAAAACTCTCTGCTTCAATCACATAAGAAAGGTATGTTTTTTATGTCATCTTTGTATTTATTAAAGAATGGAGGAAAAACAAAGAAAAAAATTAAGAGACTATGAGACAAACCATTAAAATGTTAAGTCAATAAAAATCATTCTGACATAGAAGAAACCTCTGGTACAAAAAAATTTTCAGACCACTGTGAAAGCAGTCATTAGAAGGAAAATTGTGGGGGGCCTAGGTGGCTCAGTTGTTAAGCCTCTGCCTTGGGCTCAGGTCATGATCTCAGGGTCCTGGGATCAAGTCCCTCATTGGGCTCCCTGCTCAGCAGAAAGTCTGTTTCTCCCTCTCCCTTTCTCTTTCTCTCCCTTGTGGCTTGTGTTCTCTCTCTCTCTCTCTCTCTCTCTCTCTCTCTCCCTCGATTACTCAGTCTCTCAAATAAATAATACAATCTTAAAAGAAAAATAGTAAAGGTTTGAAAAATATAGTTAGGGTTTGTCTGGGTGGCTCAGTCGGTTAGATGTCTGCCTTTAGCTCAGATCATGAACCCAGGGTCCTGGGATCAAGCCCCTCATTGGGCTCCCTGCTCTGCAGGAAGCCTGCTTCTCCCTCTCCCACGCCCCCTGCTTGTGTTCCCTCTCTGTCAAGTAAATAAGTAAATGATCTTTAAAAATAAATAAATAAATAGGCAGGTAGAAGGAAAACAGTGAGGAAAAGTAACAGATTGGTTCTTGTTTGATTATTCAATTAATAAAAAGGAGCGGATCGTATGAATAACGGAAAATACTGAAATCCTTCCTGATTTGACACAAATGAAGATTATGAAGAGAACATAAAACCCATCACAGTCACAGCAAGGAAGACATTGATGAGTAAGTGGTGATGCAGTTCATCAGAGAGTACCTAAGATTAGTAATTGCACAAGCAAACTTCAAATGCCCTGGAATCTTAGGTCTCCTGTGTTCAAAAAATGTGATAAAGATTTTCCAGAATTTGATAATTAAAAAAAAAAAGTTTTCATGTCATTACTGATAAGCTGTAATGCCAAAATAAACTTTCCTAAAGTGTATTTATGTAAAATAAATCTCAATCAGACTTCTTAACAGAAGGGCTGCTTTCTGTTTCTATTTACACTATAAAAAGATACCTTAAAATAATTTTTTTTTTTTAAGAGAAAGAGGGAGGGAGGTAGGGAGAAAGAGAAAGAGCAGACAAACAGGGGAAGGGGAGAGGGAGCAGCAGACTCTCTGCCGAGCAGGGAGCCTGACTGTGGCTTGATCCCAGGACCCTGAGATCAAGACCAAGCTAAAGGCGGACACTTAACCGACTGAGCCATGAAGGCGCCCCTCAAAATAATTTAAAAAAAATTTTTTTCACTGTTCTGAAATTCATTGTTTATGCACCACACCCAGTTCTCCATGCAATACGTGCCCTCCATAATACCCACCACGAGGCTCACCCAACCCCCCACCCTTCTCCCCTCCAAGACCCTCAATTTGTTTCTCAGAGTCCATAGTTGCTCATGGTTTGTCTCCCCCTCCGATTTCCCCACCAAAATAATTTTTATATTTAAAGGTAAAGAGATAATCGGAGCATTTTCAGCCAAAATACATATGGGTCCAGGTATCACAGAAGTGGAGTGGGAAGTCTACTAATAAAAACACACTGCTTTTCTGATTTTGTGATGTTTCCATTATTAGCTTTTCAGCTTTGTAATTTTGTTATGGATTATTTTGTTCTAACTATTCACATCCTTACTTAAATTTAGTGTCCACTGGCATCTTTAGATTTATAGATCTTGTTTGCTGGGCCATCGGCTATGTTTTCCTTACTGTGATTGCTCAAAGTTTAAATTTAAAAAGTTAACGAAAATGTATATACAAAGCATGACTAACAGTTTGATCAAATTAGAAATGTCACAGTCAAAAAGCAGGAGCTTTGGTAACCTTGTCTGCCTTTGGGATGGCTACCCACAGCAATTTCACTTCTGGAATTCATCTTCAGCTGGATGGCGTGTGTCAATAAATTGAAATCCTGATAAGGGTAACTGATTTTAAGTGAAACTGAAATTAATCAAATGCAGGCAACATGGAGTATAGGAATTTTTTTTAAATAGAAAATTATGAATAGATCTTTGATTTTGTATGGCTGAAAGGAAAAAAAGCAGAAGGATTTTTATCACTTGGTTAAGGTTAAAGGGGGTATCTGCCATGTGGTAAAATGTTATTATTTGTCCCCCTTTGTAGTTAGTAAATGCCCTGGGGGGATAGATACTTTGTGACTAGGTAAATGCCCTCTTCTCCCCAAACTTCAGCCCATTAACTTTAGCATCCATCAGTGGATTGTGTCTGCAACAATGATTACTGTGGTATTTGTCTAAGGGGAATGTCCTTTCTTCTCTTTCATTGGAATTTCTTTAATTCCATTTATTTAAATGGGATTCTTCCGTAAAGGCAAAATATCCCTTCACTCCATGTATATATTCAATTATTTATTTATATCTGCATGTACTTAGGGACATTTATCATTTTTCTGTGGGTTACAATCCCAAATTCTCATATATTTGGTAGCTCAAGTTTTCCCAGGTTTGTCTATTTGGAACACCATCAGGTTGGTCCCTGTATCCTGCTGACATGCTCTTGTTCTTTTGAGAGTGTTACCTTACTTTTTGACAACACAAATATTCATTCTGGGCAGTTCTCATCTTTTTCTGGCCCCAGGCATGGAATCAGTTACTTTTGCAAAGAGCCCTGGTTCCTTTATTGGGAAATATTGTTAAGAAATCAAGATCTGGGTGCTAGGTATGCTCTTTGTTCCTGAGGGGTCACTGACTTTAGGCTCTCTCTGTGGACAAAGCTAGGAAATGTATGTATGTATACTAACCCATGCATATACACACACATACATTCATGCATACCTCAATCTAATCATGAGAAGTCATCAGAGAAATCCAAATTAGGAGATTCTACCAAATAATTGAATAGTGTACTTCAAGTATCAAGTTCGTCAAAGGAAGGAATGAACAACTGTCTAGTTTGAAGGAGACAAAGACAAAGACAACTAAATGTAATTTGGGATCTTGGATCAAAGAGAAAAAGGATATTAATGGGAAAACTGATAAAATCAAATGTTTGTAAGCTTAGTTTAAATGTTATAAGCTTGTAAGCTTAGTTTATAAGCTTAGTTTTATATAAACTGCTTAGTTTATAGCAGACGTTGGCAAATTACAGGCCATGAGCCAAATCTGATCCGCCACCTGTCTCTGTAAATAAAGTTTTATTGGAACACAGATACTCTCATATGTTCATGTAGTCTGTTTCTTTGTGCTACAATGGCAGAGTTAAGTAGTAGTGGCAGACACCTAAAATAATTGCTATCTGGCCCTTCACAGAAAAAGTTTGCTAACTCCTGGCTGATAGGGTTTTTTGTTGTTGTTGTTTGTTTTTAATGTAACTTGTATTTTTAAAGAGGATTTTTATTTTTATGTTTTCATATTAACATTTAATGCATTATTTGTTTCAGGGGTATAGGTCTGTGAATCATCAATCTTACGCAATTCACAGCACTCACCATAGCACATACCCTCCCCAATGTTCATAACCCAGACACCCTATCCCTTCCCCCTCCACTCCCCAGCAACCCTCAGTTTGTTTCCTGAGATTAAGAGTCTCTTGTGGTTTGTCTCCCTCCCCGGTCCCATCTTGTTTCATTTTTTCCTTCCCTTCCCCACCCTGTCTCTGAAATACCTTGTATCGGAGAGATCATATGATAATTGTCTCTCTGATTGACTTATTTCACTTAGCTTAATACCCTCTAGTTCCACCCATGTCATTGCAAATGGCAAGATTTGGAAGTTTTGGTGACTGCACAGTATTCCATTGTGTCTTCTTTATCCATTCATCTGTTGATGGACATCTAGGTTCTGTCCATAGTTTGGTTATTGTGGACATTGCTGCTATAAACATTCAGGTGCACGTCCCCCTTTGGATCACTACACTTGTATCTTTAGGGTAAATACACAGTAGTGCGATTACTGGATTGTAGGGTAGCTCTATTTTCAACTTTCTGAGGAATCTCCATACTGTTTTCCAGAGTAGCTGCACCAGCTTGCATTCCCACCAGCAGTGTAGGAGGGTTCCCCTTTGCTTCCTCACCAACATCGGTCATTTCTTGACTGGTTAATTTTAGCCATCTCCTGGCCAACAGTTTTACACCATTTTTAAATTCCTATTTTTGGCAATTGTACTACAGTTATGTGAAATTTTAACATTAGGGATGAAAAGTATAAGGAAACTCTTTGTATTATCTTTGCAACCTCTCTCTATATCTACATTTTTAAAATAATAATTTTAAAATATTCAAATTAAGAGCTACCATACAAAATTCAGGAAATTTCCCATAAAATCTCTGAGTTTTTTGTTTGTTTTTTTAAAGCCAAGTAAGTCATTTCATAATATTTTCCAACAGTCGAAGTAAAATGAAAGTGGGACCTATGGTTAACGTGTCAGATACTGCTAGTTATTGACTCACTATTGGCTTCCATAACATGAGAACCTAATTTTGTTTGGCACAAGGTGTCTGTTTAAGATCATATTTCCTTATCTCTATGATAGCCAGGGCTGGGCAATGACGTATAAGCACAAGTGTTTCAGTGAGACTTTAAGGAACACTCATTAGAATACGGCCTCAAGGGCCCTATTTGCCTTTCTTCCTACTGCCTCTTGCCTAGAAAATGAATGTGATGGCTCAAGTTTCAGTAGCTTTATCAGACCATGAGGTGAAAAGAGTAGTCACGGATCCACCCCCACTTCAGGTAGAGCTCAAAGACAGAAGAAGTTTATGGTAGATTTATTATGGCCTAATTTTTCATGCATCAAACCCTGGTATTCAAACCCTTTGCAGTATTTCCCATCAAGAACTAGAACCTGTTTCCCAGCCCATCTAACCTGGGCTGGACTTAGGACATGATTTGATCAATATAGTATGGCAGAAGTGTCAGAGAATCACTTCCGAACCCAGCCTGCAACAGGCCCTGAGTGGTTCTACTCTCTTTTAGAAAATTTCCACTGATATGTGAAATATCTTGTGCTAGAGAATTGTGAGAGGTCATATAGGATGGGACCCATTTGCCTTAGTTAGGACATTCTGAAACCAGGCCCCCAAATATAAGAGATGACCAAGTCAAGATGAACAGAGCTACTTACTGAACCCAATGTTGATTGCAGATACAGATGAAACCGAGACTGGAAAATTCTCCCAGTTGATCTGTAGACTTATAAGCAAGGGTACATGCTTGTTTTAGGGTACTGAGTTTATGATAGTCTGCTATGTGGTGATGGTGACTTGATATAAAACCTACATCTCTGGTAACCATGAAGTTACCACCGTGACCTGAGACTTCGTGCCTAAGGTCATTTTTTAAAAGCAAACTCTGCTCAAAATGTGGGTCTTGAATTCACGACACCAAGATCAAGAGTTACATGCTCTACTGACTGAACCAACCAGGTGCCCCATAAGAGAAAAAATCCACCTTGACTAAACCACTTTTATTTTCAGTCTGTCTTCTTTGCCACCAAATGGAATTCCTAACTGATACATAAAGGGCATGAGATGTCTACTTTTCTATAATCCCCATGCATCATCCATTTGTCACCTGCCTCTCCCCCCTCATCCCCGGAGCATCTGAATGTGTGACTTCTACTCTACAGCCACATTTTTGAGAAAGAGGAAGAAAGAGTATCTTTTGGTTTCATTTGTACTTTGTGGCTCACTTAATTTAGTGGATTTTTTTAAGGGAGCATAGTTGAGGATAATTATATATTTTGCTTCATAAAACTCACACTATACCCCAAACCACCTAAGCTGGTGGCTTGTGGCTCAGGGCAACAGTGGAAATACCCATGGGAAACAAAAGAAATAACAGAAATGATTTTTTTTTAGAGCATTCAAAACTTAGTAAATTCATGTCAGCCTCCTTACATTGTCAAGTGTTACTGGAAGTTCAGTGAAATCCCTTTAGAGAGAAAACATTTCTCTTGGAAAGAGCAGTATAAATCTACCTTCAAATAATATTACCCCAAAATATGAAAATCTAGGCTACCATTTCTTTTAACATATATGCATAGGACTATATATCAAAAGAATTCCAAATTTCAAACAAATGTTAACCACATTGTCCTTACAGTCATAAAAATGTATATGTAAAACAATTGCCTATACATAAATCATAGCAGAGTTAAAATAATTTTTAACATAGTGATTATTTAAAATATATATGAAGTGGGCCCCTGGGCAGCTCAGTCAGTTTAGTGTCCAGCTCAGGTCATGATATTAGGGTCCTGGAATCCAGCCCTATGTCAGGCTCCACACTCGGTGCAGAGTCTGCTGGGGATTCTCTCCTTCCCCACCACTCATGTTCTGTCTTTCTTGCTCTCTCTTTCTAAAATAAATAAATAGGGGTGCCTGGGTGGCTCAGTCAGTTAAGTGTCTACCTTTGGCTCAGGTCATGATTCTGGGGTCTGAAGACAGAGCCCCACATTGGGCTTCCTGCTCTGTGGGGAATCTGCTTCTTCCTCTCCATCTGCCCCTCCCACCCCCCCCACTCATGCACACGCACTCTCTCAAATAAATAATCTTTAAATAAAAAATCTTTAAAATATACAAGAAGTGACAACTTATGAATTAAAATACATGGAAGCAATTAATTATATCGCTAATGAAAAGTAGTACAATTTAATTTTCTCCTTTTATATTTACTTTTTTAAAACTAAATAGCAGTGTCTATCAATGTAATTGCCACAAAAAAAGATGCTTTAATTTATAACTAGTATTCTGCCATGTTTTTAGAAAAAAATTAACAGACACGCTTCTCTTATGAAAACCTCTACTTTTTAATATTATCTCAGGTATGCGAGAAACACATGAATACCAAGCCCATGTTTTGAATTTGGGTATTTATCATTTCATTCTGCATGACAAAAAAAGTCAACAACAAAAAAGGAAAAACACAGGCATGCTCAAGTATGTCTTGGCCTCCAAAGATTCTTTGTAAAACATAAAAGCTCTTAAAATCTGAAAAAAGTATGCTGTGGATGTGTTCTGACATGATATGCTGAGTCCCTTGGAATGAATATACATGTATATCCACACTAAATTGCAGATACCAACAACCTCTCTTAGCCCAAGCAAGTGACAGTCTATTCCATTGAGTTCTTTTTTTTTTTTAAGATGTTATTTATTTATTTGACAGAGAGAGAGAGGGAAAGAGAGAGAACACGAGCATGGGGAGTGGGAGAGGGAAAAGCAGGCTCCTTGCTCAGTAGGGAGCCCCGATGTGGGACTCCATCCCAGGGCCCCAGGATCATGACCTAAGCCGAAGGCAGATGCTTAACCAACTAAGCCACCCAGGCATGCCATCCATTGAGTTCTTGATTGCTGAGTTCATATTCTTCTCAGCTAGTTTTCTGTGCTAACCTTTATCTGATGTGCAGGAAATCAACCTCACCCAATGTAAAATGAGATTCCTGATTGATAGGAACAGTTTCTTGAAAACATATCTCAAAAGTCAGAAATGGGAGAATTCCTGAGCTGCAACATACAGCAAGACACAATTCAAACAGCTCCAGTGGGCACTAACATAAGGACAGAGAACTTGGATACCATTTGCCAAGTCCTATGGCGTTCATTTTACCAAGAGATTTTGGTAGAACCTGTCTTCTTGGTAAAGAAACAGGCTCTAAAATAGCACTGTCCAATAGAAATGTAATGTGATCTGGGACACCTGGGTGGCTCAGTTGGTTAAGCGGCTGCCTTCGGCTCAGGTCATGATCCCAGCGTCCTGGGATCGAGTCCCACATCGGTCTCCTTGCTCCGCAGGGAGCCTGCTTCTCCCTCTGCCACTCTGTCTGCCTGTGCTTGCTCGCTCTCTCTCTCTCTCTCTCTGACAAATAAATAAATAAAATCTTTAAAAAAAAAAATGTAATGTGATCTACAAAGGTCCATCACAAATGGAAGTTTAAATTTCTTAATAGCTGCATTAAAAAGGTAAAAAGAAAATGGGTGAAATTAATTTTAATAATTCATTTTATTTAAAATAAAGCCAAAATATAATTTCAACATATATTAATAAATATTTTTGCTTATTTAAATAAACATTTCAATTTGGAGCAGCCATATCTAAAGTTCTCAGTCACTGGGGTCAGTGGATCCAAAACTGGGCATTGAAAATCTAGAGTCCTCTGTGAATTATTTTGATAATTTAAAAATCTAAGGAGTGACAGTAACTAGAGAAAAAAAGAGGTTTCAAATACAATGGGTAATGAATTTCCTAAGAAAAATTTGATAGAAATTATACTGACAATTTGATAGAAATTATACTAACAAGTTGACATCAAGTAGCTGGATTTTTATTTTAATTTTTAAATACACCATGTTAAAGCAGATACTTCACAGAGAAATTACTAGGACATTGAAGTATGCCAAAATAGGTTCCATTCAACTTTAATGAAACATCCCAAGCAAATAATGAAACACGTTTATTTAGATTCTGCAACATGGATAATAAAACATAATATAAGAAGCCTGAAGTGAATATAAAATGTCAAATCGAATAGCACGCTCTTATAATCACAGCCTCCAATCTGATGATTAGTCTTTAGGTCAGAATTTATCTACAGTAATTGAAATATGTTTTTCCAGAGTCAAATTAGTTAATTAAAATGATACATACATCCAGGAGGTCAAGTATAAGGTATAGAGGTCTGGTTGTATGTCAAAAAGCCATAAAACCTCCAGGCAAAAATAAGTGCTGGGCAGAAAATGAAAAGCCTTTCTAAAAGTTTTTTAAGTAAAGGTATTTATTTTTCAACAGCCTAAGTACTCTAACATCAATAAAACACTGCAAACCTCAAGGCTGTCAAATTACCTGATAACTCATAACACTGTGTGGTTCTCAGGGCAGATTTTAATTTGCATTCCACGATATTGTGAAACAAATAAGTGGCACCCAATATAAATGGCAAATATTATACATTTTAAAAAACTTTCCTTATCTACTATTCATGTGTTTGTTGTAGAAAAATTGGAAAAACATATAAAAGCAAAAAATAGAAAAAAAAATCACTCAGAATCCCAGCACCTAAGACACTGTGGACATTTTAGTCCTTATTCCTCCATGCTTATATTAATATGATTATTACTTCTAGGTTTTCATGATATAATAAACTCATGTGGGCTCTCTTGTAGATCTAATTCTCTCAACAGATCTGATAATCCCACTTGACACATATGTACCCACTGGACACTTCCCTTCCACACAGCTGTCTATTCAAGGGTTGTACAGAATCCAGGGGCACTCTGATCTGGGGTTGATCTGTCAATGTCTTCTGTCCTTTTTCTCCCACTCCATCCCCACCTCCAACCATACCCTCAGCACCCATACAGTAAGATCTCAGTCTAAACATACTTTCTTCCATTTAACTCAAAGCTTTGCAGTGCTCTCTTAAGAAGAGAGGTGTTTCATAGAAACAATGACTACCAGTCTACTTATTTACAACCCTCAAACAGAATTCTTAGGAAAAGACACCTTCTTCTCTCTTACTAACAACATTGGTACTGGCTGATGAACATAACTTTTTGGTCACATTTGGCTTTACTTTGTGCCTGAAATAATCTACTTTCTCAGGCAAATCTCTAGATTCAACAATAAACATCTGCCAAGTGCTTAAAAGGGCAGACATTGTGTTTAGGACCAGACAGTGAATTGTGGATGAAGCAGACATGATCTTTTGGCCTCACAAAAGTAATATTTTAGTAGAGAAGATAGTCTGCAATCAAGTCAGCAGATAAATACATAATTACATACTGGGATCAATGCTACAAAGGCAATGGACATGGATGTTGAGATAGAGAACACAGCATTGCCTATCTTAGTTTCTGACACAATGACCTGTTTGAAAGCCTGGCAAGAACTCGGGAAGTTTCCCACCCATTCCATCAACACTGTCCTTCTGCTCAGAAGCATACCACTGTGCTAAAGAGACCCCACACTGGTTGTAAGAATTTTTGAATCAATTACCAAGGTTAAGTCATTCAAGAAGCTTCTATTAGACTTCCTGTTATAATAGAGGAATGTCTCCCTTTAAACCAACGGTGGACATCCTGCCTATGAAGCTGATCTCATAAACTTTGCAATATGACACCTTTTTTGTATTAGAGAGGATGGAAATCTGGAAAAATTTTTGAATCTTTGTTGAGCAAAAGCACTATCGTGAATGTGCATATATCCAAAAGAAGGCCTACAGTGTTGATGGGATAAGACCAAGAGCTGGTTTGTCCTCCATGGAAGACTAAAAGGAATTTGGAAGAACTGAGTAGGCAACTGGATAAATCCGAGAGGACAGAGGGTAAGTGGGGAGACAAATAGAGACATAAAGACTAATAGAGAATGAGGATGGGAAACACAAGGGACAATAAGAGAAAAACATAAAGAGAGAGATACAAAGAGAAAGAAAAGGTAAAGAGACGTAAGACAGCAATGCATGCACACCCACAGGCACACCCACACAAACACACAGACACACACAGAGAGAGCAGGGGGTGGGAGTGGGGGAAGAAACCCCAAGAAAAGACCTAACAAAGTTGAGGCCAATACTGTGAGCACACAGTCCGTGAGAATTCCGCTGTGGCTGAGAATGTCTGATGTGTCCAAAATATTAATAACTAACTGTAAATTTAAAGTTCTCTCTAATTGTCTGCTATAATTTCTCTCTGTTAATCTTTACTAAAGTCTGCTAGCAATACTCCCCTTATGATTAGAAGTGTTTTGAGGAATGAAGAAAGAATAGAGGTAACCATAATGGGGCAAACACACTGTTGAGAGAAGATGCTAGAGGATCCAAGGGCCATGGAAGAATGAATAAAAGAAACCGGTTTCCCTGTGGGCTACCTTGGCCGTGGTGAGTGAACTGCCATTCCTCAAAACTATTCTTGAGAAAAGTATATGCAATATATAATACTATATAAATGAAAAAGAATTTATATATACTGAGTACCTGTTACCTCTGTGCTTTATAGATACAATCTCATTCTTCAAAACAACCCTACCAATTGGTTCTACATATTTTGATTTTTTTCAGATCAGAAAACCAAGAGTAAGTTTCCAGGCTGGGTAGTTGGGAGGGGGATCCCAAGAGAGGACCAGCAGACTCCCTGTGCTGTGAGACAAGAGAGACCAAAGCAGCTGGAGTTTTTAGCAGGAAATACCAGAGATGAGAGAGAGCAAGGGAAGGAGTGAGAAAATTATACATCCACAGATTCAGAAACCTCAATAAAATACAAACACAAAAAAATGTGAAGAAAACTTATACTGTTCAAACACAATGATAAAGAGAAAAATCTTAGCAGAAGCCAGTGGGGGTGGGGGGACACTTATGTATGGAAAAACTAATATAAGGATAGCATATTTCTCATCAGAAACTACATAAACAAGATAACAGTGGAATAAAATCTTTAAAGTACTGAAAGAAAAACGTCAATCTAGAAAAATCCAAAAGAAAAATATGTTACATAACTGAAAATAAAATAAAGATATTCTGAGAAACACCCCCGCCCCCCGCCAAAAAAAATCCCTGGGACAACATGGGACAAATAGAAAAGAAATAGCAGGAGACATCAGACTTAAACTTAACCATATTAATAACCACATTAAATGTAAATAGTCTAAATATTCTATTAAAAGGCAGAAACGTCAGATTGGATAAAAAAAGCAAGATCTAACTATATGCTGCCCACAAGAAACACATTTTATAGATAAATAGACAAATGTAAAGAATAGAAACAGATATGCTAAAACTAATCAAAAGAAAGCTAGAGTGCTATATTAATACTACAGAAAATAGATTTCAGAGCAAAGAATATTATTACCAAGATTAAAACTGGTCATATTGTAACAATAAAAGGGAAAATTCATCAAGACCTAACAATACTGAATGTTTATACATCCAAAAACAGTCTCAAAATACATGAAGCAAAAGTTGCTAGAACTGCAAGTAGAAACACACAAATCTACAATTATTGTTAGAGACTCAATGTTAACTTCATAAAGGTATCTCAGTAAGGCTACAGAAGACTTTAACAACACTAACAACCAATTTGGCCTAATTAACATTTATAGAATAATTCAACAACAGCAGAATAAACATTCTTGACAAAACCACATACAACACTTACCAAGATAGACTATATTCTGGGCCATAAAATTAGCTTCAATTAGTTTAAAAGGATTCAGTACAAAGTATGACTCATACAGAAAAGATTCATACCAAGTATGCTATCTGACTATAACAGAATTAGAAAACAACAACAGAAAAATCTCTGGAAAATTCCCAAGTAGTTGGAGACTAAATAATGTAATTCTAAATAAACCAAAAGTCAAAGAAGAAATCAAAAGAGAAATAAGAAAGTATTTGGAAGTAAATTAAATTACACATATAAAATTATAGATATGTATATAATGTAAAAATATGTGGGCTACCACTGTTATAGTACCTAAGGGACACTGTATAGCATTAAATTACGAAAGAACATAAGGGGTGCCTGGCTGGCTCAGTTGGTTAAGCAGCTGCCTTCCATTAGGGAAATGACCCCAGGGTACGGGGATCCAGCTCCACGTTGGGCTCCCTGCCCTGTGGGGAGTCAGCTTCACCCTCTCCCTCTGCTGCTCTTTCTCTCTCTGTCAAATAAATAAAGTCTTTAAAAAAAAAAAGGTCAAATCGATGACCTCAGCTTCCACCTTAACAAAGTAGGTAAAGAATAACAATTAAACCCAAAATAGAAGAAAGTAAATAATAATATATATATTTATATATAATTTATATATAAATAATATATATAATAATTTGTATATATTATATATTTATATATAATATATAATATAGAAGTCAATACATAAAAAGCATAAAAACAATGAAAAAATCGATGAAATATAAATCTGATTAAGAAGACTGATAAAACTGATAGCAAGACTGAGCAGGAAAAAGATAAATTCTAATAAAAATTTTAGTAGATGAATCTAACAGTACATAATCTATGAAATAGTATAGATAAAACAGTATATAATCTATAAAATAGATAATACATCATGATCAAATAGGATTTATTTCAGAAAAGCATGGTTGGTCTATATTTGAAAAATTAATGTAATTCATATATTTTTTTCTCAAATACTTATTTTTAGGGAGAAAGAGTGCAAGAGGGGGGGAAGAGCAGAGAGAGAGAATCTGTCAAGCAGACTCCCCACTGAGAGAGGAGCCTCTGGAGAGGGAGGTTTAATCCCACAACCCATGAGATTTGACCCGAGCTGAAACCAAGAGTCAGACTGAGCTACCAAGGCACCCCTGTAATATATTAACAAGCCATAAGATTATACATCTATTCTCAATAGACATATAAAAAGCATTAACAAAATCCAACATCCATTCCTGATGAAAAAAATATCAGCCAACTTGAAATACAAGGGAATTATCTAACTTGATAAAGTCATTTATGGAAAACATAGAACTAATATCATATTTAATACTGAGGACTCTTTTTTTTCCCTAAGGTGACGAACAAGAAGAGAATGTCTTCTCTTACCACATCTATTTAACATTGTTCTGGAAGGTCTAGTTAAGGTAATAAGGCAAGCAAACAAAATAAAAGCCATCTGTATTAGGAAGTAAGAAGTAAACCATCTTTATTCATAAAAATGGTCTGCTAGAATCTATAGAAAAGCTATAGAATATACATTAATTTATCAAAATTGAATACCAGACCAATATATTAAAATATATTTTATTTAAAATACTAGCAGCAAATAGAAAAAGAAATTTTTAAATACCATTTAAAATAACATTAAAAACTCTGAAATTCTTAAGGATAAATGTGATAAATTATGTGGTAAGCTATAGAAGATTACTGAGAAAAATTAAAGACCTAAACAAATGGAGAAATATATCTTGCTCTTAAGTCTCAAGTCCTAAAATTGTTAAGCAATCAGTTATCCCCAAATTGCACTATAAATTAAATGTGATGACCATCAGAATTCCAGGAGGCTTTCTTTTTAAGAGAAAATGACAAATTGATTCTAAAATTCATACTGAAATTCAAACAACTTAGAATAGCTGAAATAAGGCTGAAAAACAACAGAGAAGTAATCACTATTAATACACTGCAGTAGACAAATAGATCAATGGACAGAATGGAGTTCAGAAATAGAACCACAGATATATGGACTACTGATTTTCAGCAAAGATGGGAAGGCAATGCAGTAGAGAAAGCATTTTCAACAAATGCGATTGCAACAATTACATATCCATTTGCAAAAACATGAACTTCAGTCATAATTATCACCATATAGAAAGATAACTCAGAATGGATTATAGATCTAAATAAAACCTAACACTAGAAGTCTTCTAGAAGAAAACACAGGTGATAATCTTAGTGGTCATGGGTAAGCAGAGATTTCTTACACAGAACACTAATGACATAAAAGAATTTTGAAAAATTAAACTTCATCAAATTTAAGTACTTTTATTCTTCAAAGGACACTGTTAAGAGAATGAGAAAATAAGCCAAAGACTGAGAAATCTATTTTAAAATCATAAATCTGATAAGGGGCTTGTATTGAGAATCTATAAAAACCCTCAAACACAATCATAATTTTAAAAAACCAATCAATCCAATTAAAAAATGAGCAAAAGACTTGAGCCAACTTCATGAATATACTGTATACTGAGAAGCATTCCCATGAAAATACGTTCAATGACATCAGTCATTAGGATAAAATAAGAACACCATGTGGTACCACGCCATTCCTGCTAGAATTGTTATGGTTAAAAGATTCACCACACCAAGCCTTGGTAAGGATGTGGAAAAATTGGAAACCCCACACATTCCTCAGCGAATGTAAAATGCTGTAAACACTTTGGAAAACATTTGGCAATTTCCCGAATTGTTAAATGTGGTCCACTATTATTATTATTTCATGCTTGGGTATTTGAGAAATCAAAGCATATGTCCACACAAAGGCTTGTGCATCTATGTTCACAGCGGCTTTACAGTAACCACCAACAAAGCCAAAACCAAAAATAACAAATAAACCCCACCCCCCTCCAACCACCACCAACACAACCTAGAAACAACCTACCTATCCAACAGGTGAATGTATGAACCACCTGTATAGTATATGCATACTCTAAACTACTGTCTAACCATAAAACGGAATAAACTCTTGATACATGCTACAACAGGGATGAATCTCAGAATAGTGATGAAAGGGGCCAGACCAAAAAAGTGTACATACCACATGATTCCATATATATAGGTCTCTAGGAAATGCAATCTAATACGTGGTGACAGCAGTAAGATTTGTGGTTGCCCGGGGACAAGGGGGGGGGTGGGTAGTTAGGGAGGGAAATGAGAGACTGAAAAAGGCCACAACAAAACTTTTGGGGTGATGGACATGTTCACTGTCTTGATTATGTTGATGGTTTCATGGTTGCATACATTCATCAACACCTATCAAATTGAAAGCTTTAAGAAGGGGCATTTATTTCCATGTCAGTTATACCTCAATAAAGCTGCCTTTTTTTTTTTTTTTAAGATTTTATTTGAAAGAGAGAGAACGAGTCCCCATGAGCAGGGGTTGGGGGGGCAAAGGCAGAGGATAAGCAGATACCCTGCTGAGCAGGGAGCCTGACATGGGGTTTAACCCCAGAACCCCAAGATCATGACCTGAGCTGAAGGCAGAAGCTTAATCAACTGAGCCACCTAGGTACCCCAAAGCTGTTTTTTTTTTCCTTAAAAAAGGAGTATTTTGTTCCTTAGTTGTACTAGCCATAAACATACACTCAATAACCTCATAAAGTTAACAGCTACTGTATTGTCAGTACAGACACAGAATATTCCCATCAGTGGGAAACCCAACAATAACAGACTGTCTTGCAAGTGATTTTAAATGTTGCTATATTTTGTGCCAGAGATAAGTTAGAAGATCACATGGAATTACCCGAAGCTCAAACCCTGGCATGATTCCCAATTTAGTCCAATTAACATGTTATGTTAATGTCTATATAGTAAATGATGCAGATAAAGATAAAAAGTAATCTTATCCTGGGGCACCTATGCGGCTCAGTCGGTTAAGTGATGGACTCTGCACCCTGCACTGAGCACTGTGTTGGGCTCCAACTCTGGGCACGAAGCTTACCTAAAAAAAAAAAAAAAAAAAAAAAGTAATCACTTCCTATGTATTTGATGTCGTTCAAAAGAAATACATAATGCTCCTAAGAAATCAGGTTAAATCTGAAATACAGTTAAGAAAATAAAAAGCAAGTATATTTCTTTGCCTTTGGATTATACAAGGAACTAGCCCCTTGTGAACAAATATGTGAAATGATGTGCTATGTTTATGTTAAGAACATCACCTCAGAGGAAAGATTAACTGTATTTAAATGAAAAAAGAACAGATATGATGTACCTCATGTAATTACAACCCACCCTTGAACAGCTCATGTTATGTTAACTGACAACAGCTGAATAACACATTTTGTATGTTATATGTAATATATACTATAGTCTGAACGTAAGCTAGAGAAAAAAAAATTAGGAATAGAAAATACATTTACAGTACTGTATTTAATTAAAAAATCTGCATATATGGGGCACCTGGGTGGCCCAGCCAGTTGGGTGGCTGACTCTTGATTTAGGCTCAGGTTGTGATCTCGGCATTTTGGGACTGAGCCCCGCATCTGGCTCCACACTGGGTGGGGGTTCTGCTTGGGGATTCTCTCCTCCCATTCCTCTACCCCTCCCCCTGTTTGGGCATGTGTTCCTGGTCTCTTTCACTCTCTCTCTTTCAAATGAGTGAATAAATCTTTTTTTAAAAAATCTGCATATAAGTGGACCTACACAATTAGAACTTTTGTTGTTTAAGGGTTAACTATATTAGTAAATTTGAAAAGGATAATGTTTACATGGTCACAGATATGATGCGGGAGCAACTGTGCAGCTGTATAAAGAGGCAGAAGCCATCTTTGCTGTGTCATTACAGTACATTGGTACCTTGTTCAACTCATAATCTTCAAGGACACAATCTCTGCTTCTCCAAATTAAAATATGATAACCTTAAATATATTATACAATGGATAAACACGTTTTGGGGGAAAATTTTTTGAGTAAAACATTCCCATCAAAGCAAAAAGTTCTATTAGCACTTTTCTCAGTCCTGTATCTTAATTAAGGAGTGATAAATATTCAAAAGCATACTGGGATTACTCTCCACCTCACCAATGCCTCAGGTACTTCAGCCAGTATTTGCAATATTCTGTGACATACGCAAAGTCCTTCCAATATCAGGATGCCACACCACACTGAAAAATCCCTCTTTCCCAAGTTGGATTGAAACATGGTTTTTTATTTGGTTGGTTGGTTGGTTTTTGGTTTTTTGAGGGTTTCTCTTTGTGTGTGTATGGTTTTTTTAATCACAGCTCACAACCACTTTCGATATGCTCATTGACCTCTACTTGGCTACAGTAATACAAAGAACCAAATATTCCAATGCCTAAAATGATCTCCATATTTGACCTTTCCCATGACACAGAGATAAAAGACAATTTGCATGCATTTGAAACAGAATCCGTGCATGTGAAGTATAGCAGTAAATTGCAACCGCTAAAACTTCTAAAACCACCCTTGGCATATTTTATGCAAGTTGAATTTCAAATCGCCAGAAATTCACAAACACGTGAACTAAATTACCTGCCCATGAGAGTGCTCTTTTTAATTCATCCTACCCTTTCTCTTGATTTTTAAACAGACTTTTCCCAGAACTAAATGACATCCGTTTCTAATATGAACCTCTACCTCTGTCTCAACTTGTTAATCAGAGGGCAGATTAATGACCTTTGTGACTGAGACTGAATGAATGTTCTCTTTTTAGTGATCAAGTTTCCGTGCCTCATTTGAGAAAACCCCAGACTGAGCAACTGATAGAGGGGAAGGATCTTCTGTCTTCAGAGAGGTCCCGTTAGAAGCAAAGGCTGAAGATAGAGGCGTATCTTGTCACTACAACTCTCAGCCTGGAATCAGGGAAGATAGAAATGAAACCAAAAAGACCTGACCACACTTGGGCATTTAGCCATGAAGTGCAAGTTCAAGCTGACTGAAGCAAGGACAGTCTTTATTTTTGTCTTGCTTTGGCTCAGTTCAGCATCTCACACCCATGAGAAGTTGTTTAGCAGTTTGTATATGCTTCATATTTTTAAAGGGAAAAATAATTATTAAGAACTCTGGCACTGGGCAATTTCCAAACACGGAGTCTACAGCAAAAAGAAATGATCAATGTTCTCTGGTGGTAAACATGTTGAAGCCACCGCCGGACATTATCAGTGAACACCTTAATTAAGAGCTCATCTTGTGGCAGGGATCAGGGGAGTGCTGGCAGAGAACAAGGCTATGCATAGCACAACTGGAGAATGAGAAGAAAGCCTGGCAGCAAACCCAAGGCCCTGAATACCTAGGGGCTTATTTGGGGTGAGGGCACGTCTAAGACAAATTGAGAGTCTCTGGAAATGAAGTGAGAGGCATTTAGTGTGGGGGTGGGGCAAAAGGCCTGACTCTATCCTGTTCTTGTTCCTAAATTGTTAGGAAACTGGGATTGACGGACTGTTAGGAAACTGGGATTAACTTCTTGTACCCACACGTTTTGCCATTTGACTTTGAAGCTGTTCGCCAAAAGGTGAGGTGTATTTCTCGACCCAGGTAACTTGCTTTGTCCAACAGAATAACAGTTTACTACCCCAAGGTCCTAAGAGCCCTTGCCTGGGCAAGCCTGCCGGAAGATGAGTGACATTTTCTCAGCCACCCTGCTCTCCCCAGCAGAGGCCCACCTAGATCAACCAAGAGCCGGCCAGTACCATCTAAGCCCCAGAGCGGACCTGAGGCTCATCTAAGCCCCAAGGGCAATAAACATTTAGGCACTATGCCCCTGAGGCTGTGTGTGTTAGGAGGTATTCCTTTGGTAGTAGAAAACCAATCTCTCTAACACCCACACATTCTGAAGTGCTTGAAAATTCGAGTTTAACCACATGACCTCTCAGATCCCATATAGCTCAGATTTCTGCCATTGGGCCAACAGAAGGTCTTGGGCTCACCTGTCGAAACTTTTCCCTGTCACTTTAGACCTACATATCACATACCATACTGCCAAACACGACCAGCAATTGTTCACTCTCCTTTAGATCACCTGTGAGCACACCACTTTCTTTCTCCCCATCCAAAATCCCTCAACTGTTATCCACAAGACCCCTGAAGGAATGTATGTCTATCACAGTTAACAGTAAGACTTTTGGATTAAGTTCCTGTGGGAATGAGTTACAGCCTCCACTCTGTTAAGAATGACATGATTCTGGGCAAGTTGTTTGACCTCTCTTAGCTTCCATTTTCTCATCTATAAATTGAAGATTAATACCTGCCCAGACTACTTCAGAGGACTATTCCAGGAGAAAACGTGCTAACATTTATAAAAGTGCTTTTAAAACCCTAAGGCGCTCTACGAAATATCAGGCTCTATCATAAGCCCAGTTGCGAAGGGCAAAGGTCTTTGTTAGGGGAATGATAAGGCAACTAGTTAAAACGTGGGGGTCTCTTGAGGTCTTGCATAGAATCTCTGAGACCCACTTTTTCAAGCAACACTAGGTAGGATCCCAGTGATCTGCAGAGAAAAACACCCTCTCTCTTCCCTCTACTGAAAGTGATACTTTGAAAACTGTCAGGCCAAATATTGAAAGTAGTTACTCAGGGATCTTGCCCTTTTGTCCTTGCTTTAAATCCTACCTTAACAAGATAAAAAGAGAAGTTGGAGACCAACAGTGGTCTTACGATGAGCAGGTCATCCTAAGGCAGAGAGCAAGGAAAGCTGAATAAAGCAACGCGGTCCCCAGCTCTCACCACCCAAGGGCATTCAGCCACCACACAGAGTTGACCTTCTTAGAAAAGATTCTGGTAACGATTTCCTCCCCACACATGACTGTGAATCTGTTCACAGCAAGAAAACCAACAGACAGATGGCAGTGTAAATATCAGGTGCCAAGTATACACTGTTCCTCCCATGTCAAAGACAAAATCAAAGGGAAAGAGAATCACCTTACTTTTATTATTGTCTCCATAACAAAGGTTAACTGAAACTAAAGTCAGTCTGTCCATAAATAAAAATAGGAGCTCCGTTATTCCATCCAAGTCATTCTGCCATTCCTCAGATGGATATAGGTCTTTAATTGTTTTTAATCTCTCATAATAAAGGCATCTAAATATCCCATAAATAAATTACACACACTGATGATCATTCTCTTAGCTAAAGTCCCTGAGGCATCCTGAGTATAAGCAAATGCACCAAATTTTGTTCAAACAGCAGACATGATGCCCACAACCCCTTCTTTTTAAATGGTTCCTATTCATTCCTGCTGTGTGTACTATACTCCTAATGTAGACAACACCTACACCAGCGAAGTCATTTCAGAATGGACCGAAGGAGATAGTTTTCTGGATTTACTTATATACTTGGTCTCCAAATAGTAAGGTTTCAAAAATGAATATTCTCTACATTGAAGCCGTAATTCATGTGTGAGGGAAAAAAAAGAATTAACTGTGGCTCTATCACTTCTCCCTCTTTCTCTCCCACCCTAGATGGACCTCCGAACCCTTACTCTAGGAAGGGTTGACCTTGATAAAACCAGAACTTCTTGTCAACTCTATGCTGGGATTTACTAGCAGGAAGATAACCCAAAACTTCTTATCTAAGGTTTTAGCAGGTCATTCCTGGTCTGCCTTAATTTCTTCAAAAAATTAACCCAGAATTTTTGGACTTATGGGACACAGCCTTCTGGAGAATGGACACTGGTTACATTGGCAGAGAGTCTATAGGACCAATCAAGTATAAAAAAAGTAGGAAGCCCTAACGCCAAATGGCTTTGCCTGAACTAACTTGTATCACACTCTAGGCCATATTATCAGTTACTCCTAAACCAAAATGCAACCCAGTGCATAAAAATAGTTTGAGGAAGCTGTGTCAGAGGTTCCAGACCCCTTCAAAGACAGACTCTGGGATGCTGAAATTGTGCTTATGCTTTGCTCATAGTCTTCATTAATTATCAGTAACACTTGATGTTGGATAAGACCCACGATCCTTTGTGGAGCAACATGCTGGACACAGTGTCTATTCTTTAATAAACATTTTAAAGGGGAGTGTCCTAATTCCCTGAAGTCTGCAGAAGGCTGAGAAAGGATCAGATGTGATTAAGTTTAGGATTTTACAATGGGGAGATTATCCTGAATTAGCTATCACGTTGGAGAAGAGGAAGACACAGAGGAGAAGGCAATGTGGAGAGAGATATTTGAAGACTGGAGTGATGTGGGCATAAGTCAAAGAGTGGTGGTGGCAGCTGCCACCTCTTCCACCTGGAAGAGGCCAGGGACAAATCCTCAGGAGAGATACATCAATTTCAGCCCACTGATCTCGATTTCAGACTTCTGGCCTTCTAACCTGTGAGAGAACAGATTTTTACTGTTTTCAGTCCATAAGTTTGTGGTAACTGGTTACAGTAGTCACAGGAAACTAATAATACATACCCTAAAAATGCCCTATAACAGTTCATTAAATAGAATAACCCAAGAAAGAAATATGGCTTCTTCTAGAACAAATAATTTCTGTTATTAGCTCACTCAAATGGCAACAATGGCATGTGCTCCAAGGTCCTAAGGTCCCGAAGACCTAGACCATGTAGAAGCTAGACCATGAAGGCTCACTACCAGCAACGGCTTTTCTGATTACATTGGCAACCCCCCCATACATGCCCCCTTCCATGGGCATTCCTAATACGGCTAATGAATGTATTAAAAAAAATGAACAAATAAAGAGTTTGAGGGGAAAAAAAATCATTGAGTTCATGCTGGGTGACCAGATGGCTAGCTAGAAGTGGATTATGGATTGAACAGAAGACTGGCAGACCATTCTGACTATCTCCCTGATGACAAGCTACATCCTGGCAGAACTCCTTCACCTTATGAGAGCTGTATGGTGGGATGACAGTCCTGAATGATGTTCCGCACAAGTTCAAAGTTATTTCTGTTGTGACCGAAGCCAGCCTTGGTCTTGCCTTTGGGTTCAGCAGCTGGCACAGCCACAGTACTCAGCATTGGTTCTCATTTTCTTTCCATGTCACCCGAATATCAATTTTGCTGTCCATGTTTATGATTTAGCAAAATCAGCCCATTCCGGCTAAGGTGTGAGCCCTCTTGGGGAATGTGCAATTTATTTGCCTATGATGTGAGCTACTGAAGAAGTTCCAACAGCAGGTGAATGGCGGTAGGGAAGAAACTTCCCAGGCGGGGGAAGCTTTGTTCTTCTCAAGTCAGGTTTTCAGAGTACATCCCTCAGTACTTGATTTGAAACGAAGTCATCCCTTAGTCAAAAGTAAGCAGAACATACATTACACAAAGCCAACTATAAGTAAAATTAATTATCTGACACTTGGGGTTATTCATTCTTTTTCTTCTTTCAACTTCAGAAATTAATTGAAAGCTGTCAGTACCCAGTTATTTTTTATTAAATTGCCATCTTAGTAAATTGCCATTACCTTAGTCAAAGGCTTAAAATGGTGCACTTATCTTTATATGTCATTTTTCACTGTGAGTGACACTATATCAGAAAGCAATTTTCACTTTTAATACCTAAAATATATTCGACATCTCCCATGCCTATTAGAAGATGGACCGCAACACTGGTGACTCAGTTTCTTTGTAAGATGAAAAATGCCACAAGGAAGAAAGCACCTTTTATAGCTGTTAAATTTAGCTGACATTAGATAGTCAATTTAATATCTATAACTCATCTTGGCTAATGGACTACAGAACAACCAACCTAATACAGTAGTGCAGTTAATGCAATATCCTGGGTGCCTCAAATGATTTTCACCCATTTATTTCAGACTCCTACACAGTGCTTTTGCTCTAGCCACAAGATATGCAGGAATCTCCTTTTGAGATACAGGCTCTGGCTTATAGGACTGGGGGAGGGCCAAATAACCTGCATTTTACCAAACTCCCAGTGACACCAATGCTCCTCCCCAGCCTCCATCTTGAGTAATAAGGTTTTAAATGAATAAAGGATAGACAAAGTGCATTAACTTTACTTAAATACCCAAATATGAAAAGAAAAATAAAAGGAGGAAGCATTTATGTAAAAAAACACAAGAAAAAGGAAATTGTGAGGCTAATTTAATGGATTATATTATTTTCTCACTAATTGTTGCCCCAGCACCCCCCAACCGCCCCCCCATTGACATGATCGATGAAAAGAATGTCTGCATCAAATAAGCAAGGTTTTAAAATGACTAAGAGCGAGCCCAACATTAATAAAAAGTGTTTCCCATTTCCTATGTAGAGAATAAGGGCTCCTCTGGGAATGATCTTCCAAAGACTGTTATCATTTTTTAAAAAAATATTTTATTTACTTATTTGAGAGATAGCCAGAGAGAGCATGAGCAGGGAGGAGAGGAAGAACCATGTTCCTTGAGAGCAGGAAGCCTGACATGGGGCTTGATGCCAGGACCCTGAGATCATGACCTGAGCCAAAGGCAGATGCCTAACTGACTCAGCCACCCAGGTGCCCCAAGTCTGTTACCATTCTTAAGGTGTCCAGGCTCTCCCCTTTAGGCTGATGGATCTGAGGCAGCCTTTGCCCTGTCCCATACACCTTTGACACCTGCTCCATAGAGGGCCACCTGACTCCATGGAGCACACCTGGTGGAACACGTCTTGGAAATGGGTCTTCTCTATCTCAGCTAAGTCCTGCCCAGACTTCTCAGTATCCAGATGGCAGAGACATCCCTTGAACTGAACCGAAAAAGCCAATAGAGCCAAATCTCTATCTTTTTCATTATATACTTTCCACACTGATGTATAACTTACTAAAATAAGTCTTAAGTGTAAGACTTGATGAATATTGACACTCAATATTCGTATACTAAAGCAACAACCCAGACCAAGTTCTAACATAGTGCTGTCCAATAGGACTTTCTACAATGATGGAAAGGTTCCATAAAGAAATATAGTTATGCACAGCCCATTCATTAGCTATTGCCTACCATGTCACACTGAACACATCAAATTGGCTCGTGCAACTGAGGATCTTAATCCAT
Source organism: Martes martes (assembly GCF_963455335.1). Classification (NCBI taxonomy): domain Eukaryota; kingdom Metazoa; phylum Chordata; class Mammalia; order Carnivora; family Mustelidae; genus Martes; species Martes martes. Next base: position 34,261,678 of record NC_137896.1, read on the forward strand.
AAATATATTTATTTTAATTAATTTACGTTTAAATAGCCACAGTGGCTAGTGGCTACCATGTTGCACAGCACAGGCCTAGAACATTTTTAGCTGCTTGAAATTTCTCTTGTGCCCTCAACCTGGCAAGATTCTCTAAACACGACCTCTCTTCTTCTTAATTGAAGTACAGTTGAAACACAAAATTACATTAACTTCAGGTGTATATAACCTCTCTTCTGACCTCCAGTATAATACCACAAGTGAATTTTGGATGTCCCTGGTTTAATGATGATCAAAAACATTTTCAGTTTTTAGATCTGGTGGTTTATTTGAAAGAATGATGGGTAAATATTAGAAAATGACTCTTTTTTATCATTTTTATCCATAAAAACTGTTTCGGGGCAAATAGTCTAGTTTTTTGTTTGTTTTTTGGAGGGAGAAAGAGCGAGGGCATGCAAATGGGACAGGGAAGGGGAGGAAGAGAGGAAGAGAATCTTAAGCCAGCTCCATGCTCAGCACAGAGCCCAACACAGGGTTCAATCTCAGGACCCTGAGATTGTGACCTGAGCCAAAATCAAGTCAGACACTTAACCCACTGAGCCACCAGGTGCCAAGAGTTTTTTAAAACCTATTGATAGCTATCAGTTCTCACACACACACGAGATAAAAATGTTAACAGTCAACTTATCCAATATTCATTCAAGGTACTATATAGACAGAGCTTTCTAACAGCTATAATTCTTATTAAAAGCAACAATCTGGCACTTGAAACATGTGAAGTTGGAAAATCCTGACGACCACGATTATCTCAGATGGTTTTGTAAACCCAACAAAATCCAGAGTAGTGTTTTGCATTTGACACCTGTCCAAGGTTCACTTATAGAAAGAGGATAAGTGAGTCCTAAAGTAAGGACTAATTTAAGTGTTTTGAAATGAACATTAATGTGAGATATTTTGCTGTTCCATAGCTTGATGTAATCACTAGTTATTCTTGCTTTTTGTAATATTTATTAGCCACGCAATTATTGCTATATACAAACTTTTTGTTACGACCAATGACAAGATAAGAAACTTGCACAAAGATATAAATCAAGTCCAAAAAATAAATAAATAAAAATTTTAAAAAAGATATAAATCATGTCACTACTTCCTTCAAGAAAGTCTTATACAAGAAAAATATCAGCTGGACTGAACAGTGTACTGAATGGTTTATGTTCTAGCACAAATTTCACATTTCATTGTTTGACCAGTAACAGTACTCAGACAGCACAGTGCTGTCCATGGACCACACTTTGAGTACTATTGACTTATACTATAAATTCTGGAGAGCTGTTTTGTAAAGAGGAACTACCCAAACATTATTCAGTTCTTACTCTCTGGTGCTTCATAATTCCTGACTTTCAGCAAGTATCCAATGAAATATTTTAAACAAATAGTTGTTGAGCCACATAGATCTTCAAGTATTTAACATGTTAATCTTCATCCGTTTCTGCTCAAAATTTCTACCCAAAGGAATTACTCTCCTGGTGGCAGCAGTAAATGGTTGCCCCCCCCCAAACCTCCTAAAACACAGAATGAGAAAGATCAGACTCCACACAAAATTGTTAAATAGACTAATTCTATTTAATGAATTCTATTTAATTTTAAGAAGAAAGTGACACCTTCCTCAACAGAGTGAAGCATAACATTGACTTAAAGTGTTCTACTTTTAAAATTATGGTTATGATTTAATTAATAAAAGAACCTAGAAACCAATGCAACAAAACCTTTAAATCCTCCTAAATAAAATTCTCATAATTTGGGTCATACATGACAACACTAACTTACAACTCTGTTTGTCATAAGGGACAATATAGTTAGTGAAACAGAACTACTCACTGCCTCGGAAGCATAATTAAATTGAAGGTAGTCACGGCTTTTATGTGTAAGCAACAAAAAAGGACCCTGTTTTACCAAAGAGTAAAAGAATTTATTGAAAGAATAATAATAGGAAACAAGTGGTATGGCTGAAAAGCCTGAAGAAAGAACCAAGGAGAGACAAAGGAGGCTAACAAGGACCACAACTCTTAGAATTCTACCCCAATCTCCCCAGTGAAGACAGGTAGGTGTTGTCCTATAATTTGCAATGCCACCAGCGTCTGCACTGGTCATTGTTCCTCCCGGGCCTGTAGCCCCAACTGCCATTACCTCTACCAAGAAAATGGCTTCCTTCCTGTGCTGCGCTCATCATAGTCTAGGCCATGTTTATCTGATCACCCAAACCCAAATCCAGGCCACATGCCTGAACCCCCGCTGCAAAGGAGGCTGGGAAACCAAGTGTCTGGCTTCCCTGGCATCAACAGAATCCAAAAGGGAGGAAATCACCCAGCTAGAAAAGGGACTGTGGATATCTGGCAGCTCTTCCGAATGACAAATGTACACCGCAATGTGTTTCCAAACGATTCATGCTAAGAGAGGGTATGACTAATTCCTAACATATAGAAGTGAAACATTACTAACGTATAGAGGACCTATAAAAATTAAAAGGGTCCTCTAGCATCTTCCAAACACCAGATGTGCCTTGTTCAAAATGTAGTTTTTGCGACTCAAAGCATTTTAGCATAAACACTTCGAGACGGGATCCACCTGGGGAGAGGCTGTGCAATGTACCACTTCCTCCCCCATCCCTCCCTCTCACAGTGTATTTCCCAAGGCCATCATCTCATTAACGAGCATGAACCCTCCCGCAACCCAACTGCCTATCAAATGGCTGGCTTCTTCATTAGCTTGCATCTCTCTCTTCATCTCTTCCGATTAGCAGCTGATAAAAGGAAATCAAAAACACCTGATACTCATTTTTCATGATGGAGAGATTTCATTTCTTTCTGAAGCACGAATAAAATTCAGTTTCAGAGAGCTCTCTTCTCCGTTTGGAAAACCAGGCTCTGACTACCGAGGCCTTTATCTGACAAAGACTTCTCTCGGAAAATGTTTACTTGTGTCGTATTAAGCAAGGTACTAATGTTTCTTCTGTAAATGTCATCATTTGATACGAAGCATCGTATATTGGGATTGTAATTCTTTGGACCATTCCAATTCCATTTCCATAATAAAAGATCATTTGTCATGATCAATATTTATGATGTGTGGTTGAGTCTATTGCCATGAAAATCTGGCAAATAAAACACATTTGAAAAGGAAGGTTACTTTTCATTATTTAGTAAAACTTTCATGGAGGGTTTGCTCTGGAGGGAATCAATGAACATTTAATAAGTGACTACTACCCAATGATGTGTATAATCAGATACTGTCTTTGACTTTACGAAGCACACATTTTGGTGCAAGAGCTAAGCAATAAATATGTTAAATTAACAAATCAAACAGCATTCTTAAGGAAGTACACAAAGCAATACAACAGAAAGTAATCAGAAGAGTCCTATTTGACCCAGGTAGTTAAGGATGAGGTTGTATTCAGAAAGACGTTCTATGAAGACGTTCTATGGAGAAGGAACATACCAGGGAGCAGGTACAGCAGTTACAAAGTTCCTGAGACAGAATGGGCATGATATGGTTCAGGAATTCAAAGGAGGCAGATAAGGCTACAGCTGGACACAAGTCAGATCACTATGGGATATGTGGGCCATGGAAAGGAGTACAGATTTGTTCGAAGAGGAAGAATGACAAGAGACAGGAATTGATTCATATTTTTAAAAGGTCACCATGCCTGATGTGTGGAAAACAGATCAGAGATAGCCCAAAGTGGAAGTAGGGAGGTCAGTCAGGGAGTTACTGTGGTCAGCTGGGTTAGATGGTGGTCTGGATCAGTTTTGGCAAGAAAGAGAGAGAGAAAGAGATGAATTTTAAAAAATATTTTAGTGAAGGACGCCTGGGTGGTTCAGTTGGTTAAGCATCTGACTCTTGATTTTGGCTCAGGTCATTATCTCAGGGTCATGGGATAGAGTCCTGTGTCAGGCTCCATTCCCAGGGTAGAGCCCACTTAAGATTCTTTCTCTCCCTCTGTCCCTCCCCCCTGCTCACATGCTTTCTAAAAAATAATAATATTTTAGTGTTAGAACAGGTAAGGATTACTGACTGATTCAACATGGGGAATCAGCATGCAGCAGACTACAAAAAGACCAGCAATTCTCTAACCCATTGTAACAGGACCTTGCACCTCCTCCTGCCAGGAAGATGGAGTCTGTTTCTCCACCCCTTGAATGAATGAATAAATATATATATATATATTTTTTTTTCCATCCCTGACAGGATACTGTGAAATAACATAAAACATCATAACTGAACCCCCAAATAAAGAATAGGAATGTGTAAGGTCTCAGGTAATAATACCAAAATTGGGCAGCTTCAGGGTTCATCCAACAATGCCATGTCAGGGTTACCTATCAGCTTTTCTGGGATTTTCTTGTCTTTTCACTGGTTACACAATGGCTACCACAGCTCCAAGCACCATGTCCTCACATGACTTCAAAGCAGGAACAATAGGTGTTGGGAGTTTCCCTTTCCCTATCTGTTTTACAAGGGATGAATCCTTCCCAGAAGGTTCACCTCCCTGAAGACTTCTTGTCAGCACTCAATGGTCAGAATTGGGTCATATGCCTCTGTCATGGGTGCAGAGGATGCTGGGAAAGTCACTATGTGGCAATTTTTAGGTTCTTTTTGTTTGTTTGTTTGTTTTTTTAAAGACAGTAGGATTCTGCCATCAAGGAAGAAGTTCAGAAAAAAAGCTTAGTAGAGAAGTAGGCAACCAACAATTTCTGCCACCCTATATGAAGTAGCTAAAACAGCTGCCAGCAAATCAGTATTAGCATTAAGTAAAAAATGATAGATTTTAGTTCCTTTTGTTACAATTATGCCAACTTCCCCTCCACATGTAGTAAATCTTGCCATTGATGTTATGCAGCCTCCATTTCCCACCAGTAAGTCTTTCCCAGCCTCCTCTCTGGAAGTCACCATTCCCCCAGTCTCGTATCATTTTGGTAGAAGTTAAAGCTTCCCTTCTACTACTGAAGGACAGCGGACTACATCTTTCCTCATACTCTTCTGGTAGAATCAGAGGGGGCATGAGCTTTAGGCAGGGCCAATTCATACCTTCTTTCAAGACTGCATTTTCAGTGGGTGATGTAATGGCGGCGAGTGGACCACTAAAGAGGCAGCAGAGGCAGCAATAGGAGCTGGCCCGCTGACCTTCCTGTTCCTGCTCTGTGAGGCTTTCCATGTTTCCTATGTTGCATCGACCTCTAGATGTTTCTCAGATCTTTTGTGGGCCAGTGCCCCTATCCCCCAGCTGCTATCAGCTTACAACTGCCCCTTTTTCCACAGAACTGCCCTCGACACACAACAAGCCCCCTACAGGAGATGCCTGGGAATGGAGATTTGCTAGATTCAACTAGCACTGGCTCATAAGAGCTTGTTGTACAATCTAAAACTCAGCTTTCTCCTCAACTTCTTCTTCAATAACTTCACACTAGTGGCCTGAAAGAAGCCATGAGGAGAGTATTTACACCCTGGAAATGGGCCAGTGTAAATCTCTTTCTCCCCTCCCCCAGAGACCCTGGGAGGCTATGCCCCATCTACAGGCAGTCCACAGCCAAGACTGACTGACAGAGGAGCATGAGAGGCTGGCACTATACCTCCAGGTAGAACTATTCTCTGATGAAAACCTCCAGAGCTCCCTGTGGAAGCCAGCTCCAACCAGACTTTACCTGAACCCTCCTGTTTTGCTCCACGCCTCCTTGAACCTATTCTGTTTCCTTTACTCCCTTAAATATTTCTCCAGAGGGCATTCCCTCCTTGAGTCAACTGCACAAGAACCTCCATCTCAGGGTCTGCTTCTAGAAATCCCAACCTTAATTATCCCTATTTTACCCCTTGGCTCCTGCCTGTCTGCAACGCTTGAGGCTCAAGATTTCTATCAATTCTCTTAATCCCACTCTTTCCAGGAAGTCTTCTTTACTTATGACAGTGTCCTTTTCTATTTTGCTCACAACCATTGAAAAATTAAGAAGATACAGAGAAAGGAACCCAATAACTACCTTCATCTACTGGGAAATGGCTTAAAGCAGCTTCAGAAAGCAACACATCCTAGAAAATGAGATCTATGAAAACGAAACAGATGATCTTCAATACTGAATCCACTGACCCAGTCTGATGTGTTAAAGATGTTTAAAACTAAATGTAATATTTTCTATTAGAGTTACATTAGCACTATTCCAATAGTCAAATGAAAAGCTCACATCCATTAAGGCAATTATTATGTAATAAAACATTCTATTATACTCATCCAGTTAAATCCTACTAAAGGAATCTTCCTAGCATAACTCCAGAAATACCCTGCATATGTAATCAGCTGAAGCAAAATCTTTCCAAGTGCCACGCTTAGAGTTATCATTTTTTCTTTAGCATCTCAAACCTCAAAAGTCAATTATGCTTGAAAACATCATCTGTAAATTATTAAATGCTTTCACATTTCACTCAATGAATAAAACAACCTTAATTAATAGAGAAACCATAGCCTTTTCACATTAGCAACTCAAATACCTCCTAGGGTTCAACGGGAAATATACAAATACAAAGTCTTTGACCTGCCCTGCTGGCAGCTACTTTTCAAAGGCCTCTAAAGTTTAGGCCAGAAAGGTGGCACAATGATTCTCAGCCATGTATCTGACAGCCTGGGGAAAGCAAGATGCTTGAATTCCCATAGATTCCAAGGGATGCATAATATGGCAGTGTAAATGTCCTCCTAGCCAGACTTAGTGCAACTCATTTTACAATATAGGTAAATCCCTACAAGTGTCTGTAAATTAGTCCAAAGAATATAAATCAAGGCTCTAGGTAAAAGGAACTGCAAGGTGACAAGTTCTGAAAAGTGAGAAATCCTCTTTTAAGAGTATTTTAAACAACCACTATCCAACTTGTTTATTACTACACATGATATTTGAGTTTTATACATGGCATTTGATGAAAATAAGATAAAGCTTAGTAACACCCTTTAAAAACCATTTGCTAACACCTGTTCCTCCTAATGTAAACTATGGGCTATGGGTAATTATGGCTGTGTCAGTGCAGGTTTGCCAACTGTAACAAATGTACACTCTGGTGGGGAATGTTGATGGCGGGGAGACTGTACATGTGTGGGGGGTAGAAGGTACAAGCACATCTCTGCGCCATCCTCTTAATTTTGTTGTGAACCAGGGGTGCCTAGGTGGCTCAGTCGGTTAAGTGTCTGCCTCTGGCTCAGGTCATGATCTCCAGGTCCTGGGATGGAGCTCAAATCTGGCTCCTTGCTCAACAGGGAGTCTGCTTCTCCCTCTTCCTCTGCCCTTCCCCCTGTTCAGGCTCTAGGTCTCTTGCTCTCTCTCAAATAAATAAAATCTTAATTTTTTTTTTTTCTGTGAGCCTAAAACTACTCTAAAATAATAAAGACTTAAAAAAACAAAAAAACAAAAGAACAAGGACTCTGTTCTTCAGGGAAATTATTTCTATGGTATTCTGTCTACTGTGCCTTCCCCATCAAACTGTAAGCTCCATGAAGACAGAGAGCTCTTGTTTCTTCACTGAAAGCTCACAGGGCCAAAACCATGCATGGCCCAAAGTACGTGTTCCATCAATATTTGGCTGCTGGTGGGAGAAAGCAAAAGATAAATGAGCACCTATTTTTCACTAGTAAAACTCTACGCTGATATATTAATGAGAACAGCAGAGACATATTTTCAAAGACATTAAAAATGTTAAAGTTTTCCAAATGTCAATAAATCAAACTACTTCTGTAAAATAAGCAGAAGATTTTATTTCCTGGGTTTTATATCTTGAGAAATCAGAGGGATGTAATCTAATTGAGAAAGTAAAGCATCAGTTGGGCCAAAAACTCAATTTACATATTTGGTTCCCTGGTATACTGGATAGAATTAATTTCGGGGGTTGCTCCAAGAATAACTGACATATGCTCCCCCCCCAAATGCAGTAGAAAGTCAAATGCCAATCCATTCCCCTAGAACTGCACTGTTCAGGAGAGTTCACTCTTCACATGGGGCTAGTAAACATTTGAAAAGTGATTAGTGTAAAATGAGACATAAGATGTGCTCTCGAAGTAAAGTGCATACCAAATGTCAAAGATCTGGGGCAAAAAAGTAAAATATCTCAATTTTTATACTGGCTCCAGGATGAAATAAGGTTTTGGATGTACTACTATAAAGTATGTATTAAGTTGAATTTCACCTGGATCTACTTGATTGGCTCTTAGAAAATTAAAAATTACATAGGTAGCTCACATTAGGGGCTCACATTAAACTACTGTGGACAGGCACTACACTAAGGAATGTCCTGCCTCTGCACAGTGAAGACTCCTTACTGCAAACACCTAGAACTTTCTGGCCAAAGAGCTTCTATCAGGCTAAAGCAAGAAAGTAGTCTCACATAGTTGAAGACATTGGAAGCCACCTTCAACAAGTGACAGAAAGTGAGCAGAATCAATATACCAGTTTTCTTGCCTTTTCACTTCGGACAATTCAGAGTCATGTTCTACCTGTTTCATGGAATTCCCTAGAAGGATTGAGTACCAGTTGCCCATCATGGCAGCTCACTTGATAACATACTTTTCACTGAAGTCTTTCCCTTTCCTAACTTCTACTCGCTCAGATATTTCCTGGGAGTCCTTCCAAGAGATTAGACTTGTGTTAGAATCTGCATCTGGATGAAAACAAATTACAACAATACTGAAGACAAGACAAACCTTCTAGGCACATCCCATACCTTTTAATCTGCCAAGGAGTTCCAATTCAACTCTTCATAAGCCTAATTTATTAACGTGCAAGTGTTGTGATATTTTTCTTGTGCCTATCACACTCACTGTCCTGCTTTAAACAGGGTGGAATTTTTAAAATGTGAACAAAAACAGATGTTAAATTTTATCAAATCTACTATGGAGTTGTTTTCCTCCTAGAAATTTTATTGGATTCCACTCGACCCACTCATTAAGATTTTATAGCTCTGTTTTCTTTGATTCTGTTGGGAAAATTCTTTTTGGAGATACAAAGTTGAGAGATACTGAGTTTCAACGAAGAATTTTGTCATACTCTGACATGGATCTATAGCTCAGATGCCTCATCATTCCCTACCCCCATAAAATGGCCTTATTTCAAGAGCTGTGTGAATTCAGGTTTTTGAAGAGCATTCTTTAAACATTTACTTGAATTCCTTTCCTCCTCTTTCCAAATACCTTGGTTACTCAGGTACTGACAGAAGTAATTATGTACATTTGCTGCTCTTGGTATATAAACATGATTCTTTGAGAAGGAGGAGTTTGCTTCAAAAATTATGCTGCCCTGGAAGCTACTTCCTAGTCTTACTTGGACTGCGGACTCTTACTATTTCCTTCAAGAGCAAATGTACATATGCAACAGCCTTCTAGAACAATGAGCTGTTTTGCACACATGACTTCTACTCTTGGGGCAGCCTTAGCTGGGAGTAAGGGTGGTTGCTAAAGTCATGTATGTGAAAATCTGAGGTGCGAAGTTCTTCTGAGCCTTATGCTCTGAGGTGGAACTCATCATATTAATAAAAACACAGAATCCAACTTTTTGTTTTTTGCTGCATCTACCCTAGAATCCAAAATTTTAAAGCTCCCCAACACAGGGGCCAACACATTAGCATGGAAAGGAGTTGGCTCAGACACATGAATATATTTTCTCATCTACTGAAAACCAAGAGCTCTGTCTCTCTCCCCACAGGCCAAGCCTGTGAACCAAAAGTGATTTCTCCCCTCCTACCCACATCCACCAAGGGCTAGTTCAATTCCCAACTACTTCAATCTCAGAGGGCTGGGAAGGACATACTTTGGACAGTGCTATGCTCAGGCCAGCTGGCACAGGACAGCGACAGCCGGCTGTCCCAGCTCCACACCAGCAACATCACATCGGTTAGCTTGAAATTGGCCATGGTGGGAGTATTACGATCACAAAAATCAGCCAATGCTACAGTCCAGGACTACCTCCCACCCCAACCCTGCACAGCAGTTTGCTAACATTTAACAGCACACTAGTGAATTTGGGGGGACTAGAAACAACAGAGCAGTTTATCACAAAATGTGTTCTGCCCACTCAGGAGAAAGCTCTGCCCCCAAAAGGACAAGAAATGCCTCAGTCCAGTCCACAGGTCTCCTTATCCATGAATTGTCTGCTTTGATGTAAGCCAAGAGGCCATGTCTAAGGAAAAGAAAGGCAGTTAAGGGCTTTTATCAACATAGAAATAAGTTCCAGGACTGAGTTTAGTTCAATGTCTTCTTTCCAAAAGGGATTGAACCTTTTGTGATTCTAGACATAACAGGGTCCCTTGAGGAGTTACACACTAATATGAACCTTTATTCAGCTCCTTAAGAACTCTTAATGAGAAAGCAAGCAAGTATCCCTTATAAGAAAAAACTCAAATGAGGATCTTACTTAACATCATGTCCTACAATATAACAAGGAAAAAAACTTTTCTAAAAATCTTAAGTGTAGGGGCGCCTGGGTGGCTCAGTTGTTAAGCGTCTGCCTTGGCCCAGGTCATGATTCCAGATTCCCGGGATCCAGTCCCACATCAGTCTCCCTGCTCTGTGGGAAGCCTGCTTCTCCCTCTCCCACTCCCCCTGCTTGTGTTGCCTCTCTCACTCTCTCTCTGCCAAATAAATAAAGTCTTAAAAAAAAAAAAAATCTTAAGTGTATGGCAGTTACGCTAGATGCTGCAAAATTTAGCTCTGCCTCTTCATATTACTCTTTTCACTGCTAAGCATCTAATAATGTCATGTTTTAAGGAAATTACCTTGTAGCACATTTCCATGTATAAGAACCTACTTCTTATCATATCTTATCATAGATGTTGACTCATTTGAGTCTCTGGGAACAACTCTTATTAGCAGGGTAAACAGGTGATCAGGGTGATCTTCAGGGAAGTATAAAGCTCTATGTCTGTAGTCTCCCACCCATTGGAACTCTAAGGTTAGACTTCAGAGAATTACCTGGATCCCTGCTCCCAGGGATTCTGAGTCAGTAGGTGGGGCCCAGAGCTAGCATCTTGAACAAGCTTCCAGGAATTGATGATGCTACTGGCCCAAGGACCTCAATCTGAGACAGTGCTCTACACGACACTGCACTTCAGGTGTAGAGGATGTACACTGAACAATGTCCAGAAAGGAGGGTCTTCTGGTCCCATGCATGTGTCTTCTATGAAGCCCCCAAGTAGTGTTGTTCCCATGTTTCCTCAAACACAGGTGGGAAGGACTCCCTGGAGGCAGAAGGACCATGTTCCCTGGTGACAGAATGCTGTTAGGTCCTGGAGCAGAGGACCTTATCAAACACCAAGAGACCATTTTAAGCTCTGCATCTAAGGTTATGTGCAGATCATAATATATACCAACCATGTCATTCTCTATTCAATATCTACCTATGAGCTATCAGGTCAAAGGAAAACTTTCAGGTAACTGTACATCTTCATTTTGTGCTAAGCTGCTACTTCCCTGGAAGGGGTCCCCCTGCCCTCATTTTATCCAGGGCTTGTACTGAATGTTATTTAAATATTGGCAATTAAATCAAACAGTGCGGATGCCCTTTCCATGTGTTTTAAGGAGAAGCTGTGGCAGCCAGAGCATTCCAGCCCAAGCTGGCATATTTACTGCAAATAAACACAAATAATGAAGGTTTTATTTTTTAATGTGTTTCCAAAAGCAGAACAAAAAAAAAAAAAGAAAGAAAAAGAAAACTAAAGTAAAATTAAGGGAAAATTAAAAAACTCATTCCATACTTTAAGGCACTGACAAAATAATGAAAAAATCTTAAAACATCATCTTTTATTTCTCCGTCCTATCCACAAGAAGTTCCACTACTGAGCGTTTAATGATTACTTTGAACAACAATTCTGTCTGGGAAAAACCCGAAAAGGACTCTCGTTTTCAATTCTGAGCAAAACTATCCCACACAAATCTACTGATCTACCATTAGGATTTGGGCTCATAAAAGGCATGGTAAGTATCAATATTGCTTCTACAAATCCATCAACCTATTTCTCACAGAATGCTCCCAGAAGTTTCCAGCACAGAATTTCAAGTTTCTGATAGTTTACCAAAAATGCATATTTATCTGAGTTCGGCTTTTTGAAGTTCATCATCTGTATCAATTCAACTGACATTGATACTCTTACCACGAAATCACAGGGCCTGTTGTAAAAAGACAGCTTATTCATTTAACACCTCAGATTATGCTAAATCTTTTTCCTTATAACACAAGCATATCAAGGATCACCAGTGTTGTTAAAGAATTAGACAAAGATTTTTTTCCCCCAATTTTGGGTAATACCACAGGCTGATCTAAACTGACAAAAATGATAAAGGGGAAAGTTATCTCTGGCTTTACTCTTCCTGATGCCCTTGTTTCTTCTAAAAAACTAATCTTCATTTCGTCTTAATGCCATATTAATGCAAACACACCTGATATTTTCTCTGGGTAGTCTCTTCCCCTCGTTCCATATATCTTAGCTTAGGGAGCTGATTGTTAAGAATTCTTCCTCTTAAAGCTCAATTCTTACCAGATTACTAGACAAGCACAGGTTAAACACAGTGGAGTTGATCCCATTAAGACTTCGGCCCAAATATTAGAGAATAGATTGAGTTGTAAAACTTCAGAATAAATGGAATCAACAGTAGTTTCTCAACTCGTTTTATTTTGAAAAATTTCAGAACTGTGGAAAAGTTGCAAGAGTAAAAGATTCAGGCCTATATAACCTTCACCTATAGGAGTCAAAAGTTAAAATTTTGCCACATTTGCTTTCTCTTCCTGTCTCTGTCTCCCTATCTCTGTGTACATGTGTGTGCTGTGTACACAAGCACACATGCTTATATATAGAAATATATGCATATATGTTAGGGAAATCATTTGAAAGCTATTTGCATATATGACACTTCACTCATGAATATTCAGCACATTTCTCCTAAGACCAAAGTCATTCTCCCATGTAACCACAATATACTGATCGTATCTGGAAATTTAACATTGATATAATATTATTATTTAGTCTATAATCTAAATCTCCACACTCTCCCATATAAACGTTCTTTACAGCTTCATTTTTCCAGAATCCAATCCAGAACCACACTCTGCATTTGATCACAATGGAGATGCCCTTAATCTATACCAACATGCTGGCTTCTATGGCACTGACATTTTGTTTTGTTTTGTTTTTTTAAGGTAGGCTCCATGTCCAGTATGGAGCCCAACATGAGACCTGAACTCATGACCCAGAAGATTGAGACCTGAGCTGAGAAAGAGTCAGACGCTTAACCTGACTAAGCCCCCTGTTGTCCCTGTGACACTGACATTTTTAAAAAGAGTATAGGGGGTGGCTCAGTGGGTTAAAGCCTCTGCCTTTGGCTTAGGTCGTGATCCCAGCGTCCTGGGATCAAGCCCCGCATCGGGCTCTCTGCTCGGTGGGGAGCCTGCTTCCCCCTCTTTCTCTGCCTGCTTGTGATCTCTCTGTCTCTCAAATACATAAATAAAATCTTAAAAAAAAAAAAAAAAGAGTATAGGGGCACCTGGGTGGCTCAGTGGGTTAAAGCCTCTGCCTTCAGCTCAGGTCATGATCCCAGGGTCCTGGGATTGGCCCTGCATCAGGCCCTCTGCTCAGCAGGGAGCCTGCTTCCCCCTCTCTCTGCCTACTTGTGATCTCTGTCAGATAAATAAAATCTTAAAAAAAAAAAAAAGGAATATAACCGAATTTTTTCAAGGATCGTCCTCAATTTGCTTCACCTAAGTTTTTTCCTCATGATTACCTTAAGTTTTGGCAGAAATCCTGCACAGATGACATTACATCCTTTCTCAATGCATCTCATGAGGCACATGGTTTCATTGTGTCCCGTAACTGACAATATTCAATTTGATTAATTGGAAAAGGCAAGGTCTGCTCAATCTTCCCATTTTAATGGTAGCTTTCCCTCATTGTAAGTAATAAATAACCTGTGGATAACACTTTTAAGACTATGTAAATATTTCTCTTGCCCAACAACCTGTAATTGGCTGGTTTTAGCAGCCGCTGGTGACTTGCCTAGATTACTATAGTGTTTACAAAATAAGTATTATGCTTCAACCACTCTATACACTAGAGATAGTCCAACACAAACACCTGTTACTTGTATACAGAAAGTATTCCTTACAACGAATCCTGTTATTGTTTAATAAAGAGTTTCTTCTCTTTCCTCTTTTCTGAGAAAACACATCACTAGTGGGTAATTCTGTGAGTACAGCTGTCAGTTATTTTCTTAACTAACTCAGATAAATGCAAGGATGGAAATAAACAGAAATGATTTAAATAAGGCTTAACAACTAAACTAAAATGAGCGGCCCTGAGTGGATGGTCTCTGTGGCAGACACAGTGACAGTGCATCAAAGAGTCCATGAGTCCTCCCATATTTACCAAGTGCCCTTGCAGTTGGGAGGGACCACATAACCAGTTCCAGCCAAATGACCTCTGAGTGGAAGTGACAAGTCACATCTGAGCTGAAGTCCCTACAAATCCATGTATCACCGTCACGACTCTCCTTTGCTCCAGCAATGGCCATGGAGCCTGAGTGTTGAAATGAGGTGTCCCAACACAGGAGCCACCCAGGCTGCTGAATCCCTGCATGGAGAACAGTAGCCCTGGAGGGTTACTTGACCTACAGAGGACATGGTGTGAGTGAGAAACAGCCTATGTGTTGAGCTGCCAGAATTTGGGTTATAACCACATCTTAAGTCTAGTCTATCCTAACAGTGTCTAAAGGCCAGTTTTCACCAATAGAACTTTACAAGAATAATCTTGGGAAGAGAATGGTGTTTTACTAGTTTATCCATCATAATAATTCAATAATGGAAGTGAAAACACTAGCTGCCTACAAAAGAACCTTCTCCACTCTTCCCCTAGCCCTCTTTTTTTTTTTTTTTTTTTTTTTTTTTTTTTGGCAGAGCCAAACTTCAGCTTCAGTGAATGAAAATGAGAGCTAGGAGCTGGCCTGTACTAGTTTGGGAAAGCTGCTTTGCAAGCTGGTTGATGTAACACTGATACCTTGAAATTGACCATGGTGGAAGCATCTACACAGAGGAAACTGACAAATGCTACAGATCAGCCCCACTTCCCAAATCATCATGCAGAGAGCTGGTTGTTGAACATTTAATGGCACATCATGGGCTTTTTTTTTTTAAGATTTTATTTATTTATTTGACAGATAGACATCACAAGTAGGTGGAGAGGCAGGCAGAGAGAGAGGGGGAAGCAGGCTCCCTGCTGAGCAAAGAGCCTGATGGGGGACTCGATCCCAGGACCCTGGGATCATGACCCGAGCTGAAGGCAGAGGCTTTAACCCATTGAGCCACCTAGGCGCCCCATGGGCTACTTTTTTCCCTAGGTTTTGATGCAAATAGGAGATGGGCGTATGACTCCATATTGGTCGATAAAGCTTGAAAGGAATTAGAATACAGAACATCAAGACTTCTCTCCATATTAAAAAATGAAACAGTCTGTACAGTATATCCAAAAAAAATGCAGGCATATGATCACTAAAAGACATGTCCTAGAATGCAGCACTACTCACAACAAAACCGGTCACTATTCAAATGCTCACCAACAGGAGAATGGACAATAGAGTACTTACTACAAAGCCATGAAAGCAATATACAACTGTACACACACACAAAAAGCCTGTAAATCTCAAAAACAGGAGTGAAAAAAAGCAAACACAAGACAGTACACGGTATGTGGTTCTATTCTGAATAAAGTTCAAAACAGGCAAATTAATCTGCAGTGTTTTAAAGATTTAAAATGATACAGCTAGTTACACTTGGAGAAGGCAGTCATGGAAAAAGGGCTTATGAGAGACTTCTTAGGTGAGAATTATGATCTGCTTCTTGACCTGAGTGCTAGATATCAGATGTTTAGTTTGTGAAAATACATCAAGCTGTACACTTAGAACCTGTACATTTTCTGTATGTATAAAACAATTCATTTAAATACTGTTTTAAGAGAAAAAGGAGGAGTGAGAGAAGAGACAGGAGAGAGAAGAGAAGACAGAGACTTTATTTTTCCTTCTTATATTAAATCATGTCTGTGTGAGACCTGGAGGCCCAGAACTATGGTCGCCCTCTTCATCAACACCCTGCGTGTAGCAGAGCTGGCTGTCTCATGAAAGGGTTGAATCCGGCACCAATCTTAGAAGTTCCTCTGGGTCTCTTGTTTTGGAAATAATATCACTGTTTTTTGGCCTACGGTATTTGTGTCATCAAAATTATTCATTCTGATCCCAGATGAAGGCAGCCTTTGGTATTTGATAAGGAAAAAATCTGAATGTCAAGATTGCAAAGCAGAATGGTTAACCTATATAAGTGAATAATTTTCAACACTGTATCAAAAATCAACAAGGCTGTCTTAGTCCATTAGGGCTGCCACAATAAAATACCACAGACTCGGTGGTACACAAACAACAGGTTTATTGCTCCCAGTTCTGATGGCCAGGAAGCCCAAGATCAAGTCACCAGCAGGGTCACGTTTTGGTGAGGGCTCTCTTCCTGGTTCATAAACCGGTACCTTCTCACGGTATCCTCACAGCGTGGAAGGAACAGGAGAGTTCTTGGAACCTCTTTTATAAAGGCACAAATCCCATTCACGTGAGCTCCACCGTCATGATTTAAGCACCTTGCAAAGGCCCCACCTCCCAATACTATTACATTTGGGGGTCATGATTTCAACATATGACATGGTGGGGGGGGCACAAATATTCAGATCATAGCAAAGGTTTATCTGATCATCCTGTTTCTAAAAATTGGGTCCCCTAAGTTATATTCACTTACCTATCTACCCAGATGTCACCCCCTCAATGGAATTCATTTATAAATATTTATTCTGTAATAACAATTTCTTTGCCCCTGTTACCTATTTCTTTCCCATTGCCCTTTTATTTTTCTTCAGCATGCCTATGTTTCCAAAATAATATTTGTGTGTTTCTCTTCTGGAATATAAGCTCTACATAAGAATAAACATAATAGAGGGGCGCCTACATGACTCAGTGGGTTAAAGCCTCTGCCTTCGGCTCAGGTCATGGTCTCGGGGTCCTGGGATCAAGCCCCACATCGGGCTCTCTGCTCTGTGGGGAGCCTGCTTCCTCCTCTCTCTGCCTGCCTCTCTGTGATCTGTCAAATAAATAAAATCTTAAACAAAAAAAAGAATAAACATAATAGAGAGCCCTTTTCCATCTTGTTTGATGTGGTCTCTCTAATATCTGAAACCAGCCTGACAGATTGTGGACAATCAAGAAGTGCTTTAAAAAAATGTAAATAAAGAAGGAACACACATGTCCAGGCAATATTTAAGCTCTTCACTGGACACCTGTTGACTTGTTCCAGATTTCTCTGTTCTGTGGTTTTTAGTTCCCCTGCTGCTTCCCTTTATTCGTTACCGCTACACACAGATACCAGGCAGGTCTTTCGGCACTGGGATCTGTCCTATCTGTTCTTGGGATTCAAGGGGACACACCTTGTCTCCTGGTTTTGTTCTAACCATTGTCTATGTGTTTCCAGCTTTGCAATCTAACTGCCCCATGTTTGTAAGAGGATTGTAAAAAGATAACCAACTATGCCTTCCAGACTGCTGACCACCTACCCAGAATTCCCTCTAACTATAATTTTTAAACATTTTCAAAATAACTCAGTGGCAAGCATGCCTTTTAACAAATCAAGAAAACAGAGTTATCATACCTTCTTAGGGCCGAGCCTCTGACTAACCAGAAGCCCAGAATAGCCAATGTAGCACAATTATCATCTGTTAGATGAGTGAAAATACAGGCAGACAGGGTGTGATTTGAACCACGGCATTAATACACAGACTCTGAAGCAGCACACACCTCCAAGTATATGCATAGGAAGCTTACCTTTCCCATCGTCAGTATGGTACATCTTATCTGCTAAGTCTGCCCATGGAATAAAACATTCCATCAAAATACAAGGCAGAGATTCTAGTAATTCCTCTGTATCCCTGCCAGTCTGCATCAATACACAGGTGTCCCCGTGACATGCTCTACCCCTCAGTCATCAGGACTAAAAATAGTTCTTGGCTACAACCGCTACAGGGTGAAGACTTTGACTTTGACATAATTTATCAGATTGGGCTATAGCTCTTCCCCTTTTCCTAACTTTCAATGACGCTCTGAACTCTTCTCCGCAAAATTGAATCTGACAATTGCAAACCAAAGAGATTTAAGAGAACAAATGGTCTCCAAGCTTTCCTTCAAGCCCAGTTACACAGACTTAATGCGCCTTTAGCTCAGCTGCGGGCTAGGGAGAGCACACCCAAGGTATGGAGAAAATTGAAATGCTTCAACAAAGGTGATGGAATGGAATGGTTTCACTTTTCTCTAAATATTTGGGGGCTTTTCCTCTGTTTTTAACCAACAACCAGCCATTCCCCCATGCGATGTGGCGTCTGGTACGGAGATGAAATATTTCTAGAGAGGTAAGTTCTTTAAAAACTAAAAATGGTAGAAATAAATCAGTAGTAGCTGGTGCTTCCACCTACTCCTACAGAAGTAGGAGACCACAGAATGATCTGACTGCAGAAATAGATAAATGATCTATTGAGGAATTTTGTTCTAAAGGGGAATACAAAAATGGAGTGATAGCTAGAAATTTCAGATAATTTTTCTAAAAGGAAAAAAAAATGGAGCATGCATGTGTGTGATGCAGAAAGGTAAAACCAATGATTCAGGAGAGAGGGAAGAGTTGTGAAAGCAAGCAAGAAAGCATGGTATTCTGCTCCCTAAGTGGAGGGTTTGACCCTATGACCCTGGCAGGAGCACTAACAGTCCAGAGAAAAGGGAACAAAGACAGAGACCATGGGTGCAGAGGCAGGGTCAGGAGTGTGATGGTGGGGACGAGGGCGCATCCTATTCTGATGGCTTCTCTTTTCTTCATGAATCAAGACCATCAGCTATAAGTTAAAATGAGACAGAAGAGAAATATGGAACAGTTACCTAAGCCAACAAGAGACCAAAAGGACTCAGGAAATAGGACCAGGCTACTCAGCCGCTCAAAGGGCTCCTGAGTGGTTTGTGGTCATGAATAGAAAGGGAAACCAGAAAGGAAACACAGTGCTAGGTTTTCTCCAGCCATTTTAGCTGGGAAAGTAGAGGCAATGAGTCAAGAGTTGAATGTAATCAGGGCTAGACTTTGACCAAGTGAAGAGAAAAGGAGAAAGGGGCAATCGTGTGCCAAGTGGAGGCAAGAGAGTAGCTATCATAATGGAGATGAGAACCCGAGCTGGAACCAGAGGGAAAGGACATGAAGGGGATGAGGAATGGTGAGAATGTGGTAGCATCAATGGATTCCAGGTCACAGACGGACTGAAAAAGTATTGAAATGGAGCCACTAGAGGGAACAAGGGATCTCAAGAAAGTATCCTTGCTGCCACATAGGACTTTAATATTAGCATAAATGGAGAAGCAAGGGGTCAAAGATATACAGCGGAGATAGTTCCCAGTTGCTTGAGTCCCAGACATCTCAGACTGGAGTGGTCCGAGGGAAAGAAAACTGTCCCCTAAGGAAGACATTAGAAAGGACAAAGGAGAACTCCTAGCTATAAACATATACCTGAAAAAACCATTTTCTTCTGTAATATTGTAGATATAAAAAAAGATAACAAGAAATAAAAACATTCTTGAAACAGGATTTCTTGCGGCAGTCATGACAATGACCCATATCCTGGAGCCTTCCTGTCTCCCTTAACATTCATAAAAACAAAGCCTGCTACTGTTGAAAAGCTCCTTAGGAGTCTTCTAGCCAGACCCATTTTACAGATGTGTAAATAAGATCCAAACAGGTGGGAAGGGGGGAAAAGCCACATTAAAGCTACATAGTTCTAACAGAGGCATCTTGACTCAGTTTTCTGTCTTTATATCAACTGTCATATATGAAACTGGTATTTTATAGGCCAAAAGAGGCTGAATATTGCTACATTCACATCATTCAACCTAATGTACTCCAGAGTTCTCTCCATGATAGCAGTGTCAATGATAAGCAGGTATCAATGATTTTTTTTATTAAATTAACTATTGCTGATCACTAATTCTCTAAATTTTGTCAAGAAAGTATTTGCAGGAACTAAAGTGAAGCTAACAGCAAAGAATCTTTTAAAAGTGAAGTTACTGTTAGTAAGGAGATGACAAAAATCCAGAAGTCACAGAGAAGAGCAGCCATCTGGGGCTGTGACTAAGAGATTACTAGTGACTCTAAGAACTAAATTAAGGTGAGCTGGGAGAAGTGTAACTGGATTAGGATTATGAATCTAATGCTTATGGCTGAGCAACTGCCTGGTTAGGAGGAAGAGAGTGGTCAGCAAGGGGTCTACAGTAAAAGTAGAAAAACAGAATCAGATTCCACAAAGAGGGTTTTGTCAGAGTCTTCCAGACCCTCCCCATGGAAGAATAGCCCATGGGGATGGATGCCATTGCTCTACAGAGCTCAAGGATACCAGCTGAGAAGTTCATGTTATCAACTCTAAAAACCCCAAACTCTTTGAGAAGATAACCTGGCCTCTCACCAGGACACAACCACAAAGAGAGGCTGTCATCATCAGATTACACATTTGGAATTCCTGGTGGTTATGTTTCTCACTGAATATTAATAAAGCAGTACTATCACTTTCCATACATTAGTCTCTGTTCTTGATAAACGTGGTTTGTCGTGCACTGGTGTTTGAGAAGTAATAAAGCTCAGCGTCCATGCATATCTTCCTGACCCACACAGAGGGCACCAGCAGAGACTTTCCACACATGCCAAGGTGTTCCTGCTTCCCTTGCCTGGAGGGTCAAGAAGGTGGTGCTCAGCCAATATGCAAGGCCAGCTGGACATGCCAGGGGGTTAATAGCCCAAGAGCAACCCCCAAGCCAATCAAGTGTTGTTAATATCCCAACTTCATGCCCCTTTGGTGGGAAAATTCAGGTACACCCTACACTGTCTCCTCAAGGGTCTTGAGGGAAAACTCAAAGATAGAGAAGTCTGCATGCTGAGAAAGCAGATTTCTCACCCTTCAAAATTAAATAAGGGCATTGGTGAATTCAACAAGGCACGGAAGGCCACCCACGAGGATCTGTCTGGAAGACAAGCTAGCTTTGCCCAAAGAACTATACCATGGTACAAAATAGAGATGCAGCTTTCCTTGTATTTTTTCCTCTTTCAAGTCTACATTAGCAATAGATAGTGCATGATATTCAAGTAAATTATAGGTTACTGCTTTCTCCCATTTGGTTAGAGGTCACATTTCTCATGATTGGTCTTATGAATGAAGAAGAGAAGCCCAAAGCCTGAGGATTACACATTGAGTTAATGGAGCTAAGGAATATGCCAAAAGGAACAGAGAAAGAAAGAAAAAAAGCATGTGGGAAGCAAAGGCAGAAGGCAGGAAAGAGCCAAGTTAGTGGACACCAGAGGGGACAATGAAGATGTTAACATTCTCACAGCCACCACTGTAATAATGGACATCAGAGCTGGAGCCTTGAGGTAGCTGTAGTTATGGGATTTGAAAGCTTGATTCTCACAATAAAATGTTTTACTATTTTGTTCTCGCATTGCCACCACTAGGTAGCTACTGCTGGTGTCCACCTTGCAGGGGAAGGAAACAAGGCTTGAGGTTAAGTGCCAGGTAAACAACAGGTAAGCAGTCAAGTTAGCAGGTGTGGCCGGGGAGTCTGAGTCCTCAGCCTGTGCTCCGCAACAGCTCTTTTTCTATTGCTCTTTTCTCTGTCCGGACAAAGTGAGGGACAGCAAGAGAAAGGTTTCAGAAGGTTCTGAGAAGCAGGGGTGGGAAGAGGAGAGAGGAGGGCCACAGAGCAAAGCAGGATATGGGGTCACCTACTTACTCTAGCAAATGTTAAGGCCATCCCAGTCTGGAAGTGCCAGCAGGCTGGAGACCTGCCCTGGATTGGGACCATCACCAGCATCTGGTGGCAACACTTCCAACTAGTAGAACTTGGGGGAAGAGGGAAACAAAGATAGCCCAACGTCTCTCTTGTGAAACTACAGCAAAGGCTGTAGAAGATGGAGAAGATGGGATTATGTATGCAACCTAAGTAGGATAGACTGTGGATACCACTGCATACCCACCAGAATGCCTAAAAGTGGAACAGTCAACATCAAATATTAGAGGCATATGGAGCAACTGGACAGCTCCTACCCTGCTGGGTGTAGGGGGAGGAGGGAGGGAAGCTTAAAATGGCACAACCACTTTTAATAATGACTTAGCTGTTCCTTCTCAATTTAAACACCAACCTTATTACCCACCAATTACATTCCTTAGTATTTACCCAAAAGAAAAGATATGAAAAATAGTTCATAGAGGCTTTATTCATAATAGCAAAAAAATCAGAAACAACTCAACTGTTCAACAGATGAACAGATCAACAAACTGGTATACCCACATACTGGGACATTTTTTCCAAAGAAAAAAAGGAAAGAACTACTGATAAGATGCAACAATGGGCCTCAGAGGTATAGTAACAGGTGTGGCAGTACATACTTTCTAGATCAGGCTAAAGGAAGGGATGACAGAAATCCAATCAGGGGTTACCTTGGGGGTTGTGGTGAATGACTATAAAGGGGCATAAAGAATATTTTAGGGTGACACAAATGTTCTGTCTTGATTGGTGTGTGGGTTGTACATATCTATACATTTGTGAAAACTCATAGAACCGTAATATTTAGATGTGTGCCTTTCATTAGTGTAAATTACAGCTAGAACAGCATCAGTAGACTCATTCATATGTTGACAAGTTTCAGGACAGTGTGGGTGAAGTCGTTGTAGTCTGGGATTCCATCAAAGTTGCTGAGCAGTGCTCTTCCATGCACAGGGTCTCATGGCCTCCTTTCCCCTCCACTAAATAATTTCCCAAATTCATCCTACTATACTTTCACACATGAGTAAATGGTGTAACTACAGATGAATCCTTTGATTTTTCCTTCAAGTATTATCACGTTCATTTCTTTCAGACAGAATAACGGGTCTGAATTACAGCTATGTTCCCTTTACTAAAAAACTGTTCAATGTTTGTTGTACAGATTGGAATTCTCTTGCAGGAACAT
The DNA here is from genome assembly GCF_963455335.1 of Martes martes. Lineage (NCBI taxonomy): Eukaryota > Metazoa > Chordata > Mammalia > Carnivora > Mustelidae > Martes > Martes martes. The sequence goes on from NC_137896.1 coordinate 34,284,768, forward strand.
AATAGGTGGAGATTATGCATTCATATTAAAGTTCCTCCAGTGTAATGTAAATTGATTTTTCTTCAAAAAACTGAACATTCAGTCATTCATCGTGAGGAGAGTTACATTTAAAATTCTGACCTTACTAGTAAAGAAATGGTTACTGTTGAGAAATGGGAAAAATGGAAAGATTGGGGGAAAAATAAGGTAAGCTAACATTTGAATGCTCACTTTGCACTGAACACTTAAGACAGTGCTTTGCATATGCAATCTCATTTCAGCCTCAGAGTACCCCTGTGAAACAGGTGTTAATAGAACATAACAGGCATGACAGAACTGAGGCTCATAGAAATTAATATGCTCAAAGTTCAGAGCCAATAAAAGGTGGAGGCAGAATTTCATCTTGTTCTACACAACTCCACAGCCTACATTTTTACTGACTAGGAGGACATCCACCCATTTACTCATTCAAAAGATATTTATCTCCCTACATCCTCGGTTTGCTCTGGAGAAAGCACACTCTAGCAGCCCTATAGAGAGGCCCATGTAGTGAGCAACAGGGACCTCTTGACAACAGCCAAGGCAGTGAGCTTGAAGGCAGACCCCCAAATCCCAGACAATATCTCCAGACGAGACTGTAGCCCTGAGCACTCAGACTCCAATCCAATCCAAAGAGGAGCCCAAACCAGAGTCATCCAATTAAGTTGCTCCTGAATTCCTGATCCACAGAAACCATGAGAGGAGAAATATTTGTTGATTTAAAGCATTAAGTTTGGGGGCAATTTGTCATGCAGTAATTAAATGGACAACTAGAGATACATTCATTATAAGTCCATAGGATAAGATGTGCTGGGAAGAAAAAAAAAAACAAAGGGCTGAAAGAAATGGAAAGGTGCCAGTGCTACTTTAAGTACAGTGGACACGGGAGGCATCTCTGTGGGTTTCATATTTCACTGGAGACATAAAGGATGAGAAAAGAGAAGTGCTCACTGGATTTGACAGCATGAAGACAGCTGATTCCCTTGACAAGATCAGTTATAGTAACTGGAAACCAAGGCCCGAGTAGAGTAAAATAAAGAGTAAATGGATAGAAAAAAGTAGAACTTCTGAAATTTCAGGGAGGAAGGACAAAAGAAATGGCGGGAAGCTAGAATGGAAGAAGATAGCCATTGCTAGTGGTGGTATCTCACTGTTGTTCTTTTGAGATGAGTGGTATCAGTGTATATGTATAGTGTGAGGAGAAAAGCCCAGTGCAAAGGGAGGAAATGACCAAGCTGAGGATGTGCAATCTAGAGCATAAATTATGGGAATCAAGAAGGAATGGAATTTCTTTTATCACCGTAGGGCCTGAGAAGGCTGAGCACGAGGGTAAGATTTCTGTGAAGCTCTGTGTATACGGAGATGAATTGGAAACAATAGGGCTATTGTTTTTATTAGTAGGGCAAAATTCCTCTAACAATGTGTATTAATTTTTAAGTTTAAAACTTTTTATTAAAATATTAACCAAAAGAACTATAAATGGATTAATTTTTAATTTACCGATTTGCGGTTTTATGTCTTTCTTAACATTTCCTATGCCTCTATGGAGTGTAATTTACCATAATCCTGAACAAGTTCTCCAATGTTGTTGTTGTTGTTGTTTTTTGTTTTAAGTAATCTCTACACCCAACGGGGAGCTCAAATTCAACTCCAAGATCAAGCGTTGCATGTTCTGCCAACAGAGCCAGCCAGGTGCTCCTCCAATGTTATTTTACAATACTTTTATTTATTTATTTATTTATTTTTTACACTTAGTTCTTTGACTTTTATCCTAGCATACACAATGGAGCATTGATGATCTTTCTACTTGGTCCCATTTATTTGATTGTTCACCCTCTCTACACTAAATGGAAATGCTACCCATGCTAAATTCTCATATAAACATGAATCCATTTCTGAACTACCTATTTTTTCCACTGACCTATTTGTCTATTCCTGGGTCTAGACCATATTTTTTCTATTGTGAAATACAAAGTAACACAGAAAAGGGGGAATCCATATATATGTACAGTTTAATGAATAGTATAAAGTGAACTTCCAGGTAAGAATTTACACACACATATTTTAGGTAATATATGTATCCCTAAACAATAAAGTTTATTTAGACTTCCCCTCTAAAAATTTGGTATCTGGCTGTGTAAACCTTATGCACTATTCTTTTTTTTTCACCTTTTTCCTTCGTTTTGTTTTGGGAGCATTTCTTTTGCAGATAAATTCTGGAATTAGATTTTACAGTTCATAAAATACATTAGCATTTTGGTTAGTACTGCATTCAATTAATAGATTTTAATTCTTCCTGTCAGTTCTAGAACTTGATATTAGTGGGGAAAGGGATGCCAAGTCCCTCCCTTATATATTTTCACACTTTTGTATATTTATATTTAAACACATATACACCCACCTTTATGAATTTTAATTATGTTTATACTACCTTTAATACTTCAGATGAAATTAATTATAGCCCCTTAAAGTCATTTCACTATTAAAACTAAAAACACTTAGATAGTGTTATTAGAAGATCATCTACTGAAGACCTGTTTTCAATTAGCAGCAAAGAGGAAATGTATCAATGCACCTTAACTAAAAATATGTTCTTTTATTAATAGCTCAAAGAACAAAAAAAGTATAAGTTCTATATAAAATAATATGTAAGAATTTGTACTAAATATCCATTTCCAATACATACATTCTATAATAAAATCCATGCTTGAACATACTAAATTCTCAAGTCAACCTTTCTAAGAGACCCTCTCATGGAGCTACCGATACCAACAGGCACGTTTTCTGCACAGCCTGGAGACCAGGCCAAAGTACGAAAATCAATTTTCTAGACTCATGGGGAAAAGGCAGCTCCTAGTGAGTTGCTATCAGTGTGGGACAAAATCAGATGAAAAATACACGTTAAATAACCCTTCTAGAACTCTCTTCACCACTAGTTCATTTTTCCCAAACACTAAATCACATCAGGAAAATCATGGACAGAAGCAGAAAAAAATGGGATATAACAGGGTGCAATTTCGAAAGTTAGGCCAATATTTACCAAAAACGGGAAAAAAAAATCACTTCATGCCTCTTCAGCTTTAATATTCAAAGCAACATTTACTTATTCTGTTACTAACTCTATTTCCAGTTTGAATATAAAATATTCTCTCAGTCAAAAGCAAATGTTATCCTGGTCCTAGAGGATGCAGAGACATTTATGCCCATATACCTCCTCAGTCAAATACAATTGGGCATATCCACCAATATAATCTACGTTTACTTAGAACTGTATTTGTATTAATGCTAATCTGTACTTTAAATACCAGAAAGATTAATTTCTGTATTTCGGTTAAAATCTATATCTATAACTACACATCTTCGTTGCTTTCTTTCCACATCCCTTCTATCGTTTAGTTCACGCATAACCCCTTGGAGACTGTTCCTCTAAACCATACAAACATTGTACAGTACCTTCCTCTGAACAAGCCTTTTTCTATGCTACAACCATTTGAATGTTAAGCAGATAGAGATCTAACTTCCTAAGAGTGTGTTCTATCCATGTGCCATGTGCTTTAAAGGTTATAATCATATAGTAAGTTATGACTTCATCCTCTCATCAATCACATAACCCTAATGTGCTTGTTCCTTTACTTATCTGGCTATTACCATGATGATGATTATTTTTCCTTTATTGTCGGAGGTTTCAGCTTTCGTCTTTCTCATGAAATGGACGGTGCCTGTTACAGCATCCTCGGCAATAAAGAAAAATATAATAGACAACAGACATATTGTCCATGTGAATTTTAATTCGGCAGCTATCATGGATACAAATATTGCTGTATCGTTTCTGTGGGGTGAAAGACCTCCTTTTCAGAGTATTAAATCTTAACTGGCTACATTTCTAAACAGATCCCATCACTAACTCAATTCCAGATTTGAGGAACAGAAGCGGGCAGGCCTGGGAGAAAGGTACATGGGATCCTTCATGAACTCACCACTGATAAAAATGACACTCCAGGGGTGCCTGGGTGGCTCAGTGGGTTAAGCCTCTGCCTCGGCTCAGGTCGTGATCTCAGGGTCCTGGGATCGAGCCCCGCATCAGGGTCTCTGCTCAGCAGGGAGCCTGCTTCCCTTCCTCTCTCTACCTGCCTCTCTGCCTACTTGTGATCTCTGTCAAATGAATAAATACATCTTTAAAAAAAATGACAGTCTAAAACAAGGTATCAAAAAATGGAAGGAGACATTTTATTAAAGTTTTTGTGGGACAGGCTTAAATGTGACAGCACCCCCAGAGAAGGCTATCTGATCAGGAGAGTACTGTTGAGAGGATGCTCCCTTTGCTTGTTCCAGAGCCTCAAGGAGCAAGTAAGTTACAGCAGATATCATATCATATTTGCTGAAATCAGGATGTACCAATCTAAGGAGTATCAAGACCAGACCTCTTTCCCAGCACAGGGACTTCTTTTTTTAATGAACATATAATGTATTATTTGTTTCAGGGGTACAGGTCTGTGAATGGTCAGGCTTACACACTTCACAGCACTCAACATAGCACATACCCTCCCCAATGTCCATCCCCCAGCCACCCTATCTCTCCCCCAACCCTCCCCTCCAGCAACCCTCAGTTTGTTTCCTGAGATTAAGAGTCTCTTATGGTTTGTCTCCTCCCCGGTCCCATCTTGTTTCATTTTTCCCTCTCTTCCCCCCATGACCCCCCACCCTGCCTCTCAAATTCCTCGTATTAGAGAGATCATATGATAATTGTCTTTCTCACAGGGACTTTTAATATCCAACAGTCTCCTCAACATCTTTTGGATCACTTGTCATCAGGTGTCTGAGACAGAACTGAAATCCAGCATGTCCAAACCTGGACTCCTAATCTTTTCTCCCAAGCTCATTCTACCCACAACTGTCCTTACTGAGGTGAGGTTTCAGACACCATCAGTTGGGAATCCTACCATTATCCTGGGAAGACACACAAAACTAGGACATGGCACTGACTGTAAGATACATCTGGATTTTAGGGCTGTTAAAATGTGAAAGGCTAAGTACTCTGGAGTCAATGACATGTGGGTGGCAGGCAGTTCTTTGAGAGTATCTTCCCTCGCCTCTTACACAAAACGTGCAGCAGGAATGACAGGACACGAGCCACTGGAGACTCCAACTTTGGATTCCTGTCCTCATTCATTCGTGAAACAAGGTTTTCCTGGGAACTTACTCTTCACCAGGCATTATGGGTATAGAAATGAGGACACAGCATCTGCTCCGAGAGGAATGTGAGTCCAGTAGGAAGCTTGACTATAAATCTGAGATTGAATTAAACAGTGTGCTCAGGGCTATGATGACTATACCATCTCAGAGGAGATCCCCCACCATCATCAAACACATACACACCTCCAAAACTAGAGAGTATGCAGAGTGGTCTTGTTTTTTCCTTTTCCCAAACTGCAAAATGGAACAAGTTATGGTACTAACATAGCACGAATTAACATACCAGCTAAAGTATCATTAGACATATGTACATATATTTATAGTTATTCCAAGTCCATATACATGCTTGTTCCCACCCCATCTTGATGTATGAACTCAGGCACTCTTTCCATTTCTGTCTCTGCACATTGTGTGACATTCTGAACTTCCGTTTTATCAGTTTTAAGCAAGATGCCAGAAAGGCTGAGCTATTATCAATTCTCAAGAAGGTTATCTTTACCCTCAGAAAAGGAGTCTATTTTGTTTTCTACCACCAAGCTATGTTACAGAACATTGTATTAAAAATAGAGACTAAGGATATTTGTTTCACAAGTTAAAAAACATCACATATGAGTCTCTAAATCAAGTCTGAGTTTATTAACTCTAGGACTTAATTTTTAATTCACAACACAATGTGAACTCTAAGTCAGGAAGAAGAGTTAGAAATATTCTAATGCTTGGGTCTCCTTTAACACAATGCTCTTGAAGACTCTGAAGACCAGAAGAGCTTTCATCTCCTCAACAGATTTAATCATGCTAAGAATCTTCCATCTGTAAAATTCTTCTTACTATCCCAATTGCCGATCAATTCCTGAATCAAGCTTTTCATCATGTAGGACTTTGACAAGATATGGGATACATCAATCAACTACATTTCTATAGTGAAATAGTTTGAGTCATAAATAGCAGCTGCCAATATCCTCTCAACAACCTATAATGACACGACTGACCACAAGAATGTCAGGTAACATAAAGAATATAGATAATAAAGGCTTTTACTGGCCTAAACTTCCATTAAAAGGACTATTTCTGATGTTCTATTTCCATAGTATGACACAGAAGCTTGTTTAATTTTTGGCTTTGGGAATACCACTGCTGAGATACAGGATAGGGGATGGGAGAGTGGCTTCCAAGATGAGAGAGGGCTAGAAATAAATTCCATTTGGGGTGTATTTTTAAGATATCACCCAGATGGAGACTTCTAGCACAAGATGGAAACACAGCTTTGTTGCTCAGGGAAGAGGATGGAGTTAGAGGGACAGACTGGATGACAAGTGTTGTGGAGATGATGGAGAGCCCCGAGGCTGGACATGATGACAGAGGGAGATGGGAGCTCATGGAAAAAGGCAGAGAAAAATCTCCTCAAAGAGAATGAAGAAAACCACAAGGGAATGGTGAGCGGGGAGAGCTGAGAAGGAGTGATGGAGAACCTTCAGAAGTCCGGTGGATGAAGGCTTAAAATATTTTGTTGGGCTTGGGGCAGTTTTTTGCTATCAGGAAGAACTCGGCCATTGATGGAGCCACAGGTGGATACCTAGGAGAAAGGCAGATAAGAAAAAGATTTGCCTGAGCCTGAACAGAAGCCGGGAGTATGCATGAGCACTTCAAGATGTCTGGAGGAAAATCTCTCCAAGATTCCAGTCGCTTGGGGGGAAAGGCAAGTTGCAGGAAGACCTGATGGGATAGGCGGGTTGAAGATGAGAAGGCAAGAAAGACATACTTTGAATATACAGGTAAAACACAGGGCCCGCTGGGAGATGCAAAGTCCTAGATCATGTAGGTGAGGTCAGAGCTCAGGGTTTGCAGTAAATTTGATGTGAATACAAGAGCCCCAAGGTGGTTGGGGTGGGTGGGTGGAAGCAGAGACATGAACCACAGATGGACTGCATTCGAGGTCAAGTGAAAGGCAGGACCATAAGCAAAAAGCAAGGAGGAAACAAGACCTCTAGCCAACCATTGTGTGACATCTGACAATCCTCCTTAGCTAAATCCTCTCACTGTTTACAAATGAATAAAGGGAACAGATTGGTCAAATGCATGTTAAATTGAACTATATGTGTTTTAGTTTCGAGCAAAAAGCATTCTCCTTATTTTAATATAATAGTCCCCTTTTGGGGCATCTGGGTGGCTCAGTCGGTTAAGCAGCTGCCTTTAGCTCAGGTCATGATCCCAGAGCCCTGGGATCAAGCCCCACATCATGCTCCTTGCTCGGCGGGGAACCTGCTTCTCCCCTGCCTGCCGCTCCCCCTGCTTGTGCTCCTGCTCTCTCCCTCCCTCTTTCTGTCAAATAAATAAATAAAATCTTGAAAAAAATATTCCCTTTCCAATAACTGCAGTACCTCTTCATATTTTATTAGATTCCCTTTTACTTACATTTTATCTTCCGGCTTTCAAAACACCTCTATCAACTTATTGTACCTTTAATTAAATATCATAATCCTTAAATGTTTCTCCAGTCAGTATCCTTGTGATTATGAGACATCCTGACCTTAATCAAGTATTCTAGGAAAGGATGTAAAAAATTCATCCATAATTATTGAACAGATTGAACCCATTTTTCTCCTCAAAGTTGACAAATTAACATGTAGCTATTTGCACTATTTAAATTATCACCATGTCTTAGAATGCTTACATAAGACATGTACAATTACAACAACAGACCGCGAACAAACAAAAAGTTTGGTGACGAATGACAGTGAGCAAAGAATTTTAATGTTCATCTTCAAAATGGCTGTGATAAAATGTGCTAGTTCAACCCAAAAAAAAAAAAAAAAAATCACAGCATCTGTTCTGTCAACTTTCCAAGTTATCAAATTCCTTCCCAGTCTTTCCATCTCCACTGAATACATCTTGGAAAATTATACAGGCTCCAAGTAAAGATAAAATATCCTCTTCAGATATGGAAATTTGAAAATGTTTCATTTTCTATAGAATTGCTCCACAACTAAGAGGACATAAGATTGCCATCTTGGGGGAGGGAGAGTGGAGTCCAAGGAGGAGGAGAGAAAAGTGTGTGAATCAGTAAAAACCTTCTGCCAGAACCTTTGAGAAAGTTGTGGAGATCAACAAAACCTGGGCTAATTTCATCACGTGTTCTTGCTCGCCAGCGTTGGTCCAGTAACGTCAAAACAAACACGTAAGACATTGTTAGAGAAAGTAACATCTGTATAGGAAGGTGTCGAAATTTCCAAAGAGGAACTTTTTGGGTAGCCTCAAGGTCAGAGAGACAGGGTCCTAAAATGGACTGTCCCACACCCTCTGAGCCACTGGGCCTGTCAGTTGAACTGACCAATCCACAAGAAGCACAGGTCCCAGGGACATCCCACTTCCCATCTGTCCATCCTCCATTCAGAGTATAGAGGTCTCTTTCCTGAAGCTTGGCACACCATGGCTGAAAGACAGCGGACCTGACTCCAGGCACCACTGCCCCATTCCAGCCAGAAGAAGAAAAGAGAAGGCAAAAGACAGGATTGGAAGGTACGCCCAGTGAGTCTCCTTCTTTTTAAAAGGCTTCTCCAGATGCCCTTTCAACAATTTCAGATCGCCATGCCTGGCTGGAAGGGTTAAGAAACTGAGTATTTTTTTTTAAGATTTTATTTATTTATTTGAGAGAGAGAGAGAGCGCACAAGCAGGGGGAGGGGCAGAGGGAGAAGCAGGCTCCCCGGTGAGCAGGGAGCCCAATGTGGGGGCCAATCCCGGGATTCCGGGATCATGACCTGAGCTGAAGGCAGACGCCCAATGACTGAGCCACCCAGGTGTTTCAAGAAATTGAGTACTTGAGCTTTATGACTTTGAGAAAGAAGGGCAGGCAAAGGAGATGTGAGCTGTCCGTTAGTTTAAGGTTCCCATCCCGCAGGATCTTCCAGGTGGAACACAGTAAGTGTTCAGTGAACATTTCCATGTGGTGCCATGATCTGTCCCCTTGCTGGGACCCATGCATGCCACGTCCATCCTCACCCTGGCCTCATCTCATTTTGTGTCCTGCTTTTGCGGTTCAGTAAAGCAAGCACTTTCCTCTGTTGAAACCCTACTCATTCTTTAAAGAATTTTTTTTTTCATTGCAGTGTATCCGGGCGCCTGGGTGGCTCAGTTGGTTCAGCGTCAGAATCTTGGTTTCGGCTCAGGTCACGATCTCAGGGTCCTGGGTCTAACTTAAACTCTAACGTCCCCATTTCTTCATGTACCAAACAGACAAACTGATGCCTACTCCGCAGGATTGTGGGAAGAACTTGCATGCACACAGAACGGCGTACGGTGTTCGTTTCCAGTGCTGTGCCGGTAAATGCTTAACAACAGGCTCTCCAGGAAAAAGGAAAAAAAAAAAGTTCCCGATGCTGCCAAACACAGATGTGCAGCAACACACCATTATGTAGTCTTCCCCTGTACATGCCACAGACGTGGAAACTGCAAGAATAGTCGCACATGGTAAAATAACAAGGAAGTGGTAAGGTTTTAAGTGTTTGTTACTTTTCAAATTAAATGTCATTGTATGTTTACATGATTTGTATTAGCAGCTGAAAACGAGTTGGCTCTGCGGTATCACTGTGTGCATACAAACACCCCTAGAGAAACCAAAGCCCAGGCTATTTACAGAAATGAAAAACTACGGTATTTTCTTTGTTTTCTCTAAACAGACGTAAAGTTAAGGAAACACTGATTTCGTTGAATGCGATCTTGTACCAGTGATGTATCAGCAGGTCTTATCACGGGGCTACGGCCACCGCTCCAACACTAAGGCACAAAAACTCTGGGATATGTTATACTCAATTACAGAGGAATCTCCAGCAAGGAAGTGCTGAACACGTGTCTCCAATAAAAAGGCAGGGATCACAGGTTAGACTTCCGGAGTAGGAGATACCGAGTCTCTTCACTGAAACCACATGCTGACAGATCCCCAAAAACCTTGTCAGGACATGTTACAGACCCCGACAGGCTTTATCATTTTTTTTTTAACTTTCTATTTAAATTCAATTTAATTAACATATATGGTATTACTAGTTTCAGAAGTAGGATTCAGTGATTTGTCAGTTGCGATACAACACCCAGTGCCCTCCTTAGTAGACTATCACCCGGCTACCCCATCCCCCCAACCCACTTCCCTTCCGGCAACCCTCAGTTTGTTTTCCATAGTCTCTTATGGTTTGCCTCCCCCTCTCGGTTTTCATCTTATTTTTCCTTCCCTTCCCCTATGTTCATCTGCTTTGTTTCTTAAATTCCTTGTGAAAGAGACAAGCGTTAAATCAAGGTGAGAGTGCAGTCCTCCCCACCGCAATCCAAACTCCAAACCATGAACCTGCTCCAGCTGTGGTAAAATCCCAGTGTGGGGGGAGGGAGGGAATAGGATCAAAACAGCAGAGAAAAGCCTTAAGAGCTGGCCCCGGATGTGACAACCAAGAGAACGCTGACGCTCCTGTAGTCAAATGTATGTTTGGCAGACGCAGCGCACAGATAAACATGGCTATTACCTTGCAAAAATGCCAAGCATCATACTGAGCATCCTGTCTTCGTATTCTCTGCTCGTATCTAAGCCACTGACATACTTTTATCTCTATGGAAATTAGGTATTTGGACCAATTTATGCATGACTCCATCCATCACTTCAAGTCCCCCTACCTTCTTCATGTGATACAAACCAAACAGGTTCCAAGATTCAGCATAATCCTAGAGTTGTCCCAACTCCACAAAGCAAACAGAGGAGCAGTCAAACCCGAGTGTAAAATTTACCTTGAGCCAGGCAGCAAGGGGACACAGCCAGGCCGGTGAATTCCAGGTGTTAGAGCTTCCAGTAGGCATCAAACACAAACTCAGGATGTATGAAGATATTCGAGTGAATAAAGACCCAGACCCGCCCTCAGAGATCTCTCCATCTACTACGGGGCACCTGCCAGGGCATGGCCTCCAGACAGGGGATGTACCTGCCAAGGGACAGCCTCAGAATAAGGCCACCAGAAGGCCTGAAGAGCATTCCTGGCTGAGCTGTATGAGAATCCATCAGGATACAACTTGAACTGAATTAATCAATTGTTTGTAGAAGTATGTGCTTCACTGCCACCAAGTCAAGCCTCTGGTCACTCAAATACATCTGAACATTCAAGTTCATTCAAATCCTCTGAAAATTGCTATAATCTCTCTCCTTGGTGTGCTGTCTTTCTTTACAGAACACTGTATGTGATGGAAGCTATGCCTAATTCACGACTCTCGATCCAAGCCAGTGTCCTTTATGCTTCTTCTTGCTGCCAAGGCTACATTTCTTGCAGACAGATGGCTATCAAACTGCTCTACCATTCAGAATACACAGCAGATGCCCTCACAATCCCAGTGAAATACTAGGCTTTTAAAGGTGTCAGCATTTACCCTCTAAAGTTTAAAAACTCAAGCTAACTTTGAATTCTTCTAACAGGAAGAAGAAATTTCCTTTAAGCCTTTCTTTTCTGTTTTTCATTAAGCATCACTTAAATGAAGTTTTAACTCTTTTCTGGAGTTAACACTCAAGGTGACTTCAAGGACAACACAAACCTGACCTCCCTGGACCAAGAAGGGTTCACCACATTTAGTGGAGGTTGTTAGCACCAGCCTGAATATGCATTCCTAGTCCCATATGTGGTGGTCTGGAGAAGACAGAGCAGATCAGGATTTCTAGGAGCAAGCAAAGAAATGGTCTCCTGAATTTCTTGTGGAGGCTCCAGGAGAGGCCAAAATAAAGCATCCCCTCTCCATGAACCTCCAGAGACTTTTAAAGTCACTCCTGAGGACCACGTGAGTTATCATCACTCAAGAACTGCCCCAGGAATGACACCAACAAGACTAAACGGCTCATTTCCCCATAAATCTTAACCACATGAGTTCGCAGAAAGATGTTGATGAAAATGAGGGAAGGAAGCAGGGCGGGGGTGGGGGAGGGGTCCTCTCCATACCCAAGATGCAAGCAAATGAATAAGCATTGGCCGGGGGAAGTAGCTGCAAGGGCTGTCAGAGAATTCACCTTCAGGAACCTTCTTCCCTACCCTAGCTTTCTACCCAAACTGCAGAACAGCAATCCAGGATTGCCAACGAGCCTGCTTCTTGCTGAGGCAAAGCAAACTGTACCCCCAAAGTTCTTAATGGGTTCTGCTTCTGTGCTTGGAATTTCTGCAACCAACTGCTTTGGCTCACGTTTCTGAGATCCAAGGTGAGGGCACGGCTGTACCACACCACTATGAAGCCACAGCACCTCACGCAGTACAATGTATCAATTTGTTTGCTGTCACAGAGCAACTGGAAAGAGAAGTTCTTATTTTGAGGTGAAGCGTGGGAAGAGAAAGAAAGGGGAGCGAGAAACGTATTCCAGGACATGATGGAGAGGGAGGACAGAAGGCTTGGTGGGGGAACATTACCCACGGGGAGAATGGCGGCTAAAATAAGCCACCTGCGAAGAGTTCTATTTATAGTCTGATCTTGGATCAAAGATGAGGAAAGGGGAGAGACTTGTTCTGGAAATAAACTTCCACTACTGCACAGTTGGTCGCGGATCCAATCAAGGCTAAGGGAAAAGAAGCAAAAGTTAAGGCGTCTCAACACATAATGGGGAAGAGTGCCACCCTCTAGGACCAAGGGGCGGCTTCCAATCAGATATGCGATGCCATCCAGGTAAAGGGATGGGCCATCGACAATACACGTGCCCAACTCCCTTTTGTGTTATACATGGCATTTATGGTTTTCTTCAAAACCTTGTCTGGTCAGTGCTCCACCAGATTATTTTGCTTTTCGTTCCTGTATCACCAAGCTCCACACAGGTGTGGCATTCTCGGGGGACATCTCATTCTGTATCACCCCCTGCCACTGCCCCTTGACACTGCTCTTACAACAGGGTTGATTGTGATTCCCTATTGACCAAAAGCCATGGGATCTGGTCCTCCTCTTCCTCGTCTCTCTGCAGCACTGGGAATGGGTGGGTTGCATTACCAGTCTTCCCTGACCTTCCTTCTACTGACTTTGTACTTCCTCCATGAGATCACCTTTCCAGGCCCATTTTCATTTGCCCTCCTCTTACACAAGAGTAGCATCCAATATTCAGCATCTTTTTCTCGGTTTTCTGTCCTTGCTGTATTGTGCTCATTTGTTGTGGTTAGTCACAACTTTTTCGTAGACCTCAAAAGCCTTAATTTTTTTAGTCCAGACATTGCCTCTAAACCCTTGACATATAGTCCAGATTTCCTGCGTCCTGGGAAGGTCCATCAGCATGCCTTTAGGCACCTCACAGTGCACACGTCTGTCTACAATTGAACTTCTTGCTTGGTCCTTGCAAAGATGTTCCATCTTCTCTTCCATGAGGAAATTTAGTGAATGTCCCACCACTCACTCAACCATCCAGAGGAAAACCTTCAGTCGTCTTGGATTCCTGTCTTTCTGACACATGCCAATAAAGGCAGGAGTGTGTGCCATTCATACCCTCCGTGTTCACCACTTCACACACAAGGGACTTCCAAATACCGGCCCTACCTCTCTCTGAGCCATCGATCTAGTCTCTTTGCCCACCTGTGTAGGACTGGCTATCCACCTGGGATTAGCCAGTACAAGCAACCCTATTTTTTTTTTTTTAAGTAGTCTTCTTACCCAGCATGGAGCCCAACAAGGGGCTTGACCTCACAACCCTGAGATCAAGAACTGAGCTGAGATCAAGGGTCAGACGCTTAAGCAACTGAGTCACCCAGATGCCCCAACCCATCAATCCTTTTAAAAAAGTATACCTTCAAACAAAACACTGGTGCTTAGACCAAACCACTCTTACAATTACTTTGCTGAAATCGCTTTCTATTCAAGGTCTATGGGGTGGAGATGCAGCAAAGAGAGTCCTTAAAAGAGGCATTTCGTGGCTGAGCCATGGGCCTCATGAAATCAACTTTTCCAGGGACCCCATCCTACTGACTGGGTCACAGTTCCAAGGCCTTGCTGAAGCTGCTGGCTGTACTGGTATTGTTCCTTCTCACATCATTGGTGGGTTTTGTCTTCAAGGATTTGAAGCAAGTGCTACCTTTATGAAGCTGCTTCTGTCCGCAAACCCTTCTGTTAACAAGGTCAGGGGCGTTTGGGAGGGAAGAGTATATTGCAGCTCAGAATCTCTACCATGGTGTTCTTTTTCATCTGCCTAGCTCCCTCACTAGACCACAAGCACCTTGAGGGGCAGGACTGGGTTTGTTAACTATTTTGGATCCTGCCACAACACGTGGTATGTGTTGTACTTATTAGAAGGATAGATTTAAAAATGAGTGAATGATTTGTGAAAAGATAACATTGCTGACTGCTTTACACTGGCAGAAAAATACATGGGGAGTTGTTCAGTATTTACAGGATCCATTCTGAGTAACGAGAAAGTCACAAAATCCCAAATAACCATATCTAAGAGAGGAAAGACAGCTTGGTAATCAGGGTGGGTAAGATCTCCGGTCCTGACCCCTGAACTGAGACAATATCTTGCATCACCAAATCACAATAGTTCTACAACAGAGCCAGGAGTCAAGTGCCTTTCAGAAGTGCTGTTGCCATTGTCACAATCCTTAGTCTAGGAATGGCACCGGGGGTTATCTTCATGTGAATATATATCTGAGAACTTCCAGGAACCTTTTAAATGGGATGGTAATTTCTGGCAGACACATTTCTGAATACATCTCCCATTTAGTTTTCAAGAAGCCTATGTGGAACCAATCCTTTTGAGAATACCTAATAACAGACCCCAAAGAAACAGGCCCAAAGAAACATATTCGAATAGAGAGCTGGAGAAGATATTACCATTTCAGGGATGACTGACAACCCATTTATATTTTACTACATGTTATAGTAGTAATCCCAGCGACGCAGTATTTTCAGAAAGTGAGACTATGTGAGAGATTCGTCAGTTACAGGAGATATAATTAACCTCGGATCAAGTGGAAGTTGGCACCTGAAATCCTTCTAGGAATCAAGCAGGGTATGATTCAATCAATCAAGTATGCTGGCAGAGTTAACAGGCAGGTAACTTGGATTGCTTGCTTAGAGAAAAGGGACTAAATCAAGCTCATTCTATTGCATCAGCAGAGCACCTTGAAAACTTAGGGGAAGGTTTTTCAAATAACCGTGATGGTGCCTGGACAATTTCTGAGCACCTTGAGGAGGCCATTTTGTCCCTTACAGGCAGAAGAGCTGGTAAAGCCTATCTACCCAGTGGCCCCTCCCTGCGCTGCTCAATGCTTTCATTAGAGCTAACTTCATTTATTCAGCAAATATTTGAGTATTTACTCTGCAGTTGACAATGGGCTAACTTCCTAGGGGATATGAACTATAATCTTAACCCTGTGATTATCAATCTTTGGTAGCAAAAGCATGAAACCAATGAGTAAACAAGTGTTTTAAAAAGATAAAAATGGCTTTGTAAAGAACATCAGTTTGTGCTGGTACCAAGTAACCTGGGGGTCAGTCTACCTACCCCAACAGGTTACCTAGAGGAACCATTTAAGGGGGCAAGAACTGATTTGGGGTTCTAGAATTAGGAGAAGATTCAGAGGGAGAAAAAGGCATAAGGGTTAATGGAGATGAAGGATATGGATGTAAATCATTGAATCTCTCTGCAGAAGTAATAAAGACAAACAGGACATGGCTAGAGAACAGAGAGAAAAATATGGATTAACAGACCAGTGGTCTTGATGAAGGAGAAAGGTTTCTTGTAGGAGAATATGGCAAGTGATCTAGGAGAAAAGTTTTGGTCACAGAGCAGGACTCATGCAACCATGATGCTGCAGGCAGTGGTGTTTCCAGTCACGACAGGACCTCTGGTGCAACCTTAGGAGTGTGGTTAAGGTAAAATGCACAAAAAGGTCATTGGAAATGAGAAGATGGAGGAATGAGAAAAGAAATAGGGGCACATTGTGCTTGTCTGTTTTTGAAAAGTTGGTCACAATGATACTTGCAGGAAGAAAGCATTTCATCTTCCATTAAGGCAAGAGTCTCCAAATCTGACAGTTGTTTTTTTTTTTACCTCCAAGTTACACATTGCAATAAAAGAAGAATCACAGCTTTTGTCTATGAGGCCCTGGTTGGCTTTCTCTCTGGCTCCCTATCCGCCAGGCCTTCCCTCTTATACTGGAAATTTTTGTCTTTTTTCCCCATCAGACTCACATTCTCTACGTCCTCTAGACCCCCACTGCACCCACTCCCCTTACAATTCACTTTCCACCACCCTGAGAGGTTGGCCCTTCTGGATACCCATATACACCCTCAGGTGTATATTACACATCTCAGCAATTAACAGAAGATCCTGAACCTCCCTTGGGTACTCATTTTTCAAAATGAATATGTCACCGGGTCTGTTAAATCAGTCTCTAGACAAAGACAAGCAAGAATGAGTTTTGTGTCTCCTACTGGAAACCACTGCATATTTATAAATTTTCCAAGCTGTAAGTACTACACATATTTTTATAACTGTACCTACACCAAAGGTATTTATACAGTCAATGATTTTTCTTCCATCCAAAAGGATGCACCTGGCCAAGTGAACAGTTCTAAAAGGATTAATGAGTATTTTCCCATATAAGCATTTAAATGCCTCTAAAAATAACTGGATTACAACATTGATTGTGTTTACCATCAAAAACTTGGAAATAAGAAGACACAATGGAATCTAACCATAATTCCAGCACCCTCAGAGATAAACCCTCAAAATATTTACCATCTTTTTCAGATATCCAGTTACGGGGCAAAAAATGGATCTCTACTGTATGGTGGTGCCTAGAACATAGATGGTGAATAAATATTTGCAGGCTGAATGTAGTATCCATAAGTTCTGTAGTCCACTTTAAAATGTCTTTCTTCTCAAACTAGGATATTACAAAAGGACCACTTGTAAGTTATAAAAATTTAAATAGCTAATAGTTCAAAAGGAGATGAAATAAGAGAAATGCTTTTCACTGCTTATTGCCATTCCCTGGAAGAAATCCCAGTAGAAATCCTGGAAACTCACACAAAAAGAGAGAGAGACGCACGGAGATATCAGTACAGAGCTGCATTTAACAACAGCTGGTATATATTCTATATGATGTTTAACATTGTACTTATTCCACTTAATATTGCTAATTAAATAGATCTCCCGTATCTGCACGCAAATGTACTTCTTTCTTTACAAAGGCTTCATATGAATTGTCCTATAATTTTACCATTAAACTGATGGACCCTGATGTAGTGGCCAAGATTCTCTGCTGTTAAAAGCAGTCCTACGATAAACACTCTCCAGTCTCTCGACAAACACTTACTGAGCACCCACATGCCATGCCATGAGCCCAGTTCTGGAGACTGAGATGTGCACAAAACAGCTAAGATCTCCAAACCTCACAGAGTTCGCAAGAGGAGAGTAACAACAAGAAAACAAAAATGAATGTATCCTTCCCAATTTTAACTTGTATTAAGTTAAAGAAGAAGTTAAGTTAAAGAGAAGGAGAGAGAGAACACTAGAAGGAAGTGATGGAAATCGGATAGGCAGGAAGGTCCCTCTGAGGATGTAACCAGTAGGATGAAAACGAAGCTGGTTGCAAGGTCCGAGGGGCATCTAGGCACTGGAAGTAGCTGATGCAAAGTGTCCAGTGAGAGAGCTCATGTCCAGGCAAGACAGTGAATGTGGCCACAGTATAGAGAATACAGACCAAGACTGGGCTGGAAAAAGGAGAAAATGGGTCAGTCTTATAGAATGCTAAAAAGAATTTTCATTTTATTCCAAATATTACAAGAAACTACCAAAGAGCAATTAGCAAGGGAGTGACACGATTTGAGTTGCATTTTTTGAAGACCCCTCTAACTGCTGTGGAGAATGGACTGAGGAGAAGCGTGCATGGGGAACTACTGCAGGTTACTTCAGGGCACAGGTAAGAAAGAATGGCAGGGTTTGGTCCAGAGTAGGGGCACTGGATGGGGAAAGGCACAGGAGATCAAAGTCACAGTCTGGGTTTGGACCGGACAGAGAAGAGGAGACAGGGAATTGTCTAAGAACATGGCTGGGCTGTGAGCAACTGAGAGATACCTTTTTCTGAAATAGAGGACAAAGGGAAGAGGAATAGGGTTGGGGAAAAATGCAGAGTTCTACTTCAGATAGATCAGTTTTGAGTTGTTTACTGGACAACCAATTGGAGGTGCCAGTTACACGTGCGTGAGAGTCTGGATTTCAGCACAAAGGTCTTTGCTACATAGAAATGATTCCTAGCTTATAAAAGGCTGACTGTCATCCACAGAGATTTGAATTGGACTATGTGGGAAAAGTGGGTTGAGAGAAGTAACAACCAGTAGAGACTGGAAAAGGTAGCTCTAGCAAAGGCAGCAGGTTAACTGGGTCAAATGTTACACAGAAGAGAACCAGAATTCAGTGAGAGGGAGACCAGAGGGAAATTCAGTTTAGTGGCATTTGGGGGGCAAAACTGGACTGGAATGAGTTTACCAGTTATCGGAAGGTAGGAGGATATATATGAAGACAACTCTTAGAAGTTCCACTTTTAAAAATCTGCCCAAGAATAGAGTAATGGTAGGAGTCATAAGATCAAAAATGGTTCACAGTTGTTACTATGTGTATAATTGGAACATGAGAAGTCCTACAGCATGTTTGCGTATTCATGGGAGTAATCCAATGTGGTGAGAGGAGAATAGTCAAACAATGAAACCTGGAAAAGGTTAGAAAGGATAGGATTCAAAGTACAGGGTTTGTCTTGGGCTTCCTTCAGGAGAGAGGATGGATGAAAGAGAAAATGGAATTCAGACCCCAGCTGGTTTGTGGATTTGTGATAAGATGTCAAGAATCTTCTCTGCCTCTATTTTCTCAAGAAAGCATGAGGTGAGTCATCAGGTTCAAGTGCATGTACTTTGGTGCCTGTAAGAAGAAGAAGCAAGTCTGGAGGGGGAAAAGCAAGATGGTGAATTTTTTGTGGACCCTGGAAAGGAAGCTCGGTAGATTCTCCAGCTAGTGTTTTCCTTCTGTCTTAGTTGGGGCTCACAAATTTATAGTGACACCCATCTCCCAGCCGTGTTTCTGTCCAGTAACACTGACAAAGCATTCACCTATGGCAGTGTTTCTCAAAGTGTCCTCCCCGGATGAGCCCCAAGGGCCTCGCCTGATAAGTCATGAAAAATGCAAATATCCAGCCCCACCCCAGACCTACTTACCTCTGAATGCCTGGGGGTGGGTCCTAGCCATCTCCAGGCAATTCTGATGCACTGGAGTTTGAGAACCACTCATCCTAGAAGAGCTCTTTTTATTCTCTTTATTCTCTCTCTTTTTTTTTTTTTTTTTTGGCCATGTGAATGCAAAAGAGGGAGAGAGCAAAATAATTAAAATGCATCTGCAAGAGTAATTATACTGATGATCCACAGAATAAGAAGTAGATAGGCTGTGAAGGCATCCTTTATAAATACAATGGCCCTTCTTGGATAAATACTTAAAATATAGCCTTACTTCATCCACTGAGCCACCCAGGCGCCTAAAATATAGCCTTACTTCAAATTTTAAATTGTGATACATATTATACGATGGCCCTCCAAGAACTGTATATCCATGTCCACAGAGGAGAGAGGGGGGAAAAAAAAAAAGAAGAAGAAGCCCCCTGCACTGTATGGCACACAACATTTTTTTTAATTGAAGTATAATTAACATACAATGTTCTGTTTAGTTTCAGGTAAACAATTCTTATTTCATTTACATCCATTTAAAAAGTGAAGAAGTGGGGTGCCTGGGTGGCTCAGTTGGTTAAGTGACTGCTTTTGGCTCAGGTCATGGTCCTGGAGTCCCGGGATCGAGTTCCGCATCGGGCTCCCTGCTCAGCAGGGATCTTGCTTCTCCCTCTGACCCTCTCCCTTCTCATGCTCGCTCTCTTTCTCGCTCACAAAAATAAATAAAATCTTTAAAAGAAAAAAAAAAGTGAAGAAGTTAATCTCTTTGTAACAACCTGTGTTGTTGTTGCTTATCTTTTATTGCACTTAGGTCCCCAAAATGAACTGCACAAGAACAGGATGGGGGTACCTTGCAGAAACAGGTGAGAAAACAGCCAAAGGAGAGTGAATCGCCACAGGCAAGAAGGCCAGAGTATGGTATGGCTCCATGGACAGCAATGTGTGTCCTGTTCCACTGCAGAACATTCCCATTCAATTCTGCCCCAGGAAGATGCCCAGGGGTGTTCCCATTCAGTTCTGGATATCACACTTTGAGAGAGATGTGCTATCTATAACTCTACCATAATGATTAAGTGTCTTCCGGAGACCACTGAACATAAGGTAGAATTGAATGGTTGGGGAATATTGGGCCTAAAATAGAGACTTCTGTGGAGGGAAGAGAATTTAGAAAAAGAGACCAGCATGACACCCATAAAGAAATAGGAATAACAAATGAAAGACAGTGTAGACTCCATCATCATAAATCCTTTTAAAAGAATCAGGGGTAGAATTTGTAAGAACACAACTTCTATTACTGTTGGGTCCCCAATGTTGGGTCCCCCCAATAATGGGTCCGTGATTAAAGGAGCGAGACTGATACAAGGCAAAGGTCAAGCAAAGCTTTATTTCGCACCAAGCATCGAGAATCAAACCGACCGGCCAGGGCCACGCCTCTTACAGAGAGCGCGACCCCTCCCTGCCTCACAGACTAACTTTTATAGAGCAAAGGCCATGTGGTTGGGCCTGGCCACACACAGGTGGCGAATAAGATTGTAACACACAGAGGAAACTCCACAGTCATGCTAGGTCACACATAAGTGACCAATTGAATTACAACTTACCCTATAGTAGACATTTGAACTAGCCCATCACCTTGGTGAGAATTGGCGCCCAAAAGGCGGGGCCCGCACTCCTTAGTAGCTAGGGAGACAGTATGTGCACCCCACTGATTTGATGTCTCCACCTGAGCGGACTCATCCCTGCATTCCTGCTGTTATCTCTACCTGACCTGACCCACCCTTGTATTTGGGCTTTGTTACCTGGGACTGGTTTTCCCGGACTTGCTTTTAAATAAATTCCCCTGGGTGGGGGGGAGGCAGGGTCAATATAAGTTTTACTGCATAAACAACAAAATGGCTGTTCAACCGAGGTGGGGCCGCTCTGGCTAAATAGGTCCTTACAATTACGACCTGTAAGAATACTTACTAATAAAACAGAATCATCTTTCCTGATCCTTTAGGTTTTTCGCTGAGGTTGAATGACATTAGCTAAGGTCTAAAACAAGGGTCTTTACCTTCTTCTCAAACTTTGGAACCCTTATGTCTAAGAGCACCTGTTCTCCAACCAAACATTTTGAGTTTCTCATTTAGCTGTAAGCAAGGAAATACAGGTCACTTTCATTTGTTAAACTTTATTATCCAACTACTACCAAAAAAGCTTTTATTAGGGCATCTGGGTGGCTCAGTCACTTAAGCATCTGACTCTTGATTTGGGCTGCAGTCATGATCTCCAGGATGTGAAGTTGAGCATGCCAGTCTCCCCACTCCCCACACCCAGCCCACTGCCCAGGCTCCTTGCCAGGTGTGGAGCTTGCTTATGATTCTCTCTTTTCCATTTCCCTTTGCTCCTTCCTCTCTCTCTCCTTCCCTCATAAAAAAGAAGAGGAAGAAAAAGCTTATATTTAAAGTCACGATGGTTTATCATGAATCTTAACATCTATTTGAACTTTGTGCCTATGAGATAGCAAGAAAAATATACTTGGAGACCTTCTACTTCCCAATATTCTTGCATAGTTTTGACACAATGATAAATACGACCAGCAAGTCAGAAATGAATGTGTAATACCAGACCCAGAGTCTGAATCTATCGTGATGCAGTTCACGGTGGCTCTTTGGTAGATTTACTTCCAACATCTCCATGGCTGGCGAAATGATGGATTATGGACTAACGACCTCTGCTATCTCCACTGCTACCTTCCAAGAAGTGAATCTAAGTCACAAATGTCAACCTCCCGCCAACCCGCTCTTTTCCTGAAAAGACTAAACCAACATCACAGACATACTAACCTCTCTCATCTACACACCTCCCACCACCAAGGAGTTTGATTCTAGATCATGCTTCCAGCTGCAGAAAGGATGGAGACCTCTGGAAGTGGCAAAATGCAAGGCAGAAACTGAATAGCGTAAGAAATGACTATAAAGATGCATTCTGAAAATTCAAAGACTGTAGGAGAATTTGGAGAAGTCCTGTAACAGAAGCACTGTTATGTAAGAGAGGAATATCTAATTAACCTGTTAGCATATAAACTTCTTTCTTTACAGTAAGATATGGAATCAGTGAAGAAAGAAAACGGGATTAGAGAATTCATACTTCAATAATACTATTGTCCCTATGGGAAAGCAAATCATGAAAACCTTATATATAACCCCTGTCAAGAAGGTTTTCAGGTCATGGCTGAGAATAATTTAGTGGGTCACTCCTCCCTTCACTGCAACCTACAAGGAGAAAAGGGATGCGAGCTAAACACATTTATTCACCATGGGAGAAAATATTAGGCATAACACCCAGTTAACTCCTCCTTTTCTTCTTGTCCATGAAACGTCTCAAATTTTCAAACTCTGCTAGTGTCAATCTTAAAATTTTTGATCTGCCGAAGACAATAATTAGATAGCACACCCCATGTATCTCACAACAATACCCTGGTGTGTTCTGAAGGAAGATTTTCTTCCTCTGTACTTACAGAGGTAGCCAATTTTTGGACAAAGCTTCTTAAAGAGCTTATCACTTGGGAAATATCTCTGAAACTCAGTTCTCTGAGAAGAGAAGACAGAGTTGTATTTGTGTGTGTAAAACACATATAAGCAGGTAAACTATTTCTGCCAACCAGAAAAAAAATAAAAATTTTCTTCTCTCCATCCCCATGATTCCAAATTCTGTTTTAATTGAATGTGATATTGGCAAGATTTATAATTCAACTTTTAAGTATAAATAAACCCTTACTAATTCAGACTAGTTGTAGGAACGGCCAGTGTAAACTACAGTATCTCAATTCTCAACCGCTTGTGATAAATTAAGGTTAATTCCACGGATCAAAGTAATTCAAACTGAAGGCCACCAAAATACGACAGAGGAGGAGGGCCTTGGGCAAAGGTTTGTGGGCTGCTACTTTATCAGGGAGTGCCATCTCGGGAAGGGACAGTGAGTGATGAGCCAACTAAAACAGGGAAGAAAGAGTCAATGAAGCAATGTTCCCAATGCTGGCCACCACTAAGGGGGACAGATTTCACTTGATCTTGCAGAACCATCCCCTGAAAACCCACTTAAAAAAAAAAATTGCTGCTTAGGATGGTCCTTCTGGGGGTAGAATTTTTTTTTTGTTTGTTTAAACTTGTTCTTCTTTCCCATCTATCAAAGATGAGCCCTATGGAGCATTCATTTCCCACAGTTCTGAGTTGTGTGTTTGTGTGCAGTAAATAAAGATCTCACGGAGTTTCCTGCTTTGGGTACAAACAAGGGAGGCAAAAGGCATATGGCTCCCGCACATGATGTGGGGCCTGGCTAGATGCATGGGTGGCTGCAGCAGAAACTCAGAGACATGTGAGCCCAGGAGGACCTCGAGGACCTCAAGTGGCTTATGAACAACACTTCATGTGGACATCACTGTAAATATGGCAGAAGGCATCCGTGTCTACACGTAGCTTTCATGTTCATTGAAACCATCTAGAAGGGTAGCCCTTTAAATTATTAACATCACTTACCTCCTGGGGGGAGTAACTCTAACTGGGGTAGGGAGAAGGAAGAAACCTAAACTGGGTACATTTTTATGTTTTGATTTTGAACCATATGAATGTGTTCCCTACTCAAAGATAATTTTAAAAACTTAGAGTTGTGAAAAAGAAACAGGATTTAAGCATACACTTTAAGGTCAGGAAGGAGAAATATGTAACTTTGGGAAGTGGGGAAAATGGGAGTTGGAGAGGAGTGGGAAGATAAAAGTTAAAGATGATGTAATTGCTCTAAATTCTCCCATTTTTCCTCCCTGAGTAAGGATTGAAGAGATTCTGTATCAAGCAAGAAAGACTGGTGTCAAAAGAATGTTTAAAACAAAGCAGAAACGAAAGGGGGATGGGGTGAGAAGGAGGACAGTGAATTATCATTTTACTCACTTCTGTGCCATTTGGTATTTTAAACATGTTCATGCATTACTCATAATAAAAACACTGTCTACTAAGAAGGGAAAAAAACATACGTTCTAATCCATTCCTCAAATACAGGCAAAATACAGAGTTACCAAAGGTGGTCGCACCAAGATGACTTCAGATCAGAAAATAACCGCCAGCCATACAGACACTTATTTGAGAGCACCAATGCTTCCTGAGGCATTCAGAAAACAATGAAGGACAATAACAAACAACAACAACGCCAGTGCTTGTAACTGAGAACACTGCCACTGTTATGAACACCAACACTGCACAAAAAGAGCTCCTTTTAAATATGTGGGTTTACTAGAAATTGACATCCAGAATTAACAGCTGCAGTTGCCTGAAATGATAAAGCCCCTTTACCAGGAAATCAATGGCCACTTACTACACCAAGCCCAGACTAGCATGAAATGATATGCAAGGGCACATCTCAGCACACATTCGAGGACTGCAAAGTGCCAGCCTCACCAAAGTACTTGAGAAACAGCAGTTTCTCAGAGAGGAGAGGGATAAATTCTCCTTATGTGAAAAGGGAGATACTCAACATCCCAATAATTAGGATGACTTCCTGAAGGCAAGCAGTGAGAAAAGGAAACATGGGGAAGACTCTAGTAACGACATTAGCCTTCAAAACTGATCATCTCTGAAATAAAGGCAGATCCAGTGGACGTTGGAAAAGCTGATGTAATCCAACACCAATGGTTTATCGAAACCAATTATTTATGCAAACATGCTGCAATTATTTATCTGCATTCCAGTATCAACTGCAAGAGAAAAGTAACCTGTTAATAGGCAGCTGCTGGGAAAAGGTAGAATTAAAATAAACGGGAACATTATGGTCAGTATGTTGTTCAGTAACCAATAAATCCCGTTCTCAATTAGGCATTCCTGGCTCCACAGGTCTCCTGTACGCGCAGAAATTAAGTCCTGAAGCCTTTTCAGAAACCTGGGACATCCTCGGACATGTGGGCTCCATATACCAGCTAGAGGAGTTCATCACATCGTCAGAGCCAAAATAAGAGCAAAGACTAATATGGAAGAAATTTCACGTATCTGATGAAGCCTACTGATGCCTCAGAGGCCCACCTGGAAGGCATTGTAGGAGACCCCCAAGCCCCCTACCACCAAAGTGTGGTGTGTGCCCAGCAGCAGCAACATCTGAGAACTTGTTAGAAATGCAGAATCTCAGACCCCAACCCAGACTGGCTGAATCACAGTCTGCATTTGATAAGAGCCCTAGTGAGTCATATGTTCCCTGAAGTTTGAGAAGCAGTACCACGGTTTCTCAATCTTGACCCTGGTGGTGCTTATGTAAAAATACAGATTTCTAAGAGTCTTCCCAGACTGACTGAATTTCCAGGCATTAGCCACAAAGAGATACTAAGCAAGAACATGAGGTAACCTTTCACACCAGGCAAAGGATAGACATAGATGTCAATGAAATAGAAATAATGAAAGTCCAGAGGCGCCTGGGTGGCTCAGTGGGTTAAAGCCTCTGCCTTCGGCTCAGGTCATGATCCCAGGATCCTGGGATCAAGCCCCGTGTCGGGCTCTCTGCTCAGCAGGGAGCCTGCTTCCTCTTCTCTCTCTCTTTCTCTCTCCCTGCCTCTCTGCCTATTTGCAATCTCTATCTGTCAAATAAATAAAATCTTGAAAAAAAAAAAAAAGAAATAATGAAAGTCCATTAAAAAAAAGTCTCTGTGGTCAATTCATTTTTTTTTTTTTTCTTAAAAATTGTGTCTTGGGGAGCCTGCATGGCTCAGTGGGTTAAGCCTCTGCCTTTGGCTTGGGTCATGATCTCAGGGTCCTGGGATTGAGCCCCACATCAGGCTCTCTGCTCAGCAGGGAGCCTGCTTCCCCCCTCTCTCTGCCTACTTGTGATCTCTCTCTCTGTCAAATAAATAAAATCTTTTAAAAAAGAGTTGTATCTTGACAGGCCTAAGGTTTTTTGCTGAGTCATCACTTACATATAGAAAGGTTGTATGTACTGAATGTGTATGTCTTGATTATTCTGAAGTATATACCCATGATACCATCACCATATACAATGGCATAACCTTAATCATCACTTCTACATGTTTCCTCCCCCGTTTTTGAACACTTAAAATATCTACCCTCTCAAATTCTTAAGTATGCAGTGTAGTACTATTAATTACACTCTATTGTACAGTAGATTCTTAAGACTTGCTAGTCTTGCACAGGTGAAACTGTACCCGGTCACCAACATCTCAAGTCCTCCTCCTCCCACTGGTCCCTGGTAACTCCATCCCATTCCGCTCTAAGAGTCTGACTATTATTGGGCGCCTGGATGGCTCAGTCCGTTGAGCCTCTGACTCTTAATTTCAGCTCAGGTCATCATTTCAGGGTTGTGAGATCAAGCCCCATGTCAGGCTCCATGCCCAGTGGGGAGTCGGCTTCTCTCCCTCTGCCCCTCCCCCAGCTTGCGTGTATGCCCAAGCATGCTCTCTCTAGCGCTCTAAAATAAATCTTTAAAAAAAAAAATCTGACTATTATAGATCCCTGATATAACTAGCATCATGTAGCATTTGTTCTTCTGTGCCTGGCTTATTTCACTTAGCATGTTTTCTGAGTTCATTCATGTTGTAGCAAATGGCAGAATTTCCTTCTTTTTTAAGGTGGAATAATATTCCATTGTATGTGTATACTACATTTTCTTCATCCATTCATCTGCTGATGGACACTTAGAGTGTTTCCATGTCTTTGCTATTGTAAATAATGCTACAATGAACACAGGAGTGTAGGTGTCTTCTCAAGATCCTGATTTCAGTTCTTTTGATTATATACCCAGGAAGTTGCTAAGACATTTCAATGAAGGCAAGAATGGTATTTTCAATAAATAGTGCTGGGACAACTACATGCAAAAGAGTGAATTTGACCATACTACCTCAATACCACTAGTAAAATTTAAATATGGATCAAGACCTAAATACAAGAAGTAAAACTATAAAACTCATAGAAGAAAACATACAGGGTAATCTGCATGATCTCAGATTATTTGGCCATAGTATCTTAGGACATAAGCAACTAAAGAATAAATTTTACTTCATCAAAACTAAAAACTTTTGTGCAAAGGACATGCGAGAGAGTGAAAACACAATGCATTGAATGGAAAATATTTGCAAATCATATATCTGATAATGGTGTAGGAGCTAGAACATAAGAACTCTATCATTCAATAATTTCCTTACCTTTATTATTGAGTTATAAGAGTTCCCAAATAGCCCAATTTAAAAACACATTTTTTCGGGACACCTGGGTGGCTCAGTTGGTTAAGCGGCTGCCTTCGGCTCAGGTCATGATCCCAGCGTCCTGGGATTGAGTCCCAGATCGGGCTCCTTGCTCGGTGGGGAGCCTGCTTCTCCCTCTGCCTCTGCCTGCCACTCTGTCTGCCTATGCTCGCTCGCTCTCTCTCTCTAACAAATAAATAAATTAAAAAAAATTTTTAAATAATACATTTTTTCAAAGAAGACATACAAATGGCCAATAAGTGCATGTAAAAATGTTCCATATCATTACTCCTGAGGGAAATGAAAATCAAAACCACAATGAGATACCACTTCATACCACCTAGGATGGCTTGAATCAAACAGATCATAACAAGATGTGACAAGGGCTTGGAGAAACTGGATCTCTCATGGGAATATAAAATGGTACATGACTTTGGAAAATAGTTTGGCAATTCTTCAAAACACACAGTAACCAAACAACCTAACAATTCCATTTTAGGTTTAGACCCAAGAGAATTGAAAACATATGTTCACATAAAAATTGTGCTCAAGTATTGACAGAAGCAGCATTATAGCCAAAAAGTGAAAGCAACTCAAATGCCCATCAACAGATGAATGGATTAGCAAAATGTAGGGTACCATACAACAATTAACTGGTCATAAAAAGGAAGGCAATCCTGATAGATGGTATAAACATGGATGAACCTTAAAAACATTACGCTAAGTGGGGCGCCTGGGTAGCTCAGCAGGTTACAGCCTCTGTCTTTGGCTCAGGTCATGGCCCCAGGGTCCTGGGATCGAGCCCCACATGGGGCTCTCTGCTCATCGGGGAGCCTGCTTCCTCCTCTCTCTCTGCCTGCCTCTCTGCATACTTGTGATCTCTCTACCTCTGTCAAATAAATAAAATCTTAAAAAAAAAAAAACCAAAAAAACACATTATGCTAAGTGAAAAAAAGGTTAGTCACAAAGGACCACAACTAGATGATCCTGTTTATATATAATGTCTAAAATAGGTAAATCCATAGAGGTAGACAGGAGACTGGTGATAGCTTAGGGTTTAGAGTTTGGTGGAGTGCAGAGAAGAGAATGACTGCCAATGATTACTAGGTTTCTTTTTAAGTTGATGAGAGTGTTCTAAAACTGATTATGGAGGTGCCTACACAAATCTGAATATCACTGAATTATATACTTCAATTGCATGGGATATTAATTATATCTTAATAAAGCTGTTAATTAAAAAGAAACCTGGAGTGATTATCTCTAAGGGAGAGAAGGTGATACAATTTGGGGACTAGTACACAGCAAGATTTCAATAATATTAGTAATATTTTATTTTTTATGCTGCTGGTGGGTATATGGGGTACATTATATTATTCTTTCATGTCAAATCAGTTGCATGTCTTGTAGGTCAATAAATCAGGTGTGATAATTTTATGTCAATAAATCAGTCAATATGTATGTCAATAAATCAGCTGTGATAATTTTATTTCAAAGATGCTCCCAAAAGGGAGACCTGAATGCTGACCAATATGTGGACACTCATCACCATCACTTCCAAGTTCTCAACCAACACTATAAACCCTTAGTATGCACCAGATACACCTACAATGTTTTCATAAAAATGCAGATATCCAGGCCTCACACCCAATCAATCAAATCAGAGACTCTGGGAAGGTAAATGGACTGAAAAATGGCCAGGTCATTTGCTGAACAATTCAGTAAGAGAAAAACTCTTACTACTGATCTGTTGAGGCCATCCAAAATTGTCTTTGGCAGCCTCATAATGATGATGACTCACATTCTGAGTTTTGGGGACAACCCTATGTTTAAAAAAATAGAAAAGAGGTGTTAATTTTAGTCATTCTGACTGGTGTGAGGTGGTATCTCATTGTGGTTTATGATTTGTATTTCCCTGATGCCAAGTGATGTTGAACATTTTTCATGCGTCTGTTGGCCATTTTATGTCTTCTTTGAAAAAATATCTGTTTGTGTCTGGGCAAGAACACAGAGAAAGGGGAACCCTCTTACACTATGGATGGGAATACAAGCTGGTACAGCCACTTCGGTAAACAGAATGGAGCTTCCTCAAGAAGTTAAAAATAGAGCTATCCTATGACCCAGCAATTGCACTACTGGGTATTTATTTATCCAAAGGATACAAACATAGTGATTAGAAGGGGCACCTGCACCCCAGTGTTTAAAGCAACAATGTCCACAATAGTCAAACTATGGAAAGAGCCCAGATGTCCATCAGCAGATGAATGGATAAAGAAGATGTAGGGTGTATATATCAAGAGATATATATATATATATATATATACACATACATACACACACACACACACACACATACATATACATACACACACACACACGCTCACACACAATAGAACATCACTCGGCCATCAAAAAGAATGAAATCCTGTCATTTGTAACGATGTGGATAGAACTAGAGGGTATTATGCCAAGCAAAATCAGTCATTAGAGAAAGACAAATACGACATGATTTCACTCATGTGTGGAATTTAAGAAACAAAACAGATGAACATAGGGGAAGGGTAGGAAAAATAAGATGAAAACAGAGAGGTAGGAAAACCCTAAGAGACTCTCAACTACAGGAAACAAAGTGAGGATTGCTGGAGGGCAGATGGGTGGGGGATGGGGTAACTGGGTGATGGGCATTAAGGAGGGCATGGGATGTAATGAGCACTGGGTATTACAGGCAACTGATCAATCACAAAATTCTCTCCCTGAAACTACTAATAGAGTATATGTTAACTAAATTCAATTTAAATAAATTTTTTTTAAAAAAGAAAGGAGGAAATAAGAACAAGAGGCCACAAATACCTGCTTTTAGAAAGGAAAGTAACAGCTGAGACAACTGAATGATCACACAGGAAAAAACTTCTTTCCTACCATCAGAGATTTATTTGGGTGTGTGATTGGATCCTATCTTTGCCTAATCTATGTTGGGCTTAAATTTGGTTCTAGTTCATTCTGTTTGGTGGGGAAAAATCAGAGGTGAATAGTTTTGACTTCAATAGTTTTGACTTGTCATCTCTACCTTCTACCATTTGCCTCTTCAGAAGTAGGCTTATCCCTTCCTGGTGTTTTTCACTGAGAACATCATTTCTTCAAGCTTTTAAATTATTGCCTTTTTGGGGCACCTGGGTGGCTCAGTGTGTTAAGCTTCTGCTTTCAGCGCAGGTCATGATCTCAGGGTCCTGAGATCGAGCCCCACATTGGCTCTCTGCTGGGGGGTGGGGGGAGACTGCTTCCCCCCCCCCACCTCCTGCCTGCCTCTCTGCCTACTTGTGACCTCTCTCTGTCCAATAAATAAATCTTGAAAAAAAAATATTGCCTTTGCATTGGTTTTTTTGTTTTGTTTTGTTTTTTGGTCCCTTCACATTTGTAAGTACTGTTTCTTCAAAACTCTGAGCTCAAGGTACCATTTTTTTTTTTTAAAGATGTTCAGTCTTTGCTGACTTAATATTTCTCAAATGTTTTAAAATTTTTTCACAGCCTACATTCCTTATGTATACCATCTATGGAATTATTTATAATTTTGTTTAAATCAATTTTAAATTGACTCACTTTTAAAAATTTACCCTAAAAAAAAAATTATCCTAACCTACTACAGATAAATTCACAAGTTTAATGTACCTCTTTTGTTTAGTGTGCATTATATCAATGCATATATAACCATTTTTAAGTTTGTGAGCTATACAACATCATAACATGTACCACATATATTAGAGAAACTAGCATTTGGAGAACACTGCTTGAAAAGCTGTAGGGTCAGAATTTTATTCTGAAGAAGCCTCTTCATCCTCTTGAGTTGCCAAACATTGGAAAGCCTCTGGCCACCAGATCCTATTTATATTTCCTATGACTTTCCAGTCTGTAAGCATTTTCCTAACACTGAAGCTCTACCTTCCAACACTAAAATGACAGCCACTTCCTCCCAAGAATCACTGGCTTCATTTCATCTTCCCCTTGTTGGTCAGAGTTAAGTTCATAGTCACAGATGTTCCTCATTGCTTTCTCTACCTTTTGGTCAGTGGTTCTCAACCTCCTCTGCACCTGGAGGGCTTTCAGAAATCCTGATGTCCTATAACAATGATGTCTTATAACAATACTCTCAACTTTCATTGAACCTAATACTGAAGTCCTAGCCACAGCAATCAGACCAAAAAAAGTATTAAAGGCATCCAAGTTGGTAAGGAAGAAGTAAAACTTTCCCTATTTGCAAAGGACATGATACTAAATATTGAAAACCCAAAAGATTCCACCAAAAAGTTTGTAGAATTGATCAATTCAGCAAGGTTGCAGGATGCAAGATCAATATACAGAAATCTGTTGCATTTCTATACATTAATAATGAAGCAACAGACAGAGACATTAACAATCCCATTTAGAATTGTACCAAAAATACTACCTACAAATAAATTTAACCAAGGAGGTAAAAGATCTGTGCTCTGGAAGCTATAAAACATTGATGAAAGAAATTGAAGATAACAGACAAATGGAAAGATATTTCATGCTCATGGGCTAGAAGAACAAGTACTATTAAAAATGTCTATACTACCCAAAGCAATCTACAGATTTAATACAATCCCTATCAAAAGACCAAAAGCATTTTTCACAGAACTAAAGTAAATATCCTGAAATTTGTATAGAACCACAGAGGACCCAGACTAGCCAAAGCAATTTTGAAAAAGAAGAACAAAACTGGAGGTATCACAATCCCAAGTATCAAGCTATACTACAAAGCTGTAGCAATCAAAACAGTATGGTACTGGCACAAAAACACACACATAGATCAATAGAACAGCGTAGAGACCCCAGAAATAAACCCTTGAATAAATGGTCAATGAATCTAAAACAAAGGAGGCAAGAATATGCAATGGAAAAAAGTCTCTTCAATGAATGGTGTTGGGAAAACAGGACAGCAACATTGCAAAAGAATGGAACTGGACCACTTTCTTACACGATACACTAAAATAAACCCCAAATGGATTCAAGACCCCAGTGTGAAACCTGAAACCATAAATATCCTGGAATAGGGCGCTGGCAGTAATTTCTCTGACATGAGTCATAGCAACATTTTTTCTAGATAGGTCTCCTGAGGTAAGGGGCACTAAAGCAAAAATAAACTATTGGGACTACATCCCAGCTTCTACACTGTAAAGGAAACAATCAACAAAACTAAAAGACAACCAACTGAACGGGAGAATATATTTGCACGTGACATATCTATAAAGAGTTACTATCTGGGGTCCCGTTGGTGGTTCCGTAGGTTAAACATCTGACTTCAGCTCAGGTCATGATCTCAGGGTCCTGGGATTGAGCCCCATGTTGGGGTTTCCTGCTCAGCAGGGAGTCTGCTTCTCCCTTCCCGCCACTCGTGTTCTCTCTCTTGCTCTGTCAAATAAACGAATAAAATCTTTTTTAAAAAGTTACTATCCTAAATATATAAAGATTTTATACAACACCACACCAAAACACAACCCAATTAAAAAATGGGCAGAAGACATGAACAGACATTTCTCCAAAGAAGACATACAGATGGCCAACAGGTACATGAAAAGATGCTCAGCATCACTCATTATAAGGGAAATGCAAATCAAAACAACAATGAGATATCACTTCACAACTGTCAGAATGGCTAAAACAAAAAAAACACAAGAAACAAGTGTTGGCAAGGATGTGGAGAAAAAGGAACCCTCGTGTACTGTTGGTGGGAATGCAAACTGGGGCAGCCATTGTACAAAATAATATGGAGCTTCCTCAAAAAATTAAGAATAGAATTACCATATAATCTAGTAATTCTACCACTGTATGCACTCAAAGAATACAAAAACATGAATTTGAAAAGATACATACACCCCTATGTTTATTGAAGCATTATTTACAATAGCCAAATTATGGAAGCAGACCAAGTGTCAATGATAGATGAATGGATAAAGATGTGGGGTGTATATATATATATATTTATATACACACACACATATATAAAAATATATATAAACACAATGTATATAACAATGTATATATATAAACACACACACACATATATAAACACAATGGAATATATATATATAAATATATATACACATACATATATATATATACACACACACACACACACACAATGGAATATTACTCAGGCTTAAAAGGGAATAAAATCTTGCCATTTCCAACAACATGAATCAATCTAGAGGATAGGATGTGAAGTGAAGTAAATCAAAGAAAGACAAATACCATATGATTTCAATCATTTGTGGAATTTAACAAAATGAAGAAAGAAGAAAAAAGCAAAAGAAAAGAAAGAAAACCAAGAAAGAAACAAACCAAAAAATGGACTTTTAACTATAGACACCTGATGGTTTACCAGGGGTACGGAGGTGGGTGGGGGATGGGTAAAATATGTGAAAGGGATTTTAGGAGCACACATATCATGATGAGCACTGAGTAATGCATGGAATTGTTGAGTCACTATATTGCACATCTGAAACTAATATACCACTGTATGTTAACTACACTGGAATTAAGGTATTTTTTAAAAGTAAATAGAGGCTTTAAAAAAAATCCTGATGTCCTAGCCATACCACAGATCAATTAAACCCAAATTACTTGGACTGGGGCCCAGACATCAGTAATGTTAAAGCTCCCCAAGTGACTCTAGCATGTAGTCAAAATTGACAGCCACTTCTTTAGAAAGACACAAATACCAGCAAGGCAAACCAAGAATATATTGAAGGTAGTATTTAAGTAGACTTAACTGGGCAGATATTTGCTTTTCTGACATCTCCAGACACTACCATTTATAATTCCATATATAATTGACAATATAAATATAAAGACAATACCATTTATAATTCCATTTATAATTCCAACTCTGTGATCTCAAACTTGAAATGACCCTTTGACCATTAGTCAAAGATTAGTATCTCTGCAAAATGTACTCTGCCTGCTATTCCCCCATTGACGTTTCTTAATATGGACCAATAAGAATGGGCAAAGTCAGGTTTCCCCATTTCTTGAGACAGATGAATGAAAACCTTACAGAGTTTCACTGTATACACACCGCATACACACACAGTTGGAGATATTCAGGAAATAAGTCTTCAAATAACTCAAGTGATAAGGAAAACACTATCCAAGTCAGCTCACAAAAGACATCTGGTAGCCACATCAGCAATGGGAGAAGTATAACAATTTATATAGATAGCATGATTTGCTGCACATTTTCATACATTCTCTGCTGTCTAAGCACTACTTGAGTATTTTTAATGACTGTGGAATGTTTAAATTGAGTAAAATGAGCACCAGATTGTTTACAAAGTGCTGGCCAACGATCTCCTCCTTACAAATTAATCTGCCCCCCCAACTGATCCAATGTGACTTCTTGAAAGGTACTATCCTACCCAGTTTTCCTTTTGATGAGACTTACCAAAGACCAAACCCCTAAATGCTACTAAGATACACACCCTCTTTCTCTCTGTCCCCAAATAAATGTATTCTGATAACAGAGGGGGGAAAAGAAGGAGAAAAATCTTTTGGCTTATTTTACTAATAAAGAACAATCTAGGACATTACATCTATACCTGAAACACTAAAAAGCAGGCCAACCAATCCAACTCGGGCCCAGTGAAAACCACTTGTCATCTGCAGGCATCAGGTCTAACAACACAGATGGAAAGAGAAGGCAACGATGCCACTATGACCAGGGGTTGGCGGGCCACTGCCAGGCATCCACTGTCATCCCAACTGGTCTCTACAAGTAGAAACTCAGACATGCCTTTGCCTTGAAATTGAGGAGCCCAACTCCTGAGTACATGTAATTGTTTTTACAATATTATCTTCAAAAAAAATAAATAAAAGCATATGCTCACCCAGCCCACGAAACAATGCCAAGTTGCATAACGGAAATGTCACTGTGCTCCTTCCGGTCATTCTTCATCTTTTCCACACACCTGCCCTCCACGGACTAAGGAGCTGGAATAGCTCACTCCAAAGCTAGCTTACCGTTTCCCTCTTAGTGACTTTGGACCAGGTGTTTTCATCTCCATCAGCCTCAGATTCCTTACTTTCGTAAGAGGTGCTATCATTCATCCCTATCTCACTTTTTTTTTTTTTTAAGATTTTATTTACTTGTCAGAGAGAGAGCCCGCAAACAGGGAGAGCCACAGAGGGAGAAGCAGGTTCCTGTTGAGCAGGGAGCCCAAAGTGGGACTCAATCTCAGAACCCTGGGATCATGACCTTAGCCAAAGGCAGACGCTTAGCAGACTGAGTCACCCAGGAGTCCCCTCACTTCTTTAATGAAGGACAAGGGCTTAGACCAGGGCCTGGCACAGAGTCCTTTCTCAGAACATGTTAGCTATTATTACCAAGTCAGAAACTCCTTCAAGTAAACATATTACATTATAGACCTAGTATACATGCCCATATGTCTAATGTGTAGGATTCAAATGGGGAGTCCTGGGCTTGGTCAAACCTGATTTGGAATCTGAGATGCCTGCTAGGGGACCACCTTTCCCGAAGTCCACTTTTTAAGGAATGATTTTTGAGCACCAACGTGTGCCAACCACTGCTCTGGCTTTTGTTAGAAAACAAAAGACACTGCTGTCAGAATGAAATGGCAAGCCACAGTCTGGGACAAAATATCTGTAAAATATATATCTAACAAAAGCCTTTTGTGTAAAATATACCTTTAAAGATCTCATCTCTTTAATAAGAAAATCCCCATTTTAAAAATTGAACAAAAAATGTTAACAGATACTTCACTAAATAAGATAAACACATGGCAAAAAATACATAAATAGATGCTCAACATTAGGGAAATGCGTATTAAACCTTGAGAGACTGGGGAGCCTGGGTGGCTCAGTGAGTTAAAGCCTCTGCCTTTGGCTCAGGTCATGATCCTGGGGTCCTGGGATCGAGCCCCACATTGGCTCTCTGCTCAGCAGGGAGTCTGATCCCCCCGCTGCCTGCCTCTCTGCTTACTTGTGATCTGTCAGATAAATAAATGAAATCTTTAAAAAAAAAAAAAAAAAAACCTTGAGATACCGCCACACCCGCTCATTAGCTAAAATGAAAACAAACAAACAAACAAACAAAAAAAAAAAACAGATCAAAGTGCTGGGAAGGCTGTGGAGCCACTGGAACTCTTACATGGACTGACAGTTTCTTACAGAATTAAGCAGATATCTACCGTATGACTCGGCCATTTCATTCCTAGATACGTACCCAAGGGAAATGAAAGCACATGCATGAAAGCTTATACCTCAATGTTCAGAGCAGCATTATTTATAAGAGACAGAAAGTGTGACCAACTCAAGTGTCCATCAACAGATGAACAAACAAATGGCAGTAAACCCATACAACAAACTGCTACTCAAAGATAAAAATCTACTGACACAGGCAGTGTGAATCTCTAAATAACGATGACGAGAGAAACAGAAAAGTCTTATGATCCAATTTATATGAAATTCTAGAAAATGCAAACTAATGTATGGTGACGTCAAATCAGTGGTTGTCTGGGACGGGAGACCCCGGGAGAAGAGATCATAAGCAACAAGCAAGCTTTGGGGGTGACCAATTTGTTCAGTATCTTGATTGTGGTAATGGCTCTATGGGTATACACGTAAATCGAAACTCAGATTGTAAAAGTTAAATATACAGATTATCATATGATGATTACCTCTCAATAAAGCTCCAAAATAAACACAAACGAGTCAAAGTATAAGCCAGTTCTTTACTTTCCTAAGATTACTTTTTAATAGGGGTAGAGCTAGACAGAGACGTTTAAATAAGTATATACCACATAGTTCTAGTAGAATTAAGTTGATTCCCATGATACTCACCAAAAAATATATTCAAGAATGTTCACAGCAGCCCTCTTTGGAATACTCCCACCTGAAAACCAACCAAATGCCCATCGACAGTAGACTAGAATAAACAGATGGTGGTCTAGTCATACAATGAAATACGACATAGCAATGAGAGTGAGTGAACTACTACTCACAGATGAAATATTGAGTGAAGGAAGCCAGGCAAAAATAAGGCCTTCTGATCCCAATTTTACTCAGTGCTAATATGAAGTCAGAGTGGCAGTTACCCTTAGGGTGTAGTGACTAGAAGGGAACCCAGGGGGAGGGGGGTTGCTTCTAGGTGCTGGGGATATTCTGTCTTGAGCTGGGTCCCGGTACGCAGGTGAGCTCACATTGCAAAAACTCAAGGTATCGTCTTAAGATCTGTGTACTTTTGCAACACCTGGGTGGCTCATTCAGTAGAGCATCAGATCATCATCTCAGGGTCCTGGGATCAAGTTCTACGTTGGGCTCCTTGCTCAGTGAGGAGTCTGCTTCTCCCTCTGCCTGCTGCTCCCCCTACTTGTGCACTCTCTCTCTGACAAATAAATAAAATCTTAAAAAAGCACATACTGTTTGGGGCACCTGGGTGGCTCAGTTGTTAAGCGTCTGCCTTCGGATCAGGTCATGATCCCATGGTCCTGGGATGAGCCCCACATCAGTCTCCCTGCCGGGGGGAAGCCTGCTTCTCCCTCTCCCACTCCCCCTGCTTGTGTTCCCTCTCTCCCAGTCTCTCTCTCTCCCTCTCTGTCAAATAAATAAATTAAATCTTTTAAAAAATGTGTATGTTTTGTATATATGTTAGGATTAATAAAAAAATCTTTTAAATAAGATTAAAATGAAGCTACATGATGGGATAGGGATGGATTGTCTGTTTTAGGCTGAATGTCAAACACCTCTCTGAACAGATAGCAGTTAGGCTGAGACCTGAATGACAAGAATGAGCCAGACAGGTCAAGTTCTCGCACAAGCATATTCAAGGCACAAAGAATGACAAGTGAACATCAACAGCAGAGCCAGGCAGGGAGATGAGGTGGGAGAAGTGGATAGGGGCCATATCATAAAAGAGCAGCAGAGTCTAAGTAAGGAGTTTAGATTTTACTCAGATTCAACGTGAAACCACTGAAAAGTCCAACACAGAAAGATTATGAAATTATTTTTATCTCTGAGTTGTCTCGCCTTTTTAAGCCATAGTTTCATCATCAGTGAAATGGGAATAAGAAAATAAATGACATAATGCATATAAAGGGCCTAACCTAGTGCTTAGCCTTCAAAAACTGCTAATGGTTAATAATAATGTATTTCATTGAATTTAAGACAGCAAGAATTACAAGATGCACCATTGTTTTAGAAGTCAT
Source organism: Martes martes (assembly GCF_963455335.1). Taxonomy (NCBI): domain Eukaryota; kingdom Metazoa; phylum Chordata; class Mammalia; order Carnivora; family Mustelidae; genus Martes; species Martes martes. Next base: position 34,323,613 of record NC_137896.1, read on the forward strand.
TTAAAATTTTTTTTTTTATTTTTGGTTAAAATATCCCACTATTGCTTTATCAGTTAGGGTTTTTAGTTTACCTTGCAAAAGCTTGGGATCCTAGGTCATTTTTTAGGCATAGAAAGTAAAAATATAAGGTAATAGAAACATCTTCTATTCAAAACCTCACTGCTCTGAATCTCTTTCGGACTCTGAATCCCTCCAACTTCTTGTTCTGGGTGCTGGGGCAAGGCCATAGTAAGGACATGAAGGTGACCAGCTAGAAGTCGTACAATACTTTTGTTATCCGTACTGTTGGCCATATAAATCTGGTTTAGTATCTGCACTGAAAACAGAAATAGGATTACCTGCCGCCATTTCTGGAGAAAGCAGGGAGGGAGAACTGACATCCATCTGTGGAATGCTTGGAGTTTCTTGGGAAGTGAGGCACTGTGAGGGTCCGGGTGATGTTACTGGGCCGTCCCCCAACCCCTGGAGCTGCTCTCCAAAAATCACACACTCCACTTGAGTGCATACACACTGCCCCACCCCCAATGCCAGATCCTCCCCAAATCCTACAGGGAACAGTAATTACTTTCATATGCCAAATCATTGTTCAGGTATAATTTTATCCTGGTCCTATTGATTCTTTGTGTTCTGAATAATCTGTTCTCACTGTGGCCTCTGGTGATTCACAGCAAGTCCTTTATTATGATTCAAGGTCTACTGTAGCAATTCTTTTTATTTCCACTAGGTAGAAATTTTTCCTTTCTTCTGCCTACTAAAATGGTAATTAAATTTAATCCCACCAACCTACTCAGGGGAAAAAACAATCCAATCCACTTCTATTTCACATGCCAGATGCCAGCTCCTGCCTGACTCTCCAACCCCTCAAACTAACAGAGTTCCTTCTCTGGGTTTCCCTTCCCCGAGGCCAGACACCTAGCTTCTCACAGCACAAGGTGAAGAGGGCTCTCATAAAGCAGAAAACACACACACCATTTGGGGGACTTGAAAGTCACGCTGCAGTGGAATTGCGGGTTTGGAGTCACTGGAGTGTGGGGGTCAGTCTGCTTTAATAAAAGTTCTCAATTCCAGGAACTGGCACTCTGGGGTCAGCACTGCTTGATGGCTATTGACAGCAGGCTCTGTGTGACCTTGACCGCGTTCAGGAGTGGCAGCATAACCTCGGGCAAGTAACTTCCCTCAAGCCTCAGTTTTGCCATCTGAAATATGGGGATTACTATAGTACCAACCTCTGGGGGTTACTGTGAGCATCACATTGATGAGGGAAACAGAGGCAGAAGAAAAATTATTGAATTTCCTTACCTACTGACAAGCCCTTAAAACAGGCAGAGTGACTCTCCTCTAGGGACTCAACTACCCCCACCTTAAGGCTTTGCTAAGGGCAAAGGACAATCCTAGCCTGACTGACCCCTACCCCCAACCAGGATCCTGCAAGTCTACTTTAACAATTCCTTTGGAAACTTTCTCTCTTAACCTCCAAGATAGTGTCAACAATCATTCCCAAGCATATGGCCCAATGATATACATCTAAAGGGTCTCACAAAAAGGTTTTATTACTTGTAATGAATAACCTTTTCCCCAGACAATAGCTAGCCCCTCAAGGTCCTAGAAACCTTGCTTCCAAAATTCATTAGAGACTTAATGCCATCCCTAATCCCCTCCCCAACTTACAAGTATGTAATAGACCACTCCTCACATCCCCGGGGCAGCAGCTCTTCCTGCCCATGGGTCCTGTCCCCGTACTTTAATAAACCACCATTTTGCACCAAAGATGTCTCAAGAATTCTTTCTTGGTCATCGGCTCCAGACCTCACCCCACCAAACCTCACCTACATTCTAGAACTTCATCAACATCAGCCACAGGGAAGAATGAAATAAAGGTTGGCCACCATTCCCATTACTAATACTAGTTTTACAATTCTACTAGAACTACCACTACACAGATGCGCCCTAGAGGAAGAACAATATGACAGCTGAATGCTCATCACCACTTGTAACTGAACAAATTCTCTCAACTTTTCTGGGATTTCTTTGAAGCAAAATCGTGGTTTACTACGAAATTAAGAATATACACGTAAGGAGATTCAACATAATTACAGTTTGTGGTGGATGTGCAATCTCAGAATCACTACAGCTTCAAACTCTTAGTAGGATTTTATATCGGTATAGTCAAAAAATCTTATATCCCAATAGAAGACCTTCAAGCCCCACACAGAAGAGCCTCAGGTATCAGCAAATGACAGTGTGCATTTATCGAGCGCCTGCTGTGTGCCAAGGATGGTTTATCCATTCAGTCCACAGATAGGTACTGATCCCCACGAATATTCCAGGCCCTGGAGATAGAGGGCTAAACAAAATAGACAAGATCCTTGATCTTGTGGGATAGAGATTTTAATGGCTGAGGAGGAAAATAATAAAAAAGTACAAAATAATAGTAATAAGATTTCCTTTATGAGAGGGAGACAGAGCAAGAAAGCGTAAGCAGGGGGAGTGGCCAAGGGAGAAGTAGGCTCCTCACTGAGCAGAAAGCACGACAGAGGGCTCAATCCCAGGACCCTGGGATCATGACCTAAGCCGAAGGCAGACACTTCACTGACTGAGCCACCAAAGCACCCTGAAATCATAGTAATAAATAATAAACAGAAAAGTATGTAGAAAGTACACCAGAGTCACACTGGGGGTCGGGAATGTTGCTAACCCACAGCAACCCTATGAGTTACCTAATAGTATTATTTTTTTAATCCTCAGGAAATCAATGCTCAGAGTAACTTATAAATTGAGTCAATTTGCATAGCTTGCAATGGTCCAGACAGGGCCAGGGATCCACACGTGCCAAACTCCAGATCCAATGTCTTATGCACTATGCAAAGTGCCTTTGTAATAATGAGGTTTTGCTTAGTTAACGGTCATGGCTAGTACGAGTCACACAGCAGGTTGGCCCCTATGACTTACATCAAATTCCCCAATTGTCAGTTCTGAATTAATGAGGTTGAACCAGGTGAGGGCCAGACACAACCAGACTCAAGCAGCAGGACCTTCCTCCCCACTGGGTCACAGAGCAGCTGGGGTCAGCAGCTTACCTTTGTCACAGAAAAATTCAGCTGCCATTTCCAAAACAAATACTCAACTGCTTCTGTTGTGAAAATTGAAGACTACAAAATCTTTTTGAAAAGAAAAACAAAAATAGGAAGAAATGCAAATTCAGAATGAATAATGCCTTCAAACAGTTTTCTACTCAATGTTCTTTCTGCTCTTTGGGCTGGAGGAAAATTGTCCCAGGGGAAGAATTTCACTCCCCACACCACCCCCCCCAGAAGGATCTCAATCTTCTCTTTTCTGGAGGACAAAGTAGAAGGACATGCAGATTTTTCAAGAAGGCAACCCAAAAGGAGGTCAGAGGAAGGGAAAGCGAGGGATCTGGAACTGCCAATCCATCAACCTGGAAATAGCAGCTCACAGAGCAGAGTTTTATAGAAGACGGACAATCTGCAAGAACCATAAACACTAACCATGTCAGGGAAAGTGAATATAACCTAAAGATGCTCACAGACCTGATGTTCCAAAGGCCACTGATGTTTCACCCTTGAATGATGGATGAATTTATCATAAAGTATTTACTGATAACGTTCCAAGGAAAAGACTGAAAACATGGTTTCAGTGCGGCTGAAGGCAGTCGTCAGATGGGGTTCTAAGTTTGCCATTTTCTCAAGAATTCACAGACATCCAAAGCCAAGATAATAGTAGGTGTACAATGTTAAAATAGATTGTAGGTTAGCAGGAGGACTGTAGAAATAATACAAGGGTGCTGGACATTTCAATTAAATAATAGCAAGAGTAGTTTATTAAAGGTGCTTTCCAATTTGTCCTGTGCAAAAGTTGAACAGACCTAACAAAACACAAAACTATGCAGGGCATTGTGATACCCAATCATTAAATCATGGAGAGAAAATACATTCTGCATGATAAAACCAAAGAGAAAATACCAGGAGAGGTTGAGGGCTCGGGTGCATACATTCCATGATAGTTTGGTGGGACATTATGTTCCCACTAACCCACATACGTTCATTTCCCTGAGAAACAGGTTGCAATTATCACTGATTTTCTTCCCATTAAGATAGGTTCTGAATATGCAAATGACTTTTCATTTTAATTTCATACTAAATCAGTATATGCACACAAATCTATTTCTTACCAAGGTTCCAAAATAGAAGCAGCAGTACAATGGCAAAATTAGGACACAAAGATAAAAAGCGAAGATCACAAGAGGATGAGGAAAAAGAATCTATGTATAGTGTTTTTGGAAGCTAATTCATTTCCAGGAAAAACAAATTTTTAAATACAATTAGTCCAATAAATTAGAGCTGCGAAAATCATGTGACCAGAGAAATTTCACAGAGCCAGAAAACTTTGTAGGGAATAGAACCGCAATGGTCAATTTTAATTTTATCCATTCTAAGGAAAAAATTTTTTTCATGATGACATCCATTGTTCCTGCTTCTGATAACATCCTGATACTCCTTGTGAATCTCTCTACACTCCCCGCCCCCCACCCCACACACACACTCATGGTCCAGGTGGTTCAGGAGATAGGAACTCCACTCTGACTTCTGACTCTGGGGACAGGTTTGGGCTCAGGTGGGGTCAGAGGGTAATACATTCCCAAGTAATGAGACTAGGAAGAAGCACTTTCATGTGACCCCCAGAGAATTAACACTGAAATCCAATTCTGAGACTTTTGCTGGAATTCTTGGGCATTCTGGATTTTAGCATTAGTAGGCTCTAAACCTAGAGTTGGAGGGGACCATCTTGCCAGAAAAAAAAATGGGAGAACCTGCTTGAGAATGAAGCCCATCCAGAAACATACAAAGCTGGGAGATGGTAAGAAATGGCACCATGATAATACTTCTAAGCTCCTGATCCAGATGTATCCCTGGACATTTCAACTATTCAGGTCAGTAGAGACCTACTTCACTTGGTACACTGTGAGCTACACCTCTTTGAGTTGAGTCTTTTTCAAGCAAAAGAATTGAGTTGAAGACTCTCAGTCTGGGCTTCTCATAGCATCAGGCTGCAAAAGTTCAGCCTACAGGGAGTCCATTCTTATTTCCTCCTCTTAATACCACCTTTCATGAAAATGAATCAATAGTCAGAAATCAGTAGAAGTAATGCTTATTTTCTTTAAATGCATTTGACAAAATTCAAATTTCCCCTATGTGCCCAAAGCCTCTCTGCTTTTATTTTAGATTCTAATTAAATGGGCCAAACTCATTTTTTTTTTTTTGGTAGATACAAAGAAAATGTGTACTTAGAGTTTTCACTCGCAGCCATGGTTTCATTAATAGAAATTGATAGAAAGACATGGAAATGCTACGGTCTCTTAGCAACTAAGTCTCTCTGAATTTCTGCAAGGACCAGTGCATACTTTCTCCACTCTCCTTGAAACTGCCATCACCATTGTGGAGACTGCCACAACCTTCCACCTCTAACTGAGTGAGTCACTTTGCCTCCATCTTTGAAGATAAATAGAGATGGCTCCAAACAAGAACGTTCAGCTTCCCACCACCAAGCTTCCCTGAAACTACCCCATCCTGTCCTTTACTCCTCTTCTAGGAGAACAGTCCTCCTGGCCACTCCTCCAGGGGTCCTCTGGGTTCACCTCACCACTATATCAATGACCAGATCTTGAAAATATCCAACAGGGTGTTTTGTCTGTTGATGTTCCTTGAACCAAACAAACAATTCACACGGGACCTAACACCTCATCAAGCCTCCCAAGTCAGAGCATTATCCTCATTCATGTGTTCTATAAAGACGAATTGAGCAACCCAACACACAGGGTGTCACGTGAGAGGCTTGATTAGGAATAGCTAAAGTCTAGCTTCTTCCCTCAAGCTTCTTCCAGTCCACCAGGAGCAAGAGGGAAAGGAAACAGGAAACACATGATTACAAAGCATGGTGATCCACCCGACCAAGTTTGGACCAAACCAAGCACATTGTAAGTGTTGTCTCGGCAAGAGGCCCATTCAGGCTGCGGACTACACCACCAGGAGGCGCCATTCACAGACCAGAGGTGAATGGTGCCCCTGAATTTTTACAACACAGAGGTCCTGAATATAAAGGAACTGAATGGCGAGCCCTGAAGTTCTGAAAAGGGAAGGGCAAAACTGAAACCCTCAGGGTTTCTGCACTTCGAGCAACCGAAGATGGTCCAAAGCCACCGAGGACCACTCTGCCTCTGGCTCTGATAGCTCTCTTCAGCTTCCTCCTCCTTACCCCTTTAGGCACCCCAGAAATTAGGGACGGACTCTACATGCTTCTGTCATTCCTGGTGGGAAGCTCTAGCATGCAAGGTGCTATCTGGTGTGAGAAAGAAACCTAGAGGGCTCCTTGCTATACCAATGAGGATGAGTTTCTTAAAACCATACCTCAAATCCAAGGCTTAACAGACATTATTTTGAAGGTGCAATGATTTGGGACCTGCTAAGCCTGAATATCCTACTGGTGATCACTGTTACCACCTCATCAGCTTTGGATCCCTTTCTTGTGCCACACTGTTTGAGGCAGAGGGCCAATTTTAAAACACTTTCCCTACAATCCCAAACCACTTCAACTGAAAAGTTTCATCAAGGGAACCATCTGGGTTATTTTCTGAAACCCCACTACAGGCTGCTAACTGCCTATTAAGTACATTTCAACACCCCGTTAAAATATACCAACGTTTACTGTATACCCATATATAAATATGACTAAGCCTTGTCTCTCTGCCCTCGCATATGTGTTACACCCCCTTCTTTCTCTATGTGAAACTATTTTTGGTTTGGGGTTTCTAGCAAGGCCCAGACTCAAGACCATTTTTATTATTCCTGCCAATAGATACAACTTTTATTATATTTTCTCCAATGTTTCCCTGCTTTCGTGTTATCTGCTGCTAAAAAATGATCATGGCATGAAATACCTTATTTGGGACACAGAGTTCCATTAATGCCTTGGAGGAGATGGCTTACCAACTGGTCCACCAGCGCCCGACAAGAATGCAATTGCATTACATGGGTAAATGATTTACTCCTGGGGAATATTTTATCCTGTTTTGTCACAAGGTCAATTGTAGCCTTACTTCTGTCCCATTTTTCAGTATCCAGTACATTTAACCACTGCATGTTTAATTACCTAAGACCCCAAGTCAGTACTGACAGTTATATGACTGCATTCAATTGGAATGACCATGACTATGAGAGCAACTTACCTCTGGGTCAGTGTTCTTTTCCATTGTACATGCAGTGTCTTTGTCTATGCTATTAGATCGTCCAGTTAATATACTCATCATTGGCTAGCAAAAGATAGCATTTTCAAAAATAAAAACAACAACAAAAACTAAAAAACAAAAATACACTGACCTCTGAAGTTCTGCAGCCACATGCTAAGGAAAAACCAGGTATGGACATATCAAGCCCTTTTAATGCCATCCATATGCCTCCTGACTTCCAATGGCCTGTATCTGTGTTCCTAGGAGTTTTTTCCAAACCACCTAAGGTTGGAAATACAGCTGAATTAACATCCCCTGGGTACAGTCTTCAACCATTTCCAGATGGAAGTTCGTGTATAAATATCTCAGCTCTTCCTTTTTGGATGGAATCATTCTGAAGCGTGAGTTATACACCATTTCCAGTTCCACCGGTAGTAAATTCCAATTCTGGTAACTTTTCCTTCCTTATGTTACTTCCCCTTCTCTTCTAATGGTGTTCCTGGAACGTTCCAAATAAACTACTTGTTCCTGACTCCTTGACTCAAGGTATGTTTCGGGAGGGATATGGGGACCCAATCTAAAACAGAGGAGGTCGGAGGAATTGGGTTTTAGAACTTAAGAAAGTACTTTCTAACTTCATCTTTTACGCTTGCAGGAGAATAGTTTTAATAAAGCAAGGAAGATCTGCTCCTAGATGGGGACTCTGCCAGTCACTAGTCATAAAATGAGGATAATGAGAGCACCTCATTTATAAGCCCACTGGAAGCATTAAATAAGATAGGGCACGTAATGCATACAACAATATCTAGCAAGTAATAAATGCTCAGATGATCTGTTATGGTAAACACCATCATTCTAACTCTATAGTATAGCTTGTCTTTTTATAGCCACATAAATAGCTTCTTGAGCACCTACTATGTACCATAACTTCATCTCAGAAATTATTAAAACCCCAGGAGCCAGAGCTGTGGTTCAAATTCTGTCAACATGGAACTGCATGAAAAACTATTTTCACCAAGAAAAATCTGGGAAGTTAGCAGGGCAGCAGTAACAGGGCGCTCAGCAGCTCAAGAATGAGGCTAACATTTGACCCAAAACTTAAAATTCTATTTCCAAATGAAAATTTTTGAGGGTCTTTGCAAGAGGCCAATCATATGCAAATTGGAATACACTGCAAAATGGCCACAGCCTCCACCTCTGCATCCAAGGCCTATGCAATGTGACTGTGCAGCAACTTTAAGTAGCGTCCACTTCCTGACCCCTTAAATCTGGGCAGGCCTTGAAATCTGCTCTGACCAAGAGAATGTGCCTACAGTGACCATGTACCTTCTCCCAGTCTGGGCCTTAAGATGCCTGTGTACCTCCCTTCTCTTGGATCCCTGCTCAGGTGCAGGGGAACAGGCTGAGAGTAGCCTGTGGAGAATCAGGGTCACCTGACCCATTCAGCCCCATCACCCTAAAGAGTAGCCTGTCAACCACCAGGTCCATGATTGGGTAGATCCTAGAGCAGCTGGCTCTGCTGGTTCTACTGGATCCACCACTTCTACCCAAGGATTCTAGCCACCTCTTCTACCCACCTTCTACCCAGCTCTTCTATCCAGGATTCAACCCTTGGATTCCTTCTCTATCTAAACTCGCTTGCTTTGGTGAGGTCATCATCTCTACCTCCAGCCCAGACTTTTCTCTTTAACCCCAGACTCACAAACTACTCAACATTTCCACCAGAAGTAGATGTCCACTGTTTATGCTAAACTCCTAATTGACCCCCCAGAAATCTCCTCCTCCCACAGTCCTCCCTTCCTTAGGTGAAGGCAACTTCATTCTTCCAGGTGCTCAGGTCAAAAACGTTGGAGTCTTCCTTGACTCTTCTCTTCCTCTCATAACCCATACCGAATCCTGAAGAACCCCTACCTGCAAAATGTGTAAGAACCGGGTCATAACTCACCACTTCCGCAGCTCTAAGTCTGGTCACGCCACCATCTCTCTTATCTGAATTATCAAAATGTTCCCCTGATCAGTCTCCCCACTTTCATACTTGTGCCTTCTCAGCAGGGAAGCCAGAGAGACTCCTGGTAAAATAGGTCAGATTCTGTCCTCTGCTCAAATCTCTCCCGTGGCTCCCCATCTTGCTCAGAGAAAAGGCTAAGGTGCCCTGCTGACTCTGACCCCTCCTTCACTTTGTTCCAGCCACACTGGTTCTCCCCAAACTTCCTCCCACAAGCCAGGCATTGTACCTTGGGGCCTGCGCACTGGGTTTTCTCTGCTGGGATGTTCTCCCATATGCCTCACAAGGCAGATCTGCATGAGTAGTTCCCTCCTCTTCTTCAATGTCACCTTCTCAACAAGGCCTATCCTGACTCCCCTCCCCCACACCCATTTAAAACTGCACCCTTTCCTGCCACCATCCCACTCACTTCCTAACCCCTTGATAGCACTCTTTTTTTCAAAGCACCGATCACCTTCCAACATTCTATCTGTTTCTTCATTTATTGTTTACTGTCTCTCCCCACAAGGGAGGGATTTTTATCTACATTCACTGAAGTACCACCCCAGTCAACACAGCAGTACTGAACTCATGTCTATGGGATAAATGAATGACTAGTTAGGAATGGTCACTGTCGTATCTACTTTTATCCTATTTTTAAATTTTTATCCTTTAATCCTTTTTATCAAGCCTGTCCAAAAACAAAACAAAAACCCAAAAACCAAAAAAGCAGAAGAAAGCAGGCACCACCCTAAAAGATCCAATTACTTTTTTGTTTTTTTTTTAATCCTACCAGTTAAGTGATTAACTTGGGAAGTTTTTGTTTTATAGGGACATCGACGGTCTTTGCACAATCCGGTTTGCCTAGGAAAGAAAACCGCCTCTGACAGGCAGGCAGTGGTCTGTGTTTAAAATCAAGCTGAAGGGGCCACCTGGGTGGCTCAGTCGGTTAAGCATCTGCCTTTGGCTCATGTCATGATCCCAGGGTCCCAGGACCGAGCCCCGAGTCAGGTTTCCCACTCAGCAGGGAGTCTGCTTCTCCTTCCTCTGCCCTTCCCCTTGCTCCTGCTCTCTCTCTCAAATAAGCAAACAAATAAGTAAAATCAAGCTGAGGTCTGAAAAGAACTGGGAAGCCCCTTTCTATAGTCTTCTCTTATGCTCCTATCTCAAGCAAATGGTAACTCTAGGGACAACTCTGGAATTTTCTATCTCATTCGTTTTTCATTACTTTTTAGTAAGGTACAGTGATATCATTATTCTCAGTTGCCCGGGGTGATTCCAATATTGATTTTGAGCTTCTCCCAGCTATTCTATAGAGTGCATATCATTTATAAGGTTCTCCTTCACTTCTGTGGGCATATTTGCATTCTGAATGTTTTATATTTTCCAGATGATAGTATCACATGAAATATGATAGCATCCTTCTGAGTTTTGATAATCCCTACCTCCAGCAAGCTCAAGACCACAGGATTTCCTTTTCTATTTTGGCTTAATTCAAATGGAACACAGAGGAAGTTTTTAATAATTACCCCGTATTGCAAAAATATTGAAGTTGAGTTGCTGAAGCTTAACTATGCAAATATTCCCAGCAAATATTAAGAAGGCTTAACTCAATATTTTTTTTTCCTTAGGATGGAACTGTAAAAATATATCTTTCTGAAATCTCATTTGCCTTATATTTAAATTATTAAACAAATAGGCTTATATTTTCAGGAAATGAGATTAAGAAGGAACATTGTATAATAATGACTCAAAACCATAAACCAATCCTCTCCTGTAATCCAAAGATGACAAATTCAAAAGACTTCAAGGGACAAGACAGCAACTTAAACAATTAAAATGGCCTGATGGGATCCCTGAGGGAGTGATGGAAACTGTGACAGAGTGAAGACTCCATTACCTGTCTATGATGAAGACAGCTTCTCAGCTACAGTGAACAGGTGCCATATGAAAACCTCACACTGCCAGATTTTGTACTTGTGTATATACCAGTTTTCTTTTAAAAGAGAAGAAACCTGAATTTTTAGGGGAAATTTCACACCATGTGTGCCAAAAAGAATGTATCCAGACCACAAGGCTCTGCTTTAAAATGGCATTGTCAAGTGTTTAGTACCTAATTCACAGTGTTCTCCCACACTTTCCAGCTTTCAAAGGACAGCGCAACTATATTTCACAGATAGTGAAAGTCTCCAGTCGTGTTCCCTGATTCCTAGTTGTTAGTGGGCTCTGGGTGTTGAGTGTTTCTTTCAACTGGTGTAGAATGCTAATGTTGCAATGCAGGTACCCGCCACAGGAATCCAAGCTGAAGTCAACCAAGTAATTGCTGTTACAGTGTATCTATATACGGTCTTTAAAATCCCTTCCAGTTATCACCCTAGAATAGTCTCTCTCTGGGCATCCTGCCACAAATATCTATGACCAGAAGCTTGAAGAGACCCCGGTCCCATATTGGGGAACCCCTTACTCGAACCACTTAACTTTGATTCATTTCCCTCCCCAGTCTTCCTGGTTTTTCTCATTTTTTAGTGCATCTGTTACTATGGAAACACGTGGTACCAAAGACCAGAGCAGAAGTGAATAAAACCCCAGCTTTCCATATAAAATATGAACTAATATTCAAGCATCATCGACCATGCACATTCATACCAGGTTTAAGACATCAGAGAAGTGTAAGTTGCATCTAGTAATCAAATAACTATTTGTAATATTTTTTTAAGAAGCTCAGTTTATTTATTTATTTATTTTTTAAGATCTTATTTATTGGGACACCTGGGTGGCTCAGTTGGTTAAGCGACTGTCTTCGGCTCAGGTGACATGATACCAGAGTCCTAGGATTGAGTCCCGCATCGGGCTCCCAGCTCCATGGGGAGTCTGCTTCTCCCCCTGACCTTCTCCCCACTAATGCTCTCTCTCAAATAAATAAATAAAATCTTTCAAAAATTTATTTGTCAGAGAGAGAGAGAGAGAGCACAAGCAGAGGGAGTAGAGGCAGAGCAGGAAAAGGGAGAAGCAGGTTCCCTGCTGAGCAAGGAGTCCAATGTGGGACTCAATCCCAAGACCCTGGGATCATGACCCAAGCCGAAGGAAGCCACTTAACCAACTGAGCCACCCAGGCGTCCCAGAAGCTCAGTTTATTTACTCTATTCCTGGACAGCTGGCTTTTCACTTATGGTTTGCTTCATTACTTTTTCAATGTATTTAGAAGGTCTAGTTTATACCCATATCCACTATTAGAATTTGTCTCTAACCAGAAACAGAGCATCAATCTTTCCTTCCACATGTTTTTCATTTATAGAAAGTAGAAGAAAAAAAAACTCCATGCTAGTATTAAGGAAATGGATTAGACCATTTCTAGGTCCCATTCCATAATTTTAAACCATTACATTACTCTTTTGCTTCTTAGACTCATTATTTAGCCTGGTAACATGCATTTATCCACAAACATTTTTTCCTCCCACATTTATTAAAGACCTGACATACATATGCATAAAGCTTGATGCTGAGGATATAGACACCAAGAGACAAGTTACCTGCTTTAGAAGAGTTCTCGGTCTAGTACAAGAAGGGGGGCACCTGGGTGGCTCAGTGGGTTGAGCCTCTGACTCTGGCTCAGGTCATGATCCCAGGGTCCTGGGGTCAAGCCCCGCATTGGGCTCTCTGCTTAGCGGGAAGCCTGCTCCCCCCACCCACCTGCCTCACTTGTGATCTGTCAAATAAATAAAATCTTAAAAAAAAAAAGAAGAAAAAGAAGAAGAAGAAGGGAACCAAGTAAGAAAACATCTACAAAACAGTGTGATGACTATTTTGAGAGGGGCAACCCAAAACCAGGTATGAGAAGATTTTGGGGGGCGGGGGGATGAAGGGTAGGACAGGGGAGTGGTAGTTGGGTAGGAAGTTTTCAGTGGGATGGTGATATCAGATGATCTAATGTTTTTGTTTTGTTTTGAGGTGGGAATGAAGGCAGAAAAGATAAAGAGGCTGACACAAGGTCTAACAGATGCTATGGCAAGTGGCAGTGGGACAGGGAAGGGCATATGCAAAAAAGTTGAGATTTAAGGACTCCTTGGATAGGAGGGGGTAAAACACACTAACACTACTATTTAACTCAAGTCATGAATGGCTGTTACTCAAATACTATTAGAAATTTCCTTTTATTATTTATTTCCATGTCTCTGAAACCTAGACATCAAGAAAACTCTACATCAGTTTAAGACTTTTTTTTTTTTTTTACTTTAACCACCACCCCCCCATCACTGTTTATATTTTTAGAGATTAAATCATACCCACGTAGCAACTGTCTCTACTTTGGGGGAAGAATCTTTTAAACAAATGAAGTTTTCTAGTCTTCACTGCTAGGAAGTTCTTTTCCCGGGTCAGTAAATTGCAGTACAACTAAATTAGGCAGGTGGGCAGCTCAGATGACACTTCAGAACAACTTACTTTGTAAATCAGTGTGTTATACAAATATCTATTTGCATGACTCAGATGATCATCCTCAGATGCAAAGGGGTCAAGTTCCATCAGAAAACAGTTCAAGAGTTTCTTCTTCTTTTTTTTTTTTTTTAGTTCAAGAGTTTCTTAAATAGTATGTCCACCTTAAGTTTGAAAAGTGAAGCTAACAATTGTTGACTCTGTCACAGAATTTATATTTGGGACTGAAGGTGTGAGTGAGCTCATGCCCCTCCTCCCTCCCTCCTTCTAGAACTTGTTATTAAAAGAGTGACGGAACCAACGCTTGGATAAAGTCCTCTTGATTCAGTTGGACAGTGGGGGAAATGGAGGCTTGGGGTTAGGAACCAGTGCTTTATAGGAAAAAGAAAGGTACTCTCCATTGCTAATTTACCTTCATCTCCAATGACGTAAGTGGCAATTCCTTGGAAAACTGGCAAAGGGACTCTCCTGACATCTGTTTTAAAATGTCAACCAAATGTGTTTCTCCTATAAACAACCAGATATTGATTTTTACTTTTGATCATTCGGTTAATCCTAACACTGAACACAGCGAGGACATCGATGCATTTACTTTCCCTTTTCATGGGGAAATTTGCATGAACAGAAATGCTGAATCAGAGGATTGGAGAGTCAGAGTGGGTTGATTAATCCAGTGATTTGTACATTATTGAAGGTTCAAGGACTCCAAACAAAACTTTTCTTATCTACTGACATTGGATTTCGATGAGCCAGAGTTTGACTTCTCTTCACTATCCCACCTAACTTGTATGACCTATTTTATAGAGCCTTTCTGAAGATTAAGATATACAGGTAAAGTACTGGGATGAGGATTTAATGCATCTTGTTCGTATGTTAGCTATAATCGCAGGAGTGCAACCCACTTTTCTCCTGCTCTGTATTGTTGCACCAGTAGCTAATTAATGTGCACGCGCGTGTGTGTGTGTGTGTGTGTGTACAACTGAGTATCATCTTTCTAAAAGACTTAACTGAGCAGGCCCAAGCCTAACACTTCCCTTCCCTTTGAAAGTCTTTCCTCAGGGAAGACTGTATTAATTACAAAAGCATAAATGGAGTCTTAATTATTATACATTTTCATATGATAAATCAAGCTAAAACTTATTAAATATGTTCTATCTGCCTAGCCTGACAAGCATGCCTTCATAGCAACCTAGAAGCTGAGTTTAAATTCCAATTTCTTGAATTCCAGAACCCAGCCAAGTAAGGAGTGCCAGCCTCCTGCCCGGTCTCCTTGCTCTCTCCACCCTAACCTCCAGCCCGTGTGTGTGGACTATTAATTTCCACCTGTCCGAGCTCCAGCCACACCTCCCATGAACAGTCTCTGCTCAGCCACCCTCGGGCCCAGAAGCCTTTTGAGCAGGGAAATCCAAGACCTGGGTAAGCCCAGCGGAGTGCAGAGGGGGCCAAGGGGCACATGGGCACTTTGGTACAGGGCGGGGTTGGGGGTGTCTGTGCAGGTACACAGAGGTTGGGGGACAGAGCATCTGAGTTCTCTGCAGGGCAGTGTCTAGGGTGGGGGCCTCTCCCAGTAATTTAAGATTTTCTCGGTCCTGTTTTTAGTGCAAATGAAGAACAATTTCCCTTTTTCCCTTCCATTTGCAAGTCTTTCCTCAGGGAAAAGTTTATAAATAATTACAAAAGCAACATGAACCTGAGCATGAAATTACCCAGATAGCCACAGACATTTCCTATTTATGACAAGAACTATGGGAAGAATACCAACTTACCTATGGATGTTTGGGATCACACACCAAGCTATTTGAACTGAGACCACAGGATTCATGGTGGACAACTTCAAAAACATTACTACAGGACTTGCTAAATGTAAGTCAGAATAGAAACAAGGCTTAGACTTGCGCTGGCGCCCCATCTATTTCCAAACGATACCTCTCGCTTCTGTGAAACTGGTTCGGATAATCCTTCCCACTGGTTCTTATCTCACTGGAGAATGGGGCCTCCCCTCAAAAATCCCGCCCATACCCAAAGATGGAGTCTGAAAAGCCATCTGCAGGACATGTCCCTGCTGACTCCAGGAGAAAACAGTGTCTCCTGGGTGAGGGAGCACCACACGTACACAGCATCATGAATGTCGTCGTAGCTGTCCATCTACATCTCAGATGTTCTCTGAGGAGGAGGAGGAAGTCAGGCTGCTATTCAACCCTGCTGGCCTCTAAGTCCTGGAGTTATGGGCATTTTAATTGTCTTTTACGTGTTGGTTTGGTTTTGGTTATCACCCATCTTTCCTGTTTCTTTGTTAGTAAAGGGGGCAGTGGGCCTGCTAATTGAGGTGCCCTTCCCTCCTGGATGCCCAGAGGCTGAGTTGGGGCGGGGGGACCCTGCAGGGGAGGTTGAGTCCAGGTATAACTACCCCAGACTGTGGCCCAGCCCTGAGCAGCCCTATTCCTGGCTGGAGCCTGTTTCTCTAAGTTCCTGATATTTAGAGCCTGGAGCTAACTAGGTTCTGGTTTGCTTCCAAGCCTGTTTTTTGTTTTTTGTTTTTGCCATTCACCCCACCCCCATTCCTGGCAATTCTCTTAGCTATCTGATAACCTTCTAGTAAATTCTTTTTGCTCAAGTTAGACAGTTTCTTTCATTTGCATGCAAACTAAGAGTCATTGCTGATACACTTGGCAGAGCTCCTGACACAGAGATAATCAATGAATGTGTTACATAAATGAATAATTATAACCTGAGTGTGTATCACTACCATATTTGTAAAATAATGTTTTTTTTTTATTTACAAGACAATGCTATTGACTTTTTTTTAATTCGGAAAGGTATAAAAAAAGAAAAGCAAAGCCATAATTCTACCATCTAGACACAAACTAACTTTTTGTTCCAGCTTTTACATACCTATAGGATATTTCCATCTCACAAAACACACATCATTGTGCACTGGCTTATTTCCACTTGAAACTAAAGTTGGGGTGTCTGGGTGGCTCAGCAGGTTAAGCCTCTGCCTTCGGCTCAGGTCATGGTCTCAGGCTCCTGGGATCGAACCCTGCATCGGGCTCTCTGTTCAGCAAGGAGCCTGCTTCCCATCTCTCTCTCTGCCTACTTGTGATCTCTCTGTCAAATAAATAAATAAAATCTTTAAAAAAAAAAAAAAAAACAAACACAAACTGAAGTTGTTCCACATCACTACATAAGCTTTGAAAGGATCACTTTTAATACTCCGTAATTGTCTATTATCTTGGGACCTTCAAATATCTTCAACCAGCCCCCCAATTTTTAGTTTTAAAGGGTAATTTCTTTATTCCTTTTGCCTGCAATGAATTCCTCAGCAGAGACTAAAATTAAAAACCAGAGAAATGACTGTGTCAAATAATTTGAACTTCAAAAATATTTGTCAAATGCTTTTAAAACTGTCCTCCAGGAAGGCTGTAGCACGTAATTCTCCCACCAGCAGTAATGAAAATGTCACTGCATCCCTCCTGGTACTGAGTATTTATATTTATATATATACAAATACATATATATATACACACATATATGACTATATATTGCTTGTTTAATACATGAAACATGGCATCACATTTTTGTTTTAATTTGCATTTCTGTGGTTAATAGTAAAGATATTTATTAAATATGTGAATTAGCCTTTTTATTTCATCCTTTCAAATCATTTCTTCAGATTAGACAATTCTATTGGGGTGTTATTTTCTAGTTACTGATATCAGTGCAATTATTCTATTAACTGTTCTGTCATGCTTGCTGTTAATATTTTTCTCCATGATTATTTTCTGCTCTAAACTGTATATTTTTGCATATGAAAGTTTAAAATATACTCAAAGCGATCTTTTGCTCTGCCATTCTTTGCATAAATTGTTAAGTATTTTCTTCTAGCTTTGTTTCTCACCTGGGAGATCAACTTTCCAATATATCTGTAATTTAGTGAATTGTGCAAACAGAGGTTCTTAGTTGATGGTTTTCTACTTATTGGTGTAGTGCCTTCGTTTTGTCAAATACTTCCCCCTGTTTCAGAACGCTTTATCCATCACACTTCTGTTTCCTAAAACTACCTGAGTCTGTTTCCAGACTACTCTATTCCAGTGAGCTATCTATTGATTCCTTTACCAGAACTACACGTCTACAGTGACGCTCAATGACCAGATTTTTATTTCTGTAAGGGCAACCCACCGCCAGATACATTCTTTAGCAAAATCTTCTCGACTCTAGTCCTGTAGTAATTCTTGTGGCTTGATGTTAGAATCATTTCATCAAGTTTCCCCAAATCCCCAAGCAATAAAACTGTATGATTGATTGTAGAAAAGTAACTATTTCATAAAATCTTTCTACCCTAAGAATAGCATGTTTTCATTTGTTCATTTCTTATTTTATGTGTATGAGTAAAATTTTACAGCTTTCTAAACAAGTCTTTAGATGTTTCTTATTATTCCCAAGTATTTTCCATACATTTCCTATGTTTCTTAAATTTACATTTTTGTGGATTTATGAACAAAATCCTTCTCTATTGTATTTTGTAGTCAGTGAAGATCAGTATTTCGGGGTAGCCATTGATTTTTTTAAAATTTTCTTTTAAAGATTTTATTTATTTATTTGACACAGAGAAAGAGATCACAAGCAGGCAGAGCAGCAGGCAGAGATAGAGGGGGAAGCAGGCTCTCCGCTGAGCAGAGAGCCCAAAGCGGGGCTCGATCCCAGGACCTTGAGATCATGACCTGAGCGGAAGGCAGAGGCTTAACCCACTGAGCCATCCAGGTGCCCCACCACTGATTCTTAAACATGAATTTTGTAACTAACCATCTCACCAAAATAGCTCTTAGTTTCTTCAAGTTTTAGTTGACTCAGTTGTGTATTTATCACTTCTACACATAATCAAGACATGAGGTCTGTTTTTTTTTTTTTTTTTGCTACTTAGGTGAAAAGTTTTACTTAAACATATGCATTAAATGTTTATTTAAAAAAAAAAAAAGCACTTTTCATGAAATAAGATTACATGAAATTGCAGCCATCCTAGAAACCCAAAATGTAGCCTTGTAGTCCTGCATTGAACCACATTCTTTTCCGCAGGGTACTCAGTTTTGCTTTTTTCAAAACTACCCAGAAGTGTGCTGAATGAGCCATTCAGTCACTTCTCACTTGATTTAAATAGACAAATGAAAAAATTTAGCTGCCGATTAAGAATTATGATTACTGTGGAAGACCAAGAAACATACCAGGAACTTGCTCGTGTATGAACAGCGGTCTCTTATTTAACCCCAGAGACAACAGGCAGGATGATTTTTAAAGTAGAACAGGGCTCACCTGGATATATTAAAAAAAACAAATGCATGTTCGTCTGTGTATGAGCAGATTCCTTTTTCCACAAATAAGTCCAATTTTCCTATTTTCAAAGATCAGGATAATAGTATCCACTAATTATTAATTCATGGGGTATTTATCATGCATCTGATTTGGGTTCTGTGTTATCGGAAAGACAGAAAGCCTATCTGTAGTAATGAGTAGGGATAGGAACTGAGGAGAAGCTGGCATATGACAGAAGCTGAATAAATGTTATTACTATGCATTATTATTTACTATTAATCCCTAGAAGGCTAAAAGTCTAGTGCTCCATTGTCCCCCTAAGGCCTAGCATGGCAAATATAAATGTCCAATAGATATCTGTGAAGTGTTTGTTGACTGATGTGTTTTACAAAAACATCAGTTGTTAGAAAACATTTTGACTCAATTCTAAACCGCTTGCTTAAAACCAATTCTTAGAAGATGCATTTGTTAAAGCCAAGAATACTCCTCTTTTGAAATCAGAATGAGTTTCTCAATTGCTCTTTTTATACAAGTTAGTAAAAAAAAAAAAAGTTTCTAAAAAATCAGATCTTTAAGTTGGCACAGGAAAATGCTATAAGAATATTCATTCCTTCACTCATTTGCCAATACCGAGCATCTTCTACATGCAAGACACAAAACAAATGGCTATTAGAGTTTACAGAAATTAAATATCCAAAGAAATAAATAGGAAATTACAAATTAAGGTAAGTGCCTCATGGCTATGGAAGAAAATTAGAAGGGTGATAAGGAGAATGGGGCTGCTGGGGAAGAGAGACCAAGGAGGCCCAAAGGATGAGTACAGTTTGCCCTGGCAAGGTATAGGGATAGTGCTTGGGATAGTCAACAGACATGAGGTCAATGTTAACAGCAATAAGAGGGGATGCCCAAGATAAGGCTGGCTAAGTATATCCAAGGCTCAGACAGTCTCTGGACCCCATCCTAAGTATGTGAATGCATTTTATGCAAGGAACTGACACAATCCTATCTGTTCTCGAAGAATGATTGGAGGGGCCAAGCAAGGAGCCAGGGGTCTTCCTAGAAAGTTATGCTAGTGATCCAAGAGAGAGATGATGACTTGAGGTTTGATAGTGTGGTGGTAGGGATGGAAAGAAGAATCTATCTAGAGATATATGTAGAAGACAAAATTTATGTAACTTTGTGATGATTTGGGATATAGAGGGCACGGGATGGAGGTGTCAAAGACAATTCTCAGGTCTGGCTAAAGAAACACCATGGACGGTGGTGTTATTCACCAAGATAAGAAAGATTAGAAAGGTGTTAAGATTGGGGTGTATCTGTTGCTCTTGTCATTTTTCTCATTCAATTTGATTTTCTGCTGCTTAGTTGCATTGTAGTCAGTGGGGTAGCAAAAAGAAAAGAGGCAACATTAACGAATGCCATTGGGACAGAGTGTGTCAGGTAGGTCACCTGTAGAAGACTGAGATCCTGGAGCAGCTGGGTTTTCAGATAAGTGGTATTTGTCTAGTACCTCTAAATACTGCTCTTCCTTACCATGGTTGGGAAATGTCAAATATGTTAGCTGGATTAAATAACCTTGAAAATCTTTTCCAAAACCATAATACTCTACCTTCTAGTCTTATGCTGAAATAATCAGGTCATTAAACACAGATCACAGGCATGTTGACACATAGCGTCCTCCAAATATTATTCATGCCTAACCAGAACCTATAAATGTGACCTTATTTGGAAACAGGATCTTTGCTGATATAATCAAGAGGAGGTCATACTGAATTGCAATGGACCCTAAATTCAATATGAATGGTGTCCCTATAAGAAGGGGAAACTTGGGTGGCTCAGTGGGTTAAAGCCTCTGACTTTACCTCAGGTCATGATCCCAGGGTCCTGGGATCGAGCCCCACATTGGGCTCTCTGCTCTGCGGGGAGCCTGCTTCCTCCTCTCTCTCTCTCTCTACCTGTCTTTCTGCTTACTTGTGATCTCTGTCTGCCAAATTAAAAAAAAAAAAAAAAAAAAAAAAGAGGGGGTACTTTGCCATGTGAAGATGGACGCAGGAATTGGGAGCTATGTTGCCACAAGCCAAGGTACACCTGGGGCCACCACAGGCTGGAAAAGGGCAAAAGAGGGTCCTCCCCAAGAAGCTTCAGTGGGAACATGGCCTTGTCTGCACCCTGATTATGGAGCTCCAGCCTCCAAAACAGTGAGAGAATAAATTTTGTTTTGAGCTCCCTGGTTTTTGGCAATTTGTTATGGCAGCCCTAGGAAGCAAACAGTTGGAGAGTTAGATCACTTGTTTGGGGCTGACTAGCATTAACACACAGTGTTAATGGGCACACAGTGAAGGTTAAATAAATATCCATTTTCGTTCCTCTTCTGAAGGTCACCACCATTTTTCTGGTAGTTTAGGAGTCATCCACACACCCACCCATTTAGGTAAATCTCTCTGTCCCCAGGATTGTTTAACAGGGAAGGAAGCCGAGGCTTCACGAAGTTAAATAGCTTGCCCAAGATCAGAGAGTTAAGAACAGAGGAGTCAGAGCCCAAACTCAGCTGTCTCATCACCAAGATGGTACCACGCCCAGGAACACCTGCCTCTCACACCTGCAGCGTTGAAGCAAAGGAGAGGAGATGCCAAACTGTGTTTTCAATGCCTGCAATTAAAACTCACATTTATTAACAAAATTCCAAGTTGCAGGCACCTAGTATAACCAATCTTCACCCCTTCCCAGAGGAACACAAAAATCTTATTCTAAGACCAATACTATCAATAAACTTGCCATCAACTCTATTGCTTCTATCAGCAGCGTTTCTGCTTCGCACATTATGTATTCCAAGTCAAGGTATTACCATCAGGTTGGACATTTACGGCTTTAATTTACTTAGACGCATTTTCCTCAAGCACTCCCCATTTCATTTTGATGATATTGACTCATTCTTGCCACCTAAGGAGACCAAAAGAATAAATACTCTAAGTACGGAGGAAAGGGTCTCTAAACTTCATAGTCACAGATGTCCATCCTTTAAATGAAAAGTAAAAAATAAAAGCATGTTCTAAATTTTCCTTCTCTCCTTAACTCAGGGAGTTGTGCTGAATGTAACAGATATAGAAATATAAGGCGGCAGAGCTGTTATTCTGGGGAGCCAGTTTCATAGACTTCTAGTGTAGGAGGGGCTTTTCAAGAGTGTCTTGTCCATCTGGACTCAGGTAAGAGACATTGTATCTACATACCACCAAACCCCAGAAGAGAAAAGGGACATGTTGAGAGATTTTGTGAGTTATCTAAGACCCCATGGTTATTTCTTGGTAGAACCCGGTACAAAGCCAGGTTTCCCAATTTCCCCAAAAGCGTATTTAGCCTCCCAAACTGTCACCAGCTATTAAAGATAACACTTTCTCCTGGCTTCCTGCCAACTTCTCTATTAATTTGACCTTAAAAAAAAAAAAAAAAAAAGACCACCACAGGCAGCCCCACTGGTTCAAATTCCCTTAACTGATACCTAATGTTGAATTAACTCGAGTCCCATGTTTAAACCTCCAGCTACACACACATGGGTTCGAGAAGGGCAAACACGCTTCTCCAAACCGGGCACAGATGATCTCTAGACTTTTCAAGTTTACCCTCCGGGAGGCCGACATCACACGCGATTTTGACAAGAGTTTGGAACCGAGATCCTCTTCCACGCTCTGCCCACACCCGTGCCCACGAGCAGAAGTTCTCTCTCTCCATTACAACCCACCACGCGCGCGCACACACACACACACACACACATACACACCAAGGCAAGTAACAAAGGAAAACACATCCCCATAAAGGTTCAGCTATTACATCTTCCAGTCCACACCTGCCAAGAGACAAAAACCATACGGAAATCCTGCCCTGGCAATATGTGCAACACGCCTGGGGAGAAACACCCTGGCTCCCCCCTGGGCGTGCGCGGCTGTATACACAAAGAACCGGTGCGGGGCTTGCTAGCGGTCCGGGGGACCCGCGCACTCCCAAAACTGGTATCCGGGGGTCTCCCCCGCGCCCTCTCGCTCGGCAGAAAAGAACTATCCTTTATTTGACCCGCAGAGAGCCCAGGCTGGATGGCAGCGCATGGGGGGTGGGGGCGGTCCCCGGATCCCTGCCCTGCAGCCCGCCGGTCCCCAGCCTCTGGCATCTCCTAGGCGATGCACAATCGCGCGCTGTCAGATGTCCGCTTCGCATCCTCCGCCGGCGAAGCGAGATGCCCGGGGTCCCAGCCGGGCGCATCCCCGCAAGCGCCCCTCCCCGCGCGGCTACCCACCCAGGCAGCCCAGCCTGGCGCGCCTGCCTACCTGGCGGCTGGCTGTCAGCGCAGCGGCGGCGCCTCCTCCGCTTCTCCTCCGCGGCTGCTACATCGCTCGGAGCGCCATGTTCCCGGTCTCTGCGGGCGCACGCCGGGCAACTACTACGGGCTGGGTAGGGGCAAGGGGGGCGGGGGCCAGAGGGAGGGGATGGGAGGCAGAGCCGCGGCTTTCTACTCTCCACCCAAGCCTCCCCCAGCTACTGAGCATGCCCAGCTGCCCGGCTTCGCCCCTAGGAGGACTTTCCACGAGCGCACGCAGCTGTTCCGGGTTTTCGCGGCAGCCGGCGGGAGGCAGGCAGTAGCAGCTGCGGTGGGGGGTGGGGGGGGGGAGTCGGGGGGGAGTGTCTCCACTCTGCGGAGCCCGGAGCCGGGAGAAAGCAGCCTCTTGCCAAGCCAGTCACCCAGCTGCCCTACCCCGGCGCCGGGGTAGCTCCTGCACGCTCCCTCCGCACACACTCGGGGTTCGCAGAAATTTTGTGCGAGACCAATGCGGGGCTGAGCCTCGCTAAAGAGGAGAGCAAAGAGGGTGGAGGAGGCGGGGCTGAGAGGCAGATCCTTCCGCTAACCCCCTTGTTACCACCTGGACCTGTGCTTCTCAAACTTCAATGTGCCATAGGATTAAAATGCAAATTCAGAGTCACTGGGTTTGTCCAGGTGCCTCAGATTCTACAAGCTAAACAAGCCCTCAGGTGATGCTGTTGCCCATGGTCCTCTGACCACACTGAGCAGCAGGAATCTAGAGAACACCCCCTATGACCTCTGTGTGGCCATCCTTCAATAACCCAGCCCAGAAATGGTCTGTGGCATCCACAGAGGCTCCTTCTGCCTAGAGAGGGTGCCTTGGCTAGTAAGTAAAGGTCCTGCAGCGCGTGAGCGCGCGCGCGCGCACACACACACACACACACACACACACACACAACCGGGCTGCTCTGCAGCCCTGATAGAAATCACACTAGGGCTGGCTCTGTGCACCCAGCACTAACTAGCTACTTTCTGACTTAGAAGTTGAGGCTTAGGGGAGCAATGGGTTCCCGGACCTCTCCGTGCTCATTTTGCTAGTTGTCTAGCAAACTAGTTCCAGCTTGAGTTGCTCGCCTGAAGTCTGAACCAGTCTCCCTTGGCTGTCCCCCTGCCTTTCTTGAGCTAGGACAAAAATTCAGTCTGGGCATCCAAGTGCCGAATTTATTACACAAGCCATGATAAGGCTGGGCTTACCCAATTAAGAAGACTGACAGATTGTGACAAAAGGAGGACGTTTATATACTAAGAGATGACAGGGCTTTCTGATGAGTGATGTTTGGGCTGAAGCTTGCAATGGTATTTTGTGGTTCATATTAAATCCCCTAGTTGTCCACTCTCTTCCCAGCTTCTGAAGGCTCACGCAATGTCAAGAATATTCACTGTCCTTGCGGTAGTGAGAGAGAGACATTTGCAAAACCAGTCATGAGTTTCCAACCTTGGAAATGAAGAAGTTCTACTCTTGTCTGTCCTCAGCTGCCCCAACAATATTGTCATGAGTTACTGATACGGTATCTGATTCCATAACTGCACAGCAAATTAAAAAGAAGGGTTTGTAACCATCTGTACCCTATTATTCCCAATAACTCTAAACAGTTTTATAGTTAATGGTACAGTACTTATCATTTCTCTCTTGTTTTCTATTCATTCGGTACCCTCAACACAGTAGCTGAAGTATCAAAGCAGGAACCATAGGATAAATGGATAATTACGTTTCTCCCTCAATACTCCTATGTACAAAGAATAAATATGTCCTGGTATATCAGCCTTGTTTTTCTGTTTAAAGGAATAGGAATCTCTAAGTCTACCTCTTTATTTTCTAAGCCACATACATAGGCCTAACTATACACCCACCACTCCTACTCCCACCATTATTTGCATAAATATTTTCTATTTTTGACCTTCTTGTATGTGTGCTTGCACAGATGCAAGAACTAGAAAATATTTTCATAGAGGTGTTCTTCGTGATTGCTATCAATTAGAATTTTGCTTTGAAATACTGAATTTTAGTCACAGGAAAAATATCTTACTTGTTAAACAAAGCTTGCATTTGTGTGGTTGTTTAACTGATTACATACCATGATTATTGATAGTTGTCTTTAAATTCATTTAGGAGTTATGCGAGGTAAACTTTATAAATGAATAATAATACTATTTCTGGACATACTGCATTGCATTAAGACCTAGGGAGTTTCTTTTTATATAGTATCATTTCTTGAGAGTTTGTTGATTAAGGACCAAGAGGTATGGGTGGGAAGTGCAGGAAGCAGGAGTGGACAGAGGTAGAAGTCAAGTTATGATGCAGGCCAATGAGTCTTGGTCAGCCCTCCAGGGAGCTCTGGAGCTAGGATGACCCTTCAGAGTAGTCGAGAGTTGGTTTGAGTTGTCCGGTCCTTTATATACAAACATTAATCAATTGCCTGTATTGGAATGGGCATGAACTTGAAAATGAAGCAACTCTCTGAAGCTAAGGCAGTCCCTAAAGGAGAGAACACCTGAAGGCCATCGGCCATCAGTAGTCCCTGCAACTGGGGTAACAGGTCCTTCACCTAAGAGGGATTTGGGTAGAACATTACTTTGTCCACCACACTAAGATTGATCAAATACAGCACTATTGAATACACAAAGTAGGACTGCATCGATTTGTCAGGGGGATTTAAAAACTTTTTTTTTTAAATAAGTAATAGACTTTTTCCATGGCTCAGAAATTTAACATTTGTAAAATAACCTATAATCAGCGATTGGGAGTTGTTGGAGGCAGTCACTGAAAGGACGTGACTTTTAATTAAACCACAATCTGGACCTGGGCAGTCAGAGATTCCTTACCCCCTGTCCTTGGAATGTACATTCAGCCCACTGTTCCCATAGTAGGAGCCAGTTTTAAGGACACAACCTTAGAGAGTAATGTATTGTTGGGTCCACCTGCTGAATATGTGACTTAACCTAGTTAAGGCCTCTGTAAACTTCTAAGATTCTGGTGGGTATGTGTGGAGATCTGCTCATCTTGCACCAGTTAAGACAAGCCTCACGTGTAAATTCCCTTGCTTATTAAAATTGCTGCCTACCAATCTGGAGTGGCCTCTTTCTTTGTTCTCTCCTTGTCCTCTATGTGTGGGGACCAGTTTCAGGTTTCACCCAGGAAGCTCCTGAGTTTACAAACCAACAAGAGTACATTTCTTTCTCTCTCTCTAGTTTTAGAGATTTATTTATTTATTTGGGAGTGGGTTGGAGGAGAGCCCATGTGAGTGGAGGGGGAAGGGAGCAGAGCGAGAGGGAGAGAATCTCAAGTAGACTCCCCCCTGAGCACAGAGTCCAACTCAGGGCTCAATCCCAAGACCCATGAGATCTTGAAATCAAGAGTCTGTTGCTTACTTGACTGAGCCACCAGGTACCTAGAAATACATTTTCTATTTAGTTATCCGGCTCCATACATCTTTTATGTGTGAAATGATTAATTATGACCTCCTGAGCTGACATGTATTCATTCCTTAACATTTAAGACATGATTTTATCCACTATTAAAAATCTGTATTTGTGCTTTGTAATTTCTGAGGGGGTTAAATAGTAATTAGAAATGTGCATTTTTCAGTACAATAAAGCTACCTACTAGTGAATATTTCATGAGAAATTAATCCCAGCCAGCCTTATTAACACAAACTGTGAAAAGATATATATGAGGGGTAGAGAACTTTGGTAGATTGTTTAAGACCACACTGCGGAGTCAAGATTCAGACTAACCCCAGCTTACATTCCCCCTCAGCCATGCTATTCATCAGCAAATAGCTAGAATCCCTCAAGATTCATCACAATTATAAAGGAAACAGCATGGATTCCAGAAAGAAACGGGACACTTGCTCAGATAAGAGGGGAGAGGCACAACAGAGGAGTGGAAATGAATGTTTCAAGGAACATAAACAAAAAGGATAAGAGAAAAATTCACCTGAAGGAGAATTACCCCCAGGGAAACAGAATAAAAGATCAGATAAAAATTTCTCCAAAGTTCTAAAAAGGTAAAGATTATATGATCTGACAAAAAAAAATTTTTTTCTTAAAGAAACACAAGAATTTAAAGAAGAAAAAATCTGACCAGAAATGAAAGGGACCCTGGCAGAGTTTTGGCAGGGGCGGGCGTGGGGGCGAAGGAGAAGTCATTAAACAACACAAAAGGTAAAAGAATAAGAAATGAGAATAAACACAACTGAAATCCAGTGATAGACAGAACTTAGCTACCCCCCCCAAAAAAAGTATAAAACCCTTTGTAGGAAAATTATATGGAAGTCAAACAAAGGAGATCCAACACATGTACACATAAAGGATTGCACCAGTCTGCAAGAGGTCCTAACTCCATATTTGGTAACAACACTGATAGCTTGAAATCAACCATTGTGGGAGTCTTTACAGCATATAAATCAACAAACAGTACATATCAGAAATTTTTAGTTGTTTTCATTTACCAGCATACCAGCCACTTTTTACAACCTGTGTTGTTAAAAACAACAACAGCAAAGCAGAATAAAATGGAATAGAAAAATTAATCAAAGATATTATAGAAGTTAATTTCTTGAACAAAAGGACATAATTAAAATATACTCGGGTGAAGGTATAGAATTTCAAAGACAAATAATCTTTGGTGCATCCAGGCAGAAAAGGCAATTTACATACAAGAAAAAGAAAATCAGGCTGCATTTTGATTGCTTCACAGCATCATACAATGCCTGGGGGAATGTTCTGAGTGAAAAAAACAGTGACCCAAGGATGTCTATTGCCTAGCCAGTCTGTTCTTCAGCTTTTCAAGACGGCAGTTAATTGTTCTCAAACAACAAATCAGGATATATAGCACACTTAAACCTTTAAAAACAAATCCTACTTGACCATGACATTGACTCACCCAAGAAATGAATTTAAAAAACAAATCCTAAGAGTGATGAAACCACAGTCAAATGTGATGAGGAGGATTCTATCTGTTTTTAAATAAATCTGAGACTAAAAACTATGTGTTTGGGATCTTTAAAACAGGACAAATATTACAACCTTGGCAATATAAATGTTTTTGTGTAATTTACTAAGTTCTGCAGATAGAGAGAGGGGAGTTCTGAGGAGATTTAAGGACCATGGTTTCCTCATTTTCCTCAACAAGAGGTCAATGGAGATTATTAATGTCGAAGCACATAGTTACATATGCTTCATATAAACCTGATATATACATTGATATCTTATGAAATCAACCTCCAATCTCACTGAGCTCTTTCACAGTCTTTTTTCTTATCTTTAAAGGAATAGTTTAGAAACTTATTTCTCTTATGAAAATAACTTTTTTTCTGTGAAAGTAACATTTTTTTCTGAAGTTTAGAAAACACTGTAGGAACATTTTCATTTCTTTTCCTTTTCTTTTTAAATTTAATTTTAGTAAGATTAAATATAATTTAGTTTTAAAATAACATGAGTGGTACCACCCATAAGTGAAAAAGAATACCTTTCAGTTTATTTTCATTATAACCTTACACTTTTATTTCTCTCTCTAGAGGAAGATTTATAGAATATTATAAACCAAGGGATATTTCTGATGGGAAGATTTTGGTTGATTATTTACTCTCTTCTCTATATTTTTTCGAACGGTTTGAAATTTTTAATAATGAATGTATATATTGTAAAAACAAACCATTATTCTTTTCAAAAACTTTTAAAATATCATCCCTTTCTGTGACATACTACAACATCACCCATATACAAATTGAATGAAAATAGATGATCAGAGTCAGCCTGGATTAAAATGACTCATTTAGACAAAAACAAAGGGAAAACACAAATCAACAGTATTGGGAATGAAATAGGGGTAATAACTGTGGTGTCTAAATGGAGTATCTCTCCCCATGAGATGGGGGACCCAAATTGGGGCAACAATCCTGTGGAGGACAGGGGTTTGGGCAGTGAAAGGATTCACCTGAGGCAGAACAAAGAAGATAGAAGTTTATAGGATACACTGCAAGGAAATGGTGGACATTACAACGGAAGAGAGGCTGGCTACAAGGAGGCAGTGGGTGAAGGCTGTTTTTAAAGGAGGAAGATGAGAAGGTGTGGCGACATATGGAATTTTCCCTTTTTGGTAATCGTGCCTGGTTGTAACTAGCCCATTGGTTAGTTAGGGTCTATGGATATTTTCAGGTGGGTCACCTAATGGCTCTTTCTAGATTCCATCACTCAAGCCTGTTTGCCTAAAAGGAGCCTCTACAATAACTACAGATTTTACAGCCATTAAAAGGATAATAAACAAATGCTTTGAACATCTTTATGCTTACAAACTCAACAAGAAAAGTCACAAGAAATGGACAATGTCTCAAAACCACACACTACTAAAAACTCAACTAAGATGAAATATATAATCAGAATAGTCCTCAAAATATTAGTATTTTATTAATATAATCATTAATAAAAATTGAACTCATAATTAAAAAGTTCTCCTGAAAGAAATCTCTGGGCCCAGATGGTTTCATTGGAGAAACCTACCAAACATAGGAAGAAGAATTAACACCTCTCTCGCACAATCTCATCTAGAAAGTAGAAGAGGAAAAAGTAATTCCTAACTTATTTTATGAGGCCAGTATTACCCTGGTATGAAAACTAAACTAAAATTTATCCTAAATTCCATATGGAATCTCAGAGGACCCAAACAGACAAAGCCATCTTGGAAAAGAAGAACAAAGCTGGAGGACTCACAGTTCCTAATTTCAAAACTGACCACAAAGCTGAAGTAATCGAAACAGTGTGGTACTGGCATAAAGACAGATATAAAGTCTAATGCAATAGAATAAAGAGCCCAGAAATAAACCCTCATGTTTATGGTCAAATGATTTTTGACATAGGTGCCAAGACCATACAATGGGGAAAGAACAGACTTTTTAAATAGTATTGGGGAAACTGGATGAATATCCACTTACCAAAGAATTAAGTTGGATGCTTAACTTACACCATATATACAAATTAACTTAAAGGGGGCAAAAATCTAAATATAAGAGCCAGAAACTATAAAACTTTTATAGGAAAACAAAGGGCAAAATTATCATGAGTTTCAATATGGCACTGATTTCTTAGATATGACACCAAAAACATAGGCAACAAAAGAAAAGTTACATAAACTACACTCCATCAAGGTTAAAATCATCTGTGCAAAGGACACAATCAACAGAGTAAAAGGAAACCCACAGAACAGGAGAAAATATTTGCATACGTATGTTAAAGGTTAATACGCATAATATATAAGAACTCCTAAAACTCAACAACAAAAACCAATCAATCCAATTTAAAAATGGGCAAAGGACTTGAACATTTGCCCAAAGAAGATATATGGCTGGCCAATAAGTACATGAAAAGATGTTCAAAATCACAGCCAGGGAAATACAAATCAAAAGCAGAGTGAAATGCTACCTCATACCCATTAGGATGGCAATAAACAAACAAACAAACAAACAAACAAACAAATAGGTGCGTGTGTGTGTGTATGTGTGTGTAAAAATACAGAAAACAAGTGTTTGCTAGGATGTAGGGAAATTGGAACCCTTACGCACTAATGATGGGAATGTAAAGAGAGGCAGCCATGGTGGAAATCAATATGGCAGTTCCTCAAAAAATTAAACATAGAATTACCCTAGGACCCAGCAATTCCACTTCTGGGTATATATCCAAAGAATTGAAAACAGGGACTTGAACAGGTATTTTTACACCAGTAATCACAACATTGTTTACAATAGTCAAGAGGTGAAAACAAGGGGCGCCTGGGTGGCTCAGGTGGTTGGGCAACTGCCTTCGGCTCAGGTCATGATCCCGGAGCCCTGGGATCGAGTCCCGAGTCGGGCTCCCTGCTCAGCAGGGAGTGTGCTTCTCCCTCTGACTTCTCCCCCTCATGTTCTCTCTCTCACATTCTCTCTCTCCCAAATAAGTAAATAAAATTTTTTTTAAAAATCTTGAAAAAAAAAAAGAGGTGAAAACAAACTAAACGTCCACTGACAGATGAATGGAAAAACGGAATATGGTATATACTACAATATCAATCCTTAAAAAGGAATGGAATATGGAGACATGCTACAACATGGATGAACTCTGAAGACATTATGCAAGTGAGACAAGCACAAAAGGACAAATAGTGTGTGGTTCTACTCATATGAGGTACATGGAATAGGTAAATTCATAGAAACAGGAAATAGTGTTTACGAGGGCTGAGGGAAGGACCAGGCGGGCGGGGGAAATGGAGGAGGATAGTTATTGTTTAGTGGATACAGAGTTCCAGTCTGGGGTAGGAACAAAGTTCCAGATGTGGGTAATGGTTACGAAAGAAGATAAGCATACTTAATACCACTGAACTGCAACACTTAAAAATGATTAAAATGGTAAATTTTAGGTTGCGTGTATTTTACCACAATAAAAACAAAATAAAACAAAACAGATGACCTAATTATGTTTGCATCTTTAAAATACCATTCTCCCAGTAATGCCTTGGAATAGAGCAAGACTCTGCGGGGAGCTGTTGATGTAGCTTCTGAGAGGAATAATCAAAGGCTCAAATATGGCATTGGAAGTAGGAGTGGGAAAAAGGAAAGAGATTCAGTAAATATTAAAAAAGCAGAAGCAGGGCGCCTGGGTGGCTCAGTTGGTTAAGCGACTGCCTTCGGCTCGGGTCATGGTCCCGGGGTCCTGGGATCGAGTTCCGCATTGGGTTCTCTGCTCAGCAAGGAGCCTGTTTCACCCTCTCCCTCTGCCTGCCTCTCTGCCTACTTGTGCCCTCTCTCTCCCTGTCAAATAAATAAATAAAATCTTAAAAAAAAAAAAAAAGCAGAAGCAGAAGGATGTTGTACTCGAAGGGATGTAGGTGATAAGGGGTAACAAGTAACTGGGATGGTTCCTAGGCAATTGACTGGGTTAACTTCCTGGATAGTGGGACTACTGACTGAGATGGCTAATGAGAGACAAAGAATGGGTTTGGAGCAGAAGGCGTGTGGCTCAATTTCTTTCTTTGTTTAAAGATTTTATTTATTCATTTGACAGACAGAGATCACAAGTAGGCAGAGAGGCAGGCAGAGAGAGAGGAGGAAGCAGGCTCCCTGCTGAGCAGAGAGCCCGATGTGGGGCTCGATGCCAGGACCCTGGGATCATGACCTGAGCCGAAGGCAGAGGCTTTAATCCACCGAGCCACCCAGGTGCCCCGTGTGGCTCAATTTGAAAAATGTGTTGAGATCGAAGGGACTGAGAACATCCCAGGACTCAGTGATGTCAAGTAGTCAGTGAGAGGAATAAAATCTGAGGCTCAGGGAGGAAGGCAGATGACACACCTGTTTTGGTGTCTGCTCAAAACATAGACACAGCTGAACAGACTTTATTGAGTGAGAATGGTCAAAAATGGAACTTGGGCAAACACCAGCGTGGGAGCAGTTGATGGACAAAGTGGCTACAAAAGAAAAATGTGGCTGGAGAGAAGTGTGAGGAAAAGCAGGAGCAGGGCTCGAGAGGACACATGGAGCATGATTCTGGACAGAGGAGTCTATGTTGACAAAAACTCATAGAGGACTTTTCTTTTTTTCTGGCCTGAAGGAACAGAAATGAAAACATTTTGCGATCAGGTCATGAAATAAACAGACATCCACAGAAGAGTCCAAAAATAAACCCAACTCTATATGGGAATTTCATTTGTAATAATGGTGGCCTTGTAAGTCAGTGGAGAAAAGAAGGATTTTTATTGGTGAAAAAGTACAGCTGAATTTCTGTGGGATGGAGCTTTAAGCGCCAATGGCCTTAAGCAACAGTAAATTACTTTATTCAATTTAGTGAGTGCTACCCTCTTTCTGAAAAGGAAACCCGTGTATCTTTAAGGTTATGGATTTCAGTGAAATTTGTATGAAATCCCTTTGAATGATTTAGGTGAACTTCACTCCAGAGCAAACTTACGAATTCCGAATGAGAAGCCAGATTTTGAAAAATTAAAATATTCACTGCTTATATATTATATATACTGCTCAGAAAGTACAAGGCTTGCTATCCAAGCAATGAGGGCCTTTGCTTGTGTAAATTGCTCATACATAAGTGTGCATAATTGCTTTTATCTTGCTGAAATCCCAGCATGCCCACAAATATCAATGCCAGGGTTTCTTTCTGTAAGAGAAACATCATCATCAACACCACCATGTAAAGGCTATCCCTTAATGCCTGTATAAGCCATTGTTTAGTTTTGAGGTTGAAGAGTGGAAAAGTGGAAAATAAAGTACAACCTCATCTACCACAGCTTATCCACAGCACCTTAGTCATGGTCCCTAGGCCATGCCTATGTGATGAAAAATTGTAACTCACTTGTCATTTAGCAAAGTTGTCAGCGTGGAGAGCAGCATGGATTCTCTCGGAGGGATTATTGGCCACCTTTCTTTGCTTTGCGCAGACCTCGTGGTTTAGACAGGATCAGAGAGTTGATCAGAGATCTGAAGGAGGCACCATGTGCTTGCGCCAAAATATACCCCAAAAAACAAAAAAGACCCACCAAAAACAAAACAAAGCAAAGCAAAACAAAAAAAGTTTGTGGCCCATTAAACCTACCTCATCTTCATTTTAACCTGTTTTTTAATTTAAAACACATCCTTGGGGCACCTGGGTGGCTCAGTGGGTTAAAGCCTCTGCCTTCAGCTCAGGTCATGATCCCGGGGACCCTGGGATCCAGCCCTGCATCAGGCTCTCTGCTCAGCAGGGAGCCTGCTTCCCCTTCTCTCTCTGCCTGCCTCTCTGCCTACTTGTGATCTCTGTCTGTCAAATAAACAAATAAAATCTTAAAAAAAAAATCAAAAACAACACATCCTTGCTGCTGCCACCTAGAGCCTAGGTTGACTCTTCGAGGGGAATTTAATAGGCTCTCTGTTTTCTGGAAAAATCCACTTGGTCTTGTAAAGATCTAGGCAGGATTTATTCAGAGCAAACAGATGAGAGAGCATTGCAGTTTCTTTTCAGTATCTGGTATTGTGAGTTAAAGGAAAAGCTATTGCCAAGATCAAAGTAGGCACCACGGGACCATCTATGCCAGATAAACTGTAGGGGCATCTATTATTACCATGACAGGGACAAGCTTATATTTTTATAAGAAGGGCTGCTAATACAACATTAGAAGAGTTTCTAAGGATAACGAGGGCATTCATTTCGTTTCACAAACAATATGACTTATACTCAAGTAAATTTTAAATGTATGAGATACGGGAGAGCAAGAAAAAGAAAAGAGGGAGGTGGAGAGGGGTAAGACAGGGGGAGCTTGGAGCAGAATGGAAGAGTTTGAGCCTCAGTAATATTTAGCAGCTGTTTGACCTTGAGCATGTCACTTAACCTTTCTAAACTAGTTTCCTTACCTGCAAAATACAAGGAAGATACTTTGAGGCAGGAGAGATGCCCTATAAGCAAAGGACATAGGCCTGTCCCAGAGTTTATTCGAGGGTTTTGAATGAATTTCTAAAAGAATAATGATCAAACCTCTGTGCATCAAAACCATCTGAGAAGTTTATTTGAAATAAAAGTGTCTGGCTTTCTTCCATGTCTACCAATTCAGAGGGAAGCCTGGGTTTCTGAAGGCCCCTAAGTGATTCTAAAGCATAGAATTGATGGGGTGGGTGTGTGATGTGTCATCTACCTCCCCTCTCAAGGAAGAACTTGTTGCCTAGCCCCTGGAAGGATGGTTGGCAGATGATTTTCAATACAAGGCCATTCAGGGATGGGCTCAGCTGCAAAGAGGTCACAGCCCTTCCCAGTTCACCCACAAGCAATGACAAATCAATGTGGAAATACAAAGACCTGGTAGAGTGACCTCTGTGGGGTCACTCTAGCTCCAGAGCTCCCTTTGGGGTTAGCCAGGGCTGTTGGCCAGGGTCTGCATTACTCATACCTTGTTTTTCTGCTCACTCTTCCTCCTTCCCTTCTGCCCTTAGGTATTTTCTCCTTAATACACATCTCAGACATTAAACTCTGCCTCAGAGTCTCCTTCCTGGGGAAACCAACCTGTGACATTAGGGTATCTTGGATGGAAAACCAGAGCTGATTATATCTTCCTCATCCTAAAAGCCTTCTTAGTCCTCATTGCCTACAAATTTCATTTCATGGAAGTTTAAGACCTTCATGATTTAGTTCCAATCTTTCTTTACTTGCTCCATATGCATTTCTTAATCCTCAGGCCAGCAGGAATGGACCGGTTTCTGTTAAGTTGAGCATCTCACAATGGAATCCTTTGCTTAAGTGTTCCCTGGACATGAGTTTACTCTTCCCTTTTGAATTGGAAACCTGTTGGTTCATAAAGGTGCCTTTTCAGGTGCTACCTGTTCCATAGTTCTTCCTGATTCCCCAGTCTCATCTCACTCTTGCCTTACTCTCTTGCTAGGAATTGTGTTTTGTGTGTGTTTTGCTTACCAAACTGAGCCCCTTGAAAACAGCAGTCCTTTGTTTTCCAGCATTTCATTTCCCCACCTCAGTTAACCCAGTGCCTTGGTCATAGTAGATCCACAAAGCATTTGTTGGATTAGTCAACGGTACTGAAACCATAACTTACTAACTTGTACTGCTAGAAGGATCCCATGGACTGTATCATTGGAGCTCTTGCTCCCTTTTATTGCACAGATAAGAAAACTGGGTTTTCTTATAGAAATGTTCTGATGTTTTCTTAGACATCAGAGGGTTTGCCTAGAGTCATATAATTATTAAACAGTAAAACAGAACCATAACTCAGATCCATTGACTTTTTATTGTGCATATATTTCAATAGTCAATTTAAAAATTAAAAACATACGAAGTAAGCATTTGAAAACCCATTTTTGGTAACTTTTAACAGATTATACAATCAATTAAGTTGCCGTATACTGAATACCTCAAACACAAATTTGTTTGTAGTTTACTTATTTTGACCACTTTAAACACATTAAAGAATAGGTAAAACATCCAAATACAATTTTTTTTTTCAAAATTGTTGCTACATGCCTACTTACACATCTTCTGAAACTCAACCTCATGAATTTGACTCTCTTCCTCATTCTCTTGACATCTTCTTCCATAATTCTTAGATTTAGAATTACTCTTATATTTGGTATTCCCCGGGGAATACCAAATGATATTTTGATAACTTGATATTTTGATAACTTCCCAGGGTTTCAATAATCTTACATGAACTTAGGAAAAAAAGTATTTTCTCAAATGAGTTCTGGGATTGCACAATCCCAAATGGTTTGGGATTGTACTTGACTAATTTTTTTTTTAATGCTTAAAGTACAATATGTGTACATAAGCATAAGCATAAGCTAAAAATATCCATTTGATCCATTTGATCAGTCCCCGGAGCAAGAAAGGTAATATTGGGTTACAAAGGTAACTCATTGGGTCAAGATGAACCAAATTACCAGCATGTTTAAAATAAATATCAAGGTTCATGATGTACACCCAGGGGCTGGTTTGGGGGTTACACCATAGCTAGTCATTTGGCAGGGATGTGACCAACTCTATTTAAGAAGTGTGGACCCCAAGATGCAAGCCAACTGTCCTGGACATGAGAGCCTCATTAATGTCCTTGTACTTCACAATTGAAGAAGATGAACCCAAGCATTCCCTGCAAAGGATATACAAGAATGTCTGCACTTGACCTATGTATATATATTTTTTGTTACTCCTGCACTGTATACTTTGCCGGAATAAATCTTAAATCATGAACTGTTACTTCATGTTGAGTCATATTAGTCCTTCCATCAAATTTCCAAAGTAATGGATAGTCATGGGACCACTGAGACATCTAGCACCTCTGAAGAAGTCCCCCTTTTGTCCCGTAAAATTAGTATATCCCCCAAGAATAACTACCATCCTGACCTCTAACAGCATGAAGTAATTTTGCCTGGATTTGAACTATATGTATTTGAAATCATAGTTCATATTCTTTTATATCTGGCTTTTTTCATTCAAATATTATATTTGTGGGAGTCATACATGTAGTGTATGCAATTATAGCTCACTCATTTTCATTGCTGTGGAATAATCGATTGATTATGCCACAATTTATGTCTTCAGGCATCTGGGTTGTTCCAAGTTTGGGGTTATTATCAGTACGTTGCTATGTGTATTTCCATTAGTGTCTTTGGGTGAACATGTGTATGCACTTCAGTTAGTTATAAACACAGGAGTGGATCTCTTGCATCATAGGAATGTGTATGTTGAGCTTTGGTAAATGTTGCCAGAGACTTTTTCCAAACCAGCTGTACCAATTCATCCTTCTGGAAGTAGTGTATTAGAATCCCAAGTGCTCCACATCTTCCCCAATATTGCCATTGTCTGTCTTTCATTTTAAACCAATCTAGTCAGAAGACATGGTATTGCATAATGGTTTTAATCTGCATTATTCTGATAACTAATCAAGTTGGGCACATTGTCACATGTTTATTAGCCAATTAGATACAATGTGAAGAAATTTTTTGCCATTTTTTCCCATGGGGTTGCACTTTTATATTTGATTTATAATTTTTTGCATAGTCTGGGTTGGAGTCCGTTATTGGCTGTGGATTGTTAATATGTATCTTCTCCAACTCTGAGGTTTGCCTTTCTATCCCTAATGGTGTGTTTGATCAACTGCTCTGCTATCTTTCCTCCAATTCCCTCTCTACCATATTTTTACTCAACAAATATTTATTAATTCAGTGCTATGTATTTGGGTACTTTGTAGATATTGGGGGGAAATAATAAGCTGAATGATTCCTATTTACATGCTTCTTAAAGAAATTAATGTAGCTTGCTTTCACCCTGAGCCAATTCATCTGAATTATTTAAAGGACGTGGGAATATACTCTTCCCGGTGTTTCAGGATTATATCTTCCAAGCACATTTTTTACTAACCAGTTTTTTTTTTAAGGGGTGTATTAAAGTCTTGCTCTGTTCTATCACGAGGACTGAAATATAAAGAAAGAGGAAAGATACTCTAGGCCTACTTGGCAATCATGTCATGTCCCTGTTTATATCATTCCCTGGCCATAAATGTTTTTACTGCCACTCACACAATATACAAATATTCTGTCTTGGTTCCAATCCCCGAAAAGCAGACCCTGAAATGAGGATGTATGTGCAATCGTACATTTAGGATGTGAATCCAGAAAACATTAGTAGAAGAGTGGAGGGTTGAGGCAAAGAAAAGCAGGTAGCCAATAAAGCCTATGCTATCAAGCTAGTTTACCACTCTGGATAACTGGATCTAAATCTTGGTGGGGAACTCTAGGAACCAGTGTAGAACAAATGCCTTTGAGTTAATCCACCTGGTAGGGCAAAGCAACTGGGATATTTATAAATGGTGTCCTTTCGGCATTGGGTCAGGGCTCTCCTGAGTTGGGGATCTGTGTGTTAACTCCCCCAACACACAACCTCATGAAGAGCAGTTTCTGTTGCCAGATCAAGCACTCTGCAAGCAATCACAGGTGCTGAGAGCTGGAAGTCAGATTTGTTGGTGCTGAGTTATGTAAGTTCGATTTCACTAGGTGGAATACCAAAGAGGAACTTGAAAAAGAAAATAAATCATACAGGATAAAATAACTGCACAAAATTTCATTGTCTTTTCGTCTTGTCTTCATGAAAGAAGATCTCGATGACATAGTGCTTTTTCTTAAAAATGTCCATTGCGATATACATATCAGTACTTGGATCTTAGTTGGAAATGACATCTGCTAGAAGCTCTGATTAGTAGGACACTATCCAATTTTTCTAAAATATGTATATAGACACTAGGCTATGAATAAGAGCCCAAAATAATGATATAAGAATAGCAATTTATGTTGCCCTCATATGCAAGATGTCTGATTCAAGAAGTCAGCCAACGCAGGGTTAAAGTGATGCCCCAAGACCCGAGCTGTTGTTATCTTCCTGCTGTGCTGGCCATGGCTTCTATTCCTAAGGTTATCTTACTGTCTACCCTGGAAACTGGCACTCCAGCCCCTCCAGTCTCTTACTGCTGCCTAAAGAAAGGCAGAAGGTTTATAGAAGAGACGCAGTGTACTTCCCAGAAGTTGTACATCCTACCTCTGCTTATATGCCATTGCCAAGAACTTGGCCATATGACCAGATCTAGTTGCAAGGGAGGCTGGTAAAAGGATCTTTATTCCAAGTGGCCACATGCCCAACTGAAATGGAAGCTTTACTACTGAAGAAGTGGGGAAAGAGATTTTCAGGACAACTCTCACTCTCCCCCTCATGAATTCAAAAATAGGAGATGTGGATTTTTAAAAATTTAAAACAAAAGTAACTTCTAGCAGAAAGTTTTAGCTTAACCTAGTGATTATTTAGACTTAAGAGGACACCATTGTTTTCCTTAGACTCCTGAATTCATACTTAGGTCAAAATCTTGTCAACTTAAAAAATATATAAGTTCAATCGAAATATAGTATGCAAATAGCATGGACCTATTCCAAGGAGTGTGTGTGTGTGTGTGTGTGTGTGTGTGTGTGCTGGGATCCTACATGGAGTCCTTTCTTTTTGATGCCAGCAACATTATGGAGATGGTCATATAACTTAACCTGTGTGAGAAGGTGACGACATAAGTACAATGAGTATATGGGGGGAAATTCTCAAACATGAATCTGCTTCAATAGGTCTCATGTCTCATCAGAGTGGTATTCCAATTCAAGCCATTTATTTGACTCCTGAATGTGGAGTACTCTTTAAGCTGTAGTAATATGATAAGCCTTTTAAAGCCCCATCCTTCCTGAAAGTATACATCGCCCCTCAGAAAACTGAGTGAAAGACAGTGACAAGGAAGAGGAGAGACATTTTCAAGCCAGACTTCCTGGTCACCGTAAGAAAAAAAACCCCGGAAAAACAGACGGTTGGCATTGCTATCGTTCATAAATTCAGGAGCAGATCTCATGGGTAAAAATAAAACCATGAGCCTCTTGACAAGAATGATGGGTAGAAACCAAAAAATTGTGACTCTCCTTGGGTGATTTGTGATGGATAATCAAAGGCAGCTTTTTTATATTGATCGGCCTCGCCTTTCCAGAGACCAGAAATGGAATCCATCTGGACGTTCGCTAAAGGACAGCAGATGGAGTTCTACCACATGACAACGAGCTGTTTTCTGTCTCTCTCATAACCCACCAGTGGTGTTCTTTGTAAGAAAAACAGTACTGGAGACGTGGAAGATCATTTTTTTTTTTCTTATGGTTTAGCTCCAGATTTGTTATGGTCGTGCATTCTCCACTCCAGAAGAGAAAGTTTCTTAAATATTCTCAGTGCTTTCCTTTTTAAATTTGGAAAATAAGGAGAGACTAGGCAGCATGATTTTGGTATCTGAAAGGTTCTGGAGCAATTCAAATACACAATATACATATACGCAATGCACAATACAAAGGCTCCTTTGTAGACAACTTGGAAATAAATGTATGTTCATGAGAGGCAATAATCATTTTGCTTAAGTGAATTATGCCAAATAAAGCAAATAAACTTTCTCAGTTGTATGTTAGTCTTCATGTACTCATATATGTTAATAACATATTAATATGTGTTATTAAATCATATGTTAAATTAAATTGGTTTCACCTATTTGTGATTATCTCCTTTTCCAAATCTTCATCAGCATGGACCCCGGATCTAGATTTACATTGGTCTTCAGGACCCTGTTAATATTTTTTTTCCTTCACTAGATCTCTTGTTATCATCTGCTTTTGTCTTCATCATTTTAATATCAGTCACTTTGTTCCTATTTTCTTGACTTCTGTCTTCACCTGACATTCTAGACTTACCAAATAGGTTTCAGCCTCCTGTGGTTTTCCTGAGGTCTCCAAATTAGTGCTCTCCAAGTCTTACAGAAGGAACGTCTTTATCTACTATAAGTCCCCCTCTCCCAAGAAGCTATGTCCATTTCAGATCCCCATTCGCTTCACCAAGACCCTTAACCTTTCTTTTCAAACTCCCTTCCCATGCTGTACAAGGGCCATATTTGGTTTTACTCTTTATTCGACAAAATTGTGAAGATTCATGTAGCTCCTTGGGTTTGTCCCCAGATTTCAAGGACAGAAAGGCATGGAATAATGGCATTCAAAACAAAGACACTATTAGATGTTCACAAAAACAAAAACAAAAACAAAACCCACAGAGGCTGAAGCTTGGTGAAAAACAGTTTTTCTCATCAGGTCACTGATCAGTCCCTCCAGGGTCCATTGAGGTGGGCATTAGGTGGTATACCTCATTCATACTTTTTTGCTGGTTCCCTCCATGGTTTCATCTCTCTGGACCACCCCCCACCCCCAACCAGAATCTTTCTTCTCCACAACAGGTTCTCCCTGGTCTTTCATCCACCCTATAGAGATGAAGAATCCCTACTAGGTCATTCAATATTATGAAACCTCTGGAGATGCTTTTAATTTCTCTAGTTCTTCCCAGAAAAATTCCTCCAAGTTCAACAGAATGTTCTCCTGTTAATATAGAGCAACTCTTAAAACATACATTTAAGGCAACTTTATGCTGAGGAGCCTTCTCTGGAAGGTGGAAAGAGAAAGTAAGATGGCTTGAGAATGCTTTAGTGATCCATACAAGAATGATCATCTCGCAACATCCTATACCCCCTCAGGCTTCTAATTTGCTATATTCACCATGCTCAGCAGTAAATAATCTGCTTTATTTTTATCTTGTTATCACTTTGCTAGGGAAAGTCAGAGGCACAAGCAGATTTGACTCACTATATGTTCCTGTTCTGTAATTTTCCTGTTATTAGGGCGAAAAGACAATTCTTTCCTACGTGGAAGTTTAACTCAAGATTCCTTCTTATGTATCCTTTTCTGCTCCTTCAAAAGCTGTGCTCCTTATTCCCCTGAAAAACAATGATACATGCAAAGTTATGACACATACATTCTTGACTCACCTCCTCCTTCATTCATTCTGCAAATTGAGCAGTTATTAGGTACACATTATTGTGCTAAGAACTAGAAATAGAAAAGTGATCCAAAAAGGACCCAATCCTTGGCATTATAGAGGATATCGTGTAGACAAGACTAACTCTCATCAAACAACCAGTGGTAT
The DNA here is from genome assembly GCF_963455335.1 of Martes martes. Taxonomy (NCBI): domain Eukaryota; kingdom Metazoa; phylum Chordata; class Mammalia; order Carnivora; family Mustelidae; genus Martes; species Martes martes. Next base: position 34,365,955 of record NC_137896.1, read on the forward strand.
AAATATAAAAACTAAAATAGGGAAAAGTGTACATTGAGTTACTTAGTTCTAGAACAGCTTATAATAGAGATTTTGAACATAATAGGGCATGTTTGAGATTGTTTCAGAGTAAGTGACTCTGGATCTGAGATCTGAAGAAGGTTAGGCATTAACTAGGCAAGGGGCTAGGTGTGGAGAAGATTGGAGAGAAGGATTCTTCTAGGAAGACAAAACCATAATTACAAACATTCCACAGTGCAAGGAAGCAAGATATTTGGAGGGTTGAATGAAAGACAAGCTGGATGGTGGGAGGGGGGAAATAGGTGATGGGGATTAAGGATGCACCTGTCATGATGAGCACTGAGTAATGTATAGAACTGTTGAATCACTATATTGCACACCTGAAACTAATATAACACTGTATGTTAACCAACTGGAATTCAAATAAAAACTTGAAAAGAGGGAAGGCTCAATGCGTGGAAAGCTGAAAGTGAGAGGAATGTGGTTTAAGGTGAGACTGGAGATGTGAGAGATGTGGGAGATTCCAGATCATGTAAAATCTTGCAGGAGTGTGGGCTACAATGCAAGAGAGGTGAAAAGCCATTACCCTAGTCAGCTTGGGCTGCTATAATACAATACCATAAACTGGGAGGCTTAAAAACAACAGAAATTTATTTCTCATAGTTCTAGAAATTAGGAAGACCAAGACCAAGGGACTGGCAGACATGGTGTCTAGTGAGAACCCACTTATTAATAAAAACAGACCTCTGTCTTCTCACTATGTCCTCATATGGTAGAAGGGGTGAAGGATTCTCTGGGGTCTCTTTTATAAGGGCAGTAATCCCATTCATGAGGATTCCATCCTCATGACATAATCACCTCTAAAAGGCCTCACCTCCAAATATTAGCACCACAGGCAGGATTTCCCATATGAACTTGGGGGTTACAAACATTCAGTCTATCGTAGCTATTGAAAGAGTTATAAGCAGTATGCAAGATGTGGAAAATCAGACTTGGGTTTGAGAAGTTCAATGTGAGTGGAGAATGGATTGGAGGAAGACCACAGATTGGAGGATGTAGACCAGTTAGGAAGCTGGTATAAAAGTCAGAGTGGGAAATGAGGTATCCAGGCCTTGGGCTATGTACACTGAGAAGGAGAAAAGTGGATTTGAGAGAGATTTACGAGGTGAACCTACAAAACTTGATGATTTGAATACAAGATGGGAGGAGGCGGAATTGTCAAAGATAATTTTTAGGTTTCTATTTTGGGGAATTGGGTAGATAGTTGGTGGTTTTACTGGACAGGGTCCAGGTTTATAGGGAAGATAAAGGCTATGTTGAGGGATTTTACTTTTTTCCTTCTTCTGCAGAGGAATTTGTTTTCTCTGTGTTAGGCTCAATTCTACCAGAAGCAAGGATTTGAGTGCAAGGCATTATTTAGGGGAAGCAAATGTGGAAAATGAGTAGGGAAGAAGGAAATAAGAAAGGGAAAGAAAGGAATACTTGTTGAGGAACAGGTTAGTGCTATGGACAACTGAGGCTCCTGCTGGGGCCCTCTGAGAGGTGGGTAGACTGTGCATCTGATTTGTCCCATCTGGGGGATGAGGAATCTAGAATATTTAAGTGCCAAGGTCCATCCATTATTGGTTGAAGGATCTCCTACAGCATTAATTTATGGCACTTATGGCCTGTCCTGTGCTTTAGTCAATAATGCTCTGGAATTCAGAGGAAACCTCAGGCTTTCTCAAAAAGACATCAGCTTACATTGGCAGAGGGAAGGCTGAATGGAAACCAGAGGAGTATGGACAGGAGTCTGCTGTATTGAATTCCTTCCTTGAAGGTGTCAAAGTGCTTTTCTCTACATGCATTTCCTCTGTCTTGATGCTTTTGTCCTTGTCAATTACTGGCCCATTTCTCAGTTTTCTTTCATTGCCACATTTTGAGTTAATCATTGATCCACAAATTCTTTGAACTTCAAGTTAAAATGGTACTTTCTGTAACCCTCCACACCCATAACTTTATCTTTTTTATGAGATGGTAATTTATTAAGTGCAAAGCCACACATGATTCTTAGAAAGCTGTGATAAAAAGCTAAGGCAGACTCATAGCCAGGCAAACAAAATATAGGTTACAGTGAAATAGTGCTATAAATAATGTTGACTTAAAAATGTTCAAATGGAGCTGTCAGTGCTTTGGCCTCAAACTGGAAAGAGAAAGCAATTGGAGTGCCTTAAGGACCTAAATCCAAAATCACTTCTTATTTTTATTAGTGACTTCTATGATGGAATAGAGAACACATTTTTTAACTTCTGCTGATTTTTGCCAAGTTGGTAGTAACCACCAGCACTTTGGAAAGTGAAAATGTAATATCTAATATTCCACTGGGCATAGACTAGATGCTCTTATAAGCACTTTATGATTGATGGATTAAAATGTAGTACAGTCTTTGTAGACATCCTTCATAGATCTCATGCCAAAACTTTCCACTCTCTTGGGTCCCCATCCTCACCCCCTCTTTCTTTGAAGAGAACCTGACGTCCAGATTTATTAAGTCCAGTCATCTGATTTTGGCTTCCCTCATTTTTATGCTCCATCAAAGGAATTTCTAGATTAACACACCATTCTCTCCTCCTACCATCCCCACTTCTCCTTCCATTGATTGTTTTTCTCCTAGCCTCCTCCTGCATGTTAAGCTTTTTCTCATCATTCCTTTATTCTCCCTATTGGAGACCTGCTTAAGTGTCCCTAGATTCAAAACTCATCTGCTCACTCTCTCTCATGTTACTCCTTGGAGCATCTAAGTGCTTCCCTGGAGAATTATAACCTCCACATCCTCCTCCTCACTTACTTGTTAATCTCTCTTGCCTTAAAAGAAGCTTCATGTAAGAAGTCTGGTTTATAATCTTCTATCTCCAGCCCACAGGGATGGCACAGCTCCAGTCCCCTGATAGGCGATGACTGACGGCTTAGTGAGGGTGTGCCAGTCAGAACTTTGCAATTCATCTTCTTCCCACCCCACTACTTCCTGAAAATTTCCTTTGCTGTCTTTTCGTTCTGCTGCTTCAGAGCCTTTCTAGGTCTTTTTTCTGGCATGCTGGAGTTTCTTCCAAAGCTTTCTTCTGTCCTTGGTCCTTTTTCTACTTTCCCTAAATTCTCTCAGGTGGGAATTCTGCTCAGATAGGCTCCACTATCACTCCATATCACCTAGCCTCAAGGTCTCAGGTACCTAGGAGCTCTTCCTCTGTGTGGCTTCTCCCCCACCTTTATCTCTCCATGCTCCCTACCCCTTGTGCAACTTAGGCTGTCCTGAAAATTTAACAGCTTGCTGTTTCTCCAGCACATCTTGAACTTGGATACCTCCGTGCCTTTGCTTATGCAGGTTCCTCTGCCTCTAAGGTGCTTCCTTTGCCCTGTCTCCGATATCTGCATTCCAAAGCCTGTGCATTCAGGAAAACCCAACATTGCAGTGACCTCCTTCATACAATCTTTCCAGGGGTCCTCCAGCCAGAAAGAGTTATCCCTCACACTGCATTATCTGAACTCCCCCACACCATTTATTAATGTTCTCTGTGCACAAGTTATATGATAATGTGACATCTTCTCACGCTTCAGCCTGTTGGAGCCCCTGGAAGTGATCCCAGATCCATCAGATATGGGATGGTAAAAATAACAGCACCTTTAGGGATTCATTTCTGCAATTATGACAGACCCACCTATCTCTGCCCCCATGTTCTTGTTCCCCCACCTCCTGCTTTCTAATTCTCATTTACTTCATCATGTGTGTTCCTGACACTTTGTCTGCTACTAACCCTCCGCCTTTGCAGTCTAGGTAGACACATGTCTCTACTATCTTTGGTATGACTTACATTACATATCAGAATAATGGGCCAAAGACACTCCAAACCCCACCTGGGAATTTCTAACACTCTGGATTCCAGTGCAGCTGATAAAGGGTGGCTGGCTGATAAAGAAACCAAAATCCCTTTGACATCAAAGACCAAATCCTTTACATTTTCCTATGCTCATTACAGTTAATACTGATTCTTTAATATAGTGAGTATTTAATAATAAAATTTTAAGCAATATATTACTTCCTTGGCATAATACATATCTGGAGAGATGGAACTTAGAATAAGGTGTTTTGAAAGGCAAAAAAAGGAGAAAATGTATGTGTTTGGTAAATCCCCTGGGAAAACTTCTGTAAAGGGTTCTGTGTAGCTGAGGAAACTGGACAGGACAGCTAGAATGTAGTTGGAAATTTTACAGTTTAGTGATTAGGTATGAATGTTCAGAGTTAAATCCTTTTTTCTTTTTAAAGATTTTGTTTATTTATTTGACACAGTGAGAGAGCACAAGCAGGGGGGGCAGTAGGAGGAGTGGGGGAAGCAGGCTTCCAACTGAGCAGGTTGCCAGAAATGGGGCTCGATCCCAGGACCCCGGGATCATGACCTGAGCCGAAGACAGATACTTAACCTACTGAGCCACCCAGTTCCCCCAGCATTTAATGTTAATTCCATTGTCTCCTAGGGATATGTAGCTTTCCCCTCTCTGTGCTTTATTTCCTCAACTGTGAAATGAGATTAATAACAGATTGCACTGCACAGGGTTGATAGGGAGATTCAATGAGACAGCACCTATAATTAGTATAGAAATTAGTATAATGTCTGATATATGTTAAGCACTCCATAAATGTTAATTATTATCATCAAAGGGAGGAGGGTGTTGAAAGAGGAATAGAGAATCAGAGAAAAAAAATATTTGCCTTCATAATTTTATCTAGCAGTGGACTTGCCCTTTATAGCCACAACATGGCCATGGCATTATTTAAAAGAGATCAGATATCTACTTAGTTACTGAAGGGATCTAGGTTTTTTCCATATGTGTCTCCCATCAGGGTCCTGGAAATCTGCTCATTCAGTCAGTAGATGGGAAAAATAAGATGAGTATGAGGAGACCCCGTTACTTTATGGCTGAGGACTAGAAGTGGCACTCACGCCTCCACTCACATGACATTGGCCAGGACTCATCACATGACTGCTGCTAGCCCAAAGAGAGCTAAGGAGATATAATATAGCTGAGACCAAAGAGAAAAGGAGAGAACACAAAGGTTAGTGAGTACTTGTGTTATAGCCTACCAGGGCCTTTTAGAGGCACTTCTCCTCAGGAACTAGGGGACCATTTCCAGAGCATGATCATCACAGGAAGTACAAAGCTCATGTTCATGCTCACGACTGTCCCCCACATCCTTTATCATTGCCCCTCCCCTCTCACCTCCTCACTCATGGCCACATTGGGTTCAAGGGTACTAGGAATCAAGGAGCATAGAAACATGGTAGGGGAAGTAGTTTTCCATTTCAGTTAACAGATGATTACAGAATGCCCTTTACATGTGTGCACTAGGAAAAGAGATAAAGGAAAAATAGCCAGATCCACCTGCAACAAAAGCTTCTGACTACAAAGCTGAGTTTACTTGAGTAACAAGTGTTCTGAAGAAAGGTGAAACAATGAATGTGTGTTTTTCTCACTCAACAGTCCTGGACAGAGTTCCCCCTAAATAATCTTGAGCTATTTTCAACCTTTGCTGCCTAATGTTTTTAGAGCTATTATTTTGTGTTAAAATGACAAAAACAAGACAAAACAAAAAAAGGTGGGGGGGGACCTGGGTGGTTCAACCAGTTAAGCATATGACTCTTAATTTCAGCTTAGGTCACAATCTCAGGGTCGTGGGACTGAGCCTTAGGGCTCGGAGCTCAGTGGGAAGTCTGCTTGAGGTTCTCTCCCTCCCCTTCTCCCTCTGCCCCTCCCCCTGCTCTCTCTCTGGCAAATAAATAAATCGTAACATGATAAAAAATATTCAAGAATAATGTAAACTATAAAAACATATTTGAACATCCATATTTTCAAGGCCAAATTTCAAATTCAAATCTATGACCCACTTGGCTTGCTTTGGGAATCATGACATCAAGGAAAAGATTCATTTCACATAGCATTATTTTCACTACAGAATAATCATAACTAGAACTTACTATTGTCCTGGCATCGTTATAAGCGTTATATGTATATTGCCACACTGAATTTTCACTATTATCCTATGAGGTAGATATTATCATCTCCATTTTAAAGATGAAATCATCCTGGGGCACATAGGTGGCTCAGTTGGTTAAGCATCTGACTCTTGGTTTCAGCTCAGGTCATGATCTCAGAGTCGTGGGACTAAGCCCTGTGTGGGGCTCCTCACTCAGCAGGGAGTCTGCTTGAGAGTCCTTCCCTCTGCCCCTCTGCCCACTCTCTCTCTTAAAATAAATAAAGAAACCTTTAAAAATAAAATAAAGATGGGGGCACCTGGGTGGCTCAGTGGGTTAAAGCCTCTGCCTTCGGCTCAGGTCATGATCTCAGGGTCCTAAGATCGAGCCCCACATCGGGCTCTCTGCTCAGCAGGGAGCCTGCTTCCTCCTCTCTCTCTCTCTCTGCCTGCCTCTGTGCCTACTTGTGATCTCTGTCTGTCAAAAAAATAAATAAACTCTTAAAAAAATTAAATAAATTTCTATTTTATTTTCAAAGCCTGGCACCACACCTAGTGCTCATCACATATCTGTGGTAGAAAGGTTGTTTTCTCTCCTGAGGCCCATGTGGAGAGAGTCCTCCCAGGCCCCCTGGGAAAAGCCCCAGAATTTGCCAAAATCCTGTATCATTCCCTCCAGAACCTGCTTAGAAATCACTAAGATCATCTTCCTTAAAAAAACAAACAAACAAACAAACAAACAAAAAACTTAGCATTTTTATTGAGGTATAAATGACATAGCACAAATGGCCCATATCTAAAGGATATAATTTGGCAAATTTTGTTATGTGTATATACCAAGAAACAATCTCTATAGACAAGCTGTAACCAGGGCGAAAAGCCCAGTTGCTCCCAGGCCACAAGGGTCCCCACACAGACCAGATTCATCCACTCACAGCTAACGAAATCCAAAGGCAGAGAGATGAGTGGAGGTGAAACAAGAAAGGAATTTACTTCAATGAGGTCAACCCTAGGAAGACAGTGGACTAATGTCTCAAAAGATTGTCTCCCAAGTGCAGAAAATACTTCTAAATTCATATGAGGAACATGTGAAATACATGTTGGTGGGCCATGCAGGCGGACAGAAAGATCATTGTCTTGGGGTAGATCTTGCTAATATTGGAGCAGTCCTTATTGCTTAAGCAGATAGATTTGGTTACCATTATGGGACGCTTTGCCCACTGTGTCTTTTTCTTGCCTGAGTTAAGACACAAGCTGGAAAGAAGAACTTAATCAGTTAGAGAGTACAGTCCTAGGTCAAAATGGAGGTTGTTGAAGTCCTCTTTCAAAGATAGTTTACCTATCCATCACACCCAAAAGTTTCCTGGTGCCCCTTACATTTCCTTGTGTTCCTTCCCCAAAGCATACCCCCTGTCCTCATGCAATTTAGTTTCTAGTGCTTATTGACCATGATACCACTGACATCTAACCCAACTGAAGAAGAACTTCATGAGAGACATAGTGGCCCCTTCAGTGTCTCAAGAAATAATTGCTTTATCTTCTTAGTCCAATGACTTCTGTAAAGGATTTGGGATGTATCTCCCAATGACCTTGTCTAGTACTGGTTAAAATAAATAATAGAATTGTCCAAGTTAGTTCTAGGACAACGAAATCACATGCATGTGATTTTACTACTTGTAGAGCTATAACCCTTGGTCTCCTTTGACTTTTCCATATTTTAACATTTCTTTTTATATCATCTTTATGATTCTTTGAAAGAGAATTATTTGATGGGAGTGGAAAGGGAAAAGGAGGAACCTTGCAAGGTGCTGCCAGATGCTCATTCTACTTCTCTGAAGCCTCCAAAATAAATATGTTTTTAAAAACCTTCCAGAACTTATTCCCTGGAAGCATCATTGCTGGCTAAACTACCTGGTTGGGATAACAGATGTTAATTTGTTTGCCACGACTAAAGTAAGAATCTAAGTGTATTTTTCACAGAATGTCCCATATGGATGACACAAACATTTAATTAGTCCAAACAGAGTTCGTGTTTTATTTTTATCTGAATATTTTACCTAATCCATTTTAGGTATGCTCTAATATTATGTTGTGGGATATTTTTTAAAAATTAAAAGTAAATGTATAAAGTATCTCCATTGAGTCAAAACTTCTCTGCTGTGCTTAACTAATTTCATATCTTGGTGGGAGTGGAGGAGAGAGCTAATATTTGAATTTATTAAGAGCACAGACTTTGGGACAACACTATCAGGGATTGAGTAACTACTGTGCCTATTATGAGCTGTGTGACCTTGAGCACATGGGTACTTAACATCTCTGAGGGATGATTTCATCTTTTTTTTTTTTTAAGATTTTATTTATTTATTTGACAGAGAGAGATCACAAGTAGGTAGAGAGGCAGGCAGAGAGAGAGGAAGGGAAGCAGGCTCCCTGCTGAGCAGAGAGCCACCCAGGTGCCCCAATATAAAATAGAAATTTAAAAAATAAAAGATCATATATTACAATCAAGAAACAAAATTCACCAATCTTCAGAATATACAAGACAGATCTAAAACAGAATTACAAAAAAATTGGGCAAAAGAGGAAGAAAGTTAATACGAAATGAAATTGGGAAACAGAGATCTCAGTCTTAATATCAGGCCAAGCTGAATTTACAAAGTATTAGATTAAAGGACATTCATTTGCCACCATGACAGCTAAGGAGCTGAGAAGAACTCAGTAGACCCGCCGGGGGCGGGCGGGGTGGGGGGCACAGATTAATAATAATCAATTAAATGAATAATTTTTTAAATTAAAAAGTATATTAACATTTAAAGTCTCCAGAAATGATAGAAATGACAAGGGTATATAGTACATGAAGAAATGCCTGTTTAAGTGACGCCTGGGAGGCTCAGTTGGTTAAGCGGCTGCCTTCAGCTCAGGTCATGATCCCAGCATCCTGGGATCTAGTCCCACATGGGGCTCCTTGCTTGGCGGGGAGCCTGCTTCTCCCTCTGCCTCTGCCTACCACTCTGTCTGCCTGTGCTCGCTCGCTCTCTCTCTCTCTCTAACAAATAAATAAATTTAAAAAAAATTTAAAAAAAGGAAGAACAGAAATGCCTGTTTAAGAAAATC